>NC_072419.2:58076250-59290000 GCF_028858775.2 Pan troglodytes | reverse complement strand
AGAGCCTGGTGAGTGTTGACAACTTCCGTCTTCTTTTTATACTTCCTTTAAGCCTTGATAAAAAGGTCACAATGATGTTCTTTAGTCCGTTCTCCATCAAAGCAGTGAAATATCATCCAAGCAGCTCAGGAACTCCGTTCTAGACAAGCCTTCTCAAAACCACAGCTATGCCACTATCAAACAATGATACTCTGTTTATGAAACTCAATAGGGAAGACATACGTAATGTTAAACCTTCCTGAAATGTCACACACTTTTAAACAAGTGTTTTAGTTGTGCATGTTTTACCTCTTTTCTTTCAAAATGAAACAGAAGACGAGGTGGGGCTTTATTTAGTCTGGGGCAAAAGAAAAAGTTTCATCCAGCAGAGTTTAGCTCCCCTGTCAGATGATAAATGAGACAGGTGATTTTTTCGCTTCCTTGTTCTTGAAAAAGCTAGCAATGGTGAGAAACAATCATCTTTAGGTCTGAGTGAAGCAAGGGGTCTTCCTTTCTCCTATTTTCCTTTCATCCTCTACCTAGCATTATTCCTTCTCGAATGTGTTTTTAACACTAGTTGTTCAAACAGGTCATGAATCCTTTCTCCTTCCTTGATATACATTTTGACTGTTGCCAGAAACTACCTTTGATGTGTTCCTGTAGAGAATAACACAGGCTTTCCTGTTTGTCTCAGAGCTGCTGAACTGAAGCTTCAACTACAGAGAACAAAACGATCTGCATTTAAAAAAATATCAGCACCCCCTCCCAAACACACACACACACACACGCACACACACGTACACACACACATACACACACACATACATATATACACACACACACACACACAGGCACATGAACGCACACACAACATTGTCATTGTAAACCCAGACCGGGTCTCTCTGGGGTTCAGAGTTCCTGTTGTGCCTCTCTTGGTTGTTTTAATGTGAGTTTTCATCACGCTACTCCTCATCTCTGCTATCTGTGTCTTAAAATAGCAACAGTCATTATCAGATGGCTGTCCCCCTCTTCCACTCCTGGCTGAACTAGAGAGCCTCTGAGATTTCCCCACCAAACCTCTGAACCCATCTGAGGCTTGCTCATCTGTCTTTCTAAGTCAGCAGAAGGAAAAACACAGGAAGACTGTGCCTTGAGCTATAACGAACCCTGGACATCCCCCAGCGTGTGTCAGTATCTCCCGAGGAAACTTTTCATGGAATCAGAGCGCTGGAAGAGACCTCAAGAGATCAAAAAGTCCTGAAAAACAAGGGTTCTAAGAAACTGAGAATCACAGAATATTAAAAATGCAAAAAGCTTCCGTCATCTCATCTCCTATCTTTCTCATCCAGGTGAAATTGCTTCCATTATTTTGACTTTTCCCTATTCATCCCACTTTCTGATCCTATAACAGTGTTTATCCCATTTCTATCACTTGCATGATTTCTGTTTTATCTCCATACTGCCTGTATTATTATTTATTTTTTAAAAATTGATTTCAAAAAGATTCATTTTTTTCTTTACATTGGATTGAGCAGTAACATCCATGAAATCAGTTTTAATATATTAGTTTTACTTTCCCCTTCTATTACACAGCAAATGAAACCATAATTATTTTAAAAATTCATGCTTCTACCACCTAAATCACTCATATGACTGTCCTACACATACGACAAGTTGGAAAAAAATACACTAGGGCAGAAGCCAGCAAACTTTTCCAATAAAGGACCAAATAGCAAATTTGAGCTTTGCAGGCCAAAAGACAAAATTTAAGATATTATATAGGTACTTATATAACCTAAGAAAACTAATTTCCACATTTCCTCCCAATCATTAAAAAATGTAAAAACCATTCTAACCCATAGGTCATACGAAAACAGGTGGCGTTTAGTTCACAGGTCACAGTTTGTCAACCCCTGCTTGAAACATATATCTGATACTTACTTGAACCTTCTCTGAAATGTCTATAATGGTGAGTGAGACAGAAAAAGACTCATTGGATGTCTGCGAAGATGAACTATTTGGACATAATAAGTGTTTAGCATAACACCAGGCACAAACAACATTACTCAATAAATATTAGCTGTTGTTTTCATTACCACCATCATCGTCACCATCTTCTTCTCTCTTAGTGGGGTTGGTTAAGCACTGAGTATATGGCCTGGCGCACAGTAGGCACTCAGTGAAAGCTAGATGGTGTTATTATTTCACATGGTTGGGGTATACAGCATCTCAACCATTTGAGCACATCAGACTCAACTGTAGGATTTTTTTTAAAAACACACATGCTGGTTTTCCACCCCCAGAAATCCCAGTTTGCCCAAGGGAAAGCTGAGCACATGACTTTTTTTTGAAAGCTCTAGAGGCGATTCTGATGATTCCAATCACAAACCAGTGGCTGATAGAGGGAGGAAAATCTGGGCAACAGGGTAGGAAATCCCAATGTCTAGACTGACCGTTTGCTCTGCTCAGTTTTATGGTCACATACGACACCAGCTGGTGCTCAGCCCACTTTGGAAATGTTGGATTCCATCTGTCAGTCAGTCATCAACCGATGCTAACTGAGGAGACCTATCGCACACTGGCCCTTGAGCCAAGTGCTCAGATACAAAAATGAAGGAGGCAAAGGCTCTATGGTTTATAGCCCCCTTCCCTCACCTTCCCTCCCTTTGCCACCCTTTGTTTTTCTTCTTAGCCCCTTTTTAACCACATGGCATCTTAAGTATATATGTTGCTTCTGTGCCCTGAGAGCAGGGTCCTGATGGATCTTACTCATTACTGCTGCTACAGAACAGTGCTTGGCACCCAGGTGGTGTGCTTAATAAAGATCTGTGTTAAGGAGGTGAATCGGGAACTCTGTGCATCTTGGAGAACCACTCTGATTCCAACCCAAGGGAGAGCGTGAGGCCCCAGACTCATGGGTCTTGGAATGTGGCAGTGAAGAGTAGAACGTGGTTTTCAGCTCTGCCATCATTTTGCTAGTCTGAAATCACTGCTGTAAGTTTCAGTTTATTCATTTATAAAATTTATAAAATGTTGTGAGGATTAAGTGGTATAATGCTGAATGTGTGGAACGTGCTTAAAAATAGCAGTTCGGTTGAGTTGATTTTCTCATCACCTGGAATTGAATAAACAGAAAACAGTTCTAGAAATGTTTTGAACATTCCTGAAGAGATAAACTAAGTAGCCAGCAATACGCCTACAATATTCCTAATTATATGTCCTGAGAGCACGCATCTGTTCACTGAACAAATATTTATTGAGCTTCTACATGTACTGGACACTATGGTGGGGTCCCAGCAGGTGGGAGTCATAAAACTGGACATGGTTCCTGCCCTCATGGAACTGTGTGCAGAGGCGATAGACAGAAATTAACTAAACCAAGAATCATAGAATTGTAACCCTGAAAAGAGCAAGGCGGTGAGGTATATGCTGCTTTCAGGCCTGTACTGGCGAGGGTGGATTTAACCTAATCTAAAGGCTGAGGCAAGGTTTCCCTGAGCAAGTGACCCTTGGGCTAATATATGAACTATGTGAAGGCATTAACTAGACTAAGAAGAGGGCAGAGCTTTGGCCAGGTGCAGTGGCTCATACCCGTAATCCCAGCACTTTGGGAACCAAGGCGGGTGGATCACTTGAGGTCAGGAATTTGAGACCAGCCTGGCCAACATGGCGAAACCCGGTCTCTACTGAAAATACAAAAATCAGCCAGGTGTGGTGGCAGGTGCCTTTAATCCCAGCTAGTCAGGAGGCTGAGGCAGGAGAATCGCTTGAACCTGGGAGGCAGAGGCTGCAGTGAGCCAAGATCACGCCATTGCATGCCAGCCTGGGTGACAGAGCAAGACTCTGTCCCCCCAAAAAAGAAGAAGAAGGCACAGCTGGGCATGGAATAAGGATAGAAAGAAAACACAGTTCAGGCAAGGAAATGATGAGGATTTCATGTCAGAAAGGAGGCAGGAGTCAACCATTCAGGGTAGGCTAACTCTTCTAAAATCTCAACGTGCTCACGAATCCCCTGAGCATCCTCTGAAAATGCAGATTCTGATGAAGCAGGTCTGGGGTGGGGCATGAGAATCTGCATTTCTAATGAGCTCCTAGGAGATGCCGAGGCTGTTGGCCTGCAGGCCATACTTTGAGTAGGAAGATGTAAGGCCATCTGTTTATCCTAAAAGCAGGGGAGTTTAGGCAAAGAGATTTTCCTAGGATTCCTCTGGATTTTATGAACCCACTTTGCAGTTATCACGGAGCGAAACCCTCTGCCTGGAGCTTGGGAATCCTTTGGAAGCCACAAAGATTTAGTTGGAGTTGCTGTTCTTTCCTAGCAAGTATGTCACCCCAGTTCTAGGTGGCATTGCCTGGAACAGGCTCTTTGCCCAACAGAACCCGGCTTGCTTGGGTGTTACCATTCAGAAACTCTAGAGGGTAGGGCTGGGGAGAGGACAGCCCAGGCATTTTTTTTCTTTTTAATCAGGTTAGGTTTGCTGAAAAGAAAATATAGAAATGTATACAAATAGATCATCTTTGAGATGCAATAATAGCCACCCATGGGATTGAAATGAAATCTTACAAACACGAATTCGTCTCATATTCAATCATTAAAGGATTAAGGGACTGGCATGCTTTTGTTGTTGCTATTGATGTCCGAGCAGACCAAGATTAGAAATCTCAGGACTGCCAGTCCACGTGGCAAGACTCATCACTATTGGGGTCGTGATCATCTGTAGAGATGAGCATCGAGAAACCAGAGAGCAGGACAGTGCTGAACCCCCTGGGGGAAGATGAGCACAGGAACCAGGGCAGATGAAGCTGGGAGGCGAGTTCTCCTTTGGTGATATTTGAGGGGACAGGACGAAGAAAGAGATGCCTGCACTACACCTTTGCTGCATCTCTCCCAGGTGCACTGATGTCTTTCTAAGACAATCTGGGTGACAAATATGAGCCCAAGAAACATTGCCTTTGTAACAGATCCCAGCCGCTCCCAATGAATGTCCCCAAACAAAGGTTGCACGCCACCCCCTCGTGCTTGAGCTCAATTTAATTACCCACCTCGGCAGCTTTAAATCAAAGGTGGTTCCTATTAAGCATAATTACCTTTGCCAGCAGCTTGTATAACACAGTAGTGAGGAGCTACTAACCAGGAATGTTTTCCACAGAGTATTACATATGCGTTGGACTAAATCAACAGCAGCCAGGGCCCTCAGCTTTGAATGCACACATGATTCAGCCACAAGCACATGCATGTTGCAGGTAGACTGTCACATGCACACATCAATACAATGTTTCCTTCGCATATGTCAGCAGCCTAGAAACACCACTATGCAAGAGAATAAACTACAAGAGAAAAGGCTTCTCTAAAGCTCAAATGCACAATATATGTTGCTAGATCAGTTTTTCCACAAGAAAGCAAATTGCAATCCAACCAGTTAGTCTCTGAAGAATCCCAAATACAGTAAGAGAAGTCAGACAAACTCTTTCTCAACAACCGAATGCCCATGTTCCTCCAGGCTTTTTACCCCAGGAAAGCAGGAAGTGATACTACCCAGGCTGACTGGGATACAGTCATTTTTTTCCTCCTGTTCAACCTCACCACATCTTTCATTCCTGACATACAAAAACTTTTTAAAATCATGAGCATCTTCATCATTTCAGGCTTCTCAATTCCCATTTTGCCTAATAAATAAATAAATAAATAAATACCTGAAAGGAAAGTTGAGAAGAACTTTCGGCCTTAAGCAAAAAGATGCTACAGTGATCTAGACTTGGAAAGTGGTTCTTTCAATCCTGTTGGCTCATTCTGGGAGACATATTTTACCCCACTTCCACTTTATATTACCTTTTTATTAAACTGTGTGCCCCAAAGCATAAATGCAGACCTCAAAAGAATATATCTCTTTCTCCAAAGACATCTATGTGCTATTCCAGTAGTCTTCAACATACTGTTGTCTACAAACACCACATTAACATTTATTAAGAACTTACTATGTACTTAGCATGCATTAAAAACACTATTTTTAATTAAGAAAGTGGGGCTTAGAAGGTTAAATAACTTGTCCACGATCAGATAGAAAGTAAATAACCTTGGCCGGGCACAATGGCTCACACCTTTAATCCTAGCACTTTGGGAGGCTGAGGTGGGTGGATTACCTGAGGTCAGGAGATCAAGACCAGCCTGGCCAACATGGCAAAACCCTGTCCCTACTAAAAAAAAAAAATACAAAAATTAGCCAGGCATGGAGGCGTATGCCTGTAGTCCCAGCTACTCAGGAGGCTGAGGCAGGAGAATCGCTTGAACCTGAAAGGCGGAGGTTGCAGTGAGCCAAGATTGCACCACTGCACTCCAGCCTGGGCGACAGAGCGAGACTCTGTCTCAAAAAAAAAAAAAAAAAAGGAAAGAAAAAATAAATAACCTAGATTGGAACCTCAGTTTGCCTGAGTTCAAAGCACTTGGTTGCAACCCTATAGAGAATGTAGTGGACAGCTATGGACTCTGCTGGCTCTGCATGCATTCCTCCTTTTTTGGTAATGCCACTTTGATTTTGCTTTGGCAAATCATTCTGGATGCACAGAGCCAGAGAAAGTGATTGGTTCAGGGAGGGTCGCGGAAACCTATGTAGGCTAAGGTCAACCCCAGAATATTTGCTGGAGGTCCTTGGAGAGAGATGTTCTTTTCTGCTAGTGGCTAAGCCAGATGGACGATGATGGTAGGTGGTTGCTACAGCCACCCCATGTAGAGATTCTGAATGAGGAGCGAGGTTAAAAAACATCAAAGATGGAGCTTACCCCAACTCCATTCCTTGGGTCTCTGTATCTGTAGCTGTGAAGCTGGAGCTCCGCTGAGTCACTCTGATGCTGGAAAATGTATCACAGGCAACAACAGGATTCATCAAGGTAAAAAAAGTTTGACCTCTAGAGGTGCTGAGGTTAGGTACTTGTTGTGGCTTTAGAGTGAAACACACCTGAGCTTCAATCCTGGCTCCACTATGTGTCTTCTATCTGAACTAATTACTTCACAGCTCTGTGCCTCAGTTTGCATATCTGGAAAACAGGAATAATAGTCTACCTGCTCAATTGAAAGGGAGGCTAAATGAGCCTCAAGTGCACTGTAATGTACACGGGACAGAGCCTGGCATGTGGTGGACTCTCGGAAATGTTAACGCATCTGGTTATCACAGTTTCCAGGAGCAAAACAGAGGAAAGGAGACACAGGGAAACCAAGTTGATTTGATTAGAGGTCGTGGTGAGCAGTGAAAAACACTCAGAGTGGCCAACCAGGGAAAAATCTGGAGAACTTCACGGCACATTTTGGCTCGTAAGAGCTGACTAGGGGCTAATGTGCAGGATAAAGGGCACCTGGGTTCAGGAAGGATTGGTCTGAAGGGAAATCAAGGGAACCATTGCTAATGAAAATGTCAGGGCCCACCTGTGATAAAATCTGGGCTGAAATCAACAATTAGATCCAGAAACAAACATATAGACATGAGCTTGAATTCCTAGGGAGCCACAGATCATCTTTATGCATTCATTTATTCATCCATCCATCCATCCATCCATCCATCCATTCATTCACTCATCCATCCATCCATCCATCTACTCATCCATCCATCCGTTTATCCATCCATTCATCCATCCATCCATCAATCCATCTATCCATTCATCCATTGATCCATTCATTCACCCGTCTATTTTTCCATTCATTCACCCATTCATTCTTTCAACTAACATTTCCTGAGACCTCACTGGGTGCCTTCTTCTGGACGTTATTCTGGGCACTCCATTGCTAACCTCTGAAAGCAGAGGCTGTGCCTTGTTTATCCTGATAAGCCCTGATACACAGCACAGGGGCCGGAAAACAATGTAAATTAATAAATATCTGTTAAATGAATAAAAGGCAGACTCTCAAATACACATACTCCTTTCTGGGAACTTATCTTTCACTAATTTGTTTGATCTAACCATCCCTTCTTCCTCCAAGCAGTTTCCAAGCCTCTTTTGTGTTATTCTTGGAATGAGATTTGTACCCTGGAAAAGCTACATGGCAGCATCAGCTTCAGCCCAGCAAGGTTTCCAGCTCACATCCTCACCCCACAAACTTCCCTTTGCTCCTCCGGAAGGCAAGGGTGGCCTTTTACTTTTGTTATGTGTTTCTCGCATAGAAAATTAAAACATCTCAATCCACAAATTGGTTTGCTCAGTGTACTATGTGTCACAAGTGTCATTTTCATGATTGCAAAAACTATAGGAAGCCCTTCCCCTTGTCTTCATTTATTATTTTTTTCTTTCAATAAGGAAGGTTATAAGTTTCCGTTGCTACTGTTTTATCTTGGGGGACTCCCCATTAACTTTTCCAAATCCTTCCCTCCACTTCAGGAAAGCAGCTTAAAGTATGTGCCTAAGAATTCCAATTGCAGTTACAAACAAGCGTTCCTGCTTATTTTTATTTGTCAGAGTGCACTGGCAGATTCAAAAGTCAAACCAAAGCACAAAACTTTTCTTGTGGAGGGGCGCCCAGGGGACTGTGATCTAAAATGAAAATGAGATCATGATTTAATAACAACAACAAAAACAAACCTCACACAGTGCATTGTTACATGTTTGAAAACATCTCTGTATTCCTTAAATGTTCTGCTAAGAACACTAACAGGTCAGTCCACAGGAAATGCAAGAATACGTTATATTTTAATCAGGGCACATAAAACACTGTCTAGAATGTTATGTTGCCCGAGGGAATGCAGTGAGCAGGGAACATTTATAAACTCCAGGTCAGTCTCCCCATTACATCACTGTGAAAAAAAATAAATTTATGAGGTTAAATTATATGGATGTTATATATTGGAAATGTTAGCGCATTCCCAAATGAGAATGTTGGCTGAAATAGCCAGATTCCCAGAGAGAAATTTCAAAGTCCTTCTATTGTGGATGTTTTTATGGTAACTTTCCACAAAGCAGTGAAGACTTATTCTTTGGAGATAATGAAATGAATAAAAAAAGAGAAGCCTAAGAAAAAAACCTCTAAATTCCAATCGAGAGGGCACCTAAAAGAGCTGCTTACATTATTCTTCTCCTGAGATGATAATACAGAAGTTATTTTGTGGAACTTACTCATGATTTATTTGATCTATTCCTCATCTAAGTGATTGGAAACACAGATGTTGATGCTATAACTTTGCTTCCAGTAAATAATTCCTCAAAGGACTCACATTTGTTTAACCTTAGTCACAAGATGATAAAACTTATTAAACATTTATGGAGGCAGCAACACAATTCTGTTGGTTTATGTGTTTGGCAAGTTTGGAAACTCATTTCCCCAACTTTTCCACCTTCCTTTCACCTCTTTTAAAGAAAAAAAAAATCTTTGAGGAAATTCCTGTACCTGGATTATGAAGATTTTTTTCCCCTTCATTCTTTCTCTCCATTTGTGGCTGCAGTTTGACAGTAAACAGAAGGGCTGCCCTGCTGTTCTTAAGGAACAATAATTAAACCAAAGGGACAGGAGACAAGGGGCTCCTATGGGATCCACAGAGGAAGAATAAAAGCCCCACTGGGGAACTGTTTTCTTACGATTGCTAGCCTGCTTCTGAGATAAGCAAATGTGCCATGTGCATGCATCGGTTTATCTATACGACATTTACTAAGATCCTACTACAGTCAGCTCTGTGAGTATAAATAACTGGGGTATCTAAATATTCCAAAGGCCTGGAACCTTGGAGAACCCCTTGTTCATTCATTCATTCATACATTCATGCATTCAACCCACTGACTGTGTTCCAGGTACTGCAAATGAATTGTTCCCACAATTCCTAAGATGAATCCCTGACACGATAGAACATGTGGCATGGAGAGGAAGAGAGGCCAGGAAATAGACATTACAATAGGGTGTGGAGCTTCCAGTACTATCTGTCTCTTATACATTTCCCATTGAGAGCAAATTTTCCTGAGCAGGGGACATCCTGTGTAACGGTGGTTTTGTTTTCCTCTAACCAAGCCATGACCAGGAGGTCAGGGTACAGTGCCACAGGGGAACCCCCAGGAAAATACACTGTGACGTCGGCTTCATGTTCACAAGGAAAATCCTGAAGGGCTTTGCAGTGATTCCATTAGCAGCATAGTTGGCAAGAACACATGAACATGCCAGGTCCACCACAAACGCAAAATCATGCACCAGAAAAGCTTTTCACACTCTCTCCCCACAACACACACTAATACCCACAACATACATAATCCACACAAAATCATGCATCAGAAAAGCTTTCACACTCTCTCCCCCCACAACACACACTAATACCCACAACATACATAATTCACACAAAATCATGCATCAGAAAAGCTTTCACACTCTCTCCCCCCACAACACACACTAATACCCACAACATACATAATCCACACAAAATCATACATCAGAAAAGCTTTCACACTCTCTTCTCCTACAACACACACACTAATACCCACAACATACATAATCCACACAAAATCATACATCAGAAAAGCTTTCACACTCTCTCCCCACAACACACACTAATACCCACAACATACATAATCCACACAAAATCATGCATCAGAAAAGCTTTCACACTCTCTCCCCCCACAACACACACAATAATACCCACAATATACATAATCCACACAAAATCATGCATCAGAAAAGCTTTTCATGCTCTCTTCCCCTGCCACAACACACACACTAATACCCACAACATACATCAAACATGTTCAATCACAACACACATAATATACATGTATTCACAACTCACACACACAATAAAAGAGACCTACAGCAGAAATACACAATCAAAATATACATACAGTGTAACCAAGTCATGCTGGGTAAAATATACACACGGTGTTCTCAATACGCAGAGGTAATAGACCCAACACACACACACACACATCCCTGTTCTAAGGATGATGTTGGTCTTGGTTAGGAAAAGCATATTGTACCACATGGACCTTCTAAACATTGGAGTTCTGTCTCATTTATTTCTACCCCCTGGACCTACCAGTGAGCTTCAATATATGTTTGCTAAACTGCATTAAACTTAAGTTTAACTGCTTAAAGTGTTAAATTGCGGGATTGACTGTTGTTAACAATTCATCTTGTAACACAAAATCCGGGGGGCTCTTCCTTCCCTGACCCGACCCCATCCACACACCTGTAACACTCCAGGAGCTCGGCATCTCTAAAGCCATAGCTGGCCAGCTCTGAAGCTTGATCTATTACAAACACTGAGGACAAGTGTGATTTCTTTTCTGTTGTTCATGCTTTTCTTTTTACTTCTCCCTGTTCCCCACCCCACCCCACCCCAAGGCAGCTACTCAGTTTTCTTAACACACTTATTATTGGGATTATTGATATATTTTATTTACGTTCAGCGTACTTAAGCCAAGCAGGCGTTTTTCAAGTGCCTACTACGTCCAAATGTTTTGGTTAGAGGGGTAGACATCTTTGGTTAGAGGGGTAGACATTTTTCATTAGAGGGGTAGACATCTCAGTGAAGTTAGAAAAAATATTCAAATTATAAAATATTAGCTGTTTCAATAATGTTTATTTTTTTCCCAAATGATTTTCTTACTACATCCAGTAAATTTTTCATAACTGTTCTTCTCCACATAAATTACTTATGTGAAGATTGTAAAAATTACCACCAATATTCAATACAGGATTTTGTGCAATGGTGAAAAATTTAAAACATGCTAAATGTCTATTAACAGAGGAACCGATAAATGAATACAAATGAACATTCTTATGATGGAATATTACAAAGCACATAAAGAGAAATTAGTTATATATATATAATTAGTATGTATATATATTAAAACCTATCATCTCTCTTTTTCTTTTTTCTACCTATCTATTTACTTGGTTAGAGTCCAAACATAAAGTAAAAAAAAAAAGGAAAAAAAATTACAAAATATAGCGTGAAACTATTTACACAATCTTTTAAAAACATATACGAAAGAATAATAATGCTTCTAACAACATATACATGCATGTAAAACTATAAATAATGGAAGATACGCACACTAGATTTTTAATAGTGCCTGTCTCTAGGGAGAGACTGAGAAAGGAAATAATAACTAAAATTTGTTGAATTCTTATTATGCGCCAAGCATTGTTCTGAGTATGTAATAAGTATCACCTTTTTAACTTCTCATAATAGTGCATGGAAGTAAGAACTCTCCTTATGCCTATTTTACAGGAGTGAGGCACAGAGATTTTAAGCTGGTTGTTCAAAGAGTCCTTAACTATTTGTAAAGCTTAATTATTTTATATCTGAAATTGATTGATCAAGTGAAATAAGCTCATTTTATTTTTTTAACAGTTCTTTCTTCTATTCCATCTGACTGACTTCCCACCCAATACTAACAAAGAAAACATTAATGTTAAAGACAATAAAACAGGATGATCATTTCATTCCATTTCTTATTAGATTAACCTCAAATCAGATGGCAAGGCAGTTTGCCAAACTTTGTATTAACACAATGGGTTGTTTTAAAATGTGACTCACTAAAAAGGAAATAAATAAACAAAAATGTTAAAAAAAACATCACCAATAATAACTAAAAACAATTGATTTTTTTTGTTGTTGCAAGACAGAGTCTATCATGATTTCTGGTGTAGACAACATTCTCCCTCTCAGATAGGATCCCTTGAGTTTCATGATCACCTTTCTTATCCTATTATTTGGAGTACTCATTTAAGAGTCACCTACAGTTAAGGTGACTCTTAAATACAAATACAAGACATCTTTTAGACATCTTGACCATAAACCTGTGAGGGCAGATTTTCATTTGCTAAAATAAATAACAGGGCAGTGTCGTTGCATGCGTTCCATATTTTTTGATGGCCAGGAAGAGTCCTGGAGCCTACAAGAGATTTATGAGGAACAGATGAGCAGCGTCTGACTTAAGGCCACATCCTCAAAGATGCTGTGGAGTGGGTGAGCACGATTCTTACTGAGACACCCCAGATGGACTGTGTTGGGGGTTTTCATGATTTTTTTCTACTTTTGTTTAGTGAAACAGGAATGGATTTACGAAAATGCCATCATGGATAGCATAAGAGATTTCAAAAGTCTTTATTCTTTTTCTTCATAGGCTCAAGTTTTAAAGATGGTGTTTGGGGATTTAAATAGGGATGATCTTTTTTTTCTTTTTTCTACAACACAGTTGACTTACTTCAACCTGGGGAAACACTAAATTTCAGTTCATGGCCTTGGCCTCCATGTATCTATACTATATTGTGGAAGTTTATTTATGTGAGTCTGTGCTGTTAAGCATGAAATACTACGTGAAGCAACAAAGCATAGTGTCTGAGAGCTTGGACTCTGATAGGCGGGCCTGGGCTTCAGTATCCTATCTAAAAGCTTGTCATCATCTTAGTCAAGCTCCTTGAAACTTCCAAAACTTATGTTTCCATATCTATTCAATTGGCCAATAATCATAGCCAGCTTACAGGATGTCTCGGGGAGAGATTGTATATAAACAACCTGAATGTAGCCAGTGCTTGGTAAATGTTAGGTACAAGCTTAGTCCTTTTGGCTTAGTTGTTATATGGGTCAAGAAATGGTAACCATTAAGGCGATGACAGTTAGTGTCATGTTCATCATTAGCACCATCATCGTTTTTATCACATTCACCCATGGATCACCGGTACTACATAGAAAGGGCTTGGAAGTCTGATTCAGGAAAGGAAATCAGGAAAGAACAAAGGAAATCAAGGAAGAATAAAAAAGAAGAGAAGTCATTGAAAAAGTATGAAAAAATATGAAACAGATAACAAGAAAGTAGAGGAGATTCCAAAAAATACAACCCAGGTTTTCTGCCCTCATTCTATAGAGTCTTGAGAATTGTAGGGTGTAAGAAATAAAGAATCAAGTCTGAGAGATCCCTTTTGCTTCTTTCTTGTCTCACTGATCTGGAACCCAGGTTGCCAGCTGGCTCCCAAGCAGACAAAGCCCTCTTAAATTATTTTCTGGATTGCTTGTCTTTCTCCTTCTTAATTGAAGACTTTTCTGGGCTCTGTTTCATGCTGAGACCGGGTAGACAAATGCGTAAATGCATGCATTTCCTCGCTGTAACACAATAGAGAGCCTTCTTATATTTTTTTCTGTTCACTAAAAGCCACAAGTGAAAATGGACCCCTCAAACAACTTTGAAACAACTTTTAAAATATAAGTGCTTTGGCATTTTGGGGGTAGGGGAGAGAGAGAGAGGAGAGAGAGAAGAGAGAGAGGGAGAAAGAGAGAGAGAGGGAAAGAGAGAGAGAGAGGAGAGAGAAAGAGAGAGAGAGAGGAGAGAGAAAGAGTATAAAAAAAGGGAACTTATATAAATTTTATGTACTTTTTCCTGTTATCCTGTAATTCAAATGGATTAATGGATATCTAATGTACAGATTCCTAGATTCATGGGCCTCATTCCCCTCCTATGGAATCAGAATCTCTAGGCTGTAGGTCTGGAATCTGCAAATTTGCATTTTAGCAACTTCTCCAAGTGATGAGTATACCAAATAAAGGTTGAGAACCACTCCTCTATTCTGGATGCAAAACCAGGAAATCATTCCCATTCCCTCCATATTTGCAAAATATTTGGGGGTGAGTAAAGATTTTCCTGAGCTTCCCGCTGATATCCTGGGAGAGGAGATTCCTTCAGATTTCCAAAGTTTTTGGAAGTTTTAATGAAAGCCTCTATCTTCTGGGGGTTTCTTGACAGCCCTTACTCACAGCTTCTTCTGCACCTTGCCCTGCCCTGGCATTGCAGTGTCCTCACATCATTCTACCCCCTCTTCACAGCTTGTGCAACATCTTCCCCTACATACACACACACACACAAAACACACACACACACCACACACACACACAATTGATTTTTTAATATTTCTTTAAAACCATTCCTTCTTTTTTCTTGCCGTAATTTTATTTTAAAACAAAAATTTATGTCATAGTCAATGAAAAACCCATATCATTTGCCATACATTGATGGTAATCAGACAACAAAAGTCTAAGATTATTATTTCTTTTTTTTTTTGAGACGGAGTTTCACTCTGTTGCCCAGGCTGGAGTGCAGTGGCGAGATCTCGGCTCACTTCAATCTCCGCCTCCTGGGTTCAAGCGATTCTCCTGGCTCAGCTTCCGGAGTAGCTGGGATTACAGAAATGCCCCACCACGCCTGGCTAATTTTTGTATTTTTAGTAGAGATGGGGTTTCATCATCTTGGCCAGGCTGGTCTCAAACCCCTGACCTCAGGTGATCTGCCACCTCGGCTTCCCATAGTGCTAGGATTACAGGCGTGAGCCACCATGCCCTGCCCTGAGATTATTATTTCATTTCTTTCTTTCTTTTTCTTTTTTTTTTTTGATGGATTCTTGCTCCATTGCCCAGGCTGGAGTGCAGTGGCATAATCTCGGCTCTCACTGCAACCTCCGCCTCCCGGGTTCAAGCAATTCTCCTGCTTCAGCCTCCTGAGTAGCTGGGTTTACAGGCATGTGCCACCACCACACCCGGCTAATTTTTTTTTTTTCTGTATTTTTAGTAGAGACGGGGTTTCACCATGTTGGTCAGGCTGGTCTCGAACTCCCAACCTCGTGATCCGCCTGCCTAGGACTCCCAAAGTGCTGGGATTACAGGCGTGAGCCACCGTGCCCGGCCATTATTTCATTTCTTTACTGGATATCTTTGCTTGCTAAAGTCTCTGAATCTGAGGTCTGCTCTTTCTGACAAACAAGGGTGAGAGGTGTTAAAAATAGGCTATTATCAAAGACTTTCTCTTGACTTACCAGAGGCATTGAAATGGTATGAAGAAGGGACATTACTTTCACTACATGACTCAATGCTACTTAATCTACCACTCATGGTAGGAAAATGCTTATTGGGATAACTCTGGCTTAAATAATGTTCAAGGTTGGGCTTGCTTCCTCATTAAAACTGCATAATTGGAGACGATGGTTTGAGTCAGTGCTCTCTAACCTTTCCCCGTAGAGACATGCTTTCGGCTCCTTGGGTTTTCTCATTTTAACTCCTAAGAACCACGTCACCATCATTCACTCCTTCAAATAATATTTATCGAGCATCGTCTATGTGCCAGGTCTTGTGGACACGAAAGCAATGAGACACAACATCTGCCCTTCAAAGTCCATAAGGTCAGAATCGTGGTGATGATTTTAAGAATTTAACATTTATTGAGCACTCGCTGTATGCAAAGCACCATTTGAAGTGCTTCACTGGTATTAGTGCTTGACTTCTCCCAACTACCAAGAAGGGGGTTTTATTATCCCCATTCTACCAATAAGGAAATCAAGGCATGGAGAGAATTATTAACTTGTTAATAGAATGACTAAAATGTATTGACCACTTACCATGTATGCACCATTCACAATTTTCTTCATTGCAAGTACCACGGTGTTAAGCGTATTGTCTGGTTTATCTCAATTAATCCTCATAAAAAACCTATGAAATGAGTCCTTTTATTAGGTCTGTTTTGCTAATGAGAAAACAAAGTCTGGGAAAGCAAAGATGCCTGAGGTCACACCGAGATGAAATAATCTTTGGAGAGAAATTGAACCCATGCCTGTCTGTCAGACTCCAAGATCCATCCTCTTGCCTAGTGACTGAGTTGTCTAATGGGGGTGGAGAAATATGTGAAGAAGCCATTCCAGGACTCCAGGAAATATGCGTGGAAAAGTGTGGCCTCTTTCCCTGTACGGTCAGTTCTAGAATGTAGGCAGCTCCCAACACTTTTATTGGTTTCCACTTTGGCTCAGAGAACGATAGACTGACAATTTGCAGTAAGACCCTTACATATAACTGGAGGAGAAAAATAGAAGACAGAATTAGAGAAAATATTCATGGCTAACCTAGTCTGATTTCTCCTGGACAGCTTTCAGTAGACGCCTCTTTTTCACTAGCACCCTGCCTGCAAACTTGTGGTCTCTCCCCGGACAACTGTCATGGCTCTTCCGCCATCGATCTGGTCCAAGTCAGCATAGCCTTTGACTGCATTGATGTAGACGCCTCTTGAGTGGTTGGCCTGCTCGCAACCTGGGTCCCTGATAATTCGCAGGGCAGCCAGAGGAGCCTATCAAACCTAAGTCAGATCCTGACTCTGCTCCTGCACCCTCCGAGGCACCCCACCTCGGTGACAGCCCCAGCCCCTTGCTTGCTTATCCTTACCTCCCTGCTCACCCTCCCCGTCTGCTCCGGCCACCCAGCTTCCCAGCTGCTCCTCGTGTTCCTCCCAGTAGCTCTAGCCCCGGATTTTCAGCTGTGCCTGGCACTGTCTTCCTCCAGAGAGGTGCAGTTTTCTTCCAACCGCTTCACTCCAGACCCAGTATCACTTCCGCAGACGGGTACCTTTCCTGATCGTCTTATCCAAAACAGCCACTTCCTGTCATGCTCTACCCCTGCAAACACCCTCTGCCAACACCAGACCCTGACACATGGGACCGTCTGCTGGCTAGTCCCTGGTCTGTCCTCCGCACTCAATGTAAGCTCCAGGAAGGCAGGCACTTTGTCATTCGGATGCAAGGCTCCAGTTCCAGCGCCTCCTACAGCACCTGGTACACAGCCACAGCCGCCCTCCCAACATCACGCTTGTTCATAAAGGTCCTAAGGCAGGCAGCAGAATCTCCCCCCGTGCTCTCCAGGATCCCAAATCTCTTTGTCCTAAGATACATCTTAACAGGCAGCCAGCCAGCTTCCCTTCTTCCTGCTCTCAGGCACTTATCTGGAGGTGACAATTAAAAAGTGAAGAAGGCATTACCAGGAAACAGCCCGTAGCCTATTCCCATTAGCTTAACAACCCCTAAGCTTCGCCGTCTGGGGCCTGAGGGGATGAGCGCGGGTTCCCGTGGGGGAGGGACAGAGTTGCCAGGTCCTGGGGGTCTGGGAGCACCACTTGGAGAGCGTGCAGGGAGAGGCTGAACCTCAGGGTCAGAAATGAGGACCCTCCACCCCTTCCCCTCCATCCATGTTCTCAGCAAGCACTGTCTAGAAGATGAATGCACAATATTTACCGCACAAAGGGATATCACTGCTCTTCAATCGAAGGCACGTGATGTCACGATGCGCAAAATACAAGATTCAGACGAAAATCATCGTCTTTTGGTCATTAATATTTTCTCATTTGAAACATATTCTAAGAACAGCTAGGATTTGCAATTGGTACAGAGGTCTGCTAAAAGTTTTAGACCTATGAAAGAGATCCTTATACTTGAAAGTAATTAATTAGTATACAAAGCAATATATGAATGAAAGCATTCATTTCTTTACAGTTTCATTTATTCATTCATCAGGAAATATTTGGTTACTGCCTAAACGGTGCCAAGGACTAACTCAGGTGCCTAGATTTCTCTCAGAATTCCTGCAGAAAAGAAAACACAATTAAGTGCAAGAATAAAAAACATTCATTTGTGAGGAAGATCCCATGTAAATACTGGGCCCGTACCAAGAGTTTTATATGTGTCACATAATCTAATTATCACAAGTAAAATGTGAGGTGAGCAAAATTCTTATCCCCATCTGACAGATGAAAACGCTGAGGTGCAATGAGGTGAGGAAACTTGCTTCTGAGTGCACAGCTGGCTGCAGTTGGACCCCAGGTCAGCTTGACTCTTAACAACGCCTTTCCACAGCCTCGCCATGTCATCCATCACAGCACCAATCTCTCTATGAAGGCTGGGAATGTGTTTTTATCTCCAGCTGCCACCTCTATCATCCTAAGCATCCTACTCACCATCACTAGGGGCTGGGTAAGTAGACGGAGAGAGCAAACATGCCCAAGTCCATCATCACTTTTGAAATACAAACAGGACCTATGTTCAACTAATAACAAATCAGATCACATCACCTCCTTAGGCCTTTGGCACTTCCTCCTTCCTCTGCCTGGACTGCTTCTCCCAGCCCTGTGCTTGGCTAGTCTCTCACTTTTTTCTCAGGTCTGATCAAATCACCACTGGAGAAATAGCTCCCCTGACCACTCTATATAACATGGCAACCCTCCACCATTCTCTACCTCATGAAGCCAGATTTATTCTTATGAAATGCAATTAGGACTATTCAATATTGTGTTATATATTTATTTGTTTGTTAGCTTTTTAGGCTAGCCCACAAGAATATTAGCTGTGTGAGGGCAGGGGCATCTCTATTCTTGTCTACTGTTATTTTTGCAGCACCTAGAACAATACCTGGCACATAATAGATGCACAGCCAATATTTGTTGAACAAATGAATGCATGTACGGACATATGAAAGAACATCCCATAAAGAGACAACTTCAGATGACAGGAGTTGGCCTGAAGATTCTATCTGGAGATGCCGCTAAAGGCAGCATCCTCCGTCTAGGCTCTCAATTTACCCCCATAGCTTTAGACATCACAATAGACACAGGGGGAGAATAATGAGACTGAGGGTTCTTCCTTGGGTCCTTCCTGGCAACTCGCTATGACTATTCTAGATAAACGATCATAATAAATTAAATGCATGGACCTTGGAAGCAGGAAGAGCTGAGTTTAAAACTCAGCTTGGCCACCACACGAACTTGAATGAGTTATCCTGCAACTTACTCAGATTCTCATCAGTAAAACAGGGATTATACTCAAAAGTTATAAGGAACAGGACTTAGCCCAGATGTCCCCTCCTCTGAGAGGTCTCCCCTGACCATCTACATCTCTGTTGTCCCAACTCCTGCTCTCATAATTTTGCTTTTATAAAGCTATTGTCATCATGAAGCTTTTTTTCTATACTGAAATTATCTTTTCCTTTATAAATTTATTTGTATATTCTCTAGCTTCCCCCAATTGGAGGGCAAGATCCCCAGGGATCATCCCCATCCTATTCACCTCCAGGTCCAGGTAGTAGAACAGCATCTGATGCATAGTAGGAACTCAAGAAATAACTGCCGTGTAAACGAATAAATGTAAACATATAAAGCACGTGGTATGTAAAAAGCACTTGTTTAGTGGCAGATATCATTGTTACCATTGTTATCGTTGTTGGTGGTGCTATAAATTCTATTTCTTGGGAAAGAAATTCTTTTTTGAGCTGGTGCTGGACTCCAAACAGCCCAGAATGAGTCTGCCTCAGGAGAAGAGGCTAAAACACTGCTTAGCCATTGTGTTTCCAGGCTTACAAATCAAAATGCATCCATATCTGGTTTCTTTCAAGCCCTGGACCCCTTGTTCTATGATAATTGGTAAGTTGCTTGTTTCCCAGTTAATATAAATTTTCCATAGTCTGGTTATTCAGGGTAAAGACACACTATTCCCTCGTATCCCTGTGGTGCCTAACAGTTTCAGCACACTTTCTCAGCCCTCCTCTGACACAATCCTTTCCACACACCTGGAACATATATGATTGCCCCCATTTTATAGATTAGAAAGTGGAGGGCAGAGATTTGAGTAGCCTGCCCAAGTTTACATGGCCGAATAAGAATTAGACCTAGAGACTTGAACTTCAATCAGTCTGACTCCAAAAACTCACATTCTTATCCGGAGAGTAAGGTTTATCTCTAGAGCTTGCCCGGGGCTAAATAACTAGCATGGGGCAAGGCTGCAACCAGAACCCAAGTCACTTGCCCTTACTCCGCTGTTCCATCCACAGTCTCAAATCTAATCCCAAGGGGGAAAACAAGAAGAAGCACTCAGCAGTGTACCCAACTTTCTAATAAAGGAAAATAGCCAAAGGCAATTCTGATATAAAACGCATTTATGGCTTTTCATTTTGGCATTTCTTCTGTACCAAATGGTACCATGCGCATAGAATAGATTTGACTCTTCTCTACAGCATCATCTTGGCCCAGAAGCTATTCATATCTCTCTGGGGTATAAAAGAGAGGCTCCTAAATACATAAAAAAAGTTCCAAGGATCTGATAAATTGAAGTGATTTAAAGTAAGCCCTGTGCAGTTTATACAGAGATATTTATATGCCGCTGCTCTCACTTACGCAAGCCATTTTTCCCCTATAGAAGACCTTGACCCTCTGTCTCATTTTTGTATCTCCCATGTCACCAGGTTTCATGGATTTTTCATGATCCGGTAAAGCATTACAGAAGTTTCTTTCAAATTCATTACAAATAGAATGGCTGCTGCCAACTCTGTTTTTATCTCATTCTGCCCTTCGTAACTATTTTCATTAAAAGCAATAACTGTATTCTACCCACCTTAATATCTAAACTATATAATTTCCATAGAAATGGCTTAGATGTGGCTTTAAGAAGAAAGCTCAGGGGTGATTTTAGAGTATTCCTTCAGTTGTGAAAGCACTCAAGTAATTAAGACCAGTGATCTTAATTTTTATACTAACAGAAACTGCAGAATGCTGGCCCTTTTTTTTTTTTTTTTAAACCCACCTTAGTGTCTAGCAGTGTTGCGGAAACATGAGGACTTTCCTTAATCATAAATGGACACTACAGCTTTTCAATTAAATTAGTCTTTGGAGAGAGATGCAAAAGAGCTAAAAAGCTCCTTAAAAAAATCTTCCCTGCTTCACCGCTTCTCATTTGCCAAGAAGAGATGTTTAGCTAAAATGCAATGCTGTTGTCTTCTTATCCTGCCGCAACAAAGTTCTCTTGATCTTGAACCCTGAGCTAGCTATCTTACAAAGATCCTTGAGGTTTTTCTTTTGGTTTGCATGCCCACATTTGGTTTTCTGAAACAATTTTTTAAAAAGGGTTGTGTAATACAGTGTCTTACATCTGTGTGTCCAGAGAGAGTTTCATTAGTCCCTGCTTCAGGCTGGGGTAGCAGGTAGGAGGATATTGAAATTGTTTTTTAAATGACACAGGTAGAAAGAGAGTTCTCATTTAGATGAGCAGAATTCAAGACAAACGCTTTCAAATATGATACAGGTATTTCTTCCCCCCATGTAATTTATCTAAGCTCATTATCTCTAAAAGTTTTGCATTGTGCATTTTCCTGTTGTTATGCGTAGCTAAATAATACTGATATACTAATAATAGGATTATCTTGCTGTGCCTCCTGAATTTTAATTTCTAAAATTGTAAATAATTTTAGCATGACTTTAGCATCCCAGAGTATTTGAGGGTGCCCAGAGGATGTCTTTTTCTACAGGGGAAACGTAAAAAATTGAGGGAGGCAACAACTGAAAATTCCAAATGGCCATTTTAATGACTTTCAAATGCCTCCAAATTATTGAATCATTTCATTCATGGAGTTTGCTTTGGAAACAAATATATCAGCAATTCCCACTCGCATCTCAGATTTCTCTTCTGTGTCTCTGTGTATGTATATAATGTCTTTGAACGGACCTCAGTCTGATACCCTCGGACAAAATAATTTCTCGGACAAAATGAGCAATATGGATACGGCCACACTGCTGGAGACGCTCCCCATTCATGTGCAAGTTAAAGTTGAAACTATGTGTTTGCAGAGGTGCTTTCTCATTAGTTTGCAGACCTAGACTAGCAGTGAACCGTTGGGCTCTGAAGTCTCTAATTTTTATTACAATGTCTTAAAATCTGATGTATCTTGAAATCCACTTTAAATGCTATCTCTAAACGTTCTTCTCAGAAAAAGTTCCCAAAACAAGTGAATGAAAGGTCAGTAGGAGGAAAAAAAAAAAGAAATTATAAATCCAATGAAAATAGTGTTACATGTTAGAGGCATGTAAATAGATGGTGTTTTTTTCTTACTGTAATATTCAGGTAAGCAAGCAAGCACTCTCTACTTTCTTATGTGGTTAGAATGACTAAATTCCTCTATAATCGAAGAGCTGCTTGCCAAAGATCACCCTAAGGAATGTGAGAATTTCTAACTTTAAATGGAACTTGTAAAACTTAAAAAAAAAAATTGAAAATACCAATTGTTACAAATTACTGAAAAATGAATGTAAAAACCTATTCTGGGGTAAGCAGACTCTATAAAGATAGAAGGATAAGCTCTCCCTGATTACAGACTACAGTAAAAGATAGTCTGTATTTATCACAACATTAGAAAATTAAAATAAATTTCTCTCAAAGAAATAAAAACATAGAAGTGTTCTCAACTTGTGAAGCAATAAAATTATTTGTGCGCCAGGCTTCTTTTAATACCACTGTGATTTTTTTAATAAAAGTCGTTCAGTTTGATTGTAATTAAATATGTAATGAAAAACCACTGCTTCAGGGAAGCGATGCAAGACACTCTTTAGCTGTTAGTTTAATGTATTTCCAACCGACTTTGCATCAAACGAAAATGATACTCCGTGTATGCCTGGTCTTAATATAGAATTTGTTCGGCAATTTCTGTGTTTTTTTAAAGGGGACCTGGGTAGAAGCAGGCATTGCCTTCGAAATAGTGGCTGAGTCTTCCCAGACCATGACATTCCCAAATAAAATTGATAGTATAAATACAGTGATGGAAGGGAAGGTCGACTTTGGACATTTACCTCGTGTCAGCTAATTACAGGCATAGCACAAACGTGACCAGGGCCTAGGTTTTCTTCTTGGTTGACTCGATAAGCTCAGCTGCAGTGATGAACAGTGAGGCATCATTTCAATGGCTTTAAAAAATGCCAGGCTCAGTCTGTGCCCCCACCCCCATGACCAAAACCCATTCAATGGACAGCACAATTCCCAAGGCCCTGGGAAAAGAAACAGATCAACTCAGGTATTATCCTTTGGAGAAATTCCGTCAAATGAATGAGAAATCAGCTGGGATGAAATGAAAGCATAAACCTCCGTTGGAGACTATGACAAAAGTCAAGCTGCTTCAGGGACAGACCTCCTAAAAATACTTGGGAGGTATTTCTTGGGTGTTAAGCATTCCCAAAGTGTAGCAGTAGAATGGGCAACTGGGAGATAAAGAAATGTAAAGTGGAAGAAAAAAATGTAGACTGTTTCTGAGGAATGTTCCTCCCCTCCCCAAAAGTAATCTTCAACATCCAAACTCTTAAGCCTCAGAGAAGATTTTCATTGTCAAGAAGTTTCCCGGAGCCCCTGCTCCCTTACAGAGTTTCCACTAAACTCTCTGTCACTTGTAATCTGCTGATTAGGGTTAACGTATTGTGTCCTGATATGGCAGATTAAAAATGAAATCAATAAATGCCTAAAACAAATGGGCTTTTGAGATGTCCTATTCAGTCTGAGTCTTTAAGGGTGAGGTGAGAGGTGGAAGAAGGAAATCAAGACGGGGGTGGGAAAAGGACCACTTAAACAATCAATTTCCGTCCAAAATGTTGTGTGGACCAAGCGATTTCAAGGTATCTATCCTTCCTTTTTCAGATATCTGCCTTAAGTAACAAGAATGGCCAAAAGAGTTTGTGCTGCTGAGACCCTTTGGGCTTTGTTGTGTCCATGCGTGTGTGTGTGTGTGTGTGTGTGTGTGTGTGTGTATTTTTCCATTCATTTGTTAAAAACATACTTTTGGGCAAGTGAAGGAATCCATCGCGAGTGATATTTAAATATTCAAGATGTGAACTTGTCTTTCTGAAGGATGTTTAAACAAAGTGAGGGAGGAAGGGTCCCAAATCTATCCGATTCCTAGTCTCTTGAAAGCTGTCCCCCTTGACAGTAAATTAAAGGTAAACTTCGCCCTGAGCTGCCTGCCCCCTCCCTCCATCCTGTTGGTTGAGATTTCTGGGACCTCACCGGTTAATTCAGAGTCATCACTATCAAGAGGTGGAAAAGAGATCTCTGAGGTCATTTCTGCTCTGTTGCAGTGTTCAGAGTTGTCCCTGTTGACTATGTTTCCCATGTAAATAACCTGTGTTATTAAGGTGCAAATTGCAACTTTTAAGTAATGATTGCTAATAGTCTAATGTTTACTGCCACACAAGGACATTCATGAAAACAAAATCTGCATTATTCATCTCCATATTAAATAAACAAAATAAATTGAGGGAGCTGTTCTTTCTTGCAAGACTCTCTTCAGATCTGGTTGATCAGAAAGCCTCTAAGAGTCAGCAAGAGGGAAACATCTAATTGCTTTGGGTGGGCAGGGGCAGAATCCTATAACTTACATATATAAAAGATATATTCACAAGATGTGCTCACAAAAGATTGTGTGTTCTATTGCAGTT
The DNA here is from genome assembly GCF_028858775.2 of Pan troglodytes. Lineage (NCBI taxonomy): Eukaryota > Metazoa > Chordata > Mammalia > Primates > Hominidae > Pan > Pan troglodytes. The sequence goes on along the minus strand of NC_072419.2, from coordinate 59,265,019 downwards.
TGCTGTCATTAATATAAACGCAGTTCAGTATGGTGAAATAAAATACGTATTATTTATGTGTGCGCACAGAGGCTGAGATAGGCTGTAGAAAATCAAGAGTTAGATTCTAAGTCTACAATTTTAAATTTTTAACCACTCTGCATCCTGCAAAATGCAAACAAATCAAAACACCGTTCTGTTTTACTTTCCTGCCATTTTCTCTATCTCCCTTGAAATGCACAGAAGGGGAAAATGCTGGTACTGAATCCTGCAATATTTTCAGGTAATAGTGGATGTATTTTAATGGTGAGTGAAATATACATCCAAGGAAGCAAGCGTGCACACACAACACAAACCCCTGGGATACTGTAGGCTGCTTTCTCAACTTTTTTTTTTCTTGCCCTAAGTAATAGTATGGTGGAATAGCATAGCTTAAGAAAGCCAGGAAGAATGACATTTCAGAGGGAAATACTCTGATTTAGCTGTTTCCTTAAAGAGAATTGTCCCCTCACATCCCTTCCCCCTGAAGGGGGAGGAACATAACAAATAAAGACTAAAATTCCTCATCACTTACAATATCATCTTGTTTATTCTGTTTAGATACCTGCTTTAGTAGAAAGTTCTGTAATTGATTCCTTGAAACATGGAACTTATAACTAATAATACAAAGGAATCAAATTGCCTGGAACAGTTCTTGGGAAAAAGAGCGCTCCGGGAGAGCCTCAGCTCAGATCCACTCACAGGCTTTTTCTATCTCCCATTATTCATTAATCAAGCTAGAAATCAAGCTTTCAACATCAGTCCTTGGGTGTAATTACTTACAGTTGTGCATTGTGTTTAATTTTAAGCAGTGATAAAAGTTAGTATGGCCATAATCTTAGAACCCACCTTCTCCCCTTCCCTGGATGTTAACTGACTACAGAACCCCAAAGTGGCTAACTTTACTTGTGAATAACCACTTCAGCTGAAATAGAGTAGGGCATTGATGACCTTAGATGAACAGAAGAAACACTGCATGAAAAACTGTCTCCTCTATTAATATGTGAGCAAATAAATAAGGTAAGAGGGCCCTTACTGTGTACGAAATGAATCATCCTTTTTCAGCTTAAAAAGGGTTTCCGCTTCTGGTGAAAATAATAAGAATCATACAAAACAAACATACAAAGACAGTAGGAATATAATAGGCCAGAAAACTGAAACTATAGTTACAAGTTTCTAACACACACACACACACACACACACCCCCACACACACCAATAAACTAGCCAGCACCAACAGACACAGCTTAATGAAAAGGACCTAATTTAAATAATGTGATACAGTGTTATGTTACGTACACCTGGATCCTTATGGATCGGAGGATAATTATAATCAAAGTCGAGCAATTCTGAGCAATGCACTTTTTGTAATGAGCTTACTAAAGGAGACATGTCCAGTCATTCTGGTAATTTAAATTACTGCCTAGTTGTTGATAGTCTTTACCGGAACAACAAGAAAAAAAAGAGAGTAATTTTCAGGGCAGTATCACTTCTTGCTGGACCGTAGCCCAGGGTCCTCTTTCCGGACAACAATAAGGACGTTATCTCTAATAATGTAGCTACACTTAAACTTATGTTGCCAGAACTAGATGCAGCAGGCTCACTGTTCCTGGGTCTCAAAGGCCATTGAACACATCCACACGCTGTCAGATTGCAAAGCAGCCTAAGTTTTAGGAAATCAGTGAGTTAAATGCAGAAAGAGACAACGGTAGGAAAGAGACATTGTTTTCCAAAGAAGTAACTAGAGTTGAAAAAAGAAAACCTCACTGATGAGGCAAGTTCCAAATACATACCTCACTAAAAATATTTTAATTATTTTGCTTTTAGGGAAACGATCAGAAAATATATGAATCCACGCTTTATCAATATTTCTGCATGCCACTCGAACCAACTTACAAATAGGGAAGCAATTCTGTGCTCAGAAGGAACGATAATTGTGGATATTTTGAAACGCTCAGGCGAGGAAGGAGGATGAGCTTGGTGGTTCAACACAGTCAGACAAGGGATGCCCACTCTCCTCAGATTCCTAACTAACTTTGGATTTGTTCTAAGGGTGACTTTGCAAAGTTTATGAAAGTGTTCCACCAAACTTCTCCCTATGTTTTGCTAGAGTTGGAACAGAATGAAATGTGGAGGTGGGCCTGCAGAGGACCAGTCTTACCTAATGTTGCCTAAATCAAGAGGGTAAAGACAGAGAGAGAGGAAAAAACAACTAAACTTAAGCTTTTTGCGAAAGCCCTGATTCAACTAAAGGACACAAAGAAATAAAAACGCCCACATTAAAAGCCAAACAAGATAATAATTGTGCATGTCTGGCTCTGAATATAGAGGGCAAGGTTTGCGTCACTGGCACTCTGAGTTACCATGGTGAGTGATTTATTGATATATATCAAGAATGAATAGATCAAAGGCAGCGAGATGACAGGTGATCAATCAAATGTCAAATCAAAACTAGCAATCAAGTGGAAAGCTGATTTTTCAGTGGGTGGGTCTGGCAGAAGAAAAATGAACTTTCATATTACATTTCCGAGAAACAAAACCCCAGCATACTATTAAAAAAGCAATTAAGCAACCCAAAAGAAAAAAAAAAAACTTTAGAAGGTCTATTGTACTGATCCATTAACCTGTTCTTATCTTTTTTAGGGGGCAGTAAGGATTCAGATGGGATAGTTCTTACAGTACGAATCATTTCACAAAGTTTGCAACTCTCTAGGCAAAGAAAATCCAGAGCTGTTTAAATTTCTATGGGGAATTTCCCCCCTACAACCCTTTTTGGTTTTTTTAAAGAGTAGGGAAATTGTTAATTACATTTCCAAATATGGATCCTTTTAGAAAATATATGCAAAGAGTCATCCATTTCCTGGGGGCATTTTGTCCACCTTAGTGATCAACGCTAAACTCCTCTTGCTGGCCCCAAAGCCTGCCTGCAGCCCGAGTGTTAGGTATGCCTCACACTTCAGCGCCCCAAGCCCCGGTGAGAGGAGACGCTATCCCTGGAGGCCAAAAGCCACTGGCACTGACCACGCAGAGGGATGCAGGGGTGGAGGGGCTGTCTCCCTACTCCGCACCCCAAATCTTCAATCCGACTTTGGCCCGAGAGGCAAGAAACAGACTGGGAGAAAGTTAGGGGTGGGGTAGAGGGTGGAGGAAAGAAAGTTTAAGGAGGAAAGGCTTGGTGGGATAGCTCACCCCAACCCAACCGGAGCTTGGAAGGGGAGGATTTGGGAGACCAGAGAAGGCGAGAGAGGACGGGGTTATTAGAAGGGCACCCGGCGCAAACTCCCCCGAAAGCTTAAGTGGGTGGTGCCCCCGGGCACCCAGGGGCAAGGAGGGCGGGCGAGGAGCTCGGCGCACAGGGCAGCCCCGAAGCGGAGCCGTTTCTCTTACCTGCCGCCCGCTTGGGTGCCTGCTGTTTTCTCCTCGGCATCCTCTACTTCGCTCCAGTCCCACTTCTGGCGCCCCAGCCCCGAGCCGCGCGCTGGGGCCCGCTGTCTCTCTGGCCTCTCTGGGTCTCCTCCGCCTCTTGCCCGGTGGCTCCTAGGACGTCACTCGGCCTCTGTCCCCCTGACGATCCCCCCTGCAACTCCTCCACCACGGGCCAGAGACCCCCCTCTCTGGGTGGCAGACACGGGTGGCTTGTGCCGGCTGCTTTGAAGTAGAGGTTGGTTCTGCCTTGTTTGTTTGTTTGTTTGTTTATTTTGAATTTTTTTTCCTCTCTCTTTTTTGTTTTTGCTTTTGGAATTTTTTTGGTTTTGTTTTTGCGTTTTTTTTTTTTGGTGACTGTTGAGACACTTGATTTCTTTATTAAACATCCAAGCCCGGGTTCGGATGGAAGGGACGAGGGGCGCACACGCGCCACACGCACACTCGCGCGTAAAGATAAGCAAAAAAAAAAAGGCAATCCTGGGAAGGTAGTGGGTTTCTTCTTTTTCTTCTTCTTCCTTCTCCTCTTTCCCTCCTCCTCCTCCTCCTCCTCCACCTCCTCCTTCTTCTCTTCCTCCTCCTCCTCCTCCTCCTCCTCGCCGATCTCTATGGCGGATTCGTGCCGGGGGGAGAGCGATCACTCACTGTAGGTTTGTGGCTGCTGTCAGATCCCCGTCTGTGAGTGATATGCGAGAGGACAGGAGCGGGTTTTGGAAAGACAGAAAATCTGGAATTCACTCACTCACACACACACACAGACACACACACAGACACTCACACACGCACTCACACGCGCACGCACCCCCGCTTCCTCGCACACACACACTCACACCCCCCACATATGCACACACACACAAACACACACACACACCCTCGCACACACACACAAGACAGGGCGAGGCGATGCCAGCAAACATCGATCCCGCTGAACAAACTGAACATTAACAAACTCCTCCTCCTCCTCCTCTCCCCGCGACCTGATGACAGGGAGAAATTTACTCCCCAGCCGCAGAGCGCCAGGCAGCGGGAGCCTATTAAAGGGACAGCGTCCCGCAGGGGAGAGGGGCTGGGGGCGGGGGCCCCGGCGCGCCGGCCCAGGCCCCTCTGTGCGCCCTCTCCGCCGGGGCGAGGGCGTGCCCACCGGGCGCGGGGACACCCCTCCGGGAGGCGGAAGGGGCGGGGGCGGGAGGAAAGGAGGTGAGGAGGGAAGGGGTGCGGGAGAAAAGGAGGCAGGGTGATGATGGCTGAACTCTGAAGCTGGGAGGCTGTGGAGGGAGATTCAGGGGGGCCAGGTTGGCTGACCAGCAGGGACCATGCACAATCTTAGGAGAGGGAGAACTTAGGTTTGCTCGGGGCTGGGAAGGGGGAGGGGACCTTATCCAGTGAGGATCTCCATCCTGTAAGTCTTAACCTGCCCCCACCAAAATGTGCTCCCCACGACCCCTTCAATTTAGTGCCCTTGTCCCTCCCACCTTCTCGCTAATCAATGGGTGGTCACAAAAACAAAAATCTCCCTTCTGTCTACTTTAAGGTCTAATCATATACTCCTCTTTTTGTTTCCTTTGAAGAATGTTTATTGAGCATCTACTATGTGCCTATTCTGGAGACACAGAGGCCACAGAGAAAGGGAAGGTGGTGGCCATGTTGGTATTTATATTCTAATGGGGGAGTGCAGACAAGTGCCCCCCAGCTATCCAATCTTTGCTTAAATGTCTACTTTTCCCAAAGGTCTACCTCACCTAAAATACACACACACACACACACACTCCCTGCCCCATTTCTCCATTTTGTTATTCCCCAGTGAGCTGATCAGTGAGTGTCACACAGGTTATAGACAGTTTTCTATTCTGTTGATTGTACAAGTTCCCCTCTTGAATGTAAGCTCCAATGGAAGGAAGGATTTTTGCCTCTTTGTTCTCTTATATCCCCAAGTGCTGGCAAAGCACAAGACATATAATAAGTGCCCAGTAAAATATTTGTTGAATGAATGAAAAGTAAGCAAGCGAATAAACAGGATACTTTGAGTGATTCGCTCCATGAAGACGTTAAGCGGAATGCTGTAATAGTGTCTAAAAGGGGGTGGGTGGCTCTAGATTCAATGTAGGATATGGCATTTGAGCACAGAGAGATTGAAACGAACATGTGATTATTGAGTTCTGCTATCGGCCAGGCACCTTTTGAGGTGTTGGGGGCAAGTCTGTGAACAGGGTGAACCTAGACCATGCCCTCAAGGAGTGCTCCTTCCAGTGAGAGGGCAAAGCAACTGAGGGCATTTGATGCGGGCTGGGACTAGAGGTGTTCTTTTTTTGCTTTATTATTATTTTTTATTTCAGTAGCTTTAGGGGTAAAAGTGGTTTTTGGTTACATGGATGAATTGCATAGTGGTGAAGTCTGGGATTTCAGTGCACCCGTCACCCGAGTAGTGTACATCGTACCCAATAGGTAGTTTTTCAGTCCTCACCCCCTTCCCACACTCCTCGCTTCTGAGTTGCCAATGTCCATGATATCTTTCCATATGCCTTTGCATACCCATGCATTAGCTCCCATTTATAACCAAGAACGTGTGGTATTTGGTTTTTGATCCTGAGTTACTTCACCTAGAATAATGGCCTCCAGCTCTATCCAAGTTGCTGTGAAAGACATTATTTTGTTCTTTACTATGGCTGAGTAGTATTCCACGGTGTATATATATGTGTGTATATACACACAAACACACATATATATACACAAACACACATATATAGATATATATACCACATTTTCTTTATACAATAATCAGTTGATGGGCACTTATGTTGATTTCATATCTTTGCAATTGTGCTGCAATGAATATATGCCTGCAGGTGTCTTTTTGACATAATGACTTTTTTCCCTTTGGGTAGATACCCAGTAGTGGGGTTGCTGGATCAAATGGTAGATCTACTTTTAGTTCCTTGAGAAATCTCCATACTGTTCTCTATAGAGATTGTACTAATTTACATTCACACCAGCAGTGGGTATAAGAGTTCCCTTTTCCCCACATCCACACCAATATCTGTTGTTTTTTGACTTTTTAATAATGGCCATTCTGGCTAGGGTAAGGCGGTATCTCACTGCAGTTTTAATTTGCATTTACCCTGTGATTATTGATGTTGAGCATTTTTTCATTATGTTCCTTGGCCATTTGTCTGTCTCCTTTTGAGAAATGTCTATTCACGTCATTTGTCCACATTTAATGAGATTATTTGTTTTTTTTTTCCTGCTGATTTGTTTGAGTTCCTTGTAGATTCTGGATATTAGTCCTTTGTCAGATGCATAGTTTGCAAATATTTTCACCCATTCTGTAGGTTGTCTGTTTGCTCTGATGACTGTTTCTTTTACTGGGTAGAAGTTTTTTAGTTTAATTAGGCTCCATTTATTTATTTATTTATTTTTGTTGCATTTGCTTTTGAGGGCTTAGTCAGAAATTCTTTGCCTAAGCCAATGTCCAGAAGAGTTTTTCTTAGGTTTTCTTCTAGAATATTTATGGTGTCAGGTCTTATGTTTAAAGTCTTTAATCCATCTTGAGTTAATTTTTATATATGGTCAGAGACAGGGATAGTTTCATTCTTCTACATGTGGCTATCCAATGTTCCCAGCACCATTTATTGAATAGGGCAGGGGTCCCGAACCCCTGAACCATGGACTAGTACCTGTCCATGGCCTGTAAGGAACCAGGTGGCACAGCAGGAGGTGAGCAGGTAGGGGTAAGCAAGCATTACCATTTGAGCTCTGTCACTTCAGCAGGGGCATTAGACTCTCATGGGAGCTCTAACTCTATTGTAAACTGTGAATGCAAGGGATCTAGGTTGCACACTCCTTATGAGAATCTAATGCCTAATGATCTGAGGTCAAACAGTTTTATCCCAAAACCATCCACCCTGCCCTGGTCCATGGAAAAATTGTCTTCCATGAAACCAGTCCCTGGTGAAAAAAAGGCTGGAGAACACTGGAATAGACCTTTCCCCAACTTATGTTTTTATATGCTTTGCCAAAGATCAGTTGGTTATAAGTATGTGGTGAAGGTGTTCTTAGGAGGAGCGATTACCCTAAACTTGGCGAAAGGAAGGATGGTTACCAGGCGGGGCTTCAGGGGAAGAGGTAAGTCAAAGCTGAGTCCTATATATGACAAACGGGTAGGCAAAAAGGAAACTCTGATACTGAAGCCCTTGTATCAAAAAGACACCGTGTAAGGCTTCTGCTTCCGCATTAAAATCTCCTGAGGCCCTTGTTAAGATGCACGTACCTGGTCCTTGCCCTAGAGCAAGATTTTCTAACCCAGGCCCTATTGACATTGAAGGTCTGATAATTCTTTGTTAGGAGGGGCTGTCCTGTTCAATGTAGGATGTTTAGGAACATCCCAGGCTTCCGTTGTGACAATGCAAACTGTCTCCAGATACTGCCCAATGCCCCCTGGTAGGCAAAATCGCCCTTGGCTTAGCATCACTACCCTAGATCTTTTGAATCAGAAAATTCCGGATGAAGGCTTAGAGATCTGTATTTTGAACATGTAACCCATCCATCCCTACAAGTGAAACTTCTGCTCACACCAGTTAGAGAACATCTGCCCCCAAATTGTTTGTTCTTTTGTAATCAGACATACTCAATGTTGTTAACTGTAAAGCCAAGTCAGGCTTAGATATTGATGTAACTTAAGGGTTCAAGGGGTGACGTTGTAATGGTGGCCGTCGTGATGGGGTTTCACCTGTGCCCACTCCTCAATACTCCTCCTCCCACCATGATCACCCCCACCCCACCACCCCAGCAAGGCCTGCCCAGTCTGATCTGGGACACTTCCCACTACAACCCACCCACCTGCTTATGGGGAACTACCAGGTCTGACTAGTTCCATGAATATTTTTCTTAACAGTTCTTTGGGCTGTATGACACTCAACTTTCCCTATCCTACTTGTCAGCCACAAAGTATTGTTGTGATTGTTTGCAAAGTGCTGTTTAATCATTTTTAACATCCTCACGCACTTCTCTATCTCACACGTGTGGGACAAGTTGTTAACTCACTTGCCCTAAATCACCCGAGAAGCCTCCACCCATGACCAACTCCACCCAGTCCCAGCCTAGTCCTTAGGCAACTGAGGCAGAAAAAACCTGATTTCATAGTTGGCAATGTCAACAAAAAAGGTATTAATTCTAATTACCCTATACATTTTTACAGAGCACTGTGCAAGGGATCATAGCCTATTGAATAAAACCTCACAGCCTTGCAGCCAAGGAACCACCGTTGTGGGATTAGGGGGTACTTGTTTATAGGATCAGGAGGCCTGAACAGAAGAGGAGTGAAGCTGCAGCAACCTCACCATGAAGCCGCCATGCTCTGTGCAAGCCCCATGCCTGCTGGTGTGGTGTTTGTGTTACATTCAGCCAGTTATTTCACAGACATCTACTGCGCCTGTTAGGTCTACCAGGCCTTGCCCCAAGCACAGCAGATTTTTGGAATGCATAAGGTAGGATCATCACCTTCAAAAAGCTTTTGGATGTTATAATAACATCCCAAAGACTGGGAACTGAAAAAGAGGGAATTTGGAAGCTGGGTCCGGCCTTGGAGACAATCAGGAAGGAAGTGGGCAGGAGAAGATGACTTTGGATGACAGAATTTCCCTGAGGTTCTATCCAATATCCTTCTCAGAATTTTACATCCGCTCTCTCCTTGTTCTCAATAGCTGGTTATATAACGTGGGGGACTTGTAACAATTCTGCAGTACCTACTTTCTGGCTGGCTATTAACACATTGTTGGATCTACATTTCTGAAATGTTCTTTTATTAATTTGTATTTTTTCATACCGTTACTAATAGTTAGCTTAGTTATCCACGAAAATGGTTTTGGCTTACACCAGCGGGATGTATAACACTATGGTACCCAGTGCTGTAGACAAGATGTTAAATAATATTGAATCACATAGTAAGAAAGTTATTCCCTTTCAATTCTCTTTCAATCTGATAAAATAACCATTTTGTGCTCGTGTCTCTTTTATACCTAATGCTTGCTAACTTCTATTTTTCAACAAAGATACCACAGATCTTAGGCTCAGAAGTTTGGGAGGGACAAGGGCATCTAGCTAGACTTTTAAAAATGTTTTGTTTTCAAGCATATGGAAAAAAGCCTCATCATCACTGATCATTAGAGAAATGCAAATCAAAACCACAATGAGATAACATCTCATGCCAGAATGGTGATTATTAAAAAGTCAAGAAACAATAGATGCTGGCAAGGCTGTGGAGAAATAAGAAAGCTTTTACACTGTTGGTGGGAGTGTAAATAAGTTCAACCATTGTGGAAGACAGTGTGGTGATTCCTCAAGGATCTAGAATCAGAAATACCATTTGACCCAGCAATCCCATTACTGGGTATATTCCCAAAGGATTATAAATCATTCTAAAATAAAGACACATGCGCATGTAGGTTTATTGCAGCAATATTTACAATAGCAAAGACTTGGAATTAACCCAAATGCCCATCAATGATAGACTGGATAAAGAAAATGTGGCACATATACACCATGGAATACTATGCAGCCATAAAAAAGAATGAGATCATGTCATTTTCCAGGACATGGATTAAGCTGGGAGCCATAATTCTCAGCAAACTAACACAGGAACAGAAAACCAAACACTGTGTGTTCTCACTCATAAGACTCATAAGTGGGAACTGAACAATGTGAACACATGGACACAAGGAGAGGAACAACACACACCATGGCCTGTTGGGGTGGGGAGCAAGGGGAGGGAGAGCATTAGGACCAATACCTAATGCATGAGGGGCTTAAAAACCTAGATGACGGGTTGATAGGTGCAGCAAACCACCATGGTACGTGTATACCTTTGTAACAAACCTGCACATTCTGCACGTGTATCCCGGAACTTAAAGTAAAAGAAAAAAAAATAATTTAAAAAATGTTTTGTTTTTAATGCTTTCGATTTAGAGTTACCTTCTGTTTTTAAAGATCCTGCTCTCCTTGCGTAAGAGCAATCTAATATTTAAACCCATTAAGTGGAATTTTAAAAATAAGTATATTAAAGGAACAATAGAGAGTAAAAAGTGATTCAGGTGGGATGTGGAAATGGCAAAATGTGAAAGAGATGGTGTGGGCATTGCTAGAATTGGAAAATACTGTGCTAAACCATAGACTCTGGCACTTGGGGAAACTTCTTATAAGAGCTGGTGTCTTGGGATGAGGCTATGTTTAAGTCTCCAGGGAACTTCGCTTCCTAGGATCCAGCACTCGAACTTTGGGATGTGTAAGGGCATGAACTGATTGGAATGACTCAACCCTACCTTCCAGAACAGTTGTTCACATGCTGGCTGAACATCAGAATCACCTGGGGATTTTTTGTTTTTCAAGATAAAGAACCCCAGGCCACACCCTAGACTTACTAAATTAGATTCCAGGGTGGTGTCAGAAAAATCTCAAAATCTTAAAGGTCCCAGGTGATTCTGGTAAGGCACTAGGCATAGGAAACTTTTCTGTACAAAAGTTGAATTTCATAACAAGTGAATAGAGTTTGCAGAGTTTCTTGCATGCAAGGAACAGAAAAGGCATTTGTTCTTGGATTCACTCAAGTCTTCTAATCACACTGTAGAAGCCTATCAATCCTCCCCCTCAAAGCACACAACATATCGAATTTGTTGTTAGTTCACCTGTTTTACCACTGATGCAATTAAACAAATATTTGCCAAGCACCTACCTTGTGCAGGGCAGTGCTCTAATTACTGGGCTTTGGGGTAGCCTTGAGATACCTGAACACAGAGAGAATGTCTCAGTCACCATAGTGCCTCCCGTATAGGTTTCAGGACCTTTACTCTTATTCTTTCCTTCTACAAAGTTCCTCCTCCAGATCTATCTTTCCTCTTCACTCTAAACTCAAATGTACCTTTGTTGCCTACCCTATCTGTCCACTCTTTCTCTGTATTTTCTTCATGTATTTTTGTGTTTTTCCTGTCTGTCTTCCCAAATTCACATTTATATCCTCAGGTTGAGCACCGCATTGGTGCTTATTAAAAATCTGTGGAAGGATTGCTGAGGATACACGCAAGGAAGATCTTTTAAAAATACCTTTGGCGCAATAGGGTTTTCTTTTCTTTTCTTTTCTTTTGTGTTTAGAGACAAGATCTTGTTTGCTCCCAGGCTGGAGTGCCGTGACTCGATCATAGCTCACTGCAGCCTCAAGCTTCTGGGCTCAATCAATCCTCCCTCCTCAGCATCCCAAGTAGCATGGATATCAGGTTCGAGCCACCACACTCTATTAATTTTATTTTTGCAGAGACAGGGTCTCTCTGTGTTACCCAGGCTAGTCTCAAACTCCTTGGCTCAAGCAATCCTCGCGCCTCAGCTTCCCAAGGTGCTGGGATTACTGTATGAGTCACTGCTCCAATAGGGTTTTCATTAGATATGGAGATAACATTTTAGCTTATGTGTCTCATTCTCAATTGATGCTGTCTTCCCCTCACCAACTTCCCTCCCTTTTCCCCCTTTCCTCTTGTCTATTGCCTCCTTCAGATCCTCTCTTAAATATCACCTCTTCCAAGAAGTCTTCCTGGGTGGATCTTTTGAAATTCATCCTTTTCTGGTCCGTATCTTTTCAAAACAAAGAGTCTCAAGGTAGACTATGATCCCAAATGTATTAGTACACAAGCAGAGAGAACTAATTTATGCTTGCCTATCATAGTGATGGTTACTTTGGAGGGTGGGTCTAAGGAGGCTTCTGAGAGGCTGGGATTGCTCTTAACCAGGGTGCTAGTTACTCCAGTGTGTTCAATAAGAGAACGTTAATTCAGCTGCACACTTAGAATTTGTGCCCTTCTGTATATGTGCATAATGCTTCAAGTATAAAAAGCAGTGCTCTCAAACATATTTCAGCCAGCTGGGGTGATTTAAAAAATTCCAGTGTCCAGGCCTTACCCCAGACCCATTACATCAGTCTGTGGGGGTGGGATTCAGTTGACAGTATTTTTTAAAGCTCCCAGGAGATTCCAATGTGCGGCCAAGTTTGAGAGCCAGTGTACCATACGATGTTGCCCTTGAGGATGTAAGTCATGCCTTCCTCTTATGTCATTTAACTCGTTCAAGATATCCCTCTTCCCAGCAAGTATTTTGTGAAAACTTATAGGTAGCAATCTCTCGTTATTTCCTACTTTCCCAGGAAATCCCCACCATCACGTTGGGGAGAGTAAAACAAGAGGAAGTCCCAGATCATGGAGAGTGACAGGAAGAAAATAAAGCAGGGTGTTGAGAGTGTTGAGATAGAGAGTATGGGGGTGGGGCAGAGCCCACGTTAGGGCTGGGGTCAGGGAAAGGCTCTGGGAGGAGGGGACGTTTAAACTGAGATCTGGAAGCACCCAATCAGGATCTCAGCCCTGAAATTGGAAGAGATGTCTGAGCTTCAGGAATAGAAAGATGCAACTGTTAGAACTGAGATCGAGAGAACCAGCCAGAGAGAGGGAAGTAGAAATGAGGCAGGAGAGATGGACTGGGAATAGACCACTGAGGAGGTCAGTCATCATACCAAGTTTGAATTTTATTCTTCCAGCTATTGATCAATACAATTCAGTTACTTACAACCAACCCAGGAGAAACTATGTCTGATTCAACTGGGTGCAAATTTGCTTTCTAAAAACAGGTGAGGTTGATGACAATAAAATTCGGGAATGCCCAAGCATTGGCAAGCTTGCTTCTAAGAATAAATCCTCCAAGAGTTACTAGGCACTCGTTTTTAGAACTATTTTGATTTGGTTAGGTGTAGAATTTTGCGACAGCAATTAAGCATTATGTATATTTTAAAGGGAATGATTGCTGACTGGGCAGATTGGGGCCATGGGAGCTGTTAGATTTAACATATATCACATTTCTCCCTTGGAGTTGGCTACTTACAGTCAGTGACAGTATTTGCTGCTCCTGAAGAATCCAAACAAAGTCGCTGGCCCAGTAATCCATTGCTCAACTTCATTAACCACAGGAAGACATTAAATGAATGTAAGGACGGGAGCAGCCTGGAAACCATGTGATAAGCAGCCTTTAAGTTCTGGTATATTTTATGCCATCTCAACTGTGCATCAAGCTCTACTTCCTGGACTCATTAGAACTGTGTGCCCAAAGGTGCCCCTCAACTTTCAGAAGCAAATAGAGAATGATATAATTCGCTCTGAGAACACCTTTCTGTCTTATCCAGAGCATGTCTTATCTATTATGATTAGGCATTAAGCATCCTATTGTCCTTAAAATTTCATGAGATTCTACCCCTGCTTGCTAGGATTATGTCAAAGCGTCTTGTCTTGAAGGCAACAATACAGCTTGTCTTCTTTCCTTAACCATTACTGGGCACTCCCAGGAGGCTAAGGAACCCATGGGCTTAACATGGTTGAATAGTCTAGGGCTGTTGCAAACTCTCTTTCTAGAAAGATTGCGTCTTGCTTTTGCTTCCCCAAGAAGCAGACTCTGAGATAAAGATTTGTGTGCAAGTAGTCTGTTTGGGAGTTGATTCTAGAAAACTCCAGAAGGGGAGAAGGAAAGTGAGTAAAGAAAGGGAAGGTGGCTGGTACAGGTGTGTTAACAAGCAAGTTATCACTGTGGGCCACTGGAGCTTAATCCTGCTAGGAATGCTGGGAGGTAGTGTAGATTCTGCACTTTCGAGATGTCTCTCCTAAAGGGTGAGAGAGCTGGGGTATTCATCCACCTACTCCTGCCAGCCATTGGGTGAGGGCCACTTCTGGCCTTCCCTGGAGGCAAAAGAGATGGGTGCTGGCAGTTCCTAGTTGAGTTGGTGTGTGAAGAAATGGGCAAGCAGGCAACTTCTGTTGGAGTAGAATACCCTAAACTGTGAGCTTTCTGAGGGTAAGGAACAAGACGGTCCTCTTCCTGCAGCACCTCTACTTTTTGGCATAATGCCAGGCACACAGTAGACCTTCAATAAATATCTACCAAGTGCACCAGTGAGTTCAAAATGTTAGCTCCATGCCTCTTTTGGTTGCTCTCTCCTGTCCAGTCCTATTGTTTATAATCTGTAGTTTGCACTTGCTTACAAGTCTTTTGTATTCCCTGATTTGGTCAATCTTCACTTTCCCCAAAAGTGAGCTCCTTCAGGAGCAGGGGCCTCTTTCCTTTTCCCCATTGTATCTCTAGTAGGGCCGCAGAGCTCTCATTATCATCACAGTTTGAGTTTTTAAACAAAATAAAAGACATGCGGTCTGACATTTATGAGTGTGTTAAGCATAAAATGGGGGCAGAAGGTTTCAAATTAGGATTGTCCCAGAAGTCTTAGGACATATGATCACTGTGTACAGATCAGGTAGACTTCATGACAAAAGGTAAGCTTGGGTTTGGAATCAGAGAAATCAGCACTTTAAAAAAATTCACCATTTACTAAGACCTCAGGCAAATTGTTTAGCCTCTCTGGGCTTCCGTTTTCCCATCTGTGAAATGGGAATAATTATATCACTGACTATTACCAGTAGAGAGAGACTCACATGAGCAAATATAAAATACTGAGCATTATACTTGATACATAGAAAGTACTCCCCAATTTTTAGTTTTTTCATTATTTTATAAACATTTGTTGATTGTTGTTTACAGAGTGTTTTCAGATATATCAGAGGTCCAATCTAATCTGAACCGAGGAATAACATTCACTTTGGCTCAATCCCCTACATTTGCAAGGGCGCCAATTTACAAAACCGATCAGGGAAGCTGGTGTCCTCATGCAGGAAGTACAGACAACAGAGTACAAGTTCAAGCCAATGAAGCAGAAAGTTCCTGCTGCAGAGAGTTCCTGCTAGCGTCCTCTTCCCTCCACAGGCCGACCCACTGTCTCCACTCATATTCATTAAGCACCTGCTCCGTGCCAGGTGCATGACTGGGTATTGGGGCCGTGGCAGAAAAGAAAGCACCTGCGTGGCTCTTAGGGAACTTAAACATTGAGGGAAAGACAGGCAAATGATGGTCATGATCATAATAGCAACTGGCATTTACAAAGCACTTGGTACCAAGCGCTGTTCTAAGCACTTTACAATATGAACTCCTTAATCCTTAAAACAGTTTTGTTGTTGTTGTTTGTTTGTTTTTTGAGATAGGGCTTCACTCCATCGCTCAGGCTGGAGTGCAGTGGTGCAATCCCGGCTCACTGCAACCGCCAGCTCCTGGGTTCAAGCAATTCTCCTGCTTCAGCCTCCCAAGTAGCTGGGACCATAGGTGTGTGCCACCACACCTGGCTAATTTTTTTGTATTTTTTTGTAGAGACAGGGTTTCCCCATATTGGTCAAGCTGGTCTTGAACTCCTGACCTCAAGTGATCCATCCACCTTGGCCTCTGAAAGGCTGGGATTACAGGTGTGAGCCACCGCACCCAGTCCTTAAACCAGTTTTTGATAAAGTGCTTTTGTTGTCCTCATTTTACATATGAGGAAACTGAGGCACAGGAAGGTTAGGTAACTTACCCAAGGTTATGGCGATAGCAAATTGGGAAGCCTGGATTCAAATCTGGCATGCCTCCAGTTATTTTATTCTTAACAACCATGCATTACTCCCTCTTGACAGTGTTGCAGCCACAGTGAGTTTTATATCCCCCAAATCCAGGTATTTCTTGCATTGCTTTTCCCTGCTTACATTCAGCAACTGAGAATTTAAGAAGCCTCAGTTCTTAAACATTAGCACCCATATTATCTCCCAGGGCATTAAGACAGATTCATGCACCTCACCTCTAGAGCTCCTGGTTTAGCAAGTCCGGGGTGGGGTCTTAGAAGGTGTATTTCCAACAGGCTCGTAGATGACACAGCAGCTGTGAGTACACAGACCACACTTTTGAGTTGCCACAAGGGTGACTTTGCTCTCCCGGGTACACTTGACAAGTCTGGAGACATTTTTGGTTGTCACGACTCAGGGGTTGCTACTGGCATCTAGTGGGTGGAGACCAGGGACGTTGCCAAACATCCCACAGTGCCCAAGAAAGAGGCCTGCAAAGAAACAATGATCTGGCCCTAAATGCCAACAGTGTCAAGGTGAGAACCTCAATGTAGAGCACAACCTCACAAACCTTCATGTGTATAGGAAACACCTGAGGATGTTGTGGAAAATGTGGGTTCTGATAAAGTAGGACTTGAGTGGTGCCTCAGATGCTGCATTTTCTTTTTCTTTTCTTTTTTTTTTTTTTTTGAGACGGAGTCTCACTCTGTTGCCCAGGCTGGAGTGCAGTGGCGCGATCTCAGCTCACTGCAACCTCTGCCTCTCAGGTTCAAGTGATTCTCCTGCCTCAGCCTCCCGAGTAGCTGGGATTGCAGGCACCCACCACCACACCTGGCTAATTTTTGTATTTTTAGTAGAGACGGGGGTTTCACCGTGTTAGCCAGGATGGTCTCGATCTCCTGACCTCGTGATCCGCCCACCTCAGCCTCCCAAAGTGCTGGGATTACAGGCGTGAGCCACCGCACCTGGCCAGATGCCGCATTTCTGACAGGCTCTAACAGGGGATGCGAATCCAGGGACCCCACTTTGAGTAGCAAAAGCTAGAAAATATCTGTCATAGGTGGAGGTCTTGAATCAATGCTTAGGGCACCATGGACTTCTAAGAAATAAAACCCAAACATCATCTTTCATTAGTTCAGAACAAAAGTAACTCTGAATTTAAATAATCCTCTTTCAACTCTCCCTGTCGTAAGTTTTGCCCTTAGAAAAGTCCTGGAGCAGAGGGGCTTGGACGGACAGAATCCTCCATCCCTCTCCTCCAAGCCGTCAGGGGCCTATTTAAAATGAGGAAGGACAGAGCTTAGTCACAACTGCCTTGCTTCAATCCTGAAACATCAAGTCGAGTCTATTGTTGCCTGGAATCATGGCTTCTTTCCAAGAGCTGCACATTGACAGTGGGGTTTGCATCTGCCTGACTTTTAGGTCTGCAAATGCGAGATGAAAAAGTGGCTGTTTTTAAAATGGTTGCTCTCTTGGGAAAGGGGTATGGGAGAAAATGAACTCTCTGCGTCCAGCCCTCCAGAGATGGCACCCCAGCCCCTGTGATAAATGGCAGCATTAACAAGGTTTGGTTGAGAGAGAACCTACAGATTTATGACTTCCTGTGTCCGCCCGCAGATGTCATTATGGCTGACAGAACAGAAGGCCTTTCAAGAGCGAGCTGGGTGGAGCTAAGAAGAGGGGGGAAAAATAAAATAAAAGGCAGTAGCCAAAACGAGTGTTTGCTTAGTGGTGCTATTGTTGATACTGTCATTTTAGGGACACAGCGAAGTTCTATGCTAAACTGAACATATTGTGATATCGCGGAGGTCCTGCTTCTAAGATTTAGGCAGAAACTCTCAAATGAAAGGCAAAGTTATTGGCTTCACTCAAATAAGAAAGCTTACAGGTTTTTTGTTCCTGGCCTATTTGTAACCTTACAAATTCTCTAGGATAAAATGGACACTTTGCACTGAATAAACATATACTTACCCTGCAATACCATTTTTGATGAGTTTTAAAATATATTCATTTTATAAATTCAGCAGCTTGTTCTGAAATTCCTTTGATGCACATATAATCTCATCCATGTTAATAAATGGCTTTATAGGATGTCGCTGGTATTTTAGGTGTCAGAAAATTTTGTGGTATTGAAAAATGGTATAAATTTGGCATTCATCATGGGCTCCAAACTCATATTAACAAATGCAACTGCTAACACATACTTAGCAATAATTATAGGTCACATGTTTATATTTCCTCCTTTTAATCTTTACCGAAGATTTACCTTCAGTATGTAAAGAAAGCATTTTTTTTCCAGTTGACTCTCATCTAATGGACACTGGAATGTGTCCCTTGGTCTCAGTGATCAGTGCCCCAAACTGCAACCAGAAGGAACAGCTCTGGTTACAGATGCGGGGCTGTCTTTAGATCTGTCATCAACAGATCATCCCCCTCGTGACTGCATAGCCAATGTGACTTGGCAGGAATTGAGTCATGGAGAACTCCTTGGAGGACTTGCAGAGGACGGCAGTAACAGACTCTTTTCTGCCCCTGGTTTCTCAAAAAAAATAAATAAATACAATAAAATAAACCAACAAAAACTCATTTTAAGCAAAAACTTGATTGAGAGCCTTCTATCATTAATCAATAGCCATACAGTTAATATATGTGTTGTGGTGAATATCTGATTTCATAGAGATTTTCAAAATAGCATGGTGGGTAAAAAAATGGCTACCTCTGTCATGCCTTTTGCAGACCTCTTCAGAGTGGTCGTGTGGTGATTTACTGATGAACCGGGCTCCAGAATCTCACTCTGAATTCTTTTCCTGGTTCTTCCACTCACGACTTGTATGATTCTGGCCAAGTTAACATAAGCTCTTCAAATCTATTTTCTCACCTGTAAAAGATGGACAATAATGGCACCATTTGCTTAGTGCTTTTTCTAATGAGGGTTGAACACTTGTTTGTGAGGTAGTGAACCAAGTGTCTGGCACAGAGAGGAGCTCAATACATTAGCTACTGTTATAATGATTAATGTTAAAATATAGTCCCTCTTTATTATTTCACAGGTAGACACGCAAAGTTATAGACTGATTCATTGGCCACCCAGAAAAGAAATCCAATAATAATAGTAATAACTTTAATTGTAGCTGTCATATATTGAACACATACTAAGTGCCGGACACTGTCCTGAATACTTGACATGTAAAATCCATTGAATTTAATCCTTACAGCAACTTTATGAGATCAAGTATTATTACTTCCATTTTACATAAGAGGAAACACAGTTTGGATGGTTTAAACCAGTGGTTTTCAAAACTGAGCAAGCATCAGAATCAACTGCAGGGCTTGTTAAAACACAGATTGCTGGCTCGCCTCCCCAGAGGCTCTGAATTTGTAAATCTGGTCTGGGGTCACAAGATGTTCATGTGAACAAGTTCCCAGGTGCTGCTGCTGCTGCTGCTGCTGATCCAGGAACCCCATCTGAGAACCACTGATGTAAGTAACTTGTTCAATGCTACACAATGAGTAAGTGACAGAATGAGTTTTCAAATTAAAAAATTTGAATATGTTGAAAATACTTTTTATTTATTTTTCTTATTTATTTATTTATTTATTTTGAGATGGAGTTTCATCTTGGCTCACTGTAACCTCTGCCTCCTGGGTTCAAGAGATTCTCCTGCCTTAGCCTCCCAAGTGGCTGCAATTACAGGTGCGCACCAACACGGCCGGCTAATTCTTGTATTTTTAGTAGAGACGGCGTTTCACCATGTTGCCCAGGCTGGTTTCAAACTCCTGACCTCAAGTGATCCACCCACCTCGGCCTCCCAAAGTGCTGGGATTACAGGCGTGAGCCACTGTGCCTGGCCTGAATACATTTTTTAAAATGTAGTTTTAACAAATACCTATATTTCTTCAAATTTCCTAACATTCAACCTTTGAATTAATTGTTGATTGTTGAATTCACAAAGGGCAATGGTTTGGGTAGCTGCTTGTTTGCATGAAATGCCCTGTTCCATAATGTTCTTCATGGCCCAAAACAGTTTGGGATTTCCTAGAAGGGGAGAATTTTGGGATTTCAGAGCAGCATCAAATCCTTAAATCAACCCTACTTGACCACTCTTGAGGTCAGAAGTCCTACTGGGTTGTAAGAGAACACCAGGGCTGTGACCCACCCCAGCTGGAAAATTCATTAGGAGTTCCAAGGTGGAGCCCAGCTGAGCCAGCCACACCTGGGCACCATCTGTGCCTGAGAGGCATGGCGTTTCCTTGGTCCCTAGCCAAGAAGGAGTCTCAAAACATAGCCCATCTGGACATCAGAGGTCTCTGGAAATGCCTCCGTTGACTGTCTAAGATCCAGATGCCTCCACTGCCCAGGTGAGCCACTTGCAACCAGTCAGCCCAGGGGACCATTGGTACAAAGTGTTGTCTGGAGTCAGACTGAGATGTGCTTTGACTCATATCAGAGAGTTTGGGAATGTAGGAGAGAGACCTCCAGAAGCCCTTGAAGAGAGATATGAATGGAGACAAAAGATACAGGCATAGAGCCCGGGTAAAGCCCTTAGTGGATAAAGTAATCCAGCAAAGGTCATTGGTGTCTTCCTTTTCAGTTATAAATGAAAATAACCGGAATTCAAATATACAGGCAGGAAGAAGTGTGAATACTCAAGGTCTCGAAGAAAACAGATAAACTGAAGAAAACAGGTGACGCCTTGGACAGAGAAGATGCTGGCTGGTGGAAGACGGGGAATTCCTATTGCTGTGATGGAAGATGGAGGAAAGGGGACCACACTGGGTTTACCATCAGGAGCCTGGGTTTCCAGTGCAGTCTCTGTAGAGAGTGGGCCAGATGATTTTTGAGGCCTCTTCCTCTTCTGACATACATAGATGTTACTTATTTATACACTCATTCATTCATTCATTCAGCAAATATTAACTGAGCACATTGTTTGGGGCAGGTATTGTTATAGACACCAGGATAAAATCACAGAGCCCAATCTTTTCTCCCATGGAGCTTACTCTCCAGTGAGAAGAGGAAGATAATATATAAAATAAATTATCTAGTATATTAGGATGTGATAGGAGCCATGGAGAAAATGAAGGGGAGTAGACGGGTTGTAATGGCCTATATGGTGGTATGGTTGAGAAATGGCTGACTTCCATTCCCAGTGACAGCATTTATCACCATCAATAACTACCGTTTAGTTACAAAGGAGAGAAAATTAAGTCAAATTGGCCTAAGGACAAAAGGAAAAATTTGGCTGCATATAACCCAGAAGTCCAGCAGTTGATAGTTTTAATGGACACTGCTGTTTTTCCTCCCAGCATTCACGCCATCAATCCTTTCTGACATAACTCAGATTTTCCTGTGGGTATCTAATGCTTTCTCATTTGACTTCTGTACTTCCAGAGAAGGAGACCCCACCCCCAGCTCCAGGGCTTAAGCCAATCAGCGCATTCCCTTCCCTCACTGATCACAGTGATTGGTTCATGTGTAAGAAAGGGCCCAATGGAGCAGAATCTCAGAAATGCAGCTTGGGAGCTTTTATTTACTGATCTAGGAGGGAAAAAAATTGTTACTGGCAGCTATCTCATTACTATGAGGAGGCCTGGAAATAAAAACCTAGGATCTTGATGGCACCATTGATCCACTGAATAAACACACTCGAGTACATCTATATTATGACTAGACGTATAAATGAGCCAAAAAACTTAGAACACTTCAAGTTGGGCTTTCTGTTATTTATAATAGATAAAATATCAAGTTCAGGCACAGTTACATCTAGGTGCTCATCAATGACGTCATAGAGCTCCAGTTTCCTTCTGTGAGCGCTTCACTCTCAGCCTGGCTGCCCCCACAATGATCACCAGCAGCCTCATTCCTGGCAGCACTCGCCAAAGCTCTGCACTCCTCCTCCCTGGGTTACCTTGGTTCATGTGCCCATCTCTGAACGCAGCCCTGAGGTCAGGGGGATAGAATGGTGATGATTCAGGGACAGATGCTCTCTCCCGGGGCCAGGTCTGCCACCTGCTTCATTTGAATTACATCGTTGGAGAAAGTGGGTTGTTCAGATTAAAGAGATGCTACCAGAAAGGTGGTTCATGGATGCTGGAAAATCAGAAATCATAAAAATTCACTATAATACCTCACTTCCGACTTTGGGGTCTTACTTTCCTTATGTGTAAAATAAAAACGTTAAGATAAAGTGATGTTCCCCAATAATTTTGCTATCAAGGATCTCCTCTCTTGCCTTCCTTCGTTGCTCATTGTGGAAACCTAATTAAACTAAACTTGAAAGATTTTTGTCTATAATTCATCCATTCTTCCATGTACCACTCAACACACTGTTATGGATTGTCCACTACCTTCCAGTTTAGTTCTAGCTCTGTGATTACAGCGGTGAAAAAGGTTGGAAGTAATGTGATCCGTTCTGCTAAATGAAATATAATGGGAAGTCTGCTGGTGGTTTTCTTCCTAGGTTAAAATATCAGAGCTTTAGAAGAAAAAAGTTTCCTGTTCATGCCCCTTCTTCTCTGCTTGGTATGTTGGTATGAGGATGTGATGCCTGGAGCTGGAACAAAAAATTTGCAACCATGAGGTGGACATGCATGAAGACAAAGAATTAGCATGAGCACTGAGGAGCAGGAGGGACAATCAAAGCCTGGGGCCATGATGGTTTGCACAATCCTTGGCCTTCTGTGTTGAACCTAGACTTATTCATCCAGGCTTTTTATAAAGTGAGATATGGCAAGTCTTCATTTTTTAAGGCTCAGTTAAAAGTATTTTGTTACTTGCTGTCAAAAGCATTCTTGATTGATACAGTTAGATTCAGTAGAAGTCCCCAAGCAACTTATAATCTGAAGATGTCCAGTGAATAGAGAATTGCAAATGTCGTGAGTGTCCTGAAGAGGAAGTACAGGAGCTTATATCATGGGCATCTAAACATTCAAATAAATTATATTTAAAAAGTAATAAATTTTTCTACTACTTTAGAGAATTAGATCAGAGATAGACAGAATTTTTCTTAAAGGACCACATAGTAAATATTTTGCCATTGCAGGCCATACTGGCCTCTGTTGCAACTACTCAACTCTGCTGGTGTAGTATGAAAGAATCCATAAGCAATATGTAAATTAATCAACATGACTGTATTCCAATAAAACTTTATTAACAAAATAGGCTTCTGGCTGGATTGGGCCATAAACCATAGTTTGCTGACTCCTGAATTAATTACATGCAACTGAGTATGCAATAAAAACAGACAATCAAGTTTAGCTTGTAATACTTAATAAAATATGGAAATACTTTAAAAATTTTGCTTTGCAAATTTCCCAGTGTCAGGTCTTTAAGCTCACACATTCTGTGAGTCAGTGATTCCTCTTTCATGCCTTCGCCTTCTCCCACAGATGTGGATTGAGAAGTGGGTTGGCTGGGCAGCTACCCAGGGTACCAATCTCTAATGAGCTTAGGAACACTAATGGAAGGAGTTGAGAAATCTGTGTTGGTTCTTCTCTAATGAAAACATATACCACTGTAATATGAACCAGGCAAAGATACAAAAACATCACATTTATTAGCCCTGAAATGCTTCTGCTAAGATTTTGTAACTAACATACACTGCATTTACAATCGGCTCAAAGATGGCAGTTGTGGTCAGCAGAAATACCAGAACCATGTAATGAGTGGTGTGCTGTAACCTACAAAGGATGTGATTTATACTGTGAATATTAAACCTTTTAATATACCTCCCAAGAAGCTGCTTGGTTCAGAAAAACTAACAAAAGAATTCCAAAGAGAAACACAAACTGCAGAAATGTTGGAAATATTTTAATTTACTTTTTAAAAAAAGAATATTGACTCATTTTCAACCAATGGAAGTAAAATTGTAATTCTGATTCTGAAAAAAAAATTTAAAGAAAATCATATTCCACCCTCAGTAGCTGATATGGTTTGGCTGTGTCCCCACCCAAATCTCATCTTGAATTATAGTTCCCATAATCCCCAAGTGTCATGGGAGGGACCCGGTGGGAAGTAACTAAATTATGGGGGCACTTACCCCCATGCTGCTGTTCTCATGATAGTGAGTAAGTTTTCACAGATCTGATGGTTTTATAAAGGGCTTTTCCCCTTTTTGCTCAGCACTTCTTGCTGCCGCCATATGAAGAATTAGCTGCCCCTTCCGCCATGATTGTAAGTTTCCTGAGGCCTCCACAGCCATGTTGAACAATGAATCAATTAAGTCTCTTTCCTTTATAAATTACCCAGTCTTGGGTATGTCTTTATTAGCAGTGTGAGAATGGACTAAAACACTAATGGTATGTGGGACAAATGCTTGAAGGGTATTGGATTGAAGAGTCACCAGACTATTAGTCTAGGTGGCTCTGGTTAGATAAAAGCCCAGGAACACTAATGGTATGTGGGACAAATGCTTGAAGGGTATTGGATTGAAGAGTCACCAGACTATTAGTCTAGGTGGCTCTGGTTAGATAAAAGCCCAGGAACTCAAGCCCATGTTGAGACTAAGAAGGTAACCACAAATGGAATGCATTGGATCCGAGGCAAGAGGGAAGGGTGAAGACTGAGGCCGACTTGAGATCGTATGCCCTGCCCCATCTATTTTTCTCTCTCTCCCTCTCTGTCTCTCTGTCTTTCTCTCTCTTTCACACACACACACACGCATGCACGCATACACACACATGCATGCATGCATACACACACCAGCTCTCTCTTCTACACAAGAAACACACATTCCTTCCACCAGTGTAGTCGAGATGTGCTGGATAATGCTGAAGTCTAACTGTGTATCTTAATGGTTCAGGTTGCTTAATTCTTCCTTTCACTGACAAGATGAATTGTTGTAGAAGATGACACCCCTATCAGCATCTCACGCTCTGAATCTATTAGTATCTCTATCTATGGAGAAGAGAGAAGAGAGTGATAATTTATACATACATTTGTTTTGTAAAAATTATACTCCTATCCTCTGATTGGTTTGAGTCCCCCAGAATATCACTCCTCTGTGATAGAGAATGTAGCTAGAAGGGGAAATGTTAAATCGTTCAAAAATTTCCAATTTTTATATTGCCACTTGTAGCAAACTGTGTCATCCACTAAGCCATGCAGTTTTTCCTATGCCCAAAATGTCACAAAAAGAAAAGTAGATCACAGCAGTTTACACATGCCAAACACATTTGTCAAATAAACAACCCAGAAAGAATTGCAATTGAAATACCATCCCTGTAAAGAAACACAGTATTTAATCTGACTTTAATTGAAATGGTGCATGTTGATACCTTCATTTATGCAAGATATGAAGCTGATATAAAGGAAAATAATGACAATAATTCCACTTGAGACATTATGAAAGTTGGGACTTCTGAAGCACTTTGATAGGAAAAAAAATGAAACATATACTCATGCCTGTGAAGAAACGTTGTTGCATTTGGTTTATAAAATGCTTCCATGTGGTAATGAATAAGGTAAAATTTCCAGTTTAGTAGAGTGCTAAATTGAGCTGTTATATGCTTCAGGAAGATATGTTTAGCCACTCAATAATTAAGCAAAAAATCCAGAATTGTTTGGTGCAGTGGACTCAAGTGTCCTTTGCTGCCTAACTTCTATTCATCTTCCCCTGTAAGAGAATACCACGTGGAGTTTGCTTTGGGGCAGTTAATTCTCTCCCGTGCTCAGCCATTCTTGTGGTATTGAC
Organism: Pan troglodytes; assembly: GCF_028858775.2. Classification (NCBI taxonomy): domain Eukaryota; kingdom Metazoa; phylum Chordata; class Mammalia; order Primates; family Hominidae; genus Pan; species Pan troglodytes. Next base: position 59,239,402 of record NC_072419.2, on the reverse strand, counting down.
CCTTTCCCCAGCTCTCAGGACTGGCTAAAGTCAATAATCTCATCTCATCTCACCCTTCTGGCAACCATAATTTGATCCATGATGGGCAGAAACTTAGAAGCAATGAAATCTGTAGAAAAGTTTGTTAAAGCTTCTTGGGGAAAGAGAGAGAGCTTGCTCCTCCTTGACAGCCATAGGAGGAGAGCCATTCCTTCTGTGGTCTGTGTGGTGTGAACCTAAGAAGACTTGAATGGCTTCTTTGCTACCAAATGGAAGACTTTGGAATTGGCAATGGGAACCTATCTGAGGCCTGAAGAATAGGCTGACTCTGTGGAAAATAGAGAGAAAAAAATGGAAGGGAACAAAGCTCGTCCTGATGTCACCAGATCAAGCTGTACCTGAAGCTGGTCCTGCCCTTCACCTTTATAGTGATAGAAGTCCATATGTCCTCTTATTCTTCAAGCTTTCTTGAGTTGGACTTACTATACCTTTCAAAGGAAAGATTTGTAACTCATCATTTGGCTTTGGCAAATGGATATATTATTAATAATACTTTTTTGATGAGTTATGCCAGGAAAATGGGGCCATTCTGTGGGTTTCTGCTTTGTTGTTTTGTTTACTATGTTGTTTTCAATTGGAATGAACACCTCCTTAAGTCATTTTATTACTAGTCTCCTGTTTCATAATTTATAACACAGTTTAAGTACCACCTTCCCTATGAATTCATTATTAGATAAGATTATAAAGACTCTAGTTTTAGATCTACTGAGCCTGCCCCATGTGGTTAAGAACATGTGTGTTAGGTTAGAAACACATGATTTTGAAGACTGGGATCCCTATTTACTAACTAAGTGACTTTGAACAGTTTACCTAAATTCTCTAAGATACTTCTCCCAACCTAGAAAAATACTGTAATAACAGCATCTTATCTCAGATGACTTTTGTGAAGACAAAATATTATAATGCATTTACAACACTCATCACAGCACTGGACACAGAGTAACTGCTCAATAAATGTTGATGCTGTTTATCTTATTGTTATCATACATATCTAAGAACTCATCATATACAAAGAGCCCAATAAATTCAAGCTGCAGTAATTAGCTCAATAAATGTTTTCTATATGAATAATTTTAAAAATGATGAGCAGACAGTTGAATGAATATATGAGTAAATTAAAATGTGATTCATTGAAAAAATGAATGAATCAATGGGAGCTAGAAACTGAGAGTGATACCACAAATTGAGGGGCAAGGGTAAGGGATGAGAAGGAGGAGAAAAAGATGGAAAGGAACACTGTGCTTTATGGGAATGCCCTTCTTGTGATCTGTGTCTCCATCAGGTGGAATGTTCTGCTATGCTGCTCTCTTCATACTCTCATTACTGCAGGTCATCTGACTGGAGCTTGTTGATGGGCAGCTTTATAGAGAGCTATAAAGCAGCACTTATGGCCAAAGTCATCATAGTTTGTTGAATTCTGTGCTTATGGTGCCCACATCATTTTCTCTCCTTTCTCTAGGTCATAGTCATTCAGTACACACATGGAGTTTAGCATAGATGGCTTAATTCCTCATACTGCCTCCCCATAGCCCCTGAAATAAAATTCAAGAGACCTCAAGACCCAAAAGATAAGTAAGAATAAGTAGGATAATGTGGACGTTTATTGAGTACTTATTTTAGTCCAGACCCAAAGAGTTAGCCAGGCCAAGATAGCTAGCTCACCATCTTGAACGAACCATCTCATCCAACCTTCACAACCATATGTGTCAGGTACACTCATTAGCTCAACTTTGCTGATGAGGATATAGATACACAAGGTTATGTTACTTGTTCAATGTCACAGGGCTAGGGAGTGGCACTGACAGGATTTGAACCTAGGCTTCTGTCCCTGGAGCTTCTTCTCCAGGGGGCTTTAGCCTTCATCACTCTCTACCTTGCCTTAACTTCTAATGCACTTGAAGTTACAAACACAGCTGTCCATCCACTTCCTTTAGACTTCAAAATGAACTCAACAGAGTGAGTTTTCTGAAATAAAATTCTTTAAATGTACACACATTAGAGACACTTTGAGATTATTTTTAAAATTCATATTTATAGATTTATTTGATTTTTTTTACATATTTCCTACTCATATTCCATTGATCCATATTAGCCAGTAGACAGACACTTGGAATTATAGCCCAGGTACAGTGTTGTAGTCCAGGTACTTCAAATACCATTTCAAGGGACCATAGACCATTCTTAGTGTAGGTATCTGGACCACCAACCTTGCTCTCACAGCCAAGCTTGGACAGGATGGCATTAGCTAAAATTCTGTTTTAGACAACCTTTTATGCCTACCTATCCAAGAGCTATGGAATTTGTAGCATCCCAGCTTCCAGATTCACAGAACAGAGTATAGAAGAGGGATTGAGAGCTGAGAAGTCATTGCTTAATAACTATCACACTGGCAACTTACATAACTCTAGGAGTTATATGTTCTCTTAACTCTGAAAATGGGCTGCAATCCATAGGGATGGATCCTTGGTAACCATGTTTGTATCATGTGACCTTGCTCAATTCCTCAACTGGATCGAGCAAGAACACTTGCATAAATCACATTCTGTCTCCTGAGGACTGGGACTGATAGTTAGTTTCTGTCACTGAACCTGACTCATGTAAATCTGGGGTCACCATATTTCACCATATTCCACCAAACAGACTAAGCATGGAGGAAATCTGTCTATAGCGATCAAAGTCTAGAGTAAAGAAAGCGGAGTAGAAATGAAAAGGGAGGTGAGGGAGGGAGAGAAAGTGCCTCAGTGGTTTTGTAGTTTTTGAGTCCAGTCTCTTCCTAAAGGCTGGCTGTATCCCAGTCTTTTGTGTTCCTTGAGACATTCCTACCTTTATAAAACATAACAACATTTTATATCAGTCAAGTAAGTTGGTTTCTGGTGCTTACATCCAAAAAGCACAGATTAATAAGACAACCCACTTTTTATTTTTTTCTTGTTCAGAGCATGCTCAAATACTTTGTGAGACAAGGTAGCTTACAAGTAACACATAAACATTTTATTGGCCAGAAAGATGGTTGGTCAACTTCATTTAAAAAAGACAAGAAAGGGGCAGAGCTATTTATTCAATATTTTTAGCAAAAAGTGACAATAAAATTTCCAAGTTGTTCCTCAGCTTCTAATTTCTCTATAAGATTTTATAAATATCTAAGATTTAAATAATTTAAAAATAATTAAAAATTTCTAAATAATTCTTTTAAATTACTTTTTAAAATGGGTGGCTTGAAAGGAAAGTACTAATTGTTAGCTTTCAGAAAAATAGCAGTGGAGGTCAATAAAGTTAGAGAAGGGTGAAGAAAGTTTGGAATCACCAGAAAAACTGTTTGTAATTCAAGAGGACAAATGACCATTTTGATGGCAGTCAGACACATTTCCAGAAAATAGCTTACCTTGTATTGGATAAAATAATGCTGCCTCCAATTAGAATATAACCCGGTAACTAAAATGAGGAGAAAAAGTGTGAAGTAGAAGGAGTTCTCTGGTTGCCAGGGAGCAACCAAACTCAGTAACTCAAGTGAGTTTAGTAAAACAGTGTTTTGTGTGTGTGCGCACGTGCGCGTGCGTGTGCGTGCGTGCGTGTGTGTGCTGCTTGAATCTGAGAGGAGCATGATTAGAGTAAGCTTTGGGCATAGCTGGATCCAGGTGTGCAAAGGACAACACCAGGAATCTGTCTCTTGCCACCTCTTGTCTCCAGTTTTCCCTGTATGGGCTTCATGCCTAAGCAGGTTTATTGCACATACAGTTGCCAGATTTAGCTAATAAAAATACAAGATGCCCAGATACATTTGAATTTAGATAAAGAATGATTTTTTTTTTAAGTTTCAGTATATCCCATGCAATATTTGGGACACATAATAAAATTATTCATTCTTTATTTGAAATTCATCTTAACGGGCCATCCTGTATTTGATCTGGCAACCCTATTCACATGAGGTGGCAAAGATGGCTGCCAACACCTCTAGACTTACATTCTATTAATGTGACAGCCTCTGTAAAAAACGGGGTTATTTGTTAAAATTTTAATATATATAAGATTCAACTTTAACACCTGTCTTTTGACTCCTCACTGTCCAGGTCTCTTTCTGTGCATTCCATGGCCACCATCATTCCGATATTCACTGGAGAAATCAATTAGCACTTATGAGGGCTTCCCTTCTCTCTCTTCTCTGTATACAAAATGAACAGGTAAAAAGGAAATGCTTGTCAAAACAAATCTCTATTTGGTTTTCTCCATCTATGGGACAATCTCTGTAACGTGTCAATCACTTTGTTGCAAAATAGCCCCTCCAAGACACAATCCACATTTTCAGATGACACCCGCCTGTCAGTCACTCACTAATTCAAAGCCAAATTTCATGCCAAGCAAAGACCAGTTTGTCAATCACTTTGCCTGCCACACATCCACCAGAATCACCTGACAGCTACAACGTTCTACTCTCCAATAAAGTAGGTCTAGTTAAGGCTGTTTGTCTCCTCTAATTGAGTTCCTTTTAGGACTGGTAGCTTAGCAACTAATAAGTTATTTTCTGTGACAACTGGCCTAAATTTCATAGCTTTCTTGACCATTGCCACTTGTTAGAAAATTGTTTCCCCTCAAGCAGCTAAACAGCAGATGTAAAGATTTATTTAATACTGAATTGTTCTATTGTTTCTATTATAAGCACTCTTCCACTGCTTAAAAGTAAACACAGGATATGTTGTTAAATAGACATAATTTTGAATAATTATGAAATGACTTGAAATTTGTTCCAAAGACTCAAATTCTTCATTATAGGTCGCACTAAATGCTGGAAAAGGGGCCAATAGGATTAATTCCCAGCATTTATTAGGCTATAAATTACTTCATAAGTACCTACTGTGAGTGAGTCACCATGAAGTCATGCACAAAGTATTATATAATACCTGTTCTTGGTCTGAAGAGACTTGGTTGGGGGAGATAGCTGGCAACAAACTCTATATCTGTTTAGAGAATAAACAGTGCAAGGGTTAAAAAAGGCAATGATAATAATTTTCTAAAAGGATCACAATATAGTCATGATTGGTAGAGGGAATGATGATGGTTAATTTTACATGTCAACTTGACTGGGCTGAGGGATGTCCAGATAGCTGGTAAAACATTATTTCCATATATACCTGTGAGGATATCTCTGGAGGAGATTAACATTAGAATCATTAGACTGAGTAAAGATCACTCTTACCAGTGCAGGTGGGCATCAGCCAATCTGTCAAGAGCCTGAGCAGAATAAAGGAAGAAGAAGGGTGAATTTGCTCTCTCTGCTTGGGCAGGGACATCCATCTTCTACCCTTGGACATTGGTGTTCCTGGTTCTCAAGCCTTTGGACTAGGACTTACATCATTGGCTTTCCTGGTTTTTAGGCCTCAGGCTTGAACAGGAATGAAACCATCAGCTTTCCTGGGCCTCTAGCTTGCAGACAGAAGGTTGCTTTATTTCTTAGCCTCCGTAGTCATGTGAGCCAATTTCTCATAATAAATCTCTATCTATCTATCTATCTATCTATCTATCTATCTATCTATCTATCTATCTATCTATCTGTCTATCATCTATCTACCCTGTTGGCTCTGTTTCTCTGACAAAGACCTTGTCATTTCTTTGTCATTTGTATTTCTCTTTCCAGTGTTAGAGAAACTCTCATTGCACGTAGAGTAAGTGAGAGATTGTGCCTTTACCTTCCACTGTAAAAAGTTGAAAGACTGAACTTTTCCATCTCTCTGGCAGCCACGAAATCAAAACTTGGCTAGTTGGATGTGCCTGCTCTGGACTTTTGAATCTATAGCTGTGAGAACATTTGAACTCACTCGCAGTAGTTTCCCCAGTGTCCAGGAGCAGTGGCATCAGCAGCATACAGGACTGTGGTATTATTTTGCACCCAAAATAACTGGGTGATTGATTGTTCCTGCTAAAAGGAGAATGTTGTGATCCTTGTCTCCTGTCTACTCTTGAATTGCCATGGTTCTAACCTGGTTCTCCAATTGCTCATTAATTTGGGGAATCCCTCATATACTTCAAATATATGCAACTGACTCTTGAACGACACAAGTTTGAATTAGGGGGTCCATTTATACACAGATGTTTTTCCATCTTTCCCACTCCTGAGACAGCAAGACCAACCTTCCCTCTTCCTTCTCCTCCTCAGCCTAGTCCATCTGAAGACTATGAGGATGAAGACCTTTATGATGATCTACTTCCACTTAATGAATAGTAAATATATTTTCTCTTCCTTATGTTTTTCTTCATAATGTTTTCTTTTCTCAAATTTACTTTATTGTAAGAATACAGTTTATAATACATATAACATAAGAAATATGTCTCAATCAACTGTTTATGCTATCAGTAAGTCTTCCACTCAACAGTAGGCTATTAGTAGTTAAGTTTGGGGGGGAGTCAAAAATTATATGTGGATTTTTGACTCTGTTGGGGTAGTTGATGCCCCTAACCTCTGCATTGTTCAAGGGCCAACTGTACATATATGTGTGTGTGTGTATAGATATATACATAATTTTATATGAGATATATAATTAAATTCTTATAAGAACAATGAACGAATATATGTACACATATAATATATGTATGTATAATTTAAGACATTCAGAATCGTTTTTTGTTGTACATAACCTATAACTCCTCAAATTTTTAATTGATTTAGAAAATGTGTGTGCGATAAGAAAGGTTCTCTCTTCACTCTGGGCTGCAATAATTTGGGAAGCTTCCATGGAGAATAAAGACTTTAAATACTCTTTGCATAGGCAAAGAACAAGGGAGCAGCTGTTCTGGATAGAATCACTGGTACAGAGAAGCAGAAAAAGTCTAGTACGTTGAGAGCAAATTTGAGGCTTAATAAAGAAAAGATCTTGTTTATCTTCCCCATTATTTTATCTTTGTAAAAATAGCACAGTGACTAGCAAAAGATAAGCGTTAATTAAAAATGTGCAACTATGCCAGGTGTGGTAGTTCACTCCTGTAATCTTAGCACTTTGGAAGGCTGAGGCAGGAGGATTTCTTGAGCCCAGGAGTTTGAGACTAGCCTGGGAAACATAGGAAGACCCCGTCTCTACCAAAAAAAATAAATAAATTAGCTGGGCGTTGTGGCATATGCCTCTAGTCCCAACTACCTCAGGAGGCTGAGATGGGAGAATAGCTTTAGCCCAGGAGGTTGAGGCTGCAGTGATCCATGATTATACCACTGCACTCCAGCCTGGGCAAGAGAGCAAGACCCTGTGGTAAACAAACAAACAAACAAACAAACACCAGTGTGTAGAAAAATGAATGAATAAATGAATGACAACAAAAGAGAAAGAATACCCACATGAATCTGGTTAAACTAGAGACTCCTAGTGGGGAGGTAAAAAATGAGTCTCTAACATTAGTTGAGAAATTATGGTGAAGAAGCTAAAAATTGACAGCAATGATTTCTGCCTTTTAATATCAATTTTCATCATATTATAATGTACCATTTATCCTATAATGCATAAAATGTTAAATTATAAGACTCCAGAGTTCTACAGAGACAGGGAACACATTGAGTACATCATCAGATGAGTCATGCTTGTGGTATTGCCCAATGGGAAACAATCTCAATCTGGAAATTTCCATACACTAAAAGGAGCTGGCTTCAAAACTCCATTTGGCCTCCTTAGAAGATGCAATTGAGCAGAGAGAGAAAATGTTCAGGGAGAGGAAACCATGATGGAATGGCTAACATAAAGAGACAGACGCCATTCCTGTACAATAAAGAATTACTGGAAGGCAATTTGCAGAGCACGGCATGGGATGCCTACTTCTTTAGCTCCACAGCTGTTCTAGACTTTAGTTTAGGGCGTGTCCTTTGAGCAATTGCAGTCAGGGAATTCCCTGATATTAGTAAGCAGCCTTTTGATGTTTCAGTGAAGACTGCTCTGGCATGGAAGAATGAATAATGAAGAATTTAAGCCAAAGAACATAGATAATTCCATTAGATACATTTGGATAATGGCTTGACCCATTTCTTAGTGGGGAGGGATTGGAAGCTAAACTCAGAACCAACTCTATGTTGTTTGTGGAGGAGCCAACTTTTAATTTAGCATTTACTGTGCATTATGATTGGTTCTAAGAATTTTGCATGTATCACCTCATTAAATCCTTGCAACAGTTTGCAAATGTAGATGTTGAATGAGAGGTATCAGAGGAGAAAATCTATTGTTTTGGAGAAGGGGAAGGTATTAGGTCTTATCTGGAAAAGTGGAATGTGTGAGGTCACTAAGACCTTATGGAGAGAAAGACAAAACAAGGGACAGAAACTCTACAATATTTATACTCCAGTGATTACAAAATGGTTTGGGCCAAGCAAAAGGTGTGATAGAAAGGAGGCTGTAGTTCAATTAAAGCTGTGCTCCATTGCTCTGTTTCCACGGCCATTGACACAGGGCTCTTTCCCTGTGTTAATGACATTACAATAATACTAAGAAGAAAAAAAGACATATAGAAATGAAGAAAACAATAAGAAGAGAGAGAGTCACACGTGGGCTAGTTATTTCCTCAGTGGACAAAGGTCCACCAGTGTTTGGCAAGGTTTTGTGCAGGAGAAAAAGGAATACTCTCACAAAGAAAATAACTTTACTGACAAAAACTTGGAGCCTGTGTGCTCAAGAAAGCTTCCCATAACAGAACTGTTGTTTTCCTCACTGACCTTGATTTAAGTCAGTGTCAGTAATAAAATCATGGTGTGGCCCATTCTCTTTTGATATCACTAATCAGAACTGAGAAATGGGCAGTGTTGAACACTCGGTGCCCTTGGATAACTTAGCCTGGATTTGGAACCATGGGTGGATTTGACTGTTCAGATTTCTCTCCCTAGTGAGGATGATTGGGATATAGGGAGACTTATAAAATGAGGAACTGAGAGGTTGTTATTATCATTCTCATTTTACCAATGAGGAACCTGAGGTTCAAAAAGGCTAAATGGTCCTTAATAATACATAACTGGTAAGGAGTGGAGCCAAAATTGATCAGTCTGACTCCATAGTTTAAAGTCTTTTCCATTATGATGTATGCAAAAGACTGCTAGTGTTTTCTCCTCTCTCTTACGTCTTTTATTACAACAATGTAACACTCATATTTTAGTGGAGCAGATGGTTGCCCAGCTTGAGACTACATTTCCCATCTTCCCTCGTAGCTGGGTTGTGGCCCTGTGAGTAAATTATGGTTAATGAGATATGAGCAGAAGTGGCGCGCGATGCTCCCCAGAAGAGCTGGGTGTGACTTCCCGTACCTCTTTCCCAATTCCTAATGGTTACAGCTGGAGATGATTGACACCACCCTCTTGGACAAGCCAGAGATAGACACCATGTGTTGAGTATGGTTGGAGAGAGAGAGAAATACACTTCTATCATGTAAAACCACTATAATTTTTTTTTAAACAGCATCTTAGGCAATATCCTAACTTACACATGATATAACAGCTCTCCAAGGGTTTTACCATTTCTTTATGAGGAACTACAGGTTCTTATCACAGATTATGTAATACTTTTTAGTTTGATATAAATATACATGCATATATTAAATATAGTAACCTCTAAGTGAAAGAGTTTAGATATTTCTGTATAATTTTGACTTTACTCTTGATTAATTCTTTATGTTGTTTTTATGAAGACTTGAATTAAAGAATCATTCAGAGGCCGGGCGCGGTGGCTCACGCCTGTAATCCCAGCACTTTGAGGGGTCCAGGTGAGCAGATCACGAGGTCAGGAGATCGAGACTATCCTGGCTTACACGGTGAAACCCCGTCTCTACTAAAAATAGAAAAATTAGCCGGGCGTGCTAGTGGGTGGCTGCAATCCCAGCTACTCAGGAGGCTGAGGCAGGAGAATGGCGTGAACCCCGGAGGTGGAGCTTCTAGTGAGCAGAGATGGCGCCACTGCACTCCAACCTGGACGACAGAGCGAGACTCCGTCTCAAAAAAAAAAAAGAAAGAAAAAGAAAAACAAAAAAGAATCATTCAGAAATATTTACCTCTTTCTGGGTAGACCTAATATACCAGAGTTCAGCAAACTATACCTGCCAAAAGGGATCTAAAAGACCAGGAAGCAGCAAACAAATCTGGCCTACAACCTGTTTTTATAAATAAAGTTTTATTGAAACACAACCATGCCTATTTGTTTACATATTGTCCATGGCTGCTTGTATGCTCCAAGGCAGAATTGAGTACTTGAGACAGAGAAGTCCAGGTAAGCAGTGCGTTTGCAGAAAGATATTTTTCCATCTGGATGCGATTCACATTTCAACAGTACTTACTATATTCGTTGCTTAAATGCAAAAATCTATCAGGGTTTTTATAAGTGGGTTACCTCTCCTCATTTTTTTTTTAGGTAAAATATCTTTGGGAGGAAATTGTCATTTTTGACCTTGTGAGAATGAACAAAGGGGCAAAAGTGAGGTACGCTATAACATCAAGTGCGGACAGTCTTCTCTCCCTCCCAGACATGACTCTGGCATTGGGATTTCAGATGGAAAAGCCAAGCGAGTTTTATGTAGCTGCCCTAGTCTTTGCTTCTTGCATCTGTAGCATAAAGAACGTCTTGTTCTTGTTGGGAGGAAAGGCATGATTGAATCAGATTCTGCAGAAGTTTGCAAGCGCCGAGGGTGTTCATGACTCCAAACTGCTTTCCCGATGCGCACAGACTGAAGCATCTGAGGGGACTTGGGTGTGGAATGGATGCTCTTCGCACTCCCAGGGGAGGAGCCCTCTGAAGCCTAAGGCTTCGGTCAGGGAGACCGAAGTGTGGGGGAAGCAGCCCCATTGCCTCAGCACCTGGACTGTGAGTCCATGAAGACCTTGGGGCAGAGGAAGCAAGAGGCAAAAGACTGTAAATATTATTCAAATAAAGAAAGCACAAGGTCAGAAAGCAACAGAACGCTGGAAATGTTTTTCTTTTTTTCCCCTTCTTTGAGGCAGTGAAGGCGAAGGGGGTTGTTATTTTATAGGCCCGTGCTGGCCGTTGTGCTCAAGGCGCTACACTCTCTGTGTTTGAAAGGCCAGTTTATGAGGCAGCAAGGGATGATGCCACCGTCTTGGTGGCTACGACAAAGGTCAAGCTCCTGCTCCTGCTATAAGATCTGTCATAGATCACCTGCAGCCCTGCTCCATGTTCCCTTCACTCGGGCACCCATGCTGATGGAGAAACAAAGGGAAAAAAGAGTCAGCTCTTAAACGATGTTGCCCAAGTGACAATTGTCATTTTTGCTCATGTTTGATTGGCTGAAGCAAGTCATATGAAGCAAGCCTGATGGGTGTGTATAATCTTCCCCCAGTAAAGGACAATGCATATCTTGTCCACTGCATCCTCTCCACAAACCTATAGGGTAATAATTATGTAAGTCATTGTGTAGGAACAAAACTGGCACTCAAATAGATGTTGCCCATTCTGACACAAATATCAAGTTGGTGACCCGGGATTTGAAATCACATTGTACACCAATTCTCTCCTCACTATTTTTTTTAACTGCACCACCCTATCTTTTCAGTTACCTATGAAAAGTGGAATTAAAATGTTTACGTACGTTATCACAAGAATAAAGATTATCTCTCTTCATTAAGCTAAGCTTGAATGGCGTTAGTTCTCTGCATCCCATACCCTAGCCTGTTTTCAGGAGGCTTGATAATATACAAAAAGAGTTGACATTTTTGAATAGTAATTCTACATATGCCAGGCACTGGGCTCAGTGTTTTATATGCTTAATAACATATTCACAAAACTTTTCACACACACACACACACACACACACAACCCTTACAAGAAAGATATTGCTACCTCGAGTTTGTAGGTGGAAGCTGCAGCTCAGAGAGGTTACATAGCTTGCCAAATACTGCCTAACCAATAAGACTGCCACGATGTAAGCCCATCTGCCTGTCTCTAAAGTTTATTCCCTTCTTTCTGCGTATTCTGGCAGAAATACCTGCTGGCTCCCGGTGTAAGGGAAAAGATGGGAAAATATAGAAGAGATTGTGAACGTCTAGAGTGTAACTCTTATTTTTTCTGTCAATTACTCCTGTCATATTTATAAGCACTGATGTGTCCTGCTGTAACATTGTGTGCCATAGCATTAAAAAATGCTAAGTAACCCAAACATAATTAGAAAGGTATATTTCCTGGGAGAGGTGAGTGGCAATACCATAGAAAGTATTCCCAAGCCTAAGATAAGCAAGTTTTGGTTTAAAAATAACTTTAGATGCTCTGTGCTGCTGCTCGTTTCAATTAGGAAACATAATAAAATAAAACTGCACACTCAACTATATGTACTATGTGAAGAATATAATTATATCTAAGTAGATAACCTATATGTAACCTACTTGAATTTATAGAAATATGCATCTAGATTTACCTGCCTGGAAATGCAGGCTGGCATTTAAATCTCGTTAATCTATCTTTTGCTCAGGTGGTTGTAGCAGTTTTGTAGATAGGGTCATGCTGTCTTCCATGGCCTCAACTGGAAAATGGGCATAATTAAATTTATCACGTGGGTTGTCAGAAAATGTGAATCAGACACACTGCTGATGATTGTGAAGGTACTGCTTGTAAAGAACAAGTGCTGGTCACATCTTTTGATAAAGGTGTAACATGGAGAGGGCAGTCGAAAATGAAAACACCTTCTCTGGATGTTTGTCCTCCAACCACCTACTCCTCCAAGCCCGAAATCTGATGGCTGTTTTGGAAATTCAGAGTCTCTTAACTGTACCACAGCTCTCCTCCCAGCCTTTACATCTACTGATCCCTGTCTCTTCCAGTCTCTCTTCATCCCTTTCACCCTTGTGTCCTGCTGTATCTTGTAACTATGTCACGTCATTAAAAGATAAAGGTGACAGCCACAGTGTAAGGGTTAAGCCCTTCAAGGTGGCCTTAGAACACAACAGAGAAAGGCTGGTAGCTCAAGAGCCCCATAAATCCCTGTTTTTCTTGATTCTTCTCCTTGGTGACTAGGTTCTTGGCGAGGCACATGACATGCTGACCCTTTCACCTGTTCACCCCCATCTCTCCTCCAGGTATTCTCTTTGGACAGAGTTTCACAGCTGTGGTACTATTGACTTACTGAGCCACATAACTCTCATTATCTTGTTGTGGGGCTTGTCCTGTGCATTGGATGTTTAGAAGCATCCCCAGCCTCTACCCGCTAGATGCCAGTAGCACTTCTCCTCCCAGTTGTGACAGCTAAAAAGCATTTCCAGACGTTGCCAAATGTCCCCTAGTGGTGGTGATGGTGGTGGGAAAATTACTTCTGGCTGAAAACCACTGACTTAGTAGCCTCACCCTTGATTTTAAGTCGTGTTTCATTGGCTCCACCATGACCTGTAAGCTCTCTGCATGTAGGGAACCTGCAGCTTTGCTCCCAGCTCCACCTCAGAAGTGGACACAGTGCCTAGAGTCCAGCAGGCTCTCAGATAGTGGTTGAGTAGGGGAATGAAGCACCTGGAAATTTCCTCTGGCTTGGAAAGTGAGGTTAACTTTGCTTTGCTGAATGACCTAGAAAAATTCCTTTATGCCCTTACTTTACATGAAATGCGATTCTCACAGTGCACATCCCTCTGATCGGATATGTGAAATCACCCGTTAGAGAATGCCGGCAATTCTGCTGTTAGGACTCCTGGGTTTTCCAGGAGGAAGCCATGAGTCTTGATTTTCTTTCCCCCTAAGGTTTGGCTTAACACCGAGGCGCTGGAGCGAGAGCAGCCGCAGTCCAAAGATTCATATCCCCCCTGTTTCACTGCATATGGCCTTAGAAAAATTATTTTTTGAAAAATGACCTAAAGCTTTCCTAAACTCCTCAGGAATGACACCTGAGGGGAACATCTGAAAGACTTCACATTCATTAGCTAAACCTTCTTGTTAGGTTATGTTCCCTGAAATGCATTTGACAGTTAATGAAGTAGAAAAGATGGCAGTCGGAGAAAAAATAAAATTCTGTCAGATTCTGGCGATAGAACAGGGAGGTTAAAAAAAAAAAAGCAGGAACCTGGGGAGGCATCGATAGATCAGCACCCCACACTGTGAGGATTTTATCGCTGGGCACATTGCCTCGGATCAGAGTCGGCGGCAAAGTCAAATTCATGCATGGCACTCTGCTCAGATCCTAAGACCATACAGAACTCAGGCAACCTGGATAAGGTGCCTGTCAGGGCAAAAGCAGAAGGAATACAGGGCTGACTGGCAGATATGTGAAACAGTGATCAGAGAAGAGAAAGAAAAAGGAAAGACATGTTCAAAAATATTTGGACTGCTTTAGACACCTTTCCCCATTTCAGTTGGATTACAATTTAGTCCAAACCTTGCTTGAATACTCAGAAGGTAAAACCAGCTTGCAGGCAGTCGAGTGAGCAGGCACAGACTTTCTCTGCAAACATTCGGTTTTAAATGACCTCGTGGGATGTGATTCATTTCCCGATCCCTTTTCATCTTCCGTGCCCTCTGTTGAGGTTCAGAAAAGGGATCTGCGGGAAGAAGAGTGGCACACTGCTGTACACCTCTGCAGTTGCCAAAATTATTATTTGGTTAATTCAGCTCTGTCCAGTCTTCCTGAAGTTGGGCAAACCTGTTTTCTTCTCTATGATGTATCACTTAGAAACACCAACTGCAAGGATTTCTTATGTTCACAAAAAAGGGAAGGAAACAGCTGGTAAATGTTTCACAGATGGCAAAGCTCTTGGCATCTCTCTCAAGAGAGGGCCACCCATGCAGATGGCTCATTATTTTAACATTTGGATTTTCATCTTATTAAAACATCTTTTTTTTCTCCTGGTTTTATTTAGCATCATAAATTCTCTTACACTTCAGCTAGCGACTAAGCGATTTGAGGACGTGCGCTCTAAGGAACATCCTTTGGCTAAAACATAGATTGGTAACATCATTATTCCCAGCTTTGATCTCAACATGATGGGCTTCAACCTGATTAAAAATTCCAATGGATGGAAAAGCTCTGAATAGTGAATTTATCAAGCAAAAGTCCATGAAGTCCATATAGTAGCTGAATTATTCAGCAGAACGATAAACCGAGTGAAATTGGGGGAAATAGTTTTATTCAATGCATAAAATCTCTATTACTATGCAATATGCATATATAAAAATAGACAAATGCACAGTGGGTGTAGATTTATAAACACACCCTTTCTACATATGTAAAGGGGTTTCTGCACCATGAAATGCAACGACCAAAATTTAAACCAAGCAATGCCAACTCTTGGCAAGGTAGATAGGAAAGGGCCAAGATTTCAAAGGATAGTTCTCTGCCCACTCAGATGTCAACAGGACTGAACCTGCATCTTCTATCCGAATAGCTGTTTCTAGGTGCAGAAACAGGAAGGCTGTTGTGTGGCTGGATGGAAAGAAACAATGAACTCTTGCTGCCCTGACGTTGTTGCAAAAGCAGCCCTAGCCACTCTCCTTTCCAAATATTGCTCCCAAGGATTGGGGAAAGTTGTGGATACCTCAGCATTCCGAACTATTGTGCTGGGGTGTGGGAAATGTTGGAGATGCAAATGCAAGTGACAAAGCAATGTAATAAGAACAAACCAATCTCTTTAATGTGGTGTGAGATGCTGGCCTAAATACAGATCAGTCGCTATGTTCTCACAAATGGGCCTCATGGAGCGGGGCCTGTGCACACCACGTTGTAAATGTTTATTAGCAATGGTACACAATGCACGTTATGGGTCCGTGGAGCCCAGAGCTGGCTCACTTTGGGGGTCAAATGTAAATCCCTGAAATGCTGAGAAAATGTTAATAGTTGCCATCACCAAGAACATATCGGTTGAGAATGTACATAGGTATCATAAATGGAGGCTTTGTTCATCGACTTGAATCACCTCTGGAACATCTAGCCTAAAGCATTAGCTTGTGTAATGCATTCTGTGAGCTGCTGGCTTTTCTATCAGATGGAAAGCAAGACAGGAGTTTCAGAAAGTATAGTTTCACAAACAAGAGGTGGAAAGGGCAATGCTGATTAGACATGTCTAGGAAGCTATGAGTGGTAGAGATAAAAAAAATTAAACCAACTTCTCACTAAGAAAATTTCTTCTGGGGGGGTCTTATGTTGCTTCATGGTTTTTGGTATCTTAGCATAAATTGTAATCACAAAAGCACAGGTCCTGACAGTCCTCAGATAGTGGACTTTTATGGGTGGAGGATCTTCAAGCTTACCCTCTTTGATCACTCTAAGGTAGTGGTTCTTAAAGGTCCCCAGTCTAGTGGCATCAGCATCACGTGGGCCCCACCCCAGACCTACTGAGTCAGAAACTCTGCGGAAGGGGCCCAGCAATCTGTGTTTTAACAAGCTCTCCAGGTAATTCTGATGCATGCTGAAGTTTGAGAGTCACTGCTCTAAGGCATAACGGTTTGTCACTCCACCAGTGCCCAAGAATCTTTTTGGTGACAGACATCAAATATGATTCCTGCAAAATCCTGGCAGCAGAATACATTTGTCTATTTAACTGCATGCAAAATGCTTGTCAAGAAGGATTCTGGGGGCTCTTTTTGCAAATGCTTACTCTCTCCTGCATGTGCTCCTTCTATCTCTTTGGAGACTGCATATGTCTTCGATCCAAGCTCCAAAGTTGCAAGCCGTCTTAAAAGCACCCCTCACCCCCATCCTTTTCACCTCATATTGGCAAAGACAGAACACTGCACCTAGTTTTCTGTGTCTAGCTGGAAAAGACTGACAGATTTCATTACATTTGTCGCAGGGTCTAAAACTCCACGTGGGAGAAAATAAGCCCATTTAGTAAAAACATCTCACTGTACCTTTGAGCCAGAATGGAGAAGCGTAAAAAGTATTGTTCCTAAGAAAATTACAAGGCATTTGGTTGTGTTTTCAAAAGTGTGATGACTATTCACCAGACTGGTTTAGGTGGCTGCAAAGCCCCCCACAAAACTATATAGGTACTAGAAATACATATGCCTCCAGCGAAATGGCATAAGAATCAAAGGAGAAATGAATTTCCTGTGGTGCAGATGAGCTACTTAAAATCACTCCCATCTGAGCACACCCCCTTTTCCTCATGTGCACTGAAAACCATTTGAATAATGCACGTTATTCAGTTGCATTGTGAGCTCTGAAAGCCATTTAATGAAGGTAGACAGGCTTCCGAGAAGGTGCATTCTTTGACTAATGTAGATACTCCTGGAAAAATCTTTCCCCAACATGGAATGCAAGATTTACTGAGTGAGTGGAAGAAGGAATGCTATTATAAAGTCTTGTTTCACTCAATCAAATCAAATGGAAGCAAACTTGGGTTAAATTTGATCTATTCTAGGTGAACCTTACCCTATGCAATGTATATACTGAAAGGCTGTAAGTCAATCACATTTTAGCAAATCAAACCAACTTTCTATTGAGTTTTACTGTATTATCAAAGTTGCTTTGTCTCTTTATGATTGATCATCAATTAACAGTGGTTACCAATGCCAATCTTTCTGTTAAATAGTTAACGATCTATATACATTAATGCTTAAATGAATAAAACGCACTCCTAAATAAAAATTTTATGAATATTTAAGAAAGTTATGGGCACTTATTTGTACCCCTAAATATAGTGTATACATACATACATATATTATGTATTGTTTTAATAAAGTGGAATAACTGTGTCCAAGAAGATTGACTCTTCATATGTAATTTATTTGGTTAATTGAGCCAAAATTACAGGAAAGGACATTTAGAGCAGGGGATATTTAAAATTTTATTCATCTTGGTACTTTGAATTAAAAGGTAGTATAGAGTCAGGTGCAGCAGTGTGGGCTTTGGAGTCACACCTAAACTCAGACCCGCTCGCCACTTCTTGGCTGTGGACTGGGCCTCCCTGACCCCCAGTTTCCTTCTCAGTAACACGAGTCTAGTAATTATTTCTACCCAACGGGGTTGCAATGAAGAGTAACACACTGCTTATTTTTAGCACAGTGGCAGGTACACAGTGAGCACCCGAATAAATGGCAGCTGGTTCTGTGCTTATTATGAACTGAAGGAGTCACAGGTATCATGTCCATGATAAACGGGGTATATATAAATGCCCATCTGGAAAAACCATCCAAACAATTTGACACCATTGTGGTATTTTTAAAAAATTGCTTTGGTTATATGTCCAAAGAGAGGCTCAGCAGGGTGAGAACAGTTCTAACTAAGTGAAGCAATATGTGGATATTTTAATGTTTGGGGGGAGTCCCATTTTCAAACCCAACTCTTCAGTTTCTGAAATTATTATTAAATAATAATACAGATGATCATCATAATAATGGCACTAACATTTATATAGCACTCACTATGTGCTGGGAACTGCAGTAGATGCATATATTAATTCATTTAAATATCACAACAATCCATTGAGAGAGATACTGTCATTATTCCTATTTCCCAGAAATAGAAATGAATATGCAGAGAGATTAAATGGCTTGCCCAATATCTCACAGCCAGGAAATGGTCGAGCAGGGGTTTGAACTGAAACATGGGGAGGATAAATTCTCTTGAAAAGGCAAGCAAGGGAAGGCACTGCAGGAATCATCCGATCTCATCCTCTAATTTTACAGATGGAGAAATTGAGGCCAGTACTTAGAACAGTGTTTATCATTTGTAGTAGATGCTCAATAAATAATATTGGAGTAATGAATGGCATCAACAAATGGGAAAATGACTTATGAGTTACTGGCATAGTCAGGAACTAAAAGTCTGGGTCTTTAACTTTGTGTTTTTTTAATTTTTTTTAAATTTTACTTTAAGTTCTGGGATACAAGCGCAGAACCTGTAGGTTTGTTACATAGGTATACATGTGCCATGGTGGTTTGCTGCACCTATCAACCCGTCATCTAGGTTTTAAGCCCCACATGCATTAGGTACTTGTCCTCATGCTCTCCCTCCCCTCGCTTTTATTTTTTCATTCCAGCATTTGCTCTCTGGTGAATAGCAACCATACAGCTGAGACACTCCCCCCAGAATACCTGTTGCCAATAATGAGCTTTATAGTCCTTGTAAAATTATTTGTATTTATCATTTCATATCTGACTGTCTGTATGTTTGCTGATATCTCTATTGCAGAATGTTCATCCCTAGAGAACAAGTATCTCAAAATGACCCTTGGGTAAGTAATCTCATTTCTTTTCTCCTTTAGTCTTTTTTTTCCTTTCTTTCAATTTTTGGTTTTATTTGGTTGGTGTTCACCCTTCAGTGGGTGTTCTCACTTTCCTGAACTAATCCATACAGTTGTGAGTAGACTTCAGTGGTCAAAAAATGCTTCTTGATTAACAAATCTTTATAGAAGGCACTCAGGTCAAATGAATAAAGAAGATAATAGACTCTGAATTAGATGGGAAACTCCAGGTTGCCAGTAACAGAAACCCCAGCCTAAAAGATATGAACAATAACTAGCAAAAGGAATACAATCGGCCCTCTGTATCTGAAGGCCCCGCATCCCTGAATTCAACCAACTATGGATTGAAAACATTTGAAAAAAAGAACAATACAGTAATAAAAAATAATGCAAGTCAATAGCATAACAACTATTTACATAGCATTTACATTGTATTAGGTATTATAAGCCATCTAGAGATGGTTTAAACTACGATATGGGGAGATGTGCATAGGACTTATGGAAATACCATGTGCCATTTTATATCAGGGACTTGAGTGTTTATGGATTTTGCTATCCATGGAGGGGAGAGGAGTTTCCTAAAACTGATTCCCAATAGATACCAAGGGACAACTATATATTCCTCATGAAACGAAAGCTCCAGGGGCCTCAGGACAAGCCTGGTCCAGAGCGCCAGTCTCTTTCTCTGAATTTATCAGCTCTGTCTCCTTTACATCTCTCCTGTCTTAGGTAGACCTTCCCTCACAGTGATGTCAGATGTGTCCATGGGTTCTGGAGCTTTAGGCTTTCTTATTTCCATCCAGCAAGGGTGAAAAGTCTACTTCAAGAAAAATTATCAAAATAAACAAAAATCCCTGGTTTGAATTTTGTTGCCTTTTTTTTTTTTTTTTTTTTTTTTGACAGGGTCTCACTCTGTCACCAGGCTGGAGTGCAGTGGCGCGATCTCGGCTCACTGCAACCTCCACCTCCCTGGTTCAAGAGACTGTCCTGCCTCAGCCTCCTGAGTAGCTGGGATTACAGGTGCCCGCCACCATGCCCAGCTAATTTTTGTATTTTTTTTTTTTTTTAAGTAGAGATAGGGTTTCACCATGTTGGCCAGGATGGTCTCGATCACCTGACCTTGTGATCTGCCCACCTTGGCCTCCCAAAGTGCTGTGATTGCAGGTGTGAGCCACCACGCTTGGCTGAGTTTTGTTGCCTTTTACTAGCCTGATTTGATTCATGGATCTCTCTCTGAACCAGTTCTTATAGAGAGAAAAAATGCACCATTGGCTTAAAATTTAAGTCAGCCATCAGCAAACTTGTCTGTAAAAGACAAGACAGTAAGTCTTTTAGGCTTTATGGGCCATAGGGTCTCCATCACAGCCACTCAACATGGCCATTATAGGCTGAAAGCAGCCAAAGGCAATACAACGATGAATGAGTGTGCCCAGAATTGGCCTGTAGGCCACAGTTTGCCAATTCTGGCTTAAACAGTAAGGCCCTAACACTGGTCCAGGGGCCACACTTGAGAATCTTGTATTCTTTTTTTTTTTTTTTTTTTGAGACAGAGTCTCACTCTGTCACCAGGCTGGAGTACAGTGGCAAGATCTCAGCTCATTGCTATCTTTGCCTCCCAGGTTCAAGCGATTCTCCTGCCTCAACTTCCTGAGTAGCTGGGACTATAGGTGTGTGCCACCATGTCCAGCTGATTTTTGTATTTTTAGTAGAGATGGGGTTTCACCATGTTGGCCAGGATGGTCTTGATCTCCTGACCTTGTGATACACCCGCCTCAGCCTCCCAAAGTGCTGGGATTACAGGTATGAGCCACCATACCTGGCCAAACCTTGTATTCTTTAAGTACCTCTCTGCCAGTGGCATATCTAGTGTAACCCTAATAAATCTTGAGCCTCGAGACCATCCTGGCCAATATGGTGAAACCCTATCTCTACTAAAAAAAAAAATACAAAAATTAGCTGGGCATGGTGGCAGGCACCTGTAATCCCAGCTACTTGGGAGGCTGAGTACCTTCACAGAAGTTCATTCAAAGAAACCCAAGCTAGCCATGAAGTAGTGATTTTTAAAATCCAAGTGTTGGCTGGGTGTGGTGGCTCACGCCAATAATCCCAACATTTTGGGAGGCCAAGGCAGACAGATCACCTGAGATCAGGAGTTCAAGAGCAGCCTGGTCAACATGGTGAAACCCTATCTTTACTAAAAATACAAAAATTAGCCGACATGGTGGCACATGCCTGTAATCCCAGCTGCTTGGGAGGCTGAGGTGAGAGAATCACTTGAACCCAGGAGGCAGAGGCTGCAGTGAGCTGAGATCACACCACTGAACTCCAGCCTGGGTGACAGAGTGAGACTACACCTCAAAAAAAAAAAAAAAAAAAATCCAGTCTTTTTGCAGGTCTCTCAAAACACATGAAGCAATATTCAAGATACAAACCAGGACAACAGTTCCCAAAACCTATTTCTCTTCTTTACAATTCTCTTACCTCAAAGTTCCCCATTTAACAAATCCCCTGACTCTAATCATCACTAGCTGTACATCTTTCCTCCATTTCTCTTCAGACTCCTTTCCTTCCCAGGCCTTCAATATGTAATCAACGTAGCTTTTCTCTCTCTCTCTTTCTCTCAGTCCTCCTCCACTTCCTCTAGGCCTGCAGCTTCCTTTGTCTACTCTTTTCTCAATTCTGAATCACAAAATATTTTAAACCTGGCTGTCAAAGATTGCCTAGTATTGAATAGTGGGAGAAGGGAGTAGAAAACACAACACTGATAGGTCAATGTAGCTTGTTTTTGTCAGACTTGCAAAACTGGAACCCATCATGTGTTACAAGTAGTAGTGGTGATTTCTTTGGAAGAATGGGATGGGAAAGAAATGGGAGGTGGAATTGCATTTGAACCTGGAAAATTCCATTTGTTTTCCAAAAACTAAAATAATACCTGAAGGAAACATGACAAAGTGATAGCATTCATACTATTTGAAAAGTGGGTACACATTGGTGTCTTATTTTCTGTACATTTGAAATATTTCACATTTTGAAATCTAAATAATTAAATCAGAACATGGGAGAAAATAATGTCTGTGAAAGTACTTGGTTAACTTAAAATCCACCAAAGCAAACATCCACTAGATCTCAAACATTACCAGCAGCCGCATTACGTGGAAGCTTTACTAAAACACACATTGCTGGGCGTCACCCCAGAATTTCTCATTCAGTTGGTCTGGAGTGGGGCATAGGGATCTGCATTCCTAACAAGTTCCCAGGTCATGCGGATGCTGCTGGTCCAGGGACCACTCTTTGAAAAATCATTGTGGTAGACAGCAAGCTCCATGTGGTCAAAGACCATACATATTTACTGACTCCCAGCATCTCCCTTGATTCCTGACACTTGTAAACACTCAGTAAACATTTTTGTGTGGATCACAGCCATGGGCTATCATATATGGGGAAAAGTGGATACTGCACACAGTTTAAGGTGTTCTTTCAATCCTTTGGGGAGTAGAAAAGGTCCTCTTTCTTATTATTACAACAGGACTAGTGGGTTTGATTGAGAAAAATGGGAGTCCTCAGGAAGTAAGATTAGGGGAAAGTCAAGGATCAGAGGTGGCTTCCTTTTTAGGAGTGCAAGGAGACAAAAAGGGACTAAAAAGAGACTAATGAGTCTGTTCTAACATTCACTTGGCATCCAGAGAGACCCCCGCAATCCCAGCCGGCAGCTAACTGCTGGCTGCAATATTTATAAGTCTTGCTCTTCTGACTAGGCACGGCCCGCATCTCTGTGCTGCGGCCACCTGGGCTTGCTTTCAATCCTTCCCGGGTGAAAGGCACCCTATTCTCACAGGTCCTCCACACTTGCTGGTTTTTTTTTTGCCTTTGCCTTGTTTGCTCCCATTTAACCTTCACACCTCTACTCAAAAGTTGCTTCCTCCAGAAAGCCTTCTTTTGTCCACCTGAACTAAGTCAGAGACTTCAACCATACATTCATGTTAAACATGCTCATTTTTTCACAGTTCTTCATAGCTTGCAATCATACTTTCTTTTTTGGTAACTACTGTTCACCTCCCAGTTTGACTGGGAGCCCAAGAGAGCTAGGAGCTTATCTGCTTTGCTTGTGTCCCCTACACATAACCTAGTATCTGGCCCATAGCTTGCATTTAATAAATATTTGTTGAATGAATTAGTAAGACATGAATATGGGCTCCTGCTATGGTCTGAATGCTTATGTTTCCCTAAAATTCATATGTTAAAACCTAATCTCCAGTGTGTTGGTATTAAGAAGTGGAGCCTTTTGGGATTTGATTAAGTCATGAGGGTGAAACCCTTATAAATGGGATTAGCGGCCTTATAACAGAGACCTAGCTAGCCCCTTTCACCATGGAGGATGCGGCAAGAAGGTGCCATGGATGAACCAAAAGTTGGGGCCCTTACCAGATACCCAATACACCAGCACCTTGATTTCAGACTTCTCAGCCTCCAGAACTGTGAGCAGTAAGTTTCTATTGCTTACCAGCCACCCACTAAGACAAGTCCCGTCCTCATCCATCCTGCTTTGTCGTTACATGATTGAAGTCACCAACTGCAGGCCCACATGTATGTCTCAATTCCCATAGTCCAGGTTCAATTCCAAAGTATGCTTTTATCATTTGAAGACCCCTCTCCTATTGTAGGTTTCTCTGATGCCTTACCTTTTCTGCCCCCAACTTCAGAGGCTGAGAATGAAAGATTAGACAAGAGTCAGCTTCCCACAGGGAAGGAGAGAAGTGAGCAGTGATAATAACACCAGCAACTTGGAAACAGGCAACTGGCACAAGGCCCTACTCAAATCTCCAGTACAAAGGGAGGAAGGCAGACCTGAGAGTATCAATAAGTCACAGAGGGGAAAACCTATGAATGAAAGAAACTTCTAAAAGTATTATTAAAATGTTGGTTTGGGCCAGGTGCGGTGGCTCACCCCAACACTTTGGGAGGCCAAGGTGGGTGATCACTTGAGGTCAGGAGTTCGAGACCAGCCTGGCCAACATGGTGAAACCCCATCTCTGCTAAAAATACAAAAATTAGCCCGGCTTGGTGGCAGGTGCCTGTAATCTCAGCTACTCGGGAGGCTGAGACAGGAGAATTGCTTGAACCCAGGAGGCAGAGGTTGCAGTGAGCCAAGATCACGCCACTGCACTCCAGCCTGGACAACAGAGTGAGACTCCGTCTCAAAAAATAAATAAATAAATAAAAATAAAATAAAATGGTTTGCTCAGTTTTCTTTCTAAAGGGCAGTCTAACATCAGCTTGAAGAAGCACTTTTTTAGCACCAGTTAAGCCACAAAGGCTGTTGTGTAGAGCCAGGGGTTGAATGAAGGATTTGGACTGTCTGATCACAGCCTGTCACACCTTTAAGCCTGGTTTGTTTGTTTTTTTCATCATTGCCCAGTTTATGAATCATTGTTTCTACTCGCTTTAGAAATAGTCATTCTCTACTTTTTCATTTTTAGGTTGAACTTGTGCTGGCTTTTTATATATCCCTTTGGTGTCTTACCTGCTTAATGAAAGAAATACACAGTGCTTTTAAACAACCATAAACATGTGGAATGGAAAATAAAAACATTTCTATTATTCATCTTTCAGGGATACCCAGTTTTTCCCCTAAATTCTTTTACAATGTCAACGCAGATATGAATCTCTTAGTTTATTATTTTTTAAATAACAAATGTTGTAATGCCAAACACATTGTTCTGGAATTAACTCTTTTTATTTGCACACTCTTAATCACCATTCGTGCCAGTTCTTATGGGTAACCTTATTCTGGTAACAGATTTCTATTCTGTGTTATTTCACACAATATTGGATGCTTTTCCTAACAAAGGTATTGACATTGTTTCACTTTAATATGAAATGATGATGAACGTTTTTAAACATATAGCTTTGTTAACCTAACAAACCTATCCACTTTCTCGTCCTCCCTCTGGAAAGAAGCATGTCCACTGAAGACTAGCCAAAGGAAATCCTTTACTTAATAATTACCACTGGCTCTTGGAAAACAGAAACCCAAGACCCATTCATTTCTTCATTCACTTTTGCGTCGAACATTTAGTATACTCCTAAGAAGTGCCAAGTATCATTCTAAACACTGGTGAAATACACAAAAGAAGGCTCTGCTTTTATGGGTGAATATTTATTAGGGAAACAGAAAATAATAAGTAAACAACAACAACAACAAAAGAGGATTTCAGAGATGGAAAGATTAAACCACCCATGGGAAATTAAGGGAAAGAGTTTTCCTAAAGAAGGAACAGCAAGTTAATGACTTTGGAGGTGTGTGAAGAAATAAACATGGTTCCCTGAAGGCGTGGACAGGTGCACAAGGCTGGAGCCCAGGATTTTGTGGAAATTAGTATGAGGTGGGGCCTAGGAAGGAGCAGAAGGGGCCATATCAGGTAGGACTGTATAGGTCATGGGAAGGACTTGGTATTTTATTAAGAATTATGGGAAGCCACAGGCTGGGTGTGGTGGCTCACGCCTGTAATCCCAGCACTTTGGGAGGCCAAGGTGGGAGGATCACTGGAGGTCAAGTGTTCGAGACCAGCCTGGCCAATATGGTGAAACCCTCTGTCTACTAAAAATACAAAAATTAACTGGGTGTGGTGACACACACCTGCAGTCCCAGCTACTAGGGAGGCTGAGGCAGAGGAATCGCTTGAACCCAGGAGGCAGAGGTTGCAGTGAGCTGAGATCATGCCACTACACTCCAGCCTGGGTGACAGAGCAAGACTCTGTCTCAAAAAAAAAAAAAAATTATGAGGAAGCAGAGGAGTGATTAAAATCTAACATGTATTTTAGAAACCATCGTCCTGCTGCTGGGTTGAAATTGCCTGGAGTGGAATGGATCGTCAGAGAGCAGGTTACTGCTGGTGTCCAGGAAACAGACAGTCGAGACAGTCTCCATCCAAGAACAGGGAATCCCAACAGCTGCACAAATCCAGGCAGTACAGCTCTGAGTCTCAGAAATGAACACCTGATGTACTCAAAAGATCAGTCGGCTGCAATCCCAGGTAGACTAGCATGAGCCAGGTAAAAGAGAACCAGGAGATCAAGACAGACGACATTAAACACCCAAGAACCAACATCACATCAGTCTGAGGAGCATGGGATCCCCAGGGAGCTGAGTCATTGAAGATCAGAGTATCAGAGAGCTATCACTGTGTAGGATATTGACTTAACCGAGGTCTTCGACCTTCACAGGCCTTTCATCTCCAGGCAGCAAAGACCCTTGAGGTCAGCACCACCCCTTCAACATATCTCTCAGGGCTTGATGAAACAAACCAGAGCTTCACAGTGATCTCTGACCTTTTTGAGGCAGGAAGTCATATTCATAAATTTGAGATATCTATGTTCTGGTCAGAGGGAAGGTCATTGCTGGGGTTACCTCTTCAAAAGTCTTTCTGGGTCCACCCCCTTTGTATCCGGCATCCGTACCTCATTGGCTCAAATGACTTGTCATTCCCTCTATGAACCTAGCACCTGGAAATTTGAGTGACTGATGCAAGGAGAGCAGAATTTTAAGAACTGCCATGCCCTGAGGGAAAGTTTATGATTTAGCATTCTGCTTCCAGATAGCCAGCCTCCAGAAATAGTCACACATGTGCACAAGAATATCTGTGCATTGTTGTCCAAGGAATGTTTTTGAGCATATTTTCCCAGTCTTGTAAACAACACAATATAAAATTATGGACGTCTGTCTAGGAGTGCCATTGTAGGTGTGTGCACTGGAAAGTTCTAGAAATACATGTTTTTGGACAGCAGGAGGAAGAATTTCATACTTTCTATAATTTTGCATTAGGTTGAATCATGTGAAATTGCCACTTTTTGTAAAAAGAAAATGACTCATGATTGGCAATTTCATATGGTTAATTCTAAAAAGACTTAAATTGTGGAGAGGCAGGAGAGCGAGGTTGTTAAAGTAATGGGTTCTGGAGCAAGGCAGAATGACCTCCAGGGCTAACTCTGCTTCTTCCTACCTGTTTAACTTTGGGCAAGTGGTTTCACATCCCTGCCTCAGTTTTATCACTCGAAAGATGGGAATAATAATAGTACTTAGTTCAGAGTGCTGCTGTGTGAATTAAATGAGTAAAAGGGCTTTTAACTGTGCCAATGCAAGCCTTCAATCAGGGTAGCTATTCATTTATCAAAACAGCTATTATTACTTTTGAATTTTTTTTGAAAAAAAAAAAAAAAGAAAAGGATTTGCCTAGAATATGCTTGAAAAGTTCTTTCCTTGTGGTGATGAGAGAAAACTCCAGGTGGATTCTTTCATTATAATGTCCCGTTGTCTAGGAAATGTGCCTTGGACCCTTGGCAGTGCTTGGGGACAGCATGACACTCACAGCCAAGCAGCCTTATTGCTCTTAGTGAAGCCCCATATTTCCTGAATTTCCTCGGTCTTCTCTCGCTCAGCTCTTCCCTTCCCCCCATTACTATTTATTTACATGGCATCTTCCTGCCCTTTTAATTATATCACCAACATATTTGTAAACTCATTCATTTCCCACCCCCTTTCCATTCTCTGTGCACTGCTCTAAATATAACCACAGAAACAAAACAATGCAGTTCCACAAACAAAGGCGCCTCAGCAGGGCAAGCAGAACCCTCCAGTAGGTTTTGAGTCAACTGCTATTTCTCGTCTTCTTGTTTTATAAACCAGCCCCCAGCTCTCACAATAGAAAGGGTGGGAACCCTGATTAAATGGTATGCATTACTTAAGAGGGAATCAAAAGTGATGCAAAAGTTTTCATTAAACCACATTAGGCAAGGGTACTCAAGAACAAAGTTGCCTGGGTGGTTTCCAGTGTGAATGCCTAGTTTCTGAATCTGCAATGACTCACTCACTCAAGAAAGAATTGCTTGCCTGGCTAATTGCTTAATCAGCCAGCCACATGCCTTTCCCTCACCTTGCATGGAAAGCAGGACTATGTGTGAAGGATTGAGAATGGGGTGGCGTAGAAAGGTAATTACAGGTATTGAGAAATGAGCATCCAAGGAAAATGGAAATTTATAAAGATGTGTGAAGCGCTAAAGTTTTGGCTGATTTTCTCTGGAATCACTGAAAATACTAACAATATTTATTTTACTTAGAATGACTGAATAGGGTAACAATAAAAATATTTACTGAGCGCCTAGTAAGTGCCAAGCACTGTCTGAGGCATGAGTATACCATGTTAAAAAAGACAGCCAGAGCCCTGTCCTCATGGTCTTGTGTTTCAGTGGTGGGAGTAGGGAAAAAGCAAGTAAAGGAATAATTGCAATAATTTCAACTTCTGGAAACCCTGTAGGGGAAGTAATGGGAGGGTAGCAAAGGAGGTTAACTTGAGGTCAAAGATGTTCTCTCTGGGAGGTGGCATTTGGGTTGAGACCTGAAGGGTAAGCCACATGGGAGAAGTGGGAAAGAAGTGTCCAGGCAGAGGGTGACAAACGCCAAATTCCTGAGCTGTCAAAGGCTTGTAGCTGAGAAACAGGAAGGGTCCACTAGCTACTGCAGGTTGTTGCATAAATTATTAGAAGCATATCAAGTCTCAGAACCAGAATGGAATTTTTAAGAAAACCGAAACCAAAAAGGAAAAATTACTTACCTCGGATCACCCAACTCATGGGTAGTGAAGCCACAGTGAGAACTCAAACTATCTAAATTACAGGAGAAGGACTTTATCTATTGCAAAATGGAGCGTATTGAATACAAACAGTTTACATCAGCAGCCTGCTTCCAGTGTGTCTGTATAGTTTTTCCAGTATGCTAACTTTGGGGTAATTTGGGGTTCAAGATTTGATGCTGGCTCTTACTAACCTCTAACCTTTTAGAGGTTTGAGGTAAGTTTGTCCCTTAACTTTCCTGAAGCTCATCTATAGAGTTTCATGCAGAGTTACATAAGGTATATACCAGTACCTGGCACACAGCATATATGCAAAATGTAAACTATCATCGCTATTACTATTATTCTTTTGTCAATATTCTCTCTGTTCTATCTTTTTTTTTTTTTTTTTTTTTTGAGATGGAGTCTTGCTCTGTCGCCCAGGCTGGAGTGCAGTGGCACGATCTCGGCTCACTGCAAGCTCTGCCTCCCAGGTTCACGCCATTCTCCTGCCTCAGCCTCCCCAGTAGCTGGGACTACAGGCGAGCACCACCACGCCTGGCTAATTTTTTTTTGTATTTTTAGTAGAAACAGGGTTTCACCATGTTAGCCAGGATGGTCTCGATTTCCTGACCTCGTGATCCGCCCGCCTCGGCCTCCCAAAGTGTTGGGATTACAGGCATGAGCCACCGCGCCTGGCCCTCTCTGTTCTATCTTAATAGTCTCCATTATAGAAGACTGTATTATACATCATTTTACATTCCATCTCCCAATGTAGAATGGGCTATATAGCATAACAAACGGCTTTATAATCCAAACATTTGCTCATTTATCACAGCAGCAACTATATATCAAGTGCTGCAGGAGAAGAGAGGAAAACAAAAAATTTTACTGTGGTGATAAATCAATTGTGTCATACTTGGTGTCAGCTTCAGGGAATTGAGTCCTGGATCTGTGACTTATTAACTATGTGATACCAGGCAAGTTGCTTAACTTCTCAGAGTCTCAGGATTCACATCTGAACAATGGGGATAGTAGCCCATATAGCATGGCTTTGACACGGAGTAAATGGCTTGATGCCTCGATCACTGACTCCGGGATTTGGAATATAATAATAGCTCCTAACGGCTAGTTCCAATTGGCCTCATCATTCAAGAAGCAAAAATTTGAGGGGGTAGAAACAAGAGGTGAGCGATTTGAAGAGGTTCATTACAAATTAAACATACTGGGGGTGCTTCTCCAGGAAGCAGAGATCTCATAAAGATTCTGGAGCTGATTCTGAAAGAACGGATAGGAATTTTCTCAAAAGATGGGGAAAGCACTTCAAATAGCAAAAACAGCGTGTGCAAAGGCACGGAAGCTTGAAACAAAACAGCTTATTGGGGAAATGCGAGGTCACCTGGGACGGCTGTTTAGTGCACTGGAGGATGGGAAATGGATACTGAGCAGTAAGGCAGAAAAGGTCGAAATTCCTGCCTAAAGAATGTGTGCTCATTATGCTTATGGTCCCCAGATTGTCCCATAGAGGCATCTAGATCACAGTCCAAAAAGATTTTCAATCTTAAGCAAACTCTTTTTCTTTTCTTCCCAACAGCTG
Organism: Pan troglodytes; assembly: GCF_028858775.2. Lineage (NCBI taxonomy): Eukaryota > Metazoa > Chordata > Mammalia > Primates > Hominidae > Pan > Pan troglodytes. The sequence continues at coordinate 59,209,050 of NC_072419.2, read as the reverse complement.
AGAATGAAACAAAACTGTTGCATCAAAAACTGAATATAGGGACAACCTTGTAGACATAAGATGCTAAATGCCAAAGTGCTATGTGAGATTTGACATTCATACTTACCTAGGGAGTCCCAGCTTTGGCCAGACTCCCCATCCCCATCAGTAACGTGGTGACATTCAAGTGCATTAAGTAATGCTTGATGCCTGAAATGTTATTTTGAGAAAATCCCATGAAAATAAAACTACAGCCAAAGTAGAAGGCATAATAATGCCTTTGGAAAGTAAACTGGAGGAGGTTTATCCTCAGGTAGAGAAAGGAGAGTTCATCAGGGTTACCACAATTACCCAGGCATGTCAGAATAAAACAGGAGCAAAGAAGCTCCCCTGAATAGTTACCAGATGAGGACTAACACATCCTCACCATGACACAGGCAGCCCTTACATTGACATGACCAGGATCCATATACAACACCCTTCTTGAATTTAATGATCTAATTTAAGGCCTGACAAACATACTGTTTTTTCAAGGGGCTAGGAATGGCCCTCCCTTTTCCTCGAGCAAAGTAATTATTCCCCCAACTTGAAGCAATAGTAGTGAAAGCACTTTTTGTTTCTCCAATCCTCTAGTTGAACCCCCAGGCTAAGATTTTTTTTTTTTTTGTAAGGCATTGTTCATGCACAGTGACATAGAATTTCATTTGCCGGGTTTCAAGTATTAAGAGCACAACACAAAATCTAAGCAATTTTAGACATGTGTCAATCTCAAATAAAAAAAAGCTTTGTGCTGGCACAGAATGTCAATGCTTGAATTAAAGAGATGGAGAATTTCCCTGAGCGAGAGCTGTACATGCTGACATAATACATTGTTAAGGCTCTGTGTTACGATACAACCAATATGTTTTAATAATTTATTGGTATTTATTTAACACACAATACTGTCATACCAAATCTAAACCAAGAGGTCTAGGTTCCTCATTGATTCATGTGCATGGTTCTTATCAGCATCATTAGATGTTTCCTTAGAAAATTCTCTTGCTTGTGACAAGATTATAGAAGGGTGTCTCAGAAACCTCATGCAGGCTGCGTTCTGGTATCGCCTTCTGGGGACCCTCAGTGGGATACTGCTGAAAGGATTTAATGTGGTTTTGTATTTTTTCTTCTTTACTTATCAGACTTTATCTCCCGATGAAATCACTGCTCTAAGAGTTAATCTCATTCGAACACTTACTCAAAATCTAACCAGCTAAGAGAATGCCACAGGCTGATGCAGAAGCCTACTGGATACAGAATCTAGGTTGAATTCTTCTGGACTGCCTTAATCATTAATTCATCAGCTTGAGGATTCATTCATCTTTATTTCACTATTACCTAATGAGGATAATGGAGGCTATCAAAATCTAAAGGCTAATCATTTTTTAAAGTGAGTATTTGATAATTATTAATTAATAATAATGTCAACAATAACCTTAATTTTCCAGGTATTCCCCCTAGAGATTTATATTTTAATTATACTTGCCATGAGGACAAATGAACTCTCCTAGAATTAAGCTTTGGTTTACAATTTTCAAATCACAGGAGCAGGGAGAAGCTATCTTCATGTAAAAATAATCAGACTTCTTTTTTTTGAAGAGCCTCAAATGGCAGAGATGAAGAGAGAATAAATACAGCTGATGAGATTTAGTGTGACATCAGTAATTCTCAAAGGGACTCCACACCATAGAGTTTGCTGGTATGGATGTTCATTGCTTTTATGGAGGTGACAGGCCTGACCTGTCAGGTACTAGTAACACCCAGGACAGACAAGAAATGTCACAAACTACTAACAGTTACTACGCAAGATATAAAAGGATGTGTCTAGAAAGCGGTGGCTCTTCAAAACTGGCTTAAACCTGTTTTAAAGTTCCTGTTTCTTTAATAAACCCATCCTTTTCTCTTATGGATCCTAGAATTTATTTATAAAAATTTTAAAATTTCTAAGTGGCTCAAGATTTTATTTTCGACCGGACTATTTTATTTCAATGTTATAGAAACCCAACTCTAACTAATGTCAGCTTTAAAAAAATGAGGGAGTTATTGGCTCCTGTACCTGAAAAGTTCAGGGATCAAATTAGGCATAGCTGGATCCAGGTGCTCAGATGATGACAGTGGGAACCTGTTTTGTTGTCTCTCAGTTCTCATTTCCTCTGAGTTGGCTTTATTCCCAGGGAGGGTATTTCTCCCCCATCTAGAATCCCCAGAAGCATCAGACTTATCTATTATGAACTTTAAATCCTGTGTAATGAGAACCTCTCTGTTATGGGTTACACTGTGGTTCTCCCCAGATTCCTGAGTCCTGACACCCAATACCCCAGAATGTGTTGTTATTTGAAAATGGAGTCATTGCAGTTGTGAGTGGTTAAGATGCAGTCATACTGGAGTATACTGGAGTATACTGGAGTATGCTGAGTCTATGATCCAACATGACTGATGTCCTTATAAAAAGGATAAATTTGGACTCAGCCATGTCCGGGGGCCCTGGGAGAAAGCCATGTAAAGATAGAGTTATGCTGCCACAAGCCAATGAACTCCAACTAGCTAGGCGAGTGGCCTGGAATAGAGCCTTCTCCAGTGTCTTCAGGGAAACCATGGCCTGCCAACATCTTGATTTTGGACTTCTGGCCTCCAAAACAGTGAGATAATAGTTTTTTGTTAAGTTGCTCTTAACAAAAAGAAGTGTTTGTGGTACTTCTTATAGCAGTCCTAGGAAACCAATGGCGCTCTTCTTTCTAGAGGTTCCATACAGGGTCCTGAGATTCACTTTGACTGGTTCAATTTTGACCACACTCATCTCCACAGCCAGGTGAATGGTTGCACAGATCCGACTTACATGCCCAATCAGGAGCTGGGAGTGGATTCAGTCCTACCCTATGTTTGTGTGCCAAGAGTGAGCAAAGAATAGCTATCCAAGGAAAGATCAAAGTGCTATCACTGGAGAAAAGGGGGCAGCAAAACCAAAAGGTGTCCACTAATTGAGTGCATCAGAGAAGAGAAAAAATGAGGCGATTTTAGCTTAGTGTCCTCTGCCTGAATGATCACCATCTCCTGCTTCATAGGCTGGATAAGCTCCTACTCATCAGTCATGTATATGGGCATCTCCTCTGTGAAGCCTTTTCTGGGTCCCTCTGATAGAATTGAGAATCACCCTGCATAGACCCCCTCCCATAACTTGGCATACTGCGATACTAACAATAATAACCAACCTTTTTATTATGGCAATGATGTGCTAGCCACAACTCTAAGCTGTTCAATTAATTTAATCCTGACAATCACCTGAAGAATTAAACATTATGTTATTCCCATCTTATAGGTGAGGAAATTGAGGCTCAGAAAGGTTTCCTGAAGTTATGTAACTAATAAGTGCTAAGTGCCAGAACTGAAATTTGAATCAAATGGATTTAGCTTTAGGTTCCATGTTCTTTACCAGTTTATCATATTGCATCAAGTAGCCATTCATTTTCCTACTTTCTCCTCATACCTACCTCCTTCTATGAGGCCAGTAAATGTGGCACATGCATCACTAGAGAAGTTCACAATGATTTTATTTTTTTTAAACACTTAATCTCAAAAAACTAGTTATAGTAGTTATATTTTTATATTGATTTATATGAAAGTTTTCTCTTTGTGGCAAGGGGTAACTCCTTTTAATTTTCAGAGGTGCTATATACTTTCTTAAGTAAATTTAAATAAAAGCAGATGATTAAAGCTACAGTGAGAATACTGTAGTACATACAGTATATGAATATGCCAACAATGTTGAAAGTAGTATGGAAATTATTGAAGTTTAAGATCCATGTACTTAGACTGTAAGCTCCTTAAGGAAAGTGTTGCATCTGCTGTGTTCTTAATGCTAGTGCCTAGCACAGTGTCCAGCTTATGGTCAACACTCACTGAACACTTACTGCATCATTTTGTATTGACTTGATTACTGGCAATATAAAATACAGAACCCACACCACCTCAACTGAACGCAGTACATTTTGTTATGTGAAATAGCAGGAATATTGATTCTCCCATCATTACTGAAATTCAGCCAAGCATGGTCACAATGGACAGTCATCTGCCAGCTGTTATTTGGATGAAGTAAAATAAAACTTGGGATCTTAGTTTAATGCCAAGTCACTACACAACTTTATATCCCAGAAACACATTATGCCTATGATGTATGTGTTTTCCAAGAATGAGGAATATTATAGACTCTGTTTATTGTTTGTAATATACTTCTTTAAATGACTAGTTTCTCTTCCCCTCTCAGAATTACTTCAGATGAGATTTTTCAATGAATATGAGTTCATGTACAATAGCAGAAAACCTTTGCCATCTTTAAATGGCTCAAATTTTAGGCTGACAGGACTTAAAAAGCAAAGGGATTATTCTGAAACTTCTCTTACAAATATGTCTCTTTTAGAGCCATATTCAAACCCAATCTGGTAAAGTGTAATGGATAAGCATGTGAACTTGAGGAAGTTAATTAACTCCCTTGTGCTTCCTTTACTTTTCTGTAAAATGTAGATTATAATAGACTTGTTGAAAGGATGAAATGAGTTAATGTATGTAAAGCACTTAGTTTACTATTGAGTAAGCACTTAGTAATAATAGGTGTTGTTATTTTTACCATTTTTAATGCTGTTGCTTGAAACTCATGTTTTCTTAGGTATATTATGAGATCAAACCCACATATCATAAGATCCTTTTTAATGTCTGGCACTTTAGGGACATCATTTCATTTAATCATGTTTCAGATCAGGTTCCCAAGGAAGCCAACTTTGTAACTGAGATTAGTATGAATATCTATTAGAGAGTGCTCTTGGTTTTAACATCTGTGGGGGAAGGGAAGGAATAGACAGACAGAGAATTGGAGTTGCTTGCAGTAACACTAATGGCCCCAGCTAATCCCATAAAAAGCTTTGAACTGAGATGACCTATTAGGGTTGTCTTGAGTTGGGGCAAGAGGGGCTTCCTTTTTTATCCCCTCATCAAATAGCTATGGGATTCAGGGATTTCTGACTTTATCTCTTCCATTTCCAGAGAGAACTCACAGCCATAATACATCAAAACTTTTTTCACCTGGTGAAATTGGACCTTTAGTCCTAACTGGAGGTTCAGGGCAGTGCAACATAGCATCCACTGCAGTCCACCCCTTTAGTTCAGATCCTCTTCTTTCTATAAGTTCTATATAGGCAGCTCTAGGTTTCTGAGAGGACTTTTTGTTTTGGAAAAACGTACAGGAAGAAGACAGTATAATGAACTAGTTGCCACTGTAGCTGTTTTTCAGGCGACAACTTGTCCTCATGGTCTTTTGTGTAATCTTAGATTCCCTCACTCTCAGTAACTCTGCCAGTCTGGGTCATTCCACCTTTCATGTTTAAGGGTCTAAGCTTATGATAATCATGACTTTTTCAACCAGGATGGTGACTGCTTTTCTTGCCTGCCATGCATTTGACCACAAGAAACTCTGAGTGTCCAAGTGGCAGTCTTAATTCAAGAGTCTCTTGCTGTGTCCTCTGGTGTGATCACGTATTAGTAGATCAAACACTATATAAGCACTCAGTTAGTGTGTCTGGCTGAGGGTCTGTGGGTAGGAAAGGCAAACTCATAACTGGAATATCTGCTGTGGCAACTCTGGAATTTATGCTTCCCTTAGAGTGGTAAAAAATATATCCTACCAATGTGTTAGTTCCAACTCTATGGTCACTGATAGTGTGTCAAACGCTATATTCTGGAGGAATGCTCCCATATTGATAAACTCTTTCCTACCTAACTGGATTTTCCACTTCCTTGATTAACAACATCCTCAGAGTCTAGTTTCATATGTACTCTCCCAACTCCTGCCAATTTTTTTGGCTAAGTCCTCTGGCATATTTATATAGTCCCTTTCCTCCCTTAGTGGGCCAAGTGCTTCTCTGAGCACGACAGAGTGTAACTTAATCCTAATTTTTGGTGTGCAGTGGTGGCCAGGAACGGAGGTAAGGACAGATGCTGGGGGAAGGAGAAGAGAATGAAGCAGGGTTATGCAGACAAAGAAATGAAGCTGCAATACAATCACAACAATGCCCTCAATCTGCCCCACAGGGAGATTTTAAGCTGGGATGAACTTTCTTAGTTGTGTAAGATGGTGGGCAAAGAGTCTGCTTTTTTTTTTTTTTTTTTTTTTTTGAGACAGAGTTTTGCTCTTGTTGTCCAGGCTGGAGTGCAATGGAGCTGATCTCAGCTCATCACAACCCCCGCCTCCTGGGTTCAAGCCATTATCCTGCTTCAGCCTCCAGAGTAGCTGGGATTACAGGCATGCACCACCACGCCCAGCTAATTTTGTTTTTTGTTTTTTTTTGAGATGGAGTCTTGCTCTTTCTCCCAGGCCGGACTGCAGTGGCACTATGTTGGCTCACTGCAAGCTCTGCCTCCCGGGTTCACACCATTCTCCTGCCTCAGCCTCCCGAGTAGCTGGGATTACAGGCATGCACCACCATGCCCGGCTAATTTTGTATTTTTAGTAGAGACAGCGTTTCTCCATGTTTGCCAGGCTGGTCTCAAACTCCCGACCTCAGGTGATCTGCCTGCATAGGCCTCCCAAAGTGTTGGGATTACAGGCATGAGCCACTGCACCTGACCAAGAGTCTGCTTTTTAATCTCATGTTTCCACATTAAACAGATATTAGTTTCAATTTGCCCTTGCAAAAGGAATGTGACCTTGGGCGAATTGACTTCTTGTGATGGACTGGTAAATGTTTAACAACTGTCAATCTGAAGGTGAAAAAAACTTATTTGTAATGTTTACTAATTTTCATGATGTAAAGAAACCATTGACAAGCCACAGCCTGCTGGTCTACCACCTGATTTTGTAAATAAAGTTTCATTGGAAGTCAGCTACACCTATTTGTTCACATGTTATCCATGGTTGCTATAATGGTGGAGTTGAGTAATTGCAACAGATAATATTGCAAAGCCATAAATTTTTACTATCTGGCCCTTTCAGAAAAAAAATGCTGACTTTTTGCATAAATACTCCCACCATGGCTGATTTCTAGCTGCCAACTGAACACAGAATTGGAAACAGATGGCCACAATTGACCCCTACAAGACAATAGGAGCCAGTTGTAGCATAGTACATTGACTGAGGCCATTTCCCAGATTACATTGAGAGCTGAAGCTGTCAGCCAGTGGCACTTCCAGCAGAAATCAGGGTAACATACTGTCTTAGTCCATTTGTGCTGCTAAAACAGAATACCATAATAGACTGAGTAATTTATAATGAGCATAAATTTATCTCTCACAGTTCTGGAGGCTGAGAAGTCAAAGACCAAGGTTCTAACATCTGGAGAGGGCCTTCTTGCTGTGTTATCCCATGGTGCAAAGGAAGCTGAGAGAGAGAGAGAGAGAGAGGCTGAACTCATCCTTATTAAAGGAACCCATTCCCATGATACTGAATCCACTCCTGTAATAATGGCATTAATCCATTCATGAGGGTGGTGCTCCCATGACCCAAACACCTCCCATTAGGCTGCACCTCTCAATACCACTGCACTGGGGATCTAGTTTCAACACATGCTTTTTAGAGGACACATTTGAACCACAGCACACATCATAGCACCCACAAAAACTTTTTATCATTCTTATGAAGATACTCCCACTATATCATCTTTTCAGATCAGAAACATGAGACTAAGAGCATTAAGTCCACTTTGTCCTAAGTTATAAAGTTATTAAATAGTGAAGCTAGAATTCAAATGCAGCTCTGTTATGCTCCAAAGACATTGTGTTTCTACTACATTCTATTCAGCTAGCTGATTTGACGTTAGCATCCAATACCATTCATTCAACTACTATTGAGTGAGTCAGCTATGTGCTAGACATTGTGATACAATAAGAAGTAAGATACAAGGGATCCCTTCCCTTAGCCAATGACAGTGAATTTCTGGTATGCTTACTTATCTGAATGTCTAAATCTGTCATTATCTTAAAGCTTAGCTCAAAGTTCTGGACCACAATAGTTTTCACTAATTTCTTTTCTGATTGAGTCCCTATTGCACTAATGGTCAATATCAATATGATATGGCACTTCCTAGTCTATTATTGTTTCATATTAAAGTCTGTTTTTCAGCCAGTTCATGGCCTATTGACAATGGTGCTGTTTAAGGGGGCCAATGAATCACATCCATCTCCCACCAAACTCACAACCAATTAAGAAACTGACAATAGATTCAGAAATATGAAGATTGAGGTAAGACAAAGTGAGTAGAAGAATTTGGCCTGGTCCTGAAACAACAGATAATTTATTCAGTTGATAAAATTTCTGAGCATCAGCTATTTGACATGCCTTGTTCTAGCTCTTGAAATTTTAGGGGTGATAACAACACAATTCCTGCCATCATGAAGCTTATGTTCTAAGGTAATCTGGATTCTCAATACCTCCCCAGTCCGTAGCTCAGAACCCACATAGAGTAGGAAAATGGGGGTCTTACCCAATAGTAAACTAAGTGTTTTACTTATATTAGTTCATTTTATCCTTTCAACAAATCTATTACAATCTACATTTTACGGGGTCTTCAGGGTCACTCATCCAGCTATCTGAAAGAAAAGACTGCTTCACACTTGTTGAGTACCAATACTGGGGCAAGAGAGTTTCTAGATTGGACTTTTGCTGCCAAGGCCTAGGGCCCCACTCAAGAACAAAAACTACATGGAAAAAAAAGAAAGAAGAGAATGTATCCACCATGTGAGCTGGATGGCCTAGAATAAAGAAGGGATTCTAGGCCAGGCTTATGAAGATGCAACACCTCTTTCATCAATTTAGGCATTGTTATCATTGAGGGCATAGAAAGAAGCCTTACTCTAATACTCTTTCAAGGAACAGAAACTCCCTTATGGAGACATGAGGAGGGGGAATAAGTTTTCTATTCTCTATCACATGGCAGAAACAGTGTCTAAGATTTAAATCAATTGAATTACCTGGAACTGCCTAGAAACATAGTGGGTATTCACTGAAGTCTTATGGAATTGCTTAATTTAAATAATTACACTTACATTTTGGTAAATTTCAGGGCCAAAGGATCATCATAAAGGTTGGGCAAGCATCCATCTATTCTGGATCAATCATAAGTCTCAGCCTATTTTTTTGATAATTATAGTATAAATAATATCAATAAATATTTTGAGGTGAATGCTTTGTACTTGGCTGGATAATACCCACTGTGTACCTTGTTAAAATTACATGGTTTCTTTCTGAATAGAAAGCACTCTGTTTATAAAATGTCCTATTATCACGCTTCATGATGAATGAGATGTGTTTATTTGTTTCTTTCCTGGCTGTCTTTAGGAGATGATCTAAAGTTAATGGTGGAAATGCTACCAAAATAAATGGTTTCATGTAGTCAAATATTTCATCTGAGCACTTTGTTTCAGGAAACTTGAGAATAAAAAAAATGAATGTTTTCGGAGCATTTGAATTCATTCCTTAACTTTAGTGCTGCAAAGTTTTCTGAGATATGTTAAAAAATATATATTTTCCATGTTGCCCATGAAGTCTACGATGCTTCCACTAATATGTCAATTGGAATATTACACATATTTTCTCCTGGAAAATCCTCAAAAGGATGTAGAAGGTGATTTCAGATGCTTGCATAAAAGTGGGCATTTTCCACGTGAAATGATTCCATAGAATCATACTCTTTCATGAGACTGATATTCACCAGTGCTGGCTTAAAACATTTTCCTAAATTGACATCTTGATCTGAAAATAAACAGATGTAACATTTGCCACCAATCATTACAAGTTAGTGTGCTTTTGAAAAAAAAAGGTATGGTCATATAGGTAATAGAATTTTCCTTTGCTGTCACAGATTCTGACTTAACTTTATAGGTTTAGTTAACACTTGCTCTAGGCTTACATAGGAGTCTCTCACTTTTGGTCAAAGTTCTCAGATAAATTGCTGCTCCTAAGTGACATGGCCAGGATGAAGTCATCATTTTTTACTTTTGGGCTTTGGAATTCTTTTAAGAGCCTCCTTTAGGTCCTCTTAAGTACAGATGACTATCAGCTATCTTCTTCCTGCAAGGACTTACACATTCAAAAATATTTGAAAATGCCAAAGTCATCCTTTGTCTTGCATTCAATATTATTTTGGAGATGAACAGAGATTTAAATTTAAGCAGGACTTAAAACTACAGCCTAATAGAGAAAGAGTTTATACTAGAAGACATTTCTTTAAGACCAATATTTTTTTGTTCTTTTCTTTTTTACAGTTAATATAGCCCAACCCTGGCAAGATAAAGAGAATGAATTTACCTTCCAAGTCCTTGGGACTTAAAACAACAGCTCAATAGAGAAGAAGTCTATACTAGAAGACATTTCTTTAAGACCAAGATCTTTTAGGTTTTTTTTTTTTTAAGTTAATATAACCCAACCCTGGCAAAACAAAAAGCCTGAGTTTACCTTCCAAGTCTTTCTGGTAAACTCCAGCATAAGAAATTACACATCTGACTCTTTTAAACTTAACTTTTTTGTCTTTTTCTAAACTAACAATAGCTTCAAGGAAAGGTGTCCAAAATTGACTCAAAAGGAAAAGAAAGACCCATTACCAATTGAGATGTCATTGGAAAAGTGGGCTATGAGAGGTTCTTACTGGCTCCTTGAAGGGTTATATTCTATTTTGGCTCCTTTATTTATTATTTATTTAAGATAAGAGAAATTGCTTTTCAAAATTACAAAATTAACTTTTGCTCTTTCGAGACCAGAAAAAAACAGACCATAAAACAAAAGAATAAGACATCTACAATTCTACCTGCCTGTGTATATTCACTATTAATAAAGGGTATGTGACCCTACAAATTTATTTGTTTATTTAATAAACTATTTATTGAGTTTCTGTGGCAGGTGGTTTTTCAGGTACTGGGAATAGAGACATCTGTAACATGCACCTTCCTGGAGCTTACATTCTGGAGAGAAGACAAAGCGTAAACACGTAAATAGATTTACATGTAAGATAAAGACAGGAATGGTAAGATGGTCATAAAGGAAAAAAATGGCTCATGGAATGGAAAATGATGGTGGCATGGTGGGCGGGTGATTTTAACCACTAAACGCCTCTCTCAGAAGGGGGCATTTGGAGAGAAACTAAGACAGAAGAAGCAGTTGGGCTTTTTAGAGCTAGGAAATGAGTCCCACCCCACCCCCAATCCCCTACAGAGGAACAGCCCCTGAAAGGCTGAAGGATAGAAATGACATTGGTGCTTCAAGGATCAGCAAGACAGCCAGTGTCGGGGTGGAGTGTAGGGCGAGATGACTGTAAGTGACAGGCAGAGGCCAGCATAGATAGAGCTTCGCAGACCACAGGAAATGGTTTGGATGTATCCTGCTCTGGTTTGTGTTTTTACAGGCTCAGTTTGGTTGTTGTGTGAAGACTTTTTTGCTAGAGGAGCAATCAAGAAAGAGGAGGCAGAGAGAGGGATGCTTCCACGTGGAGGTAAACGCGTGATGGCCGTCGTGACACGTGGTCACTCGAGGGGTTGCTGAGGGGATGTGGCTGACCACATGTCATGATGTTTTGGATGCGGGAAGTCGATGAACACCCCTTTTTCATTTTGTAGATTGTTGGCAATCCAGCAATAGGAATCTCCCCAACCTTCTTCATGGTCAGATGGTATTTAATAAATGATTGTTCTATTGTTTATTTCTCCAATGCCCAAATGAGCATAACTTAGATTGTTTTCAATTAGGATCACTGAAATGAACATTCCTTTTTTCTTTCTTTCTTTCTTTCTTTCTTTTTTTTTTTTTTTTTTTTTTGAGGCAGGGTCTCTCTCTGTTGCCCAGGAAGGAGTGCAGTGGTGTGATCATGGCTCTCCTCAGCTCCGTCAGCTCCCAGGCTCACCTCCAGCTCCCAGGCTCAGGTGACCTTCCCACCTCATCCTCCAGAGTAGCTGGGACCACAGGAGCACTCCACCATGCCTGGCTAATTAAGAAAAAATTTTTAAGAGATGGAATCTCACTATGTTGCCCAGGCTGCTCTCAAACTTATGGGCTCAAGCAATTGTCCCTCCCGTCTCCCAAAGTGCTGGGATTACAGGAGTGAGTCACCACACCAAGCTGACAGTCTTGTTCATGTAACTGTATACTTGTCTGATTATTTCCAAAAGGTATTTCTAAAAGTTGAATTGTTGGATCAAAGAGTTATTCGCTTTTGAAATTTGTTACATATCTTCCTTTTCACTCTATTCTTTAATTTAGGGCAATCGTGTGATGCTAGGACTTAGTTTTAGAATTTTCAGCGGCAGATTTGGGCTTGTTCATTGTCTTAAGCAATGATAAAATGATGAATTTGTGGACAGCATGTAGAGTGGACAACATTTTCTGAGTGATTTTGAAGAGAAGATGATCTTTGGATTAGAAGATTTTATTGCTTAGATTGGGAGGCCAGGATTTTCCCAGCAACTGACTTAGGGGCACCCTTGGTTGTCATGTTGCTGTTCACAGCCCTGGAGCAGGGCCAGTTTGTGCACTGGGTCTTTGAGGTAGCATGGTGTCTCCAGACTTAGCATCAGATCATTTTATTAAAGGACAGGTAGGGTGTTTCTGGAGACACAGCTAAGTAGAAATAATCGAAGCTTGCAGAAATGTGTGCATTCTGATCCAAGCACCACCCCTTATTACCTCTGTTTTCTCATCTAGGTTATTTCACCATGCTGGGCCTCAGTTTCATCATCTATAAAATGAGAATTTAATCCCTACTGTGTGTGGTTGTTTGAGGAATATATGACATAATTCTTGTAGAAGCTGTTTACTGAGCACTTGCTATGCGCTATGCTGTGCACCTAGCTTGGTGTCTATGGTCTCATTTATTCCTCCCAATAATGCCAAGGTGGGTAGTATTTTTATTTTGTATTTCAGTTGGGAAGAGTGAGGTTTGAGATATTGTGTGAATTGATGAAAGTCACAGAGCTAACAAGTGGCCAATCTGGAATTTGAACACAGGAATTCTGATTGTCTGATTGCAAAGGGCCAACCTATCTCTACACATACTCTGTGCTCCATCTCCATTTTAGCCTTCATGGAACCTGGCAGAGGGTAGAGTGGAGACTTATCTTTCATCCAGAACTTGGCAGAAACAGAAAGAACAAATTGCCATTTTCCTTGAATTCACATATCTCTTTCCTACTCAGACGTTCCTGGCTCATGGAATTCAAGTTCAGCATGATCGAGTAGAGTTTATCAAACATCCATGGCAGAGATCCTGAATCTAGTGGGAGCTTTGAGATAATCCTCTGAGATGTTTCCTCTTCTTCAGCCTTCTCACCTTGATGCATGGGAAAGGAACTCTGGGCCTTGCAGAAAAGTCAAGAGGGAACTCCTGGCCTTTGCTCCATCCCATGTGCAAGGGGAGCTGCTTTGCTGTGATTAGGAGAAGTACTCACACACATGGCTCACACACCTTCTGCATCAGTTTGGACCTTAACAGATGTTTTCTCTTTTATGTGGCCACGTTTTCTGTGTAGAATGCAAACCTGGGCTGGGCCAGGGCCAGACCTCAAGGCTTGTCCACCTCTTTCGTGGGTCCTTGAACCCTTGCTCAGATGGGCAAAGCACATATCAGAACTTGGAACTGACCCTGCCAGTCTTACATCAAAGCTCAGGGACCTCTTCACATATTGTTTAACTGGGGTATGTGTGACAGAGAGTAAAAGCAGCCCGACGCCCTCCTTTTCATATTGATTAGGTCCCTTTGTGGAACATGGTCAGCTCTGTCCACTCTCATTCTTTTTATCATCATTAAGTTTTTTTTTCTTTTTCTTTTTCTTTTTCTTTTTTTTTTGGAGACAGAGCCTCCCTCTGTCACCCAGGCTGAAGTGCAGTGGCATGATCCCAGCTCACTGCAACCTCTGCCTCCCAGGCTCAAGTGATTCTCATGCCTCAGCCTCTCAGCCTCCTGAGCAGCTGGAAGTACAGGTGCACACCACCATGCCCACCTAATTTTTTTTGTAATTTTAATAGAGACAGGTTTCACCATTTTGGCCAGGCTGGTCATGATCTCCTGGCCTCAGGTGATCCACCTGCTTCAGCCTCCCAAAGTGCTGGGATTACAGGTGTGAACCATCTTGACTGGCCTTTTTATCATTAGCTTCTAGTTGGCCAGATGGGTCAGTTTTCTTTAGAAACAAGAGACAGAGACACAAGCCAACAGAGACATTCCAGAAAAGTATCTCTCCCAGGATCGTAGACCAAGATGCTTGATCAGAGATGCTTAGTCTTCGAGATCCAAGAGTGGGAATTAAATGATACTCATAGTATTTACAGGGACGTTTAAAGAATGTTCTGGAGCAGGGTTCAGCAAATGCTGGGCTGTGGGACAAATATGGTCTGCCATTTGTTTTTTTAAATAAAGCTGTATTGGAACACAATCATGCACATTCACTTAGGTATTGTCTATAGCTGCTTTGTCACAACAATGCCAGAGTTGAGTAGTTGCAACAGAGACTGTATGGCCCACAAAGCCCAAAACATTTACTGCTGTGCTCTTTGCAGAAACTTCTCTGACTCCTATTTCAAACATAAGTGTGCAAATGCATTACTTGGGGAGCTTGTTACTAGGTCTGGGGGTGGGGAACTAGAGACTGTGTTTCTGAACAAAACTGCACCTCATGCCAGTGCTGCTGGTCTTTGGGCCACATTTCTAGAATCCAGGTTCTAGAGCAGTGCCATTCAGTAGGACTTTCTTTTCTGCAACACTGGATGTGGTCTTCAGCTGCACCGTTCAGTGTGGTAGCCCTGCACCACTTGTGGCTATTGAACACTTGCAAAGAAGCTAGTGCAACAGAGGAATCGAATACTGTATTTAATTTCAATTACATTAAATGTAAATAGTTATAATTGACCAGTGGCTACTGTATGTGACGGCATAGTTTAGAGCATAAATCTTAGATTGGATTGCTTGTTTCTAAGAAAAAAGTCAAACCATGCTGAGGTTTCCCTCCTATAAAAAATAAAATACAGTATGCACATATATGTGTGTGTGTGTGTATACAGTATATACATGTATATGTATACATATACGTGTATATAGTATATACATACATATGTGTGTATATATTATATATGTTTATAGTATTTTTAGTAGAGACAGGGTTTTGCCATGTTGTGAAGTGACAGAGGGAGACTCCATCTCAAAAAAAAAAATAGGTATTAGCATTGCAGACAAGTTGGGAGGATATGAAGTCTTGGCTTGCTCACAGGGAGGGGGGCTCAGAGATACTGCAATCTGGCCTGAGTATAATAAACCCCTTTGTTACATTTAAATACCATCATACTATCTTATACACAGAAAAGCCTCAGGATGTTTTATAGTAACAATGCAATGGCATGAAAACCCCAGACAACTCTAAAAAGGCGCTAATTATTATTATTAGTGTTTTGCGCTAACAATAAATGTCAAATGGAATCCTGAAAACAAATAACTACCTGTCACCAAGTGAATGAAAGGCAATTTTAGTAAAGTGAATTAAAACCCCAAACATCACCAAGCCCAACCAGCACGCAATGCCAAGGCAGCTTAGCGGATTCCTTGGCGAATGCATTCCTGGAGCAGCAGGCATAGGATGTCCTTGGGGGAAAGTCCTGAAGACTGTGCCTGCTCGTTAACATCCAGAGGACCTGGAGGGGGAGGTGGTCAGAGCTGAAGTGCAAGGGGCAAGTGCATCTTTGGGAAAGGCCCTCCATCACAGCAGATGGCAATAGGAGAACATTAAGGTGGAGCATCTTTATTTATCGGCTGGGCTGCAGCCTGCTTGAGTGTTATCAGTGAAAAATTAAAGTTGGACAGCAGAATGTGGATTTGTTTTCATGACACATTTCCCTTAGATTTTTCAAAGTGCATTCTGGGTGTCTCCCAAAGACTATTTTTTAAAAATAAATTGTACATTTTATTTTTTCAAACTTCATTTATCTTTGATATCTGATTGACATATTCAGGACAGTTCAATCCTTTCTGCTGAAGTGAGCTGTGACAGCTGCTGCTACATAAATCGACATCACAGAGCCCTCCCGAGGAACAGGGGCTGTGTCTTCAGACAGGCCAGGAAGGAGAGCCTGGTGAGTTTCTTTCTAGATGGCTAGGGATGTGGTGGGATCCATCTCTTGGGTCACCAGACAGAGGAGATTTAGAAGCATGCATCCAGCTCTTGCTAATTATTGCAGAATCATCAGAGAAACCAGGAGACTCACAAAAGGGGTGAGAGGCTGAGATTTGCCTCTCTGATTTTTCTACTTTGTTATAACTACTGAGGAAGAAAGGGAACATGAAGTGGCAGATGCTTAACCTCGTTACCATGAGCAACTTAGTTTGTTCTACCTGATTCAGGACTGACCTTTGGAGCATACTCCTTCTCTCTTTCTCTTCCCTTCCCCTTCTCGCTCTCTTCCTCCTTCCCTTCCTTTCTCTTCTGTCCCTCCTCCCTCTCCCACTGTTTGAATTCATAATAGAGTCACACAATTCTAAACTACAAATCATTAAAAATTATTGAGTAAAAAGCCTTCCTGCCACCTTGCCTCTTAGCTGCACCCCTTCTCTCAAATTTCTTATTAATCATATAATTAATTTTATGCTTACACAAATAAGTACATATACATTTAAGCACATGCACACCCACACACCCCTTTTCTCCTTTTTTTTACACAAATGGTCATATATTATACACATAGCATAGTTTTCTTTTTGCCTTACTTTTTTGTAAAACCTAAAGTCTTTTATCTTAGAGATCATCCCACATACATTAATAAAGAGCATTGTCTTTTGAAAAAACTATAATACACCCCAATATGTGGCTGTAGCATAAATTATTCATTCAGTGCCCTGAATCTAGAGGCATTTAGGGAGTTTCCAAAGTTTTGCTCTTACCAACAACCCTGCAGTCAATAACCTTGAATGCATGTCACGCCACACATGTGGGAGGGTCTCTGCAGAATAAATACCTAGAAGTGGACTAGCTGGGGCCAAGGGTAAGTGCATTTGTAAGTTTGATAAATATTGTCAAAGTGTCCTATGTAGAGGTTGTTGAATTTACATTCCCATCATTCATAAGCGAGAAGACCTGTTTTCCCATTCGATTACTCAGGGATGGTATTATCAAACCATTTGATTTTTGAAATTTGGAAAAGAAAATGCGGTCTCCCAGTAGAATATTAATTCACATCTGTCTTGAGTCAGGTATTAAGCAGCTTGCCATATATGTATTTATGAAGTATACTCTTTTTTTGTCAATTGTCTATGATATGCCTCTATTCTGTTTCTTTTTCAATGATTTCTTGGAAGGCTTTGTATGTTGAGGAAATCAGTTCTTACTATTGTTTAATGAATAACACATACCTTCTTCTCAGTGTTTGATATGGCTTGGCTTTGTGTCCTCACCCAAATCTCATCTTGAATTGTAATTCCTGTAATCCCTATAATTTCCATGTGTCAAGGGAGGGACCAGGTGGAGGTAATTGGATCACGGGGGCAGTTCCCCTATGCTGTTCTCGTGATAGGGCATGAGTTCTCATGAGATCTGATGGTTTTATAAGGGGATCTTTCCCCTTTACTCAGCACTTCTCCTTCCTGCTGCCTTGTGAAGAAGTTACCTTGCTTCCTCTTCGCCTTCCACCATGATTGTAAGTTCCCTGAGTCCTCCCCAGCCATGCTGAACTGTCAATTAAACTGCTTTCCTTTATAAATTATCCAGTGCCAGACAGTTCTTTATAGCAGTATGAAAATGGACTAATACACTGTTAAAAATATGGGTTAGTGTTATGGATATAGGGTAATGATTCTTCAATGTTTAGCCATTCATTTAATTAATTAATTTATTTATTTTGAGACAGAGTCTTGCTCTGTCTCCCAGGCTGGAGTGCAGTGGTGCCATCTCAGCTCACTGCAACCTCCGCCTCCCAGGTTCAAGCAATTCTCCTGCCTCAGCCTCCTGAGTAGCTGGGACTACAGGCACACACCATCATGCCTGGCTACTTTTTGTATTTTTAGTAGGGACAGGGTTTCACCATATTGATCAGGCTGGTCTCGAACTTCTGACCTCAGATGATTTGCCTGCCTCAACCTCCCAAAATGCTGAGATTACAGGCGTGAGCCACCGCGCCCAACCTAACCATTCATTTATTAAAAACACATCACTAAGCACCAACTACCTGCCAGCCACTGTGTTGGGAACTGTGCTGTTCTGGTTGGGGAGACAGACAACTCAGCAGGTAAGAATAGCCATTTGGGGTGAAAGAAATGATGAGAAGTGTGCCTGGGCACAGGGGAGTTCAAGAGAGGCAACTCTCCACCCTAGGCATGGAGAATGATCAGGGAAGGATTCCTGCTGGGTGTAATCTAGAAGCTGAAACCTAAAGAACAGCTAAGAGGTGGTCAGCCAAGAAGTGGGGGAGAGCAAATGGGGAGAATGAAAAGATGTTTTCGGTGAAGAAATGGATTGTGTGAAAAAGAGAAGAAAAAGATATCTATGTGTCAAGAAAATGACAAGAATTTAGTAGAATGAAGGGAGAGATAATAGTTGCGAGGGAGTAGGGGTCAGTCTTAATGAGGAACAAAATTGTGGGTAATTTGAGAGTCAGGACAAGTATTTATTCACACCAATGCTGTACAAGTGTGGGGACATTGATGAATGAGATAGACAAGACCTTTCCTTTGTGGAGCTTATATTACAATGGGGGTGGGCATAGACTGTAAACAAATCAATGGATTAAACAAAGAAATAATCTATATTTTTAGTGCTCTGAAAGACATACACTGGGCTGTTTTGGGAAATAGAGGCAAGGTCCCCTGCAGACAGGATGTTTAGGGAAATCATCCCTGGGGACGTAGTGTTCAAGCTAGGACAAACTAAATGATCAGACACGGGGATGCAAGGAGCATGGCTGAAGAGCTTGGTCCATCTCTATACCCCCCACTCTGCCCAGTAGAGGTGAGGTGCTCACTGCCCACCTAAGAGATATTCTCTTTAATGCTTTTACTTTTTAAAACAAAGAATGAGCTTAAATTATGCTCAGAGAGAGCTTTATTTAGATACAGCAAGATCTGCCTCAAGTTTATGAAAGAGATTTGTGTATAGTCCCTGACTTACAATGGTTCAACTTTGGATTTTTTGACTTTGGGATGGTGCAAAAGTGATCCACATTCAATAGAAACTGTACTTTGAGCACCCATACAATCATTCAGTTTTTCAGTTTCAGTGCAGTATTCAATAAATTACATGAGATGTTCAACACTTTCTTAGAAAGTAGGCTTTGAGTTAGATGATTTTGTCCAAATATAAGCTAATGGAAGTAAAACAACATATTTAAGTCAGACTAGACTAAGCTATGATGTTCTATGGGTTAGATGGATTAAATGCATTTTTGATTTACCGTATTTTCAATTTAAGATGGGCTTATCAGGAAGCAGCCTCATCATAAGTCAAAGAGCATCTGTGCATTCCTAGAGAGAACACCTCTTTGGGTTTTTCCATGTCCACAAACTGCCCAGTCCAGGGATATATGCAGAACAGCAAATAAGGACGACTATCTTAAATGGTAAGCTGTAATATTCGGTGCATGGCTGTGAACTGATGTCTTCAGGCATTGGACTGGGGATGGGTCATATGCCTTCTAGACTAGAGAGTCTTTTAACCCTAACTCTTGAGGCAAGTTGGCATCTTCAATGAGGCCAGCTACCTCCCATAATGCACCTGCTATAGCTTCCCCATTCTTTTGAGACCTGAAAGTAAATTATTCTAACATGTCTTATCTATGAATAAGTAAATGAAGAGGCACTTGAATCACAGAAGAGAAAAAGATAATGGTATATGGTTTTTCTTATTCCATTTAAGAAGTCTTCTCAAACTATAAATTTTATTTTGATAATATTGGCATCTGTTCTGGAACCAAAAATTATTCAAGGATAAGAAAGAATAACAGAATAAATTAAAATTCCAGGACTAAAGATATTTGAACAAATTTTAAGTTAAATTTCCAGAAGTGAAGAGCAAATAGTAACAACAGTTTTTTTGCCATGCACTAGGCACTTATGGTAAACACTTTTTACTCCTCCCTTTACTTGATCCTGGTGATAATATTGGTTGTCAATAGTATGTATTATTCTCTCCTTTCTGCAGTTGAGGATGTTTTAGCAAAAGACTTTTAACAATGAGTCTAAGGTCCCACAGTTAGTAAGTCACTAACCTGGCATTTGAACCCAGGAGACCTGTTGACTATCACACTCTTAACTGCTGCTATGATGTTCTCCTGGGACAGCTCCTGGTCTCCAGTGAAAGCTAGAAACATTATTGTCACTAGCCCAGGAGTCCACACACTTTTTCTACAAAGGGATCAGATGGTAAATATTTCTTACCTTGTGAGCAATATAGACATTATCTGTCCTAGCTTCTCAACTCTGCTGTTGCAGGGTGAAAGCACCACAGACAATATATAAAGAAATAGAGTGACTGTGTTTAAGTGAAACTTATTAAAATCTATATAATTGTGTGTATCACAACATATTACTCTTCTTTTGATTTTTTTCAACCATTTTAAAATAAAAACACTATTCTTAGCTTATGGGCCTAACAAAAATTGATGGTGGGTCTGATTGGCCCATGGGCCACAGTTTCCAACGCCTGCCCTCATCTGTAAGTTCCCTGAGCAAAATAAACTGCTTCAACAATAGCAGTTACTGACTAGTGAAGACAGAAAGAGGCAGGGAAGAGGAACAGGGAAAAAAAGAAATGAAGAAGAAAGAAGGAAAGAAAGAAAGAAAGAAAGAAAGAAAGAAAGAAAGAAAGAAAGAAAGAAAAAAGCTAATTGCATCTTTTTAGCTTTGACTTTAGATAATTATTGGTACAACTTAACAAAATAATAATTTAGTAATATGTATACAAATTCCTCATCTTACTAAAAAACACCTTGAGAAATATGTCAGAAGCAAGCAAGTACATAAAGGTATATGTGCAAAGATGTTCACGTTTTCTTATTTGCAAAAAGAAAAAAATTCAGAGTCCTAAACATTCAGTAATAGTGGATTGATTAACTAATATTACCATGGAAGATTAAGCCTCCGTTAAATCATTATGTAAATGTCTACTTTTTGACATAGAAAGAAGCTCGTGATATGAGAAACGAAAATTGCAGAACACAAAACATTAGGTATTATCTGAGCCCATTTTTGCAGGACATATAGTTCTATGTACATATACATGAGGGAAACTGGAAAACTGTGTAACAAGATATTCACATTGGTTACTCCTGGATCTAATGAGTATGAATTTTTATGCATTTTAGTATATTTGCAAAAATTTGCATTATTAGAAGGTGTTGCTTTTATGATCACAAAAATATAGGTTACAAAAATAGAATAAACAAAATTAATTTGGAGGATCTCGGCTTTGTGTCATGTATGAAATATTTCATCCAAAAATATCCAGAAAATACAACTCCCTTCAGATTCTTAGAGTGTCATGCTGCTTTCTTCCATTTTCTCCTGAACTACATATTAAATCTGTGTTTTCTTCTCATTGACGGTTGAATTCATAACCTCCTCCCCTCCTGCTTCGGTAACCTGCCATCCATCTTCCTTCTGACCTGTTGGGGACTCACAAAAACATTTGTTCTCTCGAAAGCATGGCACTTGGGAACAATGTCGGGGGAGACATGGTATTTTTATTGCTTTTCTTCTGTTTTCCTTTCTCTGGGTCCTCCTTTTTCTCTCAAACTTTGCACCAGCGGGACCCATGCATGTGCTTGCCCCCACACTCTGTCAGCCTCCAGAGTCACATTCTCAACTGGACAGTGACAGCAGCCATCCTGGTTGTGATTTATCTTCACAAGTTGCCAAATCACTCTTGGTAGCATGTCTGTGCTTGGTGAATAATGAGAGAGACCTACCATCCATCTAAGGACAAAACAATGTGAGCAGTTACATTTAAATTTAGCTATTTTTCTCCCTCAGCTTATTTCTTATTTTCTGATTGAAAGGGGCCTATCTAAGGGCCTTTGTGGTAAATACCCAAATAATTGTGTCACATAGACAGAGGATCATTTTTCACCGGAGTCAGCGATCACTGTGGATCAGCCACCATCCTGAAGTTGCCAACACTGCTCAAACTCTGGTCTCTTAATAGCAATTTCCCTGGACCTTCAGAAAAGACTCATCTCAATGGCTTCCTATTAACTACTGAGGAGCAGGTTATTGAACCAGTCATGTGGGCTGAAAGTTGCAAGAAGATGCAATCTCTATATAAGATAACATTTGGTATCTGAGTATGTCTCCCTGATAAGCAATAAAAGCAGGATGAAATACATAAATATAATATCCACCTGATGTGATGGCAGTGACGGGTGGGGAGAGGAGGCTTTGAGGACACACAGACCTCAGTTTGAATCCTTGCTTAGCCACTTGCCATCGAGTAATTTGACTTTGGAAAAATAAAGTATTCTCTGCACCTGCTCTCTCATCTATAAGATGGATTATTCACCTATTTGCAGAAAAGGATTGTTATGAAGATGTGGTAGATTATGTTTTCTAAAGATGGCAGTAAAAAGATCTCCTGGCCTATTCTTTTCTAGAACATATCCATTGCCTCCATCCAGAAGAAGAGTTTAATTTTTCTTTCCTTGAATTTGGACAGGCTTTTGACTTACTTATAACCAATGGGATGTAGTGGAGGTTATTCTGTATGCCTTTTGAATATAGAGCATAAAAATCCTACATCTTCTGCCTTGTTAGATGAGGTATTCACATTTGGAATCTGGTGCTACTATGTAAGAAGTTCAAGCACCCTGAGGCTGCCTTGTTAAGAGGAAGCTCAAGCAGCCTCATGGAGAAGCCACATGTGGGTGTTACTGCCAACAGACCCAACTGAGGTTCCTACTAATGGTCAGCATTAACTGTCAGCTACACGAAAGGAGACATTCCAGATAATTCCAGCTGTCAACCATCAAGTCACTTCCAGTATTCTAGTTTTCCTAGCAGAAACCCCAGACATTGTGACTAGCTAACCCTTTGTGCTCTTTTCAGTATCCTCACCCTCACAATCTGAGAATACATGAAAATGGTTGATTTAAGCCACTAATTTTTGGGGTGATCTTTTATTTTATGCAGCAATAGTAACAGGAAAATAGTATTAGGAAAGTAAAATTCTTTAAAGCCAGCAGCATATAGAAAGATCTTCAATAAGTGGCAATTCTAATTTGCATGATTTTCTTCTCTGAACTAGATTTCAGATATGACAAAGAGGTGGTAAAACAGTAATTCAGGAGCCTCCACCTCTAAAGGATGGAGGGGAAAAGTATCCGTTCAGCTTTTGTTCATTCATCCATGCCTGTAAGTGATATTTATTGGACACGTACATAGGGTATTGTATTATATAAAAATTCAGTGGGCCTACAATGTATATTTGATATATAAAAGCAAACATGGATTGGGGAACTATTAGGTAATATTAACTCCTTGAATTTTTACAGAGGATTTTTTATATCAGCTAAAATATTGATTTGTCATTAAGCAATAATAAATGTATAAAATAATAAAATAAACTGTCATATAAAAATAAGACATTACAAATAAACTGAAGGTGCTTGTGGTACATTCCCCTACCACGCTCCTCCCCAGCTGTGGTACTGTATCAATTTGTTGACTTTTCTTCCAAACAATTTTCTAGTAATTTTTTTCTTAGCACACATCTGTAACAGCCAGAATTTCCTTTGTATTTTTATACATGTGTATGTACCTATAGAAAATACAAATATAGTTTTGTGTTTTCAGAACCTTTTGGTTGTTTAAAAAAAGCTTCATGTGGTACAAGATGTTTGTGCAACTTCTCTTTTTCTCTAAAAAATATGCGTTGAAGATTTGTTTGTGTAGGTGATATGTCTTGGCTGGGTCCCCACCCAAATCTTATCTTGAATTGTAGCTCCCATAATTCCCACATGTAGTGGGAAGGACCTAGTGGGAGGTAATTGAATCATGGGAGCAGTTTTCTCCATACTATTCTCGTGGTAGTGAATAAGTTTCACAAGAGCTGATGGTTTTATAAGGGGTCTTCTTTTTGCTTGGTTCTCATTTCTCTCTTGTCTGCTGCCATGTAAGACGTGCCTTTTGCCATCCACCATGATTGTGAGGCCCCCCCCCCCAGCCACGTGGGACTGTGAGTCCATTAAACTTCTTTTTCTTTACAAATTACCCAGTCTTGGGTGTGTCTTTATCAGCCGTGTGAAAACAGACTAATACAGTAGGTACATAGAGGTCTATTTTCTTCTTCTTCACCACCACATCCCGTTTCACTCTTGCACACTTACTTAGCAGTCCCCTTGCTGATGGACATGTAGGTTGCTTCCTGTTGTTCCACTTCCCCCAAAGAATGTGATGTACTTCCTTGCACGTGTCTCTGTGTCCATGTTTGAAGGTTTCTCTAGGGCACAAGCAGAGAACAAATGACGTGGCCCAGATCATGGGTACTTTCATTTTAAAGAGACATCATCATTCTATCCAGTGACATAAAACAGTATCCACTTCTCTGTACTTTGCCATCAATTAAACATGTGATTAATGAAAACAATAAATGAATGGATGATGAATAAATGAATGATCAACACTCCAGAAAATCTAACACTTAGAATGTACATGACTCCTGGCATGGAATGCAGGTGACCCTTGTCAGAAGCGGGCTTGCCCCTTTTCTCTAATAACCTAGGAGACAGGATGGACATGTAGAATCCTTGCCTTGTGGATAGAAGTATTTCAGAGAGCCAGATGAACATTCAAAAAAAGTAAAAATATTGGTTTTCAGGCTGCTGTCCTGTGGTGCTAAGGACAGGGAGGGGGTTGGGGGAAAAGCATAAGGCAGAAAAACATGACACAGAAACAGAATTGTTTCCTAATAAAAAACCTCTCAAAGTTTTCCACGAGGCCCTGTCAGCAGCTCTTCAAGCAACACGGCTTATTTTAAATTTTATTTAAATCAACAAATCGTACACACTTGAATACGGAAACAGAATACAGGGAAAACACAAGCTGCCCTAACAGAGTAACGTCTAATAAACATTATGCTACTCGGAGATATTTGCTGTTTAATCACCCCATGAAAGGACGCATTCAGCCAAAAGATGTCAGATAACATCTTGCTAAAGGCAATGGTGCCAGTTTTCCTGGCTTCGAAGTTCATGCAGCTAGTTTTTTTCCCCCCTTCTTCTCCATTTGCTTAAAAAAAAATTTTTTTTCTTTAAAAGTATGAAGCTTTGAGATGCTGTGTCTCTTGGATTACTCAGGAGATAAGGCATTTGTGCTTTGAGTAATGACAGCAATAACTGTTTACTGAATAATTTTTGTGTCAAGACCGACTGTATACTTTGTGGAGCCCCATGCAAATGGGAATGTGGCGCCCACTATTCGACAATTATTGAGAATTTCAAGATGGCAGAGCATTACCCAAAGTACAGGTCCCTTCTCCGTGGAACTGTGCAGATGGCATGTCCATGAAGCTGGCTCTGACTGGGTTAATTCTTCACACCTGTGGCCATCTGAAGAAGATCTTATCTTCCCAGCAGCAAAGGCTTTCCTTTTTTTCCTGCTCCAAGAAAAGGCAAAGTGACTGGGTTGATGGGACTCCACGGGACTAACAATGGTTGGCCCCTGAACTGTTTTCTAAGGATGGAATCGGCGAAAACTGCCTGGCTTTTGTTTTGCTGGCCAGATCATGCAAGCTGTGAGTTGAATTACTAGGGAAAGGAGAAAAATAGTTGAGAGGCAGTGTTGGGAATGTTAGGCTGAAGGAAAAACAAAGAGAACTAGAAGACGTCGGGGCCCATAGTGGAACTTTGAGAAATGAACAGATGCGTTTAAAAGGTAATTTTTTAAATGATGTTTTGTTGCATGGTGGGTGATATAAGTCCTCTTCCTCTCTCCCCTCAATATCTTCAGTAAAATCTACTTTCATCACTACAGCAATGAGGAAGAAGGTGATAATATGCTGTGTATATTCTGAATGTGGCTAAAAGGAAAGCTCAAAGGCTACTCATTAGATAATCATCATATTTGGGTTACACACAAATTATTTCTTTTAATTGTCTCAACAAAGCAATGAAAACATCATACAACTTCATGTATCCATTTTCTATTAAGTGGTTGGATTTTTTTAAAATACTGATTTACAGAAACTCATTACATATGAAGAAAACTAGTTCTTTCTTATATGAGTCGCAAAGATTTTTGCCATTTGTTCTTTTGTTTTGTGTAATTTTTCCCACGTAAATTCTTTTTTAAAATAATCATATTAGTTTCTTAAGGTTGTTGTGTTAAACTACCACCAATAGAGTGGCTGAAAACAACAGAAATGTATTATTTTACAGTTCTGAAAGCTAGAAGTCCAAAATCAAGGTGCTAGCAAGGCCATGTTCCTTCCAAAGGCTCTAGGGAAAATCTTTCCTTGCTTCCTCTAGCTTCTGCTGGTTTCTGGCAATCCCTGGCCTTCCTTGGTTTGTGGCAGCATCACTCCAATCTCTACCTCTGTCTCCGCGAGACCTTCGTTCCTGAGTAACTGCATACACAAATTCCCCCCATCTTTTAGGGACACTAGTCATTGGATTAGGATGCATCCCAATCCACCATTATCTCAACTTAACTTGATTATATCTGCCAAAACCCTCTGTCCAAATAGCTCACATTCATAAGTCCTGATGACTGGGTTTTGAGCATGTCTTTTTTGAGGGACAACAAAGTTTATATAGTCCACAACAATATATAGTTAAATGTATTCATCTTTTCTTTCATGGCTACTTGGTGTAGTGTTGTTTTTGTAGAAGAGCCTTTTTGTCCTGTGATAATGATAAAAGTTCTTTCATTTCATTTTTTAGTAAATAATAGCTCATTTTAATGGTTTACATTTAAAGGCTTGAACATTTGGCATAAGTTTTAGTGTAATGAGCAGGGTAGGATTTCATTTTGTTTTTAGTCAGGCAGCTATTCCTATACCTTAACATCATATATTTAATAATCAGTATTTTCCAAACTGATTTTAAATGTCACTATTGTCACATAATACATTTCCATATTTATTTGTGCCATATTTCTAGACTCGATTCTATTCCATTGATCTGTTTTATTCTGCTCTAGTACCACCACATTTTAATCATTTTACTTTTAGAATATGTTTCAGAATTTTCCTAACTGTTCCTATCGATATATTTTTAATTGAACTTTAGAATTAGATTTTCTAGTTCAAAAAAGTGATAGCATTTCTCCTGAAATAATATTAAATATATAGATTTACTTATCAAAAAGTGACGTCATGCAATTATTCTTTTTTCCCCAAGTCTTCTAAGTCCCTTAGCAGCAATTTAAAGTCTTCTTAAAAGTCTCTCTCATTGCTTTTTGAGCTTAATGTTAGAAGAGATTATCTATCAAGAAAAGATATTGACTTTCATCAAAAGTCTTTCAGCGTTTATGATGACACTGTCATTTTTCTTTTGATCTATTGATATAGGTTTTTAAAATACTAAATTGTTCCTGGATATTTGGAAGTCATGATTTAAATTCTTATTCTCACACTTAATAGCTTTGTTTCCCTGTGAAAATTGCTTCATCTTACTGAGACAATTTCCTGTAAAATGGGAATAATTGTAGAGCTGTCATTTTTGCCTGCTTGGATCATTCTCCTTCATAGTGAAACACCATCCCCATTTGTCTCTGGAGGAGTAAGTCTTCCTCACTCTTGGTTCATGTGGTGTGAGAGGAGTTGACTCTTCCCCAGATCCAGGGGGACAATTAACACAGGGCTGCTGATCAGGGCACCTTACTTCTCCCACCACTGCAACAGTGATTTAAGAATAACACAAGCTGGGCCAGTTACTGCTGGATCTTACTGCTTATGCGAAGCTTCTGGGACGTGAATGTAGAGTTTTGATTCATGGAATTGTCAACACTTGGGAAGGGTCTGCCTGAGAATGAAATTGCAGAGGAAATCAAAGCCGAGAACGAGAGAGAGACAGAGAGATTTGATGAAATGCTTTGAAAACTTGGAACCAGCACTCTCTGTTTACTGCCTGAGTATTTAGTCAAACAACAACAACAACAAACACAACAACAAAAATAATAGTAGTTACAATAACTAACTTTTTTGAATGTTTGCTACAGATCAGATACCATTCTGAGTACCTTTCATGCATGAGCCCTTTTAGTCTCCATAATAATACAATGAGGTGAGTGTTATTATTATTATCCCATTTTCAGATGAGAAAACCAAGGCCCAAGGAGTTTTAACAACTTTCTCAATATCACAGGGGTGGTAAGTGGCAGGGTCAGGACTCATGTCCAGGTCACCTTGCTCTAGCATCTAGGTAGTCTGCTTGTGCCAGTCAAGGAGCTTTCTGTCTACAGGCTACTGGAGAAGGGTTTCTGCCACCAGCAATAATGCAGTTTTAATCGTAAAATCATAATACCTACCTTGTAAAGTCGATGAAAGACTTAAATGGTTTGTAGATGTGAATTCACTTAGTGCACTGTCTGCCACATAACAAGTGTACAGATGTTAGATGTTGCTGTCTCAATTGAATCATTGAGTCTTACTGTCCAAACTGCTCAGAGAAGCAGAGAGGAGTAGAGACAGTAGGCTTTTTGGAAGTACTTATATGGTTATTAGTCTTGCCTGAGTTCTGAGAAATGGACTTCATCTGGAATTACAACCTCACTTGCCTAAGGGGCCAAGAAGTTGGTGTAAATCACTATTTCTGAACTTTGGTACTGCTGGCATTTTGCAACCAAAAATTCTTGGCTGCGTGGGCTGTAGTGTGCACTTTAGGATGTTAGCAATATCCTCAGCATCTACCTGCTAGATGTGGGTAGCACCTCCCCACCCATCATGTGATGATCAAAAACGTCAAAAATCAAAAACTGAGACATTGCCAAATGCCCCTTGAAGGACAAAATTATCCTCAGTCGGGAACCACTGGTGTAAATGAATGAAGCCCATGCTTACATTGTGTGAGTCCCGGTGCTTGTGTCATTGTGAAGGATGGCCCTGTCTGTCTAGAGAGGCAGCCACTGCTTGGCTCCACCTGGCTGCTGCAGAAGGGGAAAATAAACCCATTATTGTCAGATCACCCAGATTTTCAAGAGAAATCCAGGGTCTAGTCATATATATATATATAGTCATATATATATAGTCAGATATATATTTATCTAGTCATATATATATATTTATGTACCCCATATATATATATTTATGTACCCCATATATAGATATATATTTATGGGGTACATGAAATGTTTTGTTACAGGCATGCAATGCAAAATAAGCACATCATGGGGAATGGGGTATCTATCTCCTCAAGCACTTACCCTTTGAGTTACAAACAATCCAATTATATTCTTTAAGTTATTTTAAAATGTACAATTAAGTTATTATTGACTACAGTCACCCTATTATGCTATCAAATAGTAGGTCTTATTCATTCTTTTATTTCTTTTTGTACCATTAATCATCCCCACCTCCCCCCAACAACCCCCTACTAACCTTCCCAGCTTCTGGTAACCATCCTTCTATCTCTATACTCATGAGTTCAATTGTTTTTGATTTTTAGATCCCACAAATAAGTGAGAAGATGTGACATATGTCTTTCAGTGCCTGGCTTATTTCACTTAACATAATGATCTCTGGTTCCATGCAAATTGTTGCAAATGTCTAGATCTCATTCTTTTTTATGGCTGAATAGTACTCCATTGTATATATTACCACATTTTGTTTTTCCATTCATCTGTCAATGGACATTTAGGTTGCTTTCAAATCTGAGCTATTGTGAACAGTGCTGCAACAAACATGGGAGTGCAGATAGCTCTTTAATGCTCTGATTTCCTTTCTCTTGGATATACACCTAGCGATGGGATTGCTGGATCATATGGTAACTCAATTTTTAGTTTTTAGAGGAACCTCAAAACTGTTCTCCATCATGGTTGTGCTAATTTACATTCCCACCAACAGTGTACAAGAGCTCTCATTTTTTAGGTTTTTAAACGTTGGTCCCCATTTATTTAACTTGATGTAGGCCAAATGAAAGACAAGACCTCTGTGACCATGTTTGTCCTCCTGGCTGCCCGTGTGCAAGATTTGGCCTGGAGGATTTCCCAAGGTGCTATTCCAGATGTCTCTGTGATGCTGGACAGGGTTCCCTTTTCTTATGTACCATTGTCCCCAAGAATGCTGCCTTTCAAAACAGTTGGGTATTTAATTCTCTTAATTGGTTAGGTTTGTGTTGCTCCCTTAAACAGAAACATATTTTTAAGTTGTCCATTGGTAACGTGAATTCTAGAGTGAGTAAAACGAAAAGGATTATTTAGAAGATGCTCTCTCTGCGGAGATTTCAATTGGAGACCTCTATCTTTTTACCTATCTCAATTTCTGGTGTCTGTGGATGTTTTCATTGCTTGTAAATGTTGGAACTTCAAGAACTTCTTTAAGTTAGTTCACCAATATGGGCAATTTATTATAAAGATATAGGGGAATTTCTTGGAACCTATACATGACATGTGTAATCAAACCTCAGAAGGGATCAGAAATGCATTTTTCTTTTTCTGTGAAGCTTTTATTTTGGGCAGACGGCAGGGCAGGGGGCTCAGTCCTCCTTGGCAGCTGCTTTCCTCCTGGCAGTCATGCTCAGCTCCTCCCACTTCCTCTTTGTGGAGATGTGCATCCTCACCCTTTTCTTGATGAACTGGAGGGCCCATTTGTCCTTGGAGACCTGGGCTAACTCCATGGCGTGCCACGCACATGGAGCAAAGCCATTCACCTCTCAGATCATGTCCTGCGTGAACTTGGTATGTTTGGTCAGGTGCTATCTTGTGTCAAGTGACATTATTCTCTTGTTTTCTTAGATGTATCTTTTATGCATTTTTCTTCCTCCAGAGAATAGCATTTTCTCTTTTCTTAAGCACATGGCTGTCCCCTTCCTGGAGTTATATACTGCTCAGGCTTCAATATGAATTTTCTATGAGAGAATGTGATTAAATCAGTTGGAGATAGGCCTCAACCCATGAGTCCACCATGCTATGACAGTATCACAAAGCCACATGATCCACTCTATGGTATGAGGTACTTGCTTTGCTTGTGCTGAATCTCCAAAACCTAGAATCATGCCTGGCACATAGGCACACTTATGGTCTCTTCTGTCTTCATACATCCTCCTTGTGTGACCTCATCCAGGCTCGAGACTTAAAATATCATCTACATTCTGCTGATGCTGAAACTGTCATCCCTTGAGTCAAATTGAACTCCCTTGACATCTTCACCCAGATTAAGGCATCTAACATTTAGGCATTTAGACTAAACTTGTCTAAAACCAAACTCTTTCTCCAAAATATGTGCTTTTCACCTCTAGGGATGAGTCTTTTTTCATCTCAGTAAATGGTACCCCCATGCTGCTGCTGCTCAGACCTGCAGCTTTGCAGGCATCTTTGGCACCTGCCCTTCTGTCACTCTCCACTTCCAAGTTATCCTTAAATCCCATTGGCTACAGAACCTGGCCAGTTCTCACTGCATCACAACTATGATTCTGGTCAGAGTCACAGTTATCTCTCAGCTGGATTGCATCAATAAATAGTCGGCTAACCAGTTTCACTGCCCCCTGGAATCTGGAATGTTGTTGTAAAAATATTAGTCAGATCATGTCATGCCTTGGCTTTCTTTTTTTTATTTTTTTGAGACAGAGTTTCACTCTTGTTGCCCAGGCTGGAGTACAATGGCGTGATCTCGGCACACTACAACTTCCACCTCCTGGGTTCAAGCGATTCTCCTGCCTCAGCCTCCTGAGTAGCTGAGATTACAGGCACCCACCACCATGCCAAGCTGATTTTTGTATTTTTAGTAGAGATGGGGGTTTCACCATGTTGGCCAGGCTGGTCTCAAACTCCTGACCTGAGGTGATCCACCCGCCTCGGCATCCTAAAATGCTGGCATTACAGGCATGAGCCACGGTGCCCAGCTGGCTTTCAAAACCCTCTAATGACTTCCAATATCCTTCAGAGTGAGAGCCTAAATATGGTAAGATGCCAGAAGGTCTGCGTCGTCTGCTCTCCTTCCTTCCCCTTTCTGTCTTTCTGCTTTTCACTGTCCTGTTTATTCACCTTTCTTCTCCAGCCACAGGGGACTCCTTGCTATTTCTTAGATGAGGATGCTCCATCCCAGGGACTTTGCATCTCCTTCTCCCCATGTCTAGGAAGACCAGATATGGGCATAGTTTCCCTCTGCCTTTTTTCATATTACTTCTTCAGCATCTTGGTGAGGTCTTCCTTAGCTCCCTATAAAAAGCAGCATGCCCATCACCCCCGGGACACTCCAGTCCCTTCCCTTTCCTCCCTGCCCTCAGAGTATTTGTCACTATCTTTTGGTTATTGTCAATTTCTCCCACTAAAATACAAGTTTATAAGATCATAGACAGTATCTGTTTTTTTTTTTAATTTTTATTTTAGGGTAATTTTAGCTTTATTAAATAGTTGCAAAGATAGTACAGAGAATTCCCATGTACCCCTCACCCAGTTTCCCCATTTGTTAACATCGTACATGACGGTAGAATGTTGTATTTGTTACCTTTGATGAATCAACATTGATGCATCACTGTGCATTCAAGTTTATAGTTTATTCAAATGTTCTTAGTATTTACCCGATTTTTTTTCAGTTCCAGGCTCCCATTCTGGTTCCCACATTACACTGAGTCATCGTGTCTCCATAGGCTCCTCCTGGCTGTGACTGTTTCTCAGATTTTTCTTGTTTTTGGTTGCCTTGAGAGTTGGCAGCGGTAATGGTCAGGTATTTCATAAAATATCCCTGAATTGGGTTTGACTGATGTTTTTCGTGATTAGACTGAAGTTATGGGTTTGGGGAAAAAGACCACAAAGGTAAAGTGTCATTTTCATCACATCATATCAAAGGCACATGCCATCAGCATGATTTATCACTGTGATACTCACCTTGAGCACCTGGCTGAAGTTGTGTTTTGTCAGGTTTCTTCACTGTTAAGTTACCATTCTAACCCCCTACCCTTCCTTTATACTGTGGTTTTTGGAGGGAAGTCATTATGCACAACTCATGCTTATGGAGGGGCAGTTATGCTCCACCTAAGTGAAAGCAAAATATGTATATAACTATTTGGAATTCTTCTGCACAGAAGATTGTCTTTTGTGCCCCATTTATTTATTTGTTCAGTAATTTATTTATATCAGTATGTATCATAGATATTGATTTTAGACTTTGTCTATAATCTAATACCACCTAATTTAGTTGCTCACATTGTTTCAGTCTGGCTTCCTGGGAGCTCTTTTGGTTTGCTTCTGTATCCTTCAGCATACTGTTATTATTGTGGGCTTCTTTTTAAAGCATTTTCTTACTTTTTGATAATGCAAGATGCTCCAGGATCATCTTGTATATTCCAGTCCCAGTCCTAGAATCAAACATTTCTCCACAGAGTCCTGGCTCCTTGTACTAGAAAATAGCATTTAGAAACCAAGATCTAGGTGCTAGGTGTGCTCATTGCTACTGAATGTTATTTCATTTAGGTTCTATAGTTGACAGAGCAAGGAAATGTATGTGTGTATATTAATGTGTTTATATACACATATCTGTAAATATTTCTATGTGTAACCATGTATTTGTAACCATTTCTATAGTGTAACCAACTATATCAAGCTAAACATGAATTTACATTGATGTCTACAACTCTAATTAATTACTGAATGGATCATTCTCATCTTCTCCTCTTGCTTGTTTGTAACAGTGTCTTTTTTTTTTTAAGCGTCTATTTTACAGAATAGTGCCCAGACAGAGTAGGTAGTCAATCAATATTTGTTGAATGAATTTGTTGAGTAAATTTGAGAAGGAATGAATCAATGTAGTCTGCCCCTCCCTACTAAGCAGAGAAGACTTTAAAAGAGAGAGTGTGGAAAGTACTTTGACGTGGTGGTGCATGCCTGTAGTCCCAGCTACTCAGGAGACTGAGGCAAGAGAATTGCTTGAACCTGGGAGGCAGAGGTTGCAGTGAGCTAAGATTGCGCCACTGCACTCCAGCCTGGGTGATAGAGGGAGACTCCATCTCAAAATAAATAAATAAATAAAAGGTGCTCTAAGGGTCAAAGGAATAAAAAGTATTTGCTTCTCTGTAATAATAGTGTCAGCAGTACTTTTTCAATTTCAGCCCTTATTGCTCTGACTATTGCCAGATGCTACACTGAGAGTATTTAGTAATGTAAAAACATTAATTTTTAAAAAGTTATTTCAGGCCAACTCCAATCTGACTATACAAAAATGAGAAAACTGGCCAATTTCTTCAGTTTTCTCAAAACATGCACCTCAAATTTCCACTCCTAGCCATGATGAAGGACCTAATATCAGATTGGTCTCCTTTCATGAACAACTAGAAAACTGAACAAAATATAGGAAGCAATTATTTTCAGACATTAAGTGATGTGTAGCACAGGACTGTGATCTTTGAGAGGAAAAAAACAATCGAGATGAGCCACGTGATCACTCTGGACTTCTGTTCGCCACATTCCGGACTACAGTTTAGGAGGGTCAACCCAAGCAGATTATAATGGTCTTGCTGAATTGAGGAAAAAGGCCTCAATATTTTGGGGAGGAAGAATGGATGGAATTTGTGGGGCAGAATCCTAAAAGAAAAGAGCTCCAGAAATCTGCAGAGCATCTTCTTGAGACTTGAACTAATATTAAGTTAGTTGTGCACTGACTGAAACTACACAAGGGTGAACAAAGAATGATTACCAAATAGAAAATAAATAAGCCAGAGTTCAGTGTTAGGAGATATTTGAGTTCCAACACAACAGAGAGGTGAGATCGAGTTGAATACACAGGGTCTGCACAACGACCCCCCAAAGTGTGTTACAATAGCAGTAGGGCTAAACTAGCCTGAAGGTAGAAAGTAATCAAGGCCAACCAATTCATTTTGGGCTAGGTAATTCTTGTGTGTGTGTAGCTGTTGTGTGCATTGTTTACTAGCATTCCTGACTTCTACCAACTTGATGCAGTAGTACCCTCCATGTAGTGGTGACAACCAAAAGGGCCTCCATATATTGCCAAATGTCCTATGGGGATAGAAGTGAAAAATTACCATCAGTTGAGAAGTACAGATTTAGACCAATCCGAATAAACTTAAAAACAAGCCTCCAAAGAATCAAACTGATATGCAAGCAATTTAACCAACTTCCAAACACTCTTTAAGGAAGACCACAAAATATAGTCACTCAACAATGTAAAATAATGTTCAGCATCAAGTAAAAGTCACTTGGGAAACAAAAAAAGCCAGAATAATATGGAGTCTCAGAAATAACCAAGGTGATGTAATTAGTAGACAAGGACTCTAAAAAAGCTATTATAATTATACTCAAGCGTTTAAAAAACATGTATGAGAAAAGAAATTAAATATATTAAAAGTGGAAAACCAAATGGAATTTTGGCGGCTAGAAATATAATACTTGAAATTAAATATATGTAATTTTTCAATACTTAAAATTAAATATATACTACATATATATTACACATAAACAAAAGATTAGATGCTGAAGAAGAAAAGTATGTTGAATTTGGAGACATATCTATAGAAAATATCTAAATTAAATCGCAGAGAACCCCCACAACAAAAGATGAGATTCTCAGTGTCATGTGGGACAATAGCAGGTGGTCTAATTTACGTATTATTGGGGACCCAGGAAATGAAAGAAGAGAAAAGAAAATATATTTGAGAAAAATAATTGCCAAAAACTTTCCAAAATTACTGGAAATTATGAATCCTGACATTTAAATATCCCAATAAACCCAGAGCAAAGTAAACATAAGTAAAACTACACAAAGTTATACCATAATCAAATTGCTAAAAACCAGTAATGAAAAGGAAATCTTAACAGTATACAGAGGGGAAAAAAAAAGACACACAAAATAAACACTACAAAGATAAGCACACTTCTGATTTCTCATCATAAATACAAGCCACAAAACAATGAAGCAACCCCATTTACTGGTGAAAGAAAAAAAGAAAAGGTTAACCTAGAATTCTATAACCAGTGAAAATATTCTTCAAAAATAAAGAGAAAAAAGACACTTCATTCCAATTCAACCTGAGAGAATTTGTCCCCAGCAGACACTCACCCCAAGAAATTTTTGTTTATTTTTTTCCTAGAGAAACTTTTTCAGGCTGATAGGAAATAATACCAGATGAAATTGAATCTCCAGTGCCAAAATTGAAAGACAGGTAGGTAAATACAAAAGGCATTTTTCTCATTTAAAACATTTCTTTTATATAGTTTCGATTACAAAATAACTGACTTTAAAGCAAATAATAGCACGTATTTTGAGTTTGTTACAAATGTGAAAGTTAAGTGTGTAACAACATTAATACAGTAGACAGAGTGGAAGAAATGGAAGAATACACTATTTTAAGATTCTTATTTCATGTTAAGTAGTATATTATTATTTGAAGTTTGTGATAATTTAAAGGTACATATTATAAACCTAGAAATATCACTAAAAGGAAAACAAGCATAGGTAATAAGCCAATAGAGGATATATAAAATAGTTTTAAAATCCAATTAATCCAAAGGAGGTAGGAAAAGAGAAAAAAGAAAGGGAAGAAAGGTGGGGCCAATAGAAATATAAAGAGCAAGACGGTAGACTTAAACTCAGATCAATAATTTTATTAAATGTAAATGGTCTAAACACCCTGATACAATTTTAGAGATAAAAAGTAAAACTCTCTGTATCTAAGATTCGCTCTTAAAATCTGCAGATTCAGATAAGTTAAAAGAAAGGATAAATAAGGATCTGCCATGCAAATGGTAATAAGAAAATTGGAGTGAGTTCATTAATATCATTTGAAGTAGACTTTAAGGATAAAGAAGGGCCATTTTTAATGATAAAATGTTTGGTTCATTAAGAAGGCAAGACAATTCTAAATATGTATGCACCCAATAAGCAGAGTTGCAAAATACATGAAACAAAATTGCCAGAAGCAAAAGGAAAAACAAATCCACAACTAGTGTTGGAGACTTCAATACTTCTCCGTTTCTGTGAAAAGATAAAAAAAAATTGAAACCTGTTGCTAGATTTATCAGGAAAAACAGAGAGCAGAACTGAATTACCAGTATTAGGATTTTAAAGAAAGGAATTCCTACAGATCCTTCAGACATTAAGTTGATAATAAGTGACTATGACGAATGACATTGTGACAATCAATTTGACAATTTAGAGTGAGTGGACGAATTCCTTGAAAGACACAAATTATCTAAAGAGGCACAAAAACAAATAGAAAAATCTGAATAACCCTGGTTATTGAAGAACTTGAATTTGTAATTTAAGACTTTATAAAGAGAACTTAAGACCCAGATTATTTCACTCATAAATTCCATACAATATTTAGGAAATAAATACTACTAGTAGACACAATTAGAAAATAGAGGAGAGAACACATACCAATCCATTTTTTGAGAATATCAATACTATGATGCCAAGAGCAGACTAAGATATAAGACAAAAGAATAACCCCACAGATTAATATCTCATTAATATAAATATAAAAATTCTTAATAATATTTTAAAATGGAATTCATCATTATATATAAAAATGATAAATTATTTTAAAATGGAATCCATCATCATATATAAAAATATCATGACCAAGTATGGTTTAATTTTAGAAATACAATGTTGGGTTTTTCATTTGAAAATTAATCAATGTAATTTACCATATAAAAGAATAAAGGAAAAAAATACCATCAGCCAAACAGAGGCAGAAAAAGCATTTGGCTAAAATCAATAATCATTTATGATAAAAACTCTCAGCAGAATTGAAATAGAAGAAATTTTCTCAACCTGAAAAGAGGGACCTAAGAAACATCTAAAATTTCCACTATTCATGCTTAATGGTGAAGAACTGAATAGTCTTCTTTTAAGATCAAGCATAGATCAATGATGTTTTATCTCACCATTTATATTCACATTGCCCTGGGGTTCTAGACACTGCAATAAGTCAAGGAAAGGTAATAAAAGCCATACAGACTAGAAAGAAAACATTTTCAACTGTCTTTATTTGTAGATGGTATTATCATGGACATAAAAAATTCTGAGAACTCTGTAAAAAGCTTCAAAAACTAATAAATTTATTAAAGTCAAGGCAACAAAGTTAATATAAAAAATCAATTGCATTTTAGTATACTATCAACAAACAATTGGTAAATTATATTTAAAAGTATGATTTATAATAGCACCAAAACCCATGATAAATGTAAGAATAAATTTAATATAATATGTTCAGGAACTGTACATTGCAAACCAAAATGCTGAAGAGAGAGAGTAAAAGAGATGTAAATAAATTGAAAGATATGCATGACTGTAGATTAGAAGACTTGATGTTAAGGTATCAGTTCTCCCTAAAATTGTCTATAGATTCAATGCAAACCCATTATACATCCCATCAGTCTTTTGTGGAAATTAACAAGCTGATTTATAATTTAGATGGAAATGCAAAGGATTTAGATAGCCCAAACAATCTTGAAAATAAAAAAACAAACTTGGGTGTCTTATGCTATCTGCTTTCAATACTTACTGTGAGTCTATTGTAATTAAAACAGTGTGACATTAACATAAAGTAGAAATACAGATCAATGGAATAAATAAGAAAGTCCAGAAGTAGGCCCACTCATATATGGTCAATTTATTTTTGACAAAAGTGCCAAGATAATTCAGTGGGGGAAACAATAGTCTTTTTAAAAATTTGTGCTGAAACAACTTGATAGTCATATGGAATATATGATAAATTTTGACCCCTACCTCACACCATAGACAAAATTAGCTTGCAATGGATCATATACTTACATGCAAATAAAAAACAGAATTATATACTACTGCGTCACCACTAGAATGGCTACAATTAAAGTGACTTACAGCATCAAGGGCTGATGGGAATGTAGAATAACTTGAACTTCAAACTTAAATGCTGGGAGCTTAAAATGGTACAACTTTGAAGAACTTTTTGACAATTTCTTATAAAGTTAAATATATACTTAGTATGTGATCTAGCAATTCCACTTTTAAGTATTTACTTAAGAAAACTGTCTTAGAGCTCTTTGAACTCCCTAAAATTATACTTAGAATTCTTTGGTATGTGCATTTTCTTTCAGAGAATAGTCTTTGTTTTCCTCAGATTCTCAAAGTACTCATGACCCCAAAAGAAATATGAAACACTGTGCCAGTTATAGCTGTACTGCTATGACAATCATTACTCAGACTAACATAAGGGTCCCTAAAAACACTCAAAGTGTCATACATCATCAGCACTGGGAAACCACCGAGAAAGAATTGCCCAAATATGAGGAGGATGCTACAACTACATACCACTAATAAAAATTGAAATTGATGAGGGCTTTGTACATACCTTAGAATTGTCAATGATATTTTAACTAACTTGTACTAAAAAATCATCAATATGTTGTAAAATATAGCCACAAGGATATTCATTATTGTGTTTTTTATAATAATGAAAACTGAAATAGCTTTAAAGTTCAACAACAATGAAGTAGTTAAGAAATTATGGTACATCAATGCAATGTCATACCATGCATGGTATCTTTAAAAATGGTGTTGGAAAATATTAATGACATGCAAAATATAACATCCTATCTCAGGAGACAGCAAACTATGGCTATGGGACAAACCCTGCCCATCACTTAGTTTTGTAAATGGTTTTGTTGGAACACGCTACACCCATTCATTTCTTATTGTCTTTGGCTGGTTTTGTCCTACAGCTGCAGAGTTGAGTGGTTACAACAGAGACCTTATGGCCAGCAAAGCTGAAAATCTGCTCTATCTAGTACTTTACAGAAAAGGCTTGCCAATCTCTGTTCTATATCATTAAGTAATGATATAATATCTCATTTCTGCAAAATACACACACAAAGAGAGAGAGAGAGAGAGAATTCAAAGTAGATATACCAAAACGATAAGCAATGGTTTATCTTGGGTGATAGAATAACAGGTAATTTTCATTTTTATCCTTTTGCTTTGTAGTATTTTCTGGAACTTATACAATAACTATGACTTTTACCATCACATATAAAACATTTTTAAAAATTTTATAATATCATTTAAAAGTCCCTTTCTATTTAGCCTTCAGCAGTTTCTCCAGGCTTCCAATCTCTTCTTGTGGTTACAGTGACAGCAGAAGAGTCTCCAGTTATTTTGTTGAGTGGCTGTGAAGCTACCAATTGCCCTGTAAGCAGGTTCTATTCAGTATTGTTCCTGGGAGGATATTAGCAACAGGAAAGGAAGAACAGGGCAACAGTGCTTGGAGGAAATTAAGATCTGCAGACGTGACATTTCCTAGAGATCATCCTGTCTTGGTTTCTCCCATAATTATTCACCATTTTGTTTACAAATGGGAAATAGCATACTACTGTTCAGTGTCTTCCAAGAGACTAAAGTTAATTTGAAATAATCCTCCAGCAAAAGCACCAATAAAAGCATCTGGAACGCCCTGTTGCCATACCCTCTGGCTACTGACATGACATTATTGATACACAAATCAAAGTTGACTGCTGTGGTAACAATGAGTCCCCTGGCAGCAAGCGCTTTCAACAGAGAAGGTGTTTCTTTCTTAAGACAGGACCAACTTAATACAATATCTCATTGTAACAGGCTTAGTTAAGACATTAAAGGGATCCCAAACTGAAATTTATTTATTTTTCCTTTTTTCCCCCTTTGGATAGAATGGGCCAACAAAAACATAATAATAAATAAATAAAATATGAAGAAATTCAAGCTAAGCTTAAAAATAGACTCATGAGACATAAAGGAGGTTACAAATGTAATGTGATTTGAGGGCTGTCACACGATTTCACCTGTCAGAAACCTGTAACAGGAAACTTATGCCTGCCTGACGTTTTCACCATTAGAGTCATTCTTTTAAGACACAGTATTTCTTAAAAGGCTTCTCTCAGATATAGAATTATAGAACTTCTGAGTGTAAAGGACCCTTGGAGGTCATTAATCCATTTGTGAACTGATATGCAAATCCATTCTTTAGTATCTCTTCTAAAGTATTGCCCAGCTTTGGTATGAATGTCTGCCACAATAGGGGACTTATTGCCTCAAAAAAAAAAAAGCAACTTATTTCATGTTGAGTGGGCTCTAGTTATATAAAAGGTGTCCTCCTGGTAAACTAAAATCTGTTGCCCTATAGTTTTCACTGTTTGATTGTAGTTTATTTCATTCATTCAAACAAGTGTTTATTATGCATCATTTTGGGCATTATGGACATAGTGACATTCCAGGTAAGCAAAGTTCTTGCTCTCATGGAGTTTACGTTCAGTGAGGAAGACAGCCAACACACAACTAAACTCATAAATAAGCAAGATTGCTTCGGATAAGGTGAAATGATCATGACCAGAGAGAGTGGGGTGGGGCTACTTTAGACATAGGGTGTTATGGGTTAAATTGTGCCCCACCCCAACAAAAATATATGTTGAAGTCTAAGCCCCAGTACCTGTGAATGTGGCCTTATTTGTATATAAGGACTTTGTAGATGTAATGAAGATAAAATGATGTTATTAGGATAGATCCTAATCAAACATGACCAGTGTCTTTACAAGAAGAGACGGGCTGCGTGTGATGGCTCACGCCTGTAATTCCAACACTTCTGAGGCCTAGGCGGGCCAGTTGCTTGAGATCAGGTTTGAGACCAGCTTGGCCAGCAAGGTGAAACTCTGTCTCTACAAAAGATAATGGGAGGCCGAGGCAGGCAAATCACCTGAGGTCAGGAGTTTGAGAGCAGCTTGGCCAACATGGCGAAACCCCGTCTTTACTGAAAGTACAAAAAAAAAAAAAATTGCTGAGCATGGTGGCAGGCGCCTGTAATCCCAGCTACTCAGGAGGCTGAGGCAAGAGAATCACTTGAACCTGGGAGGCGGAGGTTGCAGTGAGCCGAGATTGTGTCACTGCACTCCAGCCTGGGCGAAAGTGAGACTGTGGCTCAAAAAGGAAAAAAATAGCCAGGTGTGTTGGCAGGTGCCTGTGGTCCCAGCTACTCAGGAGGCTGAGGTGAGAGGATCACCTGAGCTTGAGCTTGGAAGGTGGAGGTTGCAGTGAGCCAAGATCATACCACTGCACTCCAGCCTGGGTGACAAAGTGAGATCCTGTCTCAAAGAATGAGAGAGAGAGAGAAGAGACTATGCACAGAGGGAAGATAATATGAAGAGACACAGAGAAAATGCCATGTGGTGATAGAAGCAGAGATTGGAGTGAGTATCTCCAAGCCAAGGAAGGCCCAGGATTGCCGGCAACACTAGAAGCTAAAGGAAAGGTATGAAGCAGGAACTCCTCTAGAGTCTTCAGAGGGAGCATGGCCCTGCCAGCACCTTGATTGTGGACTTCTAGACCCCAGAACAGGGAGACAAGAAATGTCTGTTGTCCTAAGCCATCCAGTGTGTGATACTTTGTTACAGCAGGCCTAGAAAACTAATCCAGAGGGTCAGGCATCTCCTGACCTAGAGATGACTCTTTGAGCTGGCGTGCCAGCTTTAATCAGAAAGAAGACTATTCCAACCACAGCAACCCAGAAGAGCCAAAGCCCTGGAGTTGGGATGTGCCTGGAATGTTACAGGGACAGAAAGGAGGCAAAGGAGGAAGACCTTTGAACAAAGAGGGAAGTGGTAGGAAATGAGCCTGGAGAAGTAAGCTGGAATGAGATAATCTGGCAGCAGAGGCTCCCAATCTGCCCTATGCAACAAAATTCAGATGCCCAGGTCCCATCCCAGGGATTGGCACGTGATGGTTCCAGCCACGGACATAATCACTCTTGGGGTGATTCTAATATTCAGCCAATTTCAAGAATCCCATATGTAGAATTTTATAGTTCTGATAAGGTAGTTTGGGATTGTATTCTTTAGACAACGGGAAGCCATCGAGTACTTTAGTTTGTTTGGAAGGTCTAACTTCTTTGCAGTCTGATGCCCTTCAAATATTTGAAAGCAGCCCCTGTATGTTGCTCCCATCCCCAGTGCCTCCCTCGCCCCGTCTGCTCTTCTTCAAGCCAGGTTCTTGTATACAGTTTGATTTAATAAATATTTATTGCAGACCTAGCAGGAAGCCATGAAAGTAGAGTACCTCAATGTGCTTTAACATGATAGCACACATTTGTCTGTTAATCAGCTAGTTCACTAGTTCCCAACCTTTTTTCTGCCCCAGGAAGCTGACCTCCTATTCCACCCTTCTTCCACGTGAGAGGCAAAGTTGAACACTGTCCCTTCCCATAGAAGAACTTTTGTTCTACTTTCCCACCAGTCAAAAATCATTGAGTTAACTAGTACCTCGAAAAGACCTAAAAGCTCAAGAAATTTTGAGGTGGGAAAGAAGAGAAAAGATTCCAGGATTCATCCAGGAAAATGCCTTTAGGTTGTCTTATGTGCTAGACCTGTTGTGGCAAGGTGTCCTTGTTCTGTAAGCAGGGCAAGGAGGCTCAAGCAGTGATACCATTTCCAGGGATGGTTACTGCTAAGGTAAATGGATGTGGCAGTCATTGCAGACAGACCCCCCATCTTCCTCAGGTTGAGAAGAGAATAGACCAGGTAGTGTCATTCATGCAGTGACGCTGAAATTTCTGCCCAGAGGACCCTTGCTTTTAGCTCTAACGTATTGTTGGAAACCTCTTCTTAAAGCAAATGCAGAAGACAATATTCTCACTATGTGATTGTTTATGCTTTTTGTTCTCCA
The DNA here is from genome assembly GCF_028858775.2 of Pan troglodytes. Lineage (NCBI taxonomy): Eukaryota > Metazoa > Chordata > Mammalia > Primates > Hominidae > Pan > Pan troglodytes. The sequence goes on along the minus strand of NC_072419.2, from coordinate 59,165,271 downwards.
GAGATTGGCAAAAACCCCTGATGAACACAGAAGGTTGACAAGTCACCAGGCAACACATACCAAAAGAACAGAGCAACAAATTGCAAAGTTCTGGCTACCTATCTGTCTTTTTACCCATTATTACAGAGACCTCTGTATTCTAATCCTCTCTCATTGCCCAGGTCCATGAAAGAACTCATTTTAGAAGGGGTAATGGTATTGATATTTATTAAAGGAGCCCATACTATCTTTTTTTTTCAAGTACCTTCCCCTTTTTTTTTTTAAATTTATTATACTTTAAGTTTTAGGGTACATGTGCACAACATGCAGGTTAGTTACATATGTATACATGTGCCATGTTGGTGTGCTGCACCCATTAACTCGTCATTTAACATTAGGTATATCTCCTAACGCTATCCCTCCCCCTTCCCTCCACCCCATAACAGGCCCCGGTGTGTGATGTTCCCCTTCCTGTGTCCATGTGTTCTCATTGTTCAATTTCCACCTATAAGTGAGAACATGCGGTGTTTGGTTTTTTGTCCTTGCGATAGTTTGCTGAGAATGATGGTTTCCAGCTTCACCCATGTCCCTACAAAGGACATGAACTCATCATTTTTTATGGCTGCATAGTATTGTGGAAGTCATTGTGGCGATTCCTCAGGGATCTAGAACTAGAAATACCATTTGACCCAGCCATCCTATTACTGGGTATATACCCAATGGGTTATAAATCATGCTGCTATAAAGACACATGCACATGTATGTTTATTGCGACAGTATTCACAATAGCAAAGACTTGGAACCAACCCAAATGTCCAACAATGATAGACTGGATTAAGAAAATGTGGCACATATACACCAAGGAGCCCATACTATCTTACTAGGGTATTCACTGGTATGGCTCAGCCATCTGTTTATAACCTGGATTGGTTCTGACTGACTGATGCCTGATGTTAAATATTTTGAATATTACTCCTTTATCTCAGGGCTCATATAGAACCATAACACAGCCATAACATAGCAGCTCTAAGATGCATCTGTGAAGGATACTTATTATACCATCTCTGTTGTGCTTTCAATAGCAGCTGTCCCGGTTACAACCTTGCTCTGATCCACAAGAGTGGACACTTGGAAATTTCTTTATGCGATGACTTTGGCTCCATCCCTACTCCAACCACACTGATTTGTCAAGGGGTAAGAACTGGTCAGAGTCTCTCCTCTAGGAACTAGGATTAGGCCAAGGAGATAGTCAGTTTCACTGTTTATGCTTTTCCCTGTCACTGTCTGTCTCCATCTCTTATTCTCACTATTTCTCTCTGTCTCTCTCTCTCTCTCTTTACAATGTAAAAACTTGGGGATCATCAGCAACCCTACTGTATGATTTAAAACTTGGGAAACTGAACAAGGCAACTTGCAGTAAGGAAACAAAAAATCAGAGACTGTTACGTTACATATAATTTACTTCAAATTCCTTTGAACCAGGTGAAATCACCAATATTTGACCAGTTAAAAATTGTGATTAATAAAATTGGCACAAATTCTATTTCTAGCTGTGCTATTTGGAATGTATAAAGTTACTGTCCTTTTCAATTTTCTCTGAGAATTGATTTGTTTTTATTATTGTTCATTTTTCTCACAAAAGTAAATAATTTCTGTGTGTTTCACCAAAGAAATTGTGAATCCTTTTGATATGACTGTCTTCAGGGAGATGGAATACCTAAGGCAGGTAGAAACATCTGGGGAAGGGCATTTTTTGCTAAAGGACTGCTCTGTGTTCATTGAGAATTTTTGATCTGAGTATCTAAACCTCAAAAATGGGCCTAGATGGAGTCTCATCCTCATTTTAAATTATCAATTAGAAGCCCTGGTAAAAGCTAACCCTCAGCAAACACAAGAATCTCTGCCAAGGCAGCCTCTCAGAACCTGGGTACAATAGAGGAGGTAAGACATTAGACGGTGGGTACCACACCAATGGATACGAGATCAAACACTGAGATGGCTGGAGCAACGCTTATTGCTTAAGCCTCAAAATAGCAGAGACACATTTTTGGAGGAAATTATATAACCTGTGGGGAAAAAATGGATACCGGCTGACAATCAAAAGAGATTTGGACAATGGCTGGAAGTTGAGGGAGCTTCCAGGCATATTAGGAGGCCATCATTATTATCAAAGAATGTTCTCGTACCTTCATGGTGGTGTGCAGAAGGTATAATGCAACACTCCTTTTTAGAGCCATGTGCAAAAATAATAGCAGAATCATCTCATCACAAAATTGTTCCAAGTGTGACTTGTGAGAGGTTTTGTGACTACATGCTGCTTTGGCGGATTCTTGGTCACCTCACTGTCATGAAAAATATACTGCTAGAGGAGAGGTCAGCAAACTATGGCCCCTGGGCCAATTCTAGCCCACCACCTTCTTTTTTGCACAGTTCACGAACTAAGAATTTTTAAATATTTGATATAGTTTAAAAAATCAAAAGACGTATATTTTTGACGTATGAATATTCTATGAAATTCCAATTTCTGTCCAAATAATTTATTGAAAGAGATGAATATTGACAATGGCTGTGTTGGTGTTAAGACAGAGTTGAGTAGTTGTAACAGAGACCGTATGGTCTGCAAAACCTAAGATATTTACTATCTGACTCTTTCCCGAAAAATTGTGCCACCTCCTGTGCTAGACTATCATTCCCTTGGCTTCCAGAAGACTCCTCATGCAAGATGTTGTTGAGGTAACTAAAAGGAGAGAGGTAGGTCTTTGTCAAACTTAAAAAAGGGACTATTCCTGTTTTGTGCCAGCTTGTTAATAAGTATCAAAATTTGGCCTGAGACTTGTTTTCTTTGAAACCTGGTTGTGAATTGTTGAAGCAGACAAATAATTGACCCCTTTCCCTAAACTGTTGGGAGTCAATGATATTGGCCAAAAAGAAACTACTAGTTGTGTAAAGCCCAATTTGCATAGGTCATTTTGCTGCAGATACCCCAAGAGAGGTAGAAATTAGAGCTGGAACAAAAATCTCATTGGCACTTTAGTCCCTGGTTTCAGATTTCTTCTAAGACTCATTTGCTTTACTTCTCTTTGCATGCCCTAAAACACTGAATATCTTTAAAATAAATCCCTCTTGTTTTACTTAAGCCACATCCAGCAGATATTTATCACATGAAACCAAATAGAGTCCTTATTTATATACTCCTCATGATCAGCAGAAGGGGATATAGACAAAGGAGTTGCAGTCATTCATTTTAGGGAGCCATAAGATCTTCTTGAATTATTTAGCTAACTGTCCACCAGCAGTCATAGCCTAGTACCTCTCACACTTAACCCAGAAATCTTAGTTATTAAGGTGACGCTTTATAATCTTTGCATCGGCCAACAACACAGCAAAAATATTGATACTTTTTAGGTAAGATAGGGAAGTGTGTAGTGTGTTGATGGGTAATAAGTAACCTGCACCAAAGTTCTTTTTAAGAGAGGACAAGACATCACAAACCTAAGACAGCCCAAGTGCCTAATCTATTATTCATAGATAGTTCCAAAGATTCAGCAGGTGATCAAACAGACATTCCAAAGACGTAAATAGGGTCAGTGCAAATACCTTGTAAGAACCAGCGCTTCACTTTTTCTGCTGTGCTTCATTCTTTTTGTAGAATTTGCCTTCCTTACTGGGAGAAGCTATCCCCCAAAGTTGCCATCGCTGTCATTTCCCACCAGTCTCACTGCTAGGTGACAATACCAGCCACTGTTTGAAAGATGTGCTGGGAAGACAGCAAGAGTATGCTCTTTGCAATGACAGATCAATAAACACCTTCATGCAAGGTCAATAAACACCTTCATGCAAGCATGTCCCAGTTAGTGGATAAATGGGCCCCTGTTTTAATTATTAAAAAAGAATTGGCAAGAGTCAATAGATAGGCACTTTATAAAACAAAAAGTATTTCTAATACTAAATTGACTTGGTTGTAACTTTCTTCTGACTTAATCGTCTTCATCATAGCATTTATCAACAAATGAGAACTAAAAATAGTCTGCTAACCAATAGACATGTCAGCTTTTAGGGTGACTGCCATGGAAAGAACATTTGCAAATTTTCCATAAAGATGTCCTTTTGCTATTTTGTACTGACTCCCAACATTGTTCATCTTTTGATGAAGTCCATGGTTCTTCTTGGTAGGAGCACCTATGAGCCCAGGGAATTCTTTTTCCTGCCTTTTCTAGTGGTGAGAGCACATTGGTTTCAAAAGGCTGTGCTACATAGAGCACTCACTTTTCCTGTACTAATACTAATAAATCCAGGAAAGAGTGCTTCATGAAATGGATGGACCTACGCCTGCTTCAGTATAATGGGGCTTTTATGCTGACATGCTCCATTAGGGACCACCGCACACAGCTTCCTCAATAAACAAGCTTACTGCTCTAGTAATAGAGTCATTTATGGAGAGAAGTCAGCCAAAAGACCAGAACTTACGAGAGGTTCTCAGAGAGGAATCACACGGAGTTAGGTTAAAAGATAATCCCATAGATTCAAATCAAAAGACCACCTTTCAGCTGAAAACCTGGTTCCCCTGGCTGGGAGCCCTGGTTCCTCTGGTCCAATTACCATACCTTTTCTTTGTGGTCCAGAGAGAACAGCTCATTCGTAATGTCCTAAATAAGGAAAGGAAATTTAGTGGCTCTAAAGCCAATTAAAGTTCTTTCTGAATATTAGAGTTTCTCTTTTTCCAAAACACAAGAATTTCTGATCAAACAAGAACTTTCCCACTTTTAATTAGCCCCTTGTGTTCCAAGAAGAAAAGCAAGGAAAAAAAGTCACCATTACAGGGATTTTAAATTATTTAGCTCTACTGATTATTAAAGGAAGATGTCACAAAGAAATGGGTGTTTCCTTTTCTCTGGTCTCATCTCTTCTGTGGTGGGAGTAACTATGTCTTATCTAGGACTAAACAAATCCAGGAGATTTAGGAAGCATGCTGGCAAGAGGTGGGTACAAGCTGAAAGCAAGAGCTTCTTGTAAGACATGATTGCCTGAGAAAGTCCCCAACGTGCTTGCTTTACAGCCACCCCCCAATGTATCAGGTGGCCTAATAGAACTCAACATATGCTATCATTGCTCTGTGTGTGTGTGTGTGTGTGTGCGCGTGCACACATATGTATAGGATGTGGGATGTAAGATATGTACGTATGTGGATATAAGATATCTGTGTCTGTCTGTGTGAATATATGTGTGTGTGTGTGTACATCTCTCTGTGTATTTAGATATCTAAAGGAGGGTTTAAAGGCCTCTTCCTTTGGCAATTTTATCTGTCCCTCTTTTATTAAGATATCACCAACGTATAGTAAACTGAACAGAACTTTAGGTGTATACCATAACGAATTTTTACATATGTTTATGCCTGGGTAACCACTATGCAGATTAAGATATAAAACACTCTTAAGAGCTTAGATTTGAAGCCAAATTAGTCGTTTCATAAAGGTTCTTTCTTCTGCACCCCCAAAAGAAGAGAGGGTAGTACTATAGCACCAACCAGCCTCCAACCACAGGGGATCTCTGTCCTTATGGCTTACAAGTTTGATACTGTTATAAATGGTCCTAAAGAGGTGAAGCATTCCTGGTGAATGAATTCTGGAGGATGTTTCCCCGGCAGCCAATCCCAGCCTCATGATGGGAGGAGGCTCCTCCCACAGGGAGGAGTCTGAAGACACACGTTGTGCCCCTTCCCAGCCTCCTCTGCAGCTAGCCCATGTGACTGCACTTCAACAAATGGAAGCCGTGGGAGTACCAGCTGGGACCTTCTGGGAAAGACCATCTCTCTTGGGAGATGAGTGTGGAAGTTCCACTTCCTTTTAAGACAGGGGCATGTAGATGGGATTCTTGGAGCTGGGGCAGCTATCTATGAGGGAAGATGACGCCAGTAGCCCCAGGAGAGCAGCAAGATGGAGGCTGAGTCCTGGAAGACAGGGTTGAATCTCCAAACTAGAGGCCAACAAGCTTGTGTTGTTAGCAGCCAGGTATTAAACATTTTAGGCTTTGTGGGCCGCCCATGGTCTCTATTGCTGCTGTTGCTTTAGCAATCTTTCTTAATTTGGGGGCTGTAGAAAAAAAAAAAGAGAGACACAGGCTGCAGTGTAGATTTGATCCGCTGGCCATGGTTTGCTGAACCCTTCTCTAAACCAACCCAACAACACATATCTGCAGAGGTTTTGTTAAGGATGATGATTTAAAACAAAAACATAAACAACTGTCTTTTAAGCTACTCTAGGTCAAATATTCTGTTACTTGCAACTAAAATATTCCCCAATGATGTTGCAGTATGTCTGCCTTCTCAAACGTGTTTCACATCTTAAGGAAAATGGAATGATATTGAACTAAGTACTTGAGATGCCAAGGGGAAATATGCTACAAGTGTAGTAGGACATTTTCTCAAAATGTAGTGTCTTCTGCAGCCTTGGAGGGACAGGACTGGATGGAGGGACAAATGGCTGTGGAGAGCAAGGACCACGATCTGGAGGTGTAGAGCACTTTAAAATGCTAAGAGGAAAGCAAAAAGATTCTAAAATTTCTTAAAAGCAGGGTCCAACTAGCAGCATTTTCCGCCTGAACAGTTTATATGGTTTACTGCCTGCATTTCTCCTTCCTTTCAATGCCATAATTGATGGTTAGTTTTATGTGTCAACTTGGCTAGGCTACAGTACCAGTTATTTGATCAAAAGCTAGTGTTGCTGTGGAGGTATTTTGTAATGTGTTCAACATCTACAGTCAGTTGACTGTAAGTAGAAGAGTTTATCTTTGATAATGTGGATGGGCCTCCCCCAAGCAGTGGAAAGTTCCTAAGAACAAAACTGAGGTTTCCTCAAGGAAAGAGAAATTCTTCCCATCACTGTAGCATGAGCTCCTGCCTGGGAGTGTTCAGCCTGCTGCCTTATGGATTTTGGACTTGCCAGCCTTTGCAATGCTGTATAGTCGATCCTCATTATTCACGGATTCCATATTTCTAATTCTACTTACTAAAAGTTATTTGTCACCCTGAAATCAATACTCACAGAGCTTTCACAGTCATTTGCAAACGAGCACAGAGAGGCAAAAGATTTGAGTCACTTGATTCACATGTTCCAGGCTGAGATTGAAAAAAAAAACAAAACAGAACACTGCTCTGCCTTCTTGTTTCAGTTCTCACACTGTTAACAGGAGTCCTTTTTGTGGTCTGTTCAGTGCCATGTTTTTCACATTTTTGTGCTTTTTGTTCGTGATTTTGCTGTTTAAAATGGCCCCTAAGGGTAGTGCTAAAAAGTGCTGTCTAGTGCTTAGGTATTGTAAGCACAAGAAGGCTGTGATGTGCCTTGCAGGGGAAATAGGTATGTCAGGTAAGCTTGTTCCGGCATGAGTAATAGTGCTGTTGGTTGTAAGTTCAATGTTAATGAATCAGGAATATATACTGAAGAAGGTGTCTTTGAACATAAACACACATCGTACAAGATCATATATTCATCAGTTGGCAAAAATGTGACCAGAGGCTTATAGGAACCTAATTATGTAATTCCCCTAGGAACAATGTCACTGATTCAGTGTCTGTAGGGTGTGTGTGTGTGTGTGTGTGTGTGTGTGTGTATGTATATATATGTCTGATTGATACACCAGCTCACCAAGTGTGAGGTTCTTAAGGGCAGGCCAATCAATTGTTCAATGACTCCTAGTACCCTCAAGATAAAGTCTGACTTGTTACCACAGCCCTCAATATTTGCTGTTCTCTGAGTCCTGCAACCTGTGCAACCTCACCTTTTCTCTCTCTGGCACAGCATTTGGCCTTTAGCCAAACTTGACCATGTGCTGTCTCTGAATGCACTGCCTTATTTTCCTTTTCTATATCTTATGCACCTGCTCTCTGTCTCTACACTGCCAGACCTCTGCCCACCACTCCAGCCTCATTTCACTGACCTGCATCAGCCCTCTCCCAGCATCCCTTAACTTTCAGCTCTGTCTCAGCATCCCTGGCTTCCTACATACAGCCTTGCCCCCTCAAGGCATATTTGCACATGTTGGGTCCCTCTTCTGGAATGTTATTTCATGCTCCCTTTGTTAGTTAAAACTTACACCTCTCCCATAACCCAAGCCACATTCCCTTGCTTCCCTCACTATTGCCCATTGCATTGCATACTTCCCTTCTATGGCAATTGTCAAAATTGTAATTTTTATCAGTTTCAGTTACTTAATCAGTGCAGGGATTCTTAATAATTTTGTTCCATGGCTCCCTATGGCAGTCCAGGAAGGCCAGAATAATGTTATCAAATGCGTAATATAAAATACATAGGATTACAAAGAAACTTAGATTTCAATATAATTGGTTATCAAAATATTTTTTAAAGAGTAGCACAGTAATAACTGTGCTTCTTTATTACCATATTAAATAACAAGATCTAGTGGAAAATCTAATAACTATTGTAATTTTGAAGTGGCGATGAGCACGAATGATATTTTAAGGCATTTTCAGCAATTGTATTGGGATATAAGAATCTAGAATTTATATTGGTGAGCAAAGTCACAGATATTTCTAATTCTACTGGATTTGTTGCCTAAATTCACAATGGGAGGAAATGCTAAATATTACTTAAAGATTTCTAAAAATAGGCCGGACGCGGTGGCTCACACCTGTAATCCCAGCACTTTGGGAGGCTGAGGCGGGCGGATCATGAGGTCAGGAGATTGAGACCATCCTGGCTAACATGATGAAACCCTGTTCCTACTAAAAATATGAAAAAATTAGCCAGGCATGGTGGCAGGTGCCTGTAGTCCCAGCTACTCGGGAGGCCGAGGCAGGAGAATGGTGTGAACCCAGGAGGCGGAACTTGCAGTGAGCCGAGATCGCGCCACTGCACTCGAGCCTGGGCGACAGAGCGAGACTCCTTCTCAAAATAAATAAATAAATAAATAAAATAAAAATAAAAACATCATTGTTTTTTATCCAAGCTCACAGATTCCCTGTCCCTTGCTGAGTTCCTTGTACTCTAGATTACAGAGTTCACATTTATGTTTGAATTCCCCACTGTATCATTAGCTCCGAAGGGCAGAGCCATGTCTAATTTTTGGTTACTATTATATTCCCAATACTTAGGACACAATAAATAATCAGTAAATAGCTGTGGAAGGACAAAATGGAAGGAACAAAGGGACTCCATTTTCTGCTTGGCCAAGTGGATTTTTACCCACGTGCTTTAAAACTTTGAAACTCAGGTCAGGTTTTAACTCCTTAAGATAGTCTTCCATGTTCATCCTCTATCACTCTTCTGGGTTGGCTGTCCCTCCTGTGAACACATTTTGTGAAATACTTCCTTCTGAAATAGTACTTTCTGAAATTATCAATTTAATTATTTGTCTTCTCACTCATATATTTTTTATTGGAAGACTTTCAAGGGAAAGGGATATGTTTTATTTCTCTGTAACTCTCTGTATTTATCTCTCTATATTAGTGTTTGTTAATACAGGGAGCAGGACACAGTTTTGTGCTCAATGGAATTTTAAAAAATTGAGCTGAGTGTTATTTTCTCCTTTTTCACAGAGGTGCTATCTCTGCTGTGACTCTGATATCACGTGGGACCCCTGGCTCCTCTTTGACCTATTCTTTTTGCCTTTCATTCTCTTCCAGCCCCTTCTTGGTAGGCCTATGGGTCAGTGTTCATGCAATTGCCCATTCGTGGTTTGGCTCTAAGACAAACTCCATCAGCATGAATAATGACATGCATTTCATAAATCTTGAAATGTAGCTCTCTTTTGATCAGTCACAGAGAAACAAGGGACACACATGGCCTTTGGAATGTGAACAGTTTTTAAAAGAATCCAAAAGGCAGCACATCCACATACATTTATCCCATCTAACAACAAAGAGCACAGATTCAGCAGCCGTAAGAGGTTCTCAGCCTGAGTGCCTGGAATAAGAAACATCATGGGAGCCTCTAACCGCTTGTACCTCTTGTCTTTGTTGAGTTTGCCAGAGGGATGGACAATGGATGACTGTGACTTTTGTTTCTTCTATATGTTCATGTATTTATTTGACATGTATCTTGTTGGAAGGTGGAGTGGGAGGAAGTGGGAAGTTCTTTGGAATACATATGGAATCAAAGCAGTTGCTTTGAATGAAGGGTTTCCCAATTGAAAACCACTCTTTTGTTACCACATCTGAGTATTAATTATTTAATTTATGACTTACTATTTTATTGTTAAAACAACCTCTTTATGTTATACATTAAAAATATTTTCTAATAGTCATTAAAACCAGAATTTTCATGAACCATCCCAAAGTGTTTTGTATACTATCAGTACTAGCAAGTTTATGGACTATGGGTCAGGCTCTGTCTATGTTCCCCATTCTTTTAGCTAAGTCTGCTAATAATCTATTTTTAAAAATTACCACAAAATGTTTTATATGTACACTACGAAGTAGGGGTTTGTTTTGTCCATTTTAAACATTTTATGCACGGCATCACATCATTCATATCCATCTGCCCAACGTGCTTTGGGTGCTCAACTTTATGTCTTGGAGATTTAGCTGTATTGATAAATTCAAGCCTTGTTCACTCATTCTAACTGCTGTATGAATATACCACTATTTGCTTATCTATTTTCCTATGGATAAGCATTTAGGTTTTTCTGATCTCTCAGTATTAAAAGCAGAGCACATTCATTTTCACAGAGGTCTCCTTGGTTATATTTATGAGAATCTTACTAATGAATACACCCTAGAGTGGAACTTCTGGCTCCAGCAATGAGTACACACATCTTAAGTGGCATCAGATACATCTCTAACATGCTTGTACCTTTTACATTCCTGGTAGCAATGCAGAATTCCACGTCCTCTGACAATATTTGATATTATAAGACTTCTAAATTTTGTTAATTTTAGGGGTGTGAAATAGTAGACCATTGTCATTTTAAGTGGCATGTCTTTGACTGGCACCCTCTGTGAATTGTAGCTACCCTTAAGTGCTTTAGATGTGTTGAGGGCATTGTTGTGTTCAATCTGTCCAACAGTCTTGTAAGGTAAGTATGACTGCCATATTCCACAAATTTGCTCTCAACCACACAGCTAGAATTCAAACCTTCAAATGCCTCCACTTAACTACCCTATATTACAGCCACTCCCCCTCTCCGTATCAACATGTAGGCAGCCATATATTGCTAAAGAGTGAAACTTAGTATTTGCAGACATCAATTGCTACTTACAACTTTCCCTTATTATTCCATCTCATTAGCTAACTTGTAAACCTAAGAATGAGACCTCTCTTACCCCCAGTGCAAGGCACAGGTTTGTATGTGTAGTAGGTTTGTACATATTATGTGTTTTTTAATTAACAAAGAGAATAATGGTAATAATAAAAACCTTATGGAGTTTCACATGGATTATAAGGCTGTGTGACTTAAACACACACTCTCTCTTTACAGAATTAAGCTCCACACATTCTCCTGGAGTCTCCTTTGCATCTTGGGACATTCTTTCTCTTTCCTTTCTTTTCCCACTCCCTGCCTCCCTTTTTCTCCCTCTCTCTCTTTCTCTCTCTCTCTCAATCTCTGTCTCTCTGAGAGAACTCTAGTTTTTTGCTGTTTTACTTTTTGTTCTCTTTTGTTTCACCTTCAGGGATAACTTTGCTTTGTACATGGCTGGTGAGAGGATAGGAGGAGTGATTTGGGAGTGTTTCTGATAGAGTCAAAGCAATAACTAGATGGAGTTCCTTGGGGGTGGGTGATTTTTGTCAACAGCGTTGACTCATTTTTATTTTAAACTGGACACATCTGCTGAGGGAACTGGAGAGGGGGATGTCTCTTTATCATTCAGAACTACCCACAAGACTGTCTTGCATGGAGCGAGCTGGACTTGATTTAGAACTTTGTCCCAGTTGCCAGAATGAGGTCTAGGGAATCAGACTTTCCATAATACACCCCGGATTAGTCATTCGGTGAGCAGGTGAATATTTGCTTTTGCAATTGTGCCTCACTAAATAATCTCGATAGATATAAAAACAGTGAATTCAGCTGCTTGTGAATAGTATGGATATTTGAGCTTTTGTGCAGTACCAATCCCCAGCAATATTTTTTGTATTAAATACCATGAATCCACTTCACCTGTCAGCACTATTCAAAACACGAACTGCTGTATGAATAGAAAGGGTGTTCTGGGATCTTTCAGATGATTACTGTTGCTAGGAAAACCACTTCCTGATATCTTTGTGCTTGCTGTATGTGTCTCTCTTTGTGTACAGCTTACAGTGACAAGCAAATTCATAGCATGGTATTGGGGAGAAATTGGGAAAGTTTAGAAATGTTTAAAGAACACTGCTTAAAGTTAAAAAGGGGATGTCATCTAAAATAATAGTTAAGAGTTATGCCTGCTTTCATGTGGAGGATTATAGCTATCAGAAGGAGAGCAATGAGGCTGCATTTTTGTTATGGTGGTGCAGACTTCAGGGTCATTCCAGCCATCATTTTCTGGAACCTCAGAACTAGGTTATACTTTTTTGGTGCCTGAGGAAATGACCATCTTTTGCTCCTTGTGAATATCTTGCCAATTATTGTTTCTATAGTGTCAGGTCTGCTTAAAGTTGCAATTCTACAAGACTGATGGGAGGGGATTGTGTGAACTCTCTTGAGGACATAGTTGGGAATGAAAGCAGAAACAGGTAAGACAGGCTCATGCATTCACTCAGAAGAAGGCATTCTTCCCAACTGTTGCTGCAGAGGTGAGACACGGATCTCTTAACCTGGAAACGTCCTGAAAGAATCAAAAGCCCGTGTGGCCTCAGTACCAGTGACTAGCACAGAGGCTTCCACCACCATCACTTCTGCATGATCTCATGATCTCATGCAAAAGTGATGGTAGTAACATCGCAGCAAGCCTGGTGCTGTGCAGGAGCCACACATCATCTCCGCAGAATTTCTGCAACAGTTTTAGTTGCTGAGGAAACTGGGGCCAGTTATTTCACATCTCTGGACCTCTCTGTCCTCATCTGTAAGATGGGGATAATGTGTTTATCTACTTAATAAGGCTGATGTGAGGGCTTAATGGTGTAATGCATGCAAAGAATTCATTATAGCACCTGGCACATATTAAGGATTTCAATGAGTGTTTCTTTAAAGACTCAGGAAAGAACTGGCCTGCCCTAACATCCAGATTCCTTCACGTCATCCTCACTTGTTCTTACATTGTGCAGCTCACTGGTTCCTCACAGTATTATGTGCTAGATGTTGATTTGCCAATGTTTTCTTGAAATAGGTCAAAGAATTTTGCTGGCATGGATTACTGTTTTGTTTTTGTGTTTGTTTCACCAAAGATGTAATAATAATAGTAATAATGAAAATGATAAAATGAAGACTTCTTTTTTACAAACTTTTATTTTAGGTTCGGGGTACATGTGAGGGTTCATTACTTAGATAAAATTGCATCATGGGGGTTTGTTGTACAGATTATTTCGTCACCCAGATATTAAGCCCAGTACCCAACAGTTATCTTTTCTGCTCCTCTTCCTTCTATCACCCTCCAACCTCAAGTTGACCCCACTGTCTGTTATTTCCTTCTTTGTGTTCATGAGTTCTCATAATTTAGCTCCCACTTAGAAGTGAGAACATGTGGTATTTGGTTTTCTGTTACTGTGTTAGTTTTCTGAGGATAATGGTCTCTAGCTCCATCCATGTTCCTGCGAAAGACACTATCTCATTCTTTTTTATGGCTGTATAGTATTTCATGGTGTATATGTACCACATTTTCTTTTTCCAATCTGCCATTGATGGATGCATTTAAGTTGATTCCATGTCTTTATTATTGTGAATAAGCTAACACTTCTTAATCAATTTATATTAACCAAGCTACTTTCAGATTGATTCTCTCATTTGAACCAACTCCCAGATACCATTGACCAAACAAGAGTAGGAAAGAGGAAACTGGGGCTCAAATAAATGTGAATGACTTGCTTAAAGCCACCAATGAAAATGGGATAGAGGTAGCACCTCCTTCTAGTTTTCTGACTTCCATTCTTTTGCTTATTCCACTACATAATATTGTTAGAGAGGTCTCCAACTGGGAAACGGGGACAGACACAAGAATGGTCAAAGATTATTGCAATCATCAAGACCCTTATTCTTGTCTGAGAGTCTATCCTGAGTTTGTCACTAAGATTAATTTCATATCTTGACTCCAGGTAAGGTTTGGGATAAATTATGTCTAAAATTATAACAGGAAACTGGAGTATTAGCAAGAGGCTTCAATTCAGGGGCCTTTTAGTCTACATTTAAATCCCCCAGAGAATGTAGAGCACTCTCTTTCCAGGGCCACTGGGCACAGAGACAGATTGTGACATCATATAGAGTGTATGATTTTAGGATATCAAAAAATGTGCTCTTTTTCTAAATACTGCTCCTCAGCCAGCCCCACTACAGAGCCTGGTATTTCCTCTTTTAAGAAATTGAGAGCAAGTACCTTTTACCTGGGAAGGGGAAACTCATCAAATGCTATCTGCTCTTAGGACCCAATCCTGAGTTACTTTATCAGATTAACCTGATCGTCACCAGAACTCCATTCAAACAGAACACAGGACTGTTATATTTGGGTCAGTAAAGGACAAAGATCTGGTGTCTGGACTGCAGGTGCTGTGGTATCGTTGGAAGCAAAGATGGAAAACAAAGCAGGAGATGAAGGGTTCATAGAGATAAACTTCTTCCTATTTTGCCTGGGGTAAGAGTTGACTCTACTTCTTGCCTCCGAAATAATGGGGTATAAAGCATTTGAGAACAGCCTTGGATGGCACATGGGAGATGCCCTTACTTCATAAATGCTGCATTTGGAGTATTTGCCTGATGATTGCTGGGAAAATCAAGACAAATGTATTCCAAGCTTCTAGTCCCTCCCCACATACACAGATGTACAACCCAGGGCTTCTCATCCAGAGACTCTGCCCGTTGCTGCTGCCATCCTGGCACTGAAGATAAACTCTGCATGGCGCGTGATGGATGTGTCTGTTTGGGGGTGGGGATGGGTACACAGAGGCAGTGGCAGCTCCTGGGCAGGGGTGGGGCTGTGATCAATGGGATCCAGTTTATCTCATGGCTTCTGTTGAGCCAGACTGTCTGGGTAAATCCTCCCCAAAAGTCAGTCTGCAGTAAAGAGAAGAAGGGGTCCCATCACATTCTGACATGGTTTGTTTGTATTTAAAACTAACATTTTTTTAGGGCTTCCTCTATCCTAGGCACTAGGCTAGGCATTTTCTGTACGTTATCTCTGATTTGGAAACTGATTTTTTCCACAAAGTTTATTAAGATTTAAATGCTTTAAGCAAGGGTTCATGGTTTATCATGTTACTCTGCCACATAAAGGTATATATTTAATTTTTAAAATATTAAAATTACTAAAATGCAACTTTATAATTCTACTCCCTGGAACTTTTCCTAAGGGGATAATTAAACAATTGTAAAGTGATATAAGTAGAGAATGAATTTTGCAGCAAAGTTTATAACATAGAAAATTTAAAAAAATCTATATGCTCATCAATTGGGAATGTGTGTATACTTGTATGTTTATGCAGTATATGTGTCGGTGTAAGTAGGTGTCTGTGTATGTGTTTATATACACATATGCATATGTGCACACATATAAGCACATATGCATATATATACACACTTGTGTACGTATAAATGTATATGTATATATTATATAGGAGGTATATCTAAGATGCTCAAGAGAACTTTTAAATGAAAAGAGTAGGCTTGTTAAAATGTTATTTCCATATCCTTATAGTACACATTAATAAAAAGGCTGAGAAGGATATGTATGAGTTGCTCAAAGTTATTTTTTCCAGAGGGGCTAAGGAAGGGAATTTATGGGTGAAGATGTTATCTTTCTACTTCATTCACTTCTGTATATTTTTAAAAATAATAAGCATGTATTGATTTTGTAATCAACTCCCTCAGTAAAGCTCTTTACACTCGAGGGGGAAGGGGATTAAAAGGCATAGTGTACACAAGTTGCACTGCCATAATATATCACCCATTTAATTACCACCAATAGTGGTGAAATTAGCCAGTTTCACAGATATCGACACTTCTGGTCCTTAGCTCATTTTACTTTCTTCGTTTGCCTGATTAACTACTTTCATTCAGGGCACTGAGCACATCAAAGTGGTTATTTAAAATATAAAAGAAGTCTTAGAAATAAAAGGGCAAGTAACTCAGGTAAAATTAAGCACTTTATGAGGTCAATATACTTATTTTTGGAGGCTAACAGTCTATAAAGAAGGCAGCAGCCCTTGGGTAAATACATAATCCATTTTGATGAAAACAGGTGTCAATAAAGAGCCTCTTCCAAATGGAGATGTGCAGGGTATCATTACCCTTCTTGCAATCTTTCCTTCCTTTAAACATCCAAAGACCTGAATGGCATCAGGGACCAGAAAGCCTCAGAAATGCTCGTATGAGTACTCTGTGCAAAGCCCTCATTGAGCTAGCGTGGCATAGTGGGAATATGTGGATTAGGGGGTTTCAGTGCTGAAACTGATCCCAAGTCCACTAAATTCAAGTTTTAAAACACAAGGCAAATGCCTTCATCTCTCTACACCTGTTTCCTTATTTTCAGGATGAGAGCAGTACTCATCATTCTTGCAACTATGAACTACACCATGTTTCACATAATAGTCTGTGAATAGCGTTGAACACTTCAGTTGAATTCATATCAGTTCAATAAACATTTATTAAGTAGTTATGTTGTACTAGGGACCCTACCAGGCTCGGGGGGATGGAAAAGTAATAAAAATCCACCTCAGGCCTCAAGACCTTACCACATGGAAAGCAGTTCTTCATTTTCTTTCTTTATTTATGGTTCTTTGTTTTTCTGAGACATTCTACCACATCACAATCAGTTATGAGATTTGTTGCAAATCATGTGTTAATGCAACTAAAGAACTAAATAAATGTGTATATGGTTTTCAAGTTTTCGAGATGTGAGGAGTTTAAAGGTTATGTCTATGGTACTGTCACTCTTCTTTTATCTTTAGCTCTGTCTTTTTCTTTTCTTCAGCTTTATTGAGGCAAATTTACATATAATACAATTAAACTGATATACTTTCTTCAGTGGTAGAAAAAGGCAAGGAGTTAGAGTTATCCCAGGGAAATGATCTAGAACCCAGAGTCTTCCTTACCCGAGCTATACCCTTACTTGTTATAATGCACTTTTATAAATACCGTGTTAAAAATTACCTTCTTTACTCAGCTGCAAATTATCTTTTTCTGTGGGTGTTGGGGGAATGAGCATCAAAATCAGAGTGTATCATCGCAAATGTACATAATCCATCAGCAGTGTTGGGATAAGAAAAATGAGGATGCAATCCGCTTATCTAATGGAGTGCTATACAGACAGAGTTTACGAATATACTTCTCTCTAGGAGGTTTCAAGATGGAGACAAATACGAAGATCTAATTTATTTGGTAGATAAGAGAATTAATTGCTATTATCTACCACAAACACTAACGGGATGGGAGGGAGGGCCAGGGTGGCTGGTGGATTGCAAAGGGCACTTGGCTGCTATTGCTTTTCCTCTTTGCCTGGGGAGGTCTTCCTGGAAGAGGAGGGGCCTCAGGAACACTGTGACTGACTAAAGAGGGAAGGGCTTGCCAAGTCCCAGGTCATAGGGAATTCCAGGCCTGGGAGGGAGGGGCTTTAGCCCTCCTGCTTTAATGTGCCCTGTTACAGAGAGATGGAGAGACAGAGAGATGGAGAGATGCACTTAGCGATGATAGCTAGTAAAGCAACGTTTTCTTTCTGTTCCATGAACCATTTTAATCAAACCATGGAGAACTCAGAAACATAAACACATGTGCATCTCCTTCTCTCTCTTTGCTACTTTATCCTTCTCCCTTTCCTGTAAGAGTGACTCATGGTGGACAATTACTCTTTGCCTCAGATCTGTCTAAGGGAGTGAGCCAATGTAAGAAAAATTAAAATGCAGAAAGAGGAGGATAACAATTAAATCAAAGAGCTGGAGCTTCTTTGGGCGTCTGGTGGTGGGTGTGAGCAAGTGGCTACATGCCAGTGCTTAGGGGCTAGTGGGGCCACATGTTACCGTGAGGCGTGACCCCTCTTTAACAACCAGTTGCTCAGCCTTACAAACAGATTTCCTGGCTAGTGTGAAAGTTACCAACAGAAGCCGGATGCAGAGGAATAAAGCCAGCAGTTTAATTCATTCGGGCTCTTGATCATTCTCAGAAGAAAATAGGTCTCTATTTTAAGGCACTAGAGAGGATTCCCAAACCAAGTGTGAAAGAATGTCATTTTCCAATAGAAATTAATTTTTATAGCAAGTTTTTGTGCTGTTGGCTAGAAGAAACAATTCTCGTCAATTCATGCTTCTTCAGTCAATTCACAGTTATGTGTCTAAGTTCTGGGGCATTTGTAGAGCAAACTCATGGGGATGGGGAGGAATGTAGTCTAGACCTGTGCAGTCTAAGATGTTAGCCACTAGTTACACGTGGCCATTTAAATACGTCAAAATTCACTAAAATTAAAAATTCAATTCCTCAGTTGCACTAGCCACATTTCAAGTGCCCGATGGCCACATATGGTGAGTGGCTGTGAAGATACAGAATATTTCTACCATCAACAAAAGTTATATCTATCAGAGCTGGTCTACACTATCATCATCTAGCACCTTAAGAATTTCCTGACATGCTTTCATTCTCAGTTTTACAGCTAAGGAAACTGAAACCCAGAGAGCTTACATAACTTGTTGATTGTCATTCAGATTCCAGGTAGCAGAACTGGAGCTCAGACCTCTTTTGGGGGGATCCTAAGCAACACTTTTGCTGCTCCCTTCTGGTCCACATCACAAGTCTGGAGAATCTAAAACAAGCTGGGCAATGAGAAAATCTAACTCTTCATGTGTGATTCCCAATAAATCAGTTATGACATAAACTTTATGCTCTCTCGTTGAGGTTTTCAAATACTCACGTGTCCAGAATTTTGAAACACAAAAATGCGTATTCTCCACATTTTTGCTATTTTGACTCTTTTCTAAGGAACAATGGACTCCTGGTTTAGTTTGAATGAAGATGAAAAGGCAAGTCCAAGAATACAACGCACATCAATTAATATAACCAAATATTATCCAGCCTCAATAGGTTTAGCTGAGGAGGTCTAGGTAGATGAACTTACGATCAGAGACAACCTAATTGCCTCCAATGAATTCAATCCTTCCAATATAGATAATGGGCCATCTCCAAGTCTCAGTGACTTTGTTTATAAAGTTTATGGTCACACAAAGTCCTCCGAAGGTCGGACAGCTCTGCAGAGCAACCCCATGCTATGACTGGGTGATCCAAGTTGCTCCATCCCTGTGACTAGCAGCTGAGCCCCTGGCCCTTATCCTTGGCTGTCAGAGAAAACGTGGAAGATTACATGGGGCTCTGCATTCCTCAGTCCAGAAGTGACATATGTTACATCCCTCAAAGAGCCCTAGTCACATCACCAGCCTTACTGCAAACAAACTGGGAAAGGAGAGGAGGCTACAGACTATTGGCTGGGCATTCTCATTTTTGCCACACTGGTAATTTAAAGTGATTGACAGTAGCAAAAATAGCAATATGTTATTGAGCACTCGACCCTGACTGAACTCTTTGTGTGCAATATCTCATTTAATCTTCACAACAGCCCCGTGTGGCAAGTACTACTATTATCTCTCTCTTAAAGCTTCACACAGTGGAACTTAGATGGGTTAAGAGATATAACTAAGGTCAAACAGAAAACAGAGAGCACAGCCAGTGCTTAAACTCGGGTCTGACATCAAAGCCCACGATCTTAACTTCTGTGCAGTAGTCCCTCCCTCCATCCCTCACTATATGTATTTGAGAAATTTTAGGGAAAGCTAAAGATGTCAGAAGCTTAGGGTTGGTTAAACATTATTGTTTTTTAAAAACTGAAAATAAAGTTGCACTGTAGAATAGTGCTGTTCAATAGAACTTTTTGTAAAGGTGGAGATGTTACTGTGTCTGTGTGGTCCAATCTGATAGCCACTGGCCACATGTGGATAATGAGTACTTGAAATGTGGCCAGTATGACTAGGTACTAATTTTTAAATTTTATTTAATTTTCATTAAATTTAAATGGCCACATGTGGCTAGTGGCTACCATATTGGACAGTGCCATTTTAGAGACTACATAGTAGTGACTGTAACTTTCATCCTGAATTAGTCTGTTCTCACGCTGCTAATAAAGACGTATCCGAGACTGGGTAATTTATAAAGAAAAGGTTTAATGGACTCACAGTTCCACATGGTTGGGGAGGTCTTACAATCATGGCAGAAGATGAAGGAGGAGCAAAGGAACATCTTACATGGTGACAGGCAAGAGAGCATGTGTAAGGGAACTCACCTTTATATAAACCATCAGCTCTCATGAGACTTATTCACTATCACAAGAACAGCATGGGAAAGACCCACTCCCATAATTCAATTACCTCCCACCAGGTCCCTCTCACAACATGTGGAAATTATGGGAGCTAGTCTTCAAGATGAGATTTGGGTGGGGACAGCCAAACCGTATCACATCCCCAATTATATTACAGAAAACATAGGCAATGATGTTGACCAACTATACAAAAAAATTAGTGACCATTGGAAACCAACATAGGGTCAAGGAGAATATATTGTATCAAATTAACCTCATTCTCTTGTTGGTAAGAGTGACCAGCCTGGTAGAGTAAGAAGCTGTTATGTTTCTAAACTTTCGATGTCCTCATAGCATTGTAAAGATTTTTTTTGTTTTGTTTTTTGTTTTTTGAGAAGAAGTCTCACTCTGTCACCCAGGCTGGAGTGCAATGGCATGATTTCACCTCACTGCAACCTCCGCCTCCTGGGTTCAAGCAATTCTCCTGCTTCAGCCTCCTGAGTAGCTGGAATTATAGGTGCCCACCACCATGCCCGGCTAATTTATATATTTTTAGTAGAGACGAGGTTTCGCCATGTTGGCCAGGCTGGTCTCGAACTCCTGACCTCAGGTGATCCACCCGCCTCAGCCTCCAAAAGTGCTGGGATTACAGGCGTGAGCCACCGCATCCAGCCAAGATTATAAGATTCTTATCAACAAAATTGAGAAATAAGAACTTTATTATAATACAGGTAATGTGTATTTATCAAGCTTCTTCTAAAGTTAGCACTGTTCTTCCCACCAGCCTCAATGTCTCTCTTAGTAACGTTGCCTCTTGCTTTGTTCTAGATAGACGTGGATCGTTGTAGCAAACCACAAGGACTCAAGGCATTTTTTGCCAAATTTGGAAGTAGCCTAATCTAGCCAATGCAGGTGGATAGTCAGAAGCCACACAGTTTGAAATATAAATTTACAATAAGGTCAAATGTCAAATATCTCAGTATATTCCAGCTTGAAAGCTTTCATTCAAACTGTGAAGAAAAACAATGAGGAAGGTAAAATAATGAAGTGTTAATATTCAAAGTCAACTCATGTGACTATTCAAAGCTCAGAATCTTATTTTTGTGAGAAGTGTTGGTGCACAGCTTGGAAACAACACACACTTTGGGAACAGAGATCTGGGTTTGAATCCCACCTCTACTGTATACTAGATATTTGACCTGATGGATGACACACTACTTTTCTAAACATCAATGTCCTCAACTGTGAAATGGATTTAGAACACTTTTCTCACAGAGTTGTATTTACTAAGCTAATGTCTATATAGCTTTCCCTGTACACATGCTACATAGGAAACATTTTGAACTAATAGCCATTTTTATTGGGATTCATACTATTTCCATGAATCAGTTCATATCATGCATTCTCTCATAAGCCTTTCTTGACTACCTTTAGCTCAACTCCCACAAACTTATCTTAACCAGGGAAGAAGCAACAGCTGAGGAAACAGGATCTCAAAATACAGAAAAGGTCCCAAAATATTAGTATCTGGAAAATTAGTCAAAATCTCTGGGGGAGGCCTTGGAAGTCCATTGGAATCAGAAGTTTTAAAACAATTTATGGGGCAAGAAAGGATTTCTCTCACATTTGCGTTAAAATTATTTCTTTAAAAAGCACTTTGATGTAAACATTTGCAAAATGGTTTTTGAAAAACCTGCTGCTTTTCAGAAATCCAGCTACTGAGTCAATCAAGTGAAAGTGCAGATACTAAATTTACTGACTTGTTATTAGGCACATCCGAGTTCGTGTCCCAGTTCTTCCGCTTATGAGCTGGAAGCTTGGATAATTTGCTTGACAGCTTCATCATTCAGTTTCCTCATCTGTAAAACTTGACTTTAAGAGAAAGAACTATCTCTAATGGGGAAAAAATATATATTTTAAGGACCAGCAGTCAAAGGTGGGCCTCAGGAGGCTTTGCAGATAGGCCATGACCAAAGTCAAAAAGGAGGCAATCTATGCTCCACCCAAGAGAGAAAAGGGAATTGGAGGCTGCCAGGA
Source organism: Pan troglodytes (assembly GCF_028858775.2). Lineage (NCBI taxonomy): Eukaryota > Metazoa > Chordata > Mammalia > Primates > Hominidae > Pan > Pan troglodytes. The sequence continues at coordinate 59,142,851 of NC_072419.2, read as the reverse complement.
TGATGGAGAAGGGAAGGAATGGAGAACTCCTTTGTATTTATGTTTTTATAAGGCCCTCACAGACTGGGTCTTGATCAGCCTCAGTTAAGTTGTTTCCCTCGCCAAGGCTGATATCATTTTTCCTGACTAGACCTTCACCCAACAGCAGCAGGTGACTGATAGCAAAGTTAGTTTACTAAGTTGGTTAGTAATTGCAAAATACATGTGCTACTTCTTGATTCAGGTGGCCTCACTGGATTATTCTTCAATCATGATTCCACCTTGATGTCAGCGAAGGACCTGGGAAACATACACATCTACAGAACATATTTCAGGTCCTCACCCGTTTCACCTCTTGGCTCGAATGCCTCCTTCTCTGAGAGGCCTTCACCAACCACAAAATAGAGGCCTCCACCTCACACCACTTCCTAATCCTTTACTCTGTTTTATCTTTATTCACAGCACTTAGCATTTCCTGATAGTTTATAATATATTTATTTGTTTATCCGTATGACCCTTTGCAATGTACGTTTCATAGGAACAGGGACTTTGTTTAGTTTTCAGTGTACCCAGTGGTGTGCTGGTACATTTAGCAACCAACTCTCTAGAAAAGAGAGAAAAAAAGCCATGACTGGTTTCCATGGTGTAAAGACTTCAACTATGCCCAATTTCAAGCCACGAATATGATGTCACAAAATGCAGGCTTGGAAAGAGATGCAGAAATTCACCCTTGCAAGATGGTGCAAGCCAGCTCTAGAAAACTTCCGGCTTCTAGGACAGTGCCTTCCTTACGGTAAGAACCCAGCAAATATTTATGAATGGCTGAATGTGGAGCAGTTCAGAAGCATGCAGCAGCTGAAAAGTGGATGCCAGCCTCAGGGAAATTGACATCTACCACTCAATGAGTAGAGTTTTATGTATTTTCTTGGTCACTCAGCAATGCTCCTAACCCCAAAATTGCCTGTGCAAGATCTCAAAATCAAACATTGAGTGGGAAGGCTTTAACTGTTTTACTCTGAAAGTTGTGTATGTGTATTTTAAGCAATTCATTTCTTTTGCTGAAAAAGGTAATTTAATTGCACTGAGATAGAACATTTAATTAATAATATTGTAATTTCACTATCTATGTGTAAATGCTCCTTCTTCAAAAATAGAGTGAAGTTCTTTGAGGTCAGAGACCATGATATACTCATTTTAAGAAATCTCTTTTAGCTTAGGCAGAGCGCATTGCAGATAAAAGTTGCTCCGTAATATTTATAGATTATTATTTAATACTAATTCATTGCAGGGCTTTTACTGGCTTATTAAGAATATGGATTTTCAGTGACCAACTCTACTTGCCTGGACAGGGTCAAAACGACTTTAAAATTCTATTTAAGCATCAGTTTCCCTTGTTTTTTCCATTCTACCTATAAGATTGAGATTCAGTAACAAGTCATGTTGTGTATTTTCAGAAGTTTCTTCCGAGGCTTAAAAAAATTTTACTTTTCTTTTTTCGTTTTCGTGGCAGCAGAGTGGAGGGGGAGGGGGTGTCAAGTCCCCTATTTTCCATACTGATTTTTTAAAAGGAAAATGAAGATCTAGTTTAAAGTGCTTTCACCAAACAGGAGCAGAATGAAATGGAGAAACTTAATGGATCTCTTTCTGTGAATAAAATGACAGAAAAAATATCTATTTTGCTCACATATTTTTCATTCACAGACAGTTCATTTCAGTAAATATCTTACCACCTGCACTTGTCTATTTTCCAAGGTTTTTGGGAAATTTCCAATAAGTTCAGTTGGACTCTATAGTTGGTATTTATGAGGCTGTGCTTAAAGGAAAATTGCATCAAGGATATCATCAGCTCAATTTTTTCTGTGTTTTTCTTGAACATGAAGTTGGCAAAAGCTCTCAAAAGCCTTATCAGGTCATAACTCAAAGATACATGTGGCCTCCACAGCTGGGTTAATATTTACAAAGCACTCTCCGCCCCCAGCCTTTTTCTAATGTGTCTCTGTCCCATGGTTCCTGCCTTTTTGGAGACTGTTAATACCGAAGATTAGAAGAAGCCAAATCTACACCAGCAGAAAATGCCTACTGTGGACTCTCTTCAGAAACATTCCTGCAAAATAGGCTCTGTTGGTCTCTTCGAGTGAGTTGGGAGATTTCTGAATGCCCTAAACCAGTGTTTCTCACCCTCAGCAATTTTACATTTTGGGCTAAATCATTCTTTGTGATGGGGCCATCCTGAGCATTGCAAGATAGTTAGCAGCATGCCTGGCCTCCAGGCTCTGGATTCCAGCAGCAACCTCCACACAGTTATGACAACCACAAATGTCTTCAAACACTGCCAAATATTCCCTGGGGGTGAAGGAGCAAAATCACCCCCGTTAATGACCAGTGCCCGGGCTTCTCACCCTGATGCATGTAGTAAGTACATAGTGAAGGATTTTCACAAGGCAACTTTAAGAATTGCCTTATATTTTGGGGGTTCAGAAATACTGATTACTTATCCCTCCCCATCACACACTAAGAGCCAACAGTACCTGTGCTTTCTTAAAGTCCACTTTTCCCTGGTGTGAAGTTTTTAATAACAAGGCATGGGGTTAAGATGGCCAGAAACATTCTTGAACAAAATTACGAAGGAAGTATCATGACCTCAATGTCCCTGCATGATGGAGGAATCCATTATCACTTTAGAATTTTTCTGCAAACCATATTTTCTCTTTAGAGAAATAAGACCAGAAAGCACAATAGCAAGAGTGGGGCCCAAATGATGTGGGTAAAACACTGGATCCTCGGGCCGGGCACAGTGGCTCACGCCTGTAATCACAGCACTTTGGGAGGCCGAGGAGGGCAGATCACGAGGTCAGGAGATCGAGACCATCCTAGCTAACATGGTGAAACCCCGTCTCTACTAAAAATAAAAATAAAAAAAAATTAGCCGGGTGCAGTGGCGGGCACCTGTAGTCCCAGCTGCTCCAGGGGCTGAGGCAGGAGAATGGCGTGAACCCGGGAGGCAGAGCTTGCAGTGAGCTGAGATCATGCCACTGCACTCCAGCCTGGGCAACAGAGCGAGACTCCATCTCAAAAAAAACAAAACAACAACAACAACAACAACAAAACCACTGGATCCTCTACTGATTTATTCCTTTGACAAATAGTTCATATACGTCGGCTGACTGAGTGAGTGACAGCTATGTGCTGGGTTGTCTGCTAAAGTTGGAAAAATAATAATGAGCAAAAACATTTGGTCCCTGTCAGAGAAGGCACATTCTAATGGGAAGATTTTACACCAATGATCCTGAATCTACAAACAGATTGTATGCTTCCAAGGTCCTAAGAGAGTGGCAATCAAGAAACATGACCCATCCCATTTCCTTCTTAGGATGACACAAGCCTTGAAAGATGAATTCATGTCAAAGGTGAACTGTGGAGAGAGTATTTCAGACAAACGGGTCAGCAGGTACACAAGCCTATAGGAGACAGGGGATAAAACGAGTAAGAGAAATGAAAAAAGTTAGTAAAGGCAGTGGCTCTGGAACACAGGAAACATGGGGTGAGGTTGTGCACAGAAGGCCAAGTTGCTAAAGCTGACATGCTGTATGCAGGTACCACGAAGCAAGCTGTTCTTTGCCCCATCAATGGATGTGCGTTGAAGGGCTTCAAGCGGTTGCAGTAAAGATCATATGTGAATCTTTCAGAGCTCTGTAATTGCAGTATGGAGGATGATCATGGGGGTGGAGGGGTGTTGGATGACATATAATGGAAAAGAGTAAGTTTTACTGGTTCTTCAGGTGAGACAGGAGGATTGCTTAGACTCAGAGAGTCCAATAAAAGAGAGAGGTAGAAGAATGAGTGTCATTTGGAAGGTAAACCAACAGGAGGTGGTGCGGGATTTGACCAAAGTCTCCAGTTGGGGAAGACTAGTTATTTACACCTGGGGCCCCTTCTGATGGGTTGAAGTCCTTGCTGGACTAGTCTTCATTATGCTTTCTATATTCCTGGAAAGATTGGAGATGAGGTTGTTCAGAGAAATAGATGATTCAGGATACTCTTAGTTTTTTTGATTATGCAATGGGATGGCTGGGGTGGTGTGTGTCCAGAAAGTAAACACTAGCTTGTGCTAGAAAATTGTGAGCTTTATAGTGAACATGGTGAATTTAAGGTATTACAGAAGGAGGAGATCTGGTTTCCAGTTCTGTGAGGGAGGAGCTTGGCAAGGATATGATGAATTTGCTAGGGAGGGCATTTTGCAAAACTCCCTTTAGTAGAGTAAAATTTGAGCAAGTATTAAGCAGGGGCTGACCACTTTTAGCAAATAATAACAGAATTATAAAACAAACAAAAAATGGTGATTGTCAACCACAGTTTTCCCCTTCACCCCATCTCATGTAGGCCTTTAATATGAGAAAGAATCTTGTGCACAGCTTTCTGCATGAGTCCCTGGTAGGAAAGGACGTTTACAGTGTTAGGAATGTTCTGTCCATTTCTGGAAGGGGATCATTCACTTATCATGTTGTGTCTTACCCAGGACATCTGTAGGAGAGATTCTCCTTTTCTTCACCTTGCATCTGCTCAGTATCTTAATCCCAAATTGTGGGAGTGAAACTCTGGCAACCTTTAAGGATATAATTTGCTTCCTATTACATTATTTCTTCCTGTACAAGGGAGACCAAGTGTTTGTCATTTACGAGTGTCATGTCATTACATTCCATATTGCAGTGTAATGATGTGAAATGATTAAATGACAAAATGCCAGCTCACTGCCAAAAATTTAAAGTGGCATACTTTTATTTGTAGATTGGAAAGCTATTATTAATTTTTATATTGACTTTGCCAGATGAAATAATGCAAGGAGACTGGTACATAGAGAAACAGGGCAATATTAGGTGAGGTTCTGAGCCCCAATTTCAGCATAAATGGGAAGATTCTGGAGCCTTCCTCAGGCCACACATCCAGAGCTAAATGTATTAGTTTAGAACAGTCTTGTCACCTGATGAATGTGGAGTGACAGGCATCAAAATACAACCTGACTGAAGTTTTTATTGAGAAGAAAAATGGGAATTGAGAACAGGTGGCTAAGAAGCCAAAATGGTCTATACACCTTTTTTCCTCCTCTTTCACCAATTTTTTCCATTAGCACTTATTGGGAGGTTGAATTTTGTTATTTTTTTCTTTTAAGCAAACAATAGCATGCAAATGACCAGCATAAAAATCACATCATAAAATTACCAAATCATTTACAATTGGCAAAGTTACAATTTCTCCTTCCCCTACCTCAGGCTATAAAATCTCATGTGCAGATCTTTGAAATCAGTTAAAAATTACATTCTCAGTCATATGTATTTTTTAAGCTGTTAAAGTTCAAATATGCGTAACCTCAAGCATTTGAGGATTTGTGACAAAACCTCTTCTCATGTGACAGTTCTCACTTTTGCTTATGGCCCCCAATCGTAGCAACAAATTCATTGCCCGGTTCCATTAAGAGCTGTCTTATAACCATATTCATGTGACTTTTTTTTGTTGTTTTTGTTTGTTTTCTCTCCTTTGAGCAATTTTTATTCTTTTCTTCGTGGGGATAAGAGAAACACGATATGTCTTGATCTTGTCACTTTTTTTTTTTTTTTTTTTTTGAGACAGAGTCTCACTCTTGTTGCCCAGGCTGGAGTGCAGTGGTGCAATCTTAGCTCACTGCAACTTCCACCTCCTGGGTTCAAGCGATTCTCCTGCCTCAGCCTCCCAAGTAGCTGGGATTTCAGGGGCCCACCACCACACCCGGCTAATTTTTGTATTTTTAGTAGAGATGGGGTTTCATCATGTTGACCAGGCTGGTCTCCAACTCCTGACCTCCAGTGATCCACCCGCCTCAGCCTCCCAAAGTGCCAGGATTACAGGCATAAGCCCCTGCACCCGGCTAATCTTGTCACTTTTACTGGGTCTCCTATCCAAGAATTACCCTTGCTTTTGGAATTCTCTGCCCTGGAACTCAAAAGCACATTACAGATGGTTTGTATTTTGTTTTGTTTTCCTTTTCAACTTTTCCCTTTAATGTAAGCTAACACCTTATATTCCTAGCTCAATTTTTATTACATACTATTGTTGCTTTTGTTGAGGACATTGTTTTGTCGTAAAGTGCTCTTGGGTGAAAGTTGATTGATTGCATAAACGGGTGTGGAAGAAGAAATCAAGGTACATGGTGTTGTTTTGTTCTTTTTGTTTGTTACATATGGACGCTTGCATGGCCACTCACCTGTGGCTCAATGAAGGCACCAAATGCTAATAAGTTCGTAGATATAGACAATAGCTCTTTGTTTGCCAAGATGGCCGGTACTCTTGGCTTTTGCTGCCACACCAGAGGCATGTTGCCTTTTGCTTCTGGCACATTGGCAGGGATACAGAGTACATGTTCTTCATGGAAAGGGACTCATAAATGGACAATTGCTCAGGTAACAAAACTGTGAAGAGCTCATTTGGCTTGTTGGAAATGCTTAAAAGTTTCATGATTAGAAAGACATCACTGTCAGATAATCTACTCTGGATGAAACGACTTGCCATTTTATTTGAGTTTTCAATGAATCACAGCATCTTTGTTTGGTCCTTGCGTTGTCTTCACCAAAAAGAACAAAGTAGAGAAAAGCTTGTGCCTGCAGTGCTGCAATCAGGAAATGCTGCTCCATTCTAATCCTTTCTTCTATGACTCCTTTTGAGTCTTTGATTTCTACATCTCTTTGGCGCTAGCTCTTGTTTGGCAGGTAGTGAGAACTAAGGGTTCTCTTGGAAGACAATACACTGAAAAGCATTGGAGGATTTTTTTTTCTTTATATATAAATGACTTTGTCATTCTCTCTTAAATCATGAATACATAAACTAGCTGCCAAGAACAGCTCAAATGGCTGCATCAAGGACCCTGAAATAATAGGCTTGCTCCACCCACCTCTGCAAAGGACATTGTATTAAGCATGTCCTGACCAGCACAGGCAGAGCAGTGAGTTAACCTAAGACCTTTGTCACATTGTTATGGCCAGTGGGTGTTATATGTGTTTTCATAAATAAATGCTGCTCTTCAAGAAGTCTCCACCTTTCCTGAAATCACCTAAAACCTTGGGCATCTCCTTGATGACAATTATTGGTTCATTTTCTCATGCATTCAACCCATGTTTAGGTGCTCATGTAAGTGCTTGAGGTGAATAATAATAGGTCAGACACAGTTCCAGCAGTCATCGAACTTAGATTCTAGTAGGAATGACAGAAAGAAGAAATAAAAAAATAAGAAAATTTCACATGGTGAAATGAAGAAATGAACCAAGGTGCTGTGATTGAGTGCAAGTTAGGGATGGTATAGTCACAGAGAGTGTCCAAGAGGAAGTGACACCTGAGCTGAGAATGGATGCTGGAGTGCCAGTCATGTTACAGTCATGGAAGCACATTTCAAGCGATGGGGATGGCAGGTATAAAGACTGTGTGACAAGAACAAGCTTGGGCAGGAAGCAGTCTGGTGTGAAAAAATGGCGTTAAACTACAGGAAAGATAAGAATTGAATCAGAGAAGTCAACAAGAACCAGCTCATGCAAAGGCTTTCGAACCTAAACTGCATCCCCAAACTTGCCTGGCCTTCCTTTGTTTCTCGTTTGTTTGTTTTGTTTTTGGAGTGAGTCACATATATCACTCCACTTTCAGGACAATAAGAAATACCACTGTGATATAAGCAGTGATGTTCTGGGGCATGAATGGATTGCTTAATGTTGACTGATGTGTAAAATTTACTGTTGCTACACCAAGGGACACATACACTTATGTATATGTATCTGTCAGCTGCAACAAGGGAGTATAAAGGGTGTCCACTGTAGTGTGCAGCAGAGTACAACTTACAGTGATAATAAGTAAGAGAGGCCCCTTCCCCCTTCTGCCTGCCTTGATTGAGGGTGTGCGGCCTGGAGCTGTGGCTAACATCTTGTACTCAAACAGGAAGGCCATCTCAGAGACTCTAACTTCCATGCCAGATATCCTTGAGTCCATGAGCCATGGTTCATTAGCCACTTACCTCCAGACTTTTTGTTATGTGAGAGGTGAAAATCTGACTTGTTTAAAAATAATGTGATAAGTTAGAGGCTTAGAATAGAGTTAAGCTTGTGAAAAGAAGAGGGTCTACTGAAAATTCGAAAACTTTGTCTCATGAGTTTATAAGAGAACTCAGAGCAGCAAACAGTTCTACCCATGAGTGACACAGTGCCAAGGTGGCAAGGGAAATTGAATAACAGTAACAGAGAGAGGCATGGTGTACTGGAGTGATAATCAAGAGGTAATTATTAACTGTCTATTTTAGCATGGTCTTGAGTTTTTTATTCTTCTCAAGAATGCAATCACTTTTTCAGGAACTGAAAGAATTAAGAAACTTTTTTAAAAAGGTGAGAGACACTGATATATCCAGTAAACAAAGAGGAAAGACCCTTCTCAAGTAGCAAAATTTTCACCTGTGCCTGGCATCACAACACCTGTTATTGATCACCAAGATTCTGCCATTTGGAATCTCAGTCCAGACATGAAGGACAAGTTATGTAGCCTGCCCACTCCTAAATGGCATCAGTGTCTGATCCTGGTTCAGGTTCCCTGGCTACATTATCGGCATGTTCCTTCTAGTTTCCAAATCTTACTCTCTTTCTCTAGTTACCTCTCAGGTTTCAGATTTTTATTAAGTAACATAGAAAGGTTGGCCAAAGATTATGAGTTTCAAATAAGTTTGTGTGTGTAGGGGGTTGTATAAGTAGAAGCTGGCTTTCTTCAAGTTAAATTTTGTGTAGAAACCCACTAGGTAAAAGAGAGGAAAGTGGGAATGTCACAGTTGAAACAGGGGTGGCTCCAGTGCCACAGGCTCCATCTGCCTTGCTCTATGCACCGTTCCTGAAGACAGTGCATTTGGGATGCAGACAAACACCTGATCCAGAGGGCTTTAAATGGAGAAATAAAAATTCTCAGACAACACCCACAAGAGCAATGCTGTGGAAACACACCTGGAAATGTGCAGGTGGGGAAGGTATCTGGTTCAACATGGATTAAGTGCTATTTATTAAGAGTCCAGGTCTTTAGTGTTCATTACCCTAACTTTACTCTCATTAGAGAATGGGGATTAAGAGATGGAGTTTGGTGCCAGAAGTCCTGTGTCTAGCTCTACACTTGCCAGGTATGCCACATTTGGCTACAGAACCCTCTTTGAGCATTAGTTCCATATCTGTAAGATGGGGGTGATCCTCAAGGATATACAGAGAATTTAAATGATTTGTCCAACGTCATTCATGAGCATGGGCCTTGAGTTTCAAACCCTAAGCCTTCTGACTTGTTAAGTCCAGTACTCTGTTTTTCTTGTTAATAAGAATGCCTTGCTGGAGATTTACAAATAATTTGGAAAAAAAATGAAGAAAGGAAGAAAAGAAGGGAAAAGTACAGAAGGAAAGAAAGCAAAGAAGGAAAGAAGTGAGGCAGGAAGAAAGGAAGGGAAGGAGGGAGGAAGAAAGGAAAAGAGGGAGGAAGAAAGGAAGGGAGGGAGGAAGGAAGAAAAAAGGCAGATTTTGCAACTATACATAACTCAACATTCATGCACCATGTAAAAATAATGTGGACTTTGTTCAAAATTTCTACCACTAGTCATTCACTGAATTAAAGCAGTCATTTCCTTCCTTTTCCTGATAAGATCATTTTTCTGATTTTGACAAACTTTTATGATTAACAACAGGTAGGTACTGAGAAATTGAGCAATTCACAATAGAATGGATATGGCAGCAGCTTCAAAATTTACAAAGTTGTTGATTATGATCACGTGCTACACCCTCGACTTGCTGATGGGGCAGCATGGATTCAACCAGGAACGTCCTCCTTCCTGAATGGATGATGATGGGGCAAACACAACGTTCCAGTCACTAGACATGTACCTCCTATGCAGGTGGGCACACAAGACAGCTGTGTGAACATTACTAAGGTAATGTTCACAAGCTTTTGATGTCAATTAATTAATCATTAATTGTATCAGACAGGAAGGTCTGCAAAGGATATGGCAAAAGATTGATAAGGAATTGATGGGGGGGAGGTGAGGATATAAGGCAGGAAGGTCAAGGTATAGTTAAACCACAGAGGACCATGAGCCAGGAGTCTGGACTGTGTTTAAGGATGGAAGAAAACCTATGTTTTCCCCTTTCCTCTTGAAGAGAGAAATTGGTAGTCTACCCTTCCTCACACCCCTTACCCGATCTCAGCCACTCACATCTGAACTCTTGTCTGACACAAGCTATTAGTATCACCACAATAAATCAACTCATTTTCACCAGTTTTCCTACATGGAAGAGCCTTAGTGAAATTGGGGGACCTTGCAATCCCTCCATCATAATGAAAATAGCCAAGAAGCAGTCACTTAACAAAACACTTATCAAGGGAAGAAGTCAACACCAATGATCTTGCATCTTCTATTTTCATAGCATGGCTCACTTCACTTTTAAAAGTAATTTTAATGAATTATCTCCCAAAATACTAGGATCTTAGATTCCAAAATTTATTTTGGAACAGATAGGCCTCCAACAAGTAATTCTTAAAATTATTAATATTTCTATATTCATATACATCTGATAACAGTAGGAGTACCTTTTTTATTGGAAGAAATGTTACATTAAAACTGGAACTCATATTTGACTGACTTCGGTGGGATGACCAAAAATAGAAATTGGCTTACGTATCCTTCCATTTTTAGGGGAGTGAAGATATGCATTTAGACACTTGATTTTCTTAGCTTAGGGAGCACTGTAGGCTAAACTGCTTTGGCCCTGAGGGACTCTTTGCTATTGGCAGCCCTGGGCAGTGTAAGGTTTTAAAAATTCATTTCTGATATATAGTTGACATGGATTTTTTTAAGTGTTTAAAATTGTACTGGGTCGCTACCTCGGCCCTCAAAGAATTCTGCTCCTGTTGGTTCCTGGTTCTTGCTCCTCCTTCTCATATTGCCCTAACTTCACATTGAGTTCCATTTCCAAGTTGGATATTTGTCTTTTTGCAGGGAAGAAATGCATGAGAAATCTGCAAAGAGGGAAAGCCAAGAGCACCTGTAGTGTTCTGGAGGTAGCTGCACACTGACATCCCTTCACACCCAGTGGCCTCTTGTGAAAGAGAAGGCAATGCATTGCCGTTGGAGACAAAGCCCAGCTGAAGAGAGGCAGTGCACTTGCTGATGGGTAATGTACAGGAGGGGGCGTGGTTGAGTAATGCAGTCAGCTGGGTTATACACAACTCTGCGGAGAATGAGGACGAGATGCAAGCCAAGGTTGTGTTTTCCATTTGCAACTTAATGTTGCTGCTGACATCCTTACAAAGGGAAGGATAATGAGCAGACTACATCTCCTCTCCCAACCCAGCCTTCGAGTCCTAAATGAAGCAGGTAGGGCCAGGTATCCCCTAGAAACTAAAACGCTGCACACTGTTATGAAAAGGAACTTCAGGTTTCAGAAAGAATGTGTTCCTAGGCTAGCAAATTTGCAATTAGGGTAATGATGGGAAAATAATGTGCCTTTTGCTCAAACAAAAAGCATCATGAAGGGTCTAGTGAAAAACTTGTTGGATGAGGAGCTCATAAAAGGTTGAGTTTCTCTTTCTGGCTTTGCAACTTAATAGCTGTGTGACCTTAAGCAAATCACTTGGCTCTTCTGAGTCTCTCTCATCGACGTGTAAAAGGGCAATTATGATTGTTGTTCTGCCTGCATTGCAGGGTTCTTATGAGGATCAAGTAAGTTTATACATAGGAAACTCATGTGAGTCAAAAAGCATTGTACTAACACAAGATATTATCACCAGGCTGTACTTCATTTGTTTTTCACTGTTAAATTTGTAATTCCTCCAAAAGAACAAGAACAACGGCCTAAGAGCATGCATTTCCCTTGCAAAGGAAAGATGGGGGAACATTCATCCGCTAAGGCTTCTGTTCTATCATCTTCATCGTAAAACCACCCACCTCAATAGCAGGGCAATGATTTAGGTAACAGCTCAGTTTTAGAGGCCAATGAGTGTGAAAGCTGCTTAGCAAATGCGGATGCCATCACCCCTAAAGTGGTTGGCAGTTGGAGGCTTCGTGAACATCAAGCGCAAATCACTTAGGTACATGAGACATTTGTGATATGGGGCAGTAAATAATGACCAGAGATTGCTAGTAAAATATAGGTGAGACCCTTACTAATTTCCATACACAGAAGAGAAATTCTCTGTGAGGATAGGAATGTAAGATGCAGAATTATGAAGAGTTAGTGTGTGTATGGATATACACATATACAGTCAGCCCTCTACATGCCTGGGATCTGCATCTGTGGATCCAACCAACCCCAAATAGAAAATATTCTAAAAAGAATTGTGTCTGTACTGAACATGAATCGACTTTTTAAAAACTGTCATTGTTCCCTACACAATACATTATAACAACTATTTATACAGCATTTACATTGTATTTGTATTATAAGTAATGTGGGGATGATTTAAGGTATACAGGAGGATGTGCAGAGGTTATATGCAAATACTACACCATTTTATATTAAGGGCTTGAACATCCTCAGATTCTGATTTCTGAGGGAAGTCCTGGAACCAATCCTCCACAGATACCTAGGGATCTGTATATTGCATATTTGCAGATTATATATATATATATCTCCAACATATTACGTGTTTTGTTTTGTTTTTACATTTGCCAGGTACTAAATGAAAAGCAGGCAGAAATCAGCAATGCATCCAGCTTCTGTTGAGGGAGATTCAGTGGAATGATTTTTATATTTTCATGAAGAAATTACAGTTGAATATTAAAACCTGGTATTTCAGTTTATCTGGTCTGACTCCCATCTAACTAACTAACGTAGCCATGGATTTTGTAAAACTCACTTAACAAATCATCTTAATTGGTACCAAAAAAGTGATGGCTATGGAAATATTGGCATTTCTATGTGCATAACTGATGTTTTTATGAGGATAAGAAGGAGAGAAGAATCACATTTCAAAGAAGCTTCTACTGAAATAAACTAACCAGAAGAACTAATTGTGGCATACTTAACAGCTTTGAGCTTTATGTGTACACTACCTATGTTTCCTGTTCAGCAAGTGAATGTCCCCAGGCTGGTAGGGGCAATGTGAAGATGAATCTTATATCTCCAATTTCTCGAAGAACATTTATTCATCTTCCTGGAATTCACTCATTGCCAGTTCTTTTAGAAATACTGACACAGTTAATAGTGTCTAATGTCGTGGATGACTGCCTTCCACCAATGTCGTGACTTCCCACCCAAGAACCAATGACTTCTTTCTCTGTGATTCAGCTCTCCACTGACCCTCATGGGCAAGAGTGGGGTTTCAGCAGTTATTCTTTCAACCTCTATTGATTAATCACACGATATAAGCCAGATACAGTTCTGGGTAGCAGGATACAATAGTGAACAAGACAACCCCAAATCCCTGCTCTTGTGGAACTGACATTTTCTCATGGGGTGTGGGGGTTGGGGAAGAATGAGAGATGTTAAATGCAAAAGCAAAATAAAAGAAATTTTAAGATCATGTGATAGGGAGTGGCTGGCTGGTAAAGGATAGCCTCTCCAGGACTGGGACATTCATGGGAGTTGACATGTGAATTATGAGAAGAAGCCGACAATGCCAAGATCACATGGCAACATGTTTCATGCAAAAGAAACAGCCAGCATGAAGCCTGTGAGCTGGGAACAAGACCGGCTCAGGTCAAGGGACAGACAAAAAGGCCAACAAGGCTGAAAAATAATAAGGAAGAGGAGAGGGGTGTGAGGTTCAGCAGGAAAGATCTGAAGGACTGGGTCAGACAGGGTTCTTCAGGACATGGAAAAGAATTTGAATTTTTTAAATAAATGCAATGAGAAGACACTGGAGAATTTTAATCATGAGGGTAACATAGTCTGTTTTGCATTTGAAAACTAACATTGTGACTGTTAGGCAGCAAATGAAGTTGCCCTCCCCCAGTCCATCCCTGGCCGCGGTTGATCGAAACATAAGTGACCATCTTACCCGGTGTGTTTTTTGTCACTATGGAATTTGCACTTAGGAACAAAGGGTCTGTGTTTATTCAAGTGGTCTCTTCATGGGGCCAATACTGTAACATACATAGCTGGGGGTCTGAGGCAGCCATGTTGTGCCAAGGGCACTGAGGAGAAAATGGCGGCCTGCTGGATTCTTCTTTCTTCTGAGGCTCAGGTGACTGCTTGTCCTCATATCACTCCACCAGACTGTCAGGAGCTAAGCGGAGCTCGAGAGAGCTGAGCTGCCAGGTGTCAGGGTAGCTGATTAAGACAACAAGCCAAGATGAACAGTGAAGGCTTTAATCATTTACTGCAATAGTATGCACAAGAGACTAAACCAGAGAAAGTGCCGACTCCCCATCATTCCATTTTCCCCAGCGCACCAGCCCTCACTGAGGGTCTGGATCAGCACTGAAGCCAAGGGATTGTCTCACAGCTGAGGGACCCCTGAAAAAGAGACTCCCGCCATCAAATGGATCTGGAGCTGGCGGGGGGTGGGGAGAAGGAAGGGCTATGAGTGTGAAAGTACTGAGCACTGAGTCAGAGTGGAGAAAAACGTCTCCAAGGCTCCCCACTTCTTCTCCTTGATAAGGTGACCCCTGCAGAGGTGTCTAAGATAAGCCTCTGCAGAAAGCCTGTGATAAAGAGGCCTCCAAATAGAGGCATCTGGGCCAGGAATGTGGATGTGCATAAGAGCAAGGCTGGCTGGGGGGACTCAGTGCTTGACTGCAACTCCCCTCAGAGACTCAATGTGTCGGCTGTGCCCCAAGTCTGCAGTGGGGAGGGCAGTTTCTCCCCACGAGGTCTGACAGGTAAAGCCTGGTATTAATAATTGCCTATGGCCAGATGTGAAAGGTCACACATAGGTTTAGGGCTACGAACTGGTACTCCAAACAGACTATGCTAGGTGCTTACTATAAACCCATCTACAGTAGAGCTTGAGTAACTTCTGCTGCTTGCAACTGGCACTCTAACTAATGAAATTTAAAATGAACCCCAAAATGAGTTAGAGTCAAATAATGACAGGATGTGGGAAATGATCACAACATAGGTATAGACTCCAGAAAAATGGGCACCACTACCCGTAAGAAGACGCCCAGCGATGTCTTGCAGACTATTTAAATTGAGAGCAAGAGTTTGAGCCTGTACAGTATTTCTGGCAATCCAAAGAGGCAAACCCAGGGGCAGGAGCTAGAGAACTTGAAATATAACCAGAGTGGCCTATCTCTGACCTTACCTGTTGGCTTACTCTTTGCCAGAAATTTCTGTTGTGCAACAAGAATGACAACAGGTGGGAAGAGAAGAAAGGTGCAAGAGAAGCCCTTGACTATCTCACCAAACCCATCCCCTCCCTCTGCTTCCTCCTTCACTCTGCTTTGGCCCCACTGGTCTGCTCCCTGTTGCCCGACAAGTTCACACCCCGGGTCCCTTGTATATGCTGTTCCCTTTGCCTGAATTGCTCTTCCCTTCAGCCCTTGCTAGACTCCTTCATTCAAGCCTCGGCTGAAACGTCACCATTTTCAAGAGTGACCTGGCCATTCCATCCCAAATGGCAGTTCTATCACTTTTTATCCCCTAACAGTGGTTTCTATTTTTCCTTATAATACTTATCACAACCTGATATTATGATTGATTGCTTTGTTAGCTCTTCTGTCTTCCTGTGCCCACACTAGAATGTAAGCTCCACGAAGATGAGAGCTGTTTAGTTCATAAATCACTGCATCCTCAGAGCCTAGAATAGCACCGAGGAGTTATTAGTTACTCCATAAATATTAATTATATGAATGGATGAAGGAAGAAAGGGAAGAAGGAAGAAGGAAGGCAAGGGAGGGGAAGGGAGGGGAGGAGAGGGAAGTCAAGGGAAGGGAAGGGAAGGGGACAGGAGGGGAGGGGAGGGGAGGAGAGGGAAGGGAAGCGAAGGGGGAGGAAGGAAAGAAGGAAGGAAGGAAGAAAAGAAGGAAGGAAGGGAGAAAGGAAAAGATGAGAAAGGGGAAATAAAATATCTTAGACTCTAATTAGAGGAGAAAAATGAATTATAAAAGCCAAACATGTAAAATAGAAAAATCTTTGAGTGTTTTACATTTAAAGTTAATCTTAGTTTGTTTTATTCATTCGTTTATTCCTCTAATAAATATTGTCTGAACATCACATTCTAGGGTTATCAGAGAAGGCTGGATCTTAAAGGTGAAGACCATAAAGAAAGGACAGTGAGATCAAAAAGGAAAGATCTGTGTAGAAACAGTAAAAAAAAAAAACCTCACACATCAGTGTGTCTGAGCAAAGCCGGGTTGAGAAATATTCTTGCTTAACTATGAAACCTAACAATATATTTTTCAGATGTGAGAGATGGAGTAAGAGAAAACCATACCACAATGGCTGCTGCCAGGCAGGAGTACGTCTTGGGCTGCTACTGTGGCTTCATCACGTCCCCATCCTGTGCTTAGAGGAGACCTCATGGTTACAAGGTGGCTCCCCTCACTTCTAGGAGGACATGATATCTAAAATATTTCACAAATGGTACAGATCTGGAGGCCCCTGCTCTTCCAGGAGTTTTTCCCTTTAGAATCACAGGGAGATCCAGGGGGCTTGGGCAAGGCACTAAGACAAAGAGGAACACTTGGGGAATTCAGGAAAGTTGCTATTTACCAACTGATGTGAAAGTCTTTCAGCGTTTTCACAACTGCACCACCGTATCTGTGGTAGCAGCTGAATATCAGTCCCATTTCTAGAATTCAGGTGGAAGGAGGAGGGAAGAAGAAGGGTGTGGGGTTCTCTTTTAGCAGGGCATTGCATTTATTTCCTAAGAACATTCTCCCAAGAAACTAATACCCAAATCTCACTGGGCCAAAGTAGGCCATGTGACAATACTAACTGCAAAGGAGCATGCATCTGTGTTTTCCAAGCCTCCGCAATCCAGAGAGGCAAGGAAAAGGGAGTTGTAACTGGCTTTTGGAAAGCCAGTTCCCAGTTTCTGCTACAGCTTATCATTATGGTTTGGGAAGGGCACGATTAAAGGCCAGCTCATCTATCCTAGAGGTGGGCAAATTGAGAACGAGGATCTCAGAAAGCAAAAAGCCCAACTTAAAGTAATGCATTATATTTTGAACACTGAATGTTTGACAATACATTTCACGGCTCATTTCCTGCTACTTGTGAATGCTAGTAAACACTCAGAGAGCGAATTCACATTTTTCATGTCAAATATCCTTATGGTTCTCCCCTCCCCCAGCTTGTCAACAGTTAAACAGGCCCCTGTGAGGACAGTCTGTTCACACTATAATCTTCTGCGACACTAAACCTTAATCTGTCTTAAAAATTTCTATTGTTTTTCACTAAAAGGTTATTCCAGAAATATTTTATAGAGCACATTCATTTTCTTGGCTGAGAATGAATTGCATAATCAGAGACACTCTAACCAATACTGAATCTCCCTTCCCAGTCCAAATTTAAGAATTTCATGCGGATTACTCATTGCCATCTATCTAGCTAATTCAATGTCATTATTTTTCTCTGGTCTAGGCAGAATTTACCCTTCCCTGAAATGAGCTTATCCCATAAGATATTAGTGGAAGGAGAACAATGTTGGTGAAGTTAGAGTCCCTGAAGTCCACACATCCACTCTCAAGCCTGGAATTAAGGATCTGTCAAAGTCTTCCATTAGAAGAGAAATTTTTTTTTTTTTTTTTTTTTTTTTTTTGAGACGGAGTCTCACTCTGTTGCCCAGGCTGGAGTGCAGTGGCATGACCTTGGCTCACTGCAACCTCTGCCTCCCGAGTAGCTGGGACTACAGGCACCCGCCATCATGCCCTGCTAATTTTTGTATGTTTAGTAGAGTCAGAGTTTCACCATGTTGGCTAGGCTGCCCACCTCAGCCTCCCAAAATGGTGGGAGTACAGGCATGAGCCACCACACCCAGCCTGTTTTTTTTTTAAAGGATTGCAACTTGCAAATTAATAAAACAGAGAATCAGGAAAGAGTTTGACTTAGCAGCTAGTGACCTTCCCTAAATACTTGGTTTTGCCTTTGATTTCATTCCCCCACTCCAATCTTACCCTGTTCTTAGCCTAAATCTCACTTACTATACAGATTACAATTTATCTGCCACTTCCTTTCATAGGCTTTCTCTGTCCCAAAGACTGAGTAAGGAACTTTGTCTGAACCTGCTCATCATCTACTCTCATTTCTAACATCCTAGCAAGTCTGCATCATGGTGCATATGCAGCACTGTCCAATGGATATGGATGCAAGCCATATGTGTAATTTAAGAGTCTCTAGTAGCCATTTTAAAAAAGTAAAAATAAACAAGTAAAACTAATTTTAACATATTTTCTTTAATGGAATATGTCCAAAGTAATATCATTTTGATATCTAATCAATATGAAAAATACTAATGGCATATTTTACATCCCTTAAGTAGTTCCAGTGAATGCTTTATATCTACATATCCTCTATTCATTTCCTTCTTCCCTTCCTTCCTTCCTTCTTCCCTTCCCTTCCCTTTCCCTTTCTTCCTTCCTTCCTTCCTTCCTTCCTTCCTTCCCTACCTACCTACCTTCTTTCTTTCTTTCTTTCTTTCTTTCTTTCTTTCTTTCTTTCTTTCTTTCTTTCTTTCTTTCTTTCTTTCTTTCTTTCTTTCTTTCTTTCCTTCGGACAAAGTTTCATTCTTGTTGCCCAGGCTGGAGTGCAGTGGCACAATCTCGGCTCACTGAAACCTCCGCCTACCAGGTTCAAGTGATTCTCCTGCCTCAGCCTCCTGAGTAGCTGGGATTACAGGTGCCTGCCACCAACACCTGGCTAATTTTTTTGTATTTTTAGTAGAGATGGGATTTCACCATGTTGGCCAGGCTGATCTCGAACTCCTGACCTCAGGTGATCCACCCGCTATGGACTCCCAAAGTGCTGGGATTACAGGTGTGAGCCACCTCGCCAGGCCTCATAGCTCTTGGTCCAAACCAGCCACATTTCAAGTGCTGGACAGCCACATGAGGCCATAGCAATGACACGTTTCTACACTATTTGGTTGTGCCTATGGGTTTCTTCCCCACTGCACTCAAGAGCAGGGATTATATTTATCTTTCACCACTATACCCCTAGCACCCAGCATATAGTGGAAGCTTAATAAATGTTTGATGAAAAAATAATTGAACAATCCCATCTCTGCCACTATTTAACCATGTGACTTTGGGTTAGTTGATTTCTCTGGAGCGCCTACCTTATTAAAAAAGAAGGTGTCATATTCCATGATTGCCAAGGTCCTCATAAATGTAAACATTCTAGGTCACTTAATTCAGTTCCCCCCTCCCTTTTGCTCTCTCAGTTAAAGCATCTAAGAAGATGCCCTTGATTTTCATTAACGGTGCTGCAAGGCCAGGGTGCAAGAGAAAGACACACAAATTTACCATGCTCCACCTTGCCATATTTTCCCAATTGGTCTTTGGATCTCAGAGATATTAGGATTGTGACACCATTCCATTTTTAAATAGAGTTTATTGTTTTTGTTAGATATAAAAACATCTTCAGTATAGAAATTTGGACAATACAGCAGAGTAGTCAGAAAATATTATTTATATAGCTACTACAACAGAGATAAATACAGTTAACATTTTTGTGTCTAACCTTCTGGTGTTCTTTCCTCTGTATTTACCAACAGCAGTATGTTCATAAATAGGCATTTGATGCTTCTTTTAGCAAAATGAGGGTCATAGTAGATGCTTTTTTTCACATCTTTTTTTTTTCATCTAACAATATTTTGGGAACATACACCTAAGTCATAAAATGTGAGTTGAAAGCATAATTTGGCTGGGTGCAATATAGAGCTTTATACAAATACATGGAGGTGCCACGTTAAGGAGATGAAAGAATAAACCAAGTGGATACCTGTGGAGACAGTTTTCCAGATGGGGGGGAACAGCAAGTGCAAAGGCTTGGTGCTGGGAACAAACCCAGTGTGCTAGTGTGGCTCACGCAGGATAAGCAAGGCAGAAAGAGGAGGAAAGTGAGATCAGAACAGCAACGGGAGGCCTGACAGTGTGGCGATTGTGGCCACTTACATAACTAGAGAACCTTCCTCTGAGAGATAAGAGGAGCTCCTATGGGGCTTTCAGCACCACGCTTGGTGAGGAGGTGGGTGCTACTGGCATCTAGTGGGTAGAGGCCAAGGATGCTGCTCAACGTCCTACAATGCCTAGGACAGTCTCTCACAACAAAGAATTATGTGTACCCAAGTGTCAGTAATGCCAGAGTTGAGAAACCTTGCTCTATAGGAAAATGAGCAGCAAGCAGAAGACCAGTTAAGAAGTTGCCAAAAACAAACAAACAAACAAAATGTAGACTTGAGAAGGTGTTTTGGACTCAGTTGGGAGCGGTGGAGGGGAGAATCAGTAGTCAGATTCTGCACAGAGTTGAAGATGGAGAGTTTCATGGTTTGCTGATGGATTGGACATGGAGCGGGGGGCAAAGAATGGAATCAGTTGACTTTGAGGTTTGGGGTCTGAGCAGTGTAAAGGGTGAAATTGTTAATTAACCAAGGTAGAGCAGAGTTTAAAGGAAGTTCAGTGAAGAAGATTAGGAGTCTGGATGTCAGGGGTTTTAGAACTGGATTTGAGAGAGCTGAAGACTGGTTGACATTAAAAAGTAAAGAAGAAGGAACAGCAAGAATGACTTCAGGTATGTGGCCTGGGCAGCCGGTTAAGCTGGTTAAACAGCAGAGTCCAACCGAGACAGGAAGAGAGTCCAGTTTGTAACTGGAAGACAGCAGGTTTGACTTTGGACATACTGAGTTGGACTGCACCCAAAGGTAATGGTCACAGCTATTGTATCTCCTCACCTGTCTCTGAGCATCAGCTAAGCTCATGAAGGAAAACTACCTTGTAAAGTTAAAGTCTCTTATATACAGAGTTAAAGTCTCTTATATACAGATGTTGTTTTCAAAGTCACATCACTTAATAGGGCTTTGAGTTTCTCTATCCAATTTCCTGGAAGACCATAATGTATGTCCTGACACATTCTGCCCTTCAAGAGTCTGATGAGAGTTGACTCTTTGCCCTCAGGGAAAATGCATATTTATTTAGGATGCTTGAAAATTAAGTTTATAGCAATTGAGCTTCCCTTTATTTGGCCTCAGAGCACATTAACGTTCTTTGAATTACACTGTTAAGAACATTTTAAGGGTTATTTTTACATCCGTGAAAGGCTTTCAAAGCTACAGAGCACATAGGATATATCATTCTCAAGGAAGACAACCCTAGGTGATTCTGGAATAATTTTCTTATAAGTAGTAGATAGGGATTATTATTAATTTTTGTTAAGGGACATATTGATAACCCTGTACTAACAAGTCTCCGTATTCCTTATTCCATTTTCTTCCCACAGAATCCCGTGAAGTATGTTCTGTTATTGTCTCGATTTTGCAGACAAATAAAGTGAGGCTTAGAGAAAGCAAGTAGTGCGCTCAAGGACCAGTGAGGAGAAGAAATCACAAGATGGATAAAAGATGGAGTGTGAAGGGATCTTAAAGACCGTTCAGGCTGGTCCTGGTGGCTCACACCTGTAATCCCAGTACTCTGGGAGGCTGATGCTGGCAGATCACTTGAGCCCAGGAATTTGAGACCAGCCAGGGCAATGTAGTGAAATCCTGTTTCTACAAAAATTAGCCAGGCATGGTGACACGACAGTCTCAGCTACTTGGGAGACTGAGGTGGGAGGATTGATTAAGCCAGGGATGTCGAGGCTGCGGTGAGCAGTGATTGCACCACTGCACTCCAGCCTCGGTGACAGAACAAGACCCTGTCTCAAAAACAAAAACAAACACCAAAAAATCATTCATTTGTTACACCCTGTACTTTACAAATAAGTCAGCTGGAGCCCCCATGAGGCTAAGTGACTTAGCCAAGGTTATGTGGCTAGCAAGCAGAAAACACAGCCATGAGCAAGCATTAGAGGCAAAAGATAGATTTTTGCATCCACAAACAACTCAATAACAAAGGACACAGATAGAAGAAAGGGAAAGTCAGTCAACTATTGAGGTTGGAGAGACTGATTCCAGATAAGTAAATCATATAAGGCCTGTGTTTGATGGCCTAGACTTTATCCTTTACTGCGCTGTTTCCCAGACCATATTCTGCAAACACTAGTTCCCTAGGAATTTACTAAGTATTCCATGAAAGTATTCAGTAGTCATGGAAGTTTGGAAAATGCAGGGAATCCCAGGCTGTGAAGTATGCTATGGACATTATAACTCTCCAAGAGGGAGCTAGAATACACAGCAGTTCTTGAAATTTATTTGACCAGCAAATCCATGTCCTCACATAGCTTATGTGAAAGTAGCATTCCTGAGACCACCTGCTTATAAAAAGCTGCTGTGCGGGACAGTTTCAAATGGAGATTAAAATGGGCAATGAGAAATGATGAGAGTCACTTCAAAAAAATACAATTTAGCATAAAAATCTGATTGTGTCAGCATTTACCTCTTTTTTTTTTTTTCTTTTTATTGCTGTACTGTTTCACACTTACTATTTGCAGTAGGTGTCTGGCGAGAGGTTGTGTGAAGTGATGGGGAAAAAGAGGAAGGGACTTACACAGTTTCAGAAATTCCTGGAAGGCTCCTTTGGAGTCTAATGTTTCTTTGTGTGTTTGCTTGCTTGTTTTCCCCACATAAAGAGATACCACATGTGGATTTGAACTCCGTTCTGCAATCCACCCGCCTAGACCTAGACCTGCATTCTACATGAATTGCAAGACTGATCCTGTTGCTCTGCAGGACCCTGGTGTGTGGGAGGATGTAAGGAGCCCACGTGTGGACCCACAGTGAAAGGAAGCATGTACATTTTATTTTATTTATGTATTTTTTTAATTTTTTTTTTTTTTTTTTTGAGATGGAGTCTCGCTCTGTCCCCAGGCTGGAATGCAGTGTTGTGGTCTCAGCTCACTGCAAGCTCCGCCTCCCGGGTTCACGCCATTCTCCTGCCTCAGCCTCCTGAATAGCTGGGACTACAGGCATCTGCTACCACGCCCGGCTAATTTTTTGTATTTTTAGTAAAGACGGGGTTTCACCGTGTTAGCCAGGATGGTCTCGATCTCCTGACCTCATGATCCGCCCGCCTCGGCCTCCCAAAGTGCTAGGATTACAGGCGTGAGCCACCACGCCCAGCCTTTAATAGTAATTTCTTGATAGACTTGTGGTGAAATTAAATGAGATACTTCAAGGAAAGTTCTGAGTGAGCATTCAGTAAATGTTAACTATTATTCTTAGCATTTTAATCATCATTTTGATACTTACTAAAAGAATTGAGAGAGACCAGGAGAGTTTCAAGAGGCAGTAGCTAAGGCTAACTGCCATTTTTGCCGAAATCTGACTATCATCGTAACACTCAAACGTCAAAGGCAACTTAAAAATGAAACTTGAGAAAGAGGCCAGGCGTGGTGGCTCACACCTGTAATCCCAGCAGTTTGGGAGACCAATGCAGGAGGATCACTTGAGCCCAAGAGTTCAAGACCAGCCTAGGCAACATGGCAAAACCCCATCTTTACAAAAAATAGAAAAATTAGCCAGATAGGATGGCACATGCCTGTAGTCCCAGCTTGATTGGGAGGCTGAGGCAGCGGAAGGATCAACTGAGCCCAGGATATTGAGGCTGCAGTGAGCTGTGATCACACCACTGCACTCCAGTCTGGGCAACAGAGAGAGAAAAAAAGAGAGAAAGAGAAAGAAATTATTTCAAAACAATTTCTGTAAAATATGGATATGAATGAATATGGGAAGACTTACTTAAAGAATACTGTTGATACTTTTTGCAATTTATTTTTAAACTAGCATGAAGTACCTAGCTAAGCAAAAAAGGACTCTAAGTCAGATATTTGAATAGCGTCTGTGGCAGAGCGGCAATACACATGATATACAGTTGCTTTGTAGTCGTGGGCTCTTTAATTGAGCAGACTGATGTGTTGCTCACATAATGGATGTGTGGAGTAGAATGAGTGCCAGACAGGATTATTTCACCCCCTCAAAGCAATGCATTTGAAGTGCAGATGAATACAAACCATTTAGGAAATAATTGGTCTGACCCAGTAGCAGAAGTGGCCATTTTGGCAGCAGGGACAAAGGTGTTACTCAGGTGACAGGAGGCAATGAGGCTAAGATGTAGAATGCAAGATTTCTCTGGTTTTAAACCTGTCAGCATAAGAAATAAAGGAAAATTGCAAACACAGTTCCAACCTTTCTGATGCCAGTCTTTCAGACTTTGTTAAAAAGAAAAAGGATTAAAAAAAATCTCTCTCTCTCTCTTTTTCTCTTTTATTACTTCTATATCAGGGGTTAGCAAAATTTGGCCCATGGGGCCAAACCAGCCCACTACCTGATTTTATAAGTAAAGTCTGTTTTTAAATATAGCTATGCTCATTCATTTACACATTGTTTATGGCTGCTTTTGTGCTACCGTGGCAGAGTTGAGTAGTTGTACAGAGACCTTATGAGCCACAAAGCTTAAAATATTTTTTATCTGGTCCTTCACAGAAAATATTTGTTGACTCTTGATCTACAGCTGTAGTTCAATCAAGGCCACTCCCATCTCTTTGCTTAAAATCCTTAAATGACATGCTGTTGTTCCCCTAAGTTTGAATTTTAAATGTGGTTTAAAAGATCTACAAGCTGGCCTCTCTCTACCATGCTGACTTCACCTCTCCACTATCTGCTCCACACCTTTACTCCAGATACACAAAAGGACATTTAGTTCCTCCGAGGATTCACACTCAGTCTTGTCCCTAGGTCTTTGCATGTACTGCTCCCTCTACCTAGAACATGCTTCCCCAGCTTTCCTTCCTCTCTTTACCAAGATTGTTTTGCATTTTTCTCATTGCCATTAAGCTCTTAAATTGCTCTATGTGCTCTGTTTCTTCAGGTGTAAGTTCTACTTCTCTTTGTTTTAGGGTTTTCACATTCCTCAAATGATGATTAGTGATTGTTCTCCATTTTTGTACTTGAGATTATCCATTTGCTTGTGCTACCTATTGAAGTAGGACCTGGAGTTGTGGCTTTAATTTTGATGAGAGCTGGGGAGCAGAGGCAATTCTGTACCTGCTCTGCTGAGTACTCCCCACCACTCTGAGTGAAACTCTGTGTCCTCTGCTCTAACCTGCAGGCAGATGCTTTTCAGCTGTTGCCTGGTCTAAGAGGGAGAGTTGCAGGGGTCAGTCATCTTGACCTGGTCCTCCAATGAATTACCTTGTCATTTCACCATCGATTCTCTCTTTTTCTTTTTCCACCTCTGAGCATGAAACACCCTTGATGGAAATCCAGTTGTAAGAACAGACTATTTCTTACCTTCATGTGAGATGTAGGTAATATTTCGTGTTCCTTTCTTTAAAAAATCATATTTTCTACCTTTCTGGGGACTTAATGCAGAAGAATTTAGCCTGTAGCATGCACTCCACCTGTCAACTTGAAAGAGAAGATATTGCTTATTATGTCTTTTATGCGAAACTGTAACCTCCACAATGGTGTGGATCACCACATCTGTCTTTTTCACAATTGGGTAATTGCTACCTATGGCAAAATCTAAAACATGGCAAGTGCTCAATAAATATGCATTGAATGAAACAACAAATGGAGAGTGGTGGATTACTGGTAACTCATGTTTGCTACCAGGTGAACCAACATCCCCACAGCACAATTTAGCCTAGACTCCAGTTTTAAAAAATGAAAGCAGAGCAAAGAATCTTAGCCAAAATATCTTTATACTTTTTATTTTCATTTTTGTCCATCATTATTGTAACAGGAAGAAGCTCTCTGCTTCTTAGCAAGTGTTCTAGTACATAGTGTGCAATCAAAAGATGAGCTTTAGTCAAAATCATGAGAGATGTAAAGGTACAATTATGTCTCCCTTTTGGTCATTTCCCACAAATATGTAGTGGCATGGATTTCCTCATGTTGATCCCATTTCAGTCAGGGAAACGTCATCTCAGTTCTCTCCAAGATGTACAGTGAAGTCCCAATCAAGCATATTAATATCACAATGCCATTTTTTCCCCTATTATCCACTCCACTCATTACAACTTGTTTATCTTGTATTCATCCTCAGGGGCCTAAGTTTTCAGCTAAATAACCTTTTAAACAGTTCTTGTGTTTTCCTAAATTTTGTATCACTGTTACAACATTGGATGATATTTAGATATAAATCTATGAATGTGATTACCTTAGGTGTATATTTATATACAAAGAAAATGCATGATCAACCATATAACTAGAGCATCAAGATTTTGAAGTGTGGTTTCACATTTAACAAGTATATTTAAGTATATTTAACTGATTCAGAGAAAACTTATGAAAACAAATTATTTAGGGATGACTAGTATCAATGTCATGTGGATATCGAAAAAATTTGAAAATAGTTTTGAAAGAACTGAAGCTCAGGAAATACACTAATCAAGCTGTCATAATAAAACAAGTTCACCATTTAATGCCATATACTTCTCAATAGTTAAGTTTCTGAGAAACTTCCAGAGTCCATGCTTTATCCCAAATATAAGACTCTGTGCCATTCAATAGGCAGAGAAAATTCAGAGGAACAGTGTTTGCTCCTGTGCAGATGACATATTTGTTCCCACAACCACTTGATTGACCCGAAGCCAGTGTCTTTTCCCAAATGCCAGGCTAAGGTATAAATCACTGGGCTGCAAAAAGTCATTAAGTTGTATCAGCTAACTTCAGGTATATTTAAAACCCACCAACATGATTTTGCATTTTCTTTTGAAAGAATTATGAGCATAGAGATACGGCACTATGCATATGACTTTTCAGTATGTGTTGAAGCACCACCATCTTTAGTGACATGACTAGGTGAAGGCACTTTATCCCTTGACAATGAGTGGAAGCTCATTCTGATGAACCACACCCTCTTACACGAGCATGCTCATGTCTAATAAAGCCAAATACTTTTTTAAAAACACTCATCTTAACTTCCAGCTTCAGTGCTGATATCTAAATAACTTGAGAATTATCAACTCTACCCATACAACAAAAAACCTAGACAAACTAAAAATCAACAAATTTTTTTAGACCCATTGGAGCACCGATGTCACAGGCCAAACCACCACCATGAAATCTGGAAAGACAGGCAATTGCAGTCAACACTGAGACTGGCTTACCCAGAGGCCAAAGCGGCAAGGGCCAAGTACTGGCAGGAGCAGTTAAATGCTAATTTTTAGGAGTTGCTGGAGGCTGCGTGTGGACTAGTATGAGGGTAAGAACTCCTGTGGACTCCATCTTAGGAGAGAGCCCCCACACCATCATGGGTTTCATCTTTAAGAACCAGAACCACATCAGGTTCTCATGGTGAAGGTCTGACATAGATTTCCTTCTGGCTCTCCCTAGAGGGAGAGAATAGCAATCATGAATTAAGCCCTACATGCTCTCCATTAAAACAACAACAACAACAACAACAGCTTACTCTCCAGGAAAAAGGGCTTTGCCAAGCTCTATTCCAGCTAGAAGAGGGGAAGTTCTCCCACTGTACTTCCCCCAAGCCCAATGGCCACAATTAGAACCATTTGAACACAAAATAAATAAAGTGGTATTGGATTACAACCCAAAGGATAAAATAAATATATAAATAAGTCCATACTGATAAAAACAAATAATTGGATGGGTAACACACACACAACACACACACACACACACACACACACACGTGCATGCGCAGAATAATTGACTAATATTCCATGCAGAATACTTCTAGGTAATTTATATAGATATTCAACCATCAAGGAGGAGGAGCCTCCTGCTTTGGCATGGGCTACACAGAGTGACTTCTTTCCAACGCATACAGCATGAAAAAGGGATGACAGAGAAGAGTAACTTTATAGTTGAGAAACCTGACAAACACAACCTTGACCAAGGGCACAAGGTTGATATCAATGGTGATGAGTCACAAACTATTGACTCTAGATAAAAGCATGTACCCCTGATATGTTCTGATGAAATTGGCACTTCATCTCTGTGATATTCTACCCCCAAACATACAACCCCAGTGTCATGATGAGAAAAACATTTTTAAAAATCCCAATTGCGGAATAGGCAGCAAAATATTTGACTAGAATTTCTCAAAACTCTCAAGATCATCAAAAACAAAGAAAGTCTGAGAAACTGTGAGAAATGGCCTGCTATGGTTTGAATGTTTGTACCCCTCCAAAATTCTTATCGAAACTTAATCACCAAGGTGATGGTATTAAGGGGTGGGGCATTTTAGGAAGTGATTAAATCATGAGGACTCTGCCCTCATGAATGGGATTAATGCCCTTATCAAAGTGTGAGAAGGAAGTAGCTGGGCCCTTTTGCCTTTTATTGCCTTCTGCCATGTGAGGATGCAGCAAGGAGGCACCATCTTGGTTGCAGAGATATTTCATCAGACACTGAATCTGCCATTGCCTTGATTTTGGACTTCCCAGCCTCTAGAATGATAAGAAATAAATTCCTATTATTTATAAATTACACAGTCTCCTGGTTTTGTTTATTTGTCTGTTTGTTGTTTGTTTTTTATAACAGCACAACTGACTGGGACACTGTTACAGCCAAGAGGAACCTAAAGAGACATAATGACTATGTGTATTGCAGTATTCTGGGTTCTGGAACAGAAGAAGGATATTAGGTAAAAACAAAGGAACTCTGAATAGACCATTGACTCTAGTTAAAAATAATATATCAATATTGGTTCATTGGTTGTGCTAAATGTATTATACTCAGATGATAATAATAGGAGAAACTGGGTATGGGGTGAATGGGAAGGAACACTTTGTACTATAATGGCTTCAGTTTTCTATAAATCCAAAATTTGTTTGTAAAATGAAGAGTTTATATAAAAATGGAAAAAATAAAAACAAAACTTAGTTCACCTTAGAATCAGCAGCCAATATCAAATGAGAGAAATTATCTGGCATTCATGTGCAGTTGGGCCTTTCAGAATATCCACCTTCATTCCTCATTTTCTGATTCTTTCTGAAGACCTCAACTCCTGAACCCAGTTCTGTCTCTTGCTTGTACAAGGGAATACATACTGAGCATATGATGTCAGATTTTGCTTCATGTATGTTTTTGATATATGGTCTGATATTTTCTTCTATCTCTCCATCAGAATTTAGCATTAATAAAGATATTTAAAATGATTAGTAGCATAATAAGGTCCAGACTATCAGACTTACCAAGGCTGCAAGTTCAAGAACTCTTCTCCCATGCAGGATTTCTCAGTAGAAGCTGGTTTGGTGAGCATAGACATTACAGGGCTGACTCTACCAATCCTCTTAGGCATAATAGAGAAATTGTTGCAGGGGAGGAGGAGGAGGAAAGACACTAGTTTCCCGTAAAACAAAGCTAGTAGTTTTCTATGATAGCATTCTGTGGTCATTTATTTTTGAGAAATTCTAGACCAGCTTAAAAACAAAAACCTAAACATGCTTCTTTAGGGTAGAACTGCTCAGTTCTCATGTGCTAATCTAAATGAATATCCCATACAGAGATATGGAAAGTAATAATTCCTCAACTTATTTAATTATGGACTTTTTTGGTGGTGATGGTAGTGATGGTGGTGGCATGCCTATTACCACTGTGAGGCTTAATAAAAGAGAATTTCAAAAACACTATCTTAGAGGCATAAATGGCACCGCGTACTGATTACAGTATTGTCAACAAATGTTTAAACATAAGTTATGTGTAAGACAACCTGTTTCTCACAAGCTTACACATGTGGACTCTCCTACTTTGTTCCAGTTCCTTCTATGAAGGGCTGGCAGTCTAAGGGTCAGGTCAGGCAAAGCGGAAGTGAAAATTGCTTAGTTTATTTTCTTCATCACCGAAGTCAGCTGGAGGTACAAGAGGCGAAGTTAAATGCACAAAACACCTTCCTTTCCATTGTGTTATACAATTTTTCCTGTTGCTTTCTTGAACTTTGTTTGCCCAATGTGGAGCTAGTCTCCTCCAGTGGGTTGTGGCTCCTCTACTTATTATTCTCTTCATTTGCAAGTAGATATTCTAATTTGTATGTTTCTATTACTGAAGGGCCCCAGTGCCAGTGAAACCAGGAGTGGTTAAGAGCAATTCCACCTAGACTGAGACCTCTCCTCTCTTTCTTAGTCAGAGGCCAGTGGTATGTGCGGCTCATGTCTTCTGCAGTCATAATGTGGCAAACATTCTGTGATATCAGTCTTCTTTTTTTTTTTTTTGGAGATGGAGTTTCACTCTTCTCGCCCAGACTGGAGTGCAATGATGCGATCTTGGCTCACTGCAACCTCCGCCTCACGGGCTCAAGTGATTCTCCTGCCTCAGCCTCCCAAGTAGCTGGGATTACAGGCATGCACTACTATCCCCGGCTAATTTTTGTATTATTGGTAGAGATGGGATTTCATCATGTTGGCCAGGCTGTTCTCGAACTCCTGACCTCAGGTGATCTGCCGGCTTTGGCCTCCCAAAGTGCTGGGATTACAGATGTGAGCCACTGCGCCTGGCCCAGTCTTCCTGTTTGGTTTATTTCTCACCCATTTCTTACCCCCAGTCAAGGTCTTTTCAAAGCTTCCATTTTACCTACATTTACTAATTTAACTCAATTTACACGTCTAAATGAATATTGGAAACTGTCTACCAAATGATTCCCTTTCATCAATACTGCATTCACAACACAATCTAGTTGGAGAGAGGATAGAAATATTTCTGTATATAAATACCATAGAAAAACCTAATGCAGAATCTAGAAATAAACTAGTAAATTACTATATTATTGGAGTGCCTTTTTGTTATATTCTTTAAAACAAATTGGAGTTGAATCTCATTCTTTAGGACAATAACTATTAGTTTCCCCATTGTATGTGGGGGAAATTAGTCTACAAGAAGTCTACAGACTTGGCAATGTGACCAAGCTGTATAAGACATAGGTCATGGACACCTAAAGCAGCTTCGTCTCTATAAATGCTCATGTTTGCTTTGTTGGGGGATTCCAATAGACAGCATGCTTGGTAAAACATGGTCTTTCAAATTGGGTGGGGTCAATTAGTACCTGACAATGTCTAAAAAGGAATTCATAAATATCCAAACATTAACAACATAGCCATTATATTACTGCATGATTTTCAATATCATTAAAGTATGTTGCTGCTTCTTAAGGTTGATTTATAAGTGACATGCAGATGACTAGTGCAAAATCCTGGTGCTTCCCTGTTTTACTAAAATACACTGAGAGGACTTCTGATGTTGGTTCTGTATGCACAGCAGATTGTGTGCTCCACCTCCACCTAAGGTTTTCGTCTGTGGCATGCTGTGGAATTACTCATAAGGCAGCATATTATGGAGTTGTGATTTCATTCAAATCGGTAAGATGTGGTAATGAAATCATTCCTTATAACATGTT
Organism: Pan troglodytes; assembly: GCF_028858775.2. Classification (NCBI taxonomy): domain Eukaryota; kingdom Metazoa; phylum Chordata; class Mammalia; order Primates; family Hominidae; genus Pan; species Pan troglodytes. Next base: position 59,111,455 of record NC_072419.2, on the reverse strand, counting down.
TCAGGTCTATTAAACAAGCACATTGAGGAATTCCTGTTTTATCTGAAGTAAGCCTGTCACCATAACCTAATTGCAATGTCTATGCACCAGGAAGAACGTAGCATTCTTGGGATGATTTTAGGAATGAATTATTTAAGTTTCCTATTTCCACTTAATAATCTTCACAGATTAGTGCATTACACTTATCCCTTTATGATTTGCAAATTTGTCTAATTATGGTTCCTGGTACCTCCAAGCACAACATTCTTAAATGTGTTCATTCCAACTATGGGAAGGATTGCTGAGCCAGGGCATCCGTAGGTAAGAAAAACTTTGTAGGGCCAATCTACTAATAAAACCTGGCATGATGCTTGCTGCAAAGATGCTGCCTGTCAAAGGCTTAATCAGGGAGAATAATCTTGCCCACTCTTGCATCCAGGAAAGTCACTGTTTATGACTTCAGGGAGTAATGTCTTGTTAATTTAAGAGAGAAGCTGGGAGCGAACCCTTCTAGAAAAGCACATAAAGGGCTGGGGTGGGGGAGGCTTATTTAGGGTGCTTTTTACCCATTCCATATCAGTGAAGTTTAAAAGAATTACAAGAAATCTTCTAGCTTGTCATTTTTTGGGGGAGCTGGTTGATGATCTTCGGCCTCTGCATACCATCTACACATTGCCCTGATCAGTTAAAACTGTAATTTGCATTGGGATTTAGGTCAGTCGTAGAGAAGCTACTGCATAGATCCTCACTACTTAAAGTGTGGCTCCCTGATGGGTAGTATTAGCATCACCTGGGACCTTGTTAGAAAAGCAGACTCTTAAACCCCACCCCAGACCTATGGAATCAGAGTCCACGTTTTAACAAGCTCTCTGGGATAGTCATATGCACAGTCAAATTTGAGAAGCACTGATTTAGGGCATGCATCTCCAAAGTGGGGTGCATTTACCTCAAGGAGTGTCCAAGAAGATTCACCAGGGACCATAAGTCACAAAAATTTATTTACTTTCATATACTTGTATTATTTCTATCTTGTGAATTTTAATAACATATATAATATTGTAATATTGTACATGAACAAAACTTATCAACAAACACATATTGGTTGTGCATGCTAAAAAGTTTCCTAACAACAAAATATTTGCCTTGCACTAGTCTTCCTCCAAGTATGGGCTGCAAACTACCTTTATCAGGATTAAATGGAGAAGGCTGATTAACCATGTAGATCTCTGGGATCCAACCTGACCCAGTGAAACAATCTCTGGGAGTTGGCATTGGAAATCTGCATTCTGAACAAGTTTCAAGGGCAGTTTGAGAACGACTGGGTTAGACCGCCTTCTGCCTGCTTTGTTTGAAGTGTGATAGTAGATGTTTGCTTGCTCCCCAACCTAACATCACTGTATCTTCTGTCTTACATTTGGCCCAACACCCAACCATGAAGATTTTCATTATATAGGTTGAGAATCCCTAATCCAAATCCAAAAATCCAAAATCCAAAGTCTGAAATGCTCCAAAATCTGCAATTTTTTGAGCCCCAACCTAAGGTAGTGACACATTTTCTTTCTGATGGTTCAGTATACACCAACTTTGTTTCATGCACAAAACTATGTAAAATACTGTATAAAATTAGTTTCAGGCTATATGTATAGGATGTTTATGAAAAATAAATGAATTTTGTGTTCACACTTGCCTACCATCCCTAAGATAACTCATTATGTATATGCAAATATTCCAAAATCCAAAAAATATCCAAAATGTGAAACACTTCTGGTCCCAAGGGATACTCAACCTATATTATTTTATGGCATTTACATCATTTGCATATCATTATATCATTTCATTATGTCATTTAATAAAAATATCACTATGATGATTTTGGAATATTTTTCAGGTTCTATAGATATGTATCATGAACAAAGTAAACAGTAGCCTTCCCACATACCCTCCTTTTCTAGAGTCAGTTGATATCTGGGCTTGTGAACTCTCCTGCCAGCCTCCAAGACAGGGAGTTAATAGCCAAAACCAAATGGAGCTCAGAAACCCATAGTGGTCAGGAGGTGATTCATACAGGTATCATTTCTTAACATTCCTCTGCAATATAGGAAGAAACCAGGTATAGGTTCTACAGAGGTCTTAAATTGGAAGGCAATTCAACCCATTTCTGACTTTCAGAGAAGCCCAAGTAACAATGTTGGCCAAGGTTAGGCATCCCTTTGCATGCTCTTGATTTTCCTATTTGTTTCCCACATGGTTCAAAAAGCATGTAGACAGTGGCCGGACACGGTGGCTCACACCTGTAATCCCAGCACTTTGGGAGGCTGAGGCAGGTGGATCACGAGGTCAGGAGATCAGGACCATCCTGGCTAACACGGTGAAACCCCGTCTCTACTAAAAAAAAAATACAAAAAAATTTAGCCGGGCGTGGCGGCATGCGCCCGTAGTCCCAGCTACTCAGGAGGCTGAGGCAGGAGAATGGTGTGAACCCAGGAGGTGGAGATTGCAGTGAGCCGAGATGGCACCACTGCACTCCAGCCTGGGCAACAGAGCGAGATGCCATCTCAAAAAAAAAAAAAAGCATGTAGACAGTAAGCCAACTTTTCACATGTTTGCTTTGCTGGGGAGGAGGGGTTCCAACAGACAGCATGCTTGCTAAGACAGCATCTTTCAGGCTGGGCAGGGGCAATTAACACATGATAATATTTTTAAAGGAACTCATAATTATCTAAGTATTAACAACATAGCCACTACATTTCTTTTTCTTTTCTTTCTTTCTTTTTTATTTTTCTTTTTACATGGAGTTTCACTGTTGTTGCCCAGGCTGGAGTGCAATGACGCAATCTCGGCTCACTGCAACCTCTGCTTCCCAAGTTCAAGCGATTCTCCTGCCTCAGCTTCCCAAGTAGCTGGGATTACAGGCACCCGCCGCCACGCCCACATAACCACTATATTTCTACATGATTTTCAATACCTTAAAGTATGTTGCTGCTTTTTAAATTGATTTATAAGTGACACTGTGCACAGTGGGGCATAGAGACAAATAAGATAGAGTCATTGTGCAGAACAGCCTGAAGTCCAATGTGAAAAAGTCACATGATCAATTAAATACAGAATAAAGTGCAAAATGAAAAACAATGGAATCCTGGGGAAAATCTATGGAAATGTACAATAAGAGAGCCATTCCATCTCCCTCGACAAGGTAGCAGGAGAGGTAAAGGAAGGCTACACAGCAAGGTTTCTCACCTGCTAGACCAAGCTTGAAGAATGAGTGAGATTTTACCAGGTAGAGAAAGGAGGGCAGATGCAGAGAACAAATTTATTATTTCTAGACTCCATTCCTGCTGTTTCTTCTGTCTTCCATTTTATATAGTTTTTATATAGTGCAATGTGGGATGGGCTCATTCTATCACCATCATCATCATCATCATCAACATCAACATCATTATCAACAATATTATTGGTTCCTTAGTATGTGCCTTGCGCATGTGCTTTCATGTGTGTTTTTTAATTTAATTCTCAAAACCGCCCCGGGATCATGTTCTACCATTATTCCTGCCTTTCAAATGGGGAAGTAGAGGAACAGAAGCATAAGTAACTTGCCCAAGGTCACCCAGCTAGTGAGACGTGTGATAGGATTTAGACGCAGTTAATCAGACTCATGATGTCTGTCAAGATAACTTGTTCCTTGTTGGTCACTGGCCCCATTAACAAGACATACATCCATTAGTAGAGTCAAGGGTCATAGCCATGGCTTCAGTCACTGAATTAACTTTCCAGGTGAAGCTAAGTCCACAAGCTGTTGTCCCTGGTGACCAAACTAAAGTGCTCTTCAGAAATCCATCATGTGCCATATTATTTTTATTCCTGAACTAGGTGATTTGTTGCGATGCTGCCAATTGTCTGGCAATCACCTGCCAGTTCTGGAAATAAACCCCACTATCGTTTAGAGAGCAATAAAGGGGAGCCCTTGATGTATGGGAGTTGGCAGGAAGATGTGGATCCCACCACCCTCTAAATCCAGTCTAGGCTAAGTTAAACACTGTTGACCTATCTGGGCTGCAGATTTGGTCCCCATCCAATGTACTCTTTGGATTGTGGATCTGTGTCTCTGAGACTGTGAATATGGTCCTTTTCCCCAGCACTAAATTTCTCCTAAAATTTACTTTCCAAAACATTATTTTTAATGTTAAACAACCTCAAAATGCATTTTTCATGTTTATTGCCAGTGCATAAAATTACAATGCTGTGAACATTTTTAGCAGCATACTAATATCATGATCCATAATTTAAAAGGTGACTTTAGTATGGCAATAAATTTCATGAGACACTGAAACCTCTGCAGAAAGTAGACAAATTAGGGGCCAGCCATTCAACCAACATTTGAGAGGATGTGGTTAATTACTATGTTTCCACCATTAGAGAGAACTGTGGGAACAACTGTTGTCTGCTCCGCGGTAGAACAGTGGTAGGGGAAATAATGGGAGACGGGGTTTGCAAACTGTCCTTTAGGAAGACGTTGATGACGTTTAGTCCATGTAGGGGGAGTGATGAAATCAAGGTAAGAGGAATATGACTTCACAGATTTCCCCCAATTAAAAAAAAGAAAAAAGGAAAAAAATCAGCAGACGCACCCACACCAAGGCTGTGTTGAGCCTACTAGAAGGTGAATGCTGTGTGTCAGGAGTGAGGCTATTAGCTCTCACTGGCTGAGTTTCACAGTTTGAAATGAATTTTTTTTCCTGTATTTTCGCCCTCCTGAGGTCCTGACCAATTGCCACTTTGTCGGTGAGCTTTTTTAATTTTCAAGGAAGGTAGGTAGTGTGTGAAACAAATCAATTGCTTCTTCAGAAACCATATCTGCATGGCTTCTCACTTTAGCTTCTGCCAAGCTGGCGGCAACCTCAATTTTTTTTTCTCCAAAAGGTACGACGCCCAATTAGGAAGCCAAGTGAATATGGAAACAGTTACATCAGGCACAGAAACTGCACAAGGATCACTTTCTTGGCAGAAGGTGATGGCTGATGGAAGTGGGGTGAGATTCTGGACAACGTGCACGTGCCTTCAAGTGGATACGGGGGTTGCTGGTTCTCTCTGTGTGCTCACAGGAAGGACCTGGTGACAGCAGGAAGATAATTACCAAGTGAAAAGCTCTAATGAAGCCATGGAAATTAGCACACCCCCAACAAGTTACAGGGCCGAAAGCACGAGCACGCACACACGCCCACGTGTGCACGCACACGTCCCAAATGATGCGTTTAACATGACTCGCCCACCCTGGCATCGTTACTCTATTTAGGCTAATGATGCCGGGGACAATCAGAGCTATCACTGCTCTGAAAATGATCAGTACCTTATAGAAAAGCCCCCTGGGGAAATTTGGCCTGTTAAGGCTTTTCAGGTCTGATGGATTTTTTTAATCTATCCGCCAGACTGCTTTGAAAGCTAAATAGATGCCCATCAACAGGCTGTCTGTCAATGATCAACAACTTCACATATTTTGCTTGTGTTGACACGTTAGTTTCAATCTAATGGGTTGTTTGCCAGATGGCTGCTGTCCTCATTAGGGACTCTTAGGACATCAAGTAAGTATTCTTTGGGCTGGTTTATGGACAAAACAGGATGGCCCTTTGTTTCTAACTATTTTCTAAACTATTTTTGTTCTAACTATTTTAAAAGGTCTGAATTAACTGATGGATGGGCTTTAAGGAAGGTGTGTCTATGGCTATCATGAACATGTATGTATGAACATATATAGTGGGCACTGGCAACACAATTCCTTCCTGTTTACTTAACTGAGAATAGAGGTTGTGCTACATCAGGACAAAAATATACATTTAGGAAAAGTGAACTTTGGTTAGGAAATGACTTAAGTGATGACAACTGAAGGTTTGAACTCATTAAACATACCAGATCAAGTATTCTTTAACATCTTGGCTTCTGAGGATTATCACATTTCTCTCTGTAGCATGACTCAAAAGCTTAATATGTTGTCCTGTCCCAGGGCAGGGTTATTAAGTTCTCTATGCTTTCCTAGCTGTATTCTTTCCTTAGTCAATCTCATTTAGCCCTGTGGTTTTAAACATCTTCTATGGCCAGTGACTTCCAAATTGTATCCAAGCTCTTATTTTTTTTCACAGGATCCTACTCCTGTGTCCAGCTACATATTCGATTTCTCATATGCATCTCAAATTAACAACATCTTGAAAAGAACTTTCTAAATATTTTTTGCCAAAATATCCCTCATCTGCTCACTTTTCTTCATTTCCACTCCCACAAACCAAAGCTCCTTACTTGGATTATTGCAATTGCCTTCCTAATTGGTCTGTTTACTTCTACTCTTGTTAGTAGACAATCCTCTTTTCACAGCAGCAAAGGGTGTCTTTAAAAGATATTCAACACAACACGTTAAATTTCCTACATAAAACCCACCAATGGCTTCATAATACATAGAGAATGTCTCCCAACTCCTTACCATGTAACTATGTAGGACCGGGCTACACCTACCTTTCAGTTTCTACCTCCTACTATTCCCCTGTCCAGATTATGCTCCAGAGATGTCCTACAGCACACTCAGCTTGTTCTTTCTAAGGGCTCTTGAATTCATTTTACCTCAGCCTGGAATGTTCTGTCCCTAATATTCTATTTTTTCTTGTCCCTTAAGTTTCATCCCAGAAATTCCTAACTACTCTTTCCAGAATATTCCACCCAAGCCACTCCATCATGTCACCCAGTATTGATCTTTTCCCTTCACTTGCCACTATTGGCAATTGACTTGTTCATATATTTTCTTTCTGGTTTATGGCTTTCCAAGCTAAAATCTAAGTTCCGTGGACCCTGTGTTGCTCACTACTCTATCTGTGACACTTGGAAGAGTAACTAGAAAATATAAATGCTTAATAAATATTTATTTGTTAAACAAATTGTTATGGATTGGGCATTTTCTCCTTCACCCACCCAAATTTATTGGTTGAACTCTTAACCTTTATTGTGATGGTATTAGGAGTGGGACTTTGGAAGGTAGCTAGGTTGTGAAGGTAGAACCCCATAAATTGGATTAGTGTCCTTATAAAAGACACAAGGGCTTGTTCTCACTCAGCTCACCACTATGTGGGGATACAATGGGAAGATGGCCATCTACAAATCAGGAACAGTGCCCTCACTGGACACCAGATCTCCTAGTGCCTTGATCTTGGCCTCCCCAGCCTCTAGAACTGTGAGAAATAAATGCGTGTTGTTTAAGCCGCCTAGTCTATTTTAATTTTCTATAGAAGCCTAAGCTGCTTAGGACACAAAAGGATGCTTCAGTATAATAAAATTTAGCACAGAATTACATATATTCTTTTTCATTTTATAGAGTTTTGGGTCTTAATTTCTCAACTATATTAAAAACTCCTTGAAAGGAGGAACTCTGATAATCCCTCAGCGGCATCATTGCAAGTACCAATAATGATCATTGATAAATTTACATATAAACAAAGCTTTCTTTTTAGAATATTCTTTCTATTGGACAGCCATATTCCCTAGCTCTCTTCAGTTATATTCAACAAAAGGCAAAACAAAATAAAAATGAACACTGTTTACAGAGGGAGTGGATGCATACTTCAAATTAAACCAAGGGATTAGTAGCAAAAGAAATAAAAACCAGGAAATTCAGGGAAAAACAATACAAATCGTGCAGTAGACATCAAAAATCTAGTTATGAAAATCATTTAAAAACCCCTGCAGTCAGTGTTTCTATTAATTAATTTATTCACTTATTTAGTAAATATACATAGAGCTCCAACTACATGATGGATTGTTGCTGTAGAACAGTAAACTTGAGACACCATTTGCAACCTTTGAGGATGATTGACTAATGGAAGAGACAGACAATTGTTCAGATAATTGCAATACAGGGTAAATGGTAGTAAGAAATGAATAGTCACAGGAGTTGGAGAGACCCAGACAAAATTCTGACTTGGCCTAGAGGGTCCAGAGAGCATCCCAGAAGTGGTTGGCCACCTTGTGTTAATGCTGCGTTCATCACATTCTTAATGCACATTAAGAATCACCTAGGAAACTCGTTAAAATGCAAATTCACAATCCCTTGCCTAGGATCCTGATGCAGGTGGTTTATAAATCACATTTTACAAAACTGTGCTTGGTAGGTAAGATGAGGTTCTTTGGAGTCAGACACTTCTGCTTGTGAGCCTCAGCACTGCTCTCATACATTTGCTATATGGTGAAGCTTCTTTCCCTCGCTGACCTCTCCCTTGCTTGTACAAAGGGGATAATAATACCAACCTCATGTAGTTGTGGTGAAGACATAGATAATGATGGTGAGACATAAACACTACACCTGGCACATAGAAATACCCTGTAAACATAGCAAGGGTTATTGTCATCAATGTTATCATCAACCTAACAAAGCAAAGGGAAATGTCTTAAGCAGAAGAAACCAAATATCCCAGCCGTGATATATGGTATAACAATACAGTCTAGACCAAGGGTCAATAAATTTAACCTACTGCCTGTTTTGACTCTGGAGCCAGGCCACTAGGGCTTGAATCCCAGCTCTGACACTTGCTAGCCGTGAAAACTTGGGTAAGTGACTTCACCTTTATGTGCCTCAGTTTCTTCTAAGAAGTAGAGATAATATGAGTACCTTCCTCATGGAGTTGTTGTGAAGACTTTAATAGATACAAAGTCTTTAGACGAGGGCCTGGCATAGAGTAAACACTCCATAAATATTAGATATTCTTATTATTAATATAGGATAGGTCTTTATTTGTTTACTGAATCTTAATGGTTTATGAAAAACAGCTGGAATGGGATATCTACGGCTATGACTTGAGGCCAAGAAGATGAAGGAAAAACGGATTTGCTCTAGATGAAGCAGAGTTCATCGACGACTCAATTTTATACCTAAGTTCATTTTTATATCTAAGACTCAAATCACTTAAAACTCTCTGTGCCCTTCTGAGCTTTTATTATTTCATATGGATGCATAGAAAAACAACCAGACTCTTCACAAAGGTCTAGCAACAAACAAGCAATCAACCACAAATATGACCAAATTCTATTTATGTGAATATTCCCTTTGTGTGGTTTTCCTTTTTCACACATACAATTTTATTTTGTTGGCCTGGCCACCTCACTGTCTGTTGCCTCAGCTGTGATGGCATTCTCTTAATAAATACTGTGTAAACTCATTTTTCTACTTTGGTTTTTTTTCAGTCCTCTCTTCTCTTGCAAATCTGTATCCTACCTCAGACAGCTCTATTGGAAGGTGTTGCAGACACACTTGCTATGTAAGTGGTGATTAATACAGACTGAAGTTAGACAGACCTGAATTTGAATTCCTACTCCATTCCTTACTTGCAAGTTAACTAACTTGTATTAGCCTCAGTTTATCCACCATTAGAATGGGGATTATAATGACCCCCACTTCATAGGCTTGACAAGAGGAATAAGTGAGATAACACATATAAAGCATCTGCCACATAAGATATGACACATATCTTATGACACAAATTGCCCAATAACTATTGCTATTTTTATCAAGAAAATCTGACACACAGAAATTTTGGCTTGGTATTTTTGAGCAACACTGCTATGAAATGCTTCATTCCAATTATTCTGCAAGTGAATAGATTCTGCCCTTCTAGAAACACCATATTTTTTCCTCAAGAACATTTAGGCACTTTCTGACTGTTATTAAATTAAAATGTTTATCCCTCAGGAGAGAAAACAATCAACTCCCACACCAATTCTATTTATGAAACAAAATGCTTTGGTTTTTCCCTGACTCAAATCCTCTTTTATGTACAATCTCTTTGAAATAGAAGGGTATTTAGAATGATACGCTGTGTGTGTGTGTGTGTGTTTGTGTGTGCGTGTGTATGCATGTTTATGTGTTTGTTTCTGAGCAAAACTGATATTTGGGGTTTGTCATGAGAGAAAACCTTCATCTGCTCCCAAATAGGAGCTAAGAACATGGGGGAGCTTCTTGGTAGCAGCGGAGCTTCTGAGCCCTTGTGGTGTGGGCGCTACAGCACTATGTGTGCTCTGTGAGTGGGGTTTGGTGGAAGTCTCAACAGCAGAGACAGACAGGACCAAAATTTGCAAAAACATTTGCTCTCTTTCTTGGGGAAGATAAGACACAGTCAGACATCAACCAGTCTTCTAAAATTCAGATGAACACACACATTTCTATTAATTTGCATCCATGTCTCTGTGCATCTTCATTCTTATTTCATATTTTAAGTTGTCCGTCAAAAGGAGGCCATTGCTAGGGAGTACCAAGTGCCTTTCTGCATTTCTGTTGATGTAAGCCACATTTTATAGTTCAGCTTAACGGAAACACCATTTACTTGGAATCAGGAATCTTGAGCTTGATCTGATTTCTCCTTCAATGCTGACATCAGAGGTTACCTTCTCTGGGAATGTTCTCACGCCTAATCTCACAAATAACCCCCATCATTGGTAGCTCACTTTTCAATATGACTGCATAATACGGTGTAGCTATTGCATTAACAGTCTTCTATTGTCTTGTTATTGTCTAATTGTTTCTCCCTCTTTGGCCAAAGTGACTCAGTCTTTTGTCTATGAATTCCCAGGGTCCAGCCTAGTTCAGTGCTCTGTGCTCAGGAAAAGCCTGGTGAATGATTGGGGCATGAGGGTCATAGAAAGGAGAAAAGAGATCACCACGCAGAGTCTACGAGTACTGTCCAGATAGGTCAACCAACTCATCCTAGTGTGTCTGTGACAATAAAAGTCCCAGACACACAGGGATGGTTGGTCACCCCATTTCTATGTGAGGAATCTTGTCCAAGTTGTCTCATCCCTTCGTGTCATACCTCTTTGTATGCCTTCTTCTTTGCCAGGGGAATCATTGTCAGAATCTTCTTCAGCATCATCACTCTTCTTTCATCACAGATACTACCTCAGTGAATAGAGGTGGTATCTGTGGATTGTGTCTGCCTAGTCCTCCATTTTACCCTTTTGGTAACAGCACCCCAGCTCTCCTCTAGGGGGTCTTTTCTTCTCCAGTGTTAGTCCGAGTGGTTGGCTCCACCCTTGACTTCAAGCTTAGGCATAGAACCCAGGCCTGGCCAGTCAGAGAAATCTCTGGCTGTGTTGGTTAGTTTAGAGATGATCATGTGACCCAAGCCAGGCCAATGAGACACACTTGAGACCCTAGATGTGCTCTTGTGTCACCAGGAGTTGTAGCAGATAGGCTGTGAGTCATGGTGTGGAGGACAGCCAATAAGAGAGTGGCCTGCTTCAGTGCAAAGTCAACCCAGAGGGAAGCAGCACTGAGAGATGGAGAGAAACACATCCTGACAATGTCACCGAGCTGTGGGGCCAAACTCTGCCACACTGGCCCTGGCCGTTTTTGTGAAATAAGTATATTTTTCTGCTTTGGTTTGTTTGATGTACAGCCAAATGTAGAGTCCCAACATAGTAAATTTACATCAATACAGGATGCTCAAGAGCAGATTTTTTATATTTTACTTTCAATCTTCCTTAAATCTCCAATATTAAAAAAAAATCCCTTTTCTACCCATGACTGTACTGCTTTGCATTTTTATACCTAACAGTTAAATGTAGTCTGTCTAAATAGTGGATAAGTAAAGTACGAACAACAGAAAGAGGAGTTCCCATCTCATTGGTGTCTGCTCCCTGCCCCTTCCCACTGAACACGCTCTTGCTAGACACTATCACACAGCCCACTTATTTGATTAGGATCAAATAAGGTAATACATGTAATAAGAAGGTAATACATGTGCCTAACTTGTATTGTGATCAATAAATTTTAGTTATCCTTACAATCATATAATTGATATTATTGATTTATATATTTTACAATAGATAGGCTCTTGGTGTTGTCAGATTGAAATGTGGCTTTGAAGATTTTTGATGTGCAGGAATGTGTATATTTTTGAAGGCACCAACTGGTGTCTTCACTTTAGCGTGACTTTCTTGTTCCCTAATTTGATAAAGTGATGAAGCCTGTTTCTTTATAAAACGGGCTATAAGAAAAGTGACATCTCTAGAGGAACTGTAAAAGCCAGTTTGGAGTAAAGATACATTCAAGAAGCATATGGGTGTTGATGGAAGTCATTGTAGGAGAAAGGGAAGAACTTGAACAAGTATTTCCAACTTTGTGAATCAGTGTTAAGAGACCTCGTCTCTACAAAAAAAAATTTTTTTAGTTACCAGCCTGGGCAGCCTTGTCTCAAAAAACAAAACAAACAAACAAAAAAAGGAATCACAGTTAATACTTGATTGCGTATCATGAATCAGCTTTTAAAAGGTCATGATGTAGTATATTTAGGAAAAGCAAGATCACCAATAAAAACAGGAAATGAAAAAAGAAAAAGCTAAGTGTGAAAAAAGTCCTTCCCAACACCACTTTCTGAGTTTTCACATATTTATTGCCAATACTTAGCTCAATTGCAGATTTTCCCAAATTTCTTCTCACAGGCTTTTTCAAACCAAAACAAACCTTGTGCTAATTCGATTTCAGATGCCAAAATGTCAGGAGCAGAGTAGTGGATGAGGACGAGATTGATGGGATTCCAGGGTCCATGGGTGTCTTGTGTGAATTCAACATAGGACTTCTCCAGGCTCAGTCAGGAAATGAACAAGCTCTGCAAAGTCGGAAAGTACTTAGGGAATAAAGAACTGATTCCATAGTGTTGCAGTTCCTTCCCTCCCTCATCTCTCTTTGTCTGCATTTCCTTTTAACATGCCAGTGGTCAAAGTGAATAATGATATATTTTTGTTGTTGTTTAAGAGAAGCCCTTGAAAGCCATTCTGAGACTGGGGTCCAGAAATCTAATCTTTGTTTGATTCTATGTTTAGTGGGGATTCAAATCCCAACTTAATTTAATCTTTTGACTTATCCTGCAGGTACTGCCTGATTATATTCCATTGCCACCAGTAATAGGATTTCAGGGACAGAATCTTGCTATTAGCACTTTGAGAAACAAAAGTGGAACACAAACCGTCTCTGGCATTAGTCAATGAAATCCACCGTAAATGAATGACTGCTTTCCCCAACGTTTTCCCTACTGCCTCATTTTAATAAGCTATAGTGAGGATACATATAAAAAGTTGCAGATTCCAATGATCTCCAGAAAACCTTGAATTTCAACTAAAATGTGGAAATTGAGAGATCATGTGCCCACAGCCACCATAACAGACAGGTCCTGGTACAGATTTGTTAGTAATTTCAATGATTCATTTATATAGCCATTCTTCTTAGAGTTTTATAATAGTTGGTGATTTTTAATCAACATAGAAATCATGTATAGCCTAAATGAAAAGGGAAAAATGTCCATCTCTTTGAGTAGGCTGTTTGGGTTTCATTCCTGGCTCCACCTCTTGCTAGATGGGTAACTTTACATGAGTAAAAGTTTCACTTGAGTAAAACCTCTCTGTGGCTGTTTTCTCATCTCTGAAAAGGGGATAGCAATACTATCTGTCTCCTATGATTTTTGAAGGATTAAATAAAATAATACATGGAAAGCCTTTGGGAAATCCATTAGCACATAGTCAGTTTACATAAAATATTACTATGACACTATGAAGAAAACAAAAGAAAATGCAGAAAAGTGAAAGAAAGAAAATAAAATAACCCTCCCTGCCAAAGAGCCATGATCTCCGATTTTGTATGTTCTTCCTCTGTTGAGATTTTATTTTTCTTTCTTTCTTTCTTTTTTTAAAATTTTTTATTATACTTTAAGTTATAGGGTACATATGCACAACATGCAGGTTTGTTACATATGTATACATGTGCCATGTTTGTGTGCTGCACCCATTAACTCGTCATTTACATTAGGTGTATCTCCTAATGCTATCCCTCCCTCCTTCCCCCACCCCACAACAGTCCCCAGTGTGTGATGTTCCCCGTCCTGTGTCCATATGTTCTCATTGTTCGATTCCCACCTATGAGTGAGAACATGCGGTGTTTGGTTTTTTGTCCTTGCGACAGTTTGCTGAGAATGATGATTCTTTAGATTCCTTCACTATGGAGAAAGTGGAGCATATGCTATAGGAAAGAAAAGTAGAATGTAAAATCCAGTTGATGAGCAAACATCTGAAAAGATTCTTAAGCTCAATAGTGATTATTAAAACAAAAAGGTATTAGATTTTCACCTAACATTTGGACTGAGGTAAAAACTATTTTAATACTCTGTGTCGTTAAGGGATAATAAAATGATGTACATAAACATTAGGGGTCTTCACTGCAAGCAGCAGTGACATATTTGGGCTGATTTCAGCAAGAAAGGTAATTTATTATAATGTTATTGGGTCACTCACAGCATTCCTGGAAAAGCTGGAGAATTAAGTCCAGGACTAGCAGCCATGCACATGGCCTCAGGTGACATGCAAAATTGATCCAGCACTAGGTGCCACTGCATGGCTTGCTGATACCCCTTGGTGCGGGCCTTGGCTGCTGCCTGAGCCCTCTGGCCAGTGCTCCTCCAGGAACTTGATCTGGAGCTCAGAACCCCACAGCTGCCAGGGAGATGGCTCTGCAGGTCCCTGCTTCCTCATTACGACTCCCATTCCAATTCTGGGCTGGCCTGGGCCCCTGTCATTGGAAGATCCCGGATGACAGTTCAGCTTCAAGGCTGCAGGGAGAAGTGAGCATAGGCAGCTTCAGCAGCTACTCGGGGAGGCAGCCTCGACCTTGAATCTAAAGGGATTCCTTATACATAGGTAGAGGCTTATGGTATATAGAAAAAAAAAAATGACCAGAGCATATATGCACTACTGAAAGACATCTTCTTATATGACCTGTGAGAGTATAAAGTGGTTTATTCTTTATCTGAAAGCAGTTTCACGATATGCTTCAAGAAGCTTAAAATCATTCATATCCTTTGACTTTATAATAATCTCACTTCTGATAGTTTATCCAAAGGAATTTATCAGAGAAGCTAATCCATTTGTACAAAGATATTAAACAAAGCTTTACATATTGATCAAAAAATTGACAATTATCTAAATATTTTTACAATTAAGGGATGCTCCAACAATGTTAGATCTATTATTTTCAACATTATTAGAACTATATTGTTAAGGAGAAAGTGGGAACTGTGAAAACTATCATTTATGATGTAATTGTGAGTGAGATGTTGTTTTAAAGGATTTGCATGAATGATCTCATGAAATCATCACAACATTCCATAAACCACGGAAGGTAAGTGCCATTTCCAAAGGGAATTTAAGTAAATTGACTTAAGAGAAAGAGGAGGAGGAAGAGGGGTATTGAGAGTCTCTGGATGACAGCCCAGAATGTTTTTAGGTAGGTACATCTCTCTGTTGTATTTTAGAATCTTCCCGAAGTATACCTTTGTTTTAGCAACAGAAAGAGTGTTGCCATTTGCTGCAGTGACACGCTGACATTTCTGAGCTCCCTTTGGAGCTGGACTTTTCTTCCCATATGCTAAACAGAGACGGCTTATTTTAATCCTTAGCCTCACTCCTCATTCATCACCCTCTGTGAAAATTTATGATTGTTTGCTTTTTTAAAATGAAATGTTCACTTTAGGATAGTTTTAGATTTACAGAAAAATTGCAAAGTCAGTACAGAGACTCTCAATACACCTCATACTCAGTTTCCATAGTTATTAACATTTTACATTAGTAGGGTGCGTTTTCACAGTTAATGAACCAGTATTAAAACACTATTATCAACTAAAGTCTATACTTTATTCAGCTTCCCTTGGTCTTTCCCTAACATCCTCTTCCCGTCCCAGGATCCCACCCAAGTTACCATATTATCTTTAGTCATCGTGTCTCCTTAGCTTCCTCTTGGATGGGATGGTTTCTCAGATTTCCCTTATTTTTTGTGACCTTGACTGTTTTGAGGAGTATTTTGTCAGGTATTTTGTAGAATTTTGTAGAATGTTCCTCAATTGGGATTTGGCTAATGTTTTTCTCTTTATCAAACTGACATTATGAATTTTGGGGGAGAAGACTGAAGAGGTAAAAAGTGCCATTTTCAACACATCACATCCAGGGCGGACACTATCAATATAACCTATCACTGTTAGTATTTACCCTCATCACCTGGCTGAGGTCGTCCTTGTCAGGTGTTTCCACTATAGGGTCACTCTTTTTTCTCATCTTTTCTACTGTACTCTGGAAGGAAGTTACTATGAACACTCCATACTTAAGGGGTGGGAAAATTTGCTCCACTTTCTGGAGGGTGGTGTGTCTACATAAATTATTTTGAGTTCTTCTTCATGGAATATTTGTCTACTCTCCCATATTTATTTGTTTATTCAATCATGTACTTATATCATTCGTGACTCACAGGTATTTATTTTATACTTTGAACCACTACTACTTATTGTATTTTGTTGCTCATTTTCTTTGCCTTTGAACATCAATGAAGACAGTTAATAAAACCGTATTCAACCCTAACCCTGAGGCACCTGAAGCCAGTGAAGAATCAACACCCAACAAATGTTTGCTGAGCACCTACTGTGCATACCACAACGAGATAGTGCTCTTTTGCAGGTAAGAAATGCAATCGGCATTCAATCTTTTTGTTTCTTATCTTTTGTCCATGACCAAGCATTTGATGACATCATGGAACCAGGTTGCCCAAGGATTTTCTTCCATGACTCTTCATATAAAGCATGCCCTGGTGGCGAGGTCAGTAACACACATTCATTCACTGGTTTGTTAGTGAGATCCAAAGTTTCTCCTCTAGTCTATTGTCCAGTGATTCAGGTCGGCTCCCTTTTTCATTCCTTAGCATGTTCATTTCTTATTTTCACATACTCCTCAGTGTCTATTCTTTCAGCATTGACCTTGTTCACCCAAATACCATGTAATTGGAAAGAAGAATCTAATGCATGGACTCCTTCATCTTCCATGTCCTTCATTTGCAACTTACATATATGTATTTCCACCACTACTCTCTTTCATTCGTCCTCCTGTAATCCAAAGCCAGCTTCCCCATCTCCGTTCTTGATACTCTTTCCATGATCCTAGAGACTAACTTCATTTAATTGTTCAGTTTCTCTTGTGTGTTGACTCTTCTGTCATTTTCAACCCACAAACACATCCACATCACCACACCACCCTCATTGTTCTTACCAATAGCTAACATTTTCCAAAGACTTAACTATGTTTCAGGTGTTGTAATAAGCACTTCATACATATTTCATTTAATCCTAACATCAACCTTACAATGTAGGTGTTATCATTATCCCTATTTTTTTTAAACAGAAAACAGGCTGCAAGAGAGAAGGGAATTGATCAAGATCATGCTGCTAGAAACTGTTCAAACCAGGATGAACATTACAGCAACATGCTGCACAAAGTCTCAGATTTTCCCACTGACTTGAAGGACTGTTTTCCCTGCTTCTTGTTCACTTTGTTCTGAGCAAAATATGAAACACATTTGTTTCACTTAACTCTTCACCTCACCAGCCACAAACATACTAATCCATGCCTCGCATTCAAAAAGTCAGTGTTCAAGTAAAATATTAAATAACCATATTAAATCTTCAATTCCCTGCAGAGGGATGGTCAGGGAGCCAACAAAGTGAGCAAACACACCTTACAAACAAAACTGTGGATTATCCACAGTCCTTAAACTGGATTATCTACAGTCCCTAAGCAGGAAGTTTTAAGCCAAGCTAGCTGGGAGCAAACAATACACTTAGTGCATGCATAACGGCATATATCTTAACAAATATCTCAGGGTTAAAAGTATAAAAGGTCAGAGGAGGAGAGAAATATATCCTAGGCCCCTATATGACTGCAAAATTAAGAAAACAGGGCTTTGATTCTGGCCTCATGTGCTTTGGATTTCTCTTCTCTCTCTCTCTCTTTAAATGGACAAAAGAAGCCTTCTAACCAGCAAGGTAAATAGTTCATGGGTTATTTATTTTATCTCTATTCCTGGTTAAATTGAGTTCAAAATAATTAGATAACCCCAGAAAAGCTGTGACTGGTACTGCTAATTCCACCTAATGATTTTCCCTCGCAGTTGCCCAGTGAAAGGGGTTATCTGTTAAAACAAGCTTTAAACTATTAATAGAGTGAAATTACAGCTTCAGCAGCTAACCCCAGGTAAAGTGGTTCTGGTAAGGTATGAAGACTCAAGGTTGGGGCCCAGTTACGCACTTCCCCCAAGCGACCTTTCTTTCTCACTTCTAGTTGACTGTTTCATACCAGACATAACAGTTAACTTGCTCTCGACACCTTACAGTATTTGTGGCCTTAATTGAGGGACCTAAACAAACAAATTAATCACTCTGGCCCATAAAAATGACAGAATTCATATGGTAGCATTCTTCATTCTCTCCAATTTGTTTTCCTGAAATCTCTGCAGCGATTTATTTGCTGAATATGCAAGATTTTCCCCCTTATGAAAATTACAAATTGTTGTCAAGGTTAACGAGTTAATATTCTCATTCAATATTTATTTTATGGGAAGACGGAGGAAGCACGAATGTTCCTGTACTTCTTTCCACTGCAAAGTCTGGTTTCTTAATCAAAATGACAAGGACACTGTCCTTTGGATGATACTCTGAATCATCAGGACTAAAAAATGAGCTTTATTAATCAACAGACCCTGATTAATTATTATAAAGTGCGGCTCCTACATTTCTGTACATTTTAATAATTCCTGCAGAAGGCTAACAACGTCCCCAGAGATGTGGAGGCTTTGGGGTTTGAATTTTTCTGAGTAATGTCACAATAAATCGTCAAGAGTAGAACTGTTCTTTCTCACTTCACTTCAAACCAGCAAGCCAGGGACAGTCTTCTCTTTCTTATTTCCCATCTATAATTTATCATTTGCATACAAAGTAAGGAGCCAAGAATCAGCGGTTTCATCAGTTTTCAAAATACCAAGGGACAATGACGGGGGATTTATCGCAGACCACGTGATCTAGTTCACATAATCAGAATATTTCTGGGGAAAACAGCCTGACATGATTTCTGGATAAGAATGACCACGTCAAAGACTGATAGGAGGAAGGCCACAGTGTGAGAAACTCCTGTGAGCTGCAATATCCTGATCTCTTTTCCCAGACACACACAGCCCAAGTACCCACCCACAGTGGGACATTATCCAGTCTTCTTGGGCTGTCAGGGATACACGCATTTTCAAGCCCCCTGAACAACATCTTTAGTACATCACCTAGCAACTGATAGGGCAACAGAAACGTACTCTCTCTTGACTGGGGTTGTGGTCACAGAGCGCATATACAGTGATCAAAGTCATGGGATTATACCCTTAAAATCTGTGCATTTCACTGTATGTGAATTTGACCTCAATTTACATATATATATATTTTTAAATTTTATAGCAGGTAAGAAGATAATTCAAATAGCAAAGTATACATGCCTATAATGCAATAATAATGTAAAAATAATAAACATATAGATGCATGTATAAAAATAATAAAGTTATACATGCATATATAAAAATAATACAGACGTGCATGCATATATATATACATATACACCTGCACACATATATCTGTATATCTATATTTATTATTTATACACATATCTATAGTTGTATATAAATATACACAAGTAAATATAGATATACAGATATATGTGTGCAGGTGTATGTGTATATATGTGTATATATAATGTCTATGACCAGCCGGCTGCTGCTTCTCATTCTCAGAATGGCTCTAAAGTGCACATGGAAGCAAATTTGCTTAAAAAAGGGACAGCAACTTTCCTGCCTGAGGATCTCTTGGAGCTTAAATAGTCCTACCCCTGTGAGTTTTACAAGGTGACTACGAAGCTAGCAGATCCTCATGGCCTATAACTTTTGGTGCATTAGGACAGGGGTTCTCTATTCCCTACATTAAATGATGATGAGGCAACTCCAAGATCTGCAGGCTCCCAGAAGACCATTTTACTCCAGGAATTTCTAGCCATGGTGTATATACGCGTTGGCATGTCATGGTCTGTTATGAAGTGAGTTGCAAGCTAATCATTGCCAACAGTAAGGTACTAGAATTTATAATAACCTAAAATATAACAATGAATTAGAATTGATGCGAGCTTATATCTACCCAAATATGAATTGAGCCACCACATTCATGGCAGAGTCATGACCATATCCATGTGGTAAGTTTATGGGAATCTCTGTTTTTAACACCTAACATATGTGGAAGGAAAGGGTATCCTTGAATAGGGTCCAGGTAGATGGGCCTGAGACTCTTTTATGGATTTTACTTCAAACAAAAACATCTTGGGGAAAGTGGAAAGTTTCCTGGGCCACCAAGAGCAGATATGGCAGATAGAGATGAAAAAAGCCATCTGTGATCAGAACAAGGAGGATGCAGGTGAAATCTGCATGGGTGACAGCCTAGGGCCAGATTAAAGAAAGGACAAGACAGTGAATGCAGCATGAATCCATGACCCCAGACTCCACCTCACACCCACCTCTGCTTCTTATCCAAGCTCCTTGAACTTAAAGCCAACCCTGAGAAAGAGGGGAGTACCATGAACTGAAATATTTTATTTCTGTCATTTAACATCATGGAGATTTGCATCAGCTATGAATTTGGTTCAGAAGTATACAATAGAAAATTGAGATAACAATTACTTAATAGGATAAAAACTATTTCTCCCTCAAGTAAGCAAAGCCTGTTGATAGGCATTCTGGGGCTGCTATGATAGTGTCAACATCACTAGAAACTCAGGATTTTTTCTTTCCGTTCTTCCATTCTTAACACGAGGCTTCCAATTTCAAGATCTCTCTGTGAGTCTAACAACATGGCTGCTAGAGCACCAACCAGAAAAAAAAGGGAGAGGAAGTATGAAAAAAACAAAGAACAGTTAGATGTCCCACTCTAAACACCCATATACCAACTCATTTTCATCTCATTGGCCAAAATGTGTTACATGGCTAATGCTGACTTCAAGGGTGGCTGTGAAATGTTGCCTGGCTCATTGTGATCCACACACAAAAAAAATGAAATATTTATCACACACAAAAAAAGGAAGAGTGTGTATTAGAAAATCAATCAATAGTGTATGCCACAAGACTTTAACAATAGAAATTAACTTAGATAACATCAGAGATGTTAAGAGTCTTGTAGAAAACCGTGTGTATGGTCTCAGATCTGCATCAGCCTCATCTTTGATAATGACCTTCCTTGAGTAGGAGAGAAAAGGATGCAGTCACAGAGCACACAGATATTGGGATAACCCACAGCCCTTATTCTCCATGGTGGAGTTCCAGTAAGAAACTATTACAATGTCATTTGTTGGCATGAATCAATTTCAAGCTTTACTTCTCAACAAAATTCTTTTGAGAGTTCATCAAAGTCTAAGTCACCACTGAGAGTTGTATAGGTGACTCAATCGCCCAAACTGAAGGTCACCATGGAAAAAAAATATCCAGAACACCTGGCTTGCCCATCCCTAAAAAATACAAAAGAGGAAGCAACGTGATTCTATTCCACAATACTTTTGGGAGGCAGCCCCTCTGACTTTCTTGAGTGTTTCTTGGGTATTTCTATTAAACATACAGTTGAGTCCTTATAAAATATATGCCAGGTTTCTTCATGGGACCCAAATGCTGTGAGGTCAGGACACATGCAGGTGCCCACATCAGAGTTTTGTGTCTTTTCCTGTATATATCAATGGTGCTCTCACTTTTCCCGTTTAAGTTGGGTAGTAGCATCTCAGGGCTCTGGAACCCTGGGCTTCCCCACCATGCCTGCATTTTACCCTGTAGAAGTACAAGTCCTGATCACAGATAACAAGTAAATGAGATTATGATGTTAGCTTTCTCCAGAGATAACAGCAGTCCAGATCATAAAACTACCATATGGCAGATTTGGCAGTCTTTACCGAGCGCCATGGATTAATTATCACATAGACAGACTCCGGTTCCCATTTGCAAGTGCCTCGGGCCTCCTGTGGCAGGAATTGGCAACCCAGTGAAGGCAAAAGCCTGTATTATGTTTGGCAGGGACACGATGTGACCTTACTGTGGCCAGTTCTGTCATCTCTTAACATTTCGCTCATGATTAAGTTTATCATTTCAAATAAACACAAAATGTCAGGTCTCTGGGTCTACTTAACATGGAGAGCCAAAATAGACTTCTTTGATTTAAAAGGGTCCAGGCCAAGGGAACGATCTGATTAGCTCTCCCATCTGACTTTTATTAGAGCTATCGGATAATATAGTGAGAGTAAAATCCTTGTTCTGATTGGCTGGTTGCCACAAACCAAACCCTCAGGGCGTTCGCCATGATCCCTTTGACATCTCCAGGTTACTAACTCAAAGCAGTGATTACTGGCTTGATCCTCCTGGAGTTCTGCCTTTCAGCCTGGCACCTACTAGCCCTGAGTCAATTCCTTTCCCGTTGATCCTGGTTCTCCATTGGTTAAGGATGCCTGCATATCCCTGATTTTCCTTCTGTTCCAACTCCCACTGCTAAGAACTGGTCGGAGTGCTTTTCAAATATTCCCCATCTAGGGCTTGAGTCAATATTCCTTTTTCAGCAGATGCCTGGCTATCCTTTGACTTTGGACACACGATGTTGGAACGGTTTACTTCTCAATGATTTCTTCACTCAACTGGAAACCACCAAGTAGAAGGGGTGAGGGAGAAATGCTTCTGTAACGGCTTGGTTCTAAAGGTGTCACTGTAGAAGAGGTGCTACTAGTTTGATTTGCATTTAAAGTTCAGGACACTTCCTCCAATGCTGCCTTAAGCCTTGTCTCTGGTTTGTTTTATGAATACACCATGCACAATTGCATGAGTCAATGTCACATAACTACAGACTCCAGGCAATGGTAGTTTTTAATCTAGAGCAGAAGTCAAAGTTTCAGGTTGCTCCGAGCTCATTTATTTATTCATTCATTCAACAAACATGAAAATGCCTGGTCTGGTCCCCGTCTATTCATCAATTCATCATGCAGATCACCCTCTCTCTCTCTTTGTCCCCCAGCCCAATGGATCTTCTCTAGTGATTTGAATAAGCTAAATTTCTTCCTTCCTCAGAATCTTCTGCCGTGTTCCCTAATTAAATGCTCACCATTTCAACTCCATTTGACTATCGCTTACCTACTTAACTTTTACTTATTTCACATCTCTGCTCAAGTGTCCCTTCCTCAGAAAATACATAGGAACCCCCATGATATGTCTTCACAACCAGAAGGAGGAATATATGATAAAGAACAATGATCACAATTACATTTAATACATTAATTTTATTATGATTTATTGAATACTCACCTTCCTGGTTAGCTTGCAGGCTCCATCGAAATTATGACTATATTGATCAGTGCCCACCCTCAATGCCTAGTCCGGTGTCTTACACACAGTGGTGCTCAACAAATATTTGTTTATTGATAAATTGAGTGTTTAAGTTGTGTCACCAAGAGGGTTGCTCCTGAGATGATGAAAGAAATGCTCCCAGAGGAGCTGCCAGGTAAGGTGTGAAGGGTAAACAAAGGATGACAATGCAGTGGAATCAAGGTTAAATTGCAGATCTTGCAGTGGGAGAAAACTGTGGATATTGAAATCTATAGGTTTCCAATGCTTTTCACCACATTTCTATAACCCCCATGAGGGGAAGTTAGATACAGAGTAGGACAAAAAATTTTTACAATTTATTGAACATGTAGAACAATTAATACCCTGAAAGCCAAAGTGCCTTTGATTTTCAACAGCCAAGCTGCGTTGAGAGAAAAAAAAAAAGAGTTTTTTTGTTTGGTTGGTTGGTTGTCTCAATTTCAAGTATTAATGCTAGAGCTTGGAGGACTGGGGTAAACACCATGGATCATAAATAAACCAAAAAATAGGAGCACATATGTGAAGATGTGGTAGACTCATTCTCACCTGAAAATAAAATTAAAAATATGAGAACAGGTGAAAGAAGGGTTTTGAAAAAGACTAAAGACTTTTGTGGGTGTCCAAGAGGAAGTTCTTCTTTCCCTTTCTCTCTTCATGGGAGCAACCTTTGGTGGAAGATGTTGGGAATGAAATAAATGACCAGATAGGTCTAGGAAAGTCCTAGGCCACGGAGAGTTGTAACTCACTTCCTCCTGTGTAGCCCATTCGGCCTGAAAGTCTCATAGAAAGGCCTGTTCTCCCTAAGCACAGTGCTGCAGCAAAACGGCACCAGAGAAACGTGGCCCCCATACACTCCATTAGCAGGGGCTGAGGGACATCTCTAGATACAGAGTCCTCATTGAGTCCTGATTGTGTCAAGGTGGTGTGAGGAAACCAGCCAACAGTTCCTGAGCTCCCAAGGAACAGTGGATATAGGCTCAGCTGCAGAGAACAGACAACAAATTCAGTGATACCAGATGTGACTAGGAAATTCTGGAATATGATTCCCAAACACCAGATGGAGTAACTTAGCTGCAGTGGACGCCAGTGGAGCACGAAGATGGCATGAGCCCTGGAGATTTCTCTCCTAATGCCTGGATGGCTTTCCCATTATACCTCAATGCTCTGCAAATTATAGAACCAAGGAAGTGAGGGGTGTGTGAAGCAGGTTCACTAATAACCAGTCCCAAAGGAGGACCTCCACGGCATGGAGGACAGCAGAGATATCATCACTATACCATCCACCAGGAATCAGGATCCAAACCCTTCTGCCTATAGCATCCTGGGCTGCAGTGTTACCAATGCCTGGGTCTGATGAGACAGGACACACACACATGAAACAAGTTACATGAAACAGGATTGTTATTCACAGATAGGCAGCAAGGGACAAAAGGAGCATAGGATCAATTGTGAACCAGTCCCCTAAGGCTCAACAAGGCTGGCCTGAGAGAATGGAGTCTTGACTACCCATGCCACATTTGCACTGCAGGTGAGAGACCCCAAAAGACAGCTTGCCCTGGGTTATATGCCTCAGGGGCCAAGAGACTCACCGGGAAAAGCTTTGAAGAACATTCTGCTTCGAAAGGAAGGAGAAACAAAACCCAGGCTGTCCCAGGCACTTCCTCTCTAACTCAAGATCTTACATTCCCTAGGAGGGACAAGAACAAGCTCTACTTCAGGAATTTTCTCTCTGTCTCAAGATATTGCATTCCCAGCACATTCTATAGTTATTCTTGAGAACTACAAGCAAGAAAAATGAGAGAACTGGGTCAAAGCAAAGCCACCTGCAGAACTGTCCTGAAGGAGCATGGATAGAGAACTTTGTGTATTACCGAGCTGTAATCTGGAAGTGACTAAGGTGATGAGATTAAGAATTTTCAGCCATTAGTGGAAATAAGTGATCTTGAGTAAACATTTTATTTTAGTCATAAGAAAATGAATCTGCATTTCTGCAGTGCAGAGTCTGAGACTGTAAACATTTGAACCTGTTACAGTACAGTTGCCATGAGAACTAGGGAAAGGAGTAACTAGCTTTGTGTATGGGTGTGTGGAAAGAACATATTTGAGTTGAGTCATGGCACGTAAGTAAGAGAGGGCCAAGTGAAGGTGGTGGGAAGTGAATTGTAGGTGGAAGGAACAGCCAATGTTCAGAAAAAGAGGAGTGAAAGAGCATGGCCTAATCAACAAAAGGAAAGATCCAAGTAGCAGGAGCATAGGGCTATCCAAAAACATGAAGCTGGAAAATTAGGGCAAATCTAAGCCACGGAGAATGGATTCAATCCTGTAGGCATTGAGGATGGACAATTCTAAGATGGGCAAGAAATTTTCAGAGTTTTGAGAGTTTTACCCATGAAGCAACATGGTAGAGGGTCTCAATCCATCCAAACATCACAATAATCTAGGGGGCTTTTGAAAAACATAATACTCAAAGCCCCTCTTCAGAGATTTTGATTCAATTGGCCTGTGGCAAGGCCTGGGCACTGATTTTATTAAAACCTTCCCAAGTGATTGATAATGTGGCCATAGATGAGAACCAATGGAACAGAAACAGGGAGAGCAGCAGGGAAGGTGTTACAGGAGATAACGAGGGCCTGAAGTTCATGACGATTGTATGTCTGTGTCAAAGGTGACACCAGAGTCAAGGGTGAGGGGCTTCCAAGAGGGCTTCCACGCATCCCTGGTTTGGTGTTCTTAATGGTCTTTCTCTCCCCATATTGAAAGTCAAATATACACTTTGTAAAACTTCTGTGAGTTAGCTGTAATCAGTCAGCACAGCTACCAGTCCAGCTTCTGCACCTGTACCTGCCATTTAAATTTTTTTTTTCTACCTTCCAGATATTGTATTGGCTCCATACCTGGATTCTTCCAGTTAGACTTTCCAGATTGACTTCTTTATACTTTAAGGACTACCATTCCATAAATCTCTAATCTCTTTTAAGCTCAAATGCACCTCCTTCCCACTCTTCATAGAGGAGGTCCTGACTGACCCTTCCTTCACTTTACCTTATGGCTTGTTTGCTTTTATGTGTGTGTGTTTTTTAAGAGATTGGGTCTCACTAGGTTGCCCAGGCTGGTCTTGAACTCCTGAGCTCAAGCAGCCCTCCCTCCTTGGCTTCCGAAAGTGTTTTGATTACAGGCATAAGCCACCACACTCAACTCTTGTTTGCTTTTTATATTGTCTGTCTCACTCAAGAGGTAGCAAACTCCATGAAGACAGGAACAATGGCTGTTTGATTCACCATACTCACAACCTATTAAAATGCCTAGAACATTGTTGGTGCTCACTAAATACTTTTTAAAATAAATGAGTGAAGTATTCCAGGTTTCACAAGACCAATCCAAAGGTATTTCCTCAGGATGTCCTCACCTGGAACCTAACTCATTTATTCATGCATCTGTTTCATTATTTTTTTTCTTCCTCCCTTTTGTCTTTTCTTCTTTTGGTCTTTCATTTTTTCTCTTCTTTCCTCCCTCTCTTTATCTTTTCTTTTCTTTCTTCCCTCTTTGTTTCATCTTTCTTCCCTTCCTTCAGCAAATATTTATTAAGCTCCTATATACACCAGGCAATATGTTATGAAATGGAGCTGGTGGTGAGAATACAAATATGAATAAGATACTGTCAACCTTCACATAGTAGGTCATCTGTTAGAGGGGATAGCTGTGTAATCAAGCAATTACAGCACAACACAATAAAGAGAACATCCAATGAAACCTTTGACAGCCTAAAGGACAGAGCATCACCTGTTAGCAGGGAGCAGTTTACTAAAGGTATCATAGAGAGGGTTATAATTGAGTTGGATTCCAAACCAGGGTTTCTGAACCTCAGCACTATTGATGTTTTGAACTGGATAATTCTTTGTTGGGAGAGGAGATGTCATGTGCATCATTGGGTGTTTAGCTTTTACACTCTGTGTGCCGGTAGCACCATCTCTGCCAATCAGCTGTGGCAACCAAAAATGTCTCCAGACATAGCCAAAGCTTCCTGGGAGACAAAATCATCCCCATTGAGAGCCACAAGTCTAAATAGTAACAGCTTAAGCTGTGGGGCAGAGGAGAAAAACATACTCCCTGCTAATGTTAGGGAGTGAGTACATGCATAGCAGTGTCAACACACATAGGGTCTTGCACAGTTCTCAATTCCTCTTGACACACACCGAGGAGAGAATCAGGCATGCCTTAATGACGTAATAAGGGGCATCTGGAATGGGGGGAACCTGAACAGCTTCCCTCAAGGATGGGTTGGCTTTATCTCTCAAACTTTAAATGCAATGGTCTTGACCAAGCAATTCTTCTTGTAAGAATTTGAACCAAAAATACTTGCCCATGTGCACAAAGCTGTGTATACCTAAAGGTAGTCATTGCAATACTCTTTAAAATAGGGAAAGAAAAATGTCTAAATGTCCATTTTAAGAGGCTCATTTGGTAAATGGTGAAATATTATATAGAGTCTAAAAGTAATAACGTTCATTGCTATTCCCTAATATTGAATGATCCTCAAGGTATAATTACATCCCAGCTTCATCCCTTTAAAAACTTGTGTCTTTGAGCAATTTATTTAACCTATCTCTCTGTTTTCTTACATGTAAGACAGGGATAAAGATATATCTATCTCATGGGGTTGTCAGGAGGATTAAATGAGGTAGTATATAAGGAACTTAAAGTAATATGTAACATATATTAAACATGTTATTTATTCATTATTGTTATCTATATTTAGAAAAACAACCTCTGGCTCAATAGGCATAGTGTCATCCCATTTGTGTTTAAAAAAACATACACAAAACTTATTTTACTTACATACTTGTAATACCTTTCTTATAAGACACAAGAAACTCTCAGTAGGAGATATGTCAGGGAGTTGGAATAGAGTCTGTGCACTGGCAGGGAAGTGGCCATTCTATCGTTTTATTCCCTCTTGTATATTCTTTAATTTAAAACAAATAATGTGCTTGTATTATTTGCAAAATTACAAAAATGATAATGTTTAAAACACGTTTATTTGCTAAATCACTCTGAGGTTGATTTACATAAGAGGATTTCGAGAAATAAAATACTTAATGAAAAACTGTGGCTTGATATAATGTGAAGGTCATTATGATGCAGAGACAGGTTTGGAAATTCCCAAATTCAATCACAGCAACCATGGCCCTGTTTCCCATTCAGATTGCCACCAGTAAGGTGAAAAAAGTTTCCAATTCTTCAGAAACCCATGTTAAAAAAGGAAATATCATAATTTAAAAGACAAATAATAATAATCAAATTATTTAAATTTTTTAAATATTTATAAAATTTTAATTATAAAATACAATTTTATTTTACTACTTGTATTGAAAACAGTTGATTTAATTACTTTTTAATTTATTTAATTAATAAAACATTTGTAAAAATAAAACTATTATTTGTCACCACGATTTATGAGCATGGTAATCTTGGCAGGTTTTATAACTTCTTCAGCCTCTTTTTCTTCATTTGTAAGTTCAGTGTATTAATAGTCCTTACATCAGGATAGCAATGAGCATTAAGTAAGATAATGCATACAAAGTACTTTTCACAGTGCCCAAGCATGTTGTAAGGGCTCAAAAGTACATAGTGATAATAATCATTTTATCATCATCATATTCTTTATAAGAATATTCTATTAACTACACTTAGGATTATTTTCCCCTACTATGACCATGCAGTGGAGGAACTGGCTCAAGGGAAAGCCTCTAGAAATTTGAACTTCTTTCTTACAGACACCATTCTCTACACCCATAGATAAACTTTTCTAGATAATTGGCAATGGAAATGACTGATTTTAAAAAGAAAACTGTAGTCCCCCCACTTATTCACGGCTTTGTTTTTGGTGGTTTCTGTTACCTATAGTCAACTGAGGTTTAAATAGAAATAAACAATTCATATGTTAAAACTGCACACTCTTTTGAGTAGCGTGATGAAATCTCACTCTGTCCTGCTCTCTCCCTCCTGGGA
This sequence comes from Pan troglodytes, assembly GCF_028858775.2. NCBI lineage: Eukaryota > Metazoa > Chordata > Mammalia > Primates > Hominidae > Pan > Pan troglodytes. Next base: position 59,082,177 of record NC_072419.2, on the reverse strand, counting down.
TGTGAATGATCCCTACGTCCAGTGTGTCCACACTGTAGATACTATGCGCCCGTTAGTCACTTAATACGTGTCTTGATTATCAGATCGACAGATCAAGAGAAGAAAAAGGGTGAGTACAGTAAAATAAGAAATTTAGAAAGAGAGGGAGGGAGAAATCACATTCACATAACTTTTATTACAGTATAGTGTTATAATCGTTCTATTTTATTACAAGTTATTATTGTTAATTTCTTACCATGCCTAATTTATAAATTAAACTTTATCATAGGTATGTATGTATAAGGAAAAACAGAATATATAGAGCTCAATAAGATCTGTGGTTTCAAGCATCCATTAGGGGTTCTGGAATGTATCCCCTTTGGATGAGGAGGGACTACTGTAGTCAAAAAAAAAAATCTTATATGTTGGGGGTATTTTGAAACTAGGAACCCTGGCAAAAAAATGTACCTATATAAAATTGCACCTCTACCTCCCAACAAAAACCAAACCAAAACTTATAATATTTCCTTTCTCTGCTTATTGAAAAAAAAGTCTATTGTCCCTGTATTTTGATGAGGTGATATCATCAAGAAGCCATCATTCAATGCCAATTTATGAGAATCAGCAATGCAAAGTAGAAAATTAAGTCATGGTGGGGATGCAGGACAGGGATATAATTAACACTGACGGGTGCTTGGATTTTTTAAAACCAACATCAGGAAAACCATATAAAACTACTGTGTAATGTAAAACATTCTCCCGAGCCGGCAGGGAAGTGGACTGTACGACCCACAGGGTCTCCGTTCCAACTCTAATTGCTATAATTCTCCGGGATGTGATATCTTAATCAGAAACAATAGCTTGTCTAATTGACTAAGGTTGGGGGGAGGCCTGCTACCTCTCGCAGATATCTGAACAGCGAGCACAGTAAATGAGTAATGCAGAGAAATTAAGAAAGGACAATTCAGACAGTGAGATCAATTAGATTGTGAAACAGTCATACAAGCGGAGGCCTGGAAGCTTCTTCACTTCAAGTATTTAAGATTAGAAAGGTGACATAGAGAACATCGTCTGTGGAATTATCTTTTATTTGCAAGATTGGATGATCTATATATTTTCAAATATAGTATTGAATAATTACTCATATTTGTAACATGTCTTTCAGTCAAAGAGTTTAAAGAATATTCACACACATTATCTCCATGTCTCTGGTCATTGTCGCACATAGAGTTTATTGTAATCTCAAATTTTCAAATGTGCAATCTCAGAAAAAAAGAGATGTTATCTATAATCTACCAAGTATATTATAGCACATAATCTAAAATAGGATATAGAAAGGATTTTCCATGAGAAATAATAATGCTGGGAGGAAAACCCCTAATATCTTCAAACACATTTTAGGAATATTCTACGTGAAGAATGTAGCAGGGTTGATTTTATTCAGGTCTTTTGCTGGTGTATACCCAGATGAAAGAGAGAAAATCTCTTCTCCGAAAGTCATTTTGTTAGAGAGTGTTTGTCTATAGAGTTTGAACATATTTTTTCAATAAGTTTGACTGCAAAGAATGAAGTTTGAAAGCAAAGAATACTGGACTGAATGTCTAGAGAACTGCTACTTCCTAGTTAGCCATTTGCTTTTCTGGACAGGTCACTAAATGTCTCTGGAGTGACATTTCCCTCTGTTTCCACTGCCAAGGACTCCCTTTCCCTTCCCCTTTGTCTCTCCTCCCAAGAGATCCATGCCTATCTGTCACACTCCATTTACTACATGATGGACCTCATGCCCCTCACCTCTTATTTTATTGCTATTTCTATTTGCTCATCAACTGCTAATCAGAACTTTCTGATTAGGAGAGAACCACTATTATTACACTCAAGCGAACCAACACTTGATTTGTTGATTTACCCTGGGTAAAACGCCCATTAGTGGACCGTAATGTTAAAATCAGCCCATGCATCTCTATTCCTTCCTATAAGGGCTTCTTACAGGTCCAGAGTCCAAGTTGGAGGCTGGTAGATGAGGTTCCTCAAATTCCAAAAAGCAGAGAAGGCATGGGTAAGGATGAGGTGTCTCTGAGAGCCATCATCCTCTTTCAAGAGCTCAGAGCTAGGCCCTTCCACCACAGGGGCTGTATGAGTGCCAGGTCCAAGGCTGAGAGACCATCCAGCTTTTTGAAACTGGAAATATCAGTTTCTACATGAAATCTCATGATGTTTTAATGCTAGTCACCACTGTATCTCATCAAGTCTAAGATATCATTGCTTAAGATGCATCTTTATTTCTGAGAAGTTAAAATATAGACAGAAAAAGTATTTTTATGCAATCAATGAAGTATAGTAAGTTGATTTCTTTTTAAAAGATTTTGATTTCTAATTTTTAAATTAAAAATTCTTTACAAAATTTAAATTTACACATGAAAGGATCATAAGACTGAGTATGACCTATAGACCACAAGTTTTAAAAAAATTTCTTGCTGAGTCTATATTTTCTTTCACATTCTTTCTAGCTAGAGCTAGGCTATTTTATTCACTCAACAACATTGAGATGACAATTTACAGAGAGCTTTTTAAACGTAACCCTCCAAGGGAAAACCAGTATGTGAAACAGATGAACTGAAAACTTTATAAGTGCCAGCATAACAGCAAACACATCCCACTTTTTAATTATATAGAACTAAGTAAGATTAGGTTAAAGTTAGATTTGTTGACATATGATTATACTTCATATAAAATCAATTAGAGATTTGACTATTGTTGAGTCTAATTTTATATTTTGAAATCATGACTTGAATTTTCAGAGCTCAAACATTTTCACAAAACTTCTAGCACCCAAGCCTTTCTCAACTCATGTTGCCTTGAAGATGAAATGGCCTGGGCAAAGCACTAATCTGTTTCATCCTTCTCGGAAAGACCTACTATGTGCCAGGGGACTGTGCCACATAATGTATGTATTATCTCATTTCATTCTCTCACAACACTCTGAGGTAGGTATTATGTAGCTTTATTTACTAAGAAATAAACTCAGTCTGAGAGAGTCTCAGAGAAGTTGAACAACTTGTTCAGAGACATCTGGCGACTTTGGGTTTGTTCCATTTCCTCCTGTACTGTCTGCATGCTCTCTGTGTCCTGAGAGGGTAAGCAGTACAAACTCCCACAAAGATTATGTTCCTTTTTCTGAAGCTTCTGGTTGGGTTTGACCAACGGGGAATTCTGCCAGGAAATTAGAAGGAAGAAGGACAGTGTGATCTCAGCATGTTTTTCCCCCTTGATCCCACCCCAAGGGGTCATAACAAGCCAACTGGGACCCTCTTGTGACAGGGCAGCCCTCTCCACACAGCCCTTTGTCTCCTAAGTCCAGTCATCTCTCCTTCCTCTTGCCCCTTCAGATGTAAAGGTAGTGAAAGAGCCCCTCTGTTACCACCCCTCAGGTGCTCCACTATTCCTGGCGTATTCCCTAGATCCTGTCCACAGCTTTGTAGATAGTCCCTTTATTCAACTGTCTTCAAAAATAAGCATTCTGTGGGTGCCAGGCCCAGAGAGCATCAGGGACCAGGGAGTCAAATCCAGGTTTCAATGACCCAGAATCAAAAATACTTTTCACCCAACAATAGCACTTCCCAAATATCTCCTTAGAAAAACTCTGAGCATGTAGTGTTACAGGAGTCTGTTTTAAAAGAGAAGGGGGAAACATTTAAAAAATAAACAATTGTTTCCTGTGGTATAACATCTTCCTCGTTAATACCAAATACCATATCTTTGAGAATCGTCTAGTACCTCTGCACTATTCAAAAGAACAATTGCTGTGTAAATCCAAGGTATTAATAGTATATCACTTTTGCCTGGCCATAAAATCCCCAGTAACACAAGGCTGCTATAGGATAAAATCATTTCAGCAGGAGGAAATCTTAAGGAAACAGATTCTACTACAAAGGAATTCACTCTGTATAAAAAGTATAGGTTTATGGAATTCAAAAAGGTGTTGGAGGATTTACTAATGCAAAAAGGAAGACAAGATTATCTGTACATCAAAAACGGAATGTTTTGTTTCCTGTAGCTTTGTCAATTGCCTCATTAATTACACAGGTGGTCACCTGGAATTGCTTTGAGTATACCTCAATATTTGGTTCCAAGATACATTATAAAATACAAAATATTTTAATGACAGTAATATTCTTTTATTCTTTGTGTTCACATAGTGTCTATTTATATATTAAGTAGCTCACCAGGGAATTCTGGGTTTCAGTTTATTTTTCTGTAAAGGTAATAATAATAAAATAATAAGAAGAAAAAAACCAAGCACTTTTAATGAATACTTACTATCCAGGCCCATTCTAAGCCATTTATATGCATTTCTTCAATGTACATATCTTACTTAATGTAATATTTATAATAAGATATTGCTATACTAGTATACTTTTATTATTCTCAAGTTACAGGTGAGAGAACTGAGACCAAGTGTGTTTGTTTATCTTGGCCAAGGTCAGGCAGCTAAAAGATAATAGAACTGAGACTTGAATCTTACTGCAAAGCCAGTGCTCTCAACTTCTATTCAGAAGCACAAAATCAGATGCAAACTGAAACCAAATAGGTACACAGAATGAATGGATCCAGCTGGGGGCAATAAAGGGAGGGTTATAAAACCGGAAAGCAGATGCCCCATATAAAGGGATAGTCCCTGTTTGGCTCCAACTGATCAATCATTTCTAAAAAGAATGGGCACATCGCAGAGCCATGTCTTTGGTTTTCAAAGAGAGGCAGAAATCCTGCATTTTTACATACGAATGTCCTGATTTTTAAGTGCAAGCTATAAGTCCATCAAAACAGTTCTGGTTTTCAAGCCAACCTTGTAAGACCACAGGGCTATGGCCTGTGCTCTTCTCTAAGTCCTCTTGGTAAATCACAGAAGTGGCTCAGCCCGTTTGTAAAAGCCACTGAAGATCTTCCCATCTACTTCAGAGACTGACAACATGATACAAGCCCTCAAGTGAGTTACAGCGAAGGTGACCAACCCATCTTCAACTGCCTGGAACTTTCCTGATTTCAAAATAGTAAGTTTCATGCTCTGGGGATCTGCAGTCCCAGGCAAAGTGGGACAACTGGTCACCTCGTTATAGCAGGGAATTGACTTCTGGCATCTGTAAAGCTCTGGAAGGTCAACCAACCAGACCTTCAGAATGTGTCCTTTCAGGGGAATTTTGCCATCCTTAGAGGTGCTAATTTGCTAAAGCTTCTGTGTCTCCGCTTCAAAAATTAAACTGCCTCAGATGCCAGGGTGTAACGTTCCCTAGGACAGCCCCCAAAAGCAAGTTTCCTGGAAACTCTCTGCGATGGGGAGAGAGGGGCACCGGAGGAGGAGCGGACGTCCTGGAGAAAGCTGCTGGTGGTGATTCGTCAGAGAATCCTAATTCGAATCCAAATGGGAGCTCGCCATTATCGGGGGCTCACACAGCTCCAGGTAAACAGCTAATGAGCAGGCTGCCAGTTCCATTTTTATCAAGAGCCCTCCGAGACTCAACCGTGCCATTTCATAAAATATGCAGATGATAGTGCGGGAACAGAGCAAAGGCTTTGAAAATGATTCACACAACCTAAAAATGATGTTGAAAAGGGAGGAATTAAATATTCACAAAGTGAGAGAAATTAAGGCATATTAACTGTTCGAATGTGGAAATGAAATGACTAGCATGCATAGAGTTGATGAGAACTGCATGATTACAGATCTGTCAAAAGTTTCTAATTCTGACACTGCGCGATGTGGAGGTGCTTGTTGGCTGGTAAGGGCAAAAAATTAGGTATGGGACAAGCCACACGATGCTGACAGATCAGAGTCAAAGGGAGGGAGGCACAGCAGTGATTAACATTAGACTCCGTTCTGTGCTGAGGGTGAACTCGGTGATCACAAAATGAATACTAATTATGAGCACAAAACAGACTTTACGGGGACTGGACGCTTGGAGCTGAATGTGGCTATTAAGTTCGTAATGAGGAAGGCAAGAGAAAGCCTAGAAGCTGCAGAGGCTAAATTCGGTGAGGTCATCCTACCCTCCACATTTAGGGAATGGAAAGCCAAATTGTGGCCCATCCAAACTAGAATTAGCAGTAATTATTATATAATATGTAATGATGGGATTTAAATGGCTAACACATTTTCTCTGCTGAGATCATTTAGACATGATTCATACAAATGATTAAATTAATAGATCTTCCTCTTTTCAGACTGCCAGGCAGCTTAAACTAGATTTTTCAACAGAGACTGATCCTAGTGAGATCATATGAATAGAGAGATTTACGGAAATTGCAGAAGGAATTGGTTCAGTGTATAAGAGCACACTAGGGTTTAGAGAAATTTACAAATTTACCTTGAGGATGAGGACTCAGCTCTTGGTCCTTGCTTTAAAAAAAAAATCCATCTATGTTTTAAAAAACGGTTTTAGAAGGTGAATATATGAAATCAAACTCCTCAAAAATAAAGACACACAACATTGAAGCTTAAACAAATATTCCCAGAGATAGAGTTGCTTTCCTTACATCTGGGAGGCAGGTACGTTTTAAAGAAAACAATTGATACATGTAAAAATACATTTAAATATTAATGGGGAAATAATTCAGAGAAATTTAAAATTTGGTAAAAATGAAAAAAATTTGAAAGATGATAGTACAGATATTTGTGATTGCAATACAGCATCCAAAATATTCAGAAGTATATTAATAAATGGATAAGTAAATTGCAAACACAAAGAAAAGCTTGAAGCTATCTTTGATAAAACATTTCTCTACTAACATTTCTCTTCTGCTTAAACCCCATCATTGTTGTTGGATTGCAGATTGTTCATTTTTTTTTCCTTCCGCAGAAGTATAAAGCAGTTATTAGGGACATAAGGCACTGCCAGAGATCCACTGTGTGTTCTGAGTGGAGAGTTTTCTAGTCCCATCAGCTGCACAGCATATGAGCAAATTAACAGGCACTTGGGGAGGAAGCCCACAGTACGAGGCTCAGGCATGTAATAATTAACATAGCCTTGGTACCTCTGTGGCATCTTGGGATGAAAATATTAATCATTCACAGCTGTGATCCTCTCAAAATCTCCTATTTTATGGCTTTGACACATCCATGAATAATGCCATTTGCTATAATGTGCAGCATATCAGAAAGAATGTTTTTACAGTATGGCTGCTTCTCTAGAATACGTTGTAAAACTGATGAGAACGCTTGGTTCCCTGTGGCATCTAGAGAGAAAAAGAACACGACACAATCCTACTTCTATACTGCACTTTAGTAAGCACCTACTATGTGCCAGAATTTCCGTGGACTCTTTATTCAAGCCTTACAGTGATGCTATGAGGGCAGTGCTGTTATCTCTATTCTGTAAATGAAGAAATGGGGGCAAATTCAGAGGTTAAGGTCAAGCTGCAAAAGAACTACAGACAATACCCCATAAATACATACACCTACTATGTACCCACAAAAATTAAAAAGAAAAAAAAAAAGAAAGAAAGGCAGGATATGAACCTCAGCCTCCTTTGCTCCAGAGCCCATACTTTTTCCAGAGCATGAGCTTCAAGGGAAACTCTAAATATGACTGTGACATTGGTTTCCTCAGTGCCCTCTTCCTGCTTGGTCTCGGGGGCATCACCTTGGCAATTAATTCACAGGATCCATTCAGAATATTTTTGTCATCTGCTTCGTCACTTTCATCAGCCCTCTTCTGCACTTTTCCTACCCTTGACTTGGGCATTCAGCTCAGGTTCATGCCCTTCCCAATTCGTTCTCCATGCTGCAGTCAGAGTGAGAGTTCCCCAATGTAAATCAAGTTGGGAAACTCCTCTACCTAAAATCTTCACATATTTTTTCCCATTGCACTTAGGATAAAGGTAGACAATATATTGCCTACAAAGTCCCAGGTGATCGTGAACACCATCTTTCCCCAGCTTCATCTTCCGTATCCCACTTTCTAGATCTTTTCCTAATATCCATCAAAGCTGTGTTCCTCCAAGTTGCCAAGCCCATCCCATGTCCAGCCCTTCTACATGCTGAGATGCCTCTGCCTGTAACACTGCTTTTCCCTACTATATCACCACCACCCACACACCTTGGCAAGCTCCTTCTCATTCTTTGGGTCTTTCCTTCAATTTTACCTTCTCAGAGTTGACAGCCTTAACTCCCTAATCTAATTGGAGCTTTCTACATACTCTCATAACACTATAGATGTTCTCCTGGCAACTGTCACAATTATAAGCAAATTACTGTTTGTATGAGTGTTTGTACCATAACACCTGGCTGCCACAGTAGATTTTAATCTCCATGATGGCAGAGACTGAATTCTCAGTGTCAGGCACACAGTAGGTACTCAGTAAATATGTATTGAAAGGAAGGGATGAAGGAAAGACTGCATGAAGCATCTTCGTTTTGGGCAGAATCCAATCCTAGTACTTTCTTCATTGTTTAACTCAACACGGAAGACTTTCCTCATAAACGTTCCCACCACTTGGCAATGACCTGGGATGATTGCATCATGAAGAGGGAAGGGCTGAGTGTATGCCCGGGAGAATCATTTGAGTGCAGGAGCATAGACTCCCCTAGGCAACAGGAAGAGTCCTCCTCCCCCTAGGCTCCCAAATCTTCTACAACACCTAACCTCCTGCTATAATGGGCTGGCATGAAGAGTAAGTGGAATAAGTGCATTAAAGCCTGACAAGCCCTGTGGCTGGCACCTGCAAGCACTCCTATTGGTGGCTTCTATTCAGTAGTAGGTTTGATCTTAATCCAAATGCTTAGGGTGCAAAAAAGACACATTTAGTTTTCTGTCTCCAAACTTAATTTCATTGTCATTTTTTAAATCAGGTGGCATAAAATTAATTTGGAGTCTCCCAAACTCCCTTTACTTGAGGTTGAGTCTTACATTCTAGAGATTGGGATTCTGGTCACTGGTCATCATTGCTTTCTGTACCGGTATCCAGTGATATGGCCTCATTTAGTCTTGATCGTGAAAGTTAAAGCTGCTCTCTCCTCACCACAAAATGCAAATCCCTATCAGTAATCCTGCCACTTTCTGATTCTCCGTGTTTGAATGGAATTAACTTTCTGATTCTCTTCACTTTGCAACATGGTAGGGGAATTTCCCTTGCAGCTGCTTTAAAACTATCAGCTCACCATCCTGCATCAGTAAGATTTGGATGCAGAGAATATTTAATGTACTGGGGCACCTAATCATTGCTGAAAGGCCTGAAAAATCACCTCTAGGAGTGAGTGGAAAAGTATGGCAGAAATGGCCCACTAGGAAACTCTGAGCTCTGCAAACATCAGAAATATGGTGAATCAGGAAGCTGCCACTGCGACACTATGGCCTCAAGAACACTTCCTGATTCAGGATTAAGAAGCTGCTTCTACGGTGGCCGACCCCAGAGCCACTTTGTGCCTGCAACATTTGTAACTGCCAAAAAGAAAGATGCTGTGTACTCTGCCTTTCACACCACAAACCAGAGTCTGGATACTGGGATCGCTTTTAACATGGCCATGGGAACCCCAATTTTCCATGACTACTTTCCAGAAGAAAACACAGAAGCAGCAGGGGTGTGACTTCAGGCTCCCTCCTGTCTTCTATTTTTAGAAAAATGCAAAATGGGACAAGATGAAGAAGGATGGAGAACTTCCAGACAACTACCAACCAAGTAATTCTCTCCCCATCTCTTCCAACTCAATTTCCTGACACCCAGGAAAGATGACGCTATGGTGGTCAATGCAGAAAGACTCATATGGATGGGTTAGCAAGTTCTCCCTTGATGTTGAGCAGCATTATTGGGGATAAGGTACCTGACACCTTCAGTATAGTCCAGAGCCTTTGTAGACTCTGCATAGAGTCTACATATTTGCATAAAAATGTCATATTACAAGTCCTTTCTGGTGATTTATTCTTGTAGTGCTCTCTTCCCAATCACCCTGCTGGTGTTATTACCTCCCATTTTACACATAAGGGAACAGAGGCCAATACAGATGAAGTGTTCAGTGTCACAGAGCTGCAGGGCAAGATTCAGCTTTTGTTGATTCTAAACCTTATTCAATTTGGATTCTCCTTTAAAAAAGGAATCAAAATTACGGATACAAAATTAGAGAAGAAAGTGAATATTTATTTGAAATGAGAAAATAAATCAAGACAAATCACAAATTCTAAAAAGCTAACAAACCACAAACATCACACAATCTAGAAAACTAACTTCATATTTTATTAACTGCCTGACATCTTTAAAACATTTTTCTGACATTTTTTGTTTTATACTCTTTGATCACCTCTTCGTGACAAAGATTTTATAAAATATTTTTATATAGAGAAAATAAAAAAAATAATTCTAGTCTTTTCCCCTAGCGTGGTTGATCAAAACCTTTTCTATTATTGATAGTTTACAAATATTTTTGTGAACTCTATAACACATTATTGGTAATGTCATAGACATTTTTAGAATTGTCAAATTTGGGAAAGCCTCTATCAAATTTCTTTCATACATGAGCTGCAGAATTTCAGGGAAATTTCAAGCTTTTTTGTGTAGTGACTAATCTTAAACACGCTTTGAATTAAGGATCCCCAGTTACCAGTTTGTCACTTATACACTTACTTAATGGTGTATTATGAGTTTTATGTTATCTTCATCTATGTTAGGATTCTGTGTCAAATCAGCAAGAAATTTAAACAGTGGAATTATGATAATTTTTTAAATTTCCATCAAAAAAGAAAAATAATATGTGGTACATTTATAATTGTGCATGCTGCATTAATGAGTATACTCTAGAGAGGAGAGAACTTCCAATTTAGCTAAGTGTTGATGAGAATCAAATCCTCCACTTACAAGGGCACACATATCTGATCTTTAGAAGAATTGTCAGCAGGCTAGCTTTCTGCTCCTTTTATGCCAAACTCTTTTTCTACTCTACTTCCCATTGACAGTACAGACACCTTAGGATATGTTTATATTGCTGTACTTCCACTGGCCCCGCACCTGCCCACTGCAGCATTGGCTTCATAGGCCTAGTGGGTGCGTGAGAGTTCCTAGAAGTCATTCCTATACAAGGATACTAGCAGTACCTTAACCATAAATGAAAGTGATGGACCACCACATGCATATATATCCTGCTGCTCCCCATATAAACCTACCCTCAACTCACCTTTCCAGGAACTGGATCTTAAAATGCCAGTGGCCATTCTAATGCCATCTAATTCAAAGAGAAGTATTGTGGAGGGGAAGTAAGAGTGGGAAAAGGTAGCATCTTAACCAGAATGGCCACTGGCATTTTAAGATCCAGTTCCTGGAAAGGTGAGTTGAGGATAGGTTTATGTGGGGAGCAGCAGGTTAAGCATAAAACATTATGCTTTACAGCTTTTAGGATACATATAACCATAACAACACATTGGTAGCACCCTCCCAGGGCCTGAAATGAGAGAGTCTCAGAAGTTTAAGCTTGCTTGGCCTCAAGGTTTATCAGCACAACTGGAAACCAGATCTGGAAGTTCTGACTATCGCAGCGCCTCTTCCCACTATGCCTGAAGACATCCCCATTCTGAGAAGCATCTGCATAGTCTGGGGACATCTTCTTTCTCAATATTAGCCACAATTAATAATCAGAAGCAGAGACACAGCCACTTAACATATATCAACCACTCTTCTGGGAGTGAGCTGTCATCCTCCAGTTCACTTTTCCCGAGATAGGGAAATTGATAGGTCACTAGTGTCTGTGAATAGCACTCAAAAGGTATCATATTTATTTTAGCTGCAGCTTCAAATCAGTGGCTATCTGCATTATGAAGAACATCATTCTATAAAACACATTTGGTCTTCATTTTTCAAATGCTCCTGAAGGAAACATATGGTAATCTGTTTAACTCTGTATTCCATAGAGATACCTAAACTCCATCCACCAAACACCCATGCTATTTTTATTATAAAATTCATGTCCTTTTTCTACCTTAAATATTCCCCCTTTCTGCTTATATGCTTAAAAATACCCGAGGCCACAAGCCTACCCTGCTTACCATGAAATTCATGAGTCAGGCCCAATGGTCATTAAATATAACAGAAATATTATTCACTAGGGGGTTGACAAGTACACATTGGTGAAGCCCATATTCTTCTGAATTTCAGACTTGAACTATTTTGAAGTTATTTGTTTTGTATCAGGACTCAAACTAACACACAGCCTTGATTTGATCTTCTGAATTATTTGTCTCCTGCTAGAAGCTAACCTCTGCAAGTTTCTTTTGACTGTCCAGTTTTGAGGCTCTGTCTTAGAATCTGATTAGTTTTCCAGATCTGAATTCGCTTCTCCTTGCTTCTATTCTCCCACCAATAGTGTCATTTAAAATACGGATTCTACTTTGTAAATACTCCTAAACTGACTGCCCTTCCCTTTTCCCAATGAGAGCTCCATGTGGAATGTGACAATGAGAACTCCAGCTCTCCGTTCTAATGATACAATTATTATTGATGTTTAAACCATAAACCAGAGTTGGCATTTAATTGGAAGTTGCTTGCCAATGCAAGGAAGGAAGCATAGTTCCTAAAATTTGGTTTGTGGGATAAGTGGAGTTCCTCTTAAAATCATTACAGTTCTTTCTCCCAAAGCAGGCATAAACATGAAATATTAACCTATCTTTTGCTACACATAGCAGTATTTCCAAAAGATGGTCTATGACCAGATGATTCTCTATGGTCACATATATTTAGAAAACGTATCATTTAAAATCCTCCTCTTTGGTTTTCATAATGCTCATTAGCATACTTAAGGATCTAGGGGTCCTTCACTAAGTAAACAAACAAAATCTTTTTGCTTCTTTACGTTTCCCAATTGCACTTGATCGTGGAATATTTTTTTCCTCTAACATCCAGTGAAACTCATACTCCCAAACCACACTTTGGATAATGTTGCCATAACAAATTTTAATTTTTCATTTCTAATTTTTCAGTAACATAGTATGCTTTTAATGAGTAGATTTTGTGAAACAGAGAAACATCTTAATATGTTTAAAACTGTTTGATTAAACCTTTTTTTAAGATTGAGAAAAACAATCGAAGAAATGCTTGCATAAAATAATGTAGAAATTTTATGTAAACCTCAGAATAAGAATCAGAGTTCAGAGTTTGAGTTTTGAAGACCTTGAGTTGCCTTTCTGCAGCACCCTCAGAGCATAATTAATGGGATTAGGCAACTGACTAACCATTTATTTACTCATTCGTTAGTCACTAGTTTATTCTTTGATTTATTGAGCAACTGCTATGTGCCAAGCACTTTTCTAGGCTCTAAAGATACCATAGATGACTTGCCCATAGGGTGTTGTAGCCTTTTGAAAAAATAAACATTAAATAAATAATAGCACAAACACATTTAATTTTAATCGATGTCAGTTCTCTAGAGGAGAGGAAATTGGTGGAGTAATGACATGTAACAGGAGAAAATGGCCCAGTTTCGGGGAGGAGGATGTTGTTCCCTGAGGAAGTAACAATTAGACTGACATGGACAGAATGAATTGAAACAGATCAGGTTAAGGCAGGAAGAAAGATGTTAGTCCCCCAAATAGAATATGCAGGAAGGAATTTTATTGGTTGGAGGAAATGGAGGGAGTCCCTGAGGCTTGAATCCGGAAAGAAAAAGAGAGAGGAGTGGGATGAAGCTAGAGGGGTGGACAGGGGCCAGGCTGGCTAAGGCCTGGCAAACCAGGAACATATATGTGCATGTGTTAATTCCAAGATCAGTGGGAAGCATGACTGATCCAACCTCCTACTTTCAAGGTCATATGAAAAAGAGTTCTTGATTTAGAGAACAAAGTGGATTCTATCCTGATCCACTTAAGCATCATTTAATGATAAAAGATTGCATGCAAATAAAGGACGAGAATTAGGCAACGCAAAACAAGAGGCTTCAGTTATACAAAGTGAACTGAGCCGGTTTCAAATCCAAGAATTCCACAGCTATGAGATGAGAATGTGCTGCTGTGTAACCGGAGGTGGTATCCCACATGAAAGCAACCAAAAGACCTGTCACCTAACCGGGTGGCCCCAAATCCACTTTACTTATTATCTCTCTTTGATACATCTCAAATAAATTGGTTTTAATCACAGTTCATGAACAAAGACAGAAGGTGGGATTTCCCTCTCTTCAGCATAACAATTTTCTCAGAACAAGCCATCTTTATAAATAATTCCATATTATCCCAGTCATACTGTCTGGATATCCGGGACTTATTTAATGGAATGGTTAGCTTTAAATATTTCTGGAAGAAGGCTTTTACAATTTAGAGTGTATGTCTTCATGACAAAAGGTTAGGGTGTGTGATCAAATATTATGTCTTTGGATTTAAAATATCAGAGTTGATATGTGACTGGGAGAGGGTAAACCTCCCAGAATTTAGTAGATAATTCTTGGGAGGGAAATGCCTGCTTGACATTATTTATGATGGATAATAGCAGTAATATAATTGCCTTAATTCTCCAAGCTATTCCTTTTGTCTTCTTTGTCTCTGCATTATGGCATTTCCAAGATTCTAGGCACCCACCAACATAATTTTTTCTCTTTCCTATGTCTTAATAGCCAGGTAGTCTTTAAGTCTTTTTGGATCTATCTCTCACATCTGCTTCCTGCCCCTTCTCGGGCCCAAGAAACCCAGATCAGTTTTCATTACCTCTTTTTAGAGTGGTAATTATTTTGAAGGTCTCATAAAGGGATATTAGGTAAAGTGGATTTGGGGCCACAACTACTATCTTAGAGTAGTAAAAAGACCATGAGCTCAAATTCAGGTTCAAATCTCAGAGAAGTCACTGCACTTCCTTAAGCCTTGTTTTCTCCATCTAGAAAATGGGGATAGAGCCAGGTTATGACTGCTGGCAACAGTGGCTACCAGAATGGATCCTGGAGTCCAATCTGCCTAGGTTCTATTCATTGGTCTCCCATGCGACTTTGGAAAAATCACGTAACCCCTATACACCTTAGTTTTATCATGTAGAAAATGAGAATAAAAATGGTAGCTGCCTAAGGGGTTTGTTGTGATAACACAGTGAGATGATATATTCAAACATTTAGGGTGGTGTCTAGTGCCAAGTAAGCACTCAGTCATTATTAGATGATGCGTATTCAGATTACACATGACCATGTTAGGGCTCGTCCAGATGGCACTTTAGGACTGGCACTTTCTCCTAAAGCCACCTGTCACTCACAAAGTCATAATCTGGCGCCTGTCTGCCATACATGCTGACACAAATGCACCAGTCCCTGTTCCACCTGGAAACCCCGGAATCATCCCCTTCTTTTGCATTTCCCTTCCCGCATCTCAAGGCAGCCTCACATTCACCCATCTCCTTGCTTGATAGCTCTGTAGGCCAGGGATGATGTCTTGTTTCACATTCATGTAATTGGCAATAAATATTTCTTGGCAATAAATATTTGATGCATTTGTTGCATGGCCCCATAAAGCTGTATTCTCAATGGATTCATTCCACACTGGAAGGTCGCCATTACAGTCCTGCAGACTGTTGGGCTGGCCTCCCTGCTGCAGAAAGCAGCCCCATGCAGAAGGATGTCAACCCCCTCCAGATAGCTTGAAGACTAGCATACACAATTTCACCCTAGGCTTTTGTAGGTTCAGAATTTTAATTTCCCAAAATCAATCCAAAGGTGGAAATTTCACATTTTGAAAATTGACTGGTTTTGCTAGGTTATCTCTCTGATACACTAGGACAATGTCACCTTTTCAGGATAGTCAGGTTTTTGGTTTTTGGTTAAGGGATTTTAACTTTTTAAATTTTTTGGTGGGGGGCTATAGTAGAGACAGTATATTATAGTGTTTAAGAGCAAGAATTAGACTTTATGGGTTCTAATCCCAGACTTACTAGTAACCTTATGCAAGTTATTTATGAATTCTTTTCTTATCTATAAAATGAATGATAATATTGACTCTTCATAAAATTGTTAATACTCAAAAATGGTTAGAACATTGCCTGGTGCATAATACTTTTCAATTCCTGTTAGCTACTAGACTTAGTAGTTCCTTCAGTGATAGTTTTTAGTATCAAGTATAAAACTTGATCCTCTCCAGGACCAGTTAGGTCTCACTATTGAGAATGTTCTTGTAAGTTTCCTTTATAGCCTGCAAGTGTGACGGTTGTGGGTGATGGTGGGTTGGGGGGAATCCTGATATGTGCCAAGGTTCCAAGAGGTGCAAAGACAAACAGGGTCTCTGCTTTTATTTAAAAAGAAAGATTGAACAAATATGTGAACACATAGCTCATAATGCAGGATGTACATTATGGGACAATTTTTGATCCATTTTTCATAGGTGGTGAGGGAGGAGCTCTTTAAGAAGGTGGCAGTTAGACTGAGATATGAATATAACAAAGGAATTATCATGCAGAAAGCCAGGGGATAGAATACCAGACAGATGTTTTGGAAAATATAATTAGTCAAGCATGTATCTGAATAAAGTCTGTCTCACTAATCTAGACCAGCGATCAGGAAGCTCCAACTCATGGGACATATCTAGCTAGTGACTTGTTTCTTATGAATAAAGTTTTATTAGAACATAGCTACACTCATTGGCTTACATATTACCTATGTCTGCTTTTGTGCTACAATGGCAGAGCGGAGGAGTTGTTACTATGAGACTCTATGGTACACAAGTCTAAAATACTTACTATCTAGCCCTTTACTGAAAAAGCTTGTTGACCTGCGGTCTAAACCATAAGACCCGCAAGGGTGAGGACCACATTTGTCTGCCTTTCTCATTGCTGTTTCCTTCAACCTGTGTTTGACAGTAGACTCCAGAAATAACTGGAGAAGCAGCCAATGTAAGGTACTAGGTGCTGGTGACAACTTTTTAAAATCTCTTCAAAGGTGAATTCAGAACACATAGTTGTCCTTCGAGAGGACACCATTGGTTCCCACATACACCGAGAAGCAGAAATACAAAGTGTTGGCCCAGGTAGTAGCTACACATTGTAATCCACCATATGAATGCCCTGCAAGGTACTTAAATTAAGATTGTTTCCACCCTGAAAAGCAGCAGTGGTTCTGTAAGATGTCACCCAATTTGGCAAGGAGCGATGTACAAGGAAATCACCCCCTTTGCCAGCTTTGCAGGAAACCTCAGCATGTGTGATATGCTAATGCAAAGCAGCATTTCTTTAGCTTGGCACATACCACAGCTTCTCCATGATGGCATCATGAACATTTGGGGTCAGAGAAGTCTTCGTTGTGGGGACTGCTTTGTGCATTGTATGATTGATGGTTAGCAGCATCTCTGGTCACTACACAATAGACACCAGGGCACGTACTTCTCCAACCAAAACATATCTGACAAATGTTAGGGGCAGGGGACATGAGGATGAGCAAAATCACCCTCAGTAAAGAAGTACTGACGTACACTGAAAATCTTCTCTTCCTTCTTTCTTTTCTTTTTTCTTTTTTTGAAGATAGTCTTGTTCTGTTGCCCAGGCTGCAGTGCAATGGTTCCATCACGGCTTGCTGCAGCCTCGAGCTCCTGGGCTCAAGTGATTCTTCCATCTCAGGCTGCCAAGTAGCTGGGACATAGGCATACGCCACCATGCTCAGCTAATTTTTTAATTATTATTATTATTATTATTATTATTATTATTATTATTATTATGTGTAGAGACGGGGGGTCTCCCTATGTTGCCCAGGCTGGTCTTAAACTCCTGGGATCAAGTGATCCTTCTTCCACAGCCTCCCAAAGTGCTGGGATTACAGGCATGAGCCACCACCTCCTCTTCTTTCTATGATAACTTTTAGGTGTTGGAAGGAGTTGCTCTCACAAATGAATGTGTAGCGATCTGTGATTTTAGTAGCCAACTTTTCAATTCAAATCACCCTGTGTATGTTTGCATCCATTGGGATATGGGTGCCAATCAAAGATGACAGTATTATAATTCCTAGTAACATTATAGAGAGTAATTTTTTCTACTATGAGACAAACTTTTTAAAGTTGTGAAATTTAATTTGAGTTTGAGAGTTCTGTGCCCTCTTTGGAGTTGAGGAGTTCTTGTTGTGATTTTTTTTTTAACATTTTCAGGCACAAATGCAGTCTGTGTGCTATAACTCCCACATCATTCATAGATCAGATGTGATAAGAAACTTCTGAATTCTCTCTCTGCTCTTCATGATGGCTGAACTAAATCTGCCTTTTTGCCTATAGCTGGTACACAGCAAGATGCAGTACAAGAAGCAGGTGCACACATGGTTGCCCTTCTTTGCCAAGAGGATCCAGGAGGGGAGAACAAAAAGAGAGAAATAGAAGAAGAGAATGCAGCAGGCAGGTGCATTCAGTCTACTCAATGAAAAAGGGAACAGCAGGAATATGTCCTCTTGGGAATGAAAATTCAGAACAATGCCATCTTGGTCTAACTGGATCTTGAGACTAAACATTCATGGTTACTTTGCTTTATACTCCCAATATTATTATAATTTTTGATATAGTATATTTTATTGTTATATATGAAATAAATTTCACAAAATTACAAAAATTTTAGTCTAGGTTGCAAACGAGACACCTACAAATAAATATATATGTGTGTGTATACATATATAAAAAATATGTACACACGTGTGTATATATATAAAATATATATATAAAATACACACACATGTGTGTATATATATTATATGTACACATATATAAGTATATATGCACATACTTACATGCATACACATATGGTACATACATATATACATCTATAATACATATGTATACATATATATTAGGTTCACATTTTGGTTTTAGCTTTGAATTGTGAATATTTAAAAATAGAGAAATTGGCTGGGTATGGTGGCTCATCTCTGTGATACTAGCGCTTTGGGAAGCTAAACCAGGAGGATCACTTGAGCCCAGGAGTTTGAGTCCAGCATGGGAAACATGGTGAGACCCTGTCTCCTAAAAAATTAAAGTAAAAACAGGCCAGGTGCGGTGCCTCATGCCTGTAATTCCAGCACTTTGGGAGGCCGAGGCAGGTGGATCATGAGGTCAGGAGTTCGAGACCAGCCTGGCCAAGATGGTGAAACCCCGTCTCTACTAAAAATACAAAAATTAGCTGGGCATGGTGGCAGGTGCCTGTAGTCCCAGCTACTCGGGAGGCTGAGGCAGGAGAATCACTTGAACCCAGAAGGCGGAGGTTGGAGTGAGCCAAGATCACGCCACTGCACTCCAGCCTGGGCAACGAGAGTGAAACTTCATCTTAAAAAAAAAAAAAAAAACAAAGTAAAAACAAATTAGTCTGGCATGGTGGTGAGTGCCTGTGGTCCCAGCTACTCAGGAGGCTAAGGTAGGAGGATTGCTTGAGACTGGGAGGTTAAGGCTACCGTGAACTGTGATTTTGCCAGAGTGACAGCCAGGGTGACAGAGCGAGACCCTGTGTCAAAAAAAAAATACATACATACATACAAATTAAAAAATAAAAATAGAGAAATCTTTCATGGAAAAATTTGGATCTCTGTCTTCTCTTCAAAATCCAAAAGTTATGACACCTCCATCATGCGTGCCTTCTTAAATGATGACAGTCCAGTCGAGACAAGCAGCAGGGCATGTACTTAGAGTTTCCCACACTCCCCACCATTCCCCAATACCTTATCCTTGCCCATTTCACACATTTAGGTCAGCTGCCTGGGATGCGTTGCCATCTCTACTTGCAGCCTCTTGTATAGATTAATTTGATCTTTATCTTTGGCCTCTTTCTGGAGCCAAATCAAATCCTTGTAACTTTCAAATAATCTTGCCCCAAATGCATTGCTTCCATAAATGTTTGTCTGATAGATCTTACCAAGATTTCTTTCTCCCACAGTTTTCTCCACTCAAATATATCATACTTCATTTATGACAGCATTTCCCAAAATGTGCACTATGGAATAAATATATAATGTAGAAAATATAAGAGTTCTATGATTGAGCAAATTAAGAATATTCCATAGTACACAAAGTTAAAAATGTCTTTTCAGTAGTATTTCCCAGAGCCTATAAAAATGCAAATGTGCTTTGTGACTCTCATAGAATATGTGAGCATTTCTTAATTTTCCATGGAACTTCAGAAGATTCATTCTGTCACGAGGCAAGATTTGCTTGCCTTTTAAAAAATGTATATTTGTAGTCTCCAATATTTTTGATAATTGTTTTCAACCATAGATATGTTGCAGAAAAGAGAGGCATAGACCATCATAGGGTCATCAACTTTTCATTTTGCAAAGATCATTAAAAAGCAAAATGTAACTACCATCCATAATAAATACCTTTACATAGAAAAGTCATTTAACAAAATAGAAAAAAAATAACATCTAGATAAAAGACCATCATTTAAACTAAATGTGTTTGCCTTGTAAAATGTGTGCTGTGTTTCCTTTATTTCAATGAATATTTGTATTAACAAAAAGTTTGTCACAGACTGTCACCAGCATACAAAACTGAATTGGGGAAACATTGGTCTACATTGCATTAAATCTGGCAATGGCACACACTCAAAAACCACTGTAAAGAGTTCACACGTGAGAGGAGAGACCACTGGTTTTCAAGGAAGGATTTTCTGTGAGGCTGTGGAAGTAAAGCTGAAGCAATGGGAAGAGAAGACAAAAATAAGATGAAACAAGGCTTTCCTTCTCAGTGTTTGCAGGTTTCTTTCCACCAAACGTGGTCTTACCTTGGAGTCACACTGGGGAGGTTTTGAAATCTTGCCTGAGCTGTAGGGACCGCCCATCATAGACTGACATTGATGGGGACAGAGTGATGATCAAGATACAAAGTGAATGGCTTTAACAGTTTGGATTAGAACAGAGAGAAACAGAAGTGGTACTTTGAGAGTTAAGCCAATGCAGTCTAAGACCTTGAAAATATGTTATTTATTTAAACCATTGTAAGATAGAAAAGGATGATGATACTTATGGTAGATTTTAAGGAGGTAGAAACACAAGACATAAATATGTTCCAATTATCCATCATATATATAGATCTTGCCTTCTGACTGGTGGGATGATATTTCTTGCTGAGCAAATTCCTTGAGTTATACTGGATAGGAATTCATGAAAGTCCTAATGTATTTTATAAAGATTTTTTTTTTGTTTTTGCCATTTTACCATTACCACTTGAAGAGGGTGATAAAATATAGAGCCTTCAAATGATCCATTTTTATTTTAAGAAGGATTTTTACTTATTTTTTGTTATTTTACATATTGGTGTCCTCTTGAAAGATTAATAAATCTTTGAGGGCAAGAACTAAAAGTAGACATTTTAGGATCCTCACTGCCTGGTGCCCAGGAAGTCCTTGCTAAATACTTTAATGAGTAAATGAATGTAAAAATAGTGAATGAAGAACAGAAGACAGCATGTTTATTTTTTTCCATTTTTCACTTTATGTTAAACTTTGTATTTTGAGATCATTGTAGACTCACATGCAGTTGTCAAACAATAACGCAGAGCGATCCTTGACCCAGTGTCTCCTGGTGGTAGCATGTGGCCAAACTATAGGACGATGCCACTACCAGGACAATGACATTGATACAAACACAGAACATTTCCAACATCACAAGGATCCTTCATGCTGCCCGTTCATCATCACTTCCCTCCTGTCCCAGGTATAATAGAAGTCCAGGCTCCCTACTCAGCCTCTGATGATAGCAGAAAGGGGGGCTCTGGGATCCCTAACTAATGCTAGGTTGGGGGTGGTTCTAGATATCCCTTAGGCCACGCCTGACACCTCCCCGGCTAGAAGGGATAGAAGCACCTTGTTATTGCTCCCTCATGGCCTGCACGGACACTCCAGGGGAGGGGATGAACTTGTTACTTTGGGACAATGGTGAAGTTTGGATGCTCCCCTGGCCTCTCTGACACCAGCCAAGTGGAGGCACTGGGGTGCCTCACTGCAAGTCTCATGAGTGGGGAAATCTTGGCTTTCCAGTTGACCTTGGCTTGCGTGATTAGGTTCGGGCCATATGTATTTTTTTCTATGTTGTTTGGCTAAAGTAGAATGTGTTTATTATTGAAAAGTTTTCTGTCTTACTAGGCTGCCCCTTTCCGCGCCCCTTGGTTAGAAATAACAGGTTTTTGTTACGGCTTTTTTTTTAACCTGTTGGTGTGTGGCTTCTTCAGCTCCAAGTCTGGCATGTATGCAGCACAGAGAAAACCCAGGGAACTCACCACCATGTAATTCTTTGAGTCTCAATAACCCTAGCCAATCTATCCTCTTCTCTCCACCTTTTAGTTTGAGAGATATATACATATACATATATATATTACATATACATACATATATGTAAAACATATGCCCATATACATATATAATACATACACATGCATATATATAATACATACACATATATAATACGTACACATACATATCTAATACATACACATGAATATATAATACATGCACATATATGTGCATATACATATGAAATACATGAATATGCATATATAATACATGCACATACATATATAATACATGCACATGCATATATAATACATACACATACATGTTTAATACACATGCACATATAATACATACACACGTGTGTATTATGCATGCACATATATAATATATACACATACATATATAATACACATATAATACATACACATACATAATACATACACATATGTATAAAAACATACACGTGCACATATATAATACATGCACATGTATATATATGTAATACACACATATGTGATACATAAATATACATATATAATACATACACATACACATATAAAATATGTGCACATACATATGTGTACATATTTATAATGTCCAGATTTTTAATAGTTAGTGGGAGAAATAGGAAAAATTATGTATACTCGATCTTTCTGGAAATGGAAATCCTCACTTTACATTTAAAAGGGGGAAGTTAAAAAGATCCCCTGAGTATAATACATTTCAATGTTCTCCTTGAAGAGTGTGTGTTTTTTATCTAAATGGACACCTACTCAAATATTATGTTAGTGTTCACCCATCTAAAAGCAGTACCAATCGAAATGTAACTGGTGAGTAGTAGGCACCCCATAGTCAATTTAATATATAATAGACCTTCTATTTCAAAAACAAATTCTCACTCATCCTGGCTTTCTTACTTGCATGCATAAAATGTACATATTTACATTTTGATGTATTACTTTTCTGATATCGACTACCCCCTCATAAAGGCAAATGGTTTACTTTGAATTAACTTTTCTGAACATAAAAGAAACAAAAGGTCAAAAATCTGTAGTTAGAGGCATGCATCTTGATTTTACTTCCACTCTTTTCAGCTAAGGTTAACAGAAACAAACACGCCACAGAAATTATTTTCTCTAATTTTTCCCATAAAAACACGTTTTTCCTTTTTTTGAAGGAAGTTCACAAATGTAAGAAATCACTGAAGCCCTTTCAAAATAGGGAAAGAAATTTCAAATCACAGATCCATTTCTGATATGTTCTCATTTAGGAAATCATGTCATGTTAATGCATGGGGGTTTTAGCACATGTGATGCTGAAATTTGCCAGACTTTGGAGAAGGTTTCAAGAATAACAATGACGTTGGGAGGCCGAGGCGGGCGGATCACGAGGTCAGGAGATCGAGACCATCCTGGCTAACACGGTGAAACCCCGTCTCTACTAAAAATACAAAAAATTAGCCGGGCGTGGTAGCGGGCGCCTGTAGTCCCAGCTACTCGGGAGGCTGAGGCAGGAGAATGGCGTGAACCCGGGAGGCGGAGCTTGCAGGGAGCCGAGATCGCGCCACTGCACTCCAGCCTGGGCGACAGAGCGAGACTCCGTCTCAAAAAAAAACAAAAAAAAAAAAAAAAAAGAATAACAATGACGATGGGAAGACGCCTTATTCCTAAGATATTTCGACCTTCCCCACTTGCATGCATGCCAGGCCCTTGACTTAACTTGACCTTTCCTTCTGCCATTGTGTGGGGCAGGCCTACTGGCAGTCTCAGAGGAAAACACACAATCCGAGATCTAAGAATCAGAAGTAATTAAGGAAGAGAAACTGACATTACAGGCTTAGAACGTGGTGGAGATAAAGTGAGGCCCTAGGGTTATGACAGGAAATTTGGAGCTGAAAACCAAAAATGACTTTTAATTATAAAAATTCCAATTTGAAACCTCAATGACTGTAAACCTAGCTAACAGAGTCACTAGATTAACTAGGAGCAGCAGATTTCTTCCTGCCTTAAATACACACACATCTATATATACACACATTCATATACTCTATCCTTTAAAATTTCCAAGACACATCCTGGGTCAACAGGCATTCACAATTCATTAGTCTTCTCCTTATGGCTTATCACCTTCTCACCATTAAATAAGAATACCCTTAGTGATGTGAGTCGTAGCCTTCATACAAGATCACATTATCTTCCACAAACTGTCTTTACTAAGGTTGGAAGGAAAAGCCTGTGCTTTTTGAAAAACAATTCAAACGAGTGGAATCAAATTGACAACTCCTTTCCAGGGAGCTTTCTCCAACTCTCCATCACTACATCAGGGGGAGACATCCTACTGTGTGCCACCAGCATCCCTTGAACACATCTCTGTCACAGAATTTATCACTTCAGCTGCTTGATGAGGGCTAGCGTGAATGTCTTAGTTGATTTGATCTGATTTCCCCAATACCTGGCAAAGTGACTGACATATGGCGAGCGGGTCACAGTTGAGTGAATGAATGAGTCTTCTACCAACTGACCAACAAATAAACTAAAACAAAAACAACAGGGAACTCTAAGAGACAATACCCTGGTGCCATGTGACCAATGTGAAGCATAGTACACAAAGTAGGATTGTCGTATTTTTCAAGACAGACGTGTACTGCAGCACCATTTATACCAAAAAGTTTGAAACAACCTATGCCCTCAACATGAGACTAGAGAAATTAATTGTAGGATATTTAGCTGTTTAAAAGGAATGAGCAAGATCAATATCAACAGGAGGGACCTTAGAAACACAGTTGAAGGGAAAAAGCAAATTGCAGAATGGTTGTGCATCATAATATTTTTATATAAAAGTAAAAAGAACAGGAAGCAACTCTACACATTTTGTGTAAAAATAACAAAACAACGATATACATTTTCTCAGGGAATAGAACATAGATGCAACTTAATTATTTGAATTAAATCACAGGCTATATTTCAAACCTCATAACTGGTTTCCTTAGGGGAAGGAAGGAGAACTAAAGTGAGGATGGTATCAAAGGGGCCTTTACTACTATTCATATTGTTCATTTCTTTTTAGAAGGAACGTACTTTAGTTACATCTATAACTTGCAATTTTCCTACACACTTAAAGCTGGTATGTTCCCAGACTTGAAACCTTTGCAAATAGTGACCCCAGTGCTCTAGAATATCTTATGAGGATTTGTGGGATTTTTTCCCCCTTTCTCCTTCTCTATCAAAAGCTGAGAAAAACATTTGTGAAGGATATTGTTTAGGCCAATCCTCCTCCTTTTGGAACGATCTCCTTGTTTGTCAACTGCCAGCTTTGACATTCTCTCTCACTTCCCACGGTCTGGCAGCCTAGCAGGGATCTGGAGCCAATTTGATTCTCCCCCTCTGAAGAAACAGCCTAGCAGTCTGTACTGTGTTTGGAGAGAACTAGTAAAATGTGCCTTTTTTTCCCTCTTTATTCCAAATGCCCCAGCGTGCATGTTAAGACGGGGGAAATCTGCCTCATGGCAGAAATGTGCTGTCAGCATCTTCCATAGTAATTAATTTTCTGATATGTCTGGGTGTTTGATGGAAGACTTGATAGTACAACAAAAAGCTTCCACACTCCACCCATGACTTCCAAAAGTTTGCAATTGAAAACAGACAATATGGACGCAAATGTTTCATAATAATGACAAATGTTGATTGAGTACCATAGATCGCAACAACTCTCTGAACTAAGTCCCACTGCTAGCATACCCATTTTAAAGATGAGAAAACTGAGGTTAGGTGAGTTTCAGGAGGTCACATCCCTAACTTTTGGCAGAGGCACACTTCAAACTCTGGCCATCCGGCTCCAGGTTTCCATTCTGCCTCATGTCAGAATCTCTCCTATCCAGTTCTTAGCATATAGAAAACCCTCACTAAATACTTCTTGAATAAACTAATGAATATTTTACATCTAATAGACCCTTGATTAAACGACATTGTGCAAAACCAAGGGCATGGCTAACCTCTTTAGGAATGTTGACAATAAATGGCAGGACTTCTGGTAGAAATTTGAGTCAGAAACACATGGATGCTCTCTTTGACTTCTACACTGACAAACCTGGGTAGTTTCTCAGTCTCAGGCAGGATTCTAAGACGCCCCCAAGACCCTCTCCCTCTGGCGTTCAACAGCCTGTGTAGTCTCCTCCTGTATAGTGTGGATGAAACCTGTGAATATGATGGGATGTCACTCTTATAATTGGGTTACTAATCAGTTGACTTGAAGTTAATCAAAAGAAAAATGATCTGGGTGGGCCTCTGACCTAATCAGAGAAGCCTTTAAAAGAAGATGGACCGGCTGGGCAAGGTGGCTCACGCCTGTAATCCCAGCACTTTGGGAGGCCGAGGCAGGTGGATCACTTGAGGTCAGGAGTTGGAGATTAGACTGGCCAACTTGGTGAAACCCCGTCTCTACTAAAAAATACAAAAATTGGCCTGGTGTGGTGGTGCACGCCTGTAATCCCAGCTACTCAGGAGGCTGAGGCAGGAGAATCGCTTGAACCCAGGAGGTAGAGGTTGCAGTGAGCAGAGATTGCACCGCTGCACTCCAGCCTGGGTGACAGAGCAAGAATCCGTCTCAAAAAAAAAAAAAGGAGATGGAACATCAGAGGGATGAGCTCCTGCCGGCCTAGGGGAGAAAGCACACTGATGTGCTATGAGCTGCTTCTAGGGCCACATGACTAGAAACTGTATGTGACCTCTAGAAGGTGACAACAGTCTCTGGCTGACAGCTAGCATAAAAGAGGGTGTCAATCATACATCCACAAGCAAATGAACTATGTCAAACACCAGCGAGAGGCCAAGTATGGTGGCTTACACGTGTAATCCCTGCACTTTGGGAGGGCAAGGCAGGAGGATAGCTTGAGACCAGGTGTTCAAGAACAGCCTGGGAAACAGAGCAAGACCTGTCTCTACCAAAAAATATATATATATATATTTAGCCAGGTGTGGTGGCAAATGCCTGTAGTCCTAGTTACTCAGGAGGCTGAGGTGGGGGGCATTGCTTGAGCCCAGGAGTCCAAGACTGCAATGAGCTATGATCAAGCCACTGCACTCCAGCCAGGTGACAAAGTGAGACCCTGTCTCTAAAATAAGTAAATAACCAATGAGTGTGGAAGCAGACCAGAGATTCAGATGAGAATCATAGCCTCCACCAATACTTGTTTTCAGCCTCGGGAGGCCCCAAGCAGAGGACTAGCTAATCCATACCCTGACTCCTGACTCATGGGAATTGTGAGATAATGTTTGTGTTTTTCTAAGCTACTAAGCATGTGTTAGCTTTTATATAGCAATAGAAAACTAACCCAGATAGTGACACATCATATAGGGACATAACAATAAAATAAAATAATATAGGTGAATCATCTAGCACATGTGTTTTGGCAGTAAATTTTTTGGCCTCCTTCCTTCCTTTGAGATGTGAGGCTGCCACTTACTGCTCTGAGGGTGAATGTGATGGCTGGAGCCCCAACAACCACCTTGGCCAATGAGGACAAGAGCCACATTAGAGATGATGAGTGGAAAGTTGGAGGGAGCCTGGAGCCTTTGACCATCACAGAACAACCACACCAACCAGGACTTATGTATGAAGCAACGGCTCTCATGATGAAGCTACACTTCTGGAGTTGCCCAGTTACTTCAGCCCAAATTAATTCTAACTAAATCAGTTATGTAAATTGGCACATAATTCAGCTTACTGACTCACCATCAAGCTCTCACCAACCAAAAAATTGACAATGGTGACTTTATGTCCAGCAGCAGGGTACTTTGGACTTTCTGGAACACAGAAACCCAAGTTATATGTATATGTGTGTATGTATGTATACACACACATATATATGTATATATGTATAACTTGGTACATATATATGTATATGTACATACATGTATAACTTGGGTTATACATACATACTTGTATAACTTGGGTTATACATACATATATAACTATATATGTATTATGTATATACATACATATATAACTGTATATGTATTATGTATATACGTACATATATAACTGTATATGTATTATGTATATACGTACATATATAACTGTATATGTATTATGTATATACGTACATATATAACTGTATATGTATTATGTATATACGTACATATATAACTGTATATGTATTATGTATATACGTACATATATAACTGTATATGTATTATGTATATACGTACATATATAACTGTATATGTATTATGTATATACGTACATATATAACTGTATATGTATTATGTATATACGTACATATATAACTGTATATGTATTATGTATATACGTACATATATAACTATATATGTATTATGTATATACGTACATATATAGCTTCAGTTATACATACATACCTGTATAACTTGGGTTATACATACATACCTGTATAACTTGGGTTATACATACATACCTGTATAACTTGGGTTATACATACATATATAAATATATATGTATTATGTATATACATACATATATAAATATATATGTATTATGTATATACATACATATATAAATATATATGTATTATGTATATACATACATATATAAATATATATGTATTATGTATATACATACATATATAAATATATATGTATTATGTATATACATACATATAAATATATATGTATTATGTATATACATACATATATAACTTCAGTTTACATACATACCTGTATAACTTGGATTATACATACATACATATATAAATATATGTACAAATATATTTATATATAAATATACATATATTTGTATATATGTATATATTTGTATGTATATATGTATATATAATACATGCATACATATGTAAATATATATAATATATATGTAGGGTTACTTCATTTTTGGTCAAGAATTCTGAAGAAGAGAGGTGAGATTTTGTCTTTGATTGTAGGAGGTAGGAGTAAATACTGAGATAGAGAGAGAAAGAGAACAAGGCCTCCAACCTATTTAAGACCCATTCTTCATCAGCTCCATCAGAGTAAGAAGAGGACCATCAGCAGAGGAGAATTTGATTCTCTCATGGACCCCATTTCAATGCTTAAACCGCAGGCCTCTCTTTTTCTGGAGAGAATTCCTATTTTATTAAAACTGCTGATTGTAACCCCACTTATATATGAATATTGCTCACACACATAGAAAAGGAGCTAATGCGATCAAACACAACACTAATATTAAATTACCGTAACTCATTTACCCTGCCTGCACATGACTTTCTCCCCCCTCCCTTCACAAGAGCTTGTACATGCACACAAAATCTATAAACTCTTCCTGGGAATACAAAAGCATCCTCTATGATGTTGATAAGAAACAGGACAGTCACTCTCTCCTGACATATTTGTTCTTTAAAAACAAATCAATGGCACAGGCATTTGGCACCTGAATGCAGAACAACGGCTTGATGAGGCAAAGATTGTCTTCATTAAGGACATTAATATTCATAGGGAGTAGAAAATCTGACACAAGAGAGGACTCACTAACCTTTTCTCGTATTAGATTTTTACTTCTTAACACAATTACAGTCCGGCAATGACTTAATTAATGCTGCTTTTCGTCAGCCGCCTTTAAAGAGCTGTCAATTTGGTCCTGCAGAGGCTGTCAACGAAACAGAAAGACAGTCATCTCGGTGAAAAAGACACAGGAAGAAATTCAAACACTTAATAATATTCAAAGTGCTAAGCAAAGTCACATATCAACTGGGATTAAGGAGAATTTTTGTCTTTCTCTTCCATCTTGTTTAAGTGAGTCCTGCTGATGGCGCGATTAGGACTTGACTATTGCTTGGGTTTCGAAGATGTAGAGAAACAGAGAGTGAAAGATATGGGGTGGAAGGAAAGGACCTCCCTATCATAAAAATGTGGCATGTCAACTACCTGGATGTTCTGCTTTTCCACAGTCATGGGGTATGGAATTGGAAAAGACTTGAGAAAGCACATTGTCCAAGCACCTCTCTTTATAGATGAGGAAGTCGGTCAATCCCCTGTGTCTTTGACCCAGATGTTGCAAATTTAATCTCTGCGGGCCAAAATTTCATCTGCAAATGTTTTTTTCTTTTCTTAGCCTGCACAGTGTTAAAAGTGATTAAAATAAAGGATTTGCCAAGATGTAAAGTTTCAAGATGCAAGTTTTCTTTAAGACTTAGAGTGTTTAGCAACTCTAAATAGACCTTTCTTCACAGTCATGACAGGCAGAACCTCAGAGCTGGTGACTCTCTTCAGTTTTAACACGATTTCCCTTGCACACACCTGGTTGCTTCACTCCTTTCTTTTACCCACTTAGGGTTTCAAGGTCCATGCAATTGTCTCTCTTGCTTTGGGAAACTTAACTTCACCTCTCTTCAAAGACAACCTCAGGATTATCAGTTTGAAAAAAAGTTGTACTTTTTCTGATAATATTTCCGTCTGGCTATTTCTTGGCTAAACAGCCTATTCTTGTCACATGGCTGGAATACTCCTCCCAGCTCTTAGCCTACGTCAGAGTCTCCCAACTGTGGCACTATCGATATTTGGGCCTGGATCATTTCTGTGGTGGAAGCTGTCTTCTATATTGTAGGATGTTTAACAGCATCCCTGGGCTGTACTCACTAGATGCCAGTAGCACCTCCCCTACCTTTCAGTGTGACAACGCAAAGTGTCTCCAGACATTGCCAAGGGTCCTGTAGTGGGTAAAATCACCCTCAGCTGAGAACCACTGATCTAACTATCTCTTCACTATCTTCAACTTCAATGTCCCATCCTCAGTGAGGCCTGCCCTGATTACTCTAACCATTCTTCCTTTACGCCCTGCTGTGGCGCCCTGTGCATTTCATACACTGTATGGTGCAGGGTTTGTTTTATTTGTTTTTCTACTCAGTATCTAGATTAAAAGCAGCATGGGAGTAGAGGCAACTATACATTTTATTTGAATAAATAGCATTTGAATAAATGCTTCAGCCTCTAACAATCCACTATAAGGCCAACTCTTAATTATGCCTCATCAGAAATGAGTTTCTTAGATCCAGTCTCATGAACAAATGGCTTTGGGGAAGAACGGCACAAGGCCACTATTCCTTCCTGTTATGCTATCAATGATGGGTCACATGGACTTGAAAAACACTCTTTCTTATGACTAAGCAGCTCTGATTTCAGTACTCAACGGTTTCGGAGATTAAGTCCCATTTGTCACACTCTGGACCTTGACTTTTGGTTTGGAAAATACGAATAATCACATAAAAAAAGTGACAGCATGGGGATGCCTTTATTTTTCCTGCCTGAGAAGCTACTAGCAGTGACTCTGCCTATGAAGACACAGAGGAATATTTGTGGATTTTCTTCACCCTGGGAGGCTGCTAAACATCCTACAGTGTACAAGACAGCCCTCACCACAGAGAATTACCCAGACCCAAACGTCAATAGTGCCACAGTTGAGAGACCCTGATGTACGCTAAGAGCTGGGAGGAGTATTCCAGCCATGTGGCAAGGGTACACTGTTTTAGCCAAGAAATAACCAGAGGAAAATATCCTCAGAAACAGCATAGTTTGTTCAAACTGATAATCCTGGGGTTGTGCACAGGCGATGGCATCTGGAAAGGTCTGGGATTGTGTTTGAGGAAGCTAGAGAGGCAACCACATGAGCTAGAGGGGGCTAGGTGGTAAACGAACTGCTGGGAGGAGCACTGTTTAGCCACACAAAAAAAGTCCAACAGGTACTCGTTTGCCTCAAGAAGATATTGCAGGAGTTTGATCTGTAGTAGCCATCAGAGTTGGGCATTGCTCAAGAGATGGTCAATTTACATAGGGCACAGGGAGCCTGATGCAAAGAAATGGTTCCTGACTTATTTCCTTTTGAGGCTCATTATTATTAGACCATCTCTGACTGGGGTATTCCCATGTAAGTTCTCTTGGCAGGCCCCAAAGAGCATTTCAGTAGGTGATCCAGAGTCAACGTCAGTCCCTAAAGATCTGTTGGAGAGACCTGTCCAGGACATATCCCATGTGACTAGGGCTGGAGAGACTTTAGATCCTGCCATTCCAACACAGAATGGCATACTTTCCAGAAATTGTTGAGCACACAAGTAAAACCTAGTGGGGCTTAAACTATTGGATTTTACGTTTAAGCTACCACTCTGGTGGGAGCTAGGATTTAAGCAGCAAAAGGCATCCTTGATGGGGTGGGCAAAGCAGCAGAGGCTGCGTGCGACCCGTTCTCAACAGTGACACTGGGTGGAAGCACCAGAAACAGCAGCAGCTGGGACCTGCAGTCCGTTTCCAGACCTCTCAACCCACCAATTCTCCCTCTGACCAGCTTTTGAAGCAAAGGTGACTCTACAAAATGAATGCAACCCCTGAGATTCAGGACCAATCCATGTGGGCATGAGAGCTGGGCATGAGGTCAGGGAAAAATGGCAAGAGAAATATATTAACATTTCCGCTTATGAGTGTTTATGGGAGCTCGAGTAATTAAGTGGAACTAATAAAAGAGGTGTGGCTGTTTTTATTCCTCAAGTTGTAGAATCACATTATACTAATCATGCCTTTCAGAGTTTGCAAATCAACCTGGTATTGATGTCAAAGAAAACAGAATCTGTTACAGGACTACCAGTAAGGATAACCTAAATGTTAAAATCTCAAAACTTAATGTGAGATTTATTGCATTTGTTGTTAGTCTTTTTATCTATCTATTAACCCATTGATTGATGGAAGCACATTCATTCAGGCTGGCAAGTTTTAAGATACAGAAGCAAAGAACTAATCATACCTTCCTTCTGTACCTTCAGCCCTTAGTTACATAGGATTAAATACGTAGGCTTTAGCATGACACAGGTACGGGTTCAAGCCCTGGCTCCACCACTTATTAGCTGTGCAGCCTTAAACAAGTTACTTAACTTCCCCAAGCTTCAGTTTCTTCAAATGTAAAATTGCGATAATGATTTCATGACAAAGTTAGCATTTACAGTATGGAGAATTCATTGTAAGCCAAGATACGTGGTTTCTTTTTCTGCATTATTTTATATAATCTTTTCAAAATCTCTGTGAGGTGCAGACACTATTTTTTTACAAGCAAAAACCAAAGTTTAGAGATGTTAACAGATTTAACAGATTTTTGAGGCTGATGCAGCTAGTAAGTTGTAATGTCAGGGTGCAAACTTAGGCTGCCTTAGAGCTTGTGCTCCAACCATTACGCTATGCTGTTTCTGTCATAGGGCCTTGTGATTATTAAACAAGATCAGGTATGTATAAGCACTTAGCACAGAATATAGCACATTGAAAGTGACCAATAAATGCTCTCTCTTATAATTTCCACCCATTAGTATCCTACTCCTGAACATCACCTCCTCCTTACCCCTTTCAACTTATAGTGAAATCACTTTGTTCACTTATTTCACCTTGTCCTAATTCCACACATTTCTGTCTGATGTCAAAGTCTTCCTTCTAAGAACTTTTGTTCACCAAATTATTCCTGTCATTGCTTGAGTTCTTGTCTTCTTGCCCATTTACATGTATGCAGTAAGTGAAAATTTTCATACAATTCTAGCAAAAATGTCAGAGTGTCTAAATTGAAATTTGGGACCCATAATAGCATCCTTGCCCCTAATAAGACTTCCCTAAGTTGTAAGTGAGCTTTTCAGTATAACTGCATGTATTGAATTGAGTCTGCAAATAGATTGAGAGCTATAGTTGACTGTCAGTGGAAGTTGATTTGGCCTAGAAATCTCTCCAGGGGTTCAAATCATATTTTATCATTATCAGATTCTGTAGATGAAACAATTTGCCTTTAAAATTATCATTGCAAGAAAGATGTCCTGATTTTCCCAATGCAGTACCACCTAATCCTTAGCAGGCCTGGGACACTGATATGGTGGGGTGGTGGAGTGGGCATGGAGGGCACTGATATTCTTCATTCTGCCAAACTTGGACTCAAGGAAATGTCACCCACAGGTGGTCCAGCAGATGCTCAGAGGGTGAAGCACATTTATCATTGAATGAACCTACTTATCTCTGAGGACTTTATGTCTTTTGGGAGTCACACCTGTCATGGGGAAGACTGAGAACACCTTTCAAAGAAAACCTAATTTACTTAAAGAAAAGTGTGTGTGCCCCTTCAACAATCGTTCTGTGTACCATTCCATGGACAGGATGATGGAACAGACAATTTCAAGCCAAGGCACTTTTCTAAGACACCTGTCTGCAGATAACTGATCATGAAATACAAGTGTCTCCAACGCCCAGGAAGAGGGATTACGGCTGCATACACCGTGATAGGCTGGGGCAGAGATGGATGCTTGCACACCTGTTTTAAGTAAATCCTTCCCTTCTTAAGGAAATGAAGAAAGGTTGTCAAATCTAACAAAGAGTCATCCTCATCCTGGACTCCACTTGCCTTCCCCATCATGGAGTCTGAATCATGTGACAGGGAAATGGAAAAGACCATTCTCATCCTATAAAATGGGTTCAAAGCAATGTGGGGAAAGAATTCATGATAAATAATGATAAGCAATCTACTTGTTTGGGAATCAGAATGCAGATATAACAGAATACTTAAAATGCAGATCATACTACTATTTTCATAATCATCAACATTTGTTTGTGTTGATGTATATTTATATAAAGTCAATTGTAATAATAGACAAATTTATTGAATGTTTACTGTGTGCCAGGTAAAATTCCAGATTATTTACATAGCCTATTGTATTAGTCCATTCTCATGCTGCTATGAAGAAATACCAGAGACTGGGTAATTTATAAAGAAAAGAGGTTTAATTGACTCATAGTTCCACAGGGCTGGGGAGGCCTCAGGAAACTTATAATCGTGGTGGAAGGCACCTCTTCACAGGGTGGCAGGAGAGAGAATGAGTGCCAGCAGGAGAAATGCCAGACGCTTATAAAACCATCAGCTCTCATGAGAACTCACTCACTATCACGAGAACAGCATGGGGGAAACCACTCCCCTGATTCAATTACCTCCCACTGGGTCCCACCCATGACACATGGGGATTATAGGAACTACAATTCAAGATGAGATATGGGTGGGGACATAGCCAAACCATATCACTTATCTAATTTATTCCTGACAACAATTCGATGTGGAAGTAATCACTATTTGCATTCTATGGGTGGGGAAACTGAGGCTTGTTGAGGATAAGGTCCTTGCACAATATGACAGAACTAGTAAGGAAAGGAGAATTTAAGTGAAGCCGGTTCTCTTTCACTTTGACATTATATTCTTAATATTCGGCAATATAATCTCATCTCACACACACAATGTGTGTACAAATTTGTGTCTTTGTGCACACTCCCAGATTCTCATGTATGTTTGTAGATTGCATTCAGGGATGTCTCAGATAACGCATGAATGCAGAAATAATGGGACTGAATAATTGTGCACAGCAATAATCTTCAGGGTGGCTGTCAACAAGCCTTAATTTAGAAATAAAGTGAAACAAAACATGCAAATATGGTAATAGCAGGATGCTGCATTTACCCCTTGTCTCTTTAATAAACAACTTGGAACCCTGAAACAGAGAAGGATTTAGTGTTTGGGTGTGTGGAATCTCATCTAAATGCCTAACACAACTTCTATATCAAAGGCACCCTGTGACAGGAGGTATTGCATTTAGCTGCACCCATTTTGGATACTTTTCAGAAGCAGTTATCAGAGGAAGAGATAAAAATAAAATTTTCAGTATAAACTTGTGCTAACTCTTACATTCACTTTTAATGAACAGGTCGTCTGTGGCTCTAAGTATGTCTGCAGTTTTCTTTAGACCTCATTTCTTCCCTTCGACTGTAATGAGAGGGGAAGAGAAAAGTGGAGAGCCACTACAAGTCTTGCAATAGTTCATAAATATCTCTTTAAATATGAAACTATCTAAACCCTCGGTGGCCATTACTTATTTATTAAGCTCCCTCTCCAAACTTCTCTCCATATCATGACCACTCTCTGAACTCACACGATGGTCTTTCAATATGTCAAACATTGAACCATTCTTTCTCAGATCCTCTCATTCTCTCTTACCCCTCTGCAATCATCTTTGCATTGGCCCAACTTCTCTTCTATGTTAAAATTCAGTGCAATGTGCAATATGCCATGATTCTGTCATGTCCAATGCCCTGGGATCAGGGATGAAAGTTGGAAATCATCCTTAGAACATGCATTTGTTCTCCAACCAAAATTTTTATCCAAAAGGTAGAACCACAAGCATGTCACTTTGCATCTATCTAACGATGCACTTATTTTTATAAAAAAGAAGGCAAAATGTATAGGGTTCGTTAAAAACACTTTTAAAACACAGAAAACAATGGAGAAGAAAAAAAAATTTAAAGCATGACAAATAGGGTCACCCCAAAATAACAATTTTAAATATTTTGGTGTGTTCCTAAACGGCCTTTGTGTGTGCATTTTTTGCACAGCTTTTAGATTGTACTATATGTAATATTGTGAATCCTGCTCTTAGTAGAATATAAGATTCTCACATGCCAGTAAGAATGTCTTCTAGTCATTATGAAAGAAGCACAAAGGGAATGCAGTTCCTAAAACCCACAAACAAAATAGCATAAAAAGAGGGGGTAAAATTTTACTCCAAATATTTAGTTCTGAAATGCCAACTTGCTTAAAAGTCAAATAGCATTCTTCCTAGCCTGCAATACAGTATATCTAGTGTATTCTGGATGGTCTTTGTAGCTGAGTGTTGTCTTGCTTATTCACATTTATCCTACTAATTAATTGCCTTTATTAATATTTTATCTGATTTTAAATTCCATGAGACAAGGTACTGTATTTGTCTGATTTTCTCTGTAAATCCAGTTCCTAGCACAATGCCAGGCACATAGTAGAAACTTAGGAAGTGTATGTTGAATGAGCAAGTGATTTATCTCAGTTTTCTGTCTAATCCTCAGGTGAAAATTAAATGCCAATCAAATGGCATTGAGATTAGACTCAGAGAAAAGGAAAACAAGGACACTTCATTTTGGTAGTGAACATAACAAGAGGTAAAGAGACTCCTATCTAACGCAGCATTGTTGTTTTTTTAATTATTCTGCCTGTTTAGAGAAATAAATAATT
This sequence comes from Pan troglodytes, assembly GCF_028858775.2. NCBI lineage: Eukaryota > Metazoa > Chordata > Mammalia > Primates > Hominidae > Pan > Pan troglodytes. Next base: position 59,044,965 of record NC_072419.2, on the reverse strand, counting down.
ACAAATCCTTTTGTGAATTTTAATATGTTTAATCTCTGAAAGATTGGACCCAGCCAGGGAGCCCTTATAAACGTGTTAAGCTTTCTTAAATGCCTTTTGGGCAATGCTAAGACTTCTTCATGTTGGGTTGATGGTAATTAATACCATCCCAATAGTACACCTGAGTACTTTATTATTCCAAAAGGCAAAGACAGGAAGCAGTCTTATGAAAATAGCAAGCAGAATTAGGTGACATCATTACATATTGGGTACTTCATTGAATTCTGTGAGATGTTTTATAAGCCTCAGTGTATGAGAAAATTGTATGCATAAGACTCCAGATGTAGAAAGAATCATGGCCCTTTCCCAGGCTTATTTACCAATTGTACTTATTTCTCCTTTAGAAATAGGGATAAAAATAGTGTCTACCTCATAGAGTTATCATGGTAGTGATTAAATAAATGAATACCTTCAAGCATTGCCTGGCACAGAGTACGTACCCCAAACTGTCCATACTTCTGCCCCTTAACGGATAGTTTCCATACATATACATATACATATACATACACACATATACATATATACACATATAGATATATATACATATACATATATATACACATATATATCTTATTTCTCATTAGAAATGTTAAAATATTTTTTACTGTAGAAATTTTAAGAAAAAACAGAAAAGAGTGAAATAAATCACATTTCATTCTCCATCCAGAGACAAGCATTACTATTACAAATAAACATCTTTTTATTTCAGTAATGCTGCTGGTTTTTAAGCGTTCACAAGTCCTTTAACATTCCCCAGTTAAAAGGTAGAGCCTGATATGGTTAGATCTGTGTCTCTACCCAATCTCATCTTGAAATGTAATCCCCATGTTGGAGGTGGGGCCTGGTGGGAGATGACTGGATCATAGGGATGGATTTCTCATGAATGGTTTAGCACCATTCCCTTGGTGCTGTTCTCATGATAGTGAGTGAATGAGTTATCACGAGACCTGGTTGTTTTAAAAGTGTGTAGCACCTCCCTCCATTCTCTCTTCCTCCTGCTCCAGCCATGTAAGATGTGCCTGCTTCCCCTTCACCTTCTGCCATCATTGTAAGTTTCCTGAGGCCTCCCCGGAAGCTGAGCAGAAGTCACCATGCTTCCTGTACAGCCTGCATAAACTGTGAGCCAATTAAACCTCTTTGCTTTACAAATTACCCAGTCTCAAGTATTACTTGGTAGCAGTGCGACAACTAATACAGAACCTAATTCTAATTGACTTGAATGGGGGCCTGGCTTAGTGATTTGATTCTAATGAATAAGTTGAGGAAGTGATGTTGTGTGACTTCTGAGGCTCAGTCATAAAAGGCATCACTTCTTCTGCCTTACTCATCTGGATTGTGCATTCTAAGAGAAGCAGGCCACCGTACTGTGGGGGCATCAAGCAGCTTGAGGACAGGCCTGTGTGAGAAGGAACTTAGGCCTAAGCCTGTCTCAAACAACCAGAACCTTTCCAGCCATGCGAGTGAGTCATCTTGGAAGAAGAGCTTTCCAAGATGCGGCCCTGGCTCAGATCTTGACTATAACTTTATGTGAACTTGGGCTGGATTCTCTCAGCTAAGCTGCTTGCAAGTTCTTGGCCCAGAGAAACCACAAGATGATAAATGTTTGAATTTTTTAAGCCACTAAGTTTTGGGGTAATTTGTTACACAGCACTAAATAACTAAAACAATGACTTTACTTAGTCATGTATTATTGCTAGAATTTCTGTTAGTTTTTTTTTCTTTCAACTATGTTCATTCTTTTTTCATAAACTTCCATTATAAAATATATATGTGGCTTCATCACTTTGGATATTTTACCATAGTGTCTTAAAGTCTCTTTTAGATTGTTTTATTAACTGTAGTTATTTAGGAAACAAATTCTGTCACTTTTTATAGGCTTTCTCTCTCATGGTTGTTTACTTCCTTGTGGGAATTGTAATTTCTGACTCTAAACTCACTTGGCAGTGAGTTCAGGGAATTCCTTTGATTAGGAACACCTCCGTGAGGGCTGATTTACATGTTCCTCTGCTGGAACCTAATGGCTTCTTCCAGTTCAGACCAGTTCTAGGTTAATTTGTGGTTTCCATGTTTCACATTCAATAAATAGTGTGACCAAGGACCCTACATCCATGCATGATGTGATAGAGGGTTGGGATTTTGAGTTCTCATTTTGGATTCTTTCACAGGGCAACTAATAAATAAGCTTCTTTAAAGCTTCTTTACAATGGCCCTGGAAGGCAGGAGAGTTTTTTGAGCTCTCCTTTCACTGATTGCTGGTTTCTGACTTTATGGAGGAAGCTTATTTCCAGCTCCCACCCACCATACAAACTTGAGGCTTTATTCTTCCATTCCCACAGAGACATTAACCTCCAGCATTGAATAAACACTTTGTTTGAGACTTCTAAGGATTTCCCCTTCAAGCTTAGCTATGTATTTTAATATATAATTTTCCAGGATTTCTATGTTGAAACAGGACCAGGAAATTTCATACATCAGCTGAATTTGCCCTATTAACCAGGAGTCCTCCAGAATCAGAATCTTCCCTACGTGTAACATTTTTGTGTAATTATATTCATGGTGGCTGTGCAATTTTTGTTTTATTTTGTTTTTTAATTTAATATTGTAATAAAATTATTAAAATTTCCAAAGATTATTAAAACTCTTTTAATAATGGTTGTAAAATATCCCATCAAATGAATATACACTGATTTACTTAATAATATTCCCTGTTTTTTGGATGTTGAGTTTTTCACTATTGATGAATAAGAACTCATTTTGTCTTTTGTATTCTTCAGAAAAGAAAGAGATATCTCAGTATTTTTTTTTAAGAACTGAGGGTGGGAAGAGATGAAATAGTTTGTTCATGGCCATATGGTCAGACACAGACAGAAGGATGCATTCAGGTAGTTTGACTCCAAAGTGAGCACTCTTCCTAGGTACATTTTGGTATCACACTCTCTTAAGTAATAAGGGGAATGGAGAACTTGTCATTACAACTGCATTCTCTAGCAACCCAGGTCTGCTTACGGAAAGCACCAGGAGATGGCATCTCTCAGCACAGGTTTTGCTCATAGTGCTGGCAGGCAGAACCGGCCAGTCAATACGGATCTCCCAGAACTTGGGTTATTTATACTGATTGTTCCTAAAATGAAAACCAATATGGAGAACTGCATCTGGGAAGCTCTGTAGTTTGAGCTTCAGAATATTTCTAAAGACTCAAGGGCCCTGAACATACAAATACTTCTATTGTGTGCAATAAACATGAAATTTTATTGTGTGTTCTTTTAACAAACTCTTTCCAAAACTTCACCATAATTTCTTATTCTCTCTGGTGATGATCAGAGTACAACTAAAAAGTCTCCTCCCCTTTTAGCTTTGTATTTGAGAATATTATGCTCACCGAGATAACGGCATTAAAATCTATTGATTCAATACAGTTTATTTAGTCCAAATATAAACTATTTCCAAACATATGTGCTTACTTACAGAACCTCTCTACAAGGGCTATTTTTCCACAACTACTGTTTAACCCTATTATTTGTTGCTCCATAACCATTACTACCTATAACATAGCATTCTTCCTCTTTTTTAACACAAAGATACCAAAAATCATGTCAGATCCTTTTTAATATCACCCTGGATGCCCTGGGGGATAAGAGTCAGTGTCTTATATCATGAATAGTGGTTTACTATTCAATTCCGACTACAATAATCTACCTTATTGTCCAAGATATTTGTGGCAACACCATGTGGCCTTTTTTCTTCTTTTGATAAAATGGATGCCTTAGCCTAGTCCTGGACATCTCATAACATGCCAAATTCCTCTCCGAAGCACAGCTTAGAAACTGGCACACAACGTGCATTGGGTCTCAGAACACAGTGAGCACGGGAGCTCTATTTTCATTGAGAACAGCTGCTCATTTGCTGTGGCGAAGAGGCCTCAGGGTTAGAAGGGACCGAACTGCTCAGCCTTTAATGTTTTTGCAAAATTATCTTGTTGACAAGTGCAGCATTATAAATTTGAATCCATTAGCTAAAAGGATCCATAAATATTTGAATAATGGCCTTTTTAGATTTTCACCAGTCTATCAAACTTGTCACATGTCCACTTCTTACATTTTTTTCTACTGCTGAAAAGAAAAGAACTGAACTAAATCTTATGGGTGGTTTCTAGACATGGGTATTTTGTCCTTGCTTTCAAAATGGAAATGCTTTGCTGAACAGAAGTTGATTAACCAAACCACACCAGTGTGTATTTGGCAGTAACAGCAGAAGGTGTACTATCCACTAACATTTTCCTTCCCAGTCCACGCAGTGGCATCTGGCCAGCAGGGCTCCGTTTCCTGGCCTTCCATGCAGGAACATCCCAGTGATGAGCTCTGGCCAATAAAACTTGAGCAGATATGACCTAAGTCACATGCAAGGAGAGGTTTTATGGAACCCATATGTCTGCTCTGCTGTCTCTTTTTCTCATTTTCTTGCTAGAAATGGAGAACTCTGGGGAAGTGAATGATGGAGCCATAAACTAGAAGTAACTTGGAATTTTGAAACACCTCCTGCAGTCAAGCGAGCCACGTGCGAACCATGAACACCAACATTGATCGGTTGCATGCTTGAAAATGCGCTTCTACTGTGTTAAGCCTTGGAAATTTGAAACTGGTTTCAGCAGCTAGCCATAACCCAACAAATACAGTGGCCCATTATAAGTTAAAATGGTAGCAAAACTTGTTTTTTATATTCTAGAATTTCAGGTTTATTTGTTTTCTGTTTGTTTTTCAGAAGAGATCAACTAAATTTTGAAGCAGTGACCCTTGAATGTTTCTAGAAGGTGAGATGCGACTTGGCTCTGTGTTGTTTATATTACATGAGGAGTCTATCAAAGAGTGTCTGAACATCTTGGTGACCAGCATAGGTAGGTATTTAATATGTCTTTCTACCACCTGCTTATCTTATTTCTAAAGAATGTGCTACAGCGCTCAACCAACAACTACAAATAACAGCACTCTGAACTCCTGGCAGAGGGTTCAGCCTCAAACTGTCCCTTTGGTGATACCCATGGAAGGTCATTGTATACATTCATCCACGTTTCTAGGCTTTCTTTTTTTTTTTTTTTTTTTTTTTTGAGATGGAGTCTCGCTGTGTCACCCAGGCAGGAGTGCAGTGGCACAATCTCGGCTCCCTGCAAGCTCCGCCTCCCGGGTTCATGCCATTCTCCTGCCTCACCCTCCCAAGCAATTGGGACTATAGGCGCTCGCCACCATGCCCAGCTAATTTTTTGTATTTTTAGTAGAGATAGGGTTTCACCGTGTTAGCCAGGATGGTCTCGATCTCCTGACCTCATGATCACCCCGCCTCAGCCTCCCAAAGTGCTGGGATTACAGGCATGAGCCACCGTGCCTGGCCACTAGGCTTTCTTAAGGCTATCAATAGATGAAACAGTTCACAGTAGAACTTCACCCTTCAGCCCCTCTCAGACCACAACCGTCTTCAGGGAATAACACTCTAGTGTTCTCTCTGCCTATGAAATTATTTTAATGGCTAACATTCACTGAGCTTTTCCTATGTGCCAAGTACTGTGCTAGATGTTCTATAAACATGATTCCTGCTAATCTTTATAACAACTCTATAGGATTTACATAATTATCTCCAGGAAACTGAGACTTAGAACAGTTAACCAAGTTGCCAAAAGTAACACAGCTGCTAAGTGGTGGAGCATGAATTTAAACTTGGATCTGCCTTGTTCCGAAGCCATGTGCTATGGGAATATCACCGAGAACATTATGAATATCCACATGAAAAATTTATTTTATAACCCAGGATTTCTCAACCTTGGATTGTTGACATTTGGGGCCAGATAATTCTTTGTTGTGAAGATGCCTGTAGGATGTTTAGCAGCATCCCTGGCCCCTACTCACTAGATGCGAGCAGCACCTCCCCTCTCAGAGTTTTGACCACTAAAAATGCCTCAAGGCATTGTGAAATATTCCAGGGGAGGGGGTAATACTGCCCGCAGTTGAGAACCACCATTAATACCTAAATGTTAGGAGTAAATTTTCTTCCCCTAAGGAACTGATGTAGTCCTTGCTTTCTGATAAAGAAAATGATGTAAGTGATCATGTCTCCATTTTTGCTATGGCCACCAAGAAGCTCGAAGGCAAATTCAAGTTTCAACTATAGCCAAAAGGTATTCCCAATGTCCTGGGCAATTTTCATTGGTCGTTTTCTAATTCTTTATTTTCTCTGTCTTTTTGCCTCTCTTCCTTATTTCTCTACTTATGTTTTCCATTACAGATGTCTTCCTCTAAAGTCATTTGAAATGCTTCACAGAAGATAGCAAGGTACAGATATGAAAACATTTTTATACTGATTTTGAAATTGACTTGCTTAATTATTTGATCAAAGCTGAATCTTTCTAAGAATAATAAATATTTCTGTTTTTTAAAAAAAATCTTTTCAATAATTCTGTCTGATATTAAGCAAAATCAAAGTTGGATTAAAAAACTGAACTTTATTGAAATTTTCTGGCTCCCAGAATCTTATTTTAAAATGGGTTCAGGGGTATTAGAATACTAGAAAGAATAAAACAGAAACCTAGAAGAGCTTTGGAAATAAGTACATTTTTTCAAGTTTTTCCATCACAAGTGTTGAAAAATATCATTCTATTAAAATATTTTTATTATTAAGATTCTATGGAGAAGACTGATGATAAAGTGGATACCCTTCTAAGATGCTTTTCTAAGATTTTGCTACTACTCATGCCCTGAATTGATGCACAGGGATCAGTTCAGCCAGTTGAGAGGCTCCACTTTTAGAAACCTACCACATGTTTTCACAAATGAATTTTCCAGTCTGTCAATTACTGGGGAGATAAAAATTGGGTCCAGAACAAAGGGTGACTCAGAGGCTCATTTAGAAATTTGGGATTTCTGGTTCTGCTTTGACAGATTTGGAAGAAGAGGCAAAACATTTCCTGTAAATACCATCGCTGGGATGAATTCTCACTCTCCTGTCCCTCCATCAAACAGAAATCTATATTGTGCCTTGAGTTGAGCTCCAGAGAAATTATCAATATTCACACATCTGGCACAAATCTGTTGGAAGAAAAAAAACCATCATGCCATCTGTATTTCTTCAATCGTTTTATAGCACAGCTCCAGTCTCTGGCCATCATTTTGTCACTCGGTCTTGTAAATATAAAGTTATATTACTTTTTGGCTTGTTTGAGGACACCGTTCATCATAAGGGGAGGGTGAGGAGATGATGTCACTGCCGGGAAAAAAAAAAACAAAACACAACAACTTCGCCTTTCTCAATCCCCCACCTTCCCCAGAGTGTGGAGGAGCCAAATTTCATCTAGTTTGGCACAGTTGTAGGAATTAACATGACTGAAATGTATGCCAGATTTCAAAACAATTTCTAACAGTTTCTGTGAGACCGTGTAAGCAACTGAAAATTGACATGTTGTGTTGTGCCCGAGTCAGCCAACTGCTGTCACTGCATAATTAGATTTTCCTGCATGAGAGGAAAAAGTGTTCCCTTAAAAAAATATGAAATAAAGCAGAAGCTAATATAAAATATAAGTGGGCCCGTTATTCACATAGAGGTAGCCTTCCGCCAAAGAATGACTTTGGACACACACACACGTGCACGCACACACACTCACACACACACAACTCCAGGAGAGGCTGATGGCCCTGGATTTCTGCGCTTCACATGCAAGAAATGCTCTTTGCAAAGGGAAGAGGATTTACGGCACAGGCCAGATGGAAGCAGGCCCACTTGGCTGCCCAAGGAATGGCTGAAACCCAGAACCAAGAACAGATTTGGAGCTAATGAATGTGCGGTTCCTTCCTTCTGATATGGAATAATAGATGTGGCAGAGTATGCCAGGTGCCCCCAATACTTATTCTCCCCTTGTCCAACAGTAACAGTAGTTTTTGTTTGGCACAAAGGCGCCCAGCTAAAGGCTATATTCCCCAGGCTCCCCTGCACCTCGGTATAACCGTATAACTAAGTTCTGGCGAATGAGGTGTGAGAGGAAGTGGAAGTTTCCAGATTCCATGTCATGTCCTTAACAGGAAAGGAGGGGTTCCCTCCGCTTTCTCCCCTCCCGTCTTCCTGAGGGTGGGAGCGCAGGCATCTTTGTCCAGGAGGATGAGATCTATACCATGTGGACAAGAGCTGCACCCTAGAGGCAGCAAAGTAGTAAGACAGAAAGCTCAATGTCCCTGGTAGCTTTAAGTCACCTTACCGACCTTGGATGATGTTCTGCACTGTTCCATCAGAGAAACGCCATTTACTGCTCATTTAAACCATTGTATTTTCATATAGCAGCAGCCTTTTCTGCATCCTAACTAATACTGCTCTCTTGGAAATGACCTTCAGAGTTCATCAGAGCTAGACCCTTGCAGACAGGAGTGTTGACACCCAAGGACATATGTATCTTTGTTTTCTAGTCATGTCTTTCAAGGTAAAGACCTTTCTTCAAATAATTGTACATGTTCAAAAGGCAAAATACGACTCAAAGTATCATTCATGTGTGATAAGGTGATTACAATTACTGTTACCATTTTACAAATGCAGAAACTAGTTTACAGAAATGAAAAAAAAACTTACCCCAAATTACATATTACATGGCTAAAAATTTTAGTTTTTTTTCATAACATGCTCAGGTGAAATGAGTTTGTAACATGTGGACAGGCATTCAAAAAATATTGGCTATTTAACTGAATTAACGACTACATTCTTAAAATAAAGCAGTAGAGGTAAGACTAGAACTCAGGTCTACTGACTTTAAAGAAAGTAGTTTTTAACTCTGCACTCTCTTTGCTCCCTGACTATGTCTTAAATTAGGATACTTTGAGTTAAGTTTGTGAATAAAAGTTTCAGTGCATCTGTAAAAAGGAAATAATTAATTTAAACATTTTCAATTTGTTTAAATCTTATATCAAGTGTTTCGTTCCTCTGCGCCCTGTAGCCAATAACAGAAATCTTTAACTTAAACTGGCTTAATTATTAATGGGGCCTTGTTGACTGATGTCACTGAATCCCCAGAATATGATTCGTGCCATCCCTCAGCACAGCTCCTCTCCAAGTTGGCTCCCCTCCCAGGTTCATATGATATCAGCATGGCTGTCAGCCCCTCCAGGCCTACATCCCATCCTGTTTCATTCCAACAGAAAGGAGCCCTTCCTCCTTGGTCTGATTGCTTTATAAGCCTGTTTGTCAACTAAAAATATGTCCTAGAGCAGCAGTCCCCAATCTTTTTGGCACCAAAGACTGGTTTTTGTGGAAGACAATTTTTTCCACGGACTGGAGGTCGGGGGTTGGTTTTGGGATGATTCAAGTGCATTACATTTATTGTGCACTTTATTTCTATTATTACGTTGTAATATTTAATGAAATAATTATAAAACTCACCAAAATGTAGAATCAGTGGGACCCCTGAGCTTGTTTCCCTAAAACTAGATGGTCCTGTCTGGGGGTGATGGGAGACAGTGACAGATGACATCAGGCATTAGATTCTTATAAGGAGCATGCAACCTAGTTCCCTTGCATGCACGGTTCACAACAGGGTTCGCACTCCTATGAGAATCTAATGCTGCTGCTGATCTGACAAGAGGCAGAGCTTAAGTGGTAACGTGAGCAGTGGGGAGCAGCTGTAAATACAGATGAAGCTTCACTCACTCACCCACTGCTCACCTCCTGCTGTGCGACTCTGTTCCTAACAGGCCATGGACCAGTACCGGTCTGTGGCCCGAGGGCTGGGGAACCCTGTCCTAGAGTGTTCAGAACTCTGGTCAGGTCACTAGCTCTAAGAATGTAAGATATGTGGTTCCCAAGAGGTCAAACAGAGTGCTGTTCCCAAAAGAATAGGAAAAAGATATTGGATAAGCAACAATAACAAATGCCCGCTGCAACACTCTTTATACATTCAAAGCTGCCCCATCATAGGAATCGCTTATGTTTTGCTATGCCCTCCCCCAACTTTGGCCTAAACTATCATTATCGGGAGTCCTTGGCTGATTTCTAATCCTAGACACATACTCATAAACATGTATATAATGATCTATACACAATCAGTACACACATTCAGGTACACACACACTGCTCATTCCTCTGCCCAGTGCTGTTCTCATTTCCCTAAATATCACTCATCTTCTGGATGCAGCACTCTCCAGGGGCAATCCCGCACCACAGTCCTGGGTTCCAACCACCAGTTGGTCTGTAAAAAATTGGTTGTGTAATCTTGAGCAAGTAACTTAACCTTTGTAAGCCTTGATATCCTCATCTGATAATGGGATCACAATCATCCCCATCTCATTGAGAGGATGAAACAAAGAATGCACATAATACTCTAAGCCCAAGGCCTAAACTCACAGTGTATGCTAGCTGGTACAGGTGGTAGGTCATTGAGCCCCCTCTCCAATCCTCCTTCCTCTAGAGAGCCCTAATTTCTGCCGACAATCTGGCCTGAACAGTCCTTCTTTGAACTTCCATAACACTTAGAATTGATGCAATGTTTATTGGCTCTGAGGCATAAACTATCTGCATTAATTATTTGTCTTCCCAATAGATCAACCTCTGTACCAGAGGTTGGCCCCATTCCCACACTGCGATTTTAACCTCTTTGTGAAGGCTGGGCTTCATAGTAGATCCAGAGTAGGCTAGACCAGGGTCCAACACCCAGCTTTGCCGTTCACTAATGAGATCATGAGCAAATTATTTAACTTATATAAACTTCAGTTTTCTCCTCTGTAAAATACAGTTGATGTCAAAAATAAAGAAGACAATGTATATAAAGTGCTTTAGTATGGTTCCAGACACATAGTAAGTACTTTAAATGACAGCCATTATTTTATATTCCATGTATTTTTAACCTGCTTCAATGCTTCAATTTCCTACCTTAATCATCCTGAGAAATGGCCATAAAATGAGTTTAATTGAGCTAAAGTCCCACCTCTTCTGTGCATGATTGAATCCATCTCCTGACATGTTTTGCAAACATCATTTGTCTACGTGGTCACATCAGAGCAGAAGGTACACTCAGATTTTTGACTAAGGAAATTTCACCAGCCAAGTTCAGAGCCAGAATAATGACAGGGAACTGAGAAGAACTGAGTTCCTATTATGAATTGAAAATGCACAAGAGACTACTTTTATTATCTCATTGGGTCTTCCAATAATCCTGAATAATGAACCACCCATAATATGTAGTGGCTTAAAACAATAATCGTGTAACATTTTCACAATTCAGTGGGTTGGCTGCATAGTTTCTCTGGTGGTTTTATTTGGGCTCATTCATACAACTGCGTTCAACTAGATGAGCAGGTGTGTGCTCTAATGTTCAAAGTGGCCTCACTCATAAGCCCAGAAGTTGCTGCTGCCTATTAGTTAGATCACCTTGATTCTACTGCAAGCCATCTCTCACATGAGCCAAACCATCTTCCTTGCAGCAATGGAATCTTTATGCAGAGTTCCAACAGGCGGGTTCCAACAGGGCAAGCACCAATGGGCTAGTGATTGTCAAGCCTCAGCTTGCATAGTTTATTCCAACAGAGAGTAATGTTCCACTGGTCAAAGTAAGTCACATAATCAAGCCTAAGGCTAATCTTGATAGGCGCTTAGCCTCTACCTCTGATTGAAGGGTGTAGCAAAGAATCTTTGGCCATTTTTAATCTATTACAGAGAGTTTAAACAAGATAGTATGTGGCAACCAAGTGACAGAGTTTAGGATCAAATTCAGGTTTGAACGTTCCTGTATTTCTTTCACTATACTGACATATAGCATCAGAATAGACCAAGGATGGTAATTTGCACAATTACTTAGATTTGGGTTTTATTTCTTGTAACACATATTAGAGTCCCTACCATGTAATAGATATCATTCCTACCTCCGGGGATGGAGCAGTGTACAAGACAACTAAAGACCCAGCCTTTTGAAGGATAAGAACATGTCATAATGTAAGATTAATGGGATGACAGTAACCAAAGAAGGGGAAGACTTTAGATTGATCGGTTAGGAAAGGCTTCTCTGGGGAAGCCTGAAACAAGAGTGGAGAAATGAAGGCAGCCACGGGAGAACTGTTTTTAAGCCAAGTGTCTAGCAATTGCAAAATCCCCAAGGCAAGAAAGTGTGGTGTCCGAGGGACACAAATAAACCAGCATGACTAGAAGACAGAGGGCAAGAGTTCCGAAAAGTAGAAAGAGACTAGAGCTTATGGGATCTTGCAGGCACAGAAAGGTGCTTGGATGTTATTCTAATTGAAATGTGAAGCAATGGGAGCATCCTGAGCAGGGGATTAATCTAGTTTACATTTGACCTGGGTAACACTTGATAATGCACGATAGCTCTAGTTGCTAGGTAGTATGTAGATTATGGGGCAGGAGAGGAGAAGCCGAACTCAGTTGGAAGGTTAAGTGCTGACCAGGGCAGTGGGCATAGAGAGAAGAGGATATTTTGTGGCACACTTTAGCATGAAGGTTTATGAGACTTCGTGATGGATTTCTTATGGGATGCTGGCCAGTAAGGATAGAATACCAGAAATAGAGTTAGGAATGTCAGCAAATGCCACAAATCATCAACAAAGGGTGAGCCTACCTAATTATAAAACTAAATGTCTTTGTTTTACCTTGTTTTCAAATAACATGAATAAGCGTCTTTTTAGATTCTTTTCAAATTCATACAGGTGCAATAGATGGAAAGGACAAAATACTTTAGTGATGTGCAAAGGGAGAAACAGGAATTCAGAAATGCATACTTCCTGGTTTCTGAGAATGCTTTATATCCCAATCATCTTCTCTGATTAGAATGTGAGCATTCACCTGTAAACTAAAAGGCAGTCAAATCTAATCATGGGAAAAGAAGAGATAAACATCACCTGGGTTGCATCCCATTGTCCATACAGACACTTAGTCAATGATACATCCCAATACAGTGCAATAATCAAGGCAAAAGTAATATTTCTCAATAAAATTGAAGCACATTAGCCTCTCCCTGATATACTCCCCAATCCCCTTGGCTCCTCCAACCTCTACTCAGCCCTTTTCTAATTCACAAAATCTAAAATTGTCCTTGGCACATACCTAAGTGGAGCAAACATCCAACTTTTACATCTACCTGTTAGCTTCAAAATACCTAAATCAACCCGTGCGATTCAGGAGGCAACTACACCGTGTCAAGGCAAAAGACCTAGATCCCTGTCTTGTCTAATAAATTACATCCTGAGACTTAGTTCTCTGTTGTCTGCATATTTTTCCTGCATAAATCTTCCCCAAACAATAAATCATCTTTCTGTCTTACCGATCATGTATGGGCTCATTACTTCACACATCATAATTATAATCAACGAACAAAACTCAAGAAAAAAATCTGAACAATGGAATGGTACTTTTTTTCTTAACATCAGCGCAACTTTATATGATCAAAGCTTATAATAAGATAGATGGGTGCTTTGGATAATTTCAATGTAGGTCTTTTTACATTTTTCAGAAATCCTTAACAGGTCCAACTATCTAAGGAAAAAATAGCTCCTTTTGCCTTTAAGACTTCTAACTCTGATTTTTTTAAGTGCACAGATAACTTTAATACCTAAATTGAAAAATGAGAAGAATATCCGCAGGGAAAAAGGAGCTCATTGCTCCCTCCCTGAAGTTCATCAAATGTTGTCACATATTTCTCTAACATTTTTGACTTGGTTAAGTGCAAATTTAGGTGAACACACTCTTTTCCCAGGGTTCATGGCAACAGGAATATAATATGTATTTTCCGATTAATGAGTGCAGCTCTACAGTCTGAGTGATCTTAGGCAAAAGGGACGTCCTAGAGGCCGAGGGCAGAACCAAATGACCTCTCATTTCCATTATTTCATGACTTGGTTGTCACTAACTTTTTGAACACTCTCTTCAAACTCCTTCTTTGGTATATTTGTGGGATATAAAACCCCAAAATCCCCATTCTCAGAATTTAAATAATAAACAAGAGTACACATTAATTTCTCCCATAACTATGGAAAAAAACTTATGTTATTAATAGGTGAAAGGTTAAAAAAAAAGCTCACCTTTAGTCTCACCAATCAAGTTATTATATCACTTGGGAAATCAGTGAATTATAATTCATGCGATTAATGAAATACTGCCATACATAAAAGTCCAAATCTTTTTTTAATGTATGATTTTTTTTGCAGCAATGTATAATTCATTGATAATAGACAAGATTCTCTTGCCCATCTCACTTTTTATTTCATGGTTATTATTGATGCTGTTTCATATGGCTTGTGGTTATCAAGGACAAATTGGAATTGACTCCTAGGTCATGAGGAACCCAGTCTTGACTGGGAAGCTTATAAAACGCTGACCCCACACAATAAGGCTGCCTCTGAGAAGATTGTATCCGCAAACCATGAACATCTCATTTTATGTTATAAATTATTTCTCTGAAGCTTTGTCACCTATTAGCTATGTGGCCGTGAGTGTAAAGCTTAACCACTCTGTGCCTCAGTTTTTCCATCTCTTGAATTTGGGGCTTTTAGTCAGGATTCAATGAGTTAACACTTGTAAAATGCTTAGGATGATATTTGGTAAGTGTTAGAGTATTTGTAGTGCTGTGGCTACTGTTATTATATTTCTTCATTTAGTAAACTTATATTTGTTCTTCCTGATTTAACTGTTTAAGCTCTTCTCTGAGAAGTCTTCTTGACCTTCGTAGGCAAAGTTATTCATCTCTTCTTCTCTAGTTCCATATTTCTTTGATTCCTAAGAAATGTGATTATAATGTTGGTTCTTACATCTGTCTCCCACACGAATCTCTGTCTGCCACTTTAATTGGTGTCTTTCCAGAGCAGAAACAGTGTCTTCTGTGTTTCCACCCCGGGTACCAGCGTATCTCCTTGCACATGTGAATGAAAAAATGAATCTGCTCCTGGCAAGTGTATTGGTAAGTAATTTAGGCTAGTTCTAGAAATAAATATAAACATAATAAATTATTTTGCTTAGTCTTCATGTTTTTAAAAGGTTCATTTGAATTAAATATCACCATTTTGCAAGAATAAAAGAATGAATCTAGTCAATGATCAATGACTGCTATGCCAGAAAAAATAGATACAACTGGACAGCATGTACCTCCTCATGGAGAAACCAACACTATCTTTAACATAGTCTTTCCTCTCCAGAAAAGAAGTGGTCCTGAATTAGATTAAGCCCCATTGATTAACTTACAGAAAATACAGCAGACAGAGGAACATGTCATCAGACATGATGATGATGAAAATAGACATGACGATGAAAAAATAGATACAACTGGACAGCATGTACCTCCTCATGGAGAAACCAACACTATCTTTAACATAGTCCTTACTCTCCAGAAAAGAAGTGGTCCTGAATTAGATTAAGCCCCATTGATTAACTTACAGAAAATACAGCGGACAGAGGAACATGTCATCAGACATGATGATGATGAAATTAGTAAAATCCAGACTGTGACAAACTCTGCAGGGAAAACTGCAAAATAAATGATCAAACAAATTTCAGGTGAAAAAAAGAAAAAGAGAAAACTGTAAATTGAAAGGGACTTAAGAGACATGTCACCCAACTGCAATATGTGAATTGTACTTGGATCCTGATTTCAACAGGATCTGAATACTAAAATTCTAAAATGAATCAAATATTGCCTGAAGATTTGATAGTATTTTTGTTTGGTCTACATAGGGCTTAAAACGTCTTTGAATAAGTTGCCAATATTCAGAACTCATAAGATTTCATGTAAAAATCTATATTTGGGGCTTTCCTAAAAAGAAAAAAAATAGAAGATCTGGCAACACTGGGCCCATGTTTCTATAAAGTCATTAGAAACTGAAGTTCTGAAGCAGGAGAGAGATTTGCTGAAGGTAACATTTTAAGGAATAGCATAGAGACTGCACGTAAGGGAAAAAGTGCTAAAATCAGAAATGCTCTCAAAATCTGGTCTGATAATGAGGTCCTGGCCAACTTAGTGGCAGACAGAGTCAAAAGAAAGGAGGAACCATCCATGTACAGAAGTGTCAACAGGACTTGGGGACAGAATGGACTTGAGAAGTGAAGGGAGGACTGAAATATAATTGGCTCTAGGTCATATAAGCTGCAAGACTAGACGAATGAGGATTTGGGAGAAGAACCTTTGCCACACTGGGATTCTTAGAAACCAGGAAGGAGGTTGAATTTGTATTGACATCTTCTGGGATATGGTGACACAAGAGGTCAATATAGAAAATTACTTAAACTAAATAACAGTGTCGTTTCCACATTGACATCTTGTAGACACCAAGAAATATAGAAACAAGATTTACGTAAGAGGCAGGAAATGTAGATATTAGAGAACTGGTAAGCCCTCTGATGACTGCTTCAAAAGATACAAGGCCAAAAGATAATCAGCCCTCCACTCAAGAATGGTAGTAAGATCAGAGAAAGGAATATGTATGAATAGTGGATGCACATGGCCAGTGCGCATCTGAAGAAGGCAAAGCAAAGGAATGTTTGCATGCTCCAGAGAAATTTCTTGAAGGAATCACCTCCTCTTGAACCATCTCATGAAGGAACAGTAGACACAGCACAAGAATGTGGGATCAATATGACAAAGTTTGCACTGACTCAACCAATATTTAATGAGTGTCTACTAGGTGAACAACACATACAACATACTTCTCCACTTGCTGTATTTTTCCTCATAGCACTTATCAGTGGCAGATATCATATTCTGTATTATACATGCACTTACTTGCCTGATTCTCACCTGTCTCCCCCAGTAGAATGCAAGCTCCATGAGCACCAGGACTTCCTCTCTTAATCAGAGTATCCCCAAGGCTTAGAACAGTTCCTGAAACATAACTGAGTTCTCAAGTAATATTATTTGGAAGTGTCCATCCTCATGGAGTTCACAGTCAAGGTCAGAGTCAGAAAATTGAGCTGGTGACTACATAGAGTGTGAGCAGAGTGGAAAGTTCACGAGATTGGGAAAGCACTCAGGCTTCCCCGAAGCATCACTGGAAGAAAAGATGTGGTCAAATCAGGCCGACAGCCTACCTCATGGAAAAAGAAACCCAGAGAGTTCAATGCATATTTATTAAATAGCTGGTACTGAAAGACATACAGCCCAAAGCTAGAGGGATGACAAAAATCACACCAGTTATTGGCTTCTATATCCAGCTGAAACAGACCTTATACAAATTAAAAATTCTGGGTGTGATTTTCTCACCAAATTGGTTGGTTTCTGGTAGCACTTAAATGGGGGTGGGGAGACACAAGCTGGAGATGAGTGTGTCCGTGCCATTTCATGAGACACACAAAATCAGCTCAACTTTGGTGGAATTAATTTAAAGCATTGGATGAGAGGGGTGTGCGTGTGTGTGTGTGTGTGTGTGTGTGTGTGTTCCATTAGATGGCATTTTCAGCCTTGTGAGGGAAATCAGGGAACACTCATCATGCACTACCCAGGGGGCTAGGAGACCGATGCTTCCCCTCTCACATCGGCTAGCCAGTCTGAATATCAGGGTAAACACCACCTCCCATCTTATCGAAATGCTTCCGTTGCAAAGCAGCAAGAACTTGTCAGATACAGATGGTGATGCTGACTTCTCAATAGGGGAAAAAAAGGACCTAAATTAGACTTCTATAAAAAGAATATTGCATATTTATTTCCACAATAACACCCAGGAAAAACGTTAGTCAAGAAGCAAGCAATTGGGTGAATAAATAAGCTTGTCTTTGTTCTCATCAATTAAGTTATTACATCAGTTGGAAAACCAGTGAATTATAATACAGATGTTTAATGAAACACTGCTGAGCCTATAAGTCAAACTCCTATTTTGTGGTGTGATTTTGGCTGCATAGTTTTGTGTGTGTTAAACCGTATTTATTAGCTGATACCCATTATTATTTTGAGCAAGGTATAATTCAGTTGTCAGGCTCCATCGCAGGCAAGGAGATTTAATCAGTAAGAGGCGCTTTGCTACTGAGTATAAAACAATGTGGGTTTCATGAAGCAATCACGGCAGTGTGAAAAAATGGGATTAATTAGTATTGTACAAGAACAGGCAGCATGCTCATTAAAACCTTGTGAGGTGGCTCTTGATAAACTGCCACTTGATAGGACCGCATTAATGTGACAAGGCAAAGACTTCATTTCCAAATCCTTTCTGATTGTATCTTGCTTTTAAGTTACCTGAAATGACCTGCGTTGGTGTTTGGAATACAGAGATCAAAATGACTGCCAGGGATCCCCGAGCCACCTGGACCCAGGAAGCCAAGCATAGATGGGGAAGCTTCAAAGACAACATTTTTTGAACTCACAGTCAAACATGAATCAGTAACTGCAAATGAGGCAGCGCCGGAGGTGGTGGATTTGCATTTGCACTCGGCAGGTTGGGCAGAAACTAATTTGACAATTGGCACCCACCTTAACGAAGGCCACGTACGAATCCTCTGTCTGTTTGTTTATCCAGAGCTGGTGATAGTTGGAAATGTACATGGCCCGAGGAAGCGATCAGGGGCTCCAGAGAGGTATGGGGGAACTCGGAGGGAACCAGGAAGCAGGAACTCAGAGGGCTGGCCCTTCACATACCTCTCTCTTAGTGCTGGTGATAATTACAGTCATGTGTTCTTAATGATGAGGGTAGGTTCTGAGATGCATCGTTAGGCGATTTTATTGTTGTGTGAATATCACAGAGTGCACTGACATAAACCTAGATGGCATAGCCTACTGCACACCTAGGCTATATGGGCTAGCCTCCTGCTCCTAGGCTACAAACTTGGGTAGTAGTGCATGACTGGACTGAGTACTGCAGGCAAATGTAACACAAGGGTTAGTAGTTGTGTATCTAAACATACCTAAATGCAGAAATATTGTATATGCAATCCCTGGTTAACCAAAAAGTCGTTATGCAGCTTATGACGGTATTCGGATTTCCAAAATGCCTCTCTCGCTTCCTGAAATGTAGAGTCATTAATTATTTTGTTTTGTTTCCACAGTAAAAGCATCTGCACATGAAAAAAGCCCTGTGAGAACAATCTGCTTTGGGTAAGGAATATTTTTGATGTGCTTTGGACTCATTTTCCTCTTTGTTCATCCAGTTTTACTCTCTTTCAGACGTGGAACAGTATGGGTTGAATGTTCATGCTACAGTCATTTGGGGAGGGGGTGTGCTCTCAATTTAATGTCTGTGGAAATGCATTCTGAACAGTTCACCAAATCTATACGTTCCTCAAAGGATCTTCTCTTACCTGTATCCCTCCAGCTTCTCCCTTTCTTGGCGGCTTTAGTTAACTCACCATGTAAAGCAATTGTACATAGCACAACTATTTGTTGAGGGTATTTCTAGGAATAGAAAATGCTGCTCAGAAACCTCAAAATCCCTGCACCCACCCCCCCCCTCCCCGCCACAACCATTTTACTAAAAGAAATTAAGCTTGTTACATCTCACCAGTATATTAAATTAATGCTTTCTACCATGAAGCTCAAGTCCTCAGCTCACAATTATAGGTTGTTTGCAATTGAACTTGGGTAATTCTACCGCAATCTGCAGATTCAAGGCACTGGGCAGAAGTCAGGCTACCTGAGCAGGCTAGATGGGATTAAATACACTGCTTTAGCAAGTGATGTGTTGCAATATTATTAATTTAAACCCTAACATCTCATTGTTGTGATTCGAGCTGCATGATGTAATGCAATATGACAGCCATTGAATTAATAGAAAATGGAATTCATCTCTCAAAATTTCACACAAAGTAAAGGCACAGAGACAGACAAAAATAAAGGGAGAAAGACAGACAGATAAATACCTTTAATAGGTTCTCTGTATTCAATTGAGTCTGTCTCTATCTGGTAGCATTTGAAGTATTTCATAGCATCAGCCCTTTTGCAGACAGACCCTTGCCATCTTATTTATTCCTCTGTAATGCAAAGAAGCGAAAATGTTCCTATTTTGTTTCTTTTATTTTAGCCAGTGAATTGCATAGAGGTAATATGCTGTAAGTGGAGGTTCAGGCATTACCATTTATGCATGACACAGTAATAGGAAATTTTCTGCCCCTCTTAGCTTGATGAGAACCTTCTGCAAAGACCCTACAACTCCTTCAGGTAGTAGCCACCTACTTGATTTATAATCTTGCAGTGGTGGAAGAGGTTAGCTGGGTAATTTAAATCACCAGATTTCACTAATGAACTAGGGCCAGGGAGAAAGCACTTTACGCTGTAAAGGTTCCATTTCACCTTCCTTATGCCCCACATACTTTATCTCCAAATTTTTACATTATTTATATAAAAAGGGAAATGGCTCTCTCACGGGAAAATGAGTGAGCAAAGCATCTCCGCTGATAGGGTATCTTCTACAATTCACTGCAAATCAGCTACCCTCTCCCAGGGCAATAAAAATAGAGTCACCAGATTTAGTGACTAAAAATAAAGGATGCCCAGTTAAATCTGAATATCAGAAAAACAGTAAATAATGCAATATTGGAGATATTTATATTAAAAGTTATTTGTTGCTTATGTAAAATTCAAATTTAACTGGGCTTCTTGCTTTTTATCTGGAGCCCTAAACTAAAAGGGTGGAAAGGAGCCCTACTTAACCCAGTGAGGACATTACATGACATCTCAGCAGCAAGTGCTCTGCAAAGCTTGGGAAAATTGACTGTCCAAAGAAGCCTTCTGGCATCTCTGCCTCTCAGTGGAGCATTTTTATTCAGCAGATTACTAAAGGATTCACTAAGCTTTGCAATAAACTACTGATCACTTTTTTCCCCACATGGATAAGCAAGTTTTTGTTGTTGTTGTTGTTGTTGTTGTTGTTGTTGTTGTTATTGTTGTTTGGTTGGTTGGTTTTTTTTGAGACGGAGTCTCACTCTGTTGCCCAGGCTGGAGTGCAGCGGTGCTATCTCAGATCACTGCAACATCTGCCTCCCAGGTTCAAGCAATTCTCCTGCCTCAGCCTCCTGAGCAGCTGGGACTACAGGTGTGCACCACAATGCCCAGCTAATTTTTGTATTTTTTAGTAGAGACAGGGTTTCACCATATTGGTCTGGCTGGTCTCGAATGCCTGACCTCATGATCCACCCGCCTGGGGCTCCCAAAGTGCTGGGATTACAGGCTTGAGCCATCTCACCTGGCTGAGACTTTTATACTGTTATATTTTGTATAAAGAAAATATACAGTGGCTTTCAAACCTGAGAAATCCTAGAGCCTTCCACCATCACCACCCAAACATCAAATATCTCTACCTACCTCCGTAGACTGCAGTTTCAAAAACATCAAGCTAATATGTACCCAAAAGAACTGAAACAGATATGCAAACAAATCCATGCAGGTGCATGTCTATAGAAGCACCATTCACAATAACCTAAAGGGTTGTAGAAGCAACCCAAAGGGCCATCCACTGATGAATGGATAAATGAATTGTGGTCTGGTCTATACCTACAGTGAAATACTATTCAGCCATAAAAAGAATGAAGTACTGATCTATGCTGCAATGTGGATGAGCCTAGAAAACTATGCTAAGTGGAAAAAGCCAGACATGAAAGGTCACATATTCTATGATTTGTTTTCTATGAAACATACAGAATAGGTAAATCCATAGAAACATACAGCAGCTTAGGGGATTTCAGGAGCCTGGAAAGGTAGGGGGTGAGGAGTGGATGGGAGAGTGACTGCTAATGGATACAGGTGTCCTTTTGTGGAGATGAAAATGTTTTGGAACTAAATAGAGGTGGTGGCTGCACGGCATTGTGCTAAATTTGCTAAATGCCACTGAATTGCTCACTTCAAAATGGTGAATTTTATGTCACATGAATGTCATCTCAATAAAAAGAATAAATAAATAAACAAATAAGTCATCTATCTTAAGGAGAATTGAGATTTGCTAGTCTGCTTTTGGACTCATTTTGAATTCTTTACCAGCTGCTAAAAGACCTTCTCATTTTCCATAAAGCTTATCAACTAAAAGACATTTCCATGTAAGGTATTAACTAATACGAATTAAGCACATATTAAAGAGTCACAGGTAGCTTTGCAGACCCTTCATGCAAATTATTAATAGAAAATGGTGCCCCCCTTGAGGCCACTTGATGAGCTGAGGCATTGAGGGCCATGTATAGTTTTTTGTTGTATATTCTTCTTTGCCTTTTTAAAGAATAACCTTCTAAAAATGTAAAAAAAAACACTCTTCACTCATAGGCCACACAGAAAACATTCCACAGGGTCGAATTGGCTCACGGATAGCAATTTGCCAACCTCTGCTCTGTATCTTGATTAGGTGCTGGTTGCATGGATATATATATATTTGTCAAAACTCACTGATCAATGCACTTAAGACCTATGCTTTTTACTATATGTAGTCTCAATAAAATATAGAACAGTTCTTGACAGTTGAGTTAATGCTCAAATGAATGTTAATGTTATTTTAGCTTCATATAATGACATACTTTATTTTTAATTATAACAAAGTATTATTCTTCTGCATTATAAAACAAATTCAAGCTATATATGTGTATGTGTATATATATATATATGGAGAGAGAGAGAGAGAGAGATTGAGAGAGAGAGAGAGTCTCACTCTGTCACCCACACCCAGGCTGGAGAGCAGTGTCATGATCTCAGCTTACTGCGACCTCTGCCTCCTGAGCAGCTAGGACCACAGGTGCGCGCCACCAAGCCCAACTAATTTTCTGTATTTTGGGTAGAGATGAGTTTCACCATGTTGCCCAGGCTGGTCTCAAACTCCTGAGCTCAAGCTATCCACACACCTCGGCCTCCCAAAGTGCTGGGATTACAGGTCTGAGCTACTGTACCCAGCTTCTAGCAATATCTTTTAAGATCTCCATTATGATTCCCTCAACATCCTACTACTACCCGAACACATACTTCTGTTCCCTTCTCACAAAGAGAATTTGACTTACTGGGGAAGTGTCTTAAACCTGGGAGCACTCCAACCCACAGAAAATATTCTCAGACCTCAAGGGGTCGTTGAACCCTAGTCAGAGAATCAAGCATCTGTGATGGACCAATCTGTTCCTTCTACCTGGTGCCTGAGTAAGAACTAGCCATAAGACCACAAGGCCACCTTGCCTTTGATTAGCATGCTGCGCGTCTCCTTTCCCAGTTAGAGCTCTTACTAGTGTCAACATTGACAGGAAGAGGTTTTTGAAGAACGAGAATGTATTGCATTTAAGATCTAGCCAGATAACCATTTGAAACATTTCCAAAGGCTAAGACACTATTTTTGAGAATATTTTCTGTGCATTAATATTTCCTTATGTACATATTGGCATCACTTTTCACACATGCTAAAGAATATTCCCTATGGAACTAGCAATTCAAAACTGCTGAGCAAAACCGCATTAGATAGTGTCATGAAGAAAACTCCATGTGGAGTGAAAAAGTTCTCATCTGTTTCCAACAATGGAAGCCCTCGTATTGGTGGCAATAGGAAATGTGAAAGTATTTTGCTAATTGAAGCTTATGAGAACACTGAGGCATGGCTGCCACAAACGAAATGATTGAACTTTTTCTTAAAGTTCCCTCAGAACCTTGAAGTTGAGAGATTGCTGGGGGCATACCTTTCCTAGCTAGGGCTTCCGATACTTATGTTTCTTTCTTCTTTTTCGCTTTCTTTCTTTTTTCTTTCTCTCTCTCCCTTTTTCTCTTTCTTTTTCTTTTTCTTTCTTTCCTCTCTCTCTCTCTTTCTTTCTTTCCTCTCTCTCTCTCTTTCTTTCTTTTCTCCCTGTCTTTCTTATATATGCCATATAATTGGGATGGGGAACAAACTGCTTAATTAACAGAATAAATATAATTATATTGAACCTTTTTTATCACTTGTCATGTCTACATGTCTATGGTTGCCACATGCTATATGGAAAGGGGGGAAAGAATGAAGAGGTGCTGTCTGCTGTCCTTGGGGAGCCCACAGTCCTGTTGGGCAGCTAAGATGACATCCTCACACCCTCATTACAACAGGTATAATGCCTGGCCTTGAGCCTTAGGTACCCTGGTGCATTTAATCATCATGATACCCATGGAAAATACATAGTATTTTTACATGCATTTCTCATATGCAACAACTGAGGCTTGTCAAGTAACCTGGCCAAGATTTGACCCCAACAATAAAAAACAGTTAGTAATGGAGCCAGCATTAACACACAGTTCCACCCAACTCTAAATTCTATGTTCTCAACCGTATCTCCTTACTGAGTTGTCGAACGTAAACTGAAAACATAAGTAGCTATGGGCCACATAGTGGCTAAAATTCCAGAAAAGCATCCAAGAAGACTAAGGACTAGAATGGAAACACAACAAATTAAGTAAGACTTTAGCTGCACCCAAAAATAGGAGTAATGTCTGAGTATGCAAAGCTAGGAGAGAATGGTATTTTATAAGGAGATCCCAACTTATCTGGGATGGATTCCTGGAACTGTCGATAAAAGAAATTAAATTCTCACAAGGGGACTTCAGTCCAATTAAAACAGCTTCAATTCATTTGCTGTCAAGCATTATCTTTTTACAGATACCTTGATCTGTTAAAATTGATCAGGACATGAATATTTCAAAAAATCACTCTTCTTCACGGTTGGAACAGTGACAAGTCATAGAATTTTGGGCAACTACTCACATTAGAGTACATCAGGGAGCACTGCAATTTTGCCTGGTAAATGTAGATGGGTATCATGTCTCAAATACAAGTTGATGCATAGTTTATGTGCAGAGAGGTTGATGAAGAGAGAAAGGGACCATAGGAATGAAGAATTGCTAAATAATTCCAAACCACTATCCAGTCTAGAAACATCTAAACTGTGTCGTTTCTCTCTTCTACAGCAGGTAATAGAGACTGAGTAACTTTCCTAAACTGTCAAAAGGGATATAGTTGGCAAACTAGCTAAGTGCCTGGGAAATGCCCTGAGGGCCCCACAGCTGGGAGGACCATCCTGTTGCCTCCCTTGGCCAGAGGGATTCTGGAGAGAAAGAGGAGGAGCTCTCATGGTAGCTTCTTGTGGTCTCTGTTACTATAGCAACCTTCTCCTTTGTTTCCCTGGATCTAGAGCTGCCGCCTCAATCAGCGACTGGCATTCAGGTGAGGCAGCCGTGTGATGGCATTAGGAAAATGAGGAAGTGGAAAAACAAACCTGCTTGAGCAAACAGACACACACACACACACACACACACACATCCTGGCACTCAGAATTCATTGTTGGGATGAGTTTCCAGACCTCTTGCCATTTTCTCTTTAAGTCTCAGTATCGTAGGTTTGCAATTGCTGTTGAATAATATGCTTGGGGAATTTTTGCTTTATTCTGGCTGTCATGTGGATGGTTACCTTTTACATGCTGTTTCACTGCCTGCAATGCTTTGCTTTTCCTTACCCTATGGAGAGGTCATAGCCTCTAATAGGCTTTCCCTGACCACCACCTCCACCCTCTGCTCATATTCTCTCTTTCAGCATCCTGTCTGGTCCTTCCTATCAGTGAACACAATTTATGACTATTTTTTTGACTGTCTTGTGTTCATCAGCTTTTGCTTCAACTTCCCAATTAGATTCCAAGCCCCATGAGGGCAGGAACACCTACCATTTTTGGACAGTGATATCAAATGAAATATGTCATGCAAATGGCAAATGAATATGCATGCAATAAATAAATAATATGATAATTTTGAAAACATAAGCTAGGGAGCTGGGATACTGAGTGCTATTCCAGTTGCTTAGTCTCTCTCAATTCTCTTAAATGAATAAAATGAGAATGCATATCATTCTCATACGTATGCAAAAAACAACAGTATCAAACAAACAAAAAACGAATTTAAAAACCTAAACAGAAGCTAGTGTAAAAAGATCTGTTAATTCCACAGCAGTGGCATACTAGAAGGTAAATATAGAGATAAACTTTATGGAAAGGCAAAGTATCCTTCCTTCCTATCTCTAAAAATAGTACTTGGAAGGGGGAGCCATGAGCTATCAGACTCTTGATAATTTGTCGGTGTTTATACTAATGACAAAAGCAGAATTAGTTTGAAGAGCTGAAGGGAGATCTACCATTTCTGAAAATCTGAAAATTATCTCCAATAAGATTTTCTGCCTTATTGACTAATGCAATCAAGGGTCCACATTGTTCCTTCTTTGCAACATTTCAGGCTTAATGGTCTCAAATAGGTATGATTGGCCAAGCCTAAGTTTTGAGCTTATGTTACAAGCCTAGCTGCAAGGGAGCCAGGAAAATGAATATCTGGTCTTCAGGGCTTAGATGTGGTATATGGGCTCTACCTTTCACCAACACACATATTATGATATTACGGGAAATTCATTAAGTCTACAAAAGAAATTGAGATTATGGTCAACCAAAATTCAGTACAAATGTCCACTATATATCTGGAAATGCAATAGGCTATGCAAGAACTGATGAGTCTCTTGACTCAAAACTGTCTAAGGGGAAGTTGGGTGATCTGAGGGGTTGTAGGCAAACATTTTTCTATAAAAGCCCAATAGTAAATATTTTACGTTTTGTGGTTTCTGTCACAACTACTCAGCTCTGCCATTCTAACATGCCAACAGACATAGAAAATGCATAAACAGGCTGGGTGTGGTGGCTCACACCTGTAATCCCAGCACTTTGGGAGGCCAAGGCAGGTGGATCACGAGGTCAGGAGTTCGAGACCTGCCTAACACGGTGAAACCCCATCTCTACTAAAAATACAAAAATTAGCCAAGCATGGCAGCATGCACCTGTAATCCTAGCTACTCAGGAGGCTGAGGCAGGAGAATCGCTTGAATCCAGGAGGCAGAGGTTGCAGTGAGCCGAGATTGTGCCATTGCACTCCAGCCTGGGTGACAGAGCGAGACTCCATCTCAAAAAAAAGAAAAGAAGAACAAACGAAAGAAAACGCATAAAAAGATGAGTGTAGTTATGTTCTAATAAAACTGTTTACAAGCACAGGCAGCAGGCTGGATTTCATCTGCAGGTGTAGTTTGCTGACCATGGTTTAGAGTATGTTCTGGGATGTGGCTGCCTGGGCCTGACCTTAGTCATGCTCACCACTAGCTATGTGATCTGAGGCAATTGCAATTAAATCTTCTCAGTGTTCTCATCTGTATTGTGTTGCTCTTAATAGTACCCACTTCACAGAGTTACTGTGAAAATTACATAATATCTGTACAATTAATGAAACTGAGCCTGATACATAAAAAGCACTCAAAAAAGTTCACGATATTCTGCTATTCTATAGGGAATTTAAGCATCATATAGGAGCATTGTACACATATTTACTTTGTCTCCTCATTATCCCTTCTTTGGAGGCAGCCTTCCTCTACTCAACAGATAGGTCCTGCAAAATTTATATGGAGGGTGAGGTGGGCCACATCATCTCTTTGATTCAAAGATGGGTGACCCCAGTCACATCAAATAGAGCTTCCTTCCTCTCTGGCCACAATGAATATCTTTTGGTCAGCACATGACCCAAGCTGAGTTATCCCTGAGACATTTCTTTTTTGAGACAGGGTCTCACTCTGTCACCCAGGCTGGAGTACAGTGGCATGATCTCTGCTCACTGCAACCTCTGCCTCCTGGGCCCAAGTGATCCTACCACCTCAGCCTCCTGAGTAGCTGGGACTACAGGTATGCACCACCAGGCCTGGCTAATTTTTTAATATTTTTTTGTAGAGACGGAGATTCACCATGTTGCCCAGGCTGGTCTTGAACTCTGGAGCTCAAGCAATCTGCCTGCTTCAGCCTCTCAAAGTGCTGGGATTACAGGCATGTACCACCATGCCTGGCCCCCCCACAGAGACGTTTGTCTGTCAAAAAACACTTTAATAAATATAATATGAAAGGTCCAAGATGAGGAATCAGTAAAAATACTATAAATATAAAATAAATGTCATAGTGAGAGATGGCAACGTGCTAGCAGCCCTCGCTTGCTCTCGGCGCCTCCTCGGCCTTGGCATCTGCTCTGGCTGTGCTCAAGGAGCCCTTCAGTCTGCCACTGCACTGTGGGGACCCCTCCCTGGAGCTGGCCAAGGCTGGAGCCGGCTCCCTCTGCTCCTGGGGAGGTGTGGAGGAAGAGGCGCTGGCAGGAGACCGGGCTGTGCACTGCACTCGCGGGCCAGCATGGGTTCCTGGTAGGCACAGGCTCAGCGGGCCGGGATGAACTCTCTCTAGGCTGCTGGAGTGCCTGGGCTAGGTGCCACAAAGTCCCCTGTGAGTGCCACTGAGAGGTGAAACCGGCTGGGCTTCTGAGAAGGATGTTGACTTGGAGACCTTTTGTGTCTAGCTAAAGGATTGTAAACGCACCAATCAGCACTCTGTATCTAGCTTAAGGTTTGTAAACGCACCAATCAGCACTCTGTCAAAACAGACCAATCAGCTCTCTGTAAAATGGACAAATCAGCTCTCTGTAAAATGGGCCCATCAGCAGGATGTGGGTGGGGCCACATAAGGGAATAAAAGTAGGCCACCCGAACTAACATCTGTAACCCGCTAAGATTTCTTTGCGGTCTGTAGAAGCAGTGTTCTTTCGCTCTTTGCAATAAATGTTGCTGCTGCTGACTGAGTGCGCGTGACTCTTATGAGCTGTAACACTTGCTGGGAAGGTCTGCAGTTTCACTCCTTAAGCCAGTGGCCAGTGATACCACGCGCCCACTGGGAGAGACAAACTCCTGACAGGAGGAAACAAGAACTCTGGTTGCGCCACCTTTATGAACTGTAACAGTCTCCACGAAGGTCTGCAGCTTCACTCTTGGAGCCGGTGAGACCACGAGCTCACTGGGAGGGACGAAATCCAGACAAGAGGAATGAACAACTCTGGACGCGCCACCTTTATGAACTGTAACACTCACCACGAAGGTCTGCAGCTTCACTCCTGAGGCCAGCAAGAACTACGAACTCGCCAGAAGGAAAAAACTCCGGACACATCAGAAGGAAAAAAACTCTAGGCACACCATCTTGAAGAACTGTAACACTCACTGCCAGGGTCCGCGGCTTCATTTTTGAAGTCAGTGAGACCAAGAACCCACCAATTCCGGACCCAATAGAACCTGTAAAGCTGTGGTTCTCCAGCAAGCATACCTGGAATTTTTTGTTTCAAGAATGTACTTGGTCTACTGCAAATAAATCTAATCAGCATTTCAAGAGAAAGGGGTCCTGGTGTATCTCTCTAATGATAAAGCAGTTTTGTAGAGATACTAGGTTGCTGTGGGCAATTGATCTACAACTTACATTTTATTTGGATCCCCAAAAGAATAAGATTACAGGGAATTCATTGAACTGCAACTTAAAAGGTCTTTCTTACAGTAAAGAAAATTTATACCATAGAGTTATAGGACAGAGGTATATAGAGCTATATATGTAATGTAACCGATTAAAGTTGAGAATTATCAGAAATACATAGCCATATTAATCAAGATTCATTTGGTTGCAAGTGACAGAAAACCCAAATAAAATACTTCAATTTAAAAGGGGACCATTGACTGGCTCATACAGTTGAGAAGTCTAGGGGTAGGATCACCTTCAGGTAAGACTGCATCTGGAAGGTCGATATTATCCAGGCTGTCTGATTTCCTCTATTTTCAGTCCTGCTCAGCTTTTACCTTTGCTTGGATGTATTTTTCAATGTGATGGGAGAGATGACCCCACATACCCCACCCTCTGGGATCCACTGTTAAAGCTCACCAACTCCAGTGGAAAGATTTCTTCTCTTCAGTGTCTGTTAATCCTAGGGAAGACCCTAGAAAGATGAACTGTTAGTAGTTCATGCCAGACTAACAAGGTGACAAAAAAGATAATGGGTCCTATTAGGAGAGGCCCATTTGAAGTCGCAGTTCATAAAATGGAAGATCTTGATTAAAATCCTCACCAGAATACCTGGTATGAGGAAACAGAGGTCAACTCCTTCCACCCCAACCCTGCGTAGGAGTGATAGGGAGATAAAAGCTAACACATAACCACCGCAAGTCATGCATAGGCTCCCAACCCTGCAAAGGGGTGACAGGGAGATAAAAGCTAACGTGTAACCACCACAATCATGCATAGGCTGAGTGCCACTGAAGACTTATCTTCATTCTTCATTCTCTATGACCTGCCAGTGACTCCCAGATGGATTCAATACTTACCAACAATAGAGAAATCTTATTACTGCTCAAGTGCAAATCGATGTGTACGGCACTGGCCTGGAGGGCTGTCAAGGAGAGCTCAGGTCTGTAAGAGCCTTCCTCAGTTAGAAATGAGTCTTAGTGGACAGAAAAATCAGAGCATTTCAGATCACTGGGGCTTTGTATTATAGAACTTTTCTTTTCTCTTCTAGTGAATGTAGTCGTCTTGGTGGTAAACTGAGTCCAAGAAAAGGGAGGTATCTTAGTAAATCTCATGTGATTTTTGATAGAAGCTAATTCCTGAAGCCAGCGAGACCAGGAGCCCACCACTAACTGTTGAGTGCAGCTAGTTTAGGAATCCGGTAAACTTGCTGTGCTGTAAAACATGCCAAATATTGGTTTCTAAATCCACTTCCAAATGGAAATAATACCATTAGTGCAAATAGCTGCCTTTCCATGAAGACTTTCGGCCAAAAAGTTTCAAAAACAAAATTTTACAAATTAATTGTTGGAATGATACCCCCTTCAAATCACCGTCACCCACCATCACCACCACACATATACTGGAAGCCCAACTGGGAAAGCACACGATAAGAGTTCCAAATGCACCATGATTGGGAATAAAAGAATATCTGAAACTCTGGGAAGAATTTTAATACCTCAAAGTGTCAGGAAACAGGCCCACTCCATCAGATTGGCTCCATCAGGCCCCACAGTTGACAGTGTGGACTGGCTAACGGGTTATGAAGACAATGAACGAAGCTATATAAAGTGACTACCTCCTTTGGGATTCATAACATTCTATAGTGTGGAGCAGCCTTTTATTGCACTGTGGATTAGAGATTCAGATGATAGAAAACTCAGTTCCAGGGCCCCTAATATTTGCGTTATATTTATCAAACAGGGGTATATTGTGAAGTGAAGATTTTAAATCAGATTCAATCTAGCCTGAGTGAAATCTGAACTAGGGGTTTGAGCCAAACTGTAAGGAAAACCCCCAATTAACTCCAGGTTCTTTGACTCCAACATTTTTGCTTTACAAATAAACCAAAGATCTTTGTTTAAAAAATTATTCTCCAAAGTTTCCAAAGAAACTATAGATTTGCTTTGCAATTCGAAACAGTAGAATACAATAGCACAACCACCATTTAGGGGAGACATTTTGGTTCATTTGTTTAGCCCATGTTTATGGAAGACCAAATATGCCTTTATGTATTTAGCATATAGTGGTAGTGGACATCCATAATCTGCAGTGGTAGGTTACTCAATAAATTACATTGCTGGCTTCATTCATCTCCAAATCGAATGGAGAAAGATGCATAAAAATCTGGAAAGTAAATACATGCACACAAAAATTTAGGGCACTACACTATCGTTCTCTTAAAGCAGGGGTTGGCAAACCATGTCCCCACAGCCTGTATATTTGCAAAAAGTTTTATTAGTTCACAGCCACTCTTGCTTGTTTACATAATGTCCGTGGCTACTTTTACGATACAGTGGACAGTTGAGCAATTGCAACAGAAACCATGTGGCTCACAAAATCTAAAACATTTGCTATCTAACCTTTTACAGAGAAAGTTTGCTGACCTCTGTAAAGAAACTAAAAGGTCAACGTGTTGAAGTGACTGCAGCGGGGAGTTGAGTAGAAGGTCTGGGAAGAGCTCACTAAGGCGGTGGGTGGCATTTGAGTTGAGACCTGTGCGATAAGGAGCCAGCCATGGGAAACCAAGTGCTTTGGACAAACAGAATGATATGATGATTTTGGTGGTTTGGTTTGTTTGTTTCTAGTAAAGCATTGCCTTAAAGGTGATGAACAAGTTGCCAGGCTGTCATATACATTAGGCAAGCCTCAAGTGGTAAAATAAACACACACTCAACCTTCAGCTTGTTTCCTGTGTGAGGTGATAAAAGCATTTTCTAGTCATCTCTGTGTTCTCATTGAAAAAAGGGAGGGAGTTCCCCACAGTTCAATAAGCAACTCTACAAAAAAGGGATGCCTCGGCCCACCCCTAGAGGACAGCATTAATTTTTATGGTCAAGGGTTAGAGCAAAACTCTACTTTCTTTAGGAAATTTTTCTCCTTGCTTTGCCTGGGATGAACTCACTCTCGTCTTCAATTCTAACTCTTTCTCTTATCTTCATGCCTTTGTGCTGTTATAACACACCTGCTTGAACCTTGCTGGGGATATCTTTTCCCAGAAAAGGTATTCCAATATCATCTGGGGAGAAGCAGAAAAATCGAGACCAGGAAATCCAAATGAACAAGATAAGTCCAGACTCTTGCCCATTTATTTGCACCCTAAGTGGCCTGTGTTGCTGGAGAAGGTGGACGCAGTACTGGCCAGAGACTGCTGTTCTTCTTCTGTAATGCTCCATGTCTCCAGCTGGTGCACCTATCAGGAAAGGCTAAAAAACCCACCTCGCCTTTTGTGCAGTATCTCACACCAATGGCCCTTTAACTCTCAATTCTAAAACCACATTTGAAACTATTTCAGGTGGAAAGCCACACTTAGCAAGCATGTCTTTGCCTCTGAGAAAAATCTCATGCTCCAATTTCAGATATTTTCACCATACTTGTGGTGGTCTTAATGGATAAATTAAATCTACTTCTCTCCTGATTGCCTTGCTGGCCCTCTTTGTAACTTCACTTTGTATTCCTTTCTGTTCAATACTTTTCAGAGTACTGAGAGTTTAAAGAGGTACAATAAATCCCAGATCAGTTTTTAATGACCATGGTAAGCCTGCTTGTAATATGTCAGTAAGCTGAACCTAAAAGCCAATGGGGAATAGGCCATTTCTGCCTTAGTAATTGCCTCCACAGAAAGATTTATAATGTCATTATCTGAATCTATAAGAAATAACTCATGGAGCTGAAATACCCTAAAAAAATATTACAATTCTCTTAAAATCTAGTCATTCATAAATGCTAAATCATAAAACTTTTTTCAAGATGTTTTATGTTAAAAGTAAAACCCAGTAAACATATAAATGCTCATGTCTTAATGAGATTCCTCATTCTTTATGTATCTGTTTGTGGTTTTGCAGTTTTCTGGGATATATTTATAAACCTAACACCGGGCTGCCAGAATCTGCAACTACTACAAGAAGCTACGGAATCTGAAAAGGCATTTCTTCTTGCCTTTTTATCTCTGTGTGATACCAGGGAGTGAGGAGGAAGAGGGCTAGTTAGTATAGCAATAAAATTAATCTCAGCAATAAAAGTCACCCTTTTCCTTAATTTCTCCATGTAACGCGCACACACACATACACACACACACACACACACTTCCTGCCAAAGGCCCTACAGAGCTGTTTTAAGGTATTTCTGCAGCTTCCCTTCTCCCTTAACATTTCCAAATAAAAAAAGCAAAAGAAAAGGGGGAGAAAAGATCAGTGACTTCTTTCAAATAGCAGAAAACATCCTCCCCAATTTGTCCAGAATTTAATAAAGAAGTCTTGATATTGCCCTATCTTCTCGCCTCCCTATAAAATAGAGCAACATTTATACTAATTTCTGCAGTTCTAAAATGTTGTTGGGGGTAGAGAATGTATTACAGTTTTTAAATGACACTCAAGATGTTTTTCATAATTTGGGAAGTCATATTTTCTCCCTTTAAATACAGTAACTTGCCGCAAGCTTGAACATTAAATAGGGTTCTTTTCAAAATTGCCCCCTTCCTTCATGCTCAAGGTTGGAAATTTTCTCTACATTTTCAATGTCTAGGATTGCAGCTAAGCCTTGTGGGGGATGAGGTGTCAACAGAGGGTTCTTTGAAAGCATTTGGGAAAGAAGGCAAACCTGTGTCTGTGTTCACCGTTCCTGTTGACACCTCACTGAGCCGGCCATCATCACTACATTCCTTGATTACTTTCCACTTTGACATGTCTATAAATGTTGACTTTCAAGCATCTTAAGGTATTTTTAGTCAACATATCCAAAACTGAACTAACCTTCCTTTTGGGAGCCTGCTTCCCTCCGTGAATAATACCACCTGCCCATCTGTTTCCTAAAAACCAGAAAGCTGGGGAGAAAGGCAAAAAAACACCTTTTCTCCCTTTCTCCCACCACGTGCATCCAAAGAATCACCAAGAAAAATCCTACCTGCAAATGTCTTCCATGTATAAATATTTTTTCTGTCCCTACCCTATCTTAGTAATTTCTCACCCAGACTTGCAACTATCCCCCAACTGATTTCCATATGTATGTGTATATATACACATATACACTTCTTTAAATGTATATATATATTTTGTGTGTTTGTTTCCACACTAGCAATTCTCTGTCCTGTTTTATTTTAATCTATATAAATTATTTCATATTTTTATATAAAATATATTTTATATAAATATAATATTTTTATATAAATATTATATATAACATATATATAAATTATATATAACATATAACATATATAAATTATAACATAATTTATAATATAAAATTATATATAATATAATTATATATAAAAATATAAAATTATATATAATTATGTTATATATTATTTCCATATAAAGATAAATAATACATACATAATTTCTATATATATTATATATCAATACATAGATATTTATAAGATATATATCTATATATGATATATAAAGAGAAGTGATATATAAATAATTTCTCTCTATATATCATATATACGTTAGTGTGGAAGCAAAAAATGAAAAACTATATAAATAAAATAGTTTTAACAGTGATAAGAGCTATGAAGAAAATATACCAGAATCATATGACAGCAATCCAAGGAGGTGGAATGAGCTTAGACATGAATGCAGACAAGTAATGGATCATTGAAACATGCAGAGGAAGAGTGATCCAAGTCAGAGGCCAAGCAAGTAGAGGGCTCCTTTGATAGAAACAGGAATCCCGTAATCAAGAAAGAAGACAGTGGAGCTGGGACATTGTGATTTGGGTGCAAAGATGCCTAAAATGAGGCTGAGACTGGATTGCAAAGGTTAATTTATGTGTCAACTTGACTGGGCTAAGGGATACCCATATAGCTGGTAAAACATTTCTGAGTATGGCTATGAGGGTGTTCCCAGAAGAGATTAACATTTGAATCTGTAGACTTAGTAAACAAAAATCAACCTCCCCAGTGTGGGCCGGCATCGTCCAATACATTGCGGGCCTGAATATAACAAAAAGGTAAAGAAAGGGCTGATTTTTCTCTTCCTGAGTTGGGACATCCGCCTTCTCCTGCCCTCAGACATCAGAACTCCTGGTTCTTGGGCCTGTGGACTCTGGGACTTACACCATCAGCTCCTCTGGTTCTCAAGCCTTGAACTTGCACTGAATTACACCACCAGCTTTCCTGGTTCTCCAGCTTGCAGATAGCAGATGGTGAGACCTCATCTTCTATAACTGTGTGAAGCAATTCTCAAGACAAATAAATCCATTTATATCTATACTTATACCTATACCTATATTTATCTATATCAATACCTATATTTATACCTACACCTATACCAATATCAATATACTATTGGTTCTATTTCCTTGGGGAATCCTGACTAATACAATATGTAAGCTGCACTGTGAGATGCAGGTTGTATTTAGGTGCCATAGAAAATCATCTGATGGTTTTAAGTGAGGGACCAACATGATCAGATTTTTTGTTTTAGAAGAATTGGTCTGCCTGACTTGGGGAGAGTACATTAGTTGGGGACCATGAATGAAGGACAAGATCAGTTAGGAAGCTGTTTTAATTTGCATGCGTGCTTCTTCAGTGACTACCCATTGCCTGTGAAACAAGTTCAGGTTCCATCACATGACGTTTAAAGTTCTCTAAATCCTGGCCCCTGCTACACCATTAGGCTTACCTCCTAATACTCCATGATGGTCTCTCCACTACAGCTTGCCAACACAGCATCTTCAGCCCCTTGTAAATGATTTCCCTCCAGCCTTTAACATATAGAGTTCTCACTTTTTCCAATTTCCCTGAGGATATATTCCCTCTTTCAAATTCCATCTGTTATGTGAAGACTTCTGAACAAACCAAGTCATAACAAACTTTATTCTTCCTAAACAATGGGCTGCACTTAAAAAAAAAAAAAGCAGATATATCTCCTGCCACCTCTTGGATGATTGCTTCATATTATCATTTACCTTTTGTTTAGTTATTTCATTTTCCATGTGTATACATATGTCCCATTTTCCCAACCACAATGTAAAACCCCTGAGGGCAAAGACCTTCCTTATGTTTCTGTGGATCTCCCGCAGTCCCTGGTACCATGCCATACCCACAATGTGGCACTGGGTATATGCTGATCTGCTGTGGAGGCAGCACTAAAACCCCTTCTCAGAACCGAGATAACCATCAAGTAATCTAATGACTAGGTAAGTAAAGCAGTTGAAATTTGGAGAGAGATTTTTGAAGTACTCTTTTTTTAATAGTTTCTTTCCTGAAAGCTTTCTTTCTATAAAAACCTCCATGCTTTGAGTAGAACTGGATAGGAAATGTAAAATAAACTTGATGCACTGTTGAACATTAGCTCTATAATTCTAATCTGGATTGAGATTGAAGATTTAGAACTGAACCCCTCTGAAGAAGCAGTGCAGAGAAGCTTACTTAGGACAAAGTTGCATGCTCGAAGTGGCCCTGGATACATCCGACATTCATGCAATGTGAGGTTTAAAGGTAGACTAGATTATAGAATTGAGGCCAGAGAGAGGCAAGTTCAGGTGAAAAGAGAAAGATAACAACATAGTCTAGTGCACTGTATGTGAGACCATCTACCTGTTACAACCATAAATTTGGTTTGGGGAGAAGTGGACTCTGGTTTCACATTTCTTTGCAAGTGTCTCCATTTTTGTGGGCAGGGAATTCTATTGACAGGTTAAGATTTTAATTGAGTGAATCTCAGCAAAGGTATGTCTATTCTCTAAGCGCAGTTTTCTGTGTTGATCATGGGAAAGTCCAAGAAAGGACCATGGGAACTCACACAGAGGAAGGGCAAGAGCTCTCTAGTCCCTTGCATATAGAATGTGGAACTGGCAGCTACTGGAAAAATAACATTATTATCTAAGACTCTTTCTAAGAGGAAAAAAGAGGCCATTCAGGACAGATGGATGGAAGGACTTACAAATTGCTTCCCTGGGATTTAGAAAGAAGCTAGAGCCCCCTGTAACATCTTCTAAATCTAAATATTTAGAAGTCTCTATTACTTGTGCAAGTTCTAGAACAGGATCCTTCAATCTTGGAACCATTGACATTTTGGGGCCAGGTGATTCTTGGTTGTGGGGCACTGTCCTATACATCATAGGATGTTTACTAGCATCCTTGAGTAGCCATTAGATCCCTGTAGCACTTACCTGACCCAGTTACAATCTAAAAAGTCTTCAGATATTGTTAAGGGTCCCCTGGGGTGGGGTAGGAAGAGGAGGTCAAAAATGACCTCCAGTTAAAAACCACTGGACTACAGTCAGGTAGATCTGAGTTTAATTTTCAGATACTCCATTTTCTCATCTGTAAAATGGAAATAAATATCAGCCACCTCAAGGAGTTTTGGGAACTCTTTAATAGATAAGGCATGTAAACCATAAGCACAGTCCTGGCATGAAGTAAGAACTCAATAAATGTTAGCCATCACTATTACTGTTATTATTATTTACTGACCATGGCCGGGGCAGATCATTCTACACTCTGAATATTAGTTTTAACTCTTTAAACAATTTAAAGAAAGTCATTTTTCTCCATGTGACACTATTTCTTATCCTTGCTAATGAGGAACAATGTATCTCTCACTGTATAATTTGTTGCAGATAAGCAGAAAGCACCTGAATTCTCTTTAGCTCATACTACAAATAACTTGGATGTGAGGGGAATCTTCTGATATTTGCCTCCTTTTTAAAAAAGAGAGGGAATGATCATTTTTTCTCATCTTTAAGTCATTTTTCAAATGAAACAGTAGACGAATGTCAGGTACACCAATTATCTAATTGTGAAACTGATCTTCACTTAAAGCGTCCGTGTTTTTGACATAAATAGTCATGAAGTGGTAAGTTTTCAGCATGATTGTTAGACTGATTGCTGAGTGCCAGATACCAGAGGCTAAAGGAGGAATGAGTTCAAGAGATCTATCGTACAGCATTGTTACTATAGTTAATGATGATCTATTGTTTTCTTGAAAAATGCTAACAGAGTGGATATTAAGTGTTCTCACCACAAAATGATAACTATATGAAGAAATGCATCTGCCATTAGCTAGATTTGGCCATTCCACAATGTATGTATACTTCAAAACTTTATGCTCTACATGATAAATACATATATTTTATATGTCAATTAAAGAATAAATACATAAATTTGAAAAATAAAGTGGTTTTAGCCTTGAAAATTACATTAGCATTTTTCGGCCAGGTGTGGTGTCTCACGCCTGTAATCCAGCACTTTGGGAGGCCGAGGGGGGCGGATCATGAGGTCAGGAGATCAAGACCATCCTGGTTAACATGGTGAAACCCCGTTTCTACTAAAAAATACAAAAAAAATTAACTGGGCATGGTGGCGGGCGCCTGTAGTCCCAGCTACTCGGGAGGATGAGGCAGGAGAATGGCGTGAACCCGGGAGGCAGAGCTTGCAGTGAGCTGAGTTTGCGCCACTGCACTCCAGCCTGGGCGACACAGCGAGCCTCCGTCTCAAAAAAAAAAAAAAAAAAGAAAGAAAAGAAAAGAAAAAGAAAATTACATTAGCATTTTTCAGTTGAAGGAAAATCACTTTAAGTCAGTTAAGTAAATCATGTCTTCAGTGTTGGCCCAAGGTAGTCACTGACCTGTATGTTAGAATCGGTAGTCTTGTGACAGATCAGAAAAGGGTAGGGAAAAAAAAATCAATCACGTTTTAATTCTTCCATGGCTGATTTTTTTTAAAATTGAGGACGAGATATAAATAAAAGAGAATGAATGGGTCTCTTACTTGTGAACAACCATTTTCTCTTGTATGTGAACTCTGCAGCTAAGCTTGCCAATAAATGGTAAATGTGTGAAGCTGAAAAGAGCACTTTCATGTAAAACAATTAGATGTGTGGAAATCCCAAAATGAACACCAAAAAATGCATCAAGGTTAAGGGTTGGCAAACTTTTTCTGCAAAGGGCCAGATAATATGTATTTTAGGCATGTGAGCTATATAGTCTCTGTTGCAACAATCAGCTCTGCTGTTGCAGCACAAAAGCAGCCAAAACAGTAAGTTAAGAAGTAAGCATGACTGTGTTCCCATAAAACTGTATTTACAAAAAGAGCACCCAAAGGCCCACCTTACTGACCCCTGATTGAGGTAACGCCCCAATAAAAGGCTTATCCTCAACATCACTGGTCTTTATTATGTGTGTCTGTCCTTTCAATGTGTCTAAGACCCTTTCTGGGCAAATACTCTTAGGAAAATGATAAATACATAGAGGCCTTTTCGTGTTCTTATAACTCAACAGAGTGATCTCAAAGCATGCTCATTTTAACAAAATTATTCCAATGTCTTTGCACACTAAATAAGCCTGGTATAAAACCGCACATTTAATTTAATTTTTCCCCTCCAACAATAAAAAGCAGTAGTATTAAGAAATTCCATCACTCAACGCTGAGAGGAAGCTCCTTCAAGTCTTCGGTGCTGTAGTAATTACTGGCAAAGAACCCCTGATGAGAGATCCTTGAAAAATGGAAAACGTACCCTAAGAACTAATAAAAACCCAGTCAATTGCTGTTAGATATCTCCAAATACGATGCAGGGAGGGGCAAGGAGAATTACAGGGTTGCAGCATGCACTCCTCTCAAAATAAAAGTCAGAGAGAAAGAGATCAAAAGGGTGATTACAGGCAAGGGGACTTGGAAATACAGAGGGGGATTTGAAATTTTTCCTGGGACATGGTTTGGAATGTAGTTCATAGTCCTATTATATAAAGGTTAACTCTACCGATCCGGATAGCAGGAAGACAAGAAATGAGAAAAAAAATGCTCTAATCTTAGAATCAACAGTGCACATTGAAATAGCTTACAAATTAAAATTTTGCAAGGAAGGAAGGAAGAAAATATGAAAGTAGGCAGTTTGATCTGCTGGGGAGAATGACATCTTCCTTATTTACTGCTATGTCTCTAAGGTCTAGCACAATGCATGGCACATTATAGGTGCCCAGTAAATATTAGTCAAAGAAGGGAAGAAAGGAAGGGACAAGTAGCCAAGCAGCGCATGAAATCATATACTAAAGAATTCTATCCCATTAGTATGGAAGAATACTGGGAACTGGAGATGACTTTTCATGTAAGCAGTAGTAATTATGTGCTGGGCTAAAGTAGTCCTCATATAGGAGACCTTGAAAGAAACTCTTTCTGTGATAGAAGATGGTGCCCATGAGTCATGATCGGGGGCTGAAGACTTCTGCCTCTGAAGAGAAAACCTCTAGGTGGCATCATGGCCCAACTGACCATTGGAGAAGAGGGGAGATTCTCAAAAGCACCTCTGGGTGAATTTGTGAGTTTCCACATATAACAACCTTTATTCTGACTGGAGATAATAAAATTCCGAGACTATCAATGTTCTCCAGAGAGTGGCTGTGACGGAGCTGTTATAGCTCACCAAACACCCATGTGAGCCCCACATTTCCCGGCCTCCTTTGCAGCAAGGTTGGGGCCATGTGACTGGA
This sequence comes from Pan troglodytes, assembly GCF_028858775.2. Classification (NCBI taxonomy): domain Eukaryota; kingdom Metazoa; phylum Chordata; class Mammalia; order Primates; family Hominidae; genus Pan; species Pan troglodytes. The sequence continues at coordinate 59,004,225 of NC_072419.2, read as the reverse complement.
GAATTATCCAGGAAAGGATGTAACCTGGGCCAATGTCTGGCACTTAAAAATAAACCATTCCACCGTCTAATGTGTTTTGTCTTTGCCACAGCACCCGCAAAGGGTATGTGTTCCAGATGCGAAACTAAAAAGGGCTCAAATCTTGAGTCAATCTTGAGCCATGCAAGAGACTTGCTAACCCCCAATCAGCTGTGACATGAGTGAGGAATACACCTTTTTGTTGTTACACCATTGTATTTTCAGGGTTTATTTGTCACATCAGCATAGGCCAGTTTTGCCCTGACATATCTAATCATCCCACTCTTGCTATAACAATTAAAATAGTTGCAGATGCAAGTGATAGAAAGCCTAACTCAAACTGGCTTAAAAAAAAAGAAAAGAATCCAAGCAGACCTGGATCCAGAGTTTAAACAATGTCAGTTGGAATCACATTCTCTTCATCTCTTGGCTCTGCTTTGTGTTGGCTGCACTTTTAGAGTGCGCTGGGGACCTTCAGAAGCCTAGGCTCTGCCCAGGTAGTGACAAAATAGTAGTACCTCCAGATCCTATCTTCCCATGAGAAAATCCAGAGGGGTTAAGAGTCTATTTTCTGTTTGCACCCACAAAGGCCCCAGGATTTATTATGATTGGGCCAGCTCAGCTCACCCTGAACTTGAGCCCATCTTTGTGGCTAAAGGAAAACAGTGCCATGGTCAGCTTAGGCCTGGATCGTATGCTCTGTCCCTAGAGCTGAGGGAGAATCCTTATCCAGGATACACGGACTGAGACTGGGAAAGGAGAGAGTCTTCAGAAGGAAACATGCCTGTTGCTGGAAGAAAAACAAAGGTGAGCTGGGGAGGTAAAGATGTTTTCTCTAATGACATACAATGGGAGCAGTCACTACTGTTGTATTCAGTTAGTGCCCAGAAGTGTCATTTATCTCTCTAAATTTGAGGAGTGAGGAGTTCCAATGATTAAATAATGTTCTTATTTCTAAGGTGCAATATGATTTACAACAGTGATATTAATTTATACTTCAACTCTCTTGTTTATCCAAACACATCAGTTAATCCTCACAATCCGGGAAACTAATAAACCCTATTCATTTATTTTGAGACAGCAAAGATGAGTTGAAAAACCCAGGCTGTGATGCAGAGAGAGTTTTCTTCATCTTAGTTCAATGTTTACCCATCTCCATCTTTGTGGCACCTTATCTACCCTCTTAGAATCACAGCTTCTTCTCTTTTGAAAGGGATAAAGATGCTTATTTTGCAAGGTTGCTATGAGAATTAAAGAATAATGTATGAAAAGAGCCCAACACAGTGCCCAATACAGACAGAGGAGGCATTCAGTAAGAATTCTTCATTTTTTAGTATTATAACGATTCTATTTAGGTGGTGTCTGGTACATCATAAACTCTCAATAAATAATTGGCTATTATTATTGCAAGTAATATGAATGCTTGAAGAAGAGATAAAATAACTAGTGAATGAAAAGAAGAACATAGAAGGAAGAAAGTCAAAGAAGGAGGAAAAGAAGGGAGTGGATTTCATTCATTTAATATATGTTATTGAAGGATCATTGTGTGCCAGTCATCATGAAGGGTACACATTGATAAAAGAGATTTATCCCCTTTTCTTCTGAAGTTTACAACCTAGTGAGAAAGAGAGGTGATAAGCAATTATATGTAAAAATAAAAGTGCATGCATCGTGATAAATATCAAGGAAACTAAAGGAATGCAGTATTAGGTAACAACTAGTATAACTAAAAATAGGATAGTCAAGAAAATCTCTCTAAAGAGGTGACAATTAAGTCAATATTTAAAGGTTAAATTGTAGCAGTGATTATTACTAATACTAATATTATTATTTACTAAATCCAGGATAAAATTACAAGGACATCATTAAAACATATTTATAAAATTCAACTACAATAATAATTATTTTGCATAAAAATTAAACTCAGTAAAATGTACGCATTTGATATGTATTTACTGAGTACTCAGCCAACTGTTGGCTTTGCATCTTTCAAAGAACATGAAAAATGTTTGATCCAACCAGGATGAAACAATTCTTACAAATGTCCATAGAAGGAGTATATATGCAAACAGTGCAAATCTCTTTTTATTTCTATCACACACCTTCTAATTTACTTCAGTCAAACTTCTTTGTCAACATTAAAATCATTACTGTCTATCAATAAATGATCATAGAATGGTGTCTTTATTTATTTTGTGTATTTTCTAATTCCCAACACTAGAATATAAGCTCTCAAAGGGCAATGCCATTTTCTGCATGTTTCCCCACTGTATCCTCAATGCTTAGAAGAGCACTTGACACATGCTAGGCACTCAATACCTTGCTGTCGAATGAATGAATTAATGCAAGGCTAAATGTGTTTGCATTTCACCAAGTATATTTGCATTACAGACTTGTAATTTCACACTGGGTTTAGTCAATGTTTTTTAACACACTGACACTTATAATCAAGACTCAGAGTTTTGCTTACGCTAACAAATGCTGATTCTCCCTAATATAGAGCACTGCTTTTCCCAGCTCTGAATATTAGCTTCTCATTCAATCTTTATGACATATATTTCTGAATAAATAAATGAAGTCCCATGTGTAGTAGTGTGTATTGTAAAATTGATCACTATCCTTTTATTTCATTAGGGGCTGGATACAGGATAAGAAGCCTTCTGGGAGATAAAGAAGCATGACAAGACCATGCAAATAATTATGAATGGAACCATACACTAACAAAGTGAATGGGTCTCCACATCGTTAAAGCCCCTGAAAGGGTCAAAAAAATGAGGAGGTCAAAAGTAGACAGCATCGTCAATACACTTGGCCAAGGGGCTTTTGCAATGGAAAATAACTTTGAAGGACTAATAGTTGAATTGGCATGTTTAAGTCATTTTGGCAACCAGAACTGCAACCCTGTCTCCTGAATAAGATACTGCTGCTCTCGCAGAACAAAAGAACCATTAACAACACCAACTAACCCGTGTAATTCTCATTTATACATTTTTATTACCTTCCATATACTCTATGTGATACATTACCCATTCCATTAATTGTTAACATACACGCAAGTCAAGATCTTTTATTATGCGAGGTCATCAGTCAGTGATAACAGAGATATTGATGAATTAGTCTCCTCATCAGAAGTTGAGCAACATTTCCATTCAAGATGATACATGGATCTTTAAAACATACTCAATAATATTGAGTCTCAGTCTTCTGTTGCTTTTTTCTGAATGTGCATTTAGACCTTTACACATCTATTTAGTCATCCATTCATTAAACATTCAGCATTAATTTTCTACTCATAGCACCAGAACCGTGTTTGTCTTATTCACCATTGTACCCTTACTGCAAGGACCTAGAACATAGTAGGATCTCAATAAATTCTTAGGATTCAAAATAAATGAATGAGGATGTGGTAGGAAGAATTCTAACATGGCCCCCATGACATTCATCTCCTGATGTTACTCTGTTAATAATGTTACCTTACATGGAAAAGGGATCTTGAAGATGTAACTAAGGCTAATAATTAGTCAACCTTAAGACAGGGAGATTATGTGGATTAATTTTGTGTATTAATCAATTTTGTGTATTACTCTACTACACAAAAATTTTAAAGTCAGAGAGTTAAGCATGTAAACATCTCTAGATAAGAGCCCAGCCCAGCTGACATCTTGATTTCAATCTTGTGAGACCTTAAGTGCAGAACCCAGTCGAGCCCACCTGGACTTCTGACTTACAGAGCAGTGATATAGCAAGTGTGTGTTCTTTTGCTAATAAATTTGTGACAATTTGTTACCCAGCAAGCCTAGGTAGCTAATACAGGGGGATTTGGGGAGGATGGTAGTAACGGTGACAGTGTAATATTTTAATCTTCCCTTACATTAAAAACAAACATAGCAACTAAATAGAAAAAAACAAAACTCATGGACAACATCAAATTAAAAAAAAAAAGGCAGGTAACAAAGCATATCTACAAACCTCATATTTCAAGCCGGAGGGTAGGGATGAGAGCCCCAAGTCCCCACGGGTCAAACTCTGCCCAGAGGAAGCAGAGGTTAGAAATGGAGTGTCCAGATTTGAGAATAGGAGAAACCTTAAATAGCCAATAGGAACTTACTGGGAAACAGTGGACCAGCTGAGGTGGCAGGCAAAGATGGGGCTGCCATGACCACTCTAAAAGCCGGTGAGTGCAAGAGGCCAGTGTGAGTCCTGAAAGGGGCAGGAGCTGTCCAGGCCACAGGAGCCCTCAGTGACAACAGCCAAAGCCCCCGCCAGGACCAGGCTCCGTACTGAGAAGAAGCTCCTGGAAAGTGAATCCAAATTAAAGGTAATAAATAAAAGTGTGGAGTCGGGGGAGTTTGGAATAACAGCCAGAGAAATCTTAGAAATTAAGCCACCATTTGTGAATACTGTATGAAAACAGATGAGGAAGCTCTGTGTGATTAGAAAAAGAGATATACCTAATGTAAATGATGAGTTAATGGGTGCAGCACACCAACGTGGCCCATGTATACATATGTAACAAACCTGCACGTTGTGCACATGTACCCTAGAACTTAAAGTATAATAAAAAAAAATTGCCCTGAACCACATTTCCTTTAAAAGTTCAGGACAACTAACTTCACATAGAAATGACAACAGAAAAGTATTGAGGTCAGATCCCTCGCAAAATTACAAGACAAAAAAGAGAAGTAAAAACCAATAACATGCTTATAGAGATGAAAGCACGCCAGAAAGCTATGCCCACAAACAGATCAAAACTGTAGCATACTACATTATACAATAAAATTATACAAGATCTGAAAACACAACAGAAATCAGAATTCGATTGCTTAGAAATGAGGTGAAAGAACATAAGAAATATTTAGAAATAAAAAATCATTTAAAAAATGAAATCTAAGCTAGGAAAAACTACAAGATTAAAAATGTGATAAATACAAGAGAGAATTAACACAATACACAATGCCTGAACATAATGAAAATTTTTTAAATAAAAAATTTAAAAATTAAAAAGAAGCAGGAAAATAAAAAATTCAAGAGAAAGTGGAAATATTGAAGATAGGCAGAGAAGATTCAAAAATAGATGGTAAAATAAAAAACAATGCAAGGGAACAGAACAAATACTGAGATACATAATTTAAGAAACTTTCCTGAAATTGAGAAAATATATTTGAAACTGCATATGGAAAGAGCACACCAGGTACCTGAGAATAGTAACCTGGAAAGACAATCTCCAAGAAATAAAATCTATGGGACTTTAAAGCTAATGAAATCTATCAGACTTTAAAGCAAAAGGAATATTAATTGGACATTTAGATAAAAAGAAAATATTATTTATTTAAAAATATTGGCATCAAACTTTTTGAAAGCAACACCGTACGCCAGTAGAAAATGGAGTACCATACTTATTCAAGGGAAGAAATTGTGAGTTGAGGATTTTATAACTAGCAAAACTGACTTCCAATTATACAGGGCACAAAGCACAATCAGCATGCAAGAACTCAGGGCAAAAATGAGAACACCTATAAACCTCAAATTTCAAGTGAGAGGGTGGGGACAAGAGGCACAGGTCCTGGGTGGATAAGACTGTACAAAAGATGCAAAGCAAAAATATTTGCATTGCTATAATCTGAAGGTTTGTGTCCCTCCAAACAAAATTCATATATTAATATATATACATATATATATACACACATATATGTGTGTGTGTATATATATATATACTTGTGTGTGTGTGTAACTTTTATTTTAGGTTCAGGGGTACATGTGCAAGTTTGTTATATAGGTAAATTACATGTTGTGGGGGTTTGGTGTACAGATTTTTTCATCACCCAGTAATAGCATAGCACCTGATGAGTAGTTTTTCTATCCCCTCCCTCCTCCCACTCTCCACCTTCAAGTAGGCCCCAGTGTCCGTTGTTTCCTTCTTTGTGTCCATATGTACTTAATATTTAGCTCCCTCTTATAAGTGAGAACATGCAGTATTTGGTTTTCTGTTCCTGTGTCAGTCTGCTTAGGATAATACCCTCCAGCACCATCCATGTTGCTGCAAAGGACATGATCTTGTTCTTCTTTATGGCTGCATAGTATTCTATTTGAAATACCATCTTAAAAGAGGGAAAGGAAGGCTTCCTCCAGATCTGGGACAGAAAAATATAGAAGATGAGTTTAGAACATCTTGTCATATCAAACAGCGAAAGACCTATCAGACTTCAGGGTCATCTCAGAAAGACTCAGGAGCCATATTGAAAAGGCTCTCAGTAGCAAAAGTGGGATAACTTGAGCTTTGATTAGGCTAATAAATGCTATGGATTGAAATTCCTTACATACCTTATTATGTTATATGAGGCAAATAATAATAACAACAATAGAGAATCAGTGCAGTATCTCAAAAACTGATAAAGAAAAATAATGAAGCCTTCACCTGTTTTTCCTATATGAACTTCGAGGAACTCAAATGAAAGATGAGGCAACGTATTTCTTTCTAAAAGTATTGCAAGTTATATATAAAAAAGAATTGATTCAATCAGAATGTCAACATTCTGAAAATCATAATAAATGATCACATCTAGGCATCATCCCTTGGCAACTGTGGCATCTCAGAAAGAAAGATGAACAGAAATTCTATGCCTACTACTGAGTGAACACACAGTCAAGTCTTGCCAGAGGGACTGAACCCAAGTCTGATTAAGTCTCTGGGTTCGGTTGTCAATTTGCAGGAGATAACAGCAAACAGAAGAGCTTGCTAAGCTGCACCAAGAGGATGCAACCGCAAAATCTAGACAGTGGAAACTGTAGGTTCAATGGCCTGTGCCTTCCACGAATAAACTGCAAGGAAAATAAAGGGCTAGAAGGAGAACCTGTAGATTAAATGAGATTTAAAAGACATACAAAGAAAAGGCAAGACTAAACTATAGTGTTTAGGAATGAACACTTGAATAATAAAACTATTTTAAAACTCAAGGAAATTACCACGGTGAAAGTCAACAACAGGGGGTCAGCAAACTTTTTCTGTAGTAAATATTTTTTAAGCCTTTGAGGGCCAGGCAGTCTCTGTTACAGCCACTCAACTCTGCCATCGCAGTGTGAAAGCAGCCACAGACAAGTTAAGGAATGTCTGGGTGTTGCTGTGTGCCAATAAAACTTTATTTGTAAAAACAGCTGTCAAGCCAATTCCTAGTCAAGATCATGGTTACTTTGGGGAAAGGAATTGAACTGGGGTTGGGATGGAATACACAAAGGTGTTTCTTTGCCAGCAAAGCTCTCTTTTTTGAGCTGGGTGGCTGTTTTGGATATTCAGCTTATATTGTCCATTAAGCTATATAATTTTCTCATGTGACTTTCAGTATCTGTACTTTATTTTAAAATAAAAAGGTAAATTCAAGTGAATTGTGTAGGGGCAGAATAAAGATCTGCTATTCAGTGTTCTTATGAAGGATAAAAATTGCCTTCCCTACATGTAATGCTTTTTCTTCACAGAAGCTGTGTGAGTTATATAAATGGCGGCAAATGAGAGAGCCTGGGCTGTGGAGACACCAGAAGGATTTGATTCCCAGCTTCTCTAAATTACCAGCTGCATGGCACATTTAGGTGTTGACTTGACTGGGCCAAGTTATCCAGATATTTGGTCAATCAATCTAAATGTCACTATGAAGGCATTTTCTAGAACAGATAAACATTTGAATCAGTGGGCTTTGAGTAAAGCAGATGAACTTCTATAATGTACATGGGCCTCGTCCAATCTGTTGAAGGCCTTAAGAGAAATAAGACCGAGGTTCTCTGAGGAACAGGGAAATCTGCCCCCAGACGCCCTTCAGACTCCAGTCGCAACATCAGTTCTTCCCTGGGAACTCCAGCCGGCCAGCCTGCCCTGCAAAGTTTGGACTTGCCAGCCCCACAATTGCATGGTCCAATTCCCTAAAATAAATCTCTCTCCCTCTCTCCCTCCACCATACATTATATTGGTTCTGTTTCTCTGGAACTTTCTCTCTCTTTCTCTATTATATATAAATATATAGATATATAGGCAGATAGATGATAGATAAATAGACATATATAGAGATATATGTATATACACACATATATGAATATAGATATAGATATACTCTCAGATAGATAGATTCTCTTTTCTCTATATATGTGTGTGTGTAGATAGATAGATAGGTAGATGGATGGATAGATAGATAGATGATAGATAGATAGATAGATAGATAGATAGAACATTATATTAGTTCTGTTTCTCTGGAAAACCCTTACTAATATGCTAATTGCGTAACCTTGGAAGAAGTTACCTACTCTGTGCCCCCAGGGACCCTTCAGACACCCCTCAGACTCCAGTGGCAACATCAAAATTCTTCCCTGGGACTCCAGCTGGTCAGCCTGCCCTGCAAAGTTTGGACTTGCGAGTCCCACAATTACATGGCCCAATTCCTTAAAATGCATCTCTTCCTCCCCTACACATTATCATTATATTTGTTCTGTTTTTCTAGAACTTTATCTCTCCATACACGTGCACACACACACACACGCGCACACACACACGGATATGGATATAGATGATATATATAGATTCTCTCTCTCTCTCTCCATATATTGCATTCTATTGGTTCTGTTGCCCCAGAAAACCCTACTAACACACTAATTGTTAACCTTGGAACAAGTTACCTGCTATCTCTGTGCTCCAGGTGCTTCATTGGTAAAGTGAGGCAATAACTGTAGAAATTATGAAAAGGTAATGTCCCAATATATTGGGGATGGCTTCCTGAGTAGAAGATACAGGCTTCCCGGAGAAGGCCGCCTAGCTTTTCCCCCTTGTTCTGACATGGTAAGAGCAGCAGCCACCTTGCGGCCTTAAAGACAAGAACTTCATGCTAAGGATTGTGACTGAGCAAAAGCAAAGAAGCCAGAGTCCCTGGGTGTGATCACTAAGCCATCTCACCTGGTCATGAGAGAAAACTGCTAAATGGAGCCAGAAAATTGCTATGGTTCAACCTAGCAAATTTCACCCTGACCTTCACCTTTAGAGTCAAGCATAAGACTATAGACAGAATAATGAGCTAAAATTCTTTACTCGGAGCAGGACATAGAAAGTGCTCAGTAACTATTATTATCATTATCGACCATTATCATTGTGTGCCATCCTTCCATGCTGATCTACCATGGCACAGCGTGGCTGCAACACCAATTCCAAATCATGAGATCCTCAGCCTCAGATCCAGAGGAAGAAAATCCTGTTTCTCCCTCAGGCAGCCAAGAAAACTTCTCATCTTGGCTCTCAATGGCCGTGGAACTGCTGATCTAACGGGCCAGTGAAAGTCTAGGCCTTGGTGCTGAAGGCTGGGTTCAGGTTACCCAAGTCAGCGAATAAAACTACAAGATGCCCACTTATATTTGAATTTCAGATAAATGATGAATTGTGGGGTTTTTGTTTTTTTGAGATAGGGTCTCTTTCTGTTGCATAGGCTGGAGTGCAGTGGTGTGATCACCACTCACTGCAGCTTTGACCTCCTGGGCTCAAGTGGTCCTCCCACCTCAGCCTCTCAGCCCAGTAGCTGGGCCCACAGGTGCAAACCAAGATGCCCAGCTATTTTTTTTTTTTTTCTGTAGAGACAGGGTTTCACTATGTTGCCCAGGTTGGTCTCAAACTTCTGAGCTCAAGTAATCCTCCTGCTTCAGCCTCTCAAAGTGCTGAGATTACAAGCATGAGCCACCACACCCAGCTGAATTATTTCTGATGTAATATGTCCCATGCAATATTTAGGAGATAGTTGTACTATAAAAGTACCCCGTCTCTATTAGAAATACCAAAAAAATTATCCAGGCGTGGTAGTGTGCACCTGCAATCCCAGCTACTCAGGAGACTGAGGCAGGGGAATCGCTTGAACCAGGGAGGTGGAGTTCCAGTGAGCCTAGATGATGCCACTGCACTCCAGCCTGGGTGACAGAGCGAGACTCTGTCAAAAAAAAAAAAAAGTATTGTTTATCTGATATTCAAATTTAACTGGGCATTCTATATTTTATCTGGCAACCCTATTTGGGGCCCATTAAAACCAAATTACCTTAGCTGAGAGGGTGGTGGGAGCTATGATTCATTAACTGAAATTTTGAGGCTGTCTTATCAAAATCAGGTGAATGAAATGCTTGGAGCAGGGAAAATACACACACACACACACACACACACACACACACACACACACACGTACATAGACCTCTTCTCCAAACATCTCATTTTCCAAAACAAAACAATTCATAGACACTGCAAACTGAATATCTACGACAAATAGACATGAAGAGATGGTAGAGATCTATAAAATGCAAAATTTAAAGTATGAAAAAACACCTACTTGTACATAAGGCAATTGTAATCCAAACTCACTGATGTTTATGACAGACAAAAAATTTCTATTTTTTTCCCTCCAGTCATTCAATTGCTGGATGAAACCCCCAATAAGACATAAAGGAAATCACAGCAGAGTATAAAGACTCAGAAAGAATATAATTATATGATAGGTGTGTGTGTGTGCTGTAAGCTTGCACATATCTATCTCTTTCCTGAAAAAAGATTGCATAAAGAAAATCTCTGATTTCATTGAAAACAATAATTATGTCAGTTATACCAAGAAAAGGATTATAATACTCAGAATTTGGAAGACTTGGTAGCTCACAGTCTAGTATTCTGCATATTTGTTGCAAACTAGAACATGCTGAAATGATACACGCTACTATGTGTCTCTGTGTGTATACAGATATACATATACACATATATGCATTTTTTTTTTCATTTCTCCCTGGTCTTAGCCTGTGATCTACTTAGATCTGGTAAAAAATCCACTGTGGAGACATGGTAGGAATTAACAATATCATGTGAATTTCAGTGGCCTTAAATTAGACAGCTCTTAAAATGCCAGGATCCAAGTCCTTTGATTTTATAGAACTGACAACTTCTTCACAGCACTTTCGTCAGGCAGACTCTACAACAATTAAATAAGAACAAAAGGCTTCTAGTACTGACATTACTGCAAATATATATATATATGTAGATATATATATATATATGATGAACAGTTAATTTTCTCCCTTTACAAATTCCACTAATAGTCTGAGCTGTAGCCTCAATTCTCTCATCCTTTGTACAAATTCAAACCTTGTGATAATGGAGGAGTTGGATTTATCTCTTTTTTTTTAAGTGATTTTCCCAAATGGACAAAGGAGTTTGACATATGAAAACAGAAGATTGTTTTGTTTTCAACAGAAACTAATAAGAAATCTGTTTTTTAAAGTCATCAGCATTGAATAAGAAACACTGCATTTATTCATTCATTTTTTCTTTTCTTTTTTTTTTTTTAATTTTTTGAGACGGAGTCTTGCTCTGTCACCCAGGCTGGAGTGCAGTAGCGCAACCTCGGCTGACAATAACCTCCACCTCCCAGGTTCAAGAGATTCTCCTACCTCAGCCTCCAGAGTAGCTGGGATTACAGGTGGGCACCACCATGCCTGGCTAACTTTTGTATTTTTAGTATAGATGAGGTTTCACCATGTTGGCCAGGCTGGTCTCGAATTCCTGACTTCAGGTGATCCGCCCACCTCGGCCTCCCAAAGTGCTGGGATAACAGGTGTGAGCCACTGCACCCGGCCTCATTCAGTTTTTCATTCATTCATCCAGGCACTAAGAATACACAGCAGGGAATGAGGCACATCATCTACCCTCCTAGGAAGAGACTGTTTCACTCTGGAGCAATGGGATTGCTTTGTTGCAAGAGCCCACGAAGTGCTTCATGCGTTTGCGTCTCTTGTCCATTGGGAGAATGCAAAGAAGAATAAGAGTCATTGGGATGAGTTGGAGATATTTTATACACCTGTTGTCCAAAGGGTGGTAAATGTATCCCTCTAGGACACAACACTGTTTTAGGTGGTATATGGATGTATACTTTCAAAATTTTATTATTTATTTATCAATGCAGACCTTATATGTGGATTTTTCATTACTAATTACTATTTTAACATGGATTCTTAAGTTGTTTAAAATAGAGTCTGTGAAAAATAATTAGTCAAAAAATAATATAGGTGGTTCATGGACCAGCAATATTTACTGGAAGTGACTCAAGCGGCAAACACTATTTTATGTCCTTTCAGGTACCCCAAGAAGACTCCTGCCTACCTGAATTCCTCCCTGCTTGTTGCTTTGGGGCTGAGATTTCTTTCATCACAGAATTCTTTGGCAGATGTTGCAGAATAAGATATAAGAGCAAATAGCCTTGGGGAAAAAAGTACATTGGTTCACGGTAATACAAAAGTGTAAGTCAACGACGTGGGTCTTTCTGACATTTTGTTAGGGGACACCCATAGAGATGGGAAAAGTGTCTGTGAAGGGGTCAAAGGGTGAGGAGAGGTGGGGTGGGGAAGGCTGTATAAAGCTTCATGGATTTGGGTGCATTGAGCCAGATATGCATCAGCACTGATTGCCAGGGTCCTCAAATCACATAGTGATGTTTAGAGCAGCAAAAAGAAACAAGGACATTCTCGGTTCTCTGTGGAGGACAAAGTGCTTAATGCATTTCATTCAGTCTTCCAAAGAAATAAAACCATGGGGTGGTATTGTCCCAATCCACATTGTACATTTGAGGACATAAATGCGCAGAGGTGTGAAGTAACTTGCCCAAAGCTATTATTCGGCCAAGCCAAACTGGGACCCAAATCTAAGTCCTCTAGTTACTCGTCCATTCTGTCCTCTTTTCTATTTATGTTCCGTTTTCCAGAAATAGAGCAAGGAAAAGTATGAAAATAGAAACAGAATGTACCTCCTTCTAATTCCTTTCCTAGTGATCACTGCTGTTACCCTTTTAGTGTTATTTTTGTCAGGAGATTTTACCAGGCTAACAAAATAAAGCTTGACAGACAGATAAGTGGACAACCCAATTTCAGGACATCTTTGTGTTTTCTTTTTCCTTTTTTTTTCTTTTTAAACATAACTACATTTATATTCAGGATATCTTTCTACGCTCATACTTCAGTTGCACCTCATTTGGAGGTTGTAGCAACAGAATATTTCACTCTATGGGTGTGCCATTACACACAGAGCCAGTCCCATTGAAGGACATTTAGGCGTTTTCAGATTTTTTTCCATCCAAGCAATAATGCAATGACCTTCCTCATACATATCTCTCTCCACATTTACATAAGGGTTTAGGTAGAATTCATTTCAGTCCATGGATTTGCTAGATTGGAGTATACGAACACTTTTAATTTTTAGTTTTGATGCATATTGGCAAATTACAATAAAACCAGCATGAATTGCATGAACCAGCAACAACTCAAAAAGATATTTTTAAATGAAATAAAATACAGCAAATCAAATGCAAACAGGAAAAAATAATAGCAAGTAGCACTTATCCAACACTCCATAGTTTGCAAAATACTTTCAATACTTTCCAATGAATCTTTTCACTTGCTCTTATTGTTGAAGGAATTCTTCCTGAACCCCAGCTCCCCAAGTGAGGTACGAGGCCACAGCGTTGAAGTTTCTGTTGAATATCAGGCCTCTATCCCCTGCCCTGCCTATGGCAAAACTGTTATGTTTAACGACATGGTTATTTGTATCCTTCGGGGAAAATTATGAGGCCTCACATATACAGAAGAGCAGGCAGCTCTGACTGGCAACATTGTGTGTGTGTGTGTGTTTGGGTGTGTGGGTGTGTGGGTGTACGTGCACATGCGTGTTCCATATTCAGCACTTTAAAGGATCATGTATTTGAACTCCAATTGCTTTACCAAAAGCCAAGTTGTATTACAAAAATATGACAAAATTTGTATTATCGGCATCAATTACTCGGGAATGATAAATCATCAAACTGAAGCAATGTGGATGATTAGGCTGTTTATCTTTGTGTGTATGGTGGTTTTTGTTTTTATTTATTCTTCTCCTTTTTTTCTATCCCCACTCTTCCCCCAGTCAGTCCATCCCTACCTTCTTTAAAGGAATTGGATACATACTATTTAATTTAGGGGCTACTGGATCTCTTTGCTATTCTAGAACAGTCCACAGATCAGCAGCATTGACATCCACCTGGAAGCTTGTTAGAAATGCGGAACCCCAGGCCCCATCCCCAGACCCACTAAATCAGAATCTGCATTTTAACAGGATCCCAGGCGATTCATGTGCGCATTAAAGTTTGAGAAGCCCTGCTGAAAACCTTTCCTCCATTCACCCAAGATAGAAAATTGATTTTTAAAATATAATAATAACAAAATAAAGAACCAAACCCCAGCTAGGACCCGTGCTAACCTGCGTTGACAAAGGCAGCGAAAAACGAAGGAAGGGAAAGAGAGAAGAACAAAAGGGCTAATTATTTACTCATCGGAACACGTAGACCTGATTTCAAAGAACGCTGTGAAAATATTCTTTTCCTATTCCTGTTTTAAGCGCCCATGTTTTATATTTCTTAGGAAAAGGGGCTAAAAGCTAGAGCACCATATATTTTGTATAGGTAGGGTTTTAATACGCTTCAGAAACCCCAGTGCCTAATGAAAGCCTTTTAAGTAAATCTCACGAAGCTCTAATCTCGAAGAGCTTCCCAGGTTCTTCTCTGCTGTTCTTATTTAATTTTTAATAAGAACAATTCCACGCAGCTCGAAAGCACGGCTCAATTAAGAAATATTCCTAACAGGCATCTTTGAAATCTTACAGCATTCTCTTCCTTCTGTTTCCTGATGACCCTCAATTTGGTTGTATCGAGAGGTTTGTGGAGAGGAGGGGAAAAACGAAGCTTATTTTTTAATTGCAAGTTCAATTTCACACTGTTCTTTATGAGATGGCAAGACCAGTTTTCAAAGACAGAAAGGGAACTCATGTAACTGCTGCCAGAAGGCTGCAGTGGAATATCTTAGTATCCTATTTTGAAATTTCAAGTGGCATCTTTGATCTGATTCCTTAGGCATTAGATATCCTTGAAGTTATATTGAGGTCATGAGAAATAATTTTGAAAGAAACAATTGTGTCTAAATCATAGAACCCCAACCACAACTATTTTAAAGTAATCTAAACTTAACTCCCTTATAATGTTTTATGGTTTATAACAGGAGAATTATTAGTTCTTCCCAGTAAAATTTACTTTGCATTAATGTGTCCTTTCTAAAGAACAGTTTCTAGAGATTTAAATCTAGCCACAAATTTTCACTAGCTACTCCTATTTTTCAGCTGAGAATTCATGTTGACACCTATATCTGCATATCTAATATATCAAAACACATACATGCTTGCATATGTATGTGTGTATATGACAACCACCACCAATGGTGTAGCCCATGTTGGTTAATTTCAAAAGCAGAAAAATATAATTGCAAATGTACAAAATTATGCATTCTTGTGGTTTTTTTTTTTTTTTTTTTTTTTTTTGAGACAGAGTCTCGCTCTGTCACCCAGGCTGGAGTGCAGTGGCATGATCTCGGCTCACTGCAACCTCTGCCTCCCGGGTTCACGCCATTCTCCTGCTTCAGCCTCCCGAGTAGCTGGGACTACAGCTGCCCGCCACCATGCCCAGCTAATTTTTTGTATTTTTTAGTAGAGACGGGGTTTCACCGTGTTAGCCAGGATGATCTCAATCTGACCTCGTGATCCACCCACCTCGGCCTCCCAAAGTGCTGGAATTACAGGTGTTAGCCACCACACTCAGCTGCATTCATTATTTTTATTTGTAACCCGCTCACTGCCTAAAATGTGAGGTAGTTCACTAAATTAAGCATAATACAAATGAGACAATTATATATAGAATCATGACAGAGAGAGAAAGAACAGCAATAAGACATTATTATACATCAGAGCTACAGCAACACTGACCATTGAATGTAACTTTGCCTTTCCTAGTTGTCGAGACAAAAAGGAAAACCTGTTGAACTACGTCTCTCCCTGTATCATAGGAGAAAATGTACAAATACACCAAAAGTAAAATTTTCATGGCCACGAAGAGATTTTCGTCTGAAGATCATATGGATCTAACGATCAAGTTTATTTAATGCAAAAAAGCGCTTTTCCATCTGAAAGGGAGATTCACAAATTCTAAAGGTGGGGCTCATATTTTGCTCAAGAAGGACACTGGATTTGTTCAAACGCTTGGATGAACAAGGAGTGTCCCAAGTTCTCAGTCTCCAGATCATGTAACCTGCAAGGGATGAATTAGAAACAAGTTTTTCCAAATCATAAAATAATTTTCTGCATGCGATGAGAATAATTTTCATGGAATGAGATCTAAGGGATCCCATTTTAGGGATCTCAAGAAACCTAACAGCCAATGTCTTCAAATATGGCTGTACAAAAGACAAAATACAGCAATATTGGTTCCTATTTGAACAATCTTGATGATAATAACTTAGAAAGGGGATTTCAACAGGTAGATGAGATAATGCTGCCCAAAGTAACAGAGTTCACTATAAGGATGGAAGTCAGAGATCTTGTTGGCTCAAAACGTTCAATGTCCCTCCCAACCATCAGACATCCCTAGCAAATTCATCAAGGTTATATCTCAGATTAGCCCAACTGCTAATATTCCATTTGACTTCTCTGGAGGTTCAGTATCTTTAGAAACCAAATGTCTTAAACTAAAAATTAACATCCTACCATACAAATTTAGGAGCTTGCAAGTTTATTTAACTCGGTCATAAAGGATGTCTTTAAAAATAAATTTATTAGGATATAATGTATGCAACATAAAAATTTATTCATTTCAATGATATTTAGTAAATTTAAGAAGTTGTGCAACTATCACAATAATCCATTATAGAATATTTCATCACTCCAAAAAGATCATGCAGTTCATTTTTTCACCCTCAAATCTAGGCACTAATCTATTTTCTGCTTTTATGAATTTGGTTTTTTGCCATTTTATATAAATGGAATTATACAGAACGTGGTCTTTTGTGTCTGGCTCCTTTCACTTAGCATGATGTTTTGGAGATTTATTCATGTTGGAGTATGTATCAGGACTTCAGTCCTTTTTATTGATAAATACTTTTCCATTGTGTGGGTATATCACATTTTATCTATCCATGCATCATTTCATAGACATTTGGGTTGTTTCTAATTTTAGCCACAAAAACAGCTTTCCCATCTGAAGGGGAGATTCATAGATTCTAAAGGTGGGGCTCATATTTTGCTCAAAAAGGACACTGGATTTGTTCAAATGCTTGGATGAACAAGGAGCATCCCAAGTTCTCAGTCTCCAGATGATGTAACCTGCAAGGGATGAATTAGAAACAAGTTTTGAGAAATCATAAAACAGGTTTGTGCGTGCCCCTGCTTTTTATCCTTCCTCCCCTTAGTGAATTTTTTTTTTTTTTGAGACAGCATCTCGCTCTGTTGCCAGGCTAGAGTGCAGTGGCACAATCTCGGCTCACTGCAACCTCTGCCTCCCTGGTTCAAGCGATTCTCCTGCCTCAGCCTCCCTAGTAGCTGGGCCTACACGTGCGTGCCACAGAACTTAGCTAATTTTTTGTATTTTTAGTAGAGATGGGGTTTCATCATGTTGGCCAGGATGGTCTCGATCTCTTGACCTCATGATCTGCCTGCCTCAGCCTCCCAAAGTGCTGGGATTACAGGCGTGAGCCACTGCACCCGGCTGTGAATTTTTAATAATTACAAATCTCACACTTCTTGAAGGCTTATAATATTTGAGGCTTACAGCAAGTTTACACTATTATCCAATTTAATTTTCACACTAACCCTATGAAGTATTATTTTAATAAATAAGGTATCAAGCCTTTTGGCAATTAATTATTCAAGATCATCCATCTAGGAATAGGTAATAGGGGAACTCAAAAGCTCATTATCTCACCTATAATCGTAGCACTTTCAGAGACTGAGGCAGGAGGACTGCTTGAGGTCAGGAGTTCAAGACTAGCCTGGGCAACATAGTGAGACCCCCATCTCCACATAAAATTTTAAAAATTAAAAAAAATTTAGCCAGGTGTGGTGCTGCATGCCAGTGGTCCCAGCTACTCAAGAGGCTGAGGCAGGAGGGTGGCTTGAGCCCAGGTGTTTGAGGCTGCAGTGAGATATGATCCCACCACCACACTCCCACCTGGGTGACAGAGGGCCTGTCTCAAACAAACAAAAACTTCATAATCTTACCCCAGAGCCTTAATAGCCACTGTCTCATACTGCCTCTTGACATCGTAATGCAGATCTCAGCTTCTCAGGAAAGTCCCTTCCTGATCTCTTGAGTAGCTTAGAGACTCCCAGTAAGTGTTGTTTAGACCTCTGTGCTTCTTCATGACACTCACTGCACTGGTAATTTCATATCCACATTTCCTTTCAGCCTGTCAGTTTTACAAGGACACAGAACCGAACTTAGCTCCGTTTTCTTCTTGTTATACCCTACTCCCTGTCCCATCTTGGACTTATCTTAAGCCTTCAACAAACATGCATTAAATACCTGGGTAACTTTTTAAAACTTTTATTTTAGGTTCATGGGTACACGTGCAGGTTTGTTATATAGGTAAATTTGTGTCATGGTGGTTTGTTGTGAAGATTCTTTTGTCATCCAGGTACTAAACCTAGTACCCAATCGTTACTTTTTCTGCTCTTCTCTCTCCTCCCATCCTCCATCCTCAAATAAGCCCCAGTGTGAGTTGTTCCCCTCTTTGTGTCCGTGCATTCTCATCATTTAACTCCCACTTACAAATAAGAATATGCAATATTTGGTTTTCTGTTTCTGCATTAGTTTGCTAAGGATAAGGGCCTCCAGCTCCATCCATGTTCCTGCAAAGGATGTGACTGCATTCTTTTTATGGCTGTATCGTATTCCACGGTGTGTGTGTACCACATTTTCTTTATCCAGTCTATCACTGATGGGCATTTAGGTTGATTCCATGTCTTTGCTATTGTGAATAGAACTATAATGAACATATGTGTGCATGTGTCTTTATAGTAGGAGGATTTATATTCCTTTGGGTATATATCCAGTAATGAGATGGCTCAGCCCAATGGCAGTTCTGTTTTTAGCTCTTTAAGGAATAGCCACACTGCTTTCCACAGTAGTTGAACTAATTTGCACTCCCACCAACAGTGCATAAGCATTCCCTTTTCTCCACAGTCTTGCCAGCATCTGATATTTTTTGACTTTTTAATCATAGCCACTCTGACTGTCATTGTGGTTTTGATTTGCATTTCTCCAATGATCACTGATATTGAGCTTTCTTTCATATGCTTGTTGGCCACATGTATGTCTTCTTCATATGAGTAATTTTGAAAATTAAGACAACTTCCTAGAGTTTATGCCACGATAAGTTTGTTAGCTGCCAAGCACTTCCAAAAAGTGGCACAATATTTCCACTTTTGTTAGAACATTTAGTGTTGGCATTTAAATATTGGAGCATAGTTGCCAAATACAAAAAATTTAATTTCAGCTTATCTGATGATAAGCAGAGCCTTTGGAAATGAACTAACCAATGGGGTTGTTTTCTTCAGTGGGTTTGAGACAGTAAATTCATGTCATAAACCCAAGAGAAGATGCTGTCCTTTCTGGTTATTAGTTATGAATGTTTTTGTCTGCATGTCACAGAAACCTGTGTAATAGTGGCCATTTTTTATAGGCTGAAAACCTTGGCATCCGGTAGTCCAGGCCAGTGCAGTGGCTGACAAGGTCATCAGAGGCCCAGATTCCTTCTAGCCTTTTGCCTCTTGCATCAGCATGTTGGGTACCATGGTGGTAAATGGCTCCTGTAACAACTTATCATGACTGAGACCAAAGTAGGATGAAACCAGAGGAGGATGGAATAGTCATGACAGCAAAAATTTTCCAAGGGTCATTGTATCTATCATTCATTCATTTAACACATATTTATTGAGAAACTACTATGCGCCAAGCACTAATCTAAGCTCCAGGGATAGGGCAGGGAAAAAAGCAACATCTCTCTGCTCTTCTGGAGGTTATGTTCTAGGCAGCCCTCAAGCAGCTCCCATACTCTGAGTGTTTATTAAGGTCTAGGCCAGGATTTCCCACTTTGTATTATTGACACTCGGGACCAGATTGTTCTTTGTTGTAGGGTCTGTCCTGTACATTGTAGAATGTTTAGCACCATCCCTGGCCTCCACTCACTAGGTGCCAGAAGCACCTGCTCCACTCCCACCCTAGCTGTGACAACCACAAGTGTCTCCAGACATTGCCAAATGTCTCCTGGGAGGCAGACTTGTCTCAGTTGAGAAGCACTGGTCAAGCATTTTTCTAAGTGTGTCACATGTGTTAGCTCATCTAACCTTTGCAACAACTCTGTGAGGTAAGTATTATTAATCCCATTTCAGAGATTTAAGAAAAGGAAAAAACAAAACAAAACAAAACAAAACAAAACCTTAGCTATTGAGACACTAAACAAATTCTCCAGGGTTGCAAAGCTGGAAGCAAAGCCCACTTCTTCTCCAGTCCACTTGCTGCATAGCCTCTTACTGGGCAGGGGAACATCATGGCCACACTTAGCTGCCTGGAATCCAGGGTCAGTGACAGCATGACTGGCTGATCCTAATCCCAATCCATGCCTTCATATGTCAAATACATAAAATGCACATTTCTGGCTTAGAAGAGTGCCTAAAACATAGGAAAAAATACTCAAGTGATAGCTACTATGGTCATTTTATTTTATTTTATTATCATCATATTTTTTTTTTTGAGATGGAGTTTTGATCTTGTTGCCCAGGCTGGAGTGCCATAGCGTGATCTTGGCTCACCACAACCTCTGCCTCCCAGGTTCAAGCAATTCTCCTGCCTTAGCCTCCTGAGTAGCTGGGATTACAGGTATGCACCACCACGCTCAGCTAATTTTGTACTTTTAGTAGAGACAGGGTTTCTCCATGTTGGTCAGACTGGTCTCAAACTCCTGACCTCAGGTGATCCACCCACCTCGGCCTCCCAAAGTGCTGGGATTACAGGCGTGAGCCACCGCACCCAGCCTACTATAGTCTTTATTATTACCTGGATCTGAGCACATTGCCACCCAAAACAAAAATGAGGTTTATTTGCAAGAGAGAAGCTTGGGCTGGATGTCATGACAAAAATGACAAATAATAGTACATTATATAATAGCATATAACAGTGTCAGCAACATCCTGTTTCCTAATGCTGGGGGATCAATTTCATGTAATAGCTCTACTAAGATATTGAAATATAAGTAAAATAGGAAGGAAAGTACGACACAGTCCTCTCTTATATCATTTGAAACTGAAATTCATCCATCATAAGAACTTAACTGCTTACTGTGAGTTTAGAAGAGATAATATGTTACAGGATTTAAGAAGCATTAAAACCCTGTGTTTTGTTCAGAGATGATTCCATTTTATTCATCTATTGTTTCTGTCCATTAAGTCAAAAATGGATGAGAGAATTATGAAGCAGAGAGGAACAAATACCATCCATAACCACTCCCGCACAAAAGGAAGGACCCATAACTGAAAACCATGCCCAAGCCAGCTTGTTATCCATAAAGACATATAAGGATTTCTTCACTCATTTAACAAATATATATACAGATATATGAAAATCAAAAAAAATTTTGAGATTGTACTCTGAGTTAGAAACAGTTCAAAATACTGAGGATACAGCAGTAAGAAAATCAGACAAAATTCCTTCTTCTTCTAGAGTTTTCATTCTAGTACTGAGAGGCAGAAAATGAACAGATAAGGACAATACAGAGACCATATTTGCACTCAGGACAGTAAGACTCCATGACACTTTCCCCTCCTTTCTTAAAGGGCTTTGTTCTATGGAAACAAAGGCTTAGATGAGATTGGTGAAGGCTGACAAAATGTTTCAGGTAAGATTCAACCAAAGAATGTTGATGAACCCTTTACTTTACAGATAAGAAAATTGAGTCCTAGAGAAAGGAAGCATCTTGGTCAACGTCATACTGTGTATTAATCAGGAGTCTTTCTGATGCCAAAAAAAAAAAAACAAACAAAAATACTCATTCAAACTCAATCCCCCAAAAAGGGTAAATTTGGGTCTTATAACTGGCATGTCTGATGGGTAAATCTTGGCACCAGGTAAGGTTTGATCCAGGACTTCCGATCCCATTGCTGGAACACAGACTCTTTTGCATCTCTTAGTACTGCTTTCCTCTCTGCTTCATGCTCATTGAGGTTCACTCTGCAAACTTACAAAATGACTGCCGGCAGTTCCAGGCTTACATGCTACTAGGCAGTAAAACCTAGTCTCCAAGAGCTCAGCTCTGCAGCCAGATCGACAAGTTCAAATCCCAGCTCCACCACTTGCAAGCTGTGTGGCTTCAGGCATATCTCTAACCTCTCTGTGCCTCAGTTTCCCCATCTATGAAATGATGACAATAAAAGTACATACAAAACAGGATTGTTGTAAGGATTAAAGAGACAATTCATGTAAAAGCATGTTCTTAAAGCAGTGCCTGGTAGAGAGTAAACACTCAGTAACTGTTAGATATCATTATTGCCAGTTTTCCAATTCCAAGGGAAAGGGCTCCCTTTTCCCAATAACTCAGGCTGGGCAAGAAAGGTAATCCACCCTGCCTGGGTAATGTGCTCATTCCTCAGCCAGTCACTGGAGCTGGGGTGATAGAATACCCTGACCGGCCAACTTGGGCCTGGCTCCTACTGGAGCCGTGGGTACTGGAAGGTGCAGTCTGGTTTGAATCCCATGAGCTGAATGTGGGGAGAGAATAAATCTTCAAAACAAAACAGGCTGATGCCAGAAGGAGAACAAATGGATGTTGGGCTGACAAAGGAGACAGCTGTCTATTCCAGAGAAGCTTTGAGGCATGTAAGGAGCTGGGGAGTGGAAAGAGAGAGGGGGAGATATGCTAAAAACCAAAGATGAAAATTACTAGTGGAGACACAGTGGGCAAAAAGGATGGAAGAGAATAGGGGAGCCACTGATCCATCACTGCATGTCAACTCAAGCAAGGACACCCTGAGAAATGAAATTGAGTCTAACTCTGTCATCCTTTTTTAGGCTAACATTTCTGGTGTGGGGACAGGGATGTTGACTTTGTTGTTAAATTGATTCTGAGATCTTGCTATTTCTTTGGCCATTTTCAGAGACTTCATATTACACCACAGATTTCTAGTGTCTCTTCTGACTAATCAAGACATTGGGGCAAGGCATGGTGGCTCACATCTGTAATGCCAGCACTTCGGAAGTTGAGGTGGGCAGATTGCTTGAAGTCAGGAGTTCAAGACCAGCCTGGCCAACTTGGTGAAACCCCATGTCTACTAAAAATACAAAACTTAGCTGGGCGTGGTGGCATGTACCTGTATTCCCAGCTACTCAGGAGGCTGAGGCACAAGAATTGCTTGAGCCTGGGACGCAAATGTTGCAGTAAGCCACTATCAAGCCTGGGTGACAGAGCAAGACTATGTCCCAAAAACAAAAACAAAAACAAAAACAAAACAAAAACAAAAACAAAAACAAAACAAAAAAAGACATTGAGCACTCTGGGGACTGAATTCCCACATGGCAATGTATGAAGGTGAGTTGCTTTTTTGGACAAAGCTGGTACATTCTAGTTCCTTGACATGAAAAATGTGGCCCATGTACCAGCACAAGCATCATCTGGGAGCTTGTTAGAAAGGCAGAATCCCAAGCCCCATACCAGAACCTCTGAATGAGAATGAACAATATTCCCAGGGGATTCGAATGCATACTCAAATGCAAGACGCCCTGTGCCAGTTCATCACAGCCCCCATATGGGTCATGCCGACTTATCTCATTGAAGGTCAGGACCAGAACTAGGATATGGCAAGAGAATTATGGAGGGCATAAAATTCATGGAGGCCCTCATTCCCAGTGTCTTGCAAGTGGCTCCTTGTTAGGGTTGTGGAAATACAGAATGAAAATTTGGACAACCCTGAGAGCACACAGCTTCCTTTATTATTATTTTTTTTTTGATGGAGTCTTGCTCTATCACCAGGCTGGAGTGTGCAGTGGCATGATCTCGGCTCACTGCAATCTCCACCTCCCGGGTTCAAGCGATTCTCCTGCCTCAGCCTCCTGAGTAGCTGGGACTATATTAGCACCACCACACCCAGCTAATTTTTGTATTTTTAGTAGAGACGTGGTTTCACCATGTTGGCCAGGATGGTCTCGATCTCTTGACCTCGTGATCCACCCGCCTCGGCCTCCCAAAGTGCTGGATTGCAGGTGCAAGCCACCCTGCCTGGCCGCGCACAGCTTCTTAAATGCTGTACCCTAGATGCAGCTCTTGCCTGACTCTAGTCCTGGTCCTGCTGAAGATGTTCAATTTACTGTCAATATCCCATTTATATAGTATTAGGACTAGACAGGAGCACAGAAAAATCTAGTACAACTCCTGATTTTTGCAATTGGAAATGTAAACAAAAAAGAGAGTACAACTGGCCCAGAGTTGAGCTTCTGATTAGTAGCAGAACAAAGAAGAAAATTCAGTCTCCTATTGCTAGGGCCCAGGAAGCTTTCCCCACAAAATCGCACCTGCCTCTCTTCCAAGTTGGCCGTAGGTCTTGGATAAGTTTATACTAAAGGGGATGAGGTCTTGCAAGTAGATTAAGGATCATGGAAGGCAAGATTTTCTAATTCCTTTATTAACAAATCATTACAAATGATCACCTATTGATAAATAACTTGGTTGCCTAGGCAACGTGGATATACTTAAAGGAACTTGAAAGTACATTTTCTTTTACTTGATGAGAAAATCAATTTTTAAAATAATCAAAAGCAAAGATTTCTTAGATGTAACACCAAAAGCACAATCTATAAAGGAGAGAAAAGATAAATTGGACTTGATCAAAATTAAGAACGTTAGAGGAATGAAAAGACAAGTCATTGATAGGGATAAGATATTCAAAACTTAATTAGGCTGGGTGCAGGGGCTCACACCTGTAATCCCAGCACTGTGGGAGGCTGAAGCAGGTGGATTTCTTGAGCCCAGGAGTTCAAAACCAGCTTGGACAACATGGTGAAATCCCATCCCTACAAAAAAAAAATACAAAAATTAGCCAGGCATGGTGGTGTGTGTCTGTAGTCCCAGCTACTTGGGAGGCGGAGGCAGGAGAATCTCTTGAGCCTGGGAGGCAGAGATTGCAGTGAGCCAAGATCACACCATTGCACTACAGCCTAGACAATGGGAGTAAAACCCTGTCTCAATAAGGAGAAGGAGAGGGAGAAGGAGGAGGAGAAGAAAAAGGAGAAGGGGAAGGGGAAGGAGAAGGGGAAAGGGAAGGAGAAGGAGAGGAGAGGAAGAGGAAGAAGAAGAGGAAGGAAGAGGAAGAAGAAGAAGAAGAAGGAGGAGGAGGAGGAGAAGGAGAAGAAGAAGAGAAGAAGTAAAGAAGAGAAGAAGACTAAGAAGAAGGGGAGGAGGAGAAGAAGTAAAGAAGAGAAGAAGACGAAGAAGAAGAAGGGGAGGAGGAGGAGGAGGAGGAAAAGGAGAAGGAGAAGAAGAAAAACAGTTACCCAAAAAGGGCAAAAGACTTGAACAGATATTTTACCACAGAAGACATATGAATGGCAAATAAGTCCATGAAAAATTGCCACATCGCTAACCATTAGGGTTCCTTAAACATAACAAAGTGTATATTTACTGCCTCAAGGACTTAGCATTAGCTGTTCCTTCTACCCGGAATGCTCTTCCCGATATATTAAAAAAGCTTGTTCTTCATATTTGTATGTCTGCATTCAAATATCACCCTCTCCATTTAATCCCTGCTTCCAGTGCCCCCTTCTCTCCTTCCCATCTTGATTTTGCTGGCTCACACTTATGACCTGACATGCTATATATCTCGCTCATTTACTTAGTCAGTTATCCGCTTGCGCCCTCCAAAATGTAAGCCCTCTTAGGGTAGGGAATTTTTAAATATTTTACTCACTGCAGTATTCCCAGCACCTGGAATAATGCTTAGCACATATTACAAGCTTAATAATATTTGCTGAATACGTGAATCCACTTAAGTCTTTGCTCTTCATGTGTTCATGGCACCTTACAGTAGCATTTTTGTGGTTATACTGCAGATATTTATCATTAGATTCAACAGTGGGAAAAAGAGCACTTATCAAAATGCTTTTCTTTTTGAGTTACCAGTTCATATAACAGAATTGCTTGAAAACCAAAATTTAGTATGAGATAATGGATGTTATAGCACTTCATAAGCAGCAACGCACCGCATTATTCTTAATAATCAGACTTATGAATACCCACAGGCTAATTTCCTGAGCCTGAGATAACTTAATTCTGAGAAAGTCACTTTGAACTGTCTACACCTCAGTTTCTCCACCCGTCAAATAAACAGTTGAAAAACCAATGACATCTAGCATCTTTTGGGAAGTTTAGTGTGGGGGCATAAGAATCTAGACTGTTATCAGAAAAACCTGGGCTCAAATCTTGGCTCTGCTCACACAACCCACAGGTCTTGGGCAGTAACTTAATCTCTTTAAGTCCTCAGTTTCTGCATCTGTAAAATGGGGGGGAAATGTCCCTGCCTCTTTGAAATGCTTTAAGAGAAAAGTGAGATAACGCCTGCAAACTGCCAAGCACATAGTACGTACTCTGAAAATGTTAATCTCTCCTTTCTTGAGTTTCTAATCCATTTGTAACTCATCATCAGTTTCATCTGATATTTTAGTTCCTTCTACCTTGTAGAGAGATTTGATGTTAGTTTTGATTCTAACATTTATAAATCTTCAAAGTGAAAGAATTAAAGCTGCTAGTCAGTAAAACTTAATTACTAAATGTTCCCAAGTAGAAGTTTCCCCCCAAAATTGAGTTCCACCCACCCATCTGGGCCTGGAGAGTCAGTAAGGGTAGCCACGTTACACATTGCTCTATTTTGAATGCCACAGTGAACAGCACAGGCTTAACTGCAATTAAATAGTCCCTGCTGACCACTGAATATACAGTACATCATGTCAGGAGAGGCAAAACTGTCAGATTAGTGGAAATTCATTTTGGGATTGCTGGGTAATTTTGAGAGCTGACAGCCAAAGAAAAATCCATGGTCCCTTGTGTGTGGCAGCATAGATCACCCTTGAACAGGAGTTGTTTGGGAATTCAGAACGCAGAAGTGCTCCAGATTTGAAAGCTCACTTCTAGAGCAAAGTTGGGAAAGAAAATGTGAGTGATCAGATCATTGTTTTAAATTCTAAAAACTGGAAAGACATCTCTGTAGTATCAACCCTGGCTAGCAAGCAGGAGGTATGCTCATAAAGCTGGAATATGCTTTTGTAGTCAGTCACTTCTGAGCTAAGGATTGGGAGCTACTCACCGAGATAACAGCTGGACGTTAGTTCAGGATGCTGAGAGGATCTTATGGTTTTGGACTCCTTTTGTCTGAATGGACATGTTTAAAATTGTTTTCTGGGGGTTGCTTGATCCTAGATGAGGGTCTTCAATCTCTCCACTCCAACCAGCAGCCAGTGCTTTCTATATGAACCTGCTTTCTCTATGAAAATGCTTTATAGAAAGCATTTATATGAAAACTTCTTGATGGGAGAAAAAAAAACATTGCACTAAGTTGATCTGCTACGGAGGGCTCAAAAGCAATAACTAACATGAATTAAGCTGCTCAATGTGTACAGAAACTGTGCTTAGAGCTTTCCCTGTATTATCTCTTAGACTCTACTTGGATCTTATGAGGTTGGCATCCCTGTACCCATTACATGGATGAAGAAGCCTAGAGAGGTACAGCAATATGACTGCAGTCATACTGCTATGACAAGAAGTGACTAGGATTTCATTCTAATCATCTCGGTCTACAGCAGCAGTTCTCAACCAGGAGATTTTGCCCCACAGAGAGCATTAGGCAATGTCTGGAGACATTTTTGGTTGTCAAAACTGCTACCAGTATCTAGTGAATAGAGGCCAGAGATGCTGCTAAACACCCTACAGTACCCTCCACAACGAAGAATTAGCCAGCCCTAAACATCAGCAGTACTGTAGCAGAGCAATGCTGCTCCAGGACTGTGATTCTGAAGTGCAGTCCCTGGACCAGGAGCATCAGCATCAGCTGGGATCTTGTTAGAAATGCAAAATTTAGGCTGGGCACAGTGGCTCACGCCTGTAATCCCAGCGCTTTGGGAGGCTGAGGAGGGTGAATCACCTGAGGTCAGTAGTTCAAGACCAGCCTTGCCAACATGGCAAAACCCCGTCTCTACTAAAAGTACAAAAATTAGCTGGGTGTGGTGGTGGACACCTGTAATCCCAGCTACTCGAGAGGCTGAGGCAGGAAAATGGCTTGAACCCAGGAGGTGGAGGTTGCAGTGAGCCGAGATCACACCACTAGACTCCAGCCTGGGCGACAGAGCGAGACTCAGTCTCAAGAAACAAAAAAAAGAAATGCAAAATATAGAGCTTCACCCCAGACCCTCAGAGGGCATGGGGCCGGTAACCTGTGGTTTAACAATTCTCCAGGTGATCCTGATGCAGGCCAAAATTTGAGAACCACTGGTCTAGGGCCATCGGAACATGTGACTGATCTCTGCTGCCCACCCTAAATGTTCACAAATCCTCTAAGGCTGATATGGTTTGGCTGTGTCCCCACCCAAATCTCATCTTGAATTGTAGCTCCCATAATTCCCACATGTTGTGGGAGGGACATGGTGGGAGATAATTGAATCATTGGGGAGGTTCCCCCATACTGTTCTCATGGTAGTGAATAAGTCTCATGAGATCTGATGGTTTTATAAGGGGAAACCCCTTTTGCTTGGCTTTCATTCTCTTGCCTGCTGCCATGTAAGATGTGCCTTTTGCCTTCCACCATGATTGTGAGGCCTCCCCAGTCACGTGGAACTGTGGGTCCATTAAACTTCCTTTTCATTATAATTTACCTTGTCTTGGGTATGTCTTTACCAGCAGTGTAAAAAAGGACTAATACAAAGACTACAACAAAATTAGTATCAGGGCCTTTGGCTTGTAGAATTCTACCCCCGTCCGAATTCTAGACTGTCAAGACAGCTTTTATCGTTTCTGAAGCTACGAAAGGATGCCATTGGCTCGTCCAGGTCCTCCCCTGGGATGTCCAGGAACCAGACAATGTGATGGTGAATTGTTCAGGAAGACTTAGAGTCCCCACCAATGTTTCTCAGAACATTGAGGTACTGTTATCTGCAATGGCACAAATGAATATATATTGACCACCCTGCCCCTCGCCTCCAATTTATGTCAGATTCTGGGAGAGATACATGTACAGATGTCATCTCAATTACTACCATTAATAAAGATAATGATAATTACTGTTTCTGGAGGACTTTCCATGGGCTAGGCATGCCTGCTAAACATTTGACCTGCATGATCTCATTCTTCATCACTACCTTGTGAGT
The DNA here is from genome assembly GCF_028858775.2 of Pan troglodytes. Lineage (NCBI taxonomy): Eukaryota > Metazoa > Chordata > Mammalia > Primates > Hominidae > Pan > Pan troglodytes. The sequence continues at coordinate 58,974,922 of NC_072419.2, read as the reverse complement.
TGGGTTTCATTATCATGTCCATTTTAGAGATGAAGAAACTGAGGGTTATGTCTGTATGTTACAGACCTTCCATCTGATGCCGTAATGCTCTAACTGGCTGCCAAATTAAACAAGTTAACTTTGTGGGGAGTGGAAAAAGGGCACCAGGCTGGGGTTCATAAAAGTTTTGCCACTAAAGTCAATTTCTCCCCTTATAAAACAGAAAGTTTAAACTAATGCAGACCTAATTTTCTTCCACTTCTAACTGGCTATAATTATAGTGTGTAATAATGTTTCTATTTTATTTGGATCAGCACAATAAACACTATCGCTATTTGCATTGATGTTTACATTGATTTCATTACATTTCACTGACATTGCACTTTCAAGTTTTCCAAGTATTCCCATCCATAGTTTCATTTCAATTCCCAACTGTTCTGCAAGGTGCAAAGGGAAGATGCGTTGATTTCCTTTTATCTCTGAATACTGGAATGATCCTTGCTACATGCCTGGCAAGTGCTGAGTGCTTTATAATCCTTGTCTCTTGTGACCCTATGAGACAAGCATTATTATCCCTACTTTTCAGATGAGAAAACCAAGACTCGGGGAGAAGTCAAGGCCCAAGGGCACACACCGTAAGCACTGAACCTGCATTCAAACTGATGACACCCAAATGACTCCCAAACCCCAAGCTCTTGGCCCCAGTATGCACAGGTCTTCTGAGAAACTGAGGTACAGAAAGAGCTAGAACTTCCCTAATCACATTGATTGAACTGAAGCCTAGAATAATTGCCTCCTCTCCTGTGGTCCCGCTACTAGAACAGAATTGGACTCGACCCTCTCCTTTTGGGGAGTGGGAGTGGGGCGGGCATAGAATCAATGCATGGTTCATCCTCACCGTGACTGAAATGAAGCTTACCCTCCCCCACTGCACTCTGCCATGGAGGGTGGGGTGGGGGCTGCTCTGCATAGCGCCTGCTCCTTTAAACAGATGCACCAGCCTCTTGGGAGATGAAGCTCGTTGGTTCTGTCACTCGTGAGTAATGCACCATAGCTCCCTAGTGGGGAAAATGCCAGATTATACAATAGCATGCTTTGGTGTGCAACTGTCTTTAGAATAACAAATCTCCTCTTCTGCTTGTGAGCATTACGCTTTAATAAAAACAAAAATAGTGGCCACAAATCCCAGCTCTAGCTAAAGGGCATTTCTTCTAAATTCATGTTACACCCCTCACCGTACCCCACCCCCAACACACACCTTTCATCACTCACAGGGAGTGGGCTTTATTTACCTCTGTCTTTTGGTGGGAGCAGACAGAGGGAAAAGAGTTTCTCAGCCTCAGCACTGTTCACTACTGACATCTTCAGTGGAATAATTCTTTGTTGGAGTGTTGGGGTGAGGAAGGGGGGCTGTCTTGTGCATCGCAGGATGGTTAGCAGCATCCCTGACCTCCACCCACAATCCACCACCCACAAATCTGGGCAGTGCCCCCATTCCAGTTGTGACAATAAAAATATCTCCACATATTGCCAAATGTCCCTTGGGGTCTGCATACTCTTGTATGGAAAGTGTTCGGTCCCAACAGTGGACAACGTAAATTATTAGATCTCAGCAGCATGGTCCTCGCTGCAGGTTGCCCATTCCTCCCCCCGGCCCCGGCCCTTTAGGGGAAAATGAGAGTGTTGCAAATACCATGCACAGCCGGGCCTGGAAGGCCGGGGGCGAGGGTGCTATGCAGAAAGCAGGCTTTCGGATGGAGACGCAGCCTGAGCTCCTGCCCGCCTGCTCTCAGCTGTGCTGGCACCACCTTCACACGTTCCAAACTTAGAGGTGAGAGCTCACAAGTGAGAGAGGCGCAGGAACCCAGCAGAGCCACAGGTTGGAAATAGCACACTCTGGGAACGCAGAGGGGATGGGTTTCCTTCCTGCCTGCATTCGAGCAGCGCAGTATGATAGAAATACATTTAGGCATTCTTGTTGCAAATAGGCATGGAATTAATGTTGGCCTCCAAGTACTTCCTCTATTTCTGAGACTTGGTATGCCTCCCAAAGGGTATTGTTTGCCCCCACAGAGTTTTTGAAATTTGGAATCGTTGCCAGCATTGGAATAGTGCTTTGTAAAAATGCAGATGTCAGATGTGAGGCTCCTTAAGAAAAATCGGAAGTTCTGGATGGATGTTATTGGGTAATTGGCCTGCAAGCTCACATGGCAACCCCAGGCAGGGACTCGGCGGTGGCGCCCTGTAGATGAGGCAGGTGCTCTGGTGTTCCCCAGGGACCCACTCAGCCACTTCACCAGTTTACACTGCCTGCCTGGACTCCCTAGATACTTGAGTTGAATGCCCCTCCTCTATGTTTTTAAAATGTGTTGTATTAAGCAATGTTAGATACATTCAAAAATACATTTAACACATGTGTAAGTTAGAAAGCACACTAACAAAACTAGCATCCAGGAACCTACCATCTAACTTTAAAACTGTCACTTTATCTTGAATATCCTGTTATTTTCTCCTTCTCTCCCACTCAGGTATACATTATTCTGAATTTTGTGTTTATCATTCTCATGTCTTTTTTTTGTATTTAGTTTTATTCCATATGTATGCATCCTGAAATAATATGCTACTTGGTTTTGTTTGTTTGAGGTTGATAAAAATGGTATCATAGTGTATGTAGTCTTAGGTGATTTTTTTTTTCACTCAACTGTATGCGTCTGAGATGCAGCCACATGGTTGCATATAGCTGTGGCTCTTTCATCTTCACTGCTGTATAATATTCCAACATCCCAGAATTTCACTTGGCTCCCCCCTTCTCAGCTCCCTTCTTCTCAAGGATAAGCTTTCTAATGACACTGTCTCAAAAAGCTTTGGAAGCCATCAATTCAAACAATATGCTTTCTCATTCTTTTCTCTTTAAGCATTCAGTTTGGGTTTTTTTCCAAAACGCTTGCCACAATTTGCAATTACTTGTTCTTTGTTTTTGTTTTTGTTTTGAGACAGGGTCTCACTTTGTTGCCCAGGCTGGAGTGCAGTGGCACGAACAAGGCTCACTGTAGCCTCAACCTTCTGGGCTCAAGTGATCATCCTTCCCCAGTCTCCCATGTAGCTGGGACCACAGGCATGCGCCACCATGCCCAGCTAATTGTTTGAATTTTTTTATTTTAATTTTAGAGACAGGGTCTCACTATCTTGCCCAGGCTGGCCTGGAACTCCTGAGCTCAAGTGATCCTCCCAGCTCAGCCTCCCAAAGTGTGGAGATTACAGATGTGAGCAACCATGCCCCACCTGCAACTGCTTTTTCAGTTTGCTCACATATTTGTTCATTACTATTTTTCAGCAGACTGTATGTTCCCTGCAGGGAGGATCTGCCTACTGTCTTTGCTGTTACCCCAGCACTCAGGCAGAACTCAACAATGTTCTTCATGCACAACAATGAATATAGGAAACAATAAATATGTTTTTCTGAAAATTTGATAAATATTTATGGGCAAGGAAATGAGACTGTAGCCCCTGAAGAATGCTAATTGGCCTTTTAAACTGAAGGTAGAAATCTAATATGCTTTATTCACAGTGCTTGAGGCTGAAGTGCTTGGTAAATATTTGTAAGGGTTGTTAAGAGAGGTGATATGTGCAAACTCTGGGTCATGGCTTCTCAAGCACTTTGCCCACCCCTCTGCACTTACTTCTTCCCCCTAGCTGAAATGTGGGGATGGTAGTAAACCATTTTGAGTCAGACAAACAAGGAAGTTGTCAAAAAACGGAGAAGCAACGAGTAAGAAGGTGCTGGATGACTGATACTATGGTACTGCCATACTATAGCAGCCCTAGGCTTAGAGAGAGAAAGGGCTTCTCTTTTGGTTAAGCCAAACTCATCCTGGGTCCCTATGACAGCAGTCAACCTCTGTGCTAATGAATACGGTCTGTTGGTAGAACCCTGCTGGGAGTAGAGGGAATTTGTTGCCCCTAAGAAGATAGACTCGACCACTAAGCAATCCTCTGACATTACCCTCCTATCTACTGCCCCTATAAAGGTGGTGCGTGGGCCCCCAGGATCCAGGTACCCTCCCCCAAGCACCACTCCCTTCCCTTTCTCCAAGCTACCTCACTCGCTGATATGTCTTTCCTGATCAACAGCCCTTTAAAATTCCCTCTCTCTTTCTTTCACCATTTGGTTCCATCTCACAAACACTGGTTACTGGACTTTGTTCTTGGAGTATTAGATGATCAGAGAGGGAGACAGCAACAACAACAACAAAAAAGCTTGGATGAGAGCCAGATAACCCAGTTCCAAAGCCAAAGCCAAAATTTCCAGATTTTACCCAGAATCTTGTTCTGAATCTGCCCCAAGACACAGAATAGACGGTCAAGACCCAAAAGAATGTAACATTTCTCAAATAGCTATGGCCTGAAAATGTTTAAGGCAGGCCTAATCAGGTGTCCTCCTTAACCAAAATGAATTCTTCATAAACCACCTGTAGCTATGATAAAGTGACTTCCTGGAGAACCTGCCAAAACAAACCATTTGTGAAACGCACACCAAGGAAACTAAAGGAAGTGACTTTCTGCAGGGGATCATTATTTATATACCAGGAAAATGTTGAGGAACATTTGCCAAAAACAATAGTTTCAGAAGCGTTGGTCGGCTGCTGATCCATCTGACAATAATTAGCTAGCAAGAGCCATTGTCTGTCTCTTCAGGCCAAGTCAGGTTGGATATCATCAAGCCAGACCATCTGAAAATAAAAGAAGGCATATTTTTCATTCCCTGGTATTATTGTCAGTCTTTAATGGCATCAGCTTATGGGGGAAACAAGATCTAAACAACAAATGGCAACCTTTTTTTGAGTTCTTTCTAAATGCCAGGTAATAAAGTATTCTATCTCATTAAAATATTATTAAAAAAACTATGATGTACATACCACCCCCATTTCCATCTAAGGACAGTCAAGGCCTGGAAAAGCAAAAGAATTTCCTGAAGTCCACCTTTCTAGCAAGGTGTAAATTTAGGATTAAAAACCAGTTCCATCTTTGTTCTTAGCAGGTGTGACAGTATTTCGTAAATTCCATCCGTTTGTGTACTGCATCAAAAATGTTTGCCATATCTATGCAACAACTGTTATAAAGACACGAAATGCTTTACTTTCAATAGCTTTCCCTTCCTTTTTGTTTTCCTAGATTTATTTAAAATGGAAATATTTTACAAAAACCATAAATGTAAAGCACAAGTGTCATTTGCCTTACATAGATGACCAACTTGAATATGTCACAATATAAACATTAAAATGCTATAAAATTCTATCTGGACTTGTTGCCTGTTGAAGGGTCTGAGCCTGAAGTCTCCTCTTCCTTTGTCAAAAAGGGAGATTAACAAGTCATAGTGTGATGTTAAAGACTACGCTAGCACCAGCTGAGACTTTCTCCCCAACCAGACAGAAGGACTTAAAGAAAATCCAATGGGCAAATCTTTCCTACTAGGAGTGTCACTGTTATTTAATCATGAGTCAATGTACCCCCAAATCATTTTGTTGTGTTTTGTCTTGCTTTTATGAAATACCATATTATGCTCTGCTGTCATTCAAAAGATGTGTATTGGAAACACAGATTTACCCTTTTGTATATATTTTCTTTCCTTTTAGTTTAATTGACACATAATAATTGTACATATTTATAGGGTACATAGTGATGTTTCAGTACATATAATGGACAGTAGAGATTTTTAAGATTCCACATCAATAATGTACATACCACATTAAGTTTGATCATCTTGAAACCCATCACTAATTCCTGCTCATGGATTAAAAATCTAAGAAAAGCAATAAAAGTAAAAATTTACCTACTCTTTCTCAAGATAGATTTATCCATTAATTCATTGATTCATTCATTTCAGAAATGCTCATTGAGAGCCCCAAGTGCTGAGAATAAAATGGCAAACAATACAGACATTGTTCTGCCCTCACATAGCTTATCAAATGAAATCATGTTGTGATTGTAGCTAAACTAGGTGGCAACACTCGTTGAATAGCAATAGCACAACTGAATAAAGCCTTCCTGCCCCTTAAGTAGAACATGGAACTGAGAAGTTAGACTGGCAGATAGATATGGAGAAGGAAGCATTATTATCTGGCCTCTCTCAGTCAGTTTTCTGAAGTGACAGCACTAAGCAACTGTTCTTGGTTTATTGATGGAGAGGAGCCAGCCTCCTGGATGTGTTGTCCAGCATCTGAGTTTCCACCATTTCTTTCACTTACTGCATTTCTTTCTCAAGTAGAGGAGTCCCAGTACCCTCTCTTATCACAAAAGAAGCAGTTATAATCAGCCAATCCATACCTGGAATCAAAAAGACCTCGCCTCAAGTCTTGGCTTCATCACTCTCTACCTGTATGGCCTGGATGGGTGACTTTCCTAAGTTCCTTCATCTATAGAATAGGATCATAATACAACTTGTCTTTGGAGTTTCTGTGAGGACTGGGTGAGACAATGCACAGAACTGTGATCACCTAATAGCCAGCGATAGCGCCCCTACAAGATCTTGTTGCAGACTGAAACCCCACCCATGCAGAAATGAATGTATTAAGACCCTAAGCTTCTATAGGCATAAAATATGAAAGAGCTTCAGAAAAAAAAAGCACTGGGATCCGCACTTTGGGAGCTTCTAACTCCCCTGTTCCTGAGGGAGACTCACAGTCACCACTGAGCATGTTCCAAGGAGCCTTGATGTGTAGGAATGTGTGGAGCTACCTGTATTGCTGCCAGGCCCCACTTGTCATTCACTAAACCAGTAGTTCTCAACTAGGGGTCATTTTGGCCTCAGGGGATATTTGACAATATCTGAAGACAGTTTTGTTTGTCACAACTGGAGACGCTACTGGCATCTCATGTGTAGAGACCAGGGATGCTGTTCAACAGCTTAAAATGCCCAGAATGGCCCCCACCATGGAGAATTGTCAGGTCCAAAATGCTAACAGTGCTCATGTTGTGGAATAAGGAGAATTTTACCAAACCAGTGCCTGGTGAGGAAATAAATCCCTAGAATGTCCAGGTCGGGATATCTGTGTCCTAATGGAACCAGCTGATACTAATGGGGATAACGAGGACATTTCTAGGGTAAAGAAGAGTCAGGCATGGGAATGTTTGGTGAGAGGGAAGAAGTAAGGGTTGGAGGAGGATTTCTGCTTAGTTGAATGTCTACTCCATGAATCTAAAGACAACAGAAAAAGGTGCAGTCAGAGGATTGCTGGCAATGGGTCATTGTTTTTTTGTTTGTTTGTTTTAGTGGAGTTTTACCTAAGGACCTAAAAAGGGAGGAGGGGGGAATTTAATAAAATCAGAAATGTTATGAGCAACTCTGAAGTGTGATCCAGCAAAATTTCACGCCCTTTAAGAACATTGGAGGGCAAGGAGTTTGTGGACCAAATGTGACTTGTGCCAATTTTTCTTTTTAACCTTTGAGTATGAGCCAATGCAACACAATGAGAAAAGTACAAGAGTAGAAGTTGGTACCAAGGTAGAGAGGCAGCCCAGACTCAATTTTACTCCAACACCCATCCATCTAAAATTTCTCTCCAAGGACACAGATAAAATGCAATTTGTTTCATAATAAGCCTCAGGAGTTTACGTTAAAGACATGATTACCCAGAGGCAATGAGAGCTGTCTACAGTTTCTTCTGTTTCAAGAATATTTCTAACCTAAAGAAAGACAGGATAGCTCTGAAGTTTCACTGTAAATTTCAGCCTGTGAATTATACAAAATATAAAAATTTTGCATATTTGCAAATTTGCAAACCCTTTCTCTCCGACCCTCTGATCTTCTTTGGTGCCCCTAATAGCAAAGCCCAGCAGGAAGCTGGAGGCGGCCAGAGGCAGTTTGACTCAACTCCATCCAGGTGAATGGAAATGTGATAAGGAACCTAGGCTGCAAAGCAAGTACTGCCTGCACCACTCAGCTGGAGAAGCCCCTTCATCTGGCTAAGCCTCAGTGTCTTCATCTGTAAGATGGAGATGCTAAAAGCATCCCCCTCATGGTGCTGATGGGAGGCCTGGGTGAGATAAGACATGCAAAGTACCTGGTAAGGACACTGCTAATAGTAGCTATAATAATGGCTCGAGTATGCAATGCCCCAGCTTGGTTTTGAAACAGTCACTGATCCCAGCAATGAAACCACTGTAGAATAAAGGCTGTCAGCTTACAGCTTGGCCTACTGCTGATCTGACAGATAGTTGGGCTTCTGATGGAGCCTTATGCTCCATAGTTGAGCAACTCTAATTGGGCAAATGAGGTCCAATCCACGATCAATCACAGATATGCAAAATTTCTATTTCCTGTATAATTCACAAGCCAAAATTTCCAGTGAAACTTTGGTGCTGCCCTGTCTTTCTTTAGGATAGAAATATTCTTAAAACAAAAGAAATTGTAGACAGCTCTCATTGCCTTCTGGGTAATCATGTCTTTAAAGTAAACTTCTGGGACTTATTATAAAACAAGTTGCATTTTACTCGTGCCCTTGGAGAGAAGTTTTAGATGGATGGGTGTTGGAGTGAAAGCTTCTAGAAGCCGATCTTGTTTCAAAGGAAAAGAATGTGCTTTCAATTTTTGATGGTATACAGTGGATTATTTTTATACCCATTCCTGAGTCTTTCATTGGAATACATACTGGCTATCTGCTGCCATAAGAGTGAGGGAATTTTCCACTCTAACAACTGTGATCCTGTTTTATCTTTATGATGTGCAGAGGAAATGAGTGTTTGGCTGAAATTAGCAACTTTTATCCCATCTTCTCCTGGGAGCCCAAGATTCAACAACAGCATTTAGTCAACATTTATTGGACTCCTTCTATGTGTATGATACTGTGCCAGCAGCTAGGGTTGTGATATTCTAGAAGACATAGTTATAACTGGGTGAACTCGAGGAAGGGGCAAGGACTAGAGTTGGAAGTGATTGTCAGAATCAGTGAGGCTGTCAGCATGATGGTATGCACATGTACACTGGGTAGTGGAAGGAACATTTAATACAGGGACACCTTACCTAGATGGAGGCAGGCTTTAAGGAGAGCAGCAAGGTACAGAGCTGGACATCTGGAATAGTGAAAGCAGGAACCATTCACCAGCCCAGGCCTGAAGGACAAGAAGAAAAAGTGCCACCAGAGCCCAAGAGGTGACTGCAGGAAGAGGGACACCTGAGGAGACCTAGAGCCTTAGTTAGAGGGACACAATCAGCCGTGGGAATGTGGCGGGGAGGGAAGTAGGGGAAGCATACATCAAACCCTTTCCCTCCCACCCTCTGACCTTCTTTTGTGTCCCTAGTGGCCAAGCCCAATAGGAAGCTGCAGGGCAAAATGTCTGTCAAGGCAGACCCCACGGTCAGGCTCCCAGCGCACTGTGGGAGTAAGTGACTGGTAAGTGTATCTAGAGAGACATGAAAGAGATCTGACGCGTGGCCCAGGAGGATGGCATTCTTTATCTGTGATATTTGGATTTCATGCAAGGAAAATGCATTAAAATGAAGGAGAAGAAGGAGAAAGAGAAAGAGGAAAAGAAAGAAGCCAGAAAAGGCATAATAGGGAAGAAAGACAGATAAACAAGCAATTACATGCAGAGGAAGTGCGTTCCTGCAGCAAGCACTGGTTGCTATGGGAACGCCAAAGAGAAGTCCCTCCTTCAGGGTTGGGGAGTCAGGTGAGGCCTCCTGAAGAAGAAGCAACCATCTGAGTTGAAACCCGAAAGGCCAGCAGGAATCCGCCAGGTGAGAAGGCCAGGAATGACATTTACAAAGGCCCTGATGTGAACCGAGACATGACTGGTTCTTAGAGGTCAAAGGTAAGTTTGGGGACAGGCAAGAAGGAAGATCAGCGAAGGAAGCAGAAAGAGGACCAGAAAGAACCTCATATGTGACAACAAAGAGCTCAGATTTCATTCTATAGAAAATGAGGAGACATAAAGTGACAAGAATAAACTGATACTTTTCATGTTTTCCTCCAACTTGACTCTCAGAAAGTACATTTGATGCTGTCACCCATTAGCAAACACATACCAGTTTGTCCCTGTACTTGACCAAAAAAAAAAAAAAAAAAAAGAAAGTGTGTGTGGGGGAGATTGGTTTGTCTTTTGAATCCATGGCAAAGATCCAAATGGCAAAAAAAAAAAAAAAAAAAAAAGAAAGAAAGAAAAGTAAAAACTAAAAACACAGGTGGTTCCTTTGGTTAGGTGAATGTTTCCCTGACAAAGGAAAGTGCTGATGTACCTCTCTACTAACCGCTGCATGCCTGAATAGAGATACCAGCATTTCAAAAGGCAACCTGACACACCTTTGGCATTTAAGAAATAGAAGTCTTAAGCTTCAGCACCATGAGCCGAGCCCAGATTAATGACTTTTCAGACTATAGGCTCAAGGAATTAGAAATAGGTCAGCCCTGCAAAGAATTTTAAGAAATCACTGAACCACTGCAAATCAGACAGCTTCTCATTGGTTCCACCCACTCCTAAGAAAGTGACCCTCCCCACTTCCTGATTGCCTCTATTTCATCAGCTCCCTTCATTTTGGGTGTTGGGGGAACAAATATAGACAAAATATTGCAAAATATTGCAAAAATATTGCAAAGTATTGCAAAAATATGACCTTTGGTGCAAAACAAAGGAAATATAAAAACAGACGTATGCCAATTCCTCATTGGGTTCCTCTTTCACAGGCCACCGGTTCGTGGAGGAGGGGTGATTTTCATACCTGAGTGTTCTTTGCATATTTGCCTTTTGCTGTAAGACATGGGTATGCAATAAATAAATTCTGCAATATGATCTGACTGACAAAATTCCCAGGTCATGGCTTGTTTTTACCTTTATCTTGATGAAATTTGTTCTTAAATTGTGAGTTTGGACATAGAGACTATCTTCTCATACCCTGGCACCGGAAAACCACTGGTGGGATCTCCAAAATCCTAACACATGAACATTATTCACTGGATTAGTCCCTGTGTCTCTCAGGATAGCGAGGTTCTACTGATTTGACCTTACTTTCTCTGGTTTCCCAAATTTTGCTTTGGAGATGTAAGCATCAGCACTCACCTGATGTCAGTTGCTAATAAACCAGATTTTCTCAAACTGAATCCTGTTTCCTGGATCTCATTGTTCTGCCTGCCCACATTCAGGTTTACATTTCTGCAAAGGGCTATTTTAGAAGAACCATGGCTTTGCCACAAAGGTTCTATCCAGAATAGTTACTACTTTCTGGGGCAAATGGCTCCTACTCCACTATCCCATCTCACCATGGTGAGAGATGGTCATAGCACTCCTGCCCGCTTCCTGACCACATGAGTGGGCACAATCTGGGCCAATGGTCCTACCATTTCCCCTGGCCACAGTGATGGGTCCAGGGATAGCTCTGGGTCTGAAGTCAAGGCCAGTCAAACAGGGTAAGACTCTCACAGTGACTGTCAGACTGGGCTAAGGCCCTAGATCCATTTATGTATGAAACCAGCCTGCTCTATCCTTCCCATGGCTTGGTTAAATAAGGCAGTTAGTGTCCCTCTTTGGCTTCAGAAAAAATAGTTTGATTTCTCTATAACCTGACAAAGTCCTGCTCTTCATGCTTTTAAGAAAAAGTTCTCAGTTCTTTCCACATACTAAATTTACTCACTCACAGAATAGTGATGGAATATCTCAGGTCCCTGGTACAGCTGTGAGGAGTGAACATAGTATCTCATCTCCTAATGTCTCTCCAACTGGTCACAACCACAGATGTGCACAAAGGCTTGGTTTTGTTGCTGGAAGGAGAGGAAAGACAAGATAGCAGAAGGAGTGTCAAGGCATCAGCGCCTCCATCCCTATAGACTAGATTCGATGATCTCTGGCTAGAGGACTAACGACTAGAAGCTGCAGGACTCATTTTCACAAGAAAGTATGTGAGGCCATGAGCTGCAGGCTCCTGCCTTCATGCCCAAGGGGCATAAGCTGTGACAGATTCAGACAGGCTGTGGTATTTCCCATCTCTGCAGAGAACCCATAGCCAATTCCCCAGGCATGCAACTGAAAGAGCCCTTCACATGGAACCCAACACTTGATCAATGCTTTGCTGTTGCAGACTTTAAATAACATTTAAAGTTATTTAAATAAATTTTAAAGAAAAGGCCCCACATTTTTATTTTGCACTGGATCCTACAAATTATGTAGCCAGTCTTGATAGAACCAGCACTTGTTGGTGTCCCAGAGGTTGTGAGGTAATAGTTTATATATGAAGAGCATCATTAGGAAGGTGATGGCAAAACTCCTTCAACTGGTTTTGTAGCCAGTGGAAACCAGAGAGTGGTTGGAATAGAGTAGAACGTGGAGGATGGTGGCTGATGGACTTGACTGTGGCTCCATGAGAGAGTTATTTTTTGGAAGTTCCTAGAAAGTACCAGGGAGACTTGCTTGGGTTGAGTCGGGGGAATGGACTCTGATCCTACAATCAAGTTGGTGGGGGACTCAGAGCATTTAAATGGGGAAATAATATAAACACAACTCAAATACACAGAAAAAAAGTCATTAGGGGCAGTCTGGAATCAGACTGCCTGGGGTCTCATTTCTGCTATTTCATAACTGTGCGACCTTGGTCAAATTACCTAACTTCTCCATACTTCATTTCCCTCATCTATAAAATAAAACTAACATTTGTACCTATCTCATCACATTTTATTAAAAATTATGTTAGATAATACATGCAAAGCAAAGAGCACAGTGTCTGGCACACACAAAGTAAATCTTTAATAAAAGTTAACTGTTATTAAAATTATACATACTTTGGGAACAAGTAATTCTAGGTGTGTGAATAATTAGCCAATAAAAGTGTTAAGGATTATATGCCTTTTACTATGAGCTAAGCAGTGTTCTAAATCAGTGACACTCAAGACTTTTAGGGCTTAAGATGCCTTCACACTCTTAGAAATCATTGAGCTTCCCAGAGAGTTTTTGTTTATATGGCTTATCGCAATCAATATTTGCCATGGTAGAAATTAAAACTGTGAAAGTTTTAATATATTTATTTATAAATTCATGCTAAAAAATAATAAATTAATAATAAATGACTGAATCCATTACATGTTAATATAAACAACACATGCTTATAAAAGGATAACTATAGTTTCCAAAACAAAAAATATTTAGTAAGAAGTATATTTTTAATGCCTAGTTGTAGAAAAGAGCTACATTCTCATATCTTTCCCTGTGTTGTCTGTAATAATATGTTGTTCTGGTTAAGGCAAGCGTATGAGGAAAATCCAGTCCTGCACATGTGTGTACTTAGAAGAGTACTATAAAAAGCTTTTCAGATAAGTAGGGATTTTCTTCTTTGATACTACACCAAAACTCAACAAGTAATAATTTTTTAAAGGTTACTACAATGTGGAATGTGAAATCATATTCAATAGACTTTTCATACTCTGCTACATTAAAATCCATTTGGTCTATCTTGCAATTTGAATAGACCTTTAATGCATGCATGATTTTGTAACATCACACATTGGTCATTTGGAAAATATTGACTTACCAAGTTATGAAGATATTCCAGATACTGACATACTTCATATCACCACCATTCTTATCAGAAAGGAATTTAAGCATGGGGAAGCTGTCAAGCTCACAGTGGTGGGTTTAACTTTTACAAAATTCTCATTTTTGCTTGAAAATAAGAATTTTATAATTGGCAACAAATACCACTTGCTGTTTTCCTTGCAGTTATACTTATTTTGCTCATTTTCAAAAAAAAAAATCTGCCAGATTCTGAGGTCCGAATTACCATAGTTTGTCAGTCATTCTTCCAAATAAAGATGTTTTATGAAAACCATGTCTACTTCAGCTCCCAACTCAATCATACAAGTGTTTTCCTAGAAACAACCATCATGCCTTATATAGCAGAAGTGCTTTATATACACTTCCCTTTTTATCACACAGAACATTAAAAATATCAAGATTTAATAAACTTAAGAAATGTTACTACTTCATCAAGTCTGCTCTTAAGTTTCATTTTTTTCCCCCGCAAGTATGCTGTGGTGCAGAATACCAAGACTTCTAGCATAGTTGGTGCCACCACTTGTCATACTAAGGCACCACAGTCTACCCAGCATTGATCTTGCACCATTATTCCAAAAGTCAACTCAGTGAAAAGGCAAATTACTTATTAATATTTTTATGAACATACTTTTGATTTTGTGGATCCTAGGTCTCTGAGACTCTTAGAAATCATCAGAATAACTCTATAACATGGGTGTTATTATCCCCATTTTCTAGATAAGAAAATTGAAGCAAAATGAGCTTACTTAAGATCATACAGCCACCAAGAAGGACCAGGATTTACCTGGAGCGTGTGCTCCTAACCATTATGATGAAATAAAGGCGTGGTTGTTATCTGCATATTTTACAACCACAGTTTTTTGAGACATTTGCTATGGTGATGAGAAAAAAGAAAAAGGACCTAAAGCAGGACAGACAAAGGAATAAAGAGAAAGATCAAAAAGAGGAAATTATCTCTGATGAAAGATTACCATTTATCCATGAGATTAAAATACCTCCCTGGACACAGTCAGAACACAGCACACTTAAAATCTCATTGATTTACAATGCAATTTAGATTTTTTTTTTGAAACCAGGTAATATAAGAACAAGTGTAAACTAAAAGCCTTGGATGACAAACTTGGGTCAGCATCAGAGTTCAAGGAGAAGGTGGTGACGACTGAGCCAGGTTCTCAAAGAGCAGTACATTCCTTTCTCTTTAAAGGCAATTTATCAGGATTTATCCAAGCCTGTAAGAACAATCCCTTAAGACCATCCAATTTCCTTTCTTTCTAATTCCATACTTAGCAGAGCAACCTTCTGATAATTAATTTGGTTCCTCAGGTAAGTCAATACCAGGAAAGAGACTGACAGAGTTACTGTGCCAGCTACATCGCCTGCTGTAAATGAATAAATTGGTTTGTGGATTTATCAATCTACCTCCAAGAGTTCAGTTTGCAAACACCACTTTTCCTAGGGTGCCCTGTCATTTGACTTGCAGACCTGCAATGCTACATGACCAAAGTGAGAAGGGCTCTTTTAAGACTTTCGTAATCCTGGCCATTCTTGTCATAGGAGGTACCACCTTGTATTATGTCAAGAATATTAAAACGCACTCACTCCCTGGGCTGCCATGTTGACAAGCCCACTTTTGAGTGGAGCTCCCTGGAATTGTACAATATGTGACCCCGCTTCCATTGCATATTAACTGAAATGTATTTTGTGAAAAACAAGTGGAAAGACTGTTTATTAAGCTACTTATTTAGTTACGAGTTACTCATTTGCCCAAAAGTTCCCAGCAATCATTACGTATAGCGGAGAATGCTGCCCTGACCACCCTATTTAAAAGTACAACTCACACCTGCCCACACCACCATGGACCCTACTTACTTCTCCTCCCCTGCCTTATTTTCTTTATGGAACTTGTGAACATAGGATGCTGATGCAGGACAGGCAACCCCGGATTGGAGATTAGCCCATGAGGGTTCTTGGCTTCACCCAGGAAACAATTCAAGGGTGAGCCAGTGGTAGGGTAGAAGAAAACAGCTTTACTGAAGTGGCAGTGTTATAGCTCAGGCAGTATTACATCTCCGTGACTGCTCCTACAGAGCTGGGCTACCCCATGGGCAGTGTGCTGAGAGTAGCAGCTCAGGGCAGTTTTGCAGCCATATTTACACTTACTTTCAATGACTTGGAGATTAAGGGCCAGTTGATGCAGAAATTTCCAGAGGAAGGGTGGTAACTTTGGGATCCTTGGGTCATTGCCATGGAAAGGGGTGGTAACTCCGGGTGTTGCCATGGCAGTGGTAAACTGACACGGCAGACAGGTGAGGTGTCTTATGGAAAGCTGCTTCCGTCAGGTCCCTGTTTTAGCTAGTCTTCAATTTGGTCTGGTGTCATCGGAGCCCAGCCTCCAGAGTCAAGTCCCACCTCCCTCCTCAATACCATAGATCTAATTTATCTTACCATAGATCTAATTTATCTTGTTTATTGTCATTCCGTTTTCAAAATGAGGGCTGGTATTTTTGTGTTTTATCCACTACAGAAACCTCAGCACCTAGAACAGAATGGAACCTAGTAGATATCTAGCAAATATTGGTTGAATTAATAAATGCATTAATTTCAAGTGAATTTTTTATATGTTAAAATTATGTTTTTTTTTTTTTTTTTTAGTTTTTAGATCTCAAATATTTTAGAGGTCCTTAAAATCTATATAGACTGTAGGTACTCTGCCTTGGGGTGGGGCTCCTCCCCCAGCTTCCACCTTGTAGGCACAGAGTACTCGATACTCCTTACTGGGGACAGCAGACTCGGCTGTTCTCCTCTCACACCACCTTGAATCCTTCTTACAGTCTCTTGTGGGTCCTATCCCCACTTCCCCCCCGCTTCTTTGGGCATTTTCCTATACTTGTGATTCTTTTTAAGGAGCTGCCGCAGGCTATGAGGGCTGCTCTGCTTACAGGGAAGATAACCAGAAGTGCCTGGGAGTTTATGCCTCTCCCAGTGGCTCTTAGGCAGGGACCAATCGTAGGGGGAGTATGAAACCCCACTTCTTTTTCTGCCAGTTGAGAAAAAAATCTGGGGGGAGATTTACACTCCTGAGCTCCCCATAGGATCAGGCTGAGGCTGAGATTTGCCTGAAGTCACATCTTGCCTGGCTGGCTTCTTTCCCTTCCCTGGGCTGCTTCTCCCATCACCCTACACAATTCTTCTGGGGGAACATTCTCAGTAAATCCTTGCCCATGAATCCTCATCTCAGGTTCTACCACTGGAGAATCTGACCTGGCACCCCCACAGCAGCCTCAAGCAACGTGTACTTAATTTCCTTAGGATGAAGTTCACTGTGGCTGCTGTTGCTGCTGCTGCCCGCATGCCCAAGAATCCAGGTAGGACCAGGTACCTCTGTCATGTTCTTCATGGAGCGAATGGCCTTCTGGGTGCACAGCCAGCCCCAGACAAATACCTGAGAGGAGGGAGAAATGACAGGATGAAACAAGTTTTTAAAATGACCACATGATGCTCAGAAGCACAAAGGTTGGAAAATAGTGCCATAATATTGAGAAATGGGTTCAAGCTCAACTCACCTACAGATTTATTATGCGACCCTAGACAAGCCTCCATTTGATCAACTCCAGCTATTTTGCCCCCGAAGTTCAAGTCTGTGTTGAGCTTTTGATTCTCCCAAAGAAAATTATACCACTGCAATAGCTCTTGTTTCCAGCCTGCTTGTTTGAATTAAAGCTTTGCAGCATTTTAGTTTATGGTATCTCTGGGGAGGAGTGAATATGTCAGTGTAATTAACTCATCTGATGAGAGAGGTCTTGTTTATTTCCCCTACAAAATAACAGGTGGTGGTTGAGCTCCGATACATTATGGTGATATGAAACACATTTAGAATAAATCACATTAAATAAATAGGGAAACAAAATGATTTCGAGGTATATTTTTTATTGTTTTAAATTAAGTTTTGAAAGTGAACAGCTGCATACCAAAAAGCCACACAACTGCTACTCACCTCCAATCTGCTTCTTTGAGAAAGGGTTAATGGCATTTTTAGGTTCAACCGATTAGGACTACTAGAAACTTGAGTATTCTCAAATTATTATCCAATCACTGGCTTTCTGAGCACCCTCTTTTTGCGTGGGATGTGGCAGTCTAATCAACTTGAGTGATCAGTTAAAATAACCATATGCATTTCATTACACAAAATCCACAATGACATGCATTTCAGAAACATGTAAGAGTAACACCATGTGCTGGGCATTAAGTAAATAAAAACAAATATGGAAGAGTCTTTCCTATGAGAAGTTCACAGTCTAAAGAAATATCGTAAATAAAAAGGCATTTCCAGGTATTAAAATTGTAAAGAATATTATTCCTTACTCCAAAAACTTTTTTTTTTTTTTTGATATGGAGTCTCACTCTGTCGCCCAGGCTGGAGTGCAGTGGCATGATCTTGGCTTGCTGCAACCTCTGCCTCCTGGGTTCAAGTGATTCTCCTGCTTCAGCCTCCCAAGTAGCTGGGTCTACAGGCAGGCACCACCACCCCTGGCTAATTTTTGTAAATTTTGTAGAGAGGGGGTTTCACCATGTTGGCCGGGCTGGTCTGGAACTCCTGACATCAAGTGATCTGCCCACCTCGGCCTCCCGAAATGCTGGGATTATGGGTGTGAGCCACCGTGTCCAGCCAACCTGCAAAAACTTAATGTAACTTCAGAAATTGATTTTTCTTTTTTACAATTAAATGAATCAAGATCCTAGAAAGCAAGAACAAAAAATAAATTCAGCAAACCAGAAATGATGAAGAATTCCTGATGTGGTTCAAGGTGAGAATATTTGATTGGAGCTGTAGAGATATTAGGCAGAGAAAACCTGTGAGAAGGAGAATATGATGTAAGGGAAGTGGAAGAAGGATGGGAAAGGGGGAAGGAGAAGGTGGAGGGGAGGCACCAAGGAGATGAGGAGGGGTAGAGGGGAAAAGAATGCAAAAAGGAAAGAAGGAAGGGAAAGAAGGTAAAAGTGAGGAGAAAGAAGAAGGTGGTGAAGGAAGGAGGAGAGAAAGGGGGAGTGGAAAAGAAAAAGGAAAAGAGGTAAGTGCTTGGAAAGATTGAATGGGTGGAAAAAGGAAGCAAAATGGCTGGGAAAAAGGAGAAAGGGTGGAGAAAGTGAGAAAGCCGAGCAAAGCTGGATCAGATGGATGAGGACAATGTCATGACTTCTGGCGCATAATAAAACTCCAGCCTCAGGGTCTACAATCAGAAGGAGCAAAAAGGGCCCTTATGAAACTGAATAAAGACCCTCAAAGATACTAGGTCTGGAACCTGTAAATATTACCTTAGATGGAAAAAAAGGTCTTTGCAGATATGATTTAGTTAAGGATCTTGGGATGAGGAGATGATCTTGGCTCATGGTGATGCAAAAAAATAATTTTAAAGGCATAGAATATAGACCCAAAATTTCCACTATTTCTCAAGAACGAGTTCTAGAAGGAAAGAAGAAAATTATATAACAAATAATCATAATAAAAGAACATTTTCTAGAGCTGAAGAATAAAAAGTATCTTTATATTGAATGGGGCCTTTGAACATTCAGCAACAGAAAAACTGATGGCAATAAAAGACCCATCCCTATAAACATTATGATAAAATGTTGGAACAAAAACTAAAGATAAAAACCTGAAGATATAAAAGCTAAAGTCATTTCCCTTTAAAGGCTAAAGTTCTGATTGTCATTAGCTATCACTGTGGGCTAGACAACATTGTAAGATAGAAGATAATGGATCTGATCAAACAGGCGCTTGACTATTTGCTAACACGTAAGAAATCAGAAACCTTACCATCCACAGAGTCTCTTTGAGTTCCTTGAAGATATGCCACAGGAAAATTACCAAAGAATCTATGGTAGAAGAAAATGACATACAAGAAAGGGTAGAAAACAAGAAACCAGTAAAACATAAGGTCAAATTGTGGAATCAAAAAAAAAAAATAGGTTGAATACATAGAAACAGAGAGTAGAACAGTGTTTACGGGAGCAGGGAGGAGAAGGAAATGAGACCTGATAAGTCAAAGTGTACAAACTTGCAAGTAGGTGGGAGCAATAAGTCTAGATATCTAATGTACAGCATGAGGACTATAGTTAATAATATTGTATACTAAAAATTTTCTAAGAGAGTAGATTTTAGGTGCTCTTACCACAAAAACGAGGCAAATAAGGAAGAGGATGGATACGTTAATCTACTTACCCATAGTAATCATTTCACTGTGTAATGTATATCAAAACATCATGTTGTACTCCTCAAATATATACAACAAAAATAAATAAGTGAAAATGTATAAAAACTTTACAAAAGGAAAAAAAAGAAATAGAACTTTAAAAGATGGCAGAATTAATACAACCTCTTCATTCACACTTTGATAGGCTGGATAGAAGCATAGCCAAGCCAAATGCTTCTAAAGTGTGAATAGTTTTAATGTGATTCTGGAATTGAAATTTTGAAAGGTCACTGTATCATAGATAAGGAAGCGAGACTGGAGAAGAGTGAAACATACTAAGGTTTCTTTTCTGCTCAGAGGATACTGACTGACTCAAGATACACTGGATAGATAATTTTCTGTGTATGTGATTTAAAGTGTACATATAAGCGACAAAACATAGACATAAAATATAAAACTGTGAAACTACTATACGAAACTACTATATAAACACAAAAATAAGTAAATCCAATCCACTAATAACAGTCAAGTTAAAAAATATATACCTAGTAAAGGAAAGATATCAATGCAGTGGTATATAGATGTTCAATTAATAAATATAAATGAGTTAAATTTAGTTATAAAATGGTAATTATTAAATGATAAACATTTTAATAGTACAAAATAATATTCAGTATGAGTAAGAAACAGGGCAATATGGGCAAACATAGGACCAAAAGAAGCATTTTTAAGATGGCAGAGATTTTGTTCAAGTTAAAATGCTGATGAGAGGAAATTGATAAAGGGGAATGAGATGAGGAGGAGATGATTTATACATTGATATCTCTGAAAGGTAGGATAGACTGGATCTAGAGCCAGATGGAGGGATTCACCTCAAAGAAAAAAAAAGAAGCTTCCAGGTTTTTCAGATTTTTCTATACATCATTTACAAGCTGTCATTGAGAGTCAATAACCAAGGTTTCTCTATTATCACCATGATGGGAGGATTCTTTATAAAAACACATTCTCTCATTAAAATATTGTGAATATTTATTATTATGGAGTTAAAAAACAAAGATTATAAAGAAGATTTTTAAAACTTCCTAAAACACCATCTTCCAACTTCTTTCCACTTTTATTTTAGTTAAGAAATAAACAAGTTTTCATTGTTCTTTTTTATGACCAGTGTTGCCAAATACTACCTGGTTTTTTTTTTTTTTTTTGCATTCTTTATGTATGATCTTTCCATTGAACAACTAGAAATACAGCTTTTGTGATGGAAAAGGAGCCATAATTTAATTTTAATTAATCTTAATTCTGCTTGATTATTAAAAAGCATTTGTATGAAAAAGTACATTTCCAGTTTAGCCCACATGGTCTTCCCCAGTTTCTACAGACAATTCCCTGCTAACATGGTTCTCTTTCCAAGGAGCCCGACTACTTCTGGAATGGAGATGAGGGTGGGCTCAAAGAGGTACAAGGCTAGAGGCAAGTCCTCACACCCTGGAAGTCTCATAAATGAACAGCAATGGTAGATAGTGATTGAGAATATGGACCCTGGAGCCAAACCTTCTGGTTTTAAATCCAAGCTCTGCCATTTATGAGATCTGTGGTCTTAAATGACATAATTATCTTCTCTATGCCTCAGTATTCTCATCTGCAAGATGAGGTGGGTGTGTAAAAATACCCTATACATCATTGGGGTGTCTAGAGAATTTAGTGTATTGATGAATATTAAATGCTTGGTTACAAGAGTGTCTAACACAGACAGTAAGCATTATTTAAACATTAGCTTGCATCATAAAATTATTTCCTAACTGTTGGGTTTCCCTGACAGTACCCGGTCTTAATGAGTCTTTCTCATGTGTGAAATTTCATGTTTATACTAGCAAAGTTCTGAGTTTCTACTCTATGCTAAGTCCTGTACTAAGTGCTTTTATGAGCAGGGTCTTTATTTGATCATTCATGTAAGAACTATTAATATTTATTCAGTCCCTTCTTTGTATAAAGAAACATTATGTCCAGAAATATTACAGTGAAGAAAATTAGGGATTATCTCTAGTCCACTTACAATAGTCAAATAATTCCTCATTTCATTCTCACAACGGTCCCATCAGGAAGATACCATTTTACAAATGAAGAATTTGAGTATCACAAGGGCCCAAGGACCCAGGCCAGTTAATAGCTGAGTCTGGCTCCAGAGCTCACCCTCTTCATCATTTTGTTATATTGTTGGTGGTGACGGGCTCTCTGGGCTGGTTGCGGATGGCAGAGAATCACATTTGTCTCATGCCTGGTTGGTAGAGGGCCTTTCAGCTGCCTCCCTAAATGCCCTGTCCGCAGGATCACCTGGACCCTTATTGCCTATGGTATTGACCTGACTCTTCTTAGGAAATGGCCTGATTAACCAGAAGCCCATGTCAATGGCCAAATCCTCAGCAAGGGTTTGATCATATTCTCTCCTCAATCCTTCAGCATGGGAGAACCCCAACAATTGGACTATTTAGGAAATGCATCTCATGCATTTTTCTTTTGATTCCTCATGCCTTTTGAGAACCTCTTTCAACTGTTAGTCTACTTCCTGGTTGAGCTAACCTTCACCTGCTATATCCTGTTGTGGTCACTTCTGGTACCCAGATACCTGTCCCAGTACTCCAGAAAACAGGTTGAAGCTGGACACTCTCTGGAAAACCCAGCAACAAGAAAAGACCAGAAGCCTAAGGGCTGATACCAACAAAACACTTCCCTCTGTCATTTTCATTGAGGACATGGTATACTCAGTCTGCACAGTGGCATGCCCCCAAATTCTGCAGGATTTGAAGTTTTGAATAATCCCAGGCCTTGGTTGAATCCTGCCTCTACCATGTTCCCGCTCTGTGACCCTGGACCAGTTCCTTAGAGTTTCTTACCCTGCTTTTGTGTGTGTCGTTTATAAACTTGAGATCGGTGCAACAGTTCCCAACCCATATGGTTATCATGAACAACGAGATGTACTAAGTTAAACATTAAAAACATTAATACAGTGCTTAACAAAGAATATGTCCAATAAACATTATCATAATAAGAATATCTTTATAATTATCATTTATTTTGGCCATTTTGATCTAGGATCATGCAAAGTATGGTCTCAATGGTACTTTCATTCCTGGAAAAGCTATCCCTCCTTACACACACACAGAAAGTCTTTTTAACTCATAGTATAGCTAAAATGTAGTCACTTCTAAACAAAACAGAAAAATAAATATATTGAATGAAACATGACTTCTCATTTATTCTGAATGTTGATGTTTGAAGGAAAACATATAATTGAGGATGAAGAGAGAGAGGAAGAGAGAGATGAGGTAGCAATTTTATAGGGCCTTGCTACTCAGTATGGTCCACAGATCAGCCTCATTAACATCACCAGGAGCTCCTAAGAAAAGCAGAAGTCCAGGTTCACCCTAGTCCTACTGAATCAGAATCTGCATTTCAAATGATCCCAGCTAATGCCTACCCACTTTAAGGTGTACATTTAGCAGCACTATCCAGGGCTGAAAGCTGGTGGTGCTGGCTCTTCATGAAGTCAATTTTTACTTTGGAAAGTCTAGGTGACCTTTTTCTAGATGTATGTCTCATTAGCACAACTTTTACACTTACCAGTAATAATTAAAGCATTTTTGAAAGTTCAAAAATTAAAATGGAGACAATGTTGGTGAGGAGAAAGAGAGGGACAGAGACAGAGACAAATAGATCAAGACAGATTTTCCTAAATGACTGCAGTACAAGTCTCAGAGGCTACGGTGCCTGGGCTCTGGTTGCCAAGCAGACTAGCTGTAGCACTGTGATTGGACAACATTGGTTTCAGTTCAGATCCTGGGTTTCTTCTAAATCCTACTGCAGCCATGAAAAGATGATCCAAAGAAGAAGTTTCCTTATAAACCAGTGGGGCTCCAAGCTTGACTCAAGTGGATACTTGCACTGGATTTTGAAGAAAAGAAGGACCAGGAAAGAAGGAAAGAACACAGAATTTGAAGTCAGGGTCTTGAGTTCAATTCTACTGACACCATTGACTCACTAGTGGGAAGTGTAGCACAGAACCAAGAGCCTAAGGGTCAGTTCAGGCCAGGATTCAATACTCAGTCCTCCAGGGGCCAGTGTCAGAACATGGGTATGTTAGAAAACCACCCTGCTGTGGTCTGAATGTTTGTGACCCTCAACATTCATCTGTTGAAATGCTAACCTCCAGGGTGATGGTATTAGAAGGTGGGGTCTTTCAGGAGGTGATTTGGTCATGAGGGCAGAACCCTCAAAAATGGGATTCATGTCCTTATTAACAGGCCCAAGAGAGCTCATTTGCCCCTTCTGCCATGTGAGGACAAAGAAAGAAGATGCCATCTGTGAACCAGATCCAGAGTCTGTTGATGGCTTGATCGTGGACTTTCCAGCCTCTAGAACTGTGAGAAACAAATTTCTATTGTTTATAAGCTACCTGGTCTATGGTATTTTGTTATAGCAGAAGGAAAAAGTATTTTGTTACTTTTCCTAAGTAAGATTCTTTACTGTCTGTTATAGCAAGCTTCAACTATACAGAGTCCCATATCATTGTTCTCACTGAAAGTAGGTAAAAGAAGCATCATAAATACAGAAAGTGCAAAGGTATCTTTGTGAATAAGGAGTTACAAACTAGACAACTTGAACTGGGCCCGGTTCAAAGGCCTATTTTGTTGCTCTAAACGTGAAAAAAAATTAAATATCAGAGTGTCCATAATAATCCAGATTTCTGGCTTCTTTTAAGGCAATTTGTTAATACTGAAACCACATTTAGGCAGGATAACAAGCAAATGGCACTGACCTTGGCTTATCCCTATAGAGTTCAGTGAGACAGTACCCTCCAGTCCCTGTTTTCTTACATATGCCCGATTCACCCAGTTACGTTGGCTGATGAATCTTGAGAAGTATTTCAATTTGCAACCCCTACCATAAATGAAAGACCTCTGTTAACCAATTTGGGGTGAGCTAGAGTGAGGTTCCTCCCACCACCAACCCAGTCTGGAACCCAGACTCAAGGGACCAACGTCCTCAGTTCATAATGAGCATGTTATATAATCACAATGCAGAACAGTTATCATTTCATTTAAAAGTAGTGACTGCTGGAATTACATTTCCCATGTAAAACAATAACACAATTCCCAGTTGATCAGCAAATAAATAAGAGAAAACAGCTTTGTAATTATTTCGACAGTGGTCGGGCTCAAAGAAACCCATCAAATCCCATTTCATGAGAGAGAGGGCTAAGCAGAATTGAGCAAACATTTTACCTGAGTCTAGTCCAACACATCCTGCTCCAAAGATGACTCCTATAATGAAAATCTGTCGCTCACAAATGACTCATCATCTGAAAACTGTGCTGAAGATGCTGGAAATGCGGGTGATGCATGTGAAAATGAAATTAATCAATATGAAGATGAAGATCAGCAGTCTATCACAGCTGAGCTGTTTGATAATAATGAACCGGGGAAACAGACAGGGCTCAAGAAACTCATGAAAGTGCAGGAAATGTCAACAGGAATTATGAATTAGTAACTATTGCTAGAAATAAAGAAACAAGAGTAAGTGGACAAAAGAACCATATTGTGTTGGGAAATAACCCCGTGCATTTCTACCTCCCTTGTCTAAGCCACCAATGTTGCTCCTATGTATTATGACACTGGACTCCTCACTTGCCTGACCCACATCATGCTATCCTCACAGCAGCCAAAATAATCCTGTTGGAATGCAACTCACGTCAAGGCACGCTTCTACTCAGAATAGTCCACTGGCCTCTATGTCACTTGCCATTAAAGTCAACATCGCTGCAATGACCGATGAGACCTGCATCACCGGGATCCCACTTCCTCCCATTGCCCCTTCACTTACTCCAGGCGCACCAACCAGAAACACAATGTTCCCAAGACACCAGCCATGGATCCTTCTTGGAGCACTAACAGGTGCTCTTCAAGAACTTGGAAGTTGCCTCTCTTAGTCAACCTCAGAACTTGTTCCCTCACTTCTTTACAATCTTCCCTTAAAAGACTTGTCTCAGCCCAGCCCTCCCTAGCCAACCTATCTAAAGTTACAACCCTCTTATCCTAGCCAGAGAAATTCCCTACTCGCCACCCTCCTTCATTTTGATCTTTAACATATTATTATCTCAAATACACATATTTTAGCCAAACATCTGGTTTATTGTCTGCCTCACCTGTTAGACTACAAGCTCCAGGAGATCTGAAAGTTTTGCTTATTTTGTTCTCTGTTGCATCTGCAGTACACAGATATGTACCTGGAATGCAGTAGATGCTTAATAAATATTTGTCAAATACATAACTATAATTCAGAGATGTACAGGAAAAGAATGATGATAACAACGTGTAAAAGAGATTTGTTCAATTTGCCAGAAATACGTCCAGGTAACAGCCCCCATCCCCTCCCGAGGATTTGTAAAGGTGGTGACACAACACCAATCTTCTCCCAAGTCAACAGATAAAATGAAGGCTCTGGGACCACTAGAGGTGAACACTCTGCCTGCATTGGTGGTATTCTGGCCCTTTTTTCTCCTCTGGGGTAGTTATATGGTGAATCCCAGCCTGAAATCACCAGTCAGTCTCTTCCTCTCCCACTTCTTTATCAAGAATCAAAATGGACTGATTTGCAATTCAACAAACATTTATTTACTGAATTGAATTTGCAAGTACATTAAGGCTTCAATGTGACATAAAGGGAAAATTGTTAAGTTAGTATTACAATGAGTTTTACTTCCACTTATTTATGAAGATTAATGATAAATATTTGGCATCAATCTGATTGCTTTTTATTTGCACTTGTCTTCTATAGGAACCATTGATGGCAATTCGGCAATATTTGATGCCTATCTGCAAAACTACAGCAAAGGGTATGAATTAGGAAATGATGCATTTGCAAGATGGCCATTCTCAAAATTTATTATCAGCATCTGAGTGGGTCCTCCTCCTCTATCTAGAAAACTGATCCTCTTATAAGGTACTTCACTTCTTCAAGATGATAGACCAATGGACCACAGACGAGAGGCCACATTCAGTAATATCCATACACCTAAGTTGGTATATATTTTACATGGAGTCTTGCTCTATTGCCCAGACTGGAGTGCAGTGGTGTGATCTCCGCTCACTGCAACCTCTGCCTCCTGGGTTCAAGCGATTCTCCTTCCTCAGCCTCCTGAGTAGCTGAAATTACAGGCACACGCCACCACACCCAGCTAAGTTTTGTATTTTTAGTAGAGACTGGGTTTCACCATGTTGGCCAGGCTGGTCTCAAACTCCTGATCTCAGGTGATCCACCCACCTCGGCCTTTCAAAGTGCTAGGATTACAGGAGTGAATCACCACACCCAGCCAGTAAGTATATTGTTCGTTATCCTTTCTCCTTCCTTCAACTTAGAGGAGATATCTTAAAGGTCCAAGAAGCCCCGATGACAAATAATCATGCTTGTGTCTGAGTGCATTCTGTTTGCTTCCACAATATTCTAGAGAAGTGTTTCTCAACCTCAGCACCGTTGACTATTGGAGATGAAAATTTCTTTGTTGTGAGAGGCTGTCCTGGACATCGCAGGATGGTTAGTAGCATCTTCGGCCTCTACCCACTAGATGCCAGCAGTACCCTCCTCCCAATCAAAACATGTCTCCAGACATTGCCAAATGTTTTCTGGAGGGCAAAATTGTCCTCAGTTGAGACTACTGTTGTAGAATGAGTCTTTCCATAAATTGAATTATGTTTTCAGCACCCAGTTGAAAATAGTACATAATTAGGCCCTATAAATGTATCACCATGGTATGTTTCATAGTCATCCCCTCCTCTCCTCATGTATTATCTCACCATACTTCAGGGTCTTGAGAGTGTCCTAATCAGGGAGCAATTTGGTTGTTTAAAAAAAAAAGTAGAAATACACTTAATTTAACCAAGTATGGAATTATACATCCTAAGTGTGCACAAGAACTTCTCAGACCAGAGAAGACAGAGCGAAGACTTATAGGACTTATAAAGTAGACAAGCAGTCAACTCTTTCTTCTCTCTCCCTCCTCCTTTCTTTCACTCTTCTCTCATCATTTGTCCTTCACATAATAGCAAGAGTGATCCCTTTAAAATATAAATCTGGGCTAGGCACTGTGGCTCATGCCTGCAATCCCAGCACATTGGGAGGCCGAGGAGAGCAGATCACTTGAGGCCAGGAGTTCGAGACCAGCCTGGCCATCATGGTGAAATCCCATCTCTACTAAAAAATACAAAAATTACCTGGGCGTGGCGGCATGCACCTGTAATCTCAGCTGCTCAGGAGGCTGAGGCAGAAGAATCGCTTGAACCTGGGAGGTGGAGGATGCAGCGAGCCAAGATTGCCCCACTGCACTCCAGCTGGGTGCACTCCAGCACTGCACTCCAGTCCCCTTGAGACTCTGTCGCAAGAAAAACAAACAAACAAACAAAAATCACATCTATATAAATCTGGTCATGTTATTCCATGGTTTTCCATCATGCTTTAAATAAAATCACCATGATGACAGTGACCTTCTGATCTGGCCACTGCTTATGTCTCAGATCTTATAACTCTCTCCCTCCCTCTCACTTCTATAGCCACATAAGCTTTCTTGCCCCACTATATATGCTCACATCTCATGGATCTTGCACCTGCATCCTCTGCCTGCAACGTCTTTTCCCCAGATAGTCCTGTGGCTTACTCTCTCATTTTATTCAAATTCCTACTCAAGTAGTACCTTCTAATAGATATCTTCTGCAGCTATTCTATCTAAAGTAGCAAGGTCCCCTGCCCCCAATTTCTACCTATTCTCTATCTCCTTATTCTCTTACCCTTTCTTCATTGCTTTTGACTCTGTAACATAATTTCAGATGGCGTTATTTATTTATTTTCTTCCTCTCACCTCAATTAAGCACATTCTGGGAGGTTAGGCCATTCCACTCTCATAATTTCAAAGCCTAAAACAGAGGATGGCATTTTAGTAGGTTTTCAGTCAATATCTGTCAAGTGAATGAATACATATCTCATTCTTTATCCTTTGAAGAGGGGCTCATATATTCAACACACTTACAGGTAACCCATCATAGATAGTCCAAAACAGCAGCCTTAAACCTTGAGTCTATGAAGTGAAGTTTGAGCTTCACTCCAGTTAATTAATCCAGTCTTGGTATCATTCTAAATTTGGAGGAAGAAACTGTCTTTTATAGTCAGTCTTGGCTGGGTGTCCATTCCTTGTTCAAGCAGCTGACATCAGAGATCAGGCTTCAAGGCTAAAGCTCTTAAGCCATAAATAGGGCAGATTCGCTAAGAAAAAGGAATAGAATGGGCTAAGATGCTCGAATCTTAGGTATTGGGTATTTTAACCTCATCCTCCCCTCCACTGTCAATATTCTAAGACTTTCCTGACTGCTAATTTTCAGGGAGCCAGGAAATAAAATCCCTTCACAGAGTGAAAACTCAAGAGTTACATTGTCAAGAAAAAATGGCTAAGGTAACACATAGGCCAGAAATCATGGCAAGTAGATGCTAACCCAAGCCTATAATTTGCTCATAACTAAGAGTTTTAATCTTGAGATCAAAGTAAAATGCCAAGATCAAAGTCAAAGGAATGCGGCTGAGGAGAAGAACATAAAGTAATCTCAAAGACATGAAGGCAAGAAGAAAGTATGCCCCAATTAGAAATCAGATGCAGTCCAGGTTGCAGTGTGGTTGGCTATACACATGGGAATGGCCACTGGGGGAGAGGAGGGAACATTGACACTCAAAGATTTAAGACAGGCAGGAAGAAATAAGCATGTGGGCTTCTATGGTTGGAATATGTCCCTCCGCCAGGCACAGTGGCTCATGCCTGTAATCCCAGCACTTTGGGAGGCCAAGGTGGGTGGATCACTTGAGATCAGGAGTCCGGGACCAGCCTGGCCAACATGGTGAAACCCCATCTCTACTAAAAAAGTACAAAAACTAGCTAGCATGGTGGAGTGTGCCCGTCGTCCCAGCTACTCAGGAGGCTGAGGCACAAGAATTGCTTGAACCCCGGAGGCAGAGGTTGCAGTGAGCTGAGATCACGTCACTGCACTCCAGCCTGGGTGACAGAGGGAAAACTCCATCTAAAAAATAAAAAGAAAAAGAATATGTCCCTTAAAGTTCATGTCTTGGAAATTTAATTCCTAATGTGAAAGTTTTGAGAGGTGGGGAGGTTTTAAGAGCTGATTAGGTCATGAGGGCTCTTCCTTCATGAAAGGATTAATGTTACTTTCATAGGAGTGGGTTTAGAATCACAACAGTGAGCTCGTTATAAAAGGAAGTTTGACTCCCTTTTGCTCCCTCAAATGTTCTCTCTCGCCCTTGTGGATACTTTCCACCATGTTATGACGCTGCAAGAAGGCTCTCATCAGATGCTAGCACCATGCTGTTGCACTTCAAAACCTCAACAACCATGAGCCACATCAATTTCTGTTCATTATAAATTATCTGGCTTGTGGTATTCTGTTATAGTAGCACAAAACAGACTAAGACATGGATTGAGCATGAGGAAATAGGTAAGAAATTGAATTCTTACCTATTATTTGATAAGAAAGTCTTTCACAAGAGGGTAGACAGAGCAGTACCCCTTAGAAGCAGATCAACTAGGATTGAGCTCTGATTGCTGGAAAGAATGTCTACATACTGCAATTATAGGCCTTTCTGGTTTGAGAAGATGCGTGCTCTGTCCCGAACAAAAGGCTGAGCTCAGCAGCAGGCAGTGATTGTAGTTGGGCGCTAGGCCCAGGAGATTTCTCATGGTCCTAATAACCAGCTTCCATCATGAGCCAATCCATCATGTACACTATTTCTATGTTAATGTTGTTAAAATGACATTAACAGCATGTCATTCCTTTGTTCAGAAGCCATCAGTGACTCATTGACGCCTAGTGGATGAAGTACAAATGTCTCAATCCTGCACTTACAACTTTCCATAATTTACACTAAAGAGTTCATTGTACAAGAACCAAAGAATGCAGGACTGGACATTTGTGTCCTCCAAAAAGAGATATGCTGAATTTCTAACCCCCAAAATCTTAGAATGTGACCCTATTTGGAAATAGGGTCCTCACAAATTCAACTAAGTTAAGATGAGGTTATTAGAATGGGTTCTAATCCAATACTACTGGTGTCCTCATACAAAGGGGGAAATTTGGACATAGACGGCACAGAGAGAAGATTATATGAAGACACAAAGAGAGAAGATGGCTATGTGATAGTGGAGGCAAAGAGGGGAGTGATGCATCTACCAAGCCAAGGAATACCAAGGGTTGCTTGCCTTGGCATCAGAAGCTAGAAGACTCAAGGAAGGATTCTCTCCCAGAGCTGTCAGAGAGAACATGATGCTGCTGACACTTTGACTTCGTACTTCTAGCTTCCAGAACTGTGATAGAATTCATTGTTGTTGTTTTAAGCCATCTGGTTTATAATATTTTGTTAAAGCAGCCCTAGAAAACTAACATATTGAAAAAGGGGC
This sequence comes from Pan troglodytes, assembly GCF_028858775.2. Classification (NCBI taxonomy): domain Eukaryota; kingdom Metazoa; phylum Chordata; class Mammalia; order Primates; family Hominidae; genus Pan; species Pan troglodytes. Next base: position 58,943,722 of record NC_072419.2, on the reverse strand, counting down.
ATACCAGGATCTTCTATTTAATGTCACATGGGAAAAGTGACCAATATCTCAGTTTGCCCGGGTTTTCTCAGGGATTTTCAGTGATAAAACTGGGAAAGTCCCAAGTACACTGTGACAAGTTGGTCACCTGGTGTGGCAGCCTCCTCCCTTAGTAGGCAGAGTTCCAGGGAGGAAGTAAAGCAGCTTTCACCAAGTTCCTCTTTCGAGGGTAAAGTTAGGGAAAACTGTTAGGTAGGATATGGCAGCCTTAACCAATGCACAGGGACAAGGAAAGGTCAAGAGACTCTAAATATAAATTTAACATGAAGGTCCTAGAAATTATGATTGGTGAACTAGTCCCCACAGGAGCTAAATCAGGAGGGAGATAAAGCAAAGGGTAATTTCATCTCGGGGAGATGATGAGAAATAAAAATAGTCCATATTTGGCACTCCTGGAGCAGATTCACCAAATGTTCCCCAGCACTGGTATTTTTTAAAATTTGTATTTGTTTATACAATAGGTAGAAAGATACCTTTTTAGTATGAATTTATTTCTTGTTAGGGTCAAGCACTTTCAAATATTTACTAGCCACTTGTGTTTCCTCTTATGTGAATGGAGTATTTGCCCATGTTTCTCCCATAGGTTTTAGTTTTGAAAAATTGGTTCACATGAGTTCTTCAATAGTCAATATATTTACAATGCATGTGCCACATATGTTGCACCTATCTATCCATGTTTATAGTATGCTTTTTAATGCGGTCTATGTTGCTTTCAAAGTATAGAAAATTTATTTAAATTGTTGATGTTTCCTTTGTGATTTTTAACCATTTTTTTAAAATTTTGCTCTTAGGCAGTCCTTACCCACAATTTAAACTTGTTTTTAATTTTTGATAAGTAATGGTAATATTTTATCCTTGGAAAGAGAGGAGCATGAGGTTAAAACAGTCATCATTCCATTTTATTTTAAAAAGTCATGTCATCTTTACTTACTATACTAAATGGCTCTTGTTCTTCCTTCCTATGGCTGGCACAGCATAAGCCAGTGCCTGGACTAGGGTGAGGGGAATAAGGTGCCAAGGGCACCAAATGGAAGGATTAAATAGTAATTAACTAATTAGTATGTTTGAAAACATAAATACAACACTAAAAATCCAAAGAGTGACAGAGGGTAACAGGGGAAGCAATGTTAGAAAAGTAAGTAGGAGAGTAAGAAGAGAATGAAACAACTTTAAAAATTGGTATCAGAAATAAAATAGAGAGGAAATTTCATTGAGGTGAGGTTGTGAGGATGAATTGAAAATTATTATTTCCTTGTTAATGAATGCAATCGATACTGGAGAAACATATTAATTATTGCTCATTTTTATGTTATTTTGTACTTATAGAACTTACCTGTTTAAGCCCTATTTCACAGTTTTGCTATGTGATATCTTTGGCTAGAAGAAGCGAAAGAATGGTGTCTTGAAAAACTGAAAGTCAAGATTCTTAATGGAATACAGTCCATATTCTATTCCTTCCTTATCCACTTGAAGAATTAGCATTCTCAGGTCTCCGATAGACTGCAACTGCTCTCTTTCCTTCTGCACCTAGCATCCCAAATGTCAACATGGACTTGGGGGAGCTGGCTGTGAGCTTGCCTTCCACTCTCTGTACTACTGGGGTACCACAGAAAGGCAGTTGGTCTTTGTCCTGGCTCCTGACACATATTTCTTAAGTTCCTTGTAATTTCCTGCATAATAAGGGTGACAGAAGCATCTTTTGCTCAAATTAGGTGACTCTTGGTGGGTCCCTAGATAGCTTCAGGATGGGGAATAGTTGCCAGAAAGACCAAGCCTTGATTAAAAGCATGGAACTTTTAGCTCCCAACCTCCACCTCCAAGGAGGGGAAAGGGGCTAGAGATTGAGTCAATCATCAATGGCCAACGATTTAATCAATCATGTCTACATAACGAGACCTACATTACAAACTCAAAATGACCAGGTTCAGAGAGCGTTCCGGTTCACAACCACATCTGTGTGCCAGGAGGGTGGGTCACCTCAACTCCATGAAGAGAGATGCTGCACTCGGGATTCATCTAAACTTTGCCCTACGTACCACTTTATCTGGCTGCTCATCTTTATCCTTTATAATAAACCAGCAGAAGTAAGTTAAGTGGTTTCCTGACTTCTGTGAGCCATCCTAGCAAACTGTCAAAACTGAGGATAGAGTTGTGGGAACCCCCAGTCTATACAGCTGGTTGGTCAGAAGTATAGGTGACCTGGGATTTGCAATTGGCGTCTGAGCCCTTTAACTTGTTGAATCTGTTGCTAATTCCAGGTAGATGGTGTCAGAGATCAACTGAATTATTGGACACCTAGCTGGTGTTCAGAGAATTGGATAATTCGTTGATGTGAAAAGAAACCTCTGATTTGGTGTCAGAAGCATTGTTAAGTAAAAACAGTTCAACTGTATAACTTCCCCTTTCTTGGGAATTCCCTTGCATCATTTCTGCCTTTGATAGCAGAGCTTAGTGGCTCTTTTGATCTCATCATCCAGAAGTACAAAGTTCACCTTTTAAAGGAGAAATAATTACATAAAATATTGCATTTTTTAATTATATATGTAACTTCTCTGAAGTAAGATTTAACATGTATAGGGCAATATTAATCGATTTAATGTGGCTCATCCTTTGTTTTAAATTAAATTCCCCTAAAAATAATTTTTATGTATAAATTCCTGATAAGTTGTGTTTTCTTTTTATGTACTCCCAACATTTATCAAAGACTAAATAATTCCCACTGACAGATGGTGTTTTTACTTTTTTTTTTTTTTTTTTTTTTGAGACGGAGTCTTGCTCTGTCTCCCAGGTTGGAGTGCAGTGGCGCGATCTCGGCTCACTGCAAGCTCCGCCTCCCGGGTTCACGCCATTCTCCTGCCTCAGCCTCCCAAGTAGCTGGGACTACAGGCGCCCGCCAACACGCCCGGCTAATTTTTTGTATTTTTAGTAGAAACGGGGTTTCACCGTGTTAGCCAAGATGGTCTCGATCTCCTGACCTCGTGATCCGCCCGTCTCGGCCTCCCAAAGTGCTGGGATTACAGGCGTGAGCCACCGCGCCCGGCCGGTGTTTTTACTTTAAGTTGCACTTTCCTATAATGTGATTTCAACATATAGGAAAAACCAAATCATTCCATATATTTTTTTCTATACACATAACCTTGATATGTATGGAATCTGGGTGCTTGGAATTTAGGTTAACAAGATGGATGTGGCCTTTTACATCAGGAAGTTTAGTATGGAGAGTGTGTTAGGGAATGACTTCCCTCTTCTGGCCTAGAAGTTCTCCCTCTCTTTACTACAGCACTTAGTTGGTGGATGGGAATGGTCCACAGGCTCTTAGAAAATTTGTTGGTGTGCAGCAAACAAGCTCACCTCTATTGGTTCCTGGCAGGAAGGAGAGATGCAGCAGCAACTCTGCAATTGTGAGCAATAATTTCCAAGAGAGATGTAAGACTGTGCTAATATTGTCAACACCTTGTTGATTAACTTTCTTTGGAAGAGCATGTATAGCAACTAATCAATAACAAGTCCAAGTCTTCTCTTCTCCTACTACTCACTCTTTGGTTGATGGAGGTTAAAAAAAAAAAAACTTATGTTTATGTAATTTTTAACAACTACCAGAACAAATCCTGAGTCAATGTTTGACAATCTAAATCCCTTTAAAGTCCTCCTAGGGATTGCAAGTTGTTTATTGATCAAATCCTCATGTTTAGAAAATGAATTCCTCTATGAAATTGGGGGAAGAAATTGCAGTCATATGAATGAGTTGGTCTTTTCTTCCAAGGCCAATAGTGAAATAATTTATAGAGAAGAATTATAAGTGAATTAGCAATTGAGACACTGGGACTTATCTTCAGAGGAGAAAATCTAAATATTTGTCCGATTGAAAATAGTCACACTTCTGTCTGTTAAAGAAAAAAGTAGACAAGAGACACAGTACTTAAGTCCTAAGAAGAGTGGCTAGAAAATGAGGATTTAAAATTTTATCCAAGAAAAATGAAATAAGCACATTTTTACCCATTTCTCCTTTAAACTAGTTACATCTGTTGAAATTACACATTTATAGATATTAACAATTTGGATAGTTGAGCAATTCTTTATTGCATTTTGTTCCTTAACTATTACTTTTAAGCAGGAGTGATACTAAAATAATCAGCAACCTACATAGCACTGGCATGGCACTAACCAATCAGAACAGACATTCCCTTGTGCAGGCTTTTTTTTTTTTTTACGCTTTACTCTTTACTCTTTACTCTTCATTCTATAGCTGCTTGATCAATAAGGAGTCTTAGTGTAGGACCTTAGGTGAGCAGGATGAGGTAGGGGATCTTCAGAGGAAACTAGAGAAGGAGGAACATATAAACTAGTATGGCAATACCAATCATCCTTGCTGAATATCAACTCTTAAGTCCAAAGTCAAACTCCATTATAAAAGACATCACAATACCATACCAGTTTTTTGTTGTTGTTGTTGTTGTTGTTTTTGCTGGGATACTATTTTGTCTTAAGCAATTGTGTTATTAGCATAATCCTAATTATACATTCTTGAGTTAAAGCTGAAAGAAAAAACCTGAGGTGTAGTCCTCAGGTTAAATGTCAACGAGGAAATGCAAGGTTCTTAACAAAACAGAAAGTTTTAATGTTATGTGCTTTTCATTCCAACCTCTTCTTTTTTCATGCTCCTAAATGTTTTGGTATGTTGCATTTAGTTTGGATGGTATATTAATCAGGGTACACCAGAGGAAAAAAAAGACCAATGAGATGAGGGGAGAGAGAAATAAGATTTTTTTTTTTTAATTTGCTCATGCAATTGTGGGGGCTGGCAAGTCCAAAATCTGTAGGGCAGACAGGCAGACTGGAAATTCAAGTACGAGTTGATGTTGCAGTCTAGTGTCTGAATCTGCAGGTAGGCCAGCAGGTAGAAAAGTCAGGCAGGGTTTCCATGTTCCAGTCTTGAGACATAATGGTGTCTTCGTTTGGAAACCTCAGTCTTTGCTCTTAAGCCTTCAATGAATAGAATAAGTACCACCCATATTATGAAGAAAGCAATCTGCTTTACTTAAAGGCAATTGCTTTGAATGCTAATCACATTCACAAATATCTTCACAGTAACATCTAGACCACTGTTTGACCAAATAACTGGGCATCATAGCCTTGCCAAATTGACACATAAAATTAGCCATCACAGATAAGTATTTCTGAAACTTAATAATAGGAAGGATGATGGAACTGCTAAGGTATGGCAAAATAAAAAACCCATGACTAATTCAATACCTTTAAATATGTACTTTATGCTGGGCCCAGTGCCAAGTGCGTCTCTCTTCTACACCTTACAATAGCTTGAAGGGGTAAATATTGTTATTATTCCACTTTGTACATGACCAAACAATGGTTAGGAGAGATTGCATCACTTTGCTGTATTAATTTCCTATTGTTACTATAACAAATTAGCACACATGCTGTGGCTTTAAAACAACACAAATTCATAATCTTACAGTTCTGGAGGTCAACAGTCAAAACTGGGTCACACTGGGCTAAAATCAAGGTGTCAGCAGGGCTGTGTTCCTTCTGGAGGCTCTAGGTCTAGAGGAGAGTCCATTTTCTTACTTTTTCCAGCATTTAAAGGCTTCTTATATTCTTTGGCTTGTCATCTCTTCTTCTATTTTCAAAGTCAACATGCTAGCAGTTTCTAACCTCTCTGATTCTGACCTCCTTTTTGGGATGACATTTGTTCCACTCAGATGATTCACGATAATCTCCCACCTCAAGGTTCTTAACATAATCGTATCTGCAAAGTCCCTTTTGTCAGGTAAGGCAACATATTCACAGGTTTCAAGGATTAAGACACTAGCATCCTCAGGGAGCCATTACTCGGCCTGTCACACTTGCTTAGTCTCACACAGCTGATAGTAGTGAAGTCAGGATTCAAACCCAGTCCCATCTAACCCCAGAGTCAATGATCTTGACCATGGTGGCTTTTCACCTCCCATAAATACCATGCAAAAGTAATTTAAGTCATTAGAGTGACTATGTATTTGAGCATGAGCATGAGCAGCGATCATCAAAAGCATTTGTCATAGAGAAGCAAGCAGGTTCACAAAGCACTGCTTAGTAAATTATCCACAGGCACATGAAAAAGCTTTGTTACAAAGAATGCTTACACATCTGGAATTTTACTTCCATGACCAACCGAAAAAGCGAATTATTCAGGCTTCCAACACTAAAATGATGCTTCTCTGATCACATAGACTAGCTACAAAGCCAAATTTGGAGAAGACTGAATTTTTAAAGAGTATCTTGGAAGAAGAAAGAAAGGAGACAAACAAGGATGCTTTAATGCCAAAATTAGGGCTACTGTCCTCACACAGAACACCCCAAAATCTCAAGGATCAGTTTGCAGACTTGACCAGCTCCAAGAAGCCACATGGATAAAATAGGGTTGGGAGGATTTGGAAAATAAAGCTTGGAATCCACCAGCTTGTGACAGAAGGAAGAAGGATGTATTTATTTGGATAAAGAGAGTTCAAAATAAAACTCCGAAAAAATCACAAATAAAATCACCCAAGGAAAATGAAAAATAATAAAACAAACAATCCCGTGTGAACACACTGTCTATTCTCCTTTAACGGTCTTTTTGCTAATTCCTCAGTTCACCACGTTGCAAGACAACATTTTAAAAATGACCATGGAAACAGCCTGTTCGAAGGGCTGGCAGCAGAGCACAGTGGGCAAGGATGCCCTGTTTACAACGCAGGTGCACACACACACACACACACACACAAACTTAAGTTGATTTTTCAATAACTTGATTTCTACTTCCATTTTCTCTGCCCTGGGAGATATTTGGCTGTTGATTTAGAGATGCGATCAGCTCTGAAATACTACTTTTCTCCTTATTTTTATGAGAAGGAAGAGTAAACAACAAGAAAAGAAATTTCCATCTGCCTTCTATAACACTTCCCGAGGAAAAACTGATTGCCTTATAATAGGCAGCAGCGGTTCTCAATTGGTGCTATTTGTGCCCCAGTGGGCATTTGGCAATGTCTGGAGACATTTTTGGTTGTCAGAATAGGAGGTGGGGAGGCAGGTACTATTGGCTTCTAGTGGTAGAGGGTATGCTGCCAAGCATCCTACGATGCACAGGACAGCCCCTATGACAAAGAATTATTCAGCACAGAATGGCAATAATAATAAAGGTTGAGAAAGCCTGACCCATAGCCTAGCGGATAAGAACAGGGCTCTGGAAGTAGATAGCCGGTATTCAAATCCTGGCTTCACTACAGACTAGCTGAACACTTCAATGTTTCCATACCTCCACTTCCTTATCTCTAAAAGAGATAGCAAATGCACCCACTTTAGAGGGTTCTTGTGGGCATCAAATAAGTTAGTCAAGGTAAATGCTTAGAGTACAGCCTGACAAATAATATGCATATCACAAATGATGCACATATTCTTAAATATATCTTCGTAGACTACTAACCTCACAGGCTCAAAATTGCTTACCTGTTTAGCTTCCTCAACTCCCTCACTGAAGTGTGAGCATCCTAAGGACAACACTGGATCTTAATTGTTTGCTTCACCTCAGCACCAAGCACAGAGGTTAAGGAGACTTAGAAGAAATGAGATGCCAAAGATCCAATCCACTGTTGGTAGCCATTGTCATTGGCCATCGCCCACATCCACTCAGCCCTGGGCACTCTGGGCCCCATGGCTTCATGTTCTCTATGACCGAAGGCTTTCTCTGACCTGAAGTGCCAGGGAATACATACCGCCAGTAAGCAGCCCTCAATCAATAACAGATGGAATTGGTGTATTAATATCCCAGTTCCCCCGGCCCTCACGAGCATCACTGTGAGGTACATGTTCCCCACTGTCTCAGGCTTCCCTAGCAGGTGTAAGCTCCAATTGCCCAGAACAGTGCCTTGCTTGATAACATGCCCTTTCCTGATTGCCTTCCCGTCCTTGTCTCATTTTCCCCCTCTTCCGCCACTGTTTTGTGGATTTACCTCCCATGTAAGCGACTGTACTCTGACCCTGGTCTTCGAGCTGGCACCTGGAGGAACTACAACTAACACAGCACTCTAGGAGTAGGATGGGCCAATTTCTCCAGGAAGATGATCTCCCTGACTAAATATTCCTGCACATTTGTGGGAGATAAGAAATCACAGTACTTGGACTCAGGCTCCACTCCTGTCCATTTCTCATCTCTTGGGAAGCAAGTCCCTTTCCACAAGATGGCAGGTGCTGAAATGGGAAGTAGAAGGGGAAAAAAATCCATTTTCAGAGTGATGAACTAAATAATTTGCCTCCAGGTCTGAGATGGGTATTAAATGAAACTTGAAGTAATCTTCCCAGCAGAGCTTGGGGGCACCTGTGACTTTTAAATGGAGCTACTCTGTTTCTAGGGAAATACATACTTTTAAAAATTACGCTTGAGGATAAAAGCTTCCAACAATAAATCTCCCGGAGGCGCACTCCTCTAGGGACAATATACTGGGAAATCTTCAAAGAGGGTGCTCGGTTTATCACTTCGTGTCTCTTTCCCACTGCAGAAGGAAATCCCTTTGTTTCCACTGAGAAATCAAGTCCACTGGGACCTCTTTGAAGGACCAAGAGTTCTTCAGCTCCTCCCATCCCCACCCCTTAAAGACCACAGATCATTTCATTCTGAAAATAATCCTTTGGGGGTTAAATGCAGACAGCATATTAACAATTGATGCTGTTCCTCTTGACCTGAAGAAAAAAAAGAAAATCAAGCACACAAATAACAAAAAGTACTCATTCCTGCTGTGAAATAAAAATATAATCTCACATCTGTTCCTTTATCTTTCACGGAAAACCAGGTGATACTATTACTAAGAATTTGTTGAGCACTTACTATGTGTCTTAGTCTGTTTTCTATTGCCTATAACAGAATACATGAAACTGAGTAATTTATAAAGAAATTTATTTTTCACAGTTATGGAGGCTGAGAAGTCCAAGGTCAGGGGAGTGCAGCTAGTGACAGTCTTCTTGCTGATGGCGACTACAGAGTCCTGAAATGGCCCAGGGCATAGCATGGGAAGGGGGCTAAATATGTTAGCTCAGGTCTCTCTTGCTCTTCTTATAAAACCACGAATCCCACTCCTATGTTAATTAATTATCCATTAATCTATGAATGGATTAATTCATTCATAAAGTCAGAGCCCTCATGACGCAATCACCTCTTAAAGGACCGACCTCTCAGTACTGCCACATTGGAGATTAAGTTCCAAGAACAGTTTCAGAGGTGACAAACATTCAAACTATAGCATTATATATAAGGCATTTAAATTTATCTCACTTAAAAACTCCACAAGATAAATAACAGTATGTCCATTTTACAGATGGAGAGTCTGAGAGGCAAAGCTTTAAAAAATTGATGAAGTTTATGCAATTAGCTCATAAATAGCAAAGCTGGGATTTTTTTTAACCCAGGAGAGCCTGACTTTAGAATTCTACACTCAGTGATTACCTTACATGAAACTTAAGTCAATTTAACTAATAAACATCATCTGAGGAAAGCTGATTAATTATTCCACTAGATATCAGGCAAGAAAACAGGGAGCGTATAAAAACTGACAGTCGTCAGAGGGAAAAGCCCAATGAATGGGGAATAATTGCTGCTGATGGCCAGTGAAGTCTTTCATCTAAGATTCCATAATCATCGTAAACTTTATTTCTCATATGTATATGAAACATGCGTATAACTACAACGCAGTTGTTGAAGAATCTAATTTGCAGGAAAATGAAATTAAATATAGGAGTAATAGAATTAATAGAAAAATGAGACTTGGAGATGAATCTACCCTCACTAAAGAAAATGAGGAAAAGAGACCCATGTTCTACTGCACCGAGACCAGCACTGTGACTGAAAAACCTCTCAGTTTCCTGCAAAGTGAATGTGCTAAATTCTCTTCACATTCCCCACCTGCCTCACACTCAGAGCTGTGTGTCAGACTGCCCTAGCCCAATTCTGAGCTCCAACACTCACTAGCTATAGGGGCTTGAGAAGTTCCCTCATCTTTTGTGAGCCTCTGCTTCTCACTAAAATGCAGCCAGAGCTAATAACTTCATCAAAGGATTGTTGTGAAGATGAAATGAGCAATGCATGCAAAGGCATGACTCCGTGACCAGCAAGTAATAAGCACTCAGTAATTATTCCTGGGTCTCTTTCTGCCCTCACCTGAATCCTGAGAGTGCCAGGCAGTGCACACAGACACCACTGGCCCCAAGCTCTATCCAGTGGCCTTTGAGCTTGGCTTCCTTTGCAGACCAGAGTAAAGAAGGGAAACGGTTAGGTGAACTAGCCTCTGCATTGAGTTCCTGGCGGGGGGACTCTCACATTGGTGATTCAACCATTTATAGGACTCCAAGTTCAGGGGAGGGCCCTCTTTCATTCCCAGCCCCCTGGGATGAGATCTTACGGGGATGAGCCTAGAAGAAAATCCAGCTGTGAGTGCATGGATTCTCATGGCGCTTTAGGATGCACTGAGCAGAAAGAAAATGCTTATAACCAGGGGGAGATACATAAACAGGTGGGTGTTAGGAAGACTGATGAGTGGCCCAGAACATGAACTCTTTCTTCAGAGGTTCACAAAAACAGCCCTTATTGACTGAAATTACTTTAAAGAAATTATTCCTAGTCCTCATCATAAATGAATAAAATTGTTCCTTTATCTCCAGTTTACAGGTTGGATTGATCTCAAAGTTCAAGTATCTTACCATAAAGCCCTAGTTGGGAAGAGGCTGATTTGGAATACAGACTCAGACATCCTGATTCTGCACCCTGTAATCTTTTCTCTCTCCCTTCTGTGTCCCTCTTGAGTGATTAGTGTTTCTACAGATACCTGGAAACAGTGGGTTGTAGACAGAGAGATGAGCTGCTCAGCTCAGACCTCCCTTCAGGAAAGGCCTTACCATCTAGCTGAGGGGTGTGGGTCAGCAGACTGTACCCCCTCCCCACTCCTTGCCATCTGTTTTTGAATTCAGGGGCTGCCACAGCTGCAAAGTGCCAGCTGCACCCAGGTCATGCTTTCGGAGCAGCCCCCATAGTGATACAGCAAGGTGGGGGCATAAAGGCCCAGTCATTTCTGTCCAAGGCAGGATGCTCTGATAGGCAATACCAGCCCCAGAGCTCCCCAAAGGGTTGGCAGGGGCTTTATCAGAGTTGCATGTCAGTTCAACGTCTGCCTGTGCCCGATCTTGCTTTCTCCCCTTCTTTTTATAGGTGTTAATCCCAATAAATACCTGAAACTCCCAATTCTGCCTCCAAAGAACCCAACCTGCAGTACAAAATGAAGTACAGAGTGTGGTCTACAGAGCCACTCTGATCCTAAAATCACAATCATTCCCATTCAGAGGGCCCAGGGAACTCAGGTCTTTTAAGCCACAGAAAGATAGGCTCAGGTAGGGAAAAACAGAAGTTGAGTTTTGGAGTCAAAAGACCCCTGTTGGACCCTTAGCTCATCCACTGTCTATCTCTGTGTTAAGCAATCCAGGTGACCTCACTCAACCTTATAGGAAAATTAGAACTAATATTACTTCATGGGATCAATCGAGAAAATGCAAATAAAAATCACAGCGCATTTTATAATGCTTATCACTGTCATCCTGACATATCCCCCTCATTCCATTATAGATGAATGGGCATAGTTATTTGTGGCATGGGAGAAATGCTTCTCTCTTTCCCAAACTCAATTCCCCTCTCACTAAAGGAGAGTAAATTCCATTCTTTTCCAAAACTCTCCAAAATCAGCAGGCCCAGCAGCAAGAAAGCGAGGAACATTGTTATTCTTGAACAGCAGAGCTATAGCATATAATTAAATCATTAAGAGGCAAATTAACTCCTCTAGCAATACTCTTCTAAGTATTTGTGGGCAAACCCATTAGCATTGTGCCAGTAAACTCTGAAATTTCTTTGCATGCAGACTGAGTAACTACAGCCTCAAAGGAAAGGGGTGGGGTGGGTAGTGCGGTGCACGGTGATTTGACCTACCATGGAGATATACGGGAGTGTTAGGGTGGGGAATAGACAGGATGCTAATGATGTGTTGTGACTATATTTCATAAACCCTTGAAAATACAGCTGCCAAATTTCTTCTACATAGAGCCAACAATAAATCTATTTGTTTCCCAGGAAAACCATTCAAGAGTTTTTGGTTTCCCATTCACTTAGTCTTCATTAACTGCCCCCAATTTTGCTGAATTCACTCAGCTTGGATTATTTGATTCTGGAGAGGACATAGCTAGGCAGGGTTACTGAGTCAGTAGAATGGGCATCTTCCAGTGGGACACTTTGGAGCTGTTTATTTAGCAGGGTTTTCAGAATAATGAATATAAAGTGGGCTTTGACTCTGTAGCCAAATATATATTTATGCTATTGACTCAAATTCAAGCTGATCAATCTGGTTGGCTGTCTGTGGCCTTCAATTCTTCAAGGCTTGAGTGTTTTAGTCAATATGTTGATCATTTATATGATGACCCTGCTTAAACCATTTAATAAAATGTAAACAACATGAAAGTGTATTGGAAGTCAACATAGCTCATTATTGTTGCTTATACACTTCATCGAAATCCTGAGCAGGGCATCTGACCTGATTGGAGGTTTCCTCCAGAGTCATACAATAATTTCAGCTGTGAAAAAAGAATTTTATGGCATGTAAGATTAGCCCACACTAATGCAAGGTCAAAAATAATAGAATCAATAGGCAAACTCAATACTGTTAACATTTTGAGAAAATTACTACCAGAAAACAATGTCAACAACAGATTGAAATGGGTCTCCAAAGTCGTCCCATTGATTTCCTTTCACTTTGGTGACAATCTAACTCTTTCTTTTATGCAATATGGAATGTTTTAGCCTTCTTTTTCCCCAGCTCTGCTTTAAACACGGAATATTTCTGTTGTACTCTTTTTGACTGATGTCAAACATTACGTGTGTCAGAAAAACGTATATGGTTGTCCATATCTAAGACAACAGAATATGAAAATTTATTCCATCATGTGGAGCCTTTCATGGGTCTTTAATTTAGGGCTCAGTTGATAAATTCAAGAGTTATTTTAATTATAGCAAGGCATCCAAATGCAAATGTAAACAGTGTCATTAATAAATTATCAACTAAGTAAAAACCTAATACTGGAAACACACGGACTTGAACATAGTTTTATATCAAATATATTGCAAGCATTGTCATCACCCTTGATGTTTGAAGGAGAGTTTACAGTTTGGCAGATCCACGTTCTTTAGTATTGAGAAATCAGACAGTAGCCATGCATTAGCAATGGAGTTAGCAACCCCAACCCCACCCAAGACTTTTCTGCCCTAGTCTTCCCATTTTAGTCAAAGGCTCTATCACCCCCAACTCCAACCACTGATTTATTCAAACCAAAACCTTAGGAATTATCATTTCTCTCTCTCCCTCTTTCTCACAGCCAATCCATCAGCAAGTTGTGGCAATTTTAACTCCAAATTATATTCTGAATCCATTTACTGAACTCCGTCTCTGGTTATGCACTGCAGTAGCCTCTTTCCTGGTCTCCTTCTTCCTATTTTATATTGAACAGGGCATAACGATCACTTACAAACACAAATCAAGTCCTTAAAACTCTTTCATGGTGCCATTGCCCGTAGTATAAAACCCAGACCTCCATATCATTACCTACCAGGCCCTATATAACCTGGTCCTTGTCCACCTCTCCTTCCTCATCCTTGGTCACTCCATTCCTAACTTCCTCAGCTCCAGCCCCACTGTTCTTTTGTGGCTCAGAACATGCGAAACTCAATAATATTTCAAGGCCTTTGCGTGGGCTGTTTCTTCTTCCTGGCACATTTTTCTCCCAACCTTATTCATCACTGGTTTCTTCTCTTTGGCTAGGTCTCAGTTCTCCTGGAAGAACCTCTGACATGTCATCAAAGGGTGCCCTTAACCTCACCCTCATACCTCTTAGTTACTGTCATGTCATCAAAGGGTGCCCTTAACCTCACCCTCATACCTCTTAGTTACTTTTATCATCTTCATCATTTCTAATTAATATGAGATTCCTTAAAGAACTAAAAGTAGAACTACCTTTTTTTTATTATATTTTAAGTTTTAGGGTACATGTGCACAACGTGCAGGTTAGTTACATATGTATACAGGTGCCATGTTGGTGTGCTGCACCCATTAACTCATCATTTAACATTAGGTATATCTCCTAATGCTATCCCTCCCCCCTTCCGCCACCCCACAACAGGCCCCGGTGTGTGATGTTACCCTTCCTGTGTCCATGTGTTCTCATTGTAGAACTACCATTTGATCCAGCAATCCCACTAGTGGGTATCTACCCACGGGAAAGGAAGTCATTACACGAAAAATATACTTGCACATGCATGTTTATAGCAGCACAATTCACAATTGCAAAAACGTGGAACCAACTCAAATGCCCATCAATCAATGAGTGGATAAAGAAACTGTGGTATATATATATGATGGAATACTACTCAGCCATAAAAAGGAATTAATTAATGGCATTCACAGAGACCTGGATGAGATTGGAGACTGTTAATCTAAGTGAAGTAACTCAGGAATGGAAAATCAAACATCATATGTTCTCACTCGTAAGTGGGAGCTAAGCTATAAGGATGCAAAGGCATAAGAATAACACAATGGACTTTGGAACTCAGGGGGAAAGGGTGGGAAGGAGGTGAGGGATAAAAGACCACAAATTGGGTGTAACATATACTGCTCAGGAGATGGGCACACCAAAATCTCAGAAATCACCACTAAAGGACTTACTCATATAACCAAACACCACCTGTTCCCCAATAACCTATGGAAATAAAAAAATTAATAACAAATAAATAGAATCATAAAATATGGGGTCTTTTGTGACTAACTTTTTTCACTTAGCACAATGTTTTCAGGTATCACCCACGTTATAACACATATCAATACTTCATTTAAAAAAAAGGTTAATATTTATAACTGACTCCAATGTATAAAAGAAAAGGGAGGGGGAGAGCTGAATCATATTCTCTAACATATACCCCTTTGTTCTCAAGCTTGATTCACACAGACAACCAAACTCTATTCATTTATCCATTAAGGGCATTAGTACTCATCTTGCTAAATTTTCTTTGGAGTAATTTTTCAACCTTTCAGAGTTTCTCCCTAATTTCAGGGTTCTTGTCCCCTTCCCATAATGCACCTGGGCATCAGGGAAAGGTCGGTTCCTCATGGTGCCAGGAAGGCATTTCTGGCCTGTGAGCTCCCCTTTCATGACGGCTCCTTCTGTTCATGGTCTTCCGGCATTGCCCTTCACACTTACTGCAATTACTGTTGCAGAGGGTGGCCTCCCTGCTCAATGGGCATTCCAGGCTGGTGTCCACCAAGACGCAGTTGAGACCCATCAGTCCTTTGGGCTCTGTGTTGGCCTCTAGTGTTAATGACCCTGGATCTCACCATTGCTTCTGGGCATGAAGTCCCAGTCCCCTAAACTTCCTCTACCTGAACCCAGTCTTCTTCCAGGCAAAGAGTTCATACAACATTTCCATATCCCCATGAGTACAAATGGCTGCTTGTTTCCCACCATGTTGGGGTATGTGCAGTCCTGTGATGCTGCCCAGGCCAGCCTGTGTTACTATCCTTTTTCCTGCCTCAGCCTCCCAAGTAGCTGGGACTATGGGCGCATGCCACCACACCCGGCTAATTTTTTTTGTGTTTTTAGTAGAGACAGGGTTTCACTGTGTTAGCCAGGATGGTCTCAATCTCCTGACCTCGTGATCCACCCACCTCAGCCTCCCAAAGTGCTGGGATTACAGGCGTGAGCCACCGCGCCTGGCCGAGCAGTAATTTTTAAAAGTCTAAATACTATCAGTAGGCAAGGATGTAACAGAGGAAAATTCTTATGTAACACAGGAAAATTCTGATATACTGCCGGCAGGAGTATAAATTGGTAGAACTACTTTGGAGGTCAGCTTAGCACTATCTGGTAAAGCTGATGTGTATATCCACAACCATGTAATAAACCCATGCAACAAACCTGCACATGTACCCCTGCAAATGAATCTAAAATAAAAGTTAAAGGTTATATTTTTTTAAAAAATAGAAGCTGCCAGAGTTGCCCAGATGTGAACCATGTGGGCAGAGAAATGAACATACACAGAATATATTTGGAGATGGAGTCTACAGGACTGGCTTCTAAATGGCATACAGGGAATAAGGAGGGAAAGAGGCGTATCAAGGGCGAATCCAAGATATATGCAAATTGTTTCACATGAGGAACAGAACAGCTCTCCAGCTATGGAGAGCTGATATTCTTAGAATCTCAGTTAATAATACTAAACATCGTTGGTAACAAGGACTGTAGACACACAATAGAATTTAATCGCTGGTACCACAGTCTTATAATGGGAAATTACAATGCCCTGAATTTAATAGGTTTCATTTTTCAAAGTGAATATTTCGCTTTTACAATCTCTCACTGCCAGTGATGCTCTTGGATTAGAACTGATTGGAGAGTTTTCTTTTATCTAGAAACAAGGCCCTTGGCTATTCATACAGACTGGTTAGCTTTGTCCAATGGAAACAAAGGCCACTTGCCTTCCTCTTCCTCCTTTATGTTCCAATGTTTTTGATTACCTCAGACAGGCCTTCAATTTTTTTTTTCCATTTTAGCACAGCAGTGACAGTATAAGGAAAAATAAAAGTTGTCAGAAGACCTGAGTTCCAGTCCACCAACCCCAGCACTTGGATGGGTCACGCATCATCTGATCCCCAGGTTCCTCAACCGAGTTAATAATTACATTCTGCACATATTTATTGAGTAGCTAGTGCTTCAGGCTCTGTAACGTATTAGGGATATGGTGATAAAATCGTCCTCGCCCCTGACCTCACAGAGTTTACAGGATTCCCCATCCCCACCCACAAGCAAAATGTTTTGTAAAATTAATGGGACAGACAAATGTACACTTATTAGAATTTTTATAATTTATTTAGTCTTTTAAATGGCTCCACCTACCTTCTAATATGATCAATTATGATTCAAATGCCTGTTTTGCACATTCTGAAGAAATGATCACATACAGTTGTGGAGGTCTATAATCCCCCATCTGGAATTTTCAGGCCAAATATATTTCAAAATTCAAGTTTTACTTAGATTTTAGGTTAATAGGTTCAGATATATTAAATCATAATCTCAAAGGAAACTGAGGCTGATCCCTGTAATCAAGCCCAATATTTCTGCAGTGCAACCTAGCCTCAAATGTCACTATACACACACACACACACACACACACACACACACACACACACACACACACATACATATATATAGTCCTTATTCATCTTGCTGTGTGGGGTTATCCCTTAGTTCAATTTTGGCCATCAAGTGAATCATAAAACAAATTTAAAATAGCCAACTTTGGTCTTCAGGTGGTTTTTTTTTTGGATTTCAGAATTGCATGTAAGAAATTACAAGCCTACAGCTCATAATTTTGAAATAAGCAGGACATGGGTTGAGCCTTAAAAACCAAATTTATCAAAGATATTCATTACAATTGCATTTGCTATAATGGTATTTGACCTATAGATGACCCAGCTTTATAAATAAACTTAAAGCACCTCCAGGTCCATTAATATTTCATTGATCCATAAAATACTTTCAAGTACTTATATTTATCTGCCTCATAGAAAGACCGTATCTGATGTAGAAACCACATGCACAAAGAAAAGCAGCCTCGCTCTGGTGTCCTGGATCATAATTCACATGAACATTAGGAGTCAGCTCTAATATAATTTTTAAGGCCCCAGGAGGGACTAATGAAAGTTGGCATGACAGAATTGGACCATGCCATATGGTGGGTCAGCTTTTCCCATGCTCAGGATAGCAACATTAGAGTGATCTCTTTAAAATGCACATTGGAGCCAATGTCTTCCGCTTAAAACCCTCCAGTGGCTTCCCACAGCACCTGGAAGAAAGGCCAAATTCCTTAACTTGGTCTGGCACCATATGACCTCATCTTTCTCCATCTCTCCTGATGTTCCAACCACCTGGCCTTCTAATTTACAAAGTTCCCACCCACCTCAACACCTTTGCCCAGCTATTCCTCCTGCCTAAAAAGACTTGAACTGGCCCCATCCTTATTCCTAATGGCTTCTCTCCATCACTGAGGTTTCAGCTTAAAGGTCACCCACACAAAAAGATCCCTGACCACAACTTTATCTGAGGAAGGCACCCGGCACAGCCTTCATCAGGTTTTCTGCAGGAAAGCTGAGGCAGGGCAGGTGAACAGCTTAGAGCTGTCTAGTTTAAATAATTCTAGTGGGCTCTGGGACTTAAAGCTGTTCCTAGTTGTCTGATACCTGGCCCCAGGTTGATTTAGGGTAGGGGACATATTGGGCTGGTGTGTGAGAGTAAGCAACAGGAGAGGGCTCAGAGTATGAAATATGGATCACAGAATAAATGGAAACAACTTTAGTCATTAGTTTGGCCTTGTAACTAATGGATGTCAAATAGACAAATTCAGAAGCTATGGAAACACAGACCGGAGGCACACAACACTAAACCAAATATAAGACTGTTTTAAATAAGATAGAAGTTTATTTCCTTCATGCATAAAAGAAGTCCAAAAGTAACAAATCTAAGGCCAACATGGTCGCCCAATGGTGTCATCAGGGAACATATGTCCTTGTCTTTCCACTTCCCCAACCCAGCACAAGAGTCCCTTCTCAAGATCACTTTGTGCTCATTTCCCATTGCTGTTGTAACAAATGATCACTAATTTGGTGGCTTAAAGCGACATACATTTAGTATTGTACCATTCTGAAGGTCACAATCCAAAATCAGTCTTACAGTGCTAAGAAAAAGATGTCTAGGAAGACTGTGGTCCTTCTCAGGGCTCTAGGAGAAAATCAGTTCCTCGCCTTTTCCAGCTCCTACGGGCTGCCCACATTCCTTGACTCATGGCCTGTCCCTCCTTCTTCAAAGCGCATCACTCCAACCTCTGCTTCCAAAGTCTTTGACCCACTTGCTTCCTTCATCTAAGAACCTTTCTGATGACAGTGGGCCCACCTGGATAATCACCCCTCTCAAGATCCTTAACTTAATCACATCTGTAATGTTCCTTTTGCCATCTAAAGTAAGGTACTCACAGGTTTTGAGAATCAGGACATGCATATCTTTGGGGGGCCATTATTCTGTCACCATGCATCAAATTCTCCAGGGTGGCAGCTAGAGCTCCAGGCATCAAATACACATTCCAGGCAGCAGAAAGAGAAAGGAGTGGAAAGTGTCACTATCTCCACCTGCTTTAAGGAGCCTTCTCTGAAGTCCTCATAGCACTGTCTCTTATGTCTCTTTAGCTAGATTTAGTCATAATGCATATGTTCCAAAGAAATGCAAGAGAAGCAAGGAAATGCAGACTTTCATGCCAAGGGGTTATGTGCCCAGCTCAAAATGAAGGCTCGCTACTAAGGAAGAGGTGGAAATAAATATATGGAAGCCCCTAGCAGTCAATACTACAATCTCCAACAGCAATATAGCTGTCATGATTGCAGAAACCTTCTCTCTCTTCTGGCTGTTCTCTCTCACAGAGCTTGGACAGCCATCTGGGACCCAGCTGGTCCAGCCATAGACTGTGGAAATGTGACATGAAGCCATTCCTGCTGGAAAATCTGAGTCCTTTGAGGGCAGGGCAGGGCCTTGTCTTTCATGCTCACTTATTATTCTCAGTGCCTAAAACAGTGCCTGGTGCCCAACGGGCTTGCAGTAGCTGTTGATTGTGGAATGAGTCTAATCTCTTTCATGTCTAGTATACAGGTTCTCAACTGGAGGTAACTGTGACTCCCAGGGGACATTTGCCAATGTGTGGAGACATTTTTGGTTGTCACACTGAGATGAGAGGGTGACTGGCATCTAGTGGGTAGAAGCCAGTGGTGCTGCTAAACACCCCATAATGCCCAGAACTGCCCTCAACAACAGATGATTACCTAGCCTCAAATGTCAATACTGCCAAGACTGAGAAACTCGGCTCTATGATAGGGTGTCAAAATTCTTAGACCCCAAAATTCTAAATTTGTTTAAAAATGCCCACCATGAACTGCCTGCTAGGACTCTGGGTGGAAATAACCCCATTGCCCTCATGACAGAGCCCCATTGCCCTCCTGTTAAAATGTAAATTCCATGGGTGAAGGGTAAAGTGCCTTATGATTCCACCTACACTTGCCCGTCATGCCTTGGGGAACCTCCACAGCCATTCTTGCTGGAGAAACAGCCCCCTCCCTGCAGGTCACCAAACACGTTTCCATATCCACAAGCACCTTCACTCAAGACACTCCTTTCTCCTTTTTCACCTGTTTAATTTTTGTATATCGTCCAAGTACTAGTGCAAGAGCCATTTTCCTTTGGAAAACTTTTTCTGAAGTCTTTTTCATCTTCCCATCAGGGTGAGTCATCTTCTTGCCCAAACTCCCATAATACCTTCATCATGGCAGATCACTTCTTATTGATGTGTTAATTTCCCAGGGCTACTATGGCAAAGTACCACAGACTGGGTGGCTTAAAACCACAGAAACAGTGGGGCATGGTAGCTCACGCCTGTAATCCCAGCACTTTGGGAGACCGAGGCGGGTGCATCACCTGAGGTTGGGAGTTCGAGACCAGCCTGGCCAACATGGTGAAACCCCATCTCTACTAAAAATACAAAAATTAGCCAGGCGTGGTAGCGGGCGCCTGTAATCCCAGCTACTCGGGAGGCTGAGGCAGGAGAATCACTTGAACCCAGGAGGCAGAGGTTGCAGTGAGCCGAGATCACGCCATTGTACTCCAGCCTGGGCAACAAGAGTGAAACTCTGTCTCAAAAAAGAAAAAACCACAGGAAACATTGCCTCACAGCTCTAGAGGCTAAAAGCCCCAAATCGAGTTGTCATGCAGGTAATGCCTCCTCCGAAGGCTCTAGGGGAGGATCCTTCCTTACCTCTTCTAGTAGCTCCAGGGGTTCCTTGGCTTGTGGCAACATAACTCCAGTCTCTGCCTCTACTTCACATGGTCATCTTATCCCTGGGTCTCTCTTCTTATAAGGACACCAGTCATGTGGCATTAAGGGCCTACCTTAATTAGTTACCTCATCTTCACTAATTATATCTACAACAATCCTACTTCCAAATAAATTTACATTCTAAGTTATTGGGTGTTAGGACTTCAACATATCTTTTTGAGGGACAAAATTCAACCCGTAACAACTAGTATAATGATAAATAAATGTATTGGTCTTTGAAAAGAATATGAGAAAAATTCAACCAAGTAGGTTTAAGTTAAAGAGGAGAATGTTTTGGACATGCCAAGGAGGTAAATGTAGCTTCAGGCATAGTGGGATCCAGGAGCTCAAATACCAATCAAAGGGCTTGATATCTGTCAGTCTCTAAATTCCACTTTGCACTGTGCTCAGCTTCATGTTCAGCAAGATTTCTCTATGTGGTAACTCCCAGAAATTGTGGGTTTACATTACTCTTACACTTAGAATCCCTATCAAGTGCAAGTACAGCAGATAAGAACTTTTCTTCTGGTTTTTGCCAAATATATAATTGAATATTATAGCAATACTTGGGGTCAGGTAGCTAGCTGAACCTATTGCTGTGCTAACTGGCTCAGCCCGGTCCCATGTCCACACCTGGGGTTGGGAGTAGACATAGGGTCAGCCCTTTCTACAACTCAAAGTCCGAGAACAAGGAAGAATGATACCAAGGAAAATCAGAAAGAGGAGTGGATATATGGCTGGAAAATCAGCAAATACTTAGCACAGATAGTTTTTTGTCCCCTTTTTTCCCCGGAGATGCCAAGCAAGCTAATGTCAAAAGTGACATCCATCTCGACTGATTCTGTGAGAAACAACACCAGACAGAGTATTTGGCACATAGTAATCGGTCAATAAATGTTTGTCAAATTGAACTGAGATTTTCTTTTATCTGGTATCTTTCTGGCCCTCTCTGGGCATCTCTTCCTTTCTTTTGATCTAAGTGTCATGCATTTCTCCTCAAGTGCATCCCTCTTTTCTCATAAGTGAAAGTTGTAAACTATTCTAAATATAACTTGTCTTTTATTCTTCTTTCACAAAAGTATAATCTTACCATTGGTGGACAAAGACTTACTATGTAAAGCTACATGACTGTTATGATTGTGATGACAATGTGTTTGAATGCCACCTTTCTCCCCAGGTTCCCACCGAAGTCCTCAGAAGATGTGTGATTTATAAGAAAGAATATTATGCACAGAAAAATCCCAACCATTCATTTTCTGCCATTCTCATGTCACCCAGTGAACAGATGTTGATCAAAGAATAAGTCAACAGCAATTGGGTTCACCAGCTTTCGCCAACGGATCATAAAAGAGTTCATGATTTTAATCAAAGTTTGTCATCCATCCAGAACTTAATAAATGAATTTCCACCAAAAGGAAGTTTAAGCTTCTGAAAGTTACCTAGCCCAAGAGCAACACAGTGAACTGTGGGTTCAGAAAGAAAATAAAAATCAATCATGACAATTATTTTACTAAATTATCTTGAACTGCAGTGTATCACAAAGGCTCAGGTAAATGTCGACTGTCACACCAACAAGCAGTGCTGTTCCCATCACTGACCTTTTTCTTGTTAAAATGCATGTCAATATGCAAAATAGAAGTGTTCCATATGAGAACTGAATGCACGATCCATTTCGAGAATTTCCCGAAATAATCTGCAGGAAATGGAATTCAAGGGACAATTCGGTTTATCTAAAGACATGTACAAACAACCTTTAAAAATTGTCTTGTCTGAAGATTCGCTCCTTCAGTTTGTCAGCTCCTGTTTCAATGGATTCAGATCTGAGCTTGCTTCAAAATAAGATGCAGTGGAGTGGGATGTCCTGATGGCAAAACTTCCTGAAATATCTCATTTATACACAGGTCACTTCTCTGCCAACTTCCATCATCTAGAATATAACTGAAAACCCAGTGAAAAGCAAGAGAAATGGTCCTTTGAACAGCCCATATAGATGTAGTCAAACTCAAGCACTTTGCTAATTAGACAGCTACAGTCAGAACCTACGGACTCCAAACTCTTCTTAAAAATCTAACCATCTCAGTGTAACAGTGAAGGGCCTATCAGAAATCAGATGGCTCATTTAGACTGGGATAATTCAAGGGCAGTTCAGTAAAGGCACTATTTACAAAGGGTTTGGTGTCAGAAATTTGAAGGAGCTGTTACCATCCTGGAGTCTGAAGGAAAAGAGGAGGGCATTGTTCCCAGAATCAGGAACGAGGAAGAGCTCTGTGAAAAAAGGCTACCTGAAGAGGAATGATGACCACAGAGGAAACGACCAGCCAAGGCAACCCCAGAAAAAGTGAGTCTAGGAAACAAATACCCCGGCCTCCTCTCTTCCCTCTTATTTCTTGCCAGCTTGCCTAGCTGAAAGGCAGTGAGTTAGGGAGCCAGTTGATGAAGCCCCTAAAGTTCAGCTTTGCAGCCGGAGAGCAGGGTAGGACAGGGTGGCAAATGGCCCTGCCGGGGCAAATACAGCATGACGTATACGCTTGGTTGATCACTGTGGGTTTTTCAGCCCACAGTACATGTGGGGAAACTAGAAGCAACTGGTGCTAAATGCAGTACATGGTCATGCCCAGAAGGGAACATCTAACAACGACAAAGAAGAAATCAATTTTTCCTGCAGATACTGATATTCTAATATGTGAACAGGAATTTTTGAAAATTTCATTCAAAGCTACAGATTCTCTCCCCAAATGAATTCAAATAGAAATCATACAGAATGGGACCATTTAGGATTGGGCCCCAATTCTCCATGGTGCCAGAGGACATCCCTGTAGTACTGATATCTTAGTAATTTAATAGTAAGTAGTCCAGAAAAGCTTTTAAAAATCCATAAACTTATCTTAAGCAGGTAGAGACATTTACGAATTTTTTATAGGGCTTTTGTCCCATAGTAGTTAAGATTTATTTGCTAATTTATGAAACACACAGTAATAATTACTAACATGTTATTGAGCTCTTACTATGTACTAGGCACTTTACACACAAAGATCATCTCGTCCTCACCCCAGCCTTATAAGCAAGCATGATTATTTCATTCCTATTTTACACATGGCAGTTAAGTAAGTTGCCCAGGGTCCCACAGCTGGTAAGAAAACCCAGGCAGTCTGGCTCCAGAGTCTGTCCTCCTAACTAGACACACAGCCTCTCTAGCTCACATTTACAGCACCTGCTATGTGTAAGCACAATGCAAAGGAGATGAGAAAAAAAGAAAGAGAGAGAGAGAGAAGGAAAGAAAGAAAGAAAGAAAGAAAGACAGAAAGAAAGACAGAAAGAAGGAAAGAAAGACATCCGTGGCACCTCAATGAGTCTATAGTGCAGAAAAAGTATATTAATAATAAGAAAATGGTATATTACTTTTCTATTGTCATGTAACAAATTACCACCAATTTAGCAGCTTAACATAATGAGCTCTTCCCATTCATGAGCTCTCAGTTCAGTTGATCAGAAGCCCAAGCGTGGCATGACTGGATTCTCTTCTCGGGATCTAACAAGACTGAAATCAAGGTGTTGGTTAAGCAGCATTCATATCTGGAGGGTCTGGGGAAGGATCCATTTCCAAGCTCATACAAGTTATCAACAGAATTCAGTTCCTTACAGTTGTAGGACTGAAGTCCCCATTTTCTTGCTGGCTCACAACTCATAGAGGCCACCCACACTCCTTGCCATGTGACCCCCTCCATCTTCACAGCCAGCATTGGAGAATCTCCCTCATGCCAAACCCCACTCATTCTTTGACTCTCTCTACAGGAAGAGCATGAGCTCCTGCAAGGACTCACCTGATTAGGTCAGGCCCACCCAGAATAATCCCCTTATCCTAATGTCAACTAATTATGCATCATGATTACAATGATAAAATCCCTTTTTCCATGGGCATGATATCTTGTCATAGTCACAGGTTCCTCCCACACTTAAGGGAAGGGGATTACACAAGGGTGAGGGTCAGTGAAAGTCATCTTAGAATTCTGTCACCAACACCTGGCAATGGTGACATGAGGCATTGATGTAAGATGGTCAAAAAGCAGTGTGGAGCTGGCCAAAATGACCTTCTAATAAATTATATATATAACATATTATAGTGATATGTAATTATAATTACATATTACATATAATATGACATTTATATTACAGTATATAAATAATATTCATATAGTTTATATAATATATAAAAATTTATATTTTATATGTATATATTATATATAATATATACTTATATATTGTATTAGTCCATTCTCATGCTGCTATAAGGACATACCCAAGACTGGGTAATTTATAAAGAAAAAGAGGTTTAATGGACTCAGTCTCACGTGGTTGGGGAGGCCTCACAATCATGGCAAAAGGCGAAGGAGGCACAAAGTCACATCTTACATGGTGGCAGGCAAGACAGCCTGTGCAGAGGAACTGCCCTTTATAAAACCATGAGATCTCATGAGGCTTATTCAATATCACTAGAACAGCATGGGAAAAACCCACCCCCATGATTCAATTACTCCCCACTGGGTCCCTCCCACTACACACGGGGATTATGGGAGCTACAATTCAAGATGAGATTTGGGTGGGGACACAGCCAAACCATATCATATATATAGAAACTTGAGTTGCAAGTTTTCCATAGTGGTTAAAATTTGTCATAACTTATATATAAGTTTTATATATATTATATATAATGTAAATATCTATTATATATATCTATATAACATATAGAGATATATATGTATTAGAGAGACAGAAAGTCATTAATTAACCTTGCAAACCTGGAGTCAGACTATGGGGATCTTCCTTGGGCTCAGCCTCTATTGTTCAAGTTGTTTAATTCCTCCAAACCTTGGAGAAGCTTCCTGCTCTGATGTCCAATAAGTGACAGTATATTTCTCATAAGGTTGCTGTGAGGAGTAACAATTAAATCCATGTGGCTTCCTAGCACAGCACCTGGCAAGTAGGCGCTGGGTACTCTTAGCTATTAGAATTAATATTAGCATTGCTGTTAATATCTTTGTTGCTATTCATACTTGAGTGAAATAAGCCTAGACTGAGTTCACAGAACAGCTGAGAAAATTTCCATTGCTTGTGTGGTTTAACACGGATTCTGGGAGCAATAACCCTGGTCACTGATGCATCAACTCCGGAATAAATGCCAGTGGCCGCTGGCAAGAAAGGAACAAGAGCATCCCATATTCCAGCTCCATTTACAAGATGGCTTATTGCTTTTATAGATCCTTCAGACAATGGCACAAAGGCTTCCAGAGAGAAAAGCCTGAGATACTCTAATACGTATATGGACAGGAACATTTGTAAGATTCTTCAAAGCATATGGTATCCAACCAAAGCAGACAAGCAACTGGAAACAGAAAAAGTTCTCCTCCTCTATCTATTTAAGCTGTAACAAGCTTCTCTTTTGCATTCACTTTAATTTAAACAATGTTGTATGTCAGGCTACTTCCTGCAAGTTGCAACTCATTTCAGCTCCTTTTGCATCATCACTCAAGAGAAGGCACTCACAGAGACAACTTGTGGGGGTTGTTTCATTATTGGGGACTGTGTCCTTTCCAGAAGCATCATCCTCTTTAACTGGCGAGGAGTGTTTTCTGATTTTTTTCTAGAGCAGTGTCCTCCAAAGTGGAAAATAAGCTAAAAAAGATATTAGACCTTCTATTTATACTTACTTCAAACTAAAAATAAGAAAGAAATTAAACTGTGTTATATTTTAATAAGCAGCTTGACACTTGCCTCACTCCCTCTGTGTCGGTTACATATGGTATTGCAGAAATTCTGAGAGAAGGTGGGAATTCTACAACTCAGAGGAATTGGGGATGGGGGAGGCAATGGCATTCTTTTTTTTTTAATTATACTTTAAGTTCTGGGATACATGTGCAGAACACACAGGTTGTTACATAGGTATACATGTGCCATGGTGGTTTGCTGCACCCATCAACCCATCATCTACATTGCGTATTTCTCCTAATGCTATACTCCCCAAGCCCCCCACCGCCCCCACAACAGGCCCTGGTGTGTGATGTTCCCCTCCTGTGTCCATGTGTTCTCATTGTTCAGCTCCCACTTATGAGTGAGAATGTGCAGTGTTTGGTTTTCTGTTCATGTGTTAGTTTGCTGAGAATTATGGTTTCTAGCTTCATCCATGTCCTTGCAAAGGACATGAACTCATCCTTTTTTATGGCTGCGTAGTATTCCATGGTGTATATGTGCCACATTTTCTTTATCCAGTCTATCATTGGTGGACATTTGGTTTGGTTCCAAGTCTTTGCTATTGTGAATAGTGCTGCAATAAACATATATATGCATGTGTCCTTATAGTAGAATGCAAATCAATAAATGTAATCCAAACAGAACCAATGACAGAAACCACATGATCATCTCAATAGATGCAGAAAAGGCCTTCAATAAAATTCAACACCCCTTCATGCTAAAAACCCTCAATAAACTAGGTATTGATAGAACATACCTCAAAATAATGAGAGTTATTTATGACAAACCCATAGCCAATATCATACTGAATGGGCAAAAGCTGGAAACATTCCCTGTGAAAACCAGTACAAGACAAGGATGCCCTCTCTCACCACTCCAATTCAACATAGTATTGGAAATTCTGGCCAGGGCAATCAGGCAAGAGAAAGAAATAAAGGGTATTCAAATACGAAGAGAGGAAGTCAAATTGTCTCTGCAGATGACAATGGTGTTCTTACTGCCTCTAGCCTACAGCCTATTGAGGTTTCTTGCAATTTACACATGCCTAGTAATGTGGATTCATAGACAGCATTATCACCTCTTAACTATAGCAGCTCTCACAAAAAGGACTAGTGGCTTAAAGATTCCTACGAAGTAATCTGAATTGAAGGAAATTTTAACAATGCAAGCATCTGCATGCAAGGAGAAAATGGCTGTAACTTCTTCCATCATTAACAGGAGCTTTTTATCAGTTATATTGTGATGTAAAAAAAAATGATGATGAGCAACTCAGAGTTGTCAAAACAAACAAACAAAAAAGGAAGTTATCCAGCAGATTATGTAACATATAGATTTACATTTAAAACCATGATCTGATATTTTCTGTACTAGAATACAGGCTCCAGAACAGCAGGGATCTTGTGTTTTTTCATGCTTTTTACTCATATTCTTAGCTTGGCACATAGCAGGCATTCCATAAATATCTATTAATAAATAACTTAATCGGTAATGATGAGGTTTACATTTTTCAGAGATAGCCTCAGTCATCTCTCCCATTCCATAGGGTGGCTTACAATGTGATCTTGCTATTCCCTCATCAAGAATTATAGTCTAGGCCTGGCACGGTGGCTCATGCCTGTAATCCCAGCACTTTGGGAGGCTGAGGTGGGCAGATCATGAGGTCCAGAGATCGAGACCATCCTGGCCAACATGGTGAAACTCCGTCTGTATTAAAAATACAAAAATTAGCTGGGTGTGGTGGCAGGTGCCTGTAGTCCCAGGTACTTGAGAGGCTGAGGCAGGAGAATTTCTTGAACCTGGGAGTCAGAGGTTGCAGTGAGCCGAGATCGCACCACTGCACTCCAGCCTGGCGACAGAGTGAGACTCCGTCTTAAAAACAAAACAAAACAAAAAAAAAGTATAGTCTAATTCCCAGCCCTTGAGCCAAGGCAGGCTTATGACAGCTTTGATGGATACATTAT
Organism: Pan troglodytes; assembly: GCF_028858775.2. NCBI lineage: Eukaryota > Metazoa > Chordata > Mammalia > Primates > Hominidae > Pan > Pan troglodytes. The sequence goes on along the minus strand of NC_072419.2, from coordinate 58,914,964 downwards.
GACAGAGGGAATGCTACGTGACTTCCAAGGCTGTCAGGAAAAGCCACACAGCTTCCCTCTCTGGTTTCTCCTGAGACGCTTATTCTGGAGGGAGCAAGAGCTGCTATTCAAGAAGTCCAGCTACACTGAGACCATCGTGGTGAAAGGGTCACATGAATGCTCTGACCAACAGCCCCAGTTAAGGTCCCAAAGCTGCCAGCCATGGCAATGGCACAACTTGGACATCCTTCAAATGACTACAGCCTCAGCTTCATCCAATATCAGACTGTACTACACGAGGACCTCCAGGCGAGAACCAGTCAGCTGAGCCCTTTCCTAATTCCTGACCCAGAAATCATGAGCAAAACAAACTTGTGAGTTTAAATCACTAAATTTGGGGATCATTTGTTACATGTTACTAGATAACTAAAACAATAAACCTCCTCCCAAATACATGTTATGGCTCAATATTTTTTATTTTTTATTTATTTTATTTTATTATTATTTTTTTGAGACAGAGTCTCACTCTGTTGTCAGGCTGGAGTGCAGTGGCGCGATCACGGGTCACTGTAAACTCCACCTCCCAGGTTCAAGTGATTCTCCTGCCTCAGCATCCCGAGTAGCTGGGATTACAGGCGCATGCCACCATGCCCAGCTAATTTTTGTATTTTTAGTACAGATGGGGTTTCACCACGTTGCTAGGATGGTCTTGATCTCCTGACCTCGTGATCCACCCACCTCAGCCTCCCAAAGTGCTGGGATTACAGGTGTGAGCCATCACGCCTGGCCTATTTTTTATTTTTTTGAGATGGAGTTTTGCTCTGTCTCCCAGGCTGGAGTGCAATGGCTCGATCTTGGCTCACTGCAAGGGAGGCTCACCTCCCAGGTTCAAGCAATTCTCATGCCTCAGCTTCCAAGCAGCTGGGATTACAGGCACCCGCTACCAATCCTGGCTAATTTTTTGTATTTTCAGTAGAGACAGGGTTTCACCATGTTGACCAGGCTGTTCTCGAACTCCCGACCTCAGGTGATCCGCCCGCCTCAGCCTCCCAAAGTGCTGGGATTACAGGTGTGAGCCACAGCGCCCAGCCATGGCTTAAGATATTTTTTAATAATACTATGAAGCCATCGCAAGTCATGAAACATGTAAAACTAATAAGCATGAGGTTCATTTCTAATACTAATTTTATTTAGTGAGAGCAATGATATTTTGGTACTATTCACAAATAGAATAATTAGATTACAAGTAATTTCAGTTTTATCTTATCAATTTGTAATAGACCTAATGTTTGTGTCCACCCAAAATCCACATATTGAAATTCTAATCTGCAAAGTAATAATAGGTTGGTGCAAAAGTAATTGCAGCTTTTGCCATTACTTTTAATGGTAATGCCAATGGCACAACTAGGACATCCTTCAGATGACTGCAGCCTCAGCTACAGCCAATTCGTTTTAATGGCAAAACCACAATTACTTTTGCACCAAACTAATATTAGGAGGTGGGGCCTTTAGTGGGTAATTGGGTCATGAGAGTGGAATCCTCATGAATCCTATTCTCTCCCCTCATCAAGAATTGTAGTCTGGCCAGGCATGGTGGCTCACGCCTGCAATCCCAGCACTTTGGGAGGCTGAGGTGGGTAGATCACCTGAGGTCAGGAATTCAAGACCAGCCTGACCAACATGATGAAACTCTGACTCTACTAAAAATACAAAAAGCAGCCAGGCGTGGTGGCAGGCACCTGTAATCCCAGCTATTTGGGAGGCTGAGGTAGAAGAAACACTTGAACCTGGGAGGCGGAGGTTGCAGTGAGCCGAGATCATGACACTGCACTCCAGCCTGGGCAACAAGAGCAAAATTCTGTCTCAAAAAAAAAAAAAGTTTAGTCTAATTCCCCAGCCCTTAGGGCAAGGCAGGCTTGTAACTGCTTTGATGGATAGAACCTATTCATGAGGATTCCACTCTCATGACCCAATTACCCACTAAAGGCCCCTTTTGTCATGTGAGGATACAATAGAAAGTCAGTAACCTGCAGCCTGGAAAAGGACCCTCATCAGAACCTAACAATGCTGGCACCCTGATTTCCGACTGCCAGCCTCCAGAACCATGAAAAATAAATGTTTGTCGTTTAAACCATCCAGTCTATGGTATTTTTGTTACAATGGCTCAAACTGAGTCACCATTTAAAATTATAACTGCTTATGTATGCTTTCTAGTGGACATAAGATATCAATACTCCAGTGCAAGTATATAATTTATAAATAAGTATACAAATATTGGGAACGCATGTTTAAAATATTTCAAACTGAAATGTAAGATTAAATTGCTAGCTTAGTAAATGAAGAAAATAAATCAAACCTCTCCCAGCATCCTGCACAACATTTCAGGAGGTTCTTGGACTTTTGTCGTAGAGACCTGGCCTCACTTTAATGAATCCCATCTTGAGTATCCAGCAGGCAATGTGCACAGTGCTTGTGTGCCGTCTATGCTGTAGTTGCCAGACCTCTCGGATTCATCCCTGTTCTGCTTCTCACTCCCTCTGCACATTTAGGCAAATTACTCTAACCTTCCCCTCCACCCTTTTTCTTGAGATAAGATGGAGTACAGTGGTGTGATCACAGCTCATTGCAGGCTCAACTTCCCAAGCTCCAGTGATTCTCCCACTTCAGCCTCACAAGTAGCTGAGACTACAGGTGTGCGACACTGCACTCAGCTAATTTATTTTATCTTATTGTTATTATTATTATTATTATTAGAGACAGGGGTCTCACTAGGTTTCCCAGGGTGGTCCCGAATTCCTGGGCTTAAGTGATCTTCCCACCTCAGCCCCCCAAAGTGCTGGGATTAGAGGTGTGAGCCACCACACCTATCCTCTAACTTTTTTCTGAGCCTCAGTTTCCTAATCTGTAAAAGCCGACTTATAAAACTAGATAGCTCATAGGGTTATCGTGAATATCAAAGGAAAAACTTTCAGTAAAAAAACCTATTCAGCACTGTATGTGCGTAGCAGACTCAGCACAGGTAGTCAACACTCAATAAACATCAGCTGCATCTTCATCCTCATTATTATGAGGGGCAACCTCCGAAAGAACACATGAAAGACAGGAAAGGCATGCACAATGGGGCCATAGAACAGATGTGATGGTCCTAAGGACTCGAATGGGGAAGATGCTAACTCTTATAAAGAGAAAAAAGAATAAAAATCATGAAACTACCACAGTACCAAGTGCAAAAAATTCTGGGATAGCAGTGATTTGGAGAAATACATTGGTGAGAATATGAAGTTCTGTAAACTTTCTGGAAAGTAATCATCTGTGTTCATTTAAATAGAATTATACATACCCTTTGACCCAGCAATCCTACCTTTGGAAATATATACAAAAGCAATAGTGTACAAGAATATGTTAAAAAATGATGTGTGTATGTGTGTTTATGTATATAGGCATACATATATACATGCATACACATGCATGCATTTGTGTCTGGTTATAACACCATAGAAAAATGACTAGAAGGATATGCACTAAGCTGTTAAAATTAGTTACTTTAAGAAAGGTGAAGATGGAGAGGAATAGAGCAAAAAAAAATTCCTTATGCACTAAATTGCTATCCTTGCTATAAATCACTGGTATTTATATTTTATTTTTTTTAATAAAGAAACTAGAGAACTTGAACTTTCACTGTGTTATCTTAGATAAAGCCACAATAAATCACACCCTTCCTTCTCCTGAAGAGGAGTTTCTGGTCTTTAAAAGATGAAGTTCCAAATGGTGGATCCTCGTACCTTTGACCACTGGGGATGGATGGTGTAAGTGTGGGAGAAAAGGAGATGGGAGAGAGAGGAAAATCATTCAAAAAGTCAAAATCTTGGAATTTTGCATTTCACAGTCATGTAAAATAAACCAAACAGGCAAAAAGCAATGATGAGAACTTTTCTCACATAAAATATCTCCTATTATATTCCCCAAATTACAAACATATTTGAGATTTGCCAAGTACATATATTCTAGCACATAAAAAAAGAAAATACACCATTTAGATAGACTCAGGATATTTTTTAAGTACCTACCAACTGTCAGTCACCCTCCAGTTGCTTTCAAATATCAATTTCATCTCCAGAACATTCCAGTGGTTGAGTCAGCAAGCACTCCTAGTCATTGGCACTTTAGTTTGAAATACCATCATGAGCCACTCCAGTTTCTGAGGGAGATTGTTCTGGAGTACAAGGGAATTTATCCTAAAGGAGATGTTTTATTTGGGATTCTTTTGGCAGCAGATGTCAACATCTAATTTAATCTGATTTTAGCAAAAAAGGGACTTTATTGTCTTACTTATCATGGAATTTTTTGCAATAAGCCTACCTCCCAGGACCAGATCCAGCCATTCCAAGATTTCATCGAATTCTTTCTCTAATTTTCATCTCTGCTTACCTCAATGCTGGCTTTATTATCTGGGTGACTCTCCCTTCACAGTAACAGAGCATCCAACATGCACTCTATGCACTTTGTAGCCCTAGTGAAAAGATGTCTTCTTGTTCCCCATAAAGTCCATTGAAGTACATTGTCACATCTGGAACCAAGGAGGAAGAGTCAAATCTATTCAAACTCTTTGGACTGGGATGAGGGAGGCATGGTTCCTCAAAAGGAAATTCGAGATGTTACGATCAGAAGGTCTGGACTTGGGGTAAGCAAAGAAACATATGTCTGTTTCAGGGAATAACAAGAAGAAGTGGTTTGGGCCATGGTGTCCTGCAGACTCCCAGGAACCCTTGTGTAGCACAAAGCCTGCCATGTGGTGAATATGGCTATGAGTGAGAAATCAGGGAGCCCCAGAAGGTCACACGAGGGTAATGGAAACAGCTGGCCTGCTGATTCAAAGTCTAGGTTTGGAATCCCCTGATGAATCCTACACTCTTTAGAGTTTGAGAAGCTTGGGTTCTGAGCTCTGTTAAAAAAACAAAAAAAAGGATACCCCTGCTATACCTGCCCACAAACCTATAGACTTGAGAAGGACATAAAGGTAGGGCTTATGAACATGGGCTCTGACAACAAACCAGGGCCGTCTCCCTCCTATCCTACATGCCACCCATTAGCTTGTGATGTGTGGAAGTGATTTAACTTTCCTGCGTTTCATTTTCTCATCAGGAAAATGCAGCTGATTGCCAACTACATGGACTTCTGGCCAGCATTAGCGTTTTCTTCAACAGTTGCATAGGGGAGCAGCTAAGAGGGTGGGGAACGGAACCCCATGTTTAGGAGGAGTTTGCTCTCCTGCTTACCAGTGAGGTGAACTTGCTCTGAAATTGTTTCCTTACCTGGGAAGAAGTAAAGTTAATGATAGCACCTGCCTTCTACAATTTTCTGTAGGATTAACATCACAGGTGTTCTGCACTGTGCCGGCGGATAGCAAGCACTCAACATATGGCAGGTGCTCGGGCTCTCACTCAGATGCAGGTCTCCTGAGCTCAAGGCTTTGTGTCTGTCTTAGCTGAGCTGTAACTTAGAACAGTGTCTGGCACATAATTGATGTCCAACAGATATTTGTCACAGAAAATGCTGAATGCTTGTCATAAATTCAGTATCACCTCAACTCAGCCTTCTCTTCTACAACTTCTCCTACTTCCCAAATTTTCTGATTCAGATTTTATATTCAATGCATAGTTATCAAGAACCTATTTTGTTGCAAGCACTCATCTACACTCTGGGAACGGAGCTGTGAATAAGACATGCAAAGAAGTTACTCCTGGGAGTTCATATTCTCCTTGAGAGAGGGAGGGGAGTTGTATATCCAGTGGTGATAAGGTCTAAGAAAGAAACAAAGGGCACTGATGACAAGAAGTTGAGGGGTGGGAAGTCAAAAATGTGTGATCTGGGAAGCTTCTGGACAAGATGGCTTTTGAGCTCATTCCCAAAAGATAAAAGGAGCCAGCCATGAAAAGGGCTAGTAGAAGGGAATTCAAGGTGGAAGTCCTGAGGTGGCATTATGGATTGAATTGTGTCCCTGAAAAGATATGTTGAAGTGATAACTGCTAGTACCTGCAAATATGGCCCTATTTGGAAATAGAGCCTTGGCAAATATAGTCAAGTTGAGTTCTACTCAATTTAGGTGGGCCCTAATCCAATGACTGATGTCTTCATAAGAAGAGGAGAAGAGATGTAGAAACACACAGGGAGGCAGAGATGGGGACAAAGCACCCACAAGCCAAGGAATGCCAGGAATTGCCAACGTCAGGAACTCAGAGAAGGAAATGGAATAGACTCCCCTAGAGCCTTCAGAGGGGATACGGCCATGCAGACACCTTGACTTCAGACTCCGAGCCTCCAGAACTATGAGAGAATACATTTCTGTTGTTTTTCACCACCTGGTTTGTGGGGCTTTGTTATGGCAACTCCAGGAAACTAATGCAAGTGGAAATAAGCTTGGCATGTTCAAGGGACAGAAAGGAAGATTGCTGACAGTGGACTGTGGGGGAGAGAGTCAAGAAATAAGGGCAGAGAGTTAGGAAGAGGCAGACTCAGCAGGACCTGGTGGGCCATGGTGTAAACACCACCTGCTGCTCAGCCTGCAAGGGAAGTCAGGGGAGGAGCTGTCAGCGGGGGCAGGACATGATCTACGTTTTTCAGAATCACTTCGGCATCTATACTATGGGGGCACATAGCAAAACAGAGGGACAGTTTAGCCTGGAGATAGTCATTGCTAAGGGCATGGGGTGGCTTTTATTACCCTGGCAGTAGCATCCTTTAAATACTGGAAGAAAGGACCATCGACTGAGTTGAGTCTGGAAGCACCTTTCAACCCGGGAGTTGCTCAAGGAAGAAGGGTGGATGCTCATTTTATGTGTGTGTGCCTCCAGATCTTTCCACCTCAAACCATAATCTGCCATCTTTCTCCCATTCTAAATTCACTAATAATGTTCCAGAAGTGAGGCACATATTTTCTGTGAAAGAGGATAGGTGCATACATCTGCACATACGCATTTGCACATGGCTGTAAATGAATGGCTCATACTTAAGGAAGAAGCAAGTATCAGTTCCTGCTATGTACGGTCAGCCTGTGTTTTCTCTTTCTTTCTCTAAGCATGAAAATGCTGCATTTTGTATTTTTCCCTCACTGTGATCGTTCTGTTTTTGTGACTGTGTATTAGTTACCCTGGCAACGTGGTAGACTTGAATTTGATTGGCCAGGTTGTCAGGTTCATTGTGAGAGCCAGGGGCCCATTTTTGAATGCTAGACCTGTGCATGTTTACCGCAGCTACACAGACAAGCTTGGTCAGGAAAACCTGATTGAGCAGAACTTCTGCATCTCCTCTGTCTGCCAGAGGGACCCTTCCAGCACCTGCTGCGTGAATGTCCCTTGCATTGCTTTTGAAAAGATGCAAGAGCTCATCTATATCTTTGAAATGTCTGTCAGAAAATGTGCTTAGCATTGGTATGTTCAGACCATGGTGCAGAATATATTTATTTATAATGAGAAATTAATTCTCCAAGAAGCTTAGGGAGAATGGTCTAATTGCTGGACCATGGGATTAGAACCTGTTACACAGATTTAATTCAGACTTGCTGTGCAATCTCAAGTAAGTCACAAACTCAGCCAAATGCTTCGTTTTCTGTAAATAAATTCCATTCATAAAGAAAGAGCCTCATCTTAAGAATGAGGTTCTAAGAGCACTGAAGATTTAAACTGGGATACAGTTGTAGTCTCATTCTTCCAACAATATTGAATCATTTATTTAATCAATTTATCAGATACCTTGTTTACTGATTAAAGTCTAGTTCTATTCATTTACCAATTACCTAGAAAAAAAACTCCCATCTATGGCTGAAAATCTTTATTAGCCAATGAATAAATAAATCCAAAAAAGAGTAAAGTTAGATACAGACCAATGCCTAAAAAAGTTAATAACTGTGTTTTTCTTATTTGCACAAATTCCTAAGTAGCCATACCTGGCTCACTTCTTGCAATCCTTTTGTTTTTAAAGAAAGCATATCATCGATGCCTGGATCTATCACACTGTCTGTATTTGAACATATTATATCTAACTGTGCTATATAACCAGCATAGTCTTAATATAGATGTAAAAGTCATTGGCAAGCAGTCATTTTTCACCTTGGTTAAGTGTTACAGTATGTTCAGCTCCAATAAAGCTAACATTTAGGCTGTCCAATTCAAAGAAGAAGAAGTAAAAAGTCTGAAGGGAAAAGAGACAAGAAGCACCTTCCAAAAAAGGTGATTGCACAGTAATAATTAATTCCTCTGCTAAAGTTACTAGGAAAAAACGTGAACCATCTAAAACTCCGACCGCCCCCAAACCCCCCACTCAGGAAAAAAAATGCCTGGTCAATTGTGCACAGGGCGACAAGAGAATCAGAGCATAATAGGAAACTAACTCCTTCGTGGTTGAGCCGATAAACCAAATAATACTAGCTTTTGAACATCACATGCTTTCTAAAATACCTGGTGCGGTTGGACTTTGTTAGTGAAACTTGTTTGCAAGACTATCAGTAGTGCATTCAGATTAAGTGTTGTTTCTAAATCTGCTAATTTGCTTGCACATGCCACAATGAAATTGCCTTAGATTTGTGTAAGGAGTGTTAATTTGTTAAATACACCACAATTTTTAAAAATCTTTTTTTTTAGTCCGTCTTCATTGTCTAACACATTGGGAATCCCTCAAAATGGAAGCAGGCCCTTGAGAGGCCTGCTTGCTCTCAGATTTCTGTGCAAGGAAGGTTCTTATGGAAATAACCCTCTTTCTTTTTTTTTTTTTTGAGACGGAGTCTCACTCTGTCGCCCAGGCTGGAATGCAGTGGCGCGATCTCAGCTCACTGCAAGCTCCGCCTCCTGCGTTCACGCCATTCTCCTGCCTCAGCCTCCCAAGTAGCTGGGACTACAGGCTCCTGCCACCACGCTGGGCTAATTTTTTTGTATTTTTAGTAGAGATGGGGTTTCACCGTGTTAGCCACAATGGTCTCAATCTCCTGACCTCGTGATCCACCCGCCTCGGCCTTCCAAAATGTGGGGATTACAGGCGTGAGCCCCCATGCCTGGCCCTGGAAATAACCCTCTCTTGACCAGGAGGCACTTGGTAAGAGGCTTCCTTGGTGAGTCCTGGCTTGGGGCTGCTCCTTCCTGCTGGTCTTGTGCCCTACTTGCTTGGAAGCCACCCTCCCCGGCCTCTCCCTTCCTAGAACTCCGAGCCACAGACAAGTGCCCAGAACATTACCCTGAGATTTTCAAAGAAGACAGAGAAGAATAGGAAAATGAAAAAACGCAAATGTAAGTCTGTGGGGATGGAATTAATTAAAAGGAAAAAATAATACGAAGGCCAAGGAGGGGAGAGAGGGTGAGAAACAACAAAAACTCATTTACAGCCAACAGAGATCATCTGAGGGAAAACAAATGGAACCCAAATGAAAGATTCTGTGCAAGTCTAGGGAGAAGACTTGGGGATGTGCAGGGAGAGAAAAGGACGCAGTGATTAATAAAGCAGAGGGGAAAATGAAAATGCAACACAAAGCCCTCCGGTTCTACATACGAGCCAAGGTACATATGCCAATAAAAGCAGGGAAATGGGGAACAAAGGATGTCATAGCAACCTCAAGGAGCCCTGTTGTGCTACCGACTGCAGCACTCATGGACATCCAACAGGAAGTCTCCAATACCCACACCAGGTACTCAAGAGGGGAGGGCTGTGGCCCCCAGCCAGGGGGATCTGAGCCCCTGCAAGACACTCTTGTCTCGCTTTCTTCCTTTCTCCCTCCCAAAAAAATCCAAACCAGTTCTGCGCCAAGCCTCTCCCTTCTTTTTCCAGCAGCTGTTTTTCTGAAATGCAGGAAAACAAACCTGGACCAAGCATCCTGATGCTTTCACACCCCCCAAATTATGCTTCCCAAGTTGTTTCAACCCTGAGTAATGTGGTAGCATTCCCTTGTGCTCTCAAAAAACTCCCGGCTCCTTTAAAACAAAGACAATGATAATCACAAAAGAAAAACGCATAAATGTGTTTTGCTTGCTGTTGCAAAATCAGGCATCCCACCGTTCTGATTCATTTGGGGATGTGGACATCCAATGGGATACATAGCTCATTTGCCTGTGCCTAATTCAAAGAGAAATGCTCATTTCCTTCCACCTCTATCTTCTACTTAAATTATAGGTCTCTTCTTTACTAATAGACCATCACTTCTTTCTACTTTCTTGTGGTTTGAGTGGGGGAAATACTGTGACATTTGGAACAAAACAGGAAAGATGAATGTTTCACCATCAAGACTTGGAACGCAGTGGAAAATAAAAGAGAACTTTTACAGGAATCTAATGGAGATATTGACATGTGTGTCTGGAAATCTAAACTTAGTAAAGTGTAAGGCAAGAACAGGCTTTCTCACTTTATTTCTGTATCTGGAAAGTTTCAGCGGCTGGTACCATATGAATATTTATTAATTCATTGTGAATCAGAACCTGCGATTATTACTCAAACTATCTTTTTACCTTGCAAGCTTCAACTCAGAAGAATAAAAACACATCTGCTTTTGCTCTTCCCATATTTTATTCAATGTTTTTACAGCTTTGCTGTAAATATCTCATCCATTACGATTTAGTTGTGACTATATCGGCTTCACGTCTCCTGTTTTATTACTGTCATCACAGTGAAACAACACACTGTTAATTCTGTTAACTAACAAGTTCATTGTTCGAGCTAGTCAGCCATCTCTCGTTTGTTGGGTCCACATGTTAAAAGAGAATTGGTTATAAATCAAAGAAGGGCCTGAGTGGGGCGTGTTCCCTTTGTTCAGATGAGTGGTCTTTATTTGAGATTGTCATTTAATATGCTGTCATGGAAGAAATGACTAAATCTGAAGATAGGGCCAAATCCAATCGTATTAGATGAAGAGGCTGCACAACCCTCCAAGAATTCAGCTCTAAAATATGCAAGTGGACATAGAGCTTCAGATTCTCTGCATGAAACCTGTACTTCCTTTATAGCTCCCATTCAATTTAGACCTTGTAAACCTATCTTCTAGATCTTTCCAGAGGAAACCTGCTAATATTTTTCACTCTCAGTGTGAAAACTGAGTCAGTCAGTGTGGTCTGATGGTTAAGAATGTGGGCTTTCAAATTCAGCATCCTGGTTTGCTTTCCACTCTGCCATTTCGGAGTTGTATGGACTTGAATGATTTAGTTAGCATCCTGATCTGTAAAATGGGACAGCAACAACACCTGCCATGTTAGGTAGTTGTGACAATTAAATGAGAAAATGTCTATAAACTTCTGTATCAGTCAGGACACAGCACAGGAAATCAGAATCATTCCAGATATTTCAACCATATAATCGGTTATTCAGGTGTTTGGTGTGTACCAGTTACCTATTACCATGATAATGTTGAAAAACACTTGCCTGAACACACGCACACACATACAGTGGCTAAAAACAACGAGCATGTATTTAAATCACAGATCTGCAGGTCAGAGATTTGGGCTGGGCTGGGCTAGGTAGTTCTTCTTGTGATGCTAGGTTCACTCTATGCCTCACTGGCTGTTGGCTGGTACACCTGAGCCAGATGTGTAATTCTCCATCAGGATAGCCTGGTTTTGTTTTGTTTTGTTTTGTTTTTTTGACAGAGACAAAGGAGCAAAAGGACCTCTCCTTGTGTGATGTTGGCTAACATCCCACTGGCCAAAACAGGTTACATGTTAGGTCCATAGGCAAAGGTTGGTATAGATAGAATGCCCACTTTTATGAAATGAACACGAAAAAAGAATGAGTTCTGAGAGCATTTGAAATGGGTACCACAGATCTTGGTCTATATCGGAAAGGGAAGAGAAGGGGAGGGGAGGGGAGGGGAGGGGAGGGAAGGGAAGGGAAGGGAAGGGAAGGGAAGGGAAGGGAAGGGAAGAAAGGAAGAAACCTCATTTTAAGAAGGTCATTTGAGTCTACTAATTTCAAAACACAAATGAGCCGAATTTATTAGGAACAAATTCTGGTTCATTAGAACTAGTTTTTCTACGATACATTCCTTAAGGAAAACATACCTCAGTTGTGATTCTAAATCTGTCTCCTGAGAAATCTTGGATGCCTGCTGATCATTTTGAATTCCTTGCCACCCTCAACTTTCTGGCTGCATGTAAGAAATCATTTTAAATGAATTGAATAAAATTCACAAGTGTTATATGCCAGCAAATGATGAACTCACAGGAAATATGACTCAAATCCACTTTTTTCATTTTGTTTTTTTTCTCATAATAAATAGAAATGAACAAATGTGGCTTTAATGACATCTTGGAGTGAGAGCTTTTACTGATATATTATCAGTTGGAAATGTGTAACACTTTGGTAAATAAACTCCATTCTGCATATTTATAACCAGATTGAAAAAGGTGTATTTATTTTGTGTGACATTTTCTAATGACAGTGAAGTTTTATATATGAAGATATACACATACCATCAAAAAAATGAACAATATTTCAGCTTACAAAATGTTTCTTTGATTGAAGATGTTTTTGTACTTACTTAGTTTCCAATTACTTTTTTAACTTGTGCTCACACACTTAAAAATACCTTCTCCCCCTTCCTGTAAAGCTGTAAACAGATGCTCCAAATTGTGTCAGTTGAGACAAAATTTGGAACATCTGTTTTAGGGTGACAAGTCCTTCTTTGGACAGCTGAAGTTTTGATCATTAGCTAATTACAGTTTGTATCAGGTCAAAGTCTGGGTTACAAAAAAAAATGGAAACTGGCTTAAGAAAAAAAAGGGAATCCAGTGATTCACATCCACTGGCTTCAGACACAGTGTGATGAAGGTATTTAAATGATGCCCTAGAACCTGGTATCTCCCTCTCTCTCAGCTATGCTTTCTGATTTGTGTTAGCTTTCTTTTAAGACAGATTACCTCCACAAAGTCGCAAGATGACAACAGCTATAGAACAACTTCTTTGCTTCATAGATGGCAGAAAATAGTCTCTCTCTCTCTCTCTCTCCACGCCCTCCACCTCCTCTCTTGCTTTCTTTTTTCCTTCCCTCCCCTCTCCTTCTACCAGTTGAAAAGTCAAGGATCAGCCTACTTACCATTGGCTCAATTGCTCACATGCACATACCTGGACAAACTTTTGTAACTAGGAGTGTATCAGTTATCTATTGCTATGTAACAAATTACACTCCCCTCCTTCTTCTGCCAAACTTAGCAGCTTAAAATAACATGCACTTATTACCTCACAGTTTCTATGGGCCAGAGATCCAAATATGGCTTCACTAGGTCCTCCAGCTCAGAGTCTTTTGTAAGCTCCAATTGTGGTGTCAACCAGGACTCCAGTCATTTCAAGGTTCACCAGGATCCTCTCCCAAACCCACTCAGTGGTTACTGGCAGGATTCAATTCACTGTGGGCTGTTGGACTGAGAGCCTCAGGTCCTCAATGGCTGTTTGGCAGAGACCATGCTCAGCTTTTTGCCATGTGGCCTCTCTGTAGGGCAGTTCACAACAAGGCAGCTGGCTTCATGAGAGCAAGCAACAAGAGAGATGAAAGTCACAGTCTCTAATAACCTAATCCTGGAAGGGATATCCCATCATTTCTGCCATATTTTAGTCATTATTAGTGTATTATTCCATTTTCATGCTGCTGATAAAGACATACCTGAGACCAAGCAATTTACAAAAGAAAGAGGTTTAATTGGACTTACAGTTCCATGTGGCTGGGGAAGCCTCAAAATCAAGGCAGAAGGCAAGGAAGAGCAATTCACGTCTTCCATGGATGGCAGCAGGCAAAGAGAGAGAGCTTGGGCAGGGGAATTTCTCCTTTAAAAATCATCAGCTCTCATGAGACTTATTCACTATCATGAGAATAACATGGGAAAGACTTGCCCCATGATTCAATTACCTCCCACCAGGTCCCTCCCACAATATGTGGGAATTCAAGATGAGAATTGGGTGGGGACACAGCAAAACCATATCAATTAGCAAGTGATAAGTCCATCCACACTGAAAAAGCAGGGATTACACAACAGCATGAATACCAGGAGGTGGGGACCCCATGGGAGCTATTTCCAAAGCTGCTTACTACCATGGATAATGACATATGCTGGTTGGTTTAACCGAATCTCAGCCCACCACTAGAGCTGGGGGATAATCAACCACAACATTTTCTAAACTATGAGTGAAGGTGACCATCACAAATGGGAATTTGCATATGGTTAGAAAGTTTGCATGTGGTTTGAATATGGTTAAGCGGACGACATTTATGAGCATTACTCATAACAGACCAATGATACTTTATCATCATAAGTGTTGAGAATAATACATTAAGTCGCGTTCCTGATTTTGACACTGTTTCATGCATCACAAAGACAACATATTCAGAGACAGTAAGTTAAAACTACAGAAATGATGGTTGCATGATAAAACTGACCTTAACACACTTGAATGTAGATTTAAACAGAACAGACACATGTCCCACTGACTCCATATTTTCTTCCGAGTGTCTGATGTTGAGATTTCTGAACATTTGAGACCTAAAACACTATTTTTCAGAACTTGAAAATAATAAGTGTTTATTTTCATTTGTGGTGAGGAGAAAGGAAAAAGAGTATTTCAAGCAACTGACTGCAGTCATTTTTCTATTCTAGGGGTAGTTGCCTAATCCATATCCATGTGGATAGCTCTTTACTTAGGAAACCTTGATGGCTTATTTGGATGACAAAGGTGAGTTCAGAGACTGATGTTGCACAGATAGTTTAATGGGTCTGTATAAGAAAGAAGGAGACGGGCACCATGGCTCATTTCTGTAATCTCAGCATTTTGGGAGGCTGAGACAGGAGGGCTGCTTGAGCCCAGGAATTCAAGAGCAGCCTGGGCAACATAGGGAGACCCCCACCTCTACAAAAAAAAAAAGAAAAATTAGCCAGGTGTAGTGTTGTGCACCTGTAGTCCCAGCTACCCAGGAAGCTGAGTCAGGCGGAGCCCTTGAGCCTGGGAGGTTGAGGCTGCAATGAGCAGCGATCCCACCACTGCACTGCAGCCTGGGAGACAGAGTGAGACACTGTCTCAAAAAAGAAAGAAAAGAAAAGAGAAGCAAAGAAAAAAGTAAGAGGGAAAGAAAAAGAAGAGAGAAAGAAGGAAAGAGAGAGAAGGGAAGAGAAACAGAGGAATAAAGGGAGGGAGGGAGGGAAGAAGGAAGGAAGGAAGGAAAGAAGGAAGGAGGGAGGTAGGAAAGGAAAGAAGGAGGACGAGGAAGGAAGGAAGGGAGGAAGGAAGGAAAGAAGGAGGGAAAGGAAGGAAGGAAGGAAGATGGAAGGAAGGAAAGAAGGAAGGGAGGGAGGGAAGGAGGGAAGGAGGGAGGAGGATGAGGAAGGAAGGAAGGGAGGAAGGAAGGAAGGAAAGAAGGAAGGAGAGGAAGGAAGGATGGAAGGAAGAAAGATGGAAGGAAGGAAGACAAGGAAGGAAGGAAGGAGAGGAAGGAAGGAAAGAGAGGAAGGAAGGGTGGAAGGAAGAAGGAAGGAAGGAGAGGAAGGAAAGAGAGGAAGCAAGGGTGGAAGGAAGAAGGAAGGAAGGAGAGGAAGGAAGGAAAGAGAGGAAGGAAGGGTGGAAGGAAGAAGGAAGGAAGGAAGGAGAGGAAGGAAAGAGACGAAGGAAGGGTGGAAGGAAGAAGGAAGGAAGGAGAGGAAGGAAAGATGGAAGAAAGAAAGATGGAAGGAAGGGAGGGAGGAAGGAAGGAAGGAAGATGAGGAAGGAAGGAAAAGAAGGAAGTTTTCAGATTCTCAACATGGAGAAAAAGAACCCTTAGACTGAATGAGGGCCCAGAGAACACTATTACAGTTGAGCTTTAAAAGAAAAGGTAATCCCAGAATGCTGAATTTAGGGACCCCTGACATTGGAATTAAATGGCAGTGACCAATTCTGTCTATTACCTGTTTAATAACCATTCTCTTTTATCTCATGTATAATAAACATGACTTTATTTTCAGAGTATAAAAACATTCAATGAAATATTTCCTTTCAAAGGTTCCCTTTTGGCGATACATAGCCATGCGAGACAACATAGCCATGAAACAAACCAAGTCCACCAGTGGCTTCCTAGGAACACATTTGCTTTCCTGATAAAAGAGGACAGATGCAGTTGCAGAAGTACCTGTGCCTCTTTTTCTTTTTCTTTTTCTTTTTTAATCTCTTAAATGCAGATGTAAGAACTGGTATTGAAGCAGCCATCTTGTGACCATAAGGAAAAAGCCAAGAACATCAGAACCAGTGGCCTAGCCATTGCACAGTCATCTAAACACACCTCTGGACTTGTTATTATGTAAAAAAAAATAAACACCTGCTCTTGTTATTTGCAATTCAACATAATCGTAACTTACATAATATTTATCAAATTGATACAAATAAGAAATAAATTACTTGGGAATAAAATTTCCAGTAGTTTGTCAAGCATCTCCAATCTTCTGATTTCTTTATTTCCCATTGCATTTTTCCCCAATAAATATTCATCTTCAATACTCAAGAGTCTTCGTTATGTCAGAGGGAAGTTTCTCTGAAGCCAAAATCACAATAGAAAAATATATCCAGAGGTATAGGCCTGTATCCCCCAGCAGTTTCTTTCTTTGGTTATGTCATCTATTGTCATGGCATATCAACAAAACACAACGAATGGTCGGATGTGGCTGTCCTTGGTCATGATCTCTTTCATTCTTGAATACCTACTCATCACTTACAGTTCTGTCTCAGTTTACTGTGCAGAAGCCACTTGTCATGTAACATCCAAATCTGGTCATTTAGGACTTAACTTCCCTCCATCTCTTCATACTGAGATGTAGTGATGGGAGATTTCCATTTCTTCTTTCAAATGTTGTTTATACACACATTTCAGGCATAAACTTTGTGGGAAACAAAAATGAATGAGGAATCAAGTTGCTCTCAACAGCGTCTTGTAGACATAAACTTTCATGAAAAAAAAAAGAAAAGAAAACCTCAAAGGTCTTGTAGAAGAGGTAAGTCATCCACCCAACCACCTAAAATATAAAATGAAAAAGTAGCAACGGCCATACCGGAGGCAGAAATTAAGGCGATGGGCATTTATAAGGGAAAAAGTAGTATTTCTGCAGTATGAGAGAGAAGATCACATTTTAAATGGACCTTTAGAGAGGGGAACAATTAAATGGGTGAAGTCAGGGTGGGAGGAGCTAATGAATGGCTAATGAATGGAGAGAGCATTGCAGAGGCTGTAGGGGCCATCAAAGGTGGTGGAGCAGAGCAATGGTCATCTGCATGTAAGCTTCCAGAGTAATTTTAGAAAGAAAACTTTTTAAAATTTATAGTTGCTACTGTCCAGTGTGAAGATCAAACAAGATGCAAAACCACAAAACACCATACCTTTTGTAGATACTAAACTTCTCACTATGTAATGGTTCAGGGAAGAACCCACCTTTTGAAAAGGTGGAATAGAATAGCTTGAACCGAAGCACTTTTTAATGCTCCACAAACTCAGTGTAGTTCATTATTACAGAAGTATTTCCCACACATCCATATACCAGTTTGTTGAGACATCTTAAATTCCTTTGAAAAAAAATGTGGACTATAAATCAAAATATAACACGGCAAATAAACTATGGTTCTTTTGTCTTTAAAAACCATTTGCTAATCACATTTAGTGAAAATCAAACTCTACTGCTCACGGAGGATGTGATTGTTGTCTCTCTAAAGGGGTGGTAGCTACACAGGTCCAGCTTCTTGCTGACATATGGAAACACCTGGTGTCAACAGATCTCCTAGTTTTTTTTCAAGGAAAATAGGAAATTCAGATTTGTATGTAAACTGTGCTAACTACGGGCTCCATTAATATATATATGTATATATAAACAAATATGCTGGCCAGGCCAAATTTGTCTGCAGGCTAGATTTATTCGATACATTGGCTGAGACTTTGGACCTAATGGCTGTACTTCTGAAATTGACCCTATGAAAAGAATGCAAAATAGCAAAGGAAAAACCGTAAACAAGTGAAAACCTGTAACAACTCAGTTTAATTCACTTAAAAAGTTAAATAAGCTATTATGTATCCACTCAATGGATTATTATGCAGATTAATAAAACCTATATATTAACATCAAAAAATATATAAAAGAAAATAGCAAAACTATGAAGATAGTAAAAAGATCAGTGGTTACCAGTGGTTACTCAGTGAGACAGAGATTAATAAATTCAAAGACACAGAGGATTATTAGGGCAGTATGATTCTATGTGACATGATAATGGTGGATACACGTTATGATACATTTGTTAGAAGCCCATAGAATGTACATCACTAAGAGTAAATCCTAAAGTAAACTATTGACTTTGGGTGATGACGTGCCAACGTAGGTTCATTGACTGTAACAAATGTATCACTCTGGTGCATGATGTTGCTGGTAGGGGAGTCTGTGCTTATGTGGGGATATGAGGTATAATGGGAGCTCTCTGTACTTACCACTCAATTTTGCTGTGAACTTAAAAATCCTCTACAAAGTAAAGTCTGTTTTTAAAAAGGGAACAAAATTCTTTAAGCAGCATGATCACAAGTACGTAAAACCAACAGATATAAAATTATACCAATCAAAATGACTATTGGAAAGATATACATTTTTATACTCACAAGTGCTTTTGGGATGGGGTTATATGTAAATTTTTTTCTCTTGCTCTATTTTCCAAGTGTTCTTCAATGAGAAAATTATATCACTGTCCTCACTTTGCAGAGTAGTGTGGGACCATAAAAACGACTGTGCAGGCTACAACTGTGCAAAACCATCTGATTATTAATAATCAGTGGTAAAAATTGCAGTTGTTCTGTGACCTTTAAAAATGGTTGTCAAAACATTAAAAAGTCACTTATTCTCACTTATAAGTAGGGAAATATAAAAATAGTAAAACTAATACTTTAGTACACTACAATTTTAAAAATTAGAAACATTGAAAATTGAAGTTTTTCTCTTTATTAAAAACTTATCAAGAGTTGTTCGAACATTGTAGAACTTACGAGACAAAGCATCTTCTCCACACCTTCGTGAATTGTTATACTTAATTCTAACTTTAAATCAGTTTCCAAACCTTGAGTGTAAATCTTTCAATGTTGTCAGTTATCTCTGAGAATCCCTTTAATGTGCAGTTTTTGCCAGCATCCTTTCCTCTGGGACATCTTCATCCTTTTCGTCACAACCACTTTCCTTACTTATTTTGATAAGCTCGCTTCTTTGAAGTTCCTCCAGCTGCACGGTAGAGCCTCCAACCCCAGCAGCATCAATATTCCTACGATCAGCTATTTCTTCAATAACTCCATTTAGGTTCAATGCAAGTTTCACTTCCAGCACTACCACTTTTTGTTTCTTTAATGCACTTTTATCTTTGTTGCTAATCCTATCTTAGGATTACTAACTTTTATTTTTTTTGTTTTGTTTTTTTGTTTTGTTTTGTTTTTGAGACAGAGTCTTACTCTGTTGCCAGGCTGGAGTGCAGTGGCTCAATCTCCGCTCACTGCAACCTCCGCCCCCCGAGTTCAAGCAATTCTCCTGCCTCAGCCTCCTGAGTAGCTGGGACTACAGGCATGTGCCACCACCATGCCCAGCTAATTTTTGTATTTTTAGTAGAGACGGGGTTTCACCATGTTGGCCAGGATGGTCTCAATCTCTTGACCTTGTGATCTGCCCACCTCAGCCTCCCAAAGTGCTGGGATTACAGGCATAAGCCACGCGCCCAGCCAGTATTACTCACTTTTATAAAATGTCACATGGTTTAATCACTGGGAGACAAGGAGACGACACAACTTCATGCTTTGCTGTCTGTGTATGAACTGAATACAGATGCGTACTGACCAGTCATTGCCTTTGAAGAAGTGACATGATCAGTCACAGATCATGATGTGCATGTGTTATTTACTTAGTGATTTATGAACTGAAGAGCTAGCAGGGAAATTTGTGCTTCATGCAATTACAGGTAATATATCAAGGTAACTAAAAATTGACCCATATTGTTGGGGAACTGGAGTTATTTAATTAAAACACGGTAACTGAAATTTGTGCCTATTGGAAGCAAGGACCTCTGGTATTTCAACATTGGAAAAATATTGGAAAAATAAACTTCATCATAAAATATCCTCATTTCTTTTATTGGTCATGGGCAGTCTCAAAGACTAAAGATACACTTCTGAAGAAGACACGCTGCTGGCTGAGTTCAGTTGATGTATGGCCCTGGAGACCTCATGGAACATTTCATAATGCTGTTTTGTTCTGACTCCCTGTGAATAGGTACATCTGGAGACATATATATTTATGGAAAATGCTAAATATTCTTTCTCCCCTACCTTATGTCTAAGTAGGTCATGTTAGCAATATTTTGAGTAGTCATTACATTGTAGCCCATGTATTTCCAAGAACATATTGAATGTAGCTGTAGGACGCCCATGGGTGGTGACAGTGAATGCCTCCTACTTCAAAGTCCCTTAAATATGATTGTTCTCTGGGAAACCACAGTATCATGTATAAAAGCAGAAAAATGCAAAGTCAACTTAGAAATAAAAAGTTAAAAGTCATCTGATGTCCTTGGTAGATGCAAAATGGATAAAATTTAATAATTTTAAATGAGTTTTTACAATAATAGGGAATTAGCAACATAGCACTGGAAAGAAGAAATTTTAGTAGGAAAAGCTCCAATAACAAACATCATTTTAAGTGGTGATCTTAGTGTGTTCAGGCTGCTACAACGAACTATCATAGATTGGGTGACTGATAAACTACAAATGTTTATTTCTCACAGTTCTGGAGGCTGGGAAGTCCCAGATCAAGGTTCAGACAGATTTGGTGCCTGGTGAGGACTTGCATCTCTTTTGTAGATGATCATCTTCTCACATGTCCTCACATGGTGAAACGGGAAAGGAAGCTCTGGATTTTTTTTTCTTTTTAGACGGGGTCTCCTCTGTTACCCCAAGCTGAAGTGCAGTGGTGCAACTTCAGCTCACTGCAGCCTCCACCTCCCGGGTTCAAGCAATTCTCCCACCTCAGCCTCTCTAGTAGCTGCGACCACAGGCACACAACACCACAAGTGGCTAATTTTTTTTTTTTTTTGGTAGAAATGGGGCTTCACCCTGTTGGCCAGGCTGGTCTCAAACTACTGGGCTCAAGTGATCTGCCCACCTCAGCCTCCCAAAGTACTGGGATTACAGGCATGAACCACCATGCCCAGCCTGGATCTCTTTTTTAAAGGCACTGTTCTCATTCAGGAAAGCTCTGCTCTCATGACCTAATCACCTACCAAGTCTCCACCTCCTAATACCATCACCTTGGGGGTTAGGATTTCAACATACGAACTTTGGAGAGACATAAAAATTTAGTTTGTAGCAATTGTGAAAATTTAGAAGATTTGCTGTCAAAGCTAACAATAAAACAAGCATGCACATCACTGTTACTTTACAACACTGTTCTGAAGGTCCCAGCCAATACATCAAAAAAAGAAAAGCTAATTAGAGGGCTAAGGATTTGAAAGGAAATAAATATATCATCATTTGCAGCTGAAAAGATTATCAATAAGGAAAATAGAGTCAACAAAGGACTGCAACCAAAGGGAATGTTTACCAAAGTTGATACACATGAGATGGGTGTTAAAAAAATGTCCTAGATGCTAGATGTAACCAATTACGATATGTAAAGAAGCATCAATGTGATTCCTAAACCATCAAAGCTGGAGGTAACCAGATTGAAGGTATTAACACAGAGAAGCAAATATGTAAATTTGTAGGGGACTAGGTGAGCCACGAATTCAGGGACAGTGAGAATCACAGAGGAAAATATCAGCAACACCCAGGCAAATAGTCCTGTGACATGGATAGGTCAATACTGTGAAACCGTTAGTACCTGAAGCCATTATATTTCCTAATCTTATATAAATAGATCACCCAAGGTCACCCCATTTCTTAAGATTTTTATTAAATTTGCTTTGTGCCCTTTAACAGTCCTTGGAAATTCAAGGTTGCCAAATGATTTATCAAGTTTAATCAAGGATGGTTCATAGTCTGGTCAGAATTTTTGAGCCCACCTTTGCAGAAAGGCAGCCTAATCCAGGGCACAAAACCTCTCCTTTCCTGAAAGTCAAGAGCAAGCTGTTCATGGATTCCCAGTGTATTTCTGGTTGCAAATCTTTCTGAGATAATTTGACTGTTTGAACCATATCCCCCTTCCCAGGAAAAAAAAAAAGCACATTGATGGAAATACTGCATTTATTTCCAGGGGGCTCAAAGACCTCCGGAATCCTATCCAAGAGACCTCAGTTAGAGGATCCTCGCTCTGCAGTATATGGCACATCTGTTTCTAGATGCATCAGTCCTCATCACAGTGGTTCAAAATAAAGAAGCCCTTCCCATTTGGCTGCCTGGGATTGGATCTCAGCTTTGTCCTTAATCAGCTGTGTGACCTTAGTTACATAATTTAACTTATTTGGGCCACAGTTTTATCATTTGCAAGGGGGATCATAATAGTTCCTACCTTATAGGGTAATTATGAGGATCAAATAAGGCAAAGAAGGGAAAACTGTTGGCACGGTGCCTGCTACATGACAAATGCCAAATACATTTGAGTTATTATTGTTTTATTATTAACTATCCTTATGCTTGCATTGTGTTTTAGTTCTATTTTAGCTTTTTAAGATAAATACACTTTCTAATCTATACCAGAGTTTTTCAACCTTAGCATTATTGGCATTTGAATATTTCTTTGTTGTGGGGCTGTACTGGGCTTTGGAGTATTGTTCCGCAGCATCCCTGGCCTCTCCCCACCAGAAGACAGAAGGACCCCCACCAGTTGTGACAACTATAAATGTCTCTTCGTGGGCAAAATCACCCCTCCCTGACTGAGAATCAGTGTTCTATACTGATCACATGGATGTTTTGGGAGATTTTTATGGCAGACAGAAAAGTAATCATAATATTTAAAATATTAGCATTGCCGATGAAAGCTCCTTGAGGCCAAGAATTTTTACTCAACACGGAGAATGAAGGGCTCAGAGTGAGGAAGAGAAAGTGATCAGGAGTGCAGATGGAGAATCGCAAGGCTCAGGACACATATAAAGGTGATAGATGTGCAACACAGGGATTGTGAAGGATACAGAGGGAAAAAGACATTTTGGCAGTGGAAGAAATAAATGGGAAACTCAGCGCGGGGAAATGACTTAGCCTACAGAATACATCACATGAGTAACACCTGGGAAGGGTCAACAGAGGTTGAATATGAAAAACAGGGAGAGGAAATGAGGGGAATGGTTCTGTGATTCCATGTGAGGTCAACACCGCTGATTCGGGGTAAGACTGCCGAAGAGAAAGATTTGATGTGGAATTAAAGGGTAGAGCCAGGGGTAAGAAAGAGAAGCTCAGAAACCTTGGATTCAGATCAAGGCTGAGGTTAGGCTGAAACCAGAGTATCAACCTTTTAAGAGACTCACACAGTATACTCATTCCTGCAACAAATAAAATTGATACCTGATGTGTATTTAGTCGATATACTACAGTAAATTTGTTTTACATTCTGAGTAAATAAGCTTGTTGGGGCAGGCTTATAAAACACACACACACACACACACACACACACACACACACACACAGAGAGAGAGAGAGAGAGAGAGAGACTCAGAGAAGTTAAAAAAGGCAGCCCTGGTCATAAAGTGCATGGTATGCAGATGAGACACATGACCTTCCCCTGAGCACTTTTGAACACTTCCCATATGTCTGGTTAAATTCTTCACCGGTCTTATCTCACTTCATCTCACAAAATCTTCTGGGGTAGTAACAGTAATGATCCCCATTTTACAGATGAGAAAACTAGGGGTTTGAGAGGTTAAATGCTTGCCCCAAGGCTGCACAGCTACAGAGTGAGGACTTAAAACCCAGTGGTCAGTCTTGAAGACTTGCTCTCTTGGATCCTCTGCTGCCTTCTCTCGAGGCTTCCACTGCCTGGGAGGGTTGGAGTGCTGAATTCACCTCATCTCAGCGTGCTCAAGCCAGGACAAAGCAGACTAAAAACTCTTGAGTAATGTGGCTCTCCTCTGCCTTGCATTTATTTTTATTGCATAAATATAACCACTTTGCAACTGAATGGTGCCTTAGCATGTTAGTTGTATCACTGAAGGTGACAGAAGGTGGAAAGAGAGGGGGTATAATCTAAGTGAGGGAGAAGTGTTGTGATTTTCTGCATCATCAGTTTACCTCAAAATGATTTAAACCAAACTATAAAAGAATATGTATTGAATAACTACTTTGTGTTGCATTATATGCTAGGTATTCCCACGTAAATTATTTTACTTACACTGACATTTAAAAAAAAATCTTCCAAAATTGGCCTCATTATCCTCATTGTTCAAAGAGAAAACCAAGGAGAGGGAGCTGATACTCAAACCAAGCTAGATCTGATCCAGATCTAAGGATTTTTTTTATCAGACTGAAACAAACATGTTAAAACCAAGGATCCTATGTTCTGACATCTTTTCCTTCTCTCCAAAGTTTTTGCCATGTGTGACCAATTAGCAAGCACAGTTGGCTAGAACATGGTGCTAATAAGGCCACGGTCAGGGGTTCAATTCCCTTATGGGCTGAAACTTGATGCTTCCTTCCTACAGACACAGACCATCTAGACCACATCTGGGCCCCTCCCAAGAGCATCATATTGGTCATAAGTGCAGTTGAGAAAGTCTTGCTAAATCACAGTAACTCCATCTGCACTATTGGAACAATTCAAACATATGCCATACTGATGGTGTGACTACAGACATAAATAAAAAACAACATTGTTATTAGTTAAATAAATTAGTAATTTTTTGCACTCCAGCCTGGGTGACAGAGCGAGACTCCATCTCAAAAATAAATAAATAAATAAATTAGTAATTTTTGCTGACACTGTAAATTTTAAGTGTATTCTTTGTGGCCCAATAGAGCCATGACTTTATTTTTAAAAGCTCATGCATGTAGAGATACTAAAATTTCAAGATGTTGAATGACATGTGCAATAATACCTCAATTACTGAAACTCATCAGGAAATGAGTTATTTTGTATATGCAAGTTATGTTCAGATAATGGAAGTGTCTGCTTAGCACCAAGACATGTTCACATTAGAAATTTTGATGAAAATATTTCTAAATAAAATTCACATTTTTACGCCTCTCTCAAATAGGAGAGACGAAACATAATTTACCTTAGATATTTGTTATTCTGTTATTTACCAAAAAACACAATTTAAACAAACTAATTTTTTGCAAAAATTGGGAAAGATATGGGCAAAGATATACAACACAGGAAATCAATGTTAACATCGAACAAGATAGAATTTAGAATTAAAGCAATAAAAGAATAAGGAGGAATATAATGTAATAGTAAAAGACATATTTTCCAAAGAAGACACTATAATCATAAACCTATCTGCACCAAGTAATATAACATCGTCATTGAATTGCAACTATTTTGGACTTCTTGATATTCCTTAAATAAGCCAAAATAGTTCCAGACTCAGGGCCTTTGTGGCTACAGTCTCCTCTGCCTGAAACTCACTTCCTCTAAGTTTGCTTTCTCATCTTATTTGGTTCTCCACCCAAACATCACTTCCCCAACCCCACTCACCGTAATGAAGACTGAACATTCTATCTGATTTGTCACCTATGATCCTAAAATCTGGAGTTGTTCAATAACTGACTCTCTATATGCAGGAGATCTTATTGATATGGGAGACATTAAAGATACCCAGGGTCCTGAATCCACCTACCCTAAATTTTATTAGGTTCTCAAGTAGTGATTACCAGCATCAGAATCCTCTAGGCAAATGTACTCTTTATTCAAGAGTTTAGACCCAAAACCCCACAGGAAGATAAGCCCACAGCTTCTCTCAAGCCCTTTCCTCAATAGCCAATCCTAATCTAGACCATTAATTTCTTACCATCGTAAGAGTGAGAAGAATCACAGAGAAATACATGCAATGAAAAAGATACGAATTCTTTCTGTATTTGTCGCCCGTGGCTGCTGTAACAATTTCCCACACACTTCATGTCTTAAACTAAAATAAGTTTATTCTCCCATAGTTCTGGAGGAAAAGGCTGACCTGAAGGTGTTGGCAGGGTCACACTCCCTCCAGAGGCCTCAGGTAAGCATATATTCCCTACCTGCTGCAGTTCCAGAGTTTGTGACCAGATAACAAATCTCTGCCTCCATCTTCACATTGCCTTCTCGTGTGTGTGTGTGTGTGTGTGTGTGTGTGTGTGTGTGTGTGAAATTCCCTCTATCGCTCTCTCATAAAGACACTTGTGATGGCATTTAGGGCACACATGGGTAATCCAGGGTTATCTCCCCATCTCATGATTCTTAATCACATCTGCAAAGACTCTTTTTCCAAATAAGATACATCTACGGGTCCCATATATTAGGATCTGGTATCTTTGGGTCAACCTCCTTAGTCTTCTCAGGCAGCCATAAAAAAAAAATAACAATCACTGTGAAGGTTACACAACAGAAATGTATTTTCTGAAGGCTGGAAAGCTGAAGATCAAGTCTCCAAAAGAAGTCTGTTTCGGGTGAGGGTTCCCTTCCAGATGGTCACCTTCTTGCTCTGTCTTCACAGGGTAAAGAGAGAGAGACAGAGAGGGATCTTTGGTGTCTCTATCTCTGTCCCCAGGCTGGAGTGCAGTGGCGTGATCTCGACTCACTGCAAACTCCGCCTCCCAGGTTCACGCCATTCTCCTGCCTCAGTCTCCCGAGTAGCTGGGACTACAGGCGCCCGCCACCACACCCGGCTAATTTTTTTTGTATTTTTAGTAGAGATGGGGTTTCACCGTGTTAGCGAGGATGGTCTCGATCTCCTGACTTCATGATCTGCCCACCTCGGCCTCCCAAAGTACTGGGATTACAGGCGTGAGCCACCGCGCCCAGCCTCTATCTCTTCTTACATTGGCACCAGCCCTATCAGATTAGAGACCCACACTTACAACCTTTTTTAAACTTTATTATCTCCTGGATGAGGCAGGGGGAGTTTATGATAAGACTGACTTTGGACATACTGAGTTTGGAGATGTCTCCGAGGTATCCCAGAGCTGATGTCAAGGTGATTTAATATGAGTGTAACACTCAAAGGAGCTTGCAGGAAAGGTCTATTCCAGTGATCAAAGTGTGTGAGTCATCCAGAGGATACCGGTCTGCAGCTCCTGGAGCTTATACAATTTGGAACCTCTAATTAAGCACAATAACACAATATAAAATTCAGTACAGAAGTGTACATGTATTTAGAGTTAAAATAAAATCTCAACAAATTGCAAGTACTAAAAACTGAAAATACCACTAGCATCACAAGATTCAAAAAAAACACAACAGTTTGTATTAGTTAACTGCCTGATATAACTCCATAATAGATCTCTTTTCCACATTTTAGGCCAGCTAAAATTTGATAATCTTTTCTTATGATACTTTTTTTATATTTTTCATAAGAAATAGTAATGAAATTCAGACCTTCCTCTAACATGGTTAATTAAAATTGGTTTCATATTATTGATAATTGGTATACGTAGAACATGTAACTTCATAGACAGATGTACTTGCCTTCCCACTGCTGTCACAGGTTCATGGCCTACGATTCAGAAATTCTGGCACATTTTCTTCAGCTTATTTTTTTAAAAAACAGAAAAATATGTGGTGCTTTCATAATTGTATACACTGTACTATCAACTGTATTTCAGACAGGAAAGAAATCTTTTTTTTTACTTTTAAGTTCAGGGGTACATGTGCAGCTTTGTTATGTAGGTAAACTCATGTCACAGGGGTTTATTGTACAGATGATTTCATCACTCAGGCATTACGCCTCGTACCCATTAGTTATTTTTCCCGATTCTCTCCCTCCTCCCACTCTTCACGCTCTGGTAGGCCCTGGTGTCTGCTGTTCCCTTGCATGTGTCCATGTGTTCTCACAGGAAAGAAATTCTATTTTGCCATGGCATCAATGGGAAATCCATCCGTCGCTTCAGTTTACACATTTGGTGAATGGAAAAACTTCCCACAAACTAGCTTCTGGCTCCATATAGTTTATTTATTATTTATTTATTTATTTTGAAACTGAGTATCCCTCTGTTGCCCAGGCTGGAGTGCAGTGGCATGATCTCAGCTCACTGCAACCTCCCCCTTCTGGGTTCAAGCGATTCACCTGCACCAGCCTCCCGAGTAGCTTGGATTACAGGTGCCCACCACCACACCCAGCTAATTTTTGTATGTAGAGACAGGGTTTCACCATATTGGCCAGGCTGGTCTCGAACTCCTGACCTCAGGTGATCCACCCACCTCAGTCTTCCCAAAGTGCTGGGATTACAGGTGTGAGCCACTGTGCCCAGCCTGGCTCCCTATATTTTTAACTTTGTGTCTCCTCCACTACCCACTTACATTGAGTGTTAAGTGCCTAGAAAACACACGTAGCCCTACAGAGCCTCTGGCCTTCACCTTTGTATCACCATCCGCTGGGAGAGATGGCAAAGTGAGCATTAAGAATATTCTGGAAGTCATTCCTACACCAGTAAAGTGAGCAGTAACTTTACTGTATGCAAAGTCACCTAAAACCCCATATGTGTGTTCCACATGAGACAAACCAAATAAATTCTAGGGCATCCCCTTAGACATGTCCAAAAGCTTCCTGTAGCCACCTACATTTGCAAATTGGGCAAAATCATATGGCCCCTCCCAGAGCTTTAGAAGGGCTGATGCCAGTGGGTGAGACCCTAATGTTTTATGAGTGTCACAGGCAATTCATCTCCCATTTTGGGTGTGTATTAGATACCTCTAAAGCAGGCTTTCTCTTTCGGCGCTATTGACATTTGGATTTGGGGTGGGATAATTCTTTGCATGAAGGACTGTCTTGTGTACTGTAGGATGTTTAGCAACATCCCTGGCCTCCACCCACTGGATGCCACCAGTACCCCACCCCCACCTCAGCCAAAGGTCTTCAGACATTGCCAGATATCCCCTGAGGACACCACCACCGCTGTTGAAAACCACTGCCCTAGAAACAGGGTTCAGAGAGAGAACAACACATTTACTTAGTGAAGGTTTATCGAATGCCTACTATGTTTAAAGCCCTAAGGAAGGTCACTTTGCAAAAGGTCACAGTGCTGTTGGGAAAGCACACAATAAATACTAAATTTCGGTATAATGCAGTAGGTACCGTAACAAAGCTATCCAAGACACTGTGGGAATCCAAGACACACCTCTTTCCTACTTCAAAGGGCTATTGGGGGGATCAAAACGATGGAGACTGTAAAGCGTGAGATGACTGCATCTAGTCCACAAAGGTATTTCTTTATGTTGGCTCGTATAAGCTGACATGAGAAAACTGCAAGGAATACTCCAATTAGCCACAACAGTCACTATTTGCAAATGTTGGCCAAGAATGACTGAGAAAGTGTGTTAATCATGACAAAGTGGAAAATCCATCTCCTTTTCTCTTTATTCTGACAGCTATTTCCTTCTACCATAGTAGTCACACTTACATTTGAAATTCACAAATACACAGATTGACTCATTCCTAGGAAAGATGGACAATTTCATTCATAGAAGATTGGCCACAGGGGTTTATTCCAGCTAAATGGAACAGAGAAGAAAGAGGTTAAATCAGTGAGAATTTAGCTTGTGAATGGCAGTGTATATAATTGGAAAAATAAAAAATAAAAATAAAAAACTACCCACCTAATTTGACACAAATCATTCCTCCAGAACTCTTGAGATAACCCTGGTATTTTTCTTACCCTACTGTGTTTTCCCCACAATCAATTATTAAACCTATTGACAACAAGATAAAAGAATTCAAGGGTATATTGAAAATCAGGGCCTATTTCATACAGGGTGTTGTCTCAAATATCAAATGTATTTGTTCACGGAAAGCCTTGGAACAGACAATGTGTTCCCTTTGCTGAGCTGTTTGCATTTCTGTAAAATTAGTAATTGGAGAGGGAATGCCACTAATTCCCATTTCTCCATTTGAAAGCTACTGCAGGGTCCTTTATCAAACTGAGCACTATGTAACTGTGCTCGGCAGAAATGAGTTAACCCATTAGTTCTCCTTCGATTGCATTTAATCACAGGAGCTCCTTAGAAGCATTTTCCTTTAATCTTTTTTCTTTATCAGCACTCTTTATTTTGCTGATCTTACCTTAATTTGGCCACTCAGAACTTCTTCTAGAGAGTACTTTGTGGCCCTCACGTGGATTAACTAATCAATTATTACAATAATTTCCACTTATATAGTGCTTGATCATTAAAAACCCATTTTGAAATAGGCGAGGGCTGGCTTAACATTGTGGTGTTAAAGCAGTGATTCCTCAAAATTTATTAGAAATATAAAGTATGCTAGGGTGCTGAACCCATGATTCCAGGCCGTTACTGTTGAGAGTAAGGTTAAATTTATTTAAATTTTTAAAAATCAGAAAAATAATAATGCAGGTATCTCATGGATACGCAAAAATCATTGAAGAGGGTGTGGAATAAGTGATAGTTCAGAGATCCTAGCTAAGAGGATGGGCTTTGGGGCTGAGACAGCCTAGACTGAGATATGTCTCTCTCACCTACCAGGGCTCATGTTATCTTTGACAAGTTACTGATCTTTAAACCACAGGTTATCATCTTTGAGTGGGGTTAATCCCACTTACAGTGTTGTAGTGAGATTAAGCCAGATCATCCATTTACAGTCAGTCCAACCTTATGCCTGATATATAAACATGCAGGACATTTCAGGATAAGGAAAAGAAGTGATTACTTTGCCATGCACTATCACTGTACACATGCACACATACACACACAGGCATGCACGCTTCATGCATAAACAAACTAAACAAAGAGGCCAACTTTATAAAATGTGGTTATTTTACTCATCAATTGACTAGTTATTAATTGGGAAAAAACTTGAGTCAATTCAGTCAAAAGAGATCCATATCATTAATTAGTTGGGTTAGTTAACTGATGAGTTGTTTATGTAACTGGCTAATTAGTTACTTAGTGTAAGGCTTGTTTCCGTGAGTTCTCTGGTTCAGGATCTAAAAACCTCAACATTATTGATGTTTGGGGCCAGCTAACTCTCTGTCGTGGGCCTTCCCTGAGCATTGTAGGATGTTTAGCAGCCATCCTGACCTCAACCCACTAGTGCCAGCAGCACCCTCCTTCCCTAGTTTTGATGACCAAAAATGTGTCCAGACATTGCCATGTGTCCTCTGGGTTGAGAATCACTGCTTGGGTCCAACATGCTAAACATTTAGATTAACAGTCATATCATTTTCTCCCATCTGCTATTTATTTTTAATCTCGTTTTGCTCCAAGCCTGAACTTCATGACCAAACTGAGTATGAAATTTTGAGCCTGGCTAATAATTTTTTTAAAATAGAATTGCCAGTTGTTCCTCATTATAATTGTTATTTTAAAATTACTACCTCAATTTCAAAATATTTGGCCGGGGAGGGGTCCCAATTGGGCTCAAAATTGAAAAATTATAAATTAGTCTCTGCCATCAAATCTCTTATGCTTTAGTTTGGGAAATGATACATAAAACTGAAAAATTTTAAACGGGGGTGATCAGTGGAGAATTAATTCTCCAGAATTCTGCATGTCTGTGTGAAGGAGGTTGTAGTGAATTCTAGCAGTGTCTACAAAAACATTCATAGTAGAAACTAGCCCACACCAGTTTAGGGTGCACACGTAGTCAGGGGTAGGGTTTCCAGGGTTTAAAGAGTGTTAGGCCGGGGACAGAGTGGAAAACAGAGCAGCAGGATGGTGAGGGTAATGGGAGGTTCAGGGTGAGAGATAGCGACATTTTAGGGAAAACGACTTTTAGGAATCTTTGGGTATGGCACACTGTGTCATTTTGGCTACTAGATTAGCTCCCTCGGGGAAATCTGCAGTAAGGATTTTCATAATCCCTCATGGTTTGTAGTCACATTTATGCTCTGTTTTGTTTTGACTTGATCTGTGGATAGTGATCAGGGCTGCAGGGCCTCCCTGTTATATCGGGGTTACAGCAGAATCTAGAATTCTAAGATCCGTAACAGTGGAAACCTGTAGTGGATTTACCACGAAGCTAATGAAGCTTAGGTTTCAGAACCCCTCACTTGCAAGACCTCCTCCCTGGCCCTGAATCTAACTGTGTGTATGTAATTTAATGTTCTTTTCCTAAAGAGGAGCCCCCAAATAAAAGTTTAAGTCGCCTTGAAGTTTGGCTCTTCCCTTAGTGAATACCAAGTCTCTTCAGTTCTCCTCTGTACCCTCAGAATCTCCCACAGTGCCTGGAATACAATAGACACACAATTATGTTTGCTGAGTGACTGGGTGACCAAATTAATGAACAAACAAAGGCAATAGTGATTTAAACACTTCAGGAAAGCATGGGAGGCCATAATGAACTAGAGGCCATGATTTATTACCTACTGATTTAGATAGACAGTAAAAGCCATTGAAGTTCGAAAGAGAGAGTGATCATTCCAGGTGTGATGAAATGGAAAGACATTTACAAGCCAATGGTAGACTCATCGAATTTAATAACAACACGATGAGCCACAGCAGCTGGCAAAATCGCTGACTCAGAGCTTGGATTCTGAGCTTGAACTCCAACTCCATTGCTTACCAGATGGAAACCACCCAGCTACTCTCTCCAAAATGAGGGCAGACATGGCACCGTCAGCACAGGACACTGCTGAGGATTAGAGAGATGCCACCTGCAGAGCATGCAATGTGGAGCCAAGCACATTGTAGGTACCAGTAAACGGTTAGCTAATATTATTACTGACTGGTATCTCTGTGCCACATACTGTGCTAAATGCTTTCCAAGCCTTAGAAAGAAAAGTGTCCATAAGTAATGGAGAAAAGTCAACATTTATTGAGCATCACTGTAATTCATCAGTGTTCAAGGTACTTCACTATGTTCCCCATTTAATAGTCACTGCAACTCAGTAAGTTTGGTGGTGTTAATATTTCAATTTTCTAAGTGTAAACGAGAACTGAGAGAGTTACATGCAAAGATATTAAGTGAGCGAGCAGAGATGGATCACAGACTATCGGATGTCAACACCAATATTTCTATTGATTGGCTTGCTTTGATTCCATCTTGTTGGCTAAGAGCTCAGGTTTGGGGGTAGGTGTAAGAGTTCAAATCTTGAGTCAGCCCTTCTTTGACCTCTGCAATGTATTTGAGTTGCAGTTGCAGTATCTGCAGAACAACAAAGACAACAGTACTTATAGGGCCACAGAGAGAATTAAATTAGATGACACAAGTTAACTACTTGACTCAGTGTCTATTACGTGATACATGTTCAGTGCATCTTCAGGTTACTATTGGCCAAAATTACAAACAAGTAGAAAGTTCTATATTGACTCACCTTCAAACCCCAACTTAATGAGTGTGATGTCTTCAAGGAGTGCCCTAAGAAAAATTTATATATTTCAAATTCAAATTATGCCCACCCAAATAACTGAAAATGTCTGCTTCCATCACACATTAGCATGATTTACTGAGAACATTCTCATGGAGAAATTGGGAAAAGTAAGAGAAGTGAATCTCAGGAGAGAAGTGAATCTCACGGAGGTTGGAGGGAGATGCAATTCCTGTGCCACAGAGTCACGTGACCTTAGATCTTTGAGGAGAAAATTGTGGTTTTGGCATAGGCGGTTCAGGACCATGTAGAGGACAGAAAGCTCCCTGGAATAGCAACAGTGACCTCTAAGATGGCAGCCAAATCTTTAGTTTTAAAAGTTATTAATCTTTACACGAAATTCCTTGTCAGTGGCAGGAGGAATATTAGTATTATTTAATTTCATTCAAATTATACTACAAAAAAACAATTAAGGTGAATAATTATGAAAGTGAGGTCAACTCAATTTTCTATAATAATGTTTTTTTGTTCCCAGGCTCATTATTGCTAATTCCTTTCATAATCTTTGCCATCTAACCTCATTTGTTTCATTTATAAGTGGCAAGAAACGCACATCACAAAACAGCAATGAAATCAAGACAGCGGCATGTCACTTTGGTGATCTCTGGAGAAAGTAATTATTGTCTCTAGTTAACCTTTTAGGGAAAAACTTGTCTGCATATTCCCAATGTAGGTATTATATTTGTCAAAGTAAAATTTTCCTTTTTTGATTTTTTTTAGTCATGCAGCCTAGCTGGAGAGGGTAGAGGCTTCCCTAAACCTGAGGCTTTATTCTGATGTTCTGAATACTTATAAACTAAATGAAAAAGCACTCAAGTAGGTTTTAAATGGGCTTTTAGTGGAACACAAAACACATACACACACTCGTTTTTAAACTTTCAAAATCATCTTGCTTATGCAGCTTCAAAAAAAAAGGATTTTTCATGTTCATTACCAAGGCCCTCATATTTGAGATCCTCAGAATTTAATTTGATGCCATGCCTGCACTTTAAACCTGTACTGTTTCGGTTTATGAAGATTCTCAAAAATGTAACTAACAAAGGCATGCCCTGCTTTAAAAGCATTGTGTCTTAGACAGAGCAATTTTACTTCCAGAAACTTACCACAAAGCAGGATGGGTGAACTTTTGGATGACTGACAACCCTGCCCTTCAGGTGCTTAAAGACTTTGATTATCACCTTTTTGCTGATCACTAAAGAAACACTCAAGAACACTCAAAGAAACACTCAAGAACATTCAAACATCACTCTGTTCCCTTAGACCCTACAAATAGGTATGTATTAATTTAGCAAATACACAAATACATAGTGGCTCATGCCTGTAATCCCAGCGCTTTGGGAGGCTGAGGCAGAAGAACTGCTTGAGCCTGGGAGTCCCAGACCAGCCTGCACAACATAACGAGACCTTGTCTCTACAAAAAATATAAAAAATCAGCCAGGTATAGTGGGGTATACCTGTAGTCCTAGCTACTTGGGAGGCTGATGTGGGAGGATCACCTGGGCCCAGGAGGTTGAGGCTGCAGTGACCTATGATTGCACCTTTGCACTCCAGCCTGGGGAACAGAGTGAGACCCTGTCTCAAAAAACAAACAAACAAAAACAGCAACAACAAAATAAATTTTAAAAAATACACAAACCAAGAAGGGTATGATTCACAATTGTAGTAAGTGCTTTCAAGGCCATGGACAGGATGAAGGAACAGAGATCAATGGAGGACTCTAGAGGACAGTCAGCTCCCCGCACATATTCCCTTGTCACACCCATGGCGCCCAAGTGGCACCCTGCTGGGCAGTTCCCTTGTGCTTCGAGAGCTTCCTACCCCTAGCACCTGCATCTCTCTGCCATAGAGCCTTCTGTAATGCAGCAAGATTCACGCTCAATCTGTACGAGCAGAGGCTGGAAGTGCCAAATAATGAGCCCCTCCAGGAGTGCCCCTCCACATGCAGAGGATGGGAATTGGTGGAAAACCATCACGGCTTCCCAGCCCCTTATAGCACAACTCGGAGGAGGTTTCACACTGTCTCCCAGAAACTCCCTGCAGAATTGAGTTCCAGTTGTCTGCAGTGATCAATTTCTCACCAATATCACCTTGACTTAACTCTCCTTCCTTCTCTATTCCTCTGATTCCCGGGATCACCTTCTAAATAAACTACTCAAGTCTGCCTCTGGGAAACTATGTGAGAAAGTCCAATTTAACCTGGTTCATAAATGAAGAGAAGGAGCCCACCCTTGAGCATCTGGGGAGAAGTATTTCATGGAAGAGGAAGTAACGTCAGGGCCAAAGGCCTTGAGGTGGGAAGCAGCTGTCGTTACACTGCAGAGTTGGAAAGGAGACCAACGTGGTGGAAGCCCAGGGTTCCAGGAAAGCCAAGAAGGCACTGGAGGCCTGAGACCAAGGTGGGACCAGATCGCGGGAACCTGGTAGGCCATGGTATGTACTTAAGGTTGTGTTCTAAATGTACCTCCACCTTACAAATGAAGAAACTGAAGAAGAGAGAGGCTATAAAACAAGGGCAGGTGGCTAGCGGGTATGAGTGAGAATCTAAAAATGGTGTGTATTAGTCAGGGTTCTCTAAAAGGACAGGACTAATAGGACAGCTGTACATATAAAAGGGAGCGTGTTAGGGAATATTGACTCACACAATCACAAGGTCAAGTCCCACAATAGGCTGCCTGCAAGCAGAGGAGCCAGGAAGCCAGTCCAAGTCCCAGAACCTCCAAAGTAGTGAAGCTGACAGTACAGCCTTCAATCTGTGGCCAAAGGCCTGAGAGTGCCTGGCAAACCACTGGTGTAGATCTGAGAGTCCAAAAGCTGAAGAACTTGGAGTCTGATGTCGAGGGCAGGAAGCATCCAGCATAAGAGGAAGATGGAGGTCAGAAGCCTCAGCCAGTCTAGTCCTTCCATGTTCCTCTGCCTGCTTTTATCCTAGCCATGCTAGCAGCTGATTAGATGGTGCCCACCCAGATTGAGGGTGGGTCTGCCTCTCCCAGTCCACTGACTCAAATGTTAATCCCCTTTGGCAACACCTTCACAGACACACCCAGGAACAATACTTTGCATCCTTCAACCCAATCAAGCTGACACTCAATATTAATCATCGCACAGGGCAATGTGAATACTGATCCCACCTTTTTAGTCACTCTTCTATTAAACCAGATCTAAAATAGCTTAAACCTGTATTTCCCCTCCTGATTTACACCAGGCTGGCTACTCACTCCCTTTTCACACCTTCCTGCCAAAGGTCTTGTTTCTGTCCTACTACCAATATGACAGATAATGAACTCCGTTCCTTACATCAGCTGGAAGAGCTGAGCACCGGCATTCCTAGCCAATCTCTGGCACATCCTTTTGCAAACATCAAGATATATGGCCTTCGTAAATTTTCTGAGACATATTAATGTTCACCTCCATAATGCCTTAATTGTACAGAAACCATTAGACAATAATGTTAAGGTGACAAAGGGACCCATGCAAATGGTAAAGAAAGAGAGCAAGATGCCTAAATTAAAAGGGGTGAAGGGTCCAGGACAGTCTTTCATGGGGGAAAAGATTCATGGAGATTTGCTGTCTTAACAAGAATGGACTACCTCATAAATTATCTCAATATGATGCCAGTAAGTCAAGGGGAACTTTTGTAAAGTAGGAATTTATAAAAGGTTAAATTAAAATGAAGACTGAACAATTATTTTTGTCCTCCTGCCTAGCAGGGCTTCTGCTAATGTTTGTGTACAGAAGTGGTAACGGCGGGATACTTCAAAGCCTTTTCAGGGAAAATCATATCGTTGGTGAGAAAGGATTTGATTTTGTAAAAAGCTTACATTGTAAGTGATATTGAAAATAAAAAGACAAGATTGCATGAGCTAAGTGCTTTATTTTTGTTAGTGTTCATGGGGTTCCATGGATCCTCATTGTGCCCGTAATTGGGGTTTTAAAAATGGGAATAAAGGAGAATATATTTTCCTTTGTCTGTGAAGATGGCATTCCTGACCCACCAGTGCAGGGCCACACACTTTGAATTTTGTTTCTGGGGAAGAAGACATATTTGCTTCAAGGGCTCCTGATTCTCTTGGCAAGGCCAGAGCATTTGATCAGGGACCACTTTGAGAGCAACATATTGAGTTTGCCCTCATGTTTTCCTTGATCCAGTCCCCTTGGGTACTTTGGCTAACTTCACAGAGAGAAAGAAGTAGAATAAAGTGGGAAAAAATAACAATTTCCAGCTGATTAAAATGGAAGCATCATATGAATAGAGGGCATACATCCTACGATTTCTTATCCTCAATGCCTGGCCCTGGACCTGTCATTTATAGGAAGTGCATTTGTTGCAAATAACCCAAAAGCCCAATGTAACTCAAAATATAGAAATAATTTTCTTATACAACTAGAAATCTAGAGGTAGGGTCATGTCTAGAGTCATTAATTTCCTCAGCAACATTATCCAAGAACCCATGCTATTTCCACATTTATCTCATGTAGAGTAGGTCTACAAGTTAGCTCCCTTTGAGGACCCCTAACTGTATTTTTTTTTAAGAGCAAGAATAACCTTCCTGGAAGCTTTCTGGTGACTTCATATTTCATTGCCTCAAATTCTACTTATGTTTATGCCTTAAACAAATCAACAGCAAAGGAAATGGCACTAAGAGGATTGGCTTAGATAGTCAAGACTTGCCTTTGGGTTTGGAAATGGAGCAGCCTTCTCTCAAATACAGCCACTTCAAGGGGGGATAGTTGAACAAAGTCAATGGTTCTGATAAAAAAAAAAGATAAAAAAAGGAATGGAAGGTGGGAGTAGATATTGGCAATCAACAGCCTCCACTAAAATAACAAATTTCGGTAAATGTTTATTGAAGAAAACATTGAATGAAACAAACGAGTCTGTCTGGTGTCACTCATTATTTTCTTCCTTGGGGATGTTGATTTTGGTTTGTTTCTAGTGAGTGTCTGTTGCTTCTTGCCTTTCCAGCATTTATTCCTCCTTCTTCTCATAATAACATTCCTATTTCTCCTTAAAAACCCCAAAGACTCCATCGTCAATCCATGTGGATTGGTTGGTGCTAACCTCCTCCCAGATACATGAGACACATATTCAAAATCTAACCCATTAGTATCTTCCATTCCTCGTGCCACAGCAACTGATTCACCTGAAAGATTAATCTAATGAGAGTTAATTCAGAGGAGCTATGGGAAAGGTTGATATCTCTTCCCAATAGAATTAGACGGTGTTTGGAGCTACAATACTGTAATCCTGGACAGTTTTTGTTTATACTGGGGAGAAAGGGAGAGCATGAAAATGAATCCAACATTGAGAAAGGAAAAACCAGGAAATGGAGCGAGACTAAATCTTGAAGACACTGTTTAGACTCTAGGTCCAAGCATGCCTGAATGAGCGAAGAATGTGCTTAATTCTGAACTTTTTTTTTCGAGACAGAGTCTCACTCTGTCACCCAGGCTGGAGTGCAGTAGCATGATTTTGGCTCACTGCAACCTCTGCCACCTGGGTTCAAGCAATTCTCCTGTCTCAGCCTCCTGAGTAGCTGGGATTACAGGCACCTGCCACCAAGCCGGGCTAATTTTTGTATTTTTAGCAGAGACAGGGTTTCACCATCTTGGCCAGGCTGGTCTTGAACTCCTGACCTCATGATCACCTGCCTTGGCCTCCCAAAGTGCTGGGATTATAGGTTTGAGCCACTGTGCCCAGCCCAGTTCTGAACCTTTAGACAAATAATTCAGTACATTCTTTGTTTTCCCTTAAGTCAGTTTAAATTGAGTTTCTATCACTTGCAACCAAAAGAGTCCTACCTAATTCATATTTTTTATCCTTACTGTGCTGTGAGTTTTCTAAAAATTGAGGCTCTGACATATTCATTTCACCATTTCCTTAGCCCCCAGTACCTAGCAAATTTTTTTCCAACCTTTTTGTCATATGAGAGTTTTTTAATATAAAAAATAGTAAGACTTTCTCACAATAGTGCTTATGCTTTTGAGTATCTGTTGAGTGAGAAAATGTATAACAGAGAGCTACTCTGAAACTAGGGGTACTTTTGTTCAATGAATTTCTATTTTATGACTCACAAAGCCCTCCACCTACATTTTAAAACAGTCATATATAATGTGCAAACACATTACCTATTTAGCCTAAACAAATTTTGATTTGCATGTTGATTTGTGGTTTCTGAATTTAATAACTGCACAAGGAGAGCCACATACCACAGTCTGGAACACCAGAAGAAAGTGAGTGGTAAATGAATATTTGTAGAATGCTATAGAATAAATGAATCAATGGCTGACCCCTTGAAATACACTTTTCAAATGACTAGCTCATGTGAGAAGCATTATCCAAACAGGATGTCAAAAGCTCAAGGTCCATAGATGATTGTTCTAGGAAATTTTGAAGTTGAATACTTGTAGGTAGGGTGTGTACTCTCAACTTCATCATAATTCCTACCAGTTTCTGGTGTCTCCAATGGCATAAAGCACCCATTTAAATCTCCTGCCATCCTTGTAGGCATTTGGATTTGTGAGTCCCTGGTGTGGAAGATGTTTGTAGTTGCCTACTTATTATCCATTTTCACCTTCTCATCTAACTTAAAAGAGCAATGTGGGGTCCAGGAACAGTGGCTCATGCCTGTAATCCCAGCATTTTGGGAGGCTGAGGCAGGAGGATCACTTGAGCTCAGGAGTTTGAGACCGGCCTGGGCAACATAGTGAGACCTAGTCTCTACAAAACACCAAAAAATTAGCTGAGTGTGGTGGTGCATGCCTGTGGTCCCAGCTACTCTGGAGGCTGAGGTGAGAGGGTTCCTTGAGTCCAAGAGTTTGAGGCTACAGTGAGCCATGATCATGCCACTGTGCTTCAGCCTGGGCAACAGAAAAAGACCCGGTCTCAAAACAATAACAAAAACAAAAACAAAACAATGAACAATGAACAAAAGAACAATGTGGAAATCCAAAAACATCAGTTCCCCAGGCTCCAGTATAGCTAGTTCCAGCCATGTGAGTTAAGACTTGTTCATGGGAAGTTAATATAAGTAATAAGACCATAGGTGCTGAGGACAGGGCCTCTGTAAAATACCACTAAGGTGGTGTTTGACAATTCCTACCATTTGTTTTGAGAAAAATGCACCTGATAACAGGTATTCCAGAGTAGCAAGATCTCCCACAGAGACATCAAGATAAGGGTGGAGCACATTCACTTTGTAAAAATTGCCCATCCACTCCCTCTTTTCTGTGTTATTCTTCAGAGTTTACTTACAGTGGATGTTCCCTCTCTTCCCCCTCCACTCTGCCCCTTCCACTGCATAACACCTATGAAATCTGTACCCAAGTCACTTCCCTGATTGGTCCTAGCACCGTGGCACAGTGCTTGGCTCAACTTTGCTCCTATCAGAGTGAAGCTCAGGGACTTTGCTCAGAGAAGTGACTCTTTCTCCCTTCCTGGATGTGAATATGAAATATACATTCTAGTTCCTAAGGCATCCTTGAAGGAACCCAGTCTCAGGATAAAGCCATCCTAGGAAGGAGGGCAGAACAAAGGTCATCTCAAAGAAATGAAACTGGAGTTCTGAATTAGCTCTGTTTGAAAACTGTTCACCTCTATTTTTTTAACTCTATAAGTCAGTAAATTCCCTTTCTGATTAAACCAAAGGTCAGCAAACTACAGCCTGTGGGTAAAATTCAGCCCACTGTATTTTTTATGGCCCTCAAGCTAATGGTGGTTTTTATAGGTGAATGTTCGCAATTGATTTGATGATAGAGAATACTAACTGAGCTTCAATTAAGAAAAATTATTTCTCTCTCTCAAAATAAGAATTATTTTTTTTAGAGATGAGCTCTCATTATGTTGCTTGGGATGGAATGCAATGGCTATTCATAGGTGCAATTATAGCACACTACAGCCTCTAACTCCTGGCCTCAGTCAATCCTCCTGCCTCAGCCTCCTGAGTAGCTGGGATTACAGGACCTTGCCACTGTGCCTGGTTTTCTCAAAATTAAGAATTCTATTTTTTTTTTCTCGTTAGTAGACCTGTATTACAAAAACTTGAACTCGATTATTATATTTTGAATTTTGTCATTGAAAAATGTATGAAAATTTGTCTTCTTTCTTGTTGCATAAGTGCCCACTTAATATTCTCTATTTTCCCTCTTGGCTCTTGAGGCTTAAAATATGTATTCTCTGTCCCTTTACTGAAACAGTTTGTGCACAGCTATGTTAAGCTATTATATTTCACTTATCTGCAGTATGCCAATAAAATTGTGGTAAGTAGTACACTATTGTTGTAAGGGAAGAAATGAAAGTGACCACTTTTGCTTAAGTTTCTGCCACATGAAAACTCAACCATACTCATTGAATCAACTGCCTGAAAGGGCCTCCCCTCCAGCCATCACCACCCACTCCAGCTTTCCCTGTCCTTCAACAAGTAAATACTGTCCTCTTAGATGTGGTTTTTCTGTCCTTTGAATCTTTGATGGTATGCTTCCCTGTCATATCCTATAATCCTATTACAAAACAATAAAAATTTGGCCTGGAGTGGTGGCTCATGCCTGTAATCCCAGTACTTTGGGAGGCTGAGGCAGGCAGATCACCTGAGCTCAGGAGTTGGAGACAAGCCTGGGCAACATAACAAAACCCCATCTCTACCAAAAATACAAAAAAAATTTAGCCGGGTATGGTGGGTGAGCCTGTAGTCCCAGCTACTTGGAAGGCTGAGGTGAGAGGATCGCTTGAGCCCAGGAGGTCAAGGCTGCAGTGAGCTGAGATTGTTCCACTGCACTCCAGCCTGGGTGACAGAGGAAGATCCTGTCTCGAAAACAAACAAACAAACAAACAAACAAACAAAAACATGGAATGATTTATGCCCTATAAAACAATTATGTTATGGTTCTTAGAGTTTTTACTTCTTTTCTATATCTAAGCGTATCCAGTAATAGTGAGGCATTTATGACTTATATTTTTGTTGAAATTAAATGGAACTAATATATTTTTTTTTCTCAGAAGATAGCACTTTTTTTTTTCCTCAGAGGAAAGTACGAAGAGTCAGATGGTGTAGGTGACAATCTGAACAGTGTTGATTCTCCCTTTTCTGTAAAAAAACCCCAACATCTTCCCTCAATAATGACTGCCATCCAGTTTTACTCCTTGCGACTGGGTGCAGCCAACCAGACCACCAGCTTCCTGGGTGGTCTTTATGGCCCAAATCTGGCCATTTATACCTCACTGAGCACAGTGATTGGTTCAAAGGTAAGCACCTGATGCAGTCAGAGCCAATGAGATCCAATCTCAGGATTACCTGGAGTTTCCTGGAGGGAGATGCTTTCTTTTCCATTTGACTTGAATTGGGGATCATGTGAACTGCTGGAAAGATAGTCTGCCTGAGAAGAACTCAACACAGAGGAAATCAGAGCAGAGAGGTGGAAAGAGAGAAATCAAGCACTGGTAACATCGTTTAAAGAAATAGATTCAATAATGCCTGAAGCTAGAGCTATTAGACTGGACCGTTCAATTACATGAACCAGTAAATTCTTTTTCTGCTGGAGCCACCTTAAGCTGGGGTTTCTGTCACTTACAGTGGAAATATACAACCACTATGTGATGCTGTGGCTGTCTTAAGTTGGGTTCTCCCAAAAACAAGCCCTAAGACAAAGATCTGAGTGCAAGTCATTTATTTGGGAGCTGCTCCCAGGAAGTGCTGGTAGGGGGACAAGGAATTAAGACAGGGAGGGAAAGACACCTGAAAGGGTGCCTGATCAAGCATGCGGACACTGAGAACAGCTGAGGAGCTGAGAGACACAGGCTAGAGCACACGCCTCAGAAGTATTATTCTCCTTCTTTGCTCCAGGAGCAAGGAAGCTGGGGTATTTAACCTCCAATTCACATTCATCATCGGTCCAGAGACTGTTTCTAGGGGCCTTAATGGCTCAGCATTTC
This sequence comes from Pan troglodytes, assembly GCF_028858775.2. NCBI lineage: Eukaryota > Metazoa > Chordata > Mammalia > Primates > Hominidae > Pan > Pan troglodytes. Next base: position 58,871,645 of record NC_072419.2, on the reverse strand, counting down.
TAGCCTGCCCCTGGCATGAGAAGGCACACAGAAGGAGAGATACATGGGGAGAGAATTCAGACGCATGTACTGCAAGGCAGACTGGGAAGTAAGCAAGGCACTCATGGAATCAAGCAATTGACTGAATATTTCTGAGCTTCACTTGCTTCACTTGTAAAATGGGGGGACATTCACATCTGTGATGCTTATTTTACAGAATCATTGCAAGAATCAACTGAGACTGAGTGTGTAAAAGGACTTCTATAATATGCAAAGTGCTTCTATAATATACAAGGATGCAGTATTATTATTGTATTGTGTTATTTTCTTTTACTTATCTAATGCAAAGAAGAAAGAATCGGCTCAGATGACATATACAAAGCCTAACTCGTATACATACAATGTGTCCTTTATGCATTAAAGATCCCCAGCAAAGTGGCCCAGGAGTCACAGAGACCCCCAACTTCTTGCTATCACCACTTGGATTTCACACCTGTAGTGGCCATATGTTGTTCTGTCCTGTCGGGCATCGGTTGCTCCTCCTAGGACAGTACCTTGATTTCCCTTTGGAAACCACCCTCTTCCACTGCCATCCCTGTGAGCAAGGTGGGTTGACCCCAACTCCTGCCTCTGGAGGTGAAAGTATGACTCAAACCTGGCCGATGAGCAAGAGGCTGAGGCTGACAGGGACATGAGAGTAAAGCCACCACACGCTCTGTCCAGCACCTCATGAGCCAGCTCTCACCTTGGACATCTACTTCTCTGTCCCTATGTCCATAGTCATATCAGGTTAAGAAATAACGCCGGATTGAGGACAGAAGACCTGACACCAAGTCAATAAGTTGGCCCTGATTCGCTGGGTCTTTAACTTCCTTTGGCCTCATCTTCCTCCAGGGTAGAAGCTAAATGGGTTGAACCAGAGCCAGTACTTCATGTCACCCACTGTTGCTGGGTCAGATACTCCAAGAGAGCCAGCATCTGGACACCTGCCTTGAGAGGCACAGGGGCCAGGCAGTGTTAGCAGAGATGCAATGTCCAGAGAGAAGACAAGCACGTTAAGCAAAAGATGCTTGTCTACATCCAACAAGCAGAGTATGAAAAGGGAAAAAGAGAAATGCTCCAGTGGAGAAACCTGCAAACACCACCTCAACCAAGAGATCAAGGCTAACATCCCAGTGATGTCACGTGGACATCATGTGGCCCAAGAGGATATGATGAGAAGGCACTTCACCTCTGCCGTTTTCCTCCCTAAAACCCAAAATCTCACTCTAATTGCACAAAAGAAGATAACCCCAAACTGGAGTGACGTTCTGCAAAATATCCAACTGGCACTCTTCAAAATTGCCAGGGTCATGAAAAAACAAGGAAAGACTGAAACTATCACAGACCAGGGGAGATTAAAGAGACATGGTTATATGAAAAGTGGTATCTGGGCTAATTCCTGGAACAGAAGTGCGACATTAAAGAAAAACTGGAGAAACCCAAATACAGCCTGAAGTTTAGTTGACAGTAATGTACCAATGTTGGTTTCTTAATTTCGACAAATGTATCCTGTTAATGTGAGAAGAAAGCCTTACAGGAACTGGGTGAGGGTTATAGAAACTGTACCATTTTTGCAACTTTTCTGTAAATCTAAAATTATTTTTTAATAACAGTTTATTTTTTGAAAATTATCCCTTTTATTTTTAGCATTTCTTCCATAAAGCAATCTGAGCAAATGGAGCCAGATGAGAGGCACAAGCAGCTCATGGTAGGTTGGGTTCCTGAGAAACAGACTGAGACAGAGATGAGTATCTTGGGAAACAGCTATGGACTGACTAGTGTCCCCACCAAAACTTCTGTGTTTAAACCCTAACCACCAATATGGCAGTATTTGGAGACAGAGCCTTTAAGAAGGCAGTTAAGGTTAAATGACCTTAACTATGAGGCTGAGGCCCTGAGCCAATAACACTGGTGTCCTTGTAAGAAAAGGAAGAAACACCAGAGCTCCCTCTCTCTTCTCCCCTGCGTATAGGAAACCCATGTGTGACGGTTAATGTTGAGTGTCAACTCGATTGGATCGAAGGATGCAAAGTATTGTTCCTGGGTGTGTCTGTGAGAGTCTTGCCAAAGGAGATTAACATTTGAGTCAGTGGACTGGGAGAGGCAGATCCACCCTCAATCTGGGTGGGCACCATCTAATCAGCTGCCAGCACAGCTGGGAAAAAGCAGGCAGAGGAAAGCGGAAGGACAAGACTGGCCAAGTCTTCTGGCCACTGTCTTTCTCCCATGCTGGATGCTTCCTGCCCTCGAACATTGTACTTAAAGTTCTTCAGCTGTGGGACTCTTGGATGTACACCAGTGGTGTAGGCCACAGAATGAAGGCTGCACTGTCAGCCTCCCTACTTTTGAGGCTTTGAGACTTGGACTGGCTTCGTTGCTCCTCATCTTGCAGATGGTCTATTATGGGACTTCACCTTGTGATCGTGTGAGTTAATAGTCCATAATAAATTCACTTTCATATATACGTCTATCCAATTAGTCTTGTCCCTCTAGAGAACCTTGACTAATACAACATGTAAGGACACAGCTGGAAGGCAGCCATCTGCAAACCAGGAAGGGAGTCCCCACCAAAAACCACGCTTACTGGCACCTTGATCTTGGACTTCTAGCCTCCAGCATTATCAGAAAATAAATTTCTGTTTTTTAAGCCACCCAGCCTGTGGCATTTTATTATAGCAGCTCAAGAAGACTAAGAGAGGAACCACGCCAGTGGAAGGGAAGTGAGGGAGTGAGAATGAGCAGAGGGAGAAGCTGAGCTATGATGCCGTGACAGTGCAAGCCTCAGCCAACTCTGCAGGGAGTTCTGAAGCTGGGGTGACCTTCAGAGCTATCCGGAATTGGGGTTAGAGGATCAATTGGTCAATGGATGCAGACCGTCCCAGGAAATAGGTGGAGTGTCTCTCTTCAGCTGCAGGACCCCTGAAAGTGGGATGACCACGGAGGAACATCTGCCTGCGTCACTCTCAGCAAGTCCTTTGTCCAGAAGGGGATCTGGGAGGTGCCCTATAGCATCCGCCACACAACCTGTGGCCCACTCCACTCCAAGGGTTTAAGAGAGTGAGAGAAGTAAGTACATAGATCATAACTTGGTCCCCAGCTTTACATTTCTGTAGCCACAAGCCTGCCTGTCCATAACTGAAGGGAATGTTCACCGTGACCAAATGATTAAAATTTTAAACCAGATAGGATTGTAGCAGCTAAAAGGGAACGAAAAGTTATGCAATCTGTCCAAGACATCATGAAGGGATGTGCTACCCAAAGGGGAGAGAAGATTCACCTGAACATACGCAGGAGCAGTAATCAAAGAAAAACGGAATAACCTCATGGATGAACACCCCTAAGGGGAAATTTGGTTTGCTAAGCCAGCCACAGGAGTCTCATGTACAGTTGACCTTTGAACAACATTGATTTAAACTGTGTAGGTCCACTACATACAGATTTTTTTCAACCAAACAAGCAAAACCTGCTTCTATGGAGGGTGAACTTTTCCTATAAACAGGTTCCACACAGTGGACAGCGGGATTTGAGTATGTCCGGGAACCCCGTGTATGCTATGCAATGGCAAAACTCAGCGACTTAGAATGACAAGGATATATATTCTATCTTAGGGTTCTGTGGGTTGGCTGGGGCAGCTATAATGCTGCAGGTCCTTGGAGCAGCTGGGGTGTGGGCGGCACATATGTGAATTCCAGGCTCAGGGTAAAGGGCATAAACACCCGGAGGAAGCACTCCTCACTGCCATGGCACAGGGCAAGCTCAACTGCTCAGGCACTTGGCAAAATCTAGCTTGCAGCATCTGCTAACACCTCATTGGCCAAAAGCAAGTCACAGAGTCAACCCCACAGCCAAGGAAAGGGGAAGTACGGTCAGTCTGTATACAAGAAAATGAAAGTCAGGGGGCTCAGGGCAGGGATGTCCAAAGAGGAGTGAAGAGCTGAGACCTGTAATTCAATGCACCACATTCATCCCATTTAAACTCTCAAAAAACAAGGACCCTATTTGTTTTTTTTTTAATTGTTTTATCTACACAGCCAAGCGCAAGATAGTCACATAATAGGTGCTTTATAAGGATGTGCGAAACATTCTGAATATCAAAGAATATAGTTCCGATGAACTTTTGTAACCCAATCCATTTTGAAGTCAGCAACTGCTTGTAATGTGAGGACGCATGAAATATATCTCCCAAGAAAGGTAATGGCACATGTGCTAGACTCTAAATCAGCCATCAACGAGCTACTATCATAGTATCTTCAATGGATTATACAAACGATGGCTTTGAAGAATGTCTTTGCCTTGCCAGAATTATGATTTGTTATTCATCTTGTGGATTTTTAAACAGAACCTTGTACTTAGTATTCAAATTAATGACTCCAATGTATTTGCCTGGATTTAAAAAAAAGAACCATTTTGCACAATACACGTAATAGTTACATTTCTGTGACAAACTTACTTGGTAAAAGCTTTCTTGATTTTATCATTTAGACAAGTAGATTTCAGTAAATCAAATTTGAAAGCCACAATGGTAGAAGGAGCAAGAGGCTTGCAAGCATGGATATGAGGCGTGCCTTCAGTTCAATGAGGACGGTGGCAGGAAAAGCAAGGAAGGAAAAGCCTAAATGAATATAAAGGAGGCTAAGAATGTTTCAGGATAAGCCTCCAATCAGAATCTCATTCTGTATTTCCTGATCTGATTCATTAAAAGCTCATTCAGCCTGAGAACAATTTGATAGAAAGAGCAAGAACTCTGAGGACAGTCTAGGTTTAAATTCTGAATCCATCATTTCCTAACTGTGCAACCCAGGAAAAACTGACTTACATTTCCTATGTCTCAATTCCATCACCAGCAAAATGGGATAGTAAGTCTTGGGCATGAACTTCACAAAGTTGTGAAGATTTTTAAAATCACACATGTCATTCATCCCAAATGCCTGTCCATAGGCCCATGCTAGTCTCTAAAAATGTTTTCATATGTCCATTATAGAATGAGAAAAACGCAGTGTTACAGGTTGAATTATGTTTCCCAAAAGATATGTTGAAGTTCTAGCCACTGATATTGATGAATGTGGTCTTACTTGAAAATAAGGCCTTTGCAGATGTAGTCAAGATGATGTCATGGGCAGGGTGGGGAGATGGGGGAAGATCTAATCCAACATGATGGTGTCCTTGTAAGAGGAGGGAAATGCCACCTGAAAACCAAGACACACAGGGAGAACACTGTGTGAAGACGGAGGCAAATTGGAGTGATGTGGCTGCAAGCCAAGGAATGCCAGAAGTCAAGCATCACCACCAGGAGCTGGGAAGAGGCAAGAAAAGATTCCATCCAGAATTTCAGTGGGCACATGGCTCTACACCTTGATTTTGGACTTCTGACCTCCAGAACTGTGAGACAATAAAATGCTATTGCTTTAAGTCAACCCATTTGTGGTCCTTTATGATGAAAAACGTAAGAAACTAATACATATGGCAACAGTGAATTTTTAATTAAACAAAATGTATTTGATTTAAAAGAATGGTCCTTTTTAAATTTTTCTTTTATGTTCTTATTCTCATGTAACAAGAAGTGTGAAGACAGCGGGACAGGGCAGGAAGCAGGCGGCTACCTCTGCCTCCCACTCACTATCCTTGATGTACATCCTTGTCCTCAAGGCTCCTCCTGTAAGCTCCGAGTTACATACATGGAGGAAAGAGCGGGGAAAGACAGAGCACAAAAGGCACATGTAGCCGCTCCTTTCTTTAAATCAGCTTTATTAATTATAGAGTAGTTTAGATTTACAGAAAAATTGTAAGATATCTTAGAAAATTCCCATATACCCTCCATCCAGTATTTCCTCTTACTAACATCTTAGTGTGCCACGTTACATTTAATGAAATAATATTAATACATTGTTACAAACTAAAATCTATAATTTACTTAGACTTCCTTATTTTTTTACCTAATGTCCTTTTTGTGTTCTAGGGTTCCATTGATGAGACCACATTAAATCTAGGAGTCACGTCTCCTAAGGATCTTCTTGACTGTGACAGTTTCTCAGTCTTTCCTTATTTTGGAAAATCTTGTTCATTTTGAGGACTGATCAGCTATTTTGTAGGATGCTCCTCTATTTGTTCTTTTTGAGATAAAATGTATGTAATAGAAAATTACCATTTTAAAGCGTATAATTTAGGGGCATTCGACATATTCACATATCGCGTATTTTGTTTATCCATTTATCTGTCGATGGACATCTGGGTTGTTTCCACCATTTGGCAATTGTGGATAATGCTGCTATGAATATTTGTGTACAAGTATTTGTTTGAGTGTCTGTTTTCAGCTTTGTGGTATACACCAAGGAGTGGAATTGCTGAGTCTTGTGGTAATTCTATGTTCAACGTTTTGGGGAGCTGCGAAACTGTTTCATATAGTGACTGTGCCATTTGACATACTTTTTTTAAATTAGTAGACTTTATTTTTTTCAGGACAGTTTTAGGTTTACAGAAAAATTGATCCAAAAGCACAGGGAAGTCCCACCTTCCTCCCACCAGATGCTCAGTTTCCCCTATTAGTTATTTCTATTGCAGTAGAGTGATACTTTTGCTACATGCCCTTTTAAGTGGGATATTTTCCTCACTATTTTTGATGGTAAAAAACCTTTAAATGGGCTGGGTGTGGTGGCTCACACCTGTAATCCCAGTGCTTTGGGAGGCCTAGGCGGGCAGATCGCCTGAGCTCAGGAGTTCAAGACAAGCCTGGGCAACATGGTGAAACCCTGTCTCTACTAAAGTACAAAAAATTAGCCAGACATGGGGGAACATGCCTATAGTCCCAGCTACTCAGGAGGCTGAGGCACAAGAATCGCTTGAGCCCAGGAGGCGGAGGTTGCAGTGAGCCAAAATCACGCCACTGCACTCCAGCCTGGGCAACAGAGTGAGACTCCATCTCAAAAATAAATAAATAAATAAATAAATAAGCTGCATGCCCTTTTAAGTGAGAATGGAATAGCAGTGATATTGGATGATGGGAGTGTGTGACTGTGTGTGTGTGTGTGTCTGTTTGTGTGCACATATATGTGTGTCTAAGGAAATTACATGGCAACCCAAGTCAATACCTTGTTTTTGTTCTAATAGTGTATGAAATAATAAAAAATTTAAAATCAAGGGTAACTATGTGAGGTGATAGATGTGTTAATTAGATTGATTGTAGCCAGTGTCTCACAATATATATGTATATCAAAACATGTTGAACACCTTAATTTATACAATTTGTATTCATCAATTAATATGGTTAGGCTTTGTGTCCCCACCCAAATCTCATGTTGAATTGTAATCCCCATAATCTCCAGGTGTTGAGGGAAAAACCTGGTGGGAGGTGATGGGATCATGGAGGCGGTTTCCCCTCCATGCTGTTCTCATGATAGTGAGTGAGTTCTCACAAGATCTGATGGTTTTATAAGTGTTTGGCAAGTTCCTCCTTCGCTCATTCTCTCTCTCCTGCCACCATGTGAAGAAGGTCCTTGCTTCCCCTTCACTGTCTGCCATGTTTCCTGAGGCCTCCCCAGCTGTGTGGAACTGTGAATCAATTGAACCTCTTTTCTTATAAGTTACCCAGTTTCGGGTATTTCTTTATAGCAGTGTGAAAGCAGACTAATAAACCAATTATACCTCAATAAAACTGAAAAAAATACATGAATAAAAATCAAGAAATCAAGGACAGAGATAAAACATCTAGACTTGAAGCCTTATATACAGTACCCGTAAGTGCTGATGCTGGGTTCTGTGGGAGCAGGCATGGTTAGAAAAGAGAAGTCAGCATCTTTATCTGCTAAGGTTCCCTGGACTTTGGGATGCACTGGAGACACATGCCTTCCAGCCTCTTCCCTGTTCCAGCTAGAAGTTAGCATATGCTAGCACTAATGATGTATCTCCAGAATTCCTCAATTCCAGTGATTTTTCCTGCACAGGGCATGGGCTGAAGTAGAAGACAAAATGGAACTTTGAGATGTATCTGGCTTAAGTTTGATAAAAGTAAGGGAAAGTCAATCAAGGCTTATCTTTCTCGTGGGGAATAGAGAAAGCCCCATATTTTAAAATGTGCTGCCTCCACATCACTGATATGTTCAGAGGACTTAAGAAATGAAAAAAGAGAAGCGGGATGACCTCTTAGAATCTGCTCGCAGGTTTTTTTTGCTTTTTTGTTTTTTGTTTTTTGGTTTTTTTTTGAGATGGAGTCTCCCTCTGTCACCCAGTCTGGAGGGCAGTGGCATGATCTCAGCTCACTGCAACCTCTGCCTCCTGGGTTCAAGCAATTCGCCTGCCTCAGCCTCCTGAGTAGCTGGGATTACAGGTGCGTGCCACCATGCCCAGATCATTTTTTTATTTTTAGTAGAGACAGGGTTTCACTATGTTGGTCAGGCTGCTCTCAAACTCCTGACCTCATGATCTGCCCACCTCAGCCTCCCAAAGTGCTGGGATTACAGACATGAGCCACTGTGCCTGGCCTGTTTGCACTTTTTATAGAGGATTGAAAGTGCTTAATACCAGTACAACTGCATTATCATTTTTTTTAGCACAACTCTTGGCATTAACGTTTTTCTAATATGAATCCTTTAGTGTCAGAGTTTCATTTGGACATTTCCCCTGCTTTTTAAAGTTCAAGAACCAGAATGATGGCCCAACTAACTCTTCTTAAGAGTGCTCCAGGAAGAATAAACTTTTGTGTTCATATAACCACTTTTCACAAAGCAGCCTGTCTTCATCTGTTTCACACTACTTTAACAGAATAACAGAGACTGGGTTACTTATAATAAAATAAACTTATTTTTTTATTTCTCACAGCTCTTAAGGCTGGAAAGTCCAATACCGAGGCAACACCCTCTGGCAAGGGCCTGCTTGCTGAGTCATCCCTTGGCAGAAGGCAAGAGGGTGAGAGGGGGATGGCAGGGAGTAGGGGAGCACTGAATTCGCTTTTTTATAATGAACCAACTTTGAAGATAAATAACCTATTCCCATGACAATGACGTTAATCCGTTCATGAGGGCAGAACCCTCCTGTCGTAGTCACCTCCTATTAGGCCCCACCTCCCAACCCTATTGCACTGGAGATTAAGTTTCTAACACATGCTTTTCGTGAGGACACATTCAAATCCTAACACAGCCCTAGTCCTTCAACAACTTAATCCAGACAAGCCATTAAATAGTGAAAACAGAAAGGCATATTTAAATATCATCTGGTTGGATTTACATTCTCTTAAAAAGACCCTTCACTATAACTCAAATTATTTCCTTATTAATTCTTTAATTTTGATTACTATTTCTGATTTAGTATAATCCCCATCAAAACTCAACAACTAGTTAGTCATTTTAGAAATATCTTTTGGCCTGGCACAGTGGCTCACACGTGTAAATCCCAGCACTTTTGGAGGCCGAGGCGGGAGGATCACCTGTCAGGAGTTCGAGACCAGCTTGGCCAACATGGTGAAACCCTGTCTCTACTATAAATACAAAAGTTAGCCGGGCGTGGTGGTGGCGCGCCTGTAATCCCAGCTACTAGGGAGGCTGAGGCAGGAGAATCACTTGAACCCAGGAGGCAGAGGTTGCAGTGAGCAAGATCATGCCACTGCACTCCAGCCTGGGCAACAGAGTGAGACTCTGTCTCAAAAACAAACAAACAAACAAACAAACAAACAAATAAATAAATAAATAAATAAATAAAATTTTTTTAAAAGTAGAAATATCTTTAAACTGTTTTTGTTTTACTTTGTTTGTAAAGCCTAAATCTTCAAGCAGGTTGAGTTCCTTTTTCAGATAAAAGCAGTGGACATCTAAGAAGCCAGAACTACAAAAATTCACCTTCTCACTTTCATTTTATTATCCTCCCCTCAAGTTTTTATTTCCTTCTACCACATAATATCACAGTTTTAAAATGCTGTACAATAATAGAATTACCCAGGATAGGCCATTCCTCCTTTTTTTATTCAAATGTTCTACCTGTCAATTTTCTCTTTTTCTTCCTTTCTGTTGAAACACATATGCATCCCTTCTGAGGAGCAGACACATAGAGGCAAATAATCACTCATGTACACCCACATATAGAGGACACGCATCAGACGAGTTATTTTTTTGTTTGTTTGATAGGGGCCTTTTTGTTCTGCTATTCCTGACTCTTTTAAAAGTATGCTAAACAACCTTTTAGTTACCTTGAAATCCACTGCTATGGATGTTTAACTGAGTGTAGAAGAGAGAAAATTAAAATAATCAATGAATGTAGTTTGCTGCCTGGTCAATGTCATCAGCATTTAATTTACTTGTTCCCTCAAGCGATTGGTGTTAGCTTCACTCTTTCCACTACTCGTTAGCTATAATGCAATTATCTTCATACCCATTTCTACTGGAGCCTGGGATGGCTAAGCCACAGGACTTTTACCTGTGAAGAAAGAAGAAAGAAGAAAGAAGAAAGAAGAAGAAGAAGAAGAAGAAGAAGAAGAAGAAGAAGAAGAAGAAGAAGAAGAAGAAGAGGAAGAAGAAGAAGAAGAAGGAAGAAGAAGAAGAAGAAGAAGGAGAAGAAGAAGGAGAAGAAGGAGAAGAAGAAGAAGAAGTTTGACTCTTCATTGATCATATTTTCTTAAACAACAAATATCTAATTTTTCAAATGCTTCTCTAATTCCATTAAACCTGGTTCCAAATGGCAGGAATGGAAAACGTAGAAGCTGAAGGTGCTCCATCTCTATCCCTAGGCAAGCATCATGCCCGTGCAGCCTGACATGGCAGGTTCCAGCTACAAGCCTCTGGGAGCCCTTGCAAGAGGGATTTTGCAGGCTGCCAGAGACCATTAGCCCCTCACATGAGGCAGACTGGATATGCTGGGGCCTTAGTATTGTTGGCAGCAGGCTTTCACCAGCAACCAGTGGGATTGGGTGGATAAATACACTAGCTTCCTGGACCCTCTGTTGGAATAACTCCATAGAACTCTGTTCTTCACTCTTTCCACGAGTCGCCCAGTGGGGGTGAGCCCCAGTTTTCCACAGTCATGACTTATTAGATAATTCACTCTTTATTTGTTTCTACCTTTTCCTGTCTCACATCTTGACTCTCCTACCAGTGCTTCCTGGGCTCACCTTCTACACACACCACTGGCATTCACATCCTTGCCTCAGTAGTCACAGTGTCCTCAGTTTGAATCCGAAGGACAGCTTTAGATTCTACTAAAAGGACTAGTTTTGATAAGGAGAAAAATCTGTTTATTCTCCTCAATGTGTCGGAGTTGCTAGAATTTCAAAGGTGATTGTGACAACTATTATAAATAACATCACAGTTCACCCAATGATACCCAAGTAATATAAAGATTTTTTTAACATCCTCCTAAGCCTCTAATTTTCAATTAGAAAATTCAAGCCCCGGATGACTTAGGTTTAAAATATTTTTATTCTTAGGTGATACAGAAACTACTTTTAAATCTGAGTTTTTTTCTAGGTTTGGTTGTTTAATGTTATACTATTTACATATAATTATATTACATTAGGTTACATTAATTATATTACATAACTAATTACATTATATTAATTACATTAAACATATAATGCTTAATGTTACAATGTTAATACTTATTCAGTGTTAAATAAACATTTAACAAGTATTGCCTGTACACTAAGTGTAGTGCCAGTCTTCTAGGAATCCCAACAAGAAATTCTTCTCTGCCTGGCCCAACAAAAAGAGTTGTAGGTTTCAGCCTAACATGCCCAGGGAAGGCCATTTTAAAATGGGATCTCTGTGACTTTGCAAATATAACTAAGAGTTTATATGTCTATCGACCCATTTTTCAGGTACAGTAACAGAACTGAGCTTATCAAGACATCAGTTTTATGTTTGATCTTAGATTTCATTTTACTATAAAAAACACATGGTCTTAAATTTTATTTTACTATAAAGAACATTATTGGGAAAATTAGAAAAATTTGAATGAAGTCTTTATATTAGATAGTAACATTATATTAATTTTAATTTTCTAGTTATGATACTTGTGTTTTCATTATGTAAGAAAATTTGAGAATTTGTTTTTAGTAAATAAACATTGTATTTAGGGATAAAGGGACATCCTGTCTGCAACTTACTCTTAAATGGTTCTGAAAAATCATCACTTATATCTGATGCAAACACATAACTATCTGTATGTATATTTCTCTTCCTAGACATATAGACATAGATGCAGACTATATGTTTATGATATAGAGAAAGAGCCAGAGGTAGAGAGAGAGATAGAGGTAGAGACAGAGACAGAGATACAGATAGAGATAGATTAAAGAGAAAGAGGCCAGGCCTGGTGGCTCATGCCTGTAATCTCAGCACTTTGGGAAGTCAAGGCGGGAAGATCACTTGAGACCAGGAGTTTGAGACCAGCCTGGGCAACACAGTGATACCTTGTCTACAAAAAATTTAAAAATTAGCCCTGTGTGATGGTGTGCGTCCATGGTCTCAGCTACTAGGACTGAGTGGGGAGGACTGCTTGAGCCCAGGAGGTCCAGGTTGCAGTGAGTCATCATGTCACTGCACTCCAGCCTGGGAAACAGAGCAAGAGCCTGCCTTGAAAGGAAAAAGGAAAGGAGGGAAGGGAAGGGGAAATGGAAGGGGAAGGGGAAGGAAAGGAGAAAGGAAAGAAAGAGATAAAGTGGGAGTCCGAGGCAGGCAGATCACTTGAGGTCAGGAGTTTGAGACCAGCCTGGCCAATATGGTGAAATCCTGTCTCTACTAAAAATACAAAAATTAGCCAACTGTGGTGGCATGTGCCTGTAATCCTAGCTACTTGGTAGGCTGAGGCAAGAGAATTGCTTGAACCTGGGAGACGGAGGTTGCAGTAAGCTGAGATCTTGTCACTGCACTCCAGCCTGGGCAACAGAGTGAGACTCCGTCTCAAAAAAAGAGAAAAAAAAAAAGACAAAAGAAAAGGAAGGAAGGAGGGAAGGAGGGAGGGAGGGAGGGAGGGAGGAAGGAAGGGGAAAAAAGCAAATATTGTAAACATTTAACATCTGAGCAATCTGGGTAAATATTATTTCTGCATTTTTGCAACTTTTCTTTAAGTCAGAAATTATGTCAAAATAGTATCTGTAAAAAGACACACAATCTTACCTTGGTCCCTTTTTAGCTAACAGAACTGTGTGAACCACACATAACTGATTGTATATTCTGGATGCTTTTCATAAAATAAACGATCCCTTCTAGGGGTCTAACTCATGTCCATTTAAGCTTCTTTAACTAACCAAAGAAAACTACCTATACTTTGGTTGGAAAAGAATCCCTTTATCTCAGTCTCTGCATCTACGCAACCTTTAAAAAGGTTTAAAAAGGTTTCTTCCCATTAAAAAAAAAAAAGTATTTAATCATTCTGCAGCTAGAACTTTATCCCTGCCTAATGTGAGTACTGTTTGTTTCTGACACACTTCATTTGGATTCTTATGTGAGCAACTTGTCTTTTTCCATTCCGGGGGAGATGGCATGGGGCACCCTGACTGTCTCTCTACTCTAGGTAATTGTGGAGTACGCGGCCATGGAGTTTCACAATGATTTGGAGCGCTTCTGCAAATGTATTATGGTAATGACCTTTCAATACTTCCATTGGCTATCTCGATTAAGCTTTTCATAATGGAACACTTCCACTGTTTCACATACCTACAGTCTATTGAAAAATGACCTGAAGTATCATTAACTCTTTAGTCATTTCTGTTAGTGAAAACAACATATTTCCCCTTCACCTCAGTTGACCCCCATTTCTCAATTCTTACCACTTGTCATTCTGGACTAGTCGTGGAATATGTCCTGCTGATTTCTTGCACAAAACACATGACACCAGGGACATGCAGTGTTTTGGGAGGCGTTCTCTTCCTTTCTAGCTGTGACAGATTATAATTTCTAAAAAGGGTCACAATAGTATTTCCTGTCCTACATGCTCTTCCAGAACTTCTCACTCCCCCGTTAAGATGTGGAGTTGCTTGAACCTGGATGGGGCTTTTTGTCTGCATCAAATAATAGAATACAGCATAAGTAATGCTATGTGCCTTCTAAAGCTAAGTCATACACGGCAACATGGCTTTCAGCTAGTTTAGAACATTTGCCCCTGGAATCCAACCATCATGTTGTAAGGAAGCCCAGGCCACGTAAAGAGGAGCCAAAGCCCCCTGGACTCCTAGCTGATTGCCAACATCAATTCACCAGCCATGGGAGTGAGCATAGAGGATTTAGATCCTCCAGCCCTAAGTCAATCCCCACAACCAGTGCTACGTGGAGTGGATTCAAGTCTTCTCCACGGAGCCCTATTCAAATTACAGACTTGTGCACAGGATAAATGTTTGTCACTGTTTTGAGTCATTAAGTCTTTAAGTGGTTTGTTATGCAGAAATAGATGACAAGGACACTATCACAGGACATGCCAAGAAACTTAAGCCTTAACATGCTGTTCACAGCTGTTATCCTTTTCTCTCATGTTTTAAGATGTGGGCAGTGCCTCTGTGGATGCATTTCTTACTATCCATGTGGACCATCAGTAGAAAGAAAAGCAGACATGTATTTTATAGATTTTGTTGTTGCAGCAGGTTTCATATGTGTTTAGAAATAATATCTAGCCACAGAGTGACTGGAGGATTGAGTGCTTCCAGGCACAGCTGAAATCTATTAATAATTTTTTAAAAACAGCTAATTATGTCGTATATCTTCTGTTTGCCCCTCCAGATCCCTCCCATTCTTCTCCAAGAGGTGTGGAAGGCTAACCTGTAAAGACTGTAACAAAGGGCTTTCCTCTGGCTTCTGGAAGAACAGCCTTATCAGGAATATGGAGAAAAGAGAGTGAGTCAGGGGATAAAGATCTTTTGAAGAAAGGTATGGAGGTAGGTGGTAGCATGCTAGTGTAAGTTTAACAACTGGTTCTCGAGGAAAAAAAAAAGGATGTATATATACACATAGATGTTTGCTACAAATTTTACTGATATAAAGGATATGTTGCACACAATTTGCAAATAATAATAAGATATTCAGTATTTATTATAAATCCCATAGAGTTAATTGATTCTCACATAATACTTTCATTGATTTCCTTCTCAGCCCTTGTCCCCACAGTCAACCTATGGTTACAATTGATAAATGAGTATAGTGGAGACATGATTATTGGTTAACATTTTTGTTTACAGTAAAGAGTAAAATTAAAGTGAAAATACAAAAATATGGAAATTATACTTATTCACTGATGATATGAGCTGCTTTATTGCTGAATCATGTCATAGCTTTCAAATACTCAAAGAATATGACCTCAGTTCTTTTGCTCTTCACAACAGCTATAGACATGAAACGTATTCAAGTTTAATCTGCATTATTAACAGGACTTCTGTCATTTTCTCAAGCCTAGACAATCAGCAAAACAATAAATGAAGCCTTGACTTGTATCGTTTGCCAATGTCTGTGGTGTAAATATTCCCACCATGAACTATTTCAAGCTACTAACATGATGTCACTGAACGTGGAAGTGGGAAATGATTCACCATAGTACATGATTATATAGTATTCTCATACTATGTAACAGAGATGCAATAGATGCAAATAACGTAAAGTGTAGGTAACAGTAAAATGCAAAATAATTAGGAATTACTTAGTTTTGAGACTTTATTATCTTTGCTGTTAATCAAATTTATTTAATTGAAAGTTCATATAATTTTTTTTTAATAATGACCATTCTTAATAACTGGTTTGTAAAGTTCCTGAAATTTCAATAATGGGCTCTCACAAACCAGTATAGGCCAGCTAGCTCCACCTCATTCTGGAGATAGAAAATGACATGATACTGATTTGCAGTGAGAACAAGCAATGACTCTCATGCCTACCTGCATGTTACAATCACCTGAGTAGCTTTAAAAAATTCCAACGCCTAGGACACACCCCAGGCCAATTAAATCAGGATCTCCGGGAGTAGGGTTTGGGCATCATTATCTTATGTTCTGCCAAATGATTCCAATATGCAGCCAAAGTTGAGAACCACTGGGATAGAGGGAGAGGATGACTAGCCTGCTCCTGGAGAGATGAGATGAAAGTCACCTGGGCTGGGAGTGCCCAGTGACTCAATGGAGCTCAGAGGAGGTTGGAACAATATCTGGAACTCAGTTGTAGGCAGGGCCACCTGGAAGAGGCAGTTAGCCCTGAGAGAGTTCAAAGCACCATCCCTTGCTCACAGCAGGAAGCCTTGTGCCAGGTGAGCCCTTGTCTCCTTTCCCTGGCTATTCGCTTCTCAGGCAGGTAGGGGCTGTCCCTTGCCAGCCACCTCACCCTTGTACTGTCCTGCAGAAGAGTCTCCCACACATGTCCAAAGAATTTTCTGATCCCCATCAGGACTGCTCCTAAATGGCTAGTCCTCTTTTTTGACAGCTCAGGACACTCATAAGCCTCTCAAAAGAGAAAAGGTGACAGTGTGGAAGTCTTATAGTCCTATAGTCCCATAGTGGTTGTGATTCCACAAAATGCCTACGTTGAAATCTTAATCCCCAAGGTGATGATACTAGGATGTGGGGCCTTTGGAAGGTATTAGGCCATGAAGATGGAGCCCTCATGAACGGGATTAATGCCCTTGTCAAAGAGACCCCAGAGAGCTCATTTCACCATGTGAGGACACACAGCAAGATGGCTGTCTATGAGCCAAAAAGTGGGTCCTCATCAGACACCGAATATGTTGCAGCCTTGATCATGGACTTCCCAGTCTCAAGAACTGACACATAAATTTCTTTTGTTGATAAGCCATCCAATCTATAGCATTATGGGTAGAGCAACCCCAGTGGACTAAGACAGGAAGGAAGGGTCCTATTGTCAGCACTTGGTACTGCACAGTGGTGAAACTTCCCCGTTAATGATTTCAAGTACTTCAAATCCTCACCACCACCCAAGATGTGCAACTGTTATTCACCTTCATCTACAGGTTCAGAGAGGTTGACCAATGTGCTCAAAGTCACACAGCATAGGCCGCAGGCCAGTGTAGCAGAAGCACACAGAACAGTTCCAGACGCCTTCTCTCACAGAGGCCCCAGGCAACCTTCATTTCAGTTCCAGACTCTCAGCATATTTACCATGAAATGTTGATCCTTATCCTTCCGTCTGCTTTGGGTGAAGACAACAGGCTGTGGCTAAGAGAAAGAAAGCCTATCCCTGGGGCCATTAACAGCCATTTTTAAACACTCTTTAATAAAGACTATTTCTCAGTCTGGATAATCATGTAGACAGCATGAATTTGTTTCTTGCTTTGGCAGTCAGTGCAGCACTGGCTTTGGAACCAAATGGACCTGGGTTCAAATCCTGATGCTGCTACCCACAAGTCACTGGACTGCTTTGAAACCTCATTAATCCTTGCGGTTCTTGTTGGTTAGTCTGTGAAAGGTGATAACAGTAATTGCTTCATACGGTTGTTATGTATTCACAGAAAATGTATTTACAATGTCATGTGCCTTACCCATAGTAGTTTCTTAAAAGTGCTTATTCTTATGTACATGGTGTCCTAACTTTTAGATATTGTCATTGTTTGTTTGTGTAAACAAAAGATCCTGGTTTGCTGAAAAATGTGTGCGTATATTTGGGGATTTTGTTGTTGTTGTTGTTGTTGATGGAATCTCACTCTGTAACCCAGGCTGGAGTGCAACGGCACAATCTCGGCTCACTGCAACCTCTGCCTCCTGGGTTCAAGTGATTCTCCTGCCTCAGCCTCCTGAGTAGCTGGGATTACAGGCATGTGCCACCACGCCCAGCTAATTTTTGTATTTTTAGTAGAGACAGGGTTTCGCTGTGTTGGCCAGGCTGGTCTCGAACTCCTGACCTCAGGTGATCTGCCAGCCGTGGCCTCCCAAAGTGCTCGGATTACAGGCATGAGCCTGTAAGCACACAAAGACTTGTCCTCCTGGAGGACACTACGTTAAGCGCCTGGCCTGGGATTTATGCTAAATGAGAATATACTCAAAAAAAGCAGGACAATTGCTGGTAGAAATGTAAAATGGTACAGACACTTTGGAAAACAGTTTGAAAGGGAGTTTGAAAATTGTTTTAAAGTTAAATGCAGAAATGACCAATGAAAAAATGCTCAGCGTCACTAATCATCAGAGAAATGCAAATCAAAACCACAATAAGATATCATCTCACCCCAGCTATGATAGCTATTATCGGAAAAACAAAAAATAACAAACGCTAGCAAGGATTCAGAGAAAAGGCAATTCTTATACACTGTTGGTGGGAATGTAAACTAGTACAACCACTATGGAGAACAGTAGGGAGATACCTCAAAAAAAACTACAAATAAGACTACCATATGATCGAGCAATCGCACTACTGGGCATTTATCAAAAGGCAGGAAAATCATTATATTGAAAAGACATTGGCATTCCCACAATAGTCAAGATATAGAATCAACCTAAGTATTCAACAACAGATGAATGGATAAAGAATATGTGGTATATATACACAACGGAATACTATTCATTCATAAAAAATAATGAAATCTTATCACTTGAGGCAACATGAATGGAACTGGAGGACATTATGTTAAGTGAAATAAGCCAGAAAGTTAAACACCGCATGTTTTTATTCATGTGTGGAAGCTAAAAACAGTTGATCTCATAGAAGTAAAAAGTAGAATGGATGATACTAGAAGCTGGGAAGAGTAGGCGGATGAGGAGGTAGGGAGAGAATTGTTAAAGATTACAAAATTACAGCTAGATAGGAGGAATAACTTCTACAATTCTTTAACACTGTAGGATGTCTATATTTAACAATGCTATATAGTTTCAAATAGCTAGAAGGAGGATATTGAATGTCCTCAATATAAAGAAGTGATAAATGTTTATAATAGATATGCTAATTACCCTGATCTGATCACGATACATTATATGTATTGCAACATCACTATGCATCCCATAAATAGGTACAATTTTAAAACTGTTAATTTTTAAAAATTTTTTTAAAGTTCTTAAATAAATTTTTAAATAAATAAATAAAGTTAAATATAAATTACCATACAATCCAGTAATTCCATTCCTAGGTATATATCCTAGAGAATTGAAAATTTATATCCACACAAAGACCAATTCATGCATATGTATAGCAACATTATTTATAATAGCCAAAAATTGGGAACAATACAAATGTCCATCAATAGATGAATGAGCAAACTAAATATATATGTCCACACAGTGGAATACTACTTGGCAATCAAAAGGAAAAAGTACTGATACATGGTAGGACATAGATGAATCTCAAAAACACTACATTAAGTGAAAAAAACTAGATGCAAATGATTACGTATTATATGATTCCATCTATATGAAACGTATGGAAAAGGCAAACCTTTAGAGACAGAAAGTAGATTACTGGTTGCCTAGAGTTGAAAGTAGGAACACAGAGTAACTGCAAATGGGTCTGAGAGAACTTTTTTGGTATGATGGAATGGCTCACAAATTGAATTGTGGTGATAACTGCACATCTCTATAAATTTACTAAAAATCATTTAATTTTACATGTAAACAGGTGAATTTTATGGTATGTAAATTACATCTCAATAAAGCTATGCAAAATTAAAAAGAAAAGCCAGGTATAGGATTACTTAAAAATAATTACATTTTTAACTGCTTGGTCAAATAACTCAAGGCCTCTGTCACTTCTCCTGCCTCATTTCCAGAAGAGACATCTAACATTTAACCTGCTTTAAGATAGAATCTAGAATAAATAATAACAACAAAGTCTATTGTGTATGGGTACTCCTAGTATATTGTACTCCGTGATACACAATTGATATTCTTTGTCCATGTAATCCTAACATCTGATCTGCAAAATCTTATATAATATTATCTCCCACAAATTTATAGATGAGAAAGTTGAGGCTCTTATAAGTAAAAAAAAAAGTGTCCAAGGTTACTGAGCAAACAAATGCCAAAGCTGGGGTTTTTCTAGCAAGAGTTAAACCATCCTTTTATTCTCTCTTGTAAGGAAACTTTCATACCCATTCTGTACATATCTGCAGCCTCTTTTAATCCAAAATGAAGACTTGTACATCATCTCACAACATATCAGCAAATAGGAAAGATACAAGCATACTCATTTAATTGACAGAATTTAATCTATATTATAAAAGTGAACATATATAATAACTTGCATTGATTGAAGAGACAATCAAAAAGCTTCTTGTAGGTTGAATCTTTGTGAGTTATTTCTTTAAAAGCCCATTTACCTAACTTTGACATTCTAATAAAAAGATAAGATTATGATTCTTGAGAACTATATAGATGATAAACACAGAATAGCTAAAAGACAGAGAAAATGCAATAAATAAAATACCACATTGCAAAAAAACAGAACAATCATTATGTCTAACCATACATAAATAATGGTATATCAATAAAATCAAATATAATGTAACCTTTAAAAAATCATGTTTCAAAGATTGACATCAGCAAGGTGGCTGACTAGAGAGGCCTAGTGTTCATCCCCCAAGAAAGGACAATGGCAATGAATGGCTAAGATTTTCTGGAGTGCTGAAGAGAGAGTACTGGAGTGCAGTGGGGGAGTGGAGACACATCTGTAGTGACTGGAAGTCCAGGAGGGCAGCATGGAGGAATCTGGCCTCTGCAGCCTCATTTTCCCCACTTGGATCAGATCTGCCCAGATTCAGAAGGGATTTCCCCTTGCAGGAAAAAGGTAAGCAGAAGATCCCCACCAGCCCCTATCACCACCACAAACACCTACAGTTCTTACTGCAGAGGAATCTCACAGTCAGGACTGTGAGTCTGGCTTGGAGAGCTGCTGGGAATTCATGCAGCTGCATTGCCCCAGAGTAGGAGCACAATGTGTATGCACTTCCACACTTCCCACCCCCACCCCACCCCCATGAACCAAACTGCTGCAGCATGGTGCCATCTTGAGACCAGAGCTGCCTCTGGAGTGCACACTGCTCTGGGGTCCTGTAGCCTCTCCAGCAGTGGGGATCCATCTTCATTCCACCAATGCTACAATGGTTGCTGGACACCACAACTCCAGCCACATGGAGCATGGGCCCAAGATTGGCTGTGAGTCTGGTCCTCCACATCAGGGAAACCAACCTTCTGCTGTTATACTACCAGCCAGAGAAACAGCCTGGCCATTCCACCCAGGGCAAACCCACTCTTGAGCCAGCCAAACTGCTGTGTGCCCTCTCCTGAGCAGGAGAGATCCCTCAGCCACCAAGCAGCTAACATGCCCCTAAGCCAGTCAAGAAGCTATGTGCCCCCATCTTGGGCCTGAGAAACAGCCCTGTTGGCTGCCCCTGACAGGCATAACCCCATGTCAGCCATGCAACTGTGCACCTACATCCTGAGCTGCAAAAGCATCCCTGTGAGCTTCCCCAAAAAGACACTCCCCAGGCTGGTCAGGTAGCCTTGCACCTGCATCCCAGACCTGAGAAACAACCCTGGGAAGGAAGACACACTGACAGGCAAGCCAAGCAGCCTTGCAACTGTGTCCAGAGCCTGAGAAAAAGCCCTATGGTCTGCCCCTAGCAGGCATGCTCCCACATTGGCCAAGCAACTGCGCATCCATGCCCATGCCAGAGTAACAGTCCCATGACTGCAACACTAGCAAGGCAGGTCCTAGGTTGAGCACTCACATGCCCCTGACCTGAGAAACAGCCCAGCAATCCCACCCCCAGCAAAGCCATACAATCACACTACATATTTCCTCAGCATATGTCACTGAGACACTCACAAACATCACTAGCATGGATTACAGCTGAAGAAACTACATGGAGACTGCACTACTGCATTCACATAAAACCAAAGCCAACAAACCCCATCAAACTGACCCTCCAAGACCCATCATTATGAATCAATCTTTCTCTTCAAACTCTACACCATAAAATTGAAAGAGGTGACTTTTCCCCTGGATACATGGAAATTAACATGACATATCAAACATAAAAAATGCAAGGAAATGACACCTGCAAAGGAACACAATAATTCTCCAGTAACAGACCCCAATCATAATGAAATATGTGAAATGCCAGAAAAAGAATGCAAAATAATAATCAAGAAAACTCAGTAAGGTATAAGAATACAGATAATTCAGTGACATTAGGAAACAACTCATGATATGAATGAGAAATTCAGTGGAGATTGCTATCATGAAAAAAGAGCCAAACAGAAACCCTAGAGCTAAGAATTCAATGAATGAAATTAAAAATATAATCAAGAGTTTCAGTAAAAGACTAGATCAAGCAGAGGAGTAAATTTCTGAACTTGAAGAAAGGTCTTTTGAAATAACACAGGCAGACACAAGAAAAAAAATTAAGACAGCCTACAGGATTTATGGGACATCATTAAGTAACAAATATCACATTATGGGTGTTCCAGGAGAAGAGAAGAGACAGAGTATAGAAAACATATTTTATGAAATAATAGCTAACATTTTTCCAAGTATTAGGAGAGAGATAGATATCCAGGCCCAGGAAGCTCAAAGATCCCCAAATAGAATCAACCTAAAAAGGTCTACCCTGAGCCATATTACAGTCAAATTGTCAAAAGTCAAAGACAAAAAGAGAATTCTAAAAACAACAATGGAAAAGCATCAGGTCACGTATAAAGGAATCCCTATTAGACTAATAATGCATTTCCGTACAGAAACCTTACAGGCCAGGAGAAAACAGGATGATATATTCAAAGTACTGGGGGGAAAATATTGCTAGCCAAGAATATTATAATCAGCAAAGCTATCCTTCAGAAATGAAAGAGAAATAAAACCTTTAACAGACAAGCAAAAACTAAGGGGATTCTTCACCACCATACCAGCCACACAAGAAATGCTCAACAGAGTCTTACATTAAAAAGTGAAAAGATGCTAACCACCATAAAAACATGCAAAACTATAAAACTCACTGGGAGAACCAGTACACAAAAGACAAAGAGGAAAAAAATTAAACATTATCACTATAAAAAACCACCCAATCACAAAAATTAACAATAAGAGAGGAAGTAAGTAATGAAGGATATACAAAACAACTAAAAAACAATCAGTAAAATAACAAGAGTATGTCCTCATCTATCAATAATAATCTTGAATGTAAACAGATTACATTCCCCATTTAAAAGATAAAGACTGACTGAATGGATAAAAGACATGACCCAACTATATGCTGCCTAGAAGAAACTCACCTCACATGTAAAGACACACATAGACTGAAAATAAAGGAATGGAAAAATATATTCCACCCAAATGGAAACCAAAAGTAAGCAGAGGTAGCTATACTTATATCAGACAAAACAGACTCCATGTCAAAAACTGTAAAAAGAAACAAAGAAGTCTATTAAATAATAATAAAGGGATCAATTCAGCAAGAGAATATAACAATTATAAATATATATGCACCCAACACTGGAGCACCCAGATATATAAAGCAAATATTATTAGATCTAAAGGGAGAAATAGATCCCAATACAATAATATTTGGTGACTACAACACTCCATTCTTCAGGATTGACCATATGTTAGGATACTAAACAAGTCTCAAAAAAAAATTAAAAACTTAAAATCATATCAAATATTTTATCTGATTACAATGTAATAAAACTAAGAACTAATAACAAGATGAAAATTCAAAACTATATGAATACATGGAAATTAAACAAGATGCTCCTGAATGACCAATGGGTGAAGGATGCAATAAAGAATGAAATTTAAAAATTATTTGAAATAAATAAAAATAGAACACAGTATCCCCAAACCTATGAGATACAGCAAAAGCAGTATTAAGAGGCAAATTTATAGCAAAAAATGCCTACATAAAAAATTAGAACTATTTCAAATAAACCACTTGATGCATCTCAAGTAACTAAAAATGCAAGAACAAACCTAACCTAAAATTAGCAGAATAAAAAAATAATAAATATCAAAACAAAAATAAACAAAACTGAAACTAAAAAACTTACAAAAGATTAACAAAACAAGAAGTCAGTTTTTTAAAAAGATAAATAAAATAAACAATTTGCTAGACTATGAAAAAAGGGAATACCAAAATAAAATCAAAAGCAAAAAAAGATGTCACAACAGATACAACAGAAATATAAAGGATCCCTAGAGACTACTATGTACAACTATACACTAACATATTTGAAAACTTAGAGGAAATAGATAAATTCCTGGACACATACAACCTAGCAAGATTGAACCAAGAAGAAATAGAAAACCTGAACACACCAATAACAAGTAACGAGATTGAACCAGTAATAATAAGTCTTCCAACACAAAAGTCCAGGACCAGATGGCTTAACCACTGAATTCTACTGAAACTTTAAAGAAGAATTAACACCAGTTCTCAAACTATTCTATAAAATGAAGCAGAAGAAACTCTTCCTAACTCATCCTACAAGGCCAGCATAAACCTAATATCAAAACCAGACAAGAACACAAACTTAAAAATGCAAACTACAGTCCAATATTCCTGATAAACATAGATGAACAAGCCCTCAAAAAAACACTAGCAAACCTAATCTAACAGTACATCAAAAAGATATCACACCATGATCAAGTGGGATTTATCCTAGGAAGCAAGGATGGTTCAACATATACAAGTCAATAAACATTGTACATCACATCAGTAGAAAAAAGAACTAAAACTGTATGATCCTCTCAATAGATGAAGAAAAATCTTTTGATAAAATTCAAACATCCCTTAATGATAAAAATGTTTAATAAATTAGGTATAAATGGATACATGAAAAACCTATAGCTAATATGTTTCTGAATAGGGAAATGCCGAACGCTTCTTTTTTAAGAACTACAACAAGACAAGATGCCCACTCTCGCCAGTCTTTCAACATAGCATGGAAGTTATAACCAGGGCAATTAGGCAAGTGAAAAAAAGAAAGGACATCCAAATTAGGAAAAAAGAAACCAAATTATTCTTGTTTGAAGATATGATCTTATATTTGAAAAAACTAAAAACTCCACCAAAAAAACTACTAGAACTGATAAACAAATTCAGTAAAGTTGCAGTATATAAAATTATTGTACAAAATGTAGATGATGGGTTGATCGGTGCAGCAAACCACCATGGCATGTGTATACCTATGTAACAAACCTGCATGTTCTGCACATGTATCCCAGAACTTAAAGTATAATAAAAAAAAACAGTAGCATTTCTATACACAAACAACTAGCTGAAAAAGAAGTCAAGAAAGTAACCCCATTTAAAATAGCTACTAAAAAATTAAATACCTAGGAAATTAAATACCAATGAGGTAAAAGACCTCTACAATGAAAACTGTAAAATATTGATGAAAGAAATTATAGATGATACAAACGGAAAAATATTCCATGCTCATTTATCAAAAGAGTTAATATTGTTAAAATGACCCAAAGCAATCTATAGATTCAATGTAATCTCTATCAAAATACCAATGATATTCTTCACTGAAATAGAAAAAAAATCTAAAATTTGGATGTAACCACAAAATATCCTGAATATCCAAAGGAATCCTGAGCAAAAAGAACAAAGCTGGAGGTATCACACTACCAGACCTAAAGATATATTACAAAATAGCATGGTACTGACATAAAAATAGATCCATAGGCTAATGGGACAGAACAGAGAACCCAGAAATTAATCCACATATCTACAGCCAACTGATTTTTTACAAAAGTACCGAAACACTCATTTGGGGGAAAGGACAGTCTCTTCAATAAGTGGTGCTGGGAAAACCAGAGATCCATGTGCAAAAGAATAAAACTAGACCCCCATCTCTCACTCTATACAAAAATGGACTCAAAATGGATCAAAGTCCTAAATATAAAGTTCAAAACAATAAAACTACTGAAAGAAAACAACAGGGGAAACACTTCAAGACATTGGTCAGAAAAAATATTTTATGAATTAAGACCTCAAAAGCACAGAGAGCAAAAGCAAAAATAAACAAAAGGGATTATATCAAGCTAAAAAGCTTCCAAAAGAAGAGAAAACAACATAGTGAAAAAACAACGTCTAAAATAGGAGAAAATATTTGCAAACTTCTCATCTCACAGCGAATTAATGTCCAGAATTTACAAGGGATCCAAACATCTCAACAGCAAAAAAAAACAAACAATCCAATTTAAAAATGAGCAAATGATCCGAACAGACATTTCTCAAAAGAAAATACACAGATGACCAACAAATGTATTTTAAAATGCTCAACATCATTAATTATCAGGGAAATGCAAACGAAAACCACAATGAGGTATTATCTCACCCCTGGTAGGATAGCTATTATCAAAAAGAGAAAAAAAATAACAAATACTGGCAAAGATTCAGAGTAAAAAAGAACTCCTATACACTGCTGGTGGGAATGTAAACTAGTACAGCCATTATGGAAAACAGTATGGAGCTTCCTCAAAAATCACAAATAGAACTACCATATTATTCCACTACTGGGAATCTATCCAAAGGAAAGAAAATCATTAAATCAAAGAGATAGCTGCACTCCAATGTTTATGGCAGCACTGCTCAAAATAGCCAAGATAGGGAATCAACCTGTGTCTAACAACAGATGAATGGATAAAGAAAATGTGGTATATATACACAATGGAATACTATTCATTCATAAAAAAGAATGAAACCCTGTCATTTGCAGCAACATGGATAGAACTGGAGGACATTATGTTAAGTGAAATAAGCCAGAAACAGAAAGTTAAACACCACATGTTCTCATTCATGTATGGAAGCTAAAAAAGGAAATTGATCTCATAGAAGTAAAAAGTAGAACAAAAGATACAAGAGGCTGTGAAGGGTAGGGGGATGAGGGAATAGGGAGGGAATTGTTAAATGATACAAAAGTATAGCTAGATGGGAGGAATACATTCTAGTGTTCTATAGCACTACAGGATGACTATAGGTAACAATAATATATTATAGTTTCAAATAGCTGGAAGGAGGATATTGAACACCCCCAATGCAAAGAAGTGATAAATGTTTAAGATGATGGATATGCCAATTACCCAGATCTGATCACTATCCATTATACATAACGAAACATCACTATGTGCCCTATGAATATGTATAATCACTATGTCCCCTATGAATATGTATAATTATTCCTTGTCAATTAAAAAATAAAATTTAAAAAATCAAAAAGAACGTGAACATTTGAAGTAAAAAAAAATCATGTTTCCCAGAATAATTAATGGCATAAAAAATAATTTAAGATATAATTTAGTGAGAAAAGCAGGATATGAAATTCCATAAAGAATATAATACCAAAATTGTAAATAATACTACAGTTTATGCACATATACACACACACACACACACATATATATACCCAAATAGGCCAGGTGTGGTGGCTCACGCCTGTAATCCCAACACTTTGGGAGGCCAAGGTGGGTGGATCCCTTGAGGTCAGGAGTTCAAGACCAGCCTGGTCAACATAGTGAAACCCCATCTCTATTAAAAATACAAAATTAGCCAGGTGTGGTGGCACACACCTGTAATCCCAGCTACTCAGGAGGCTGAGGCAGGAGAATCACTTGAACTGGGGAGGTGGAGGTTGCAGTGAGCCGAGATCGTGCCATTGCACTCCAGCCTGGGCAAAAAGAGCGAAACTCTGTCTCAAAATATATATATATAATATATATTATAATATATATTATATATTATATATAATTATGTTATATTATATATAATAATATATAACATATGTTATATATTATTATATATTATATTTATATTTATAACATATATAATATATTATATTTATATATTATATAATTATATGTTATATATTTTATTCTACATAATATATTATATATAAAAACTGTCTCAAAATATATAAATATGCATATATACATTGTGTGTGTGTACAAATGTGTATGTGACTAAAAAATGCATCAAAAATAACAGTATTAATGGTTACTTCTGTGTAATGCAATAATATGTGATTTTTACTTTCCACCTTACACTTTTCTGTATTCGGCAAATAAATATGATTCACTCTTAAGATTAAAATTAGAAAAAACTATATACATAACTATGTTTAAAGGAAAACATAATCATTAGAAAAAATGAATTTTATTTTTACAGACACACTTGCTCTAAATAAACT
This sequence comes from Pan troglodytes, assembly GCF_028858775.2. NCBI lineage: Eukaryota > Metazoa > Chordata > Mammalia > Primates > Hominidae > Pan > Pan troglodytes. Next base: position 58,843,552 of record NC_072419.2, on the reverse strand, counting down.
CTTACCTAATTATGGTACTGATAGGTGCATGTGTAACATAAAACATGAAGGACTGAAGTCTAGTTTCTCAAATGAATTTTTTCTTTGTTCCATTTGGAACCAATTTGAGAGGCACTCCCAGGGTGCCATCTGTCCTTTCCCAGTCATATCCTCACCGCCAGCCTTGGACAACTTTGTTCAGATAAAATGGGGACCTTTTTTGTGTCCATTCCTTGACGGCTTTGAAAATTATTTAGCTTCTATCATGATGGATACTCTCTGCGTAAAATGACAGATGGGCAGCCTCAGAAAATGGACGACATGAAATTTGAAAAATGATATGACTGCTGGTGGACAGACTTTTTTTTAAAAGAAAACTTGACATGAGTTTGAAATATAGCATGGAGGCCTGTTCTATCATTTTTCTCCCTCTGAAGAAATCAGCAGCTGTCCTTTATCCATATGCTCTTCAGGAAAGAAAACCTATACTCGAGTTAAAATGGATTCTTTTCCCCTCCTTAAAAAGTATGTGAGGTAAACTGTAGGAGTGAATTTGCTCATTTACTCACTCAACAATTTATTGAGTGCCTACTATCTGGAGGCCATTGGTTAGTGGCTGGGGATATCAAGACGTATTAAACATAGTCCCTGCCTCCAGGGATCCCATAGCCCAGTGAAGAGAAATGAGTAAATAGATGAGTACCATCCAATGCAGTATGATCAAAGAGAGAAGTGCATCAGGAGTGTTAGGGGCCCTGGAGGAATGGGATGACACTAGGTCTTGCGCAGGGAAGAAGGGTGTTAGAAGAGTCTTCCCCTGAGAAGGTGATGCCTGAGATGAGTCCTTTGCAATGCTCATATATTTCTCTTATCGTCTTGGCTAAATCTTGATGAATTACGAATCATCTGCCTGTTGACACAGAGGCAAACCTTTTCCTATGAACCATTTTACTTAGTCACACAATTCCAGACCACGTCTCAGCTGCGGGTTGGCATGTGCCCAGAGAATTCCAGTTCCTTTAACAGATTAACTTTTAAATGTTTTACCCACCTCAGCAAAGCAAGGATTTTCCCCAAAAAGTGAGCTAATGTCTCTCCTTTTTCCCTTCTCTTCTTCCCCACAATTATATAATACAACCCGACGTCATCGAGGTATTTATTTTCTTGGTAGGAGGCACAGGTATGTGCTTGTGTTACCTGAGGTATTCGAGTTTATTGTAAGAATACAAAGGGAAGGAAGGAAATAGAAGTTGCCTCACACCCCTGATCAAAGGAGATGCAACTTATCCAACAGGAGCCCTGTGGATGCTGTAATGGCTCTGGGACCTGTGTCTCCAAAGCCGGCATGCTCTGTGCTCTCCCCTGTGCTCCTGGCTTTGTGATGACTCAGTTACTCTCAGCCTCTACTGAATTACTGCACTTTTTACCCTTCTTGCGGCTAATTTCAGGCTTTCACTGCCTCATTGCACCTGCTCTTTCTCTTCTCTCTGCATTCATATATTAGCATAATTTAAGCTCAGAGCACCTTCTCTCAAGAAAGGAAGAAGGAAGGCCAAATAGAACTCTCCAGCGATCATCCCGCCTCTCCCCAGAGGAAAACGAAATTGAACAACTATCCACATAAGAAAACACCTTCATAAGGACTGAAACTCATCTGAGTAATCGCAGTGCCCAATTTTAATATCATATCAAGGAAAGAGGCACTGAAGATGGTAGGAGAGACAGTTTTGAATTGCCTGCACCACGCCACCTGTCTCCCCCCACAGTGGCCACATGGCATTGAGACAGAATGTGTGTGCTGGAGGAGGCAGAGTGCAGTGATGATGGGGTTTTGCATTGGAACTCAGTGTAGCCCTGTCACAGCGGAAAGCAACATTTGACAGAAACTCACCCAACATAGATGAAGGCGGCATTTAGATGAGCCCCAGCCAGAGGCTAACTGTTCATCCCAGGGTCAGAACTTAAATTCTGGCTAGCCTCACCACCACGGGCTAAAGTGCTCCCGGTCCTAAATAAACTTGAAAGGCAGTCTAAGCTACAAAGGTTGCAATTCCTGGGCAACTCCTGGTGCTGTCCTGGGCTTGGAGCCAGTGGACTTGGGGTACACATGACCTAGTAATTTTACTTCCAGAGGATATTTGACAACATCCGAAGACATTTTTGATTTTCAAGACCAGGGGAATGCTATTGGCATCTAGTAAGTAGAGGCCAGGGATGCTGTTAAATATTGTATAATTCCCAGGACGGTCCCCACAACAAAAAAAGTATTCTAGGCCGGGTGTGGTGGCTCACGCCTATAATCCCAGCACTTTGGGAGGCTGAGGCGGGTGGATCACGAGGTCAGGAGATCGAGACCATCCTGGCTAACAAAGTGAAACCCCATCTCTACTAAAAATACAAAACATTAGCCGGGCGTGGTGGTGGGCGCCTGTAGTCCCAGCTACTCAGGAGGCTGAGGCAGGAGAATGGCATGAAACCGGGAGGCAGAGCTTGCAGTGAGCCAAGATCGCGCCACTGCACTCCAGCCTGGGCGACAGAGCGAGACACCGTCTCAAAAAAAAAAAAAAAAAAAAAAAAAAGTATTCTACCCTAAATGTTAATAGTGCCCAAACTGAGAACCCCTGCTCTATTATAAAGGGCTTGATACTATTTGTGCTTCAGTCTGCTCTGCCAGGATGTGAAATTTTAGAGAGTTGGGGTCATTTCTTACTTATCCCTCCACCCCATCCCACAATTACAGAGCAGGCCCTAATACACATTTGCACAGGAGAATCATTAAACATTATTAAATAAAGAGATTCCTGATGCCTTCCTTCACTGGAGGATGCCACATAGAGTTGCCCACGAAGAAGGAGCTCAACTGCAGATCAGCTCCTGGCCTCCCCGCATCCGCCCTTGTGGCTTTTGAATCAGAGCTTGCCTTGAAAGCACTGTTTGTTACTCTGACCATGTCACCCTGATATGAACCATCCCTCCTCTGATTGACAGTCACACAGGCTTCCTCTTGAACCTGTTTTAGCCACACTGGAGTTATCACAATCCATCTCTCTCAGGTCCCTGCCACCACCACAAAATGAATTTCATCAACTCTACAGAAACTAGATGACCAAATATTCCAAACTATACCCTCTAAATTTGGTGAATACCCATCTAGCTTTTATTGTTTAATGCTGTAACCAGCAAATAGAAAATTCAGTTTATTTCCACAGATTAAGTGATTTTGTAAAGAGGCAGGAAACCATTGGAAATGAAGAAATTAAAGATGGGGAAGAAAGGATACAGAAAGGGAAGAAAAAGGGACACGCAAGGAAGAAGCATGCAGGAAGGAACAACACAGACTCCTTCAGTCTTGATCTCAGGGATTTTCGAGCTTCAGGGTTACCGGGGCAATCCTGAGTGGTCTTGGGACACATTTGGGTCTCACTGTTAAATAGATCTTACTATAGCTCTGTTACTTACCTCATGGAGGACCATATGAGGGAACACAAACTGCTTTGAAGGTTGCTAACATGTAATGAATGCTGAGAGAATACTTACTAGGTCTGTTGTTCTGACTTCGGTCTAAGAACACCAAGGGACTTGTTCTTGACATTTTTTTCATAATCACAAATAGGAAACCTTCATCTTGAGATGCCTGCAAAAAGTTTAATTTATTTATTTTTTGGGCGGATTGAACCTTTTTTTATTTTTCATTTTTAATTTCTGTGGGTACATAGCAGGTGTATATATTTATGGGTTACATGAGATGTTTTGATATGGGCATGCAATGTGTAATCACATCAGGGTAAATGGGGTTTCCATCACCTCAAGCATTTATCCTTTGTGTTGCAAACAATTAAATTATACTTTTTGCTATTTTTAAATGTACAGTTAAATTATTACTGACTATAGTTACCCTCCTGTGCTATCAAATACTAGGTTTTATTCATTCTATTTTTTATACCCACTAACCATCCCCACCTCCCCCACCCCGGCCTCCTACTATACTTCCCATCCCCTGGTAACCATCCTTCTACTTTCTATCTCCATGACTTAAATTGTTTTGATTTTTAGATCCCACAAGTAAGTGAGAATAAGTGACATGTATCTTTCTGTACCTGGCTTATTTCACTTAACATAATGACCTCCAGTGCCATCCAAGTCCTTGCAAATGATGGGATCTCATTCTTTTTGATGGCTGAATAGTACTCCATTTTGTACGTGAATAAAAATAATTTTCTTTTATTATTATTATACTTTAAGTTCTAGGGTACATGTGCACAATGTGCAGGTTTGTTACATATGTATACCTGTGCCATGTTGGTGTGCTGCACCCATTAACTCGTCATTTACATTAGGTATATCTCCTAGGGCTATCCTTCCCCCCTCCCCCCTCCCCCTCCCCCCACCCTACGACAGGCCCTGGTGTGTGATATTCCCCTTCCTGTGTCCAACTGTTCTCATTGTTCATTTCCCACCTATGAGTGAGAACATGTGGTGTTTGGTTTTCTGTCTTTGCGATAGTTTGCTCAGAATGATGGTTTCCAGCTTCATCCATGTCCCTACAAAGGACATGAACTCGTCCTTTTTTACACCTGCATAGTATTCCATGGTGTATATGTGCCACATTTTCTTAATCCAGTCTACCATTGATGGACATTTGGGTTGGTTCCAAGTCTTTGCTATTGTGAATAGTGCCGCAATAAACACATGTGTGCATGTGTCTTTATAGCAGCATGATTTATAATCCTTTGGGTATATACCCAGTAATGGGATGGCTGGGTCAAATGGTATTTCTAGTTCTAGATCCTTGAGGAATTGCCACACTGTCTTCCACGATGGTTGAACTAGTTTACAGTCCCACTAACAGTGTAAAAGTGTTCCTATTTCTCCACATCCTCTCCAGCACCTGTTGTTTCCTGACTTTTTAGTGATCGCCATTCTAACTGGTATGAGATGGTAATTCATTGTGGTTTTGATCTGCATTTCTCTGATGGCCAGTGATGATGAGCATTTTTTCGTGTGTTTTTTGGCTGCATAAATGTCTTCTTTTGAGAAGTGTCTGTTCATATCCTTCGCCCACTTGTTGATGGGGTTGTTTGATTTTTTCTTCTAAATTTGTTTAAGTTTTTTGTAGATTCTGGATATTAGCGCTTTGTCAGATGGGTAGATTGCAAAAATGTTCTCCCATTCTGTAGGTTGCTTGTTCACTCTGATGGTAGTTTCTTTTGCTGTGCAGAAGCTCTTTAGTTTAATTAGATCCCATTTGTCAATTTTGGCTTTTGTTGCCATTGCTTTTGGTGTTTCAGACATGAAGTCCTTGCCCATGCCTACATCCTGAATGGTATTGCCTGGGATTTTTCTAGGGTTTTTATGGTTTTAGGTCTAACATTTAAGTCTCTAATCCGTCTTGAATTAATTTTTGTATAAGGTGTAAAGAAGGGATCCAGTTTGAGCCTTCTACGTATGGCTAGCCAGTTTTCCCAGCACCATTTATTAAATAGGGAATCCTTTCCCCATTTCTTGTTTTTGTCAGGTTTGTCAAAGATCAGATGGTTGTAGATGTGTGGTATTATTTCTGAGGGCTCTGTTCTGTTCCACTGGTCTACATCTCTGTTTTGGTACCAGTACCATGCTGTGTTGGTACCAGCACCATGCTGTTTTGGTTACTGTAGCCTTGTAGTATAGTTTGAAGTCAGGTAGCGTGATGCCTCCAGCTTTGTTCTTTTGGCTTAGGATTGTCTTGGCAATGCGGGCTCTTTTTTGGTTCCATATGAACTTTAAAGTAGTTTTTTTCCAATTCTGTGAAGAAAGTCATTGGTAGCTTGATGGGGATGGCACTGAATCTATAAATTACCTTGGGTAGTATGGTCATTTTCACGATATTGATTCTTCCTATCCACGAGCATGGAATGTTCTTCCATTTGTTTGCGTCCTCTTTTATTTCACTGAGCAGTGATTTGTAGTTCCCCTTGAAGAGGTCCTTCACATCCCTTGTAAGTTGGATTTCTAGGTATTTTATTCTCTTTGAAGTGATTGTGAATGGGAGTTCACTCATGATTTGGCTCTCTGTTTGTCTGTTATTGGTGTATAGGAATGCTTGTGATTTTTGTACATTGATTTTGTATCCTGAGACTTTGCTGAAGTTGCTTATCAGCTTAAGGAAATTTTGGGCTGAGACGATGGGGTTTTCTGAATATACAATCATGTCTTCTGCAAACAGGGACAATTTGACTTCTTCTTTTCCTAACTGAATACCCTTTATTTCTTTCTCCTGCCTGATTGCCCTGGCCAGAATTTCCAACACTATGTTGAATAGGAGTGGTGAGGGAGGGCATCCCTGTCTTGTGCCAGTTTTCAAAGGGAATGCTTCCAGTTTTTGCCCATTCAGTATGATACTGGCTGTGGGTTTGTCATAAATAGTTCTTATTATTTTGAGATACGTCCCATCAATACCTAATTTATTGAGAGTTTTTAGCATGAAGGGCTGTTGAATTTTGTCAAAGGCCTCTTCTGCATCTATCGAGATAATCATGTGGTTTTTGTCTTTGGTTCTGTTTATATGCTGGATTACATTTATTGATTTGCGTATGTTGAACCAGCCTTGCATCCCAGGGATGAAGCCCACTTGATCATGGTGGATAAGCTTTTTGATGTGCTGCTGGATTCAGTTTGCCAGAATTTTATTGAGGATTTTTGCATCGATGCTCATCAGGGATATTGGTCTAAAATTCTCTTTTTTTGTTGTGTCTCTGCCAGGCTGTGGTATCAGGATGATGCTGGCCTCATAAAATGAGTTAGGGAGGATTCCCTATTTTTCTATTGATTGGAATCGTTTCAGAAGGAATAGCACCAGCTCCTCTTTGTACCTCTGGTAAAATGCAGCTGTGAATCTGTCTGGTCCTGGACATTTTTTGGTTGGTAGGCTATTAATTATTGCCTCAATTTCAGAGCCTGTTATTGGTCTATTCAGGGATTCAACTTCTTCCTGGTTTAGTCTTGAGAGGGTGTATGTGTCCAGGAATTTATCCATTTCTTCTAGTTTATTTGCATAGAGGTGTTCATAGTATTCTCTGATGGTAGTCTGTATTTCTGTGGGATTGGTGGTGATAGCCCCTTTATCATTTTTTATTGCATCTATTTGATTCTTCTCTCTTTTCTTCTTTATTAATCTTGCTAGCAGTCTATCAATTTTGTTGATCTTTTCAGAAAACCAGCTCCTGGATTCACTGATTTTTTGAAGGGTTTTTTGTGTCTCTATCTCCTTCAGTTCTGCTCTGATCTTAGTTATTTCTTGCCTTCAGCTAGCTTTTGAGTGTGCTTGCTCTTGCTTCTCTAGTTCTTTTAATTGTGTTGTTAGGATGTCAATTTTAGATCTTTCCTGCTTTCTCTTGTGAGCATTTAGTGCTATAAATTTCCCCCTACACACTGCTTTAAATGTGTCCCAGAGATTCTGGTATGTTGTGTCTTTGTTCTTATTGGTTTCAAAGAACATCTTTATCTCTGCCTTCATTTCATTATGTACCCAGTAGTCATTCAGGAGAAGGTGGTTCAGTTTCCATGTAGTTGAGCAGTTTTGAGTGAGTTTCTTAATCCTGAGTTCTAATTTGATTGCACTGTGGTCTGAGGGACAGTTTGCTATAATTTCTGTTCTTTTACATTTGCTGAGGAGTGCTTTACTTCCAACTATGTGGTCAGTTTTGGAATAAGTGTGATGTGGTACTGAGAAGAATGTATATTCTGTTGATTTGGGGTGGAGAGTTCTGTAGATGTCTATTAGGTCCGCTTGGTGCAGAGCTGAGTTCAATTCCTGGATATCCTTGTTAAGTTTCTGTCTCGTTGATCTGTCTAATGTTGACAGTGGTGTGTTAAAGTCTCCCATTATTATTGTGTGGGAGTCTAAGTCTCTTTGTAGGTCTCTAAGGACTTGGTTTATGAATCTGGGTGTTCCTGTATTGGGTGCATATGTATTTAGGATAGTTAGCTCTTCTTGTTGAATTGATCCCTTTACCATTATGTAATGGCCTTCTTTGTCTCTTCTGATTTTTGTTGGTTTAAAGTCTGTTTTGTCAAAGACCAGGATTGCAACTCCTGCTTTTTTTTTGTTTTCCATTTGCTTGGTAGATCTTCCTCCATCCCTTTATTTTGAGCCTATGTGTGTCTCTGCATGTGAGATAGGTCTCCTGAATACAGCACACGGATAGGTCTTGACTCTTTATCCAATTTGCCAGTCTGTCTTTTAATTGGAGCATTTAGCCCATTTACATTTAAGGTTAATACTTTCATGTGTGAATCTGATCCTGTCATTATGATGTTAGCTGGTTATTTTGCTCATTAGTTGATGCAGTTTCTGCCTAGCATCAATGGTCTTTACAATTTGGCATGTTTTTGCAGTGGCTGGTACCAGTTGTTCCTTTCCATGTTTAGTGCTTCCTTCAGGAGCTCTTGTAAGGCAGGCCTGGTGGTGACAAAATCTCTCAGCATTTGCTTGTCTGTAAAGGATTTTATTTCTCCTTCACTTATGAAGCTTAGTTTGGTTGGATATGAAATTCTGGGTTGAAAATTCTTCTCTTTCAGAATGTTGAGGCCAGGCGTGGTGGCTCATGCCTGTAATCCCAGCACTTTGGGAGTCCAAGGTGGGCAGATCATGAGGTCAGGAGATCGAGACCATCCTGGCTAGCATGGTGAAATCCCATCTCTACTAAAAATACAAAAAAATAGCTGGGCGTGGGGGCAGGCACCTGTAGTCCCAGCTACTCAGGAGGCTGAGGCAGGAGAATGGCGTGAACATGGGAGGCAGAGCTTACGGTGAGCCAAGATCACGCCACTGCACTCCAGCCTGGGCAACAGAGCGAGACTGTCTCAAAAAAAAAAAAAAAAAAAGAATGTTGAATATTGGCCCCCACTCTCCTCTGACTTGTAGAGTTTCTGCCGAGAGATCCGCTGTTAGTCTGATGGGCTTCCCTTTGTGGGTAAACCGACCTTTCTCTCTGGCTGCCCTTAACATTTTTTCCTTCATTTCAACTTTGGTGAATCTGACAATTATGTGTCTTTGAGTTGCTCTTCTTGAGGAGTATCTTTGTGGCATTCTCTGTATTTCCTGAATTTGAATGTTGGCCTGCCTTGCTAGATTGGGGAAGTTCTCCTGGATAATATCCTGCAGAGTGTTTTCCAACTTGGTTCCATTCTCCCCGTCACTTTCAGGTACACCAATCAGACGTAGATTTGGTCTTTTCACATAGTCCCATATTTCTTGGAGGCTTTGTTCATTTCTTTTTACTCTTTTTTCTCTAAACTTCTCTTCTCACTTCATTTCATTCATTTGATCTTCAATCACTGATATCCTTTCTTCCAGTTGATCGAATTGGTTACTGAAGCTTGTGCATGCATCACATAGTTCTCATGCCATGGTTTTCAGCTCCATCAGGTCATTTAAGGTCTTCTCTACGCTGTTTATTCTAGTTAGCCATTCGTCTAATCTTTTTTTCAAGGTTTTTAGCTTCTTTGCAATGTGTTCGAACATCCTCCTTTAGCTTGGAGAAGTTTGTTATTACCGATCATCTGAAGCCTTCTTCTCTCAACTCGTCAAAGTCATTCTCTGTCCAGCTTTGTTCCGTTGCTGGCAAGGAGCTGCATTCCTTTGGAGGAGAAGAGGCACTCTGATTTTTAGAATTTTCAGCTTTTCTGCTCTGGTTTCTCCCCATCTTTGTGGTTTTATCTACCTTTGGTCTTTGATGATGGTGATGTACAGATGGGGTTTTGGTGTGGATGTCCTTTCTGTTTGTTAGTTTTCCTTCTAAGAGTCATGTCCCTCAGCTGCAGGTCTGTTGGAGTTTGCTGGAGATCCACTCAGACACTGTTTGCCTGGGTATCATCAGCGGAGGCTGCAGAACAGCAAATATTGCAGAACAGCAAATGTTGCTGCCTGATCATTCCTCTGGAAGCTTGGTCTCAAAGGGGCACCCGGCCATATGAGGTGTCAGTCAGCCCCTACTGGGAGGTGTCTCCCAGTTAGGCTACTCGGGGGTCAGGGACCCACTTAAGGAGGCAGTCTGTCCATTCTCAGATCTCAAACTCCATGCTGGGAGAACCACTACTTTCTTCAAAGCTGTCAGACAGGGACGTTTAAGTCTGCAGAAGTTTCTGCTGCCTTTTGTTCAGCTATGCCCTGCCCCCAGGGGTGGAGTCTACAGAGGCAGGCATGCCTCTTTGAGCTGCAGTAGGCTCCACCCAGCTGGAGCTTCCCTGCTGCTTTGTTTACCTACTCAAGCCTCAGCAATGGCAGGTGCTCCTCCCCCAGCCTTGCTGCCACCTTGCAGTTAGATCTCAGACTGCCATGCTAGCAGTGAGCGAGGCTCCATGGGGGTAGGACCCTCCAAGCCATGTGCAGGATATAATCTCCTGATTTGCTACGACTGTTGGAAAAGTGCAGTATAAGGGTGGGAGTGACCTGATTTTCCAGGTCTGTCATGGCTTCCCTTGGCTAGGAAAGGGAATTCCCCAATCCCTTGTGCTTCCCAGGTAAGGCGATGCCTTGCCCTGCTTTGGCTCATGCTCCGTGGGCTGCACACACTGTCCTGCAGCCACTGTCTGGCAAGCCTCAGTGAGATGAACCTGGTACCATAGTTGGAAATGCAGAAATCACCCATCTTCTGCGTCGCTCATGCTGGGAGCTGTAGACTAGAGCTGTTCCTATTCAGCCATCTTGGAACCCCACTCATTTATTGAAGACAGACTCTTGCTCTGTCACCCAGGCTGGAGTGCAGTGGCACGATCTTGGTTCACTGCAACCTCTGCCTCCCAGGTTCAAGCAATTATCCTGCCTCAGCCTCCCGAGTAGCTGGGATTACAGGCATGCCCAACCATGCCCTGTTAATTTTTGTGCAAAAAGTTTTAAATCCTCCTGGCGGTTCTCAGCCAAAGTGAATCGGGTCCCCCAAAGGTTACATTCAGAAATGGGGGAGGTGTACTTTTACTTGTCACAGTGACTGGGAGGCATCAACTGGCATGTAATGTCAGGGGTCTAGGGACAACCAACATCTTGCCTCGGATGGGACGCAATAAAGAACTGGCCTGCTCCATGTGCCAAACGTGTTCCCCAACATGAGAAACCTGGAGCCAAATGTCCCTGGGAATCCATCTGGAATATTCCATATGCTTTTGGAGTTGCCAGCCTCCTAAATGGTGTCAAATCAAGTGTTAGCTGTTGAGTGTACCAGGCTTCTTTGTGGGTGGCAATGTAGTTAGTTAGGAGTGCCAGGGTAAAACGAAATTTGCAGGGAGAGGAATGGGATTGGAAATGAGTACATACAATTAAAAATAGCCTCACATTTTTATAGGACCCTGATCTGATTTCTCCCTTGTATAACAGCACGCACTATAAATTAGGATTGCAAAGGCTGGCCCGAGCTTGGAGGCATTCCTATTTTCCCAGTGCATTTTCGGCTTGGTGTAGTATCATTTAGAAATAAAAGCAAAAAGATTTATGTCTCATTGCATTTTGTAAAGACAAAAAATAGTTCCCAGCATGAAGAGGCAAAGGGATGCCAAATTTCAGTCTCAAATGAAATTTTGTTCCTTGCTAAAATTTGCTGAAAATGGCCATTTATATTGGAAACTATAATTTACACTTCATACGGATGTGACAGAGGAAACCTAGAAAGATTTTTGGAAAAGACAGGAGATGAGGGGGCAAAAAAAAAAAAAAGAGAGAGAGAAATACACTGATTCCATTTTTCCTCCTGGTTCCTTTTTTCTTCTCTTTTTCTTTTTTAACCAAGATGCTCACATATTTCTTTCAATGAATTTATTGGATCATAGAAACTGTTGTCCTAACTTGTCTTATGATCCATTTCCCCTTTTTATACACCCCATGGCCAGTCTCCAGTGCCCAATCCAATGCAATGCACTGTCTTAATCCTAGGAGCCAAGGTTTTGTGAGGGCTACTATAATTCAGTCAACAGCTATGTATCACATTAACATCCACTTTGTTCCTACAATGTGAATGCTCTTGGTATAACATATTTCACAGAAACAGATGAGGCATGGCTGTCCTTTTAGCCCTCACGATCCAGTTTAGACGTGGAGATATAACCTGCAATCCCATCTAAACCCACTCGACAAATATGTCCCATGCTGTTGTGCTGGGCCCTGTGACGAATGCTAGGAATGTGGCTATGGACATGATAGGTGTGTTCCTGTCCCCATGGAGCTTACAATCTAGACAGGGAAACAGATCATCAATACATAAACAAATCACTCCTCAGTATATATGGGCCGATCTAGGAAGGAAAGAGTTGCAGTAGTAGAGAATTGAAGAAAGAGGGGGAAACTTGAGGCAGGAACAATGATAAGCAAATTGACTGTGTAAAGACAAGAATGGGTACAGGAAAGTTAAGGGCTGCAAGTTCCAGGCAGAGAGCAAAGTTTATGGTGTGAAGTTTCTAAGTTAGAAAATAATTCACCTGGTTCGGGGGAGGCCAGTGAGGCGGAGACAACAGCACGACAAAATGTCATGAAGGAGGCAGGAGTCAGAGAAAGCACGAAAGGAAGCGAACCACAGGGATAAATGAGGGTTGTCAATGGCAGTCCCAGCTCGTGCTTATAAGTGCTTCTGCTCCTGCATAGAGCCCAAAGGACAGGTGGCTGGGAGCATTTGCAGAGCCTGATCTCTAGCAGTGCAGGAAAGAGATGGCAGTGGCTTACAGTACCCACCTTCTGGAAGGTAAAGTGAAATGCAGATGGGTGTAAGATGCCTCTTAGAGGTGTCATAGGCAGGACTTGCTAGTTAGAAAGAGAAGGAATCAAAGGTGATTCTCAGGCTTCTTGCTCAAAGATGTGCTAGCACAGCTGAGATTCCAAAGGACAAGGTCAGAAGTGAGCTGGGTGAATCAGGAAAGACAACTTTGCAGATAACTTGTGGTCTAGAGGGCATGGTGAGGTAACAAAGGCAGGCAGTGCTGCCAGGGTAGCAGGGTGTGTCAGAAGGCTCTGTGAACTGGGAGGGGAAGGAGAGCAAAAAAGGCCTGAAGGTGACAAGAGCTCCTCAGTCATGAAAACTGTCTGCCAAATGCTAAACCCACATTTCAATCCACTCAACCCCTTATGTGCACACAGCACGAGCTGCAGCATCTAGACCAACAATAGTTAAAAGCATGAGCTCTTAAGACACAGTAAGACTGTGGACTGTACTGAGTACTGGCCATGCTGAACTTCTCCCTGCCTTGGTTTCCTCATCTATACAATGGTGATAATCCTAGTTTTTGCCACAGAGGGCAGTAACAAGGATTCTATGTCATAATGTATGAAATAAACTTAACCCAGTGACTGGCACATAGAGTTCAGCAAACTTTAGTAACTTATTTTTAACTATCATTATTATGATTATTATTACAAATACTGCACCTTTCAAATGGCCAGATCTATTTTTCTATAGCTGGTACCTGTCAGGGTTTATTCTGAAGAACCTTGAGTAGCAGGGACTCACTAATGTTTTATGATATTTTACTTCACTTTATGGTAGTCATTTATGACAAGACCAGGATGACATAAACTGCCATAAAGCAAAGCAGTGCAATCACACAAATGACCATAAATCAAGGGGGCGCAACTGAAAAGGGTCATAAAGGGAAGGAAATGGAGGGAAACAGAGGAGAGGCAGAGAGTGAAGTTGGGAGCCCGCAGCACAAACTTCCAGAGAGTGGAATTTCAATTGAGGAGCAAATTCAAAAAAAATTAGATGGATGTCTTCAAGGGTTGTTTAAATTTCACATACACATTTCCAGACAAATATGGTGCAATTTCATGGTTTCAAAGAGAAATACCTTATTTCATGTCCTACTGTGTTATGCATTTTTTACTGGAAATGCTATTTCTAATCCTATCAGTATATTTGGGATCTATATTGGACTTCAGAGATGTTTAGAATTCACAAGAGTAGGAAATACTTTAGCAGTTCAGGAACTATTGATGTCCCTGGATTCTTCTGGCGCCCCGCTGGCTAAAAGGGATTTCTTAACCAGCAGAACTTTTTTCTTTGCCCTTCTTTTCTTTCTTTAATATTTCTTTTATATTATTTTTTCTGGAGCTTACTATAATGAACAGAGACTAAGAGAGGATATATAGATTCAATGCGCTAGGAATAATTCTGTTCAGGTATATGCAGATGAACAGGAGTGATGGATGGAAAACACAAGTAACAATGTTTCCAAGACCCTTGTTGAGCAGATTTTGCTCAGCTTTTAGACAAAGTCACAAAAACAAACTAGGACAACAAATTTGGACCTAGCTCTGATTATAACTTTCTTAGTTGTTTTAAGATGATTCAAGTAAGAAATAGAAACTAGATGGGAAAAAGACACCAACATATATAACATTTTATCCTCCATTTTTCTTGCTGAGAGAATATTTGTGGCTAAATATTACTCCCAGCCAAAGTGGTATATTTGAAAATATATGCAATAGACCTAGTTCAAGGGACTTTAAAATCAAATACTCTTTTAGACAGGTTAAGGATCTGCCTGGCTAAAAGAACACTTCCATTTATACACCCCAACGGTGAACAGTCCTTTTATAACAAACACTCTCCTTCCAAACATGTACCTTTTATTCAAGTTAGACTTCATATGCTTGGAGTTTTCACAAAGCAGAGCCCATCTGTTTTTCAAATTACATCGACCTTCTTGAGCGTGATCTGTCCCATGCACCAGTGTAGTCCTAACACAAGATGCCAGGATGTTCCCAGGAACACACTTCTACCAGCATACAGGCTGGCAGCACGAGGCAACGAGGATTGGGAAGTCAAAGCTGCAGGACAGTGAACTGGTGCCTCCCTCACAGATGTTTTCAAAACCTGGTGAAAGCTGAGGCCACCCTGCCATTAGCGTCTCACCTCCACATTTTCAGATCCTCCTTTAACAACAACAAAAAAGTTTTGGGTTACATTTTTTTAATTTTGTTTTTATCATTTTCTGGCACTCTTACATTTTTTTTTTATCCAAGACAGGATCTCACTGTGTCACCCAGGCTGCAGTACAGTGACATGTTTGTAGCTCACTGCAGCCCCAAACTCCTGGACTCAAATGATCCTCCTGCCTCAGGCTCCCAGGAAGCTGAGGCCATAGGTTCACACCACCACACCCAGCCAATTTGTTAAACATTCTGCAGAGATCTTTAAATTTTTTGTAGAGACGGGATCTCACTGTGTTGCCCAGACTGGTCTTGAACTGGCTGCAATTGATCCTCCCACCTCAGCCTCCCAAAGTGCTGGGATTACAGGCATGAGCTACTGTGCCCATTTTTTATTCTAATTCTCCCACAGAACTTCCAGATATTAAGGGTCTTGATTTTTGTTGGTTGTTTTGTTTTATTTTTATATATATCTTGGATACTTAATTACTCAATATGGTCTCCCTCCTACTTGGCTAGAAATGGCAACTTTTGGCCCACAGATAGCAGTATATCTTGAGGAAATATTTGGACAGCTATGCAAAATTGATTTATAATTATAAAGAAAAAACTGGAAACTCCCTGAATGTCCACTGAAAGAGAATTTTAATTGCATTACGATACATTCATTCAATACAATACTATGCTGAAGCTGTAAAAGACATGAAAGAGTATTGATATTTGTATGGAAAAGTATATACTCACACACACCTATCTTAAAAATCTGGAAGGATTTATGCCAAACTGTAATCAATGACTCTCTCTGAAGAGGTGAAATTTCTGAGAAAATTTTCATTTTCTGCTTCTTACATTTCTTTATTGGGTGAACTCACATAATGGGCACAGAGCATATGGGTATTAAAGTAAAGATACTTTTATTTTGAGAATATTGAGTAAGGTTCCATTTTTGTTGCACAAACAAGTGTGGGCATACATTATTTTATTTTCCAAGACAGAGTCTCACTCTGTCGCCCAGGCTGGGGTGCAGTGACATGATCTCGGCTCACTGCAACCTCCACCTCCTGGATTCAAGTGATTCTCCTGCCTCAGCCTCCCGAACAGCTGGGACTAGAGGCATGTGCCACCACGCTCAGCAAATTTTTTATTTTTTATATTTTTTTTAGTAGAAATGGGGTTTCACCACATTGGCCAGGCTAATCTTGAACTCGTGATCCCATGATCCACCTGCCTCGGCCTCCCAAAGTGCTGGGATTACAGGCGTGAGCCACAGTGCCCGGCCTGGGCATACAATATTAATAGCAGTTATCTGTGAGAAGTGAGAATGTGAGAGAGTATTCTTTTCTTCTTCACTACTTTTTCTGTTTTCCAGGTTTCCCACAATGAATACATATTACTTTTGTAATATGAGAAAGTTAATATTTTTTAGAAATGCCCCCCTTAAAATGAAATATAATAAAATGCAAGAGAGAAGGAAAGGCCAACTTCCCTACTTATGTCTCCTCAATCCTGGAAACCACAGGGCCAGAAGCTCAGCATATCTGTTTTCCACAACATACCACAATCTAAACAACTGTGAGAAAAAGGGGAAGAGTGAGCCTGTGCCTGTACAATGCATTTGGAGCTGCAGATGAACAGTCCTCCGGTTGTAGGTGCACTTGGGAGTGTTTCTCAGGCCGCCTTCCCTGCAAACATCCTCCCGCCTTGGTCTCTGGCAGCCATGTCTGTGGTGTGTGACTCGACTTCACAGATGCAGCACGTGGCACCAACAACAAACAGCCAGCACAGGAGGGAGGGGTCCACTGACTCAACAGCAACCCATCTGATTCTCCCTCAAGAATGTCGTCTTAAGAGTCAGATGGCACTGAGCTCAAGAACTACACGGTCACATCAAGTCAAGGCTGGAGGGGATGTTTTCTGCCAAGTATACACTTGATAGAAGAATCAAAAAAATGCCGATCTTCAGAAAGAAGAAAAATACTGCAGCAGACACATATTAAAAGGAGAAGTCCAAAAACAACATGGCCCTAGAGAACACTAAAGAGTGGGTTTATACCTAACAGAATAGCAGTTTCTGGCCCCAAATACCAGGAGGAATTACCATTTCCAATGATGGCTTCCTATCACTTTTCAATACAATACCTTTCACTTGCATGGGCTTTGGAGAGCTTCTTCTCCTGGCAACTCCCATTAAATTGCCAGTTTCATGGTGTCTTGTCAGTCTTGGACATTGTGTCCCCAGATCCTAGAACAGTGCCTTGGATATTGCAAGTACTCAATATGTATTTACTGAATCAACTGATGAGCCAAGGGACCAGATGAAAATAGTCCAGAAGCTCCTAAATAGGTCAGATCCTTGGGCAGAAAGATAAGGGATTTTATTATTAAAAATCCACCAGATGACATGACAGGAATGGCCAGGACTTCTTAGACTAGAGTGTGTGTGACTGGAATGCAGAGCATTCTTGAAAATTTTAAATAGACTTTGAAATCTTCATAACTGACATCACTCATACCTAAATCACATCCTTGCATTTGGGTGGCTGATGACGACATTGAATTTTGAATGAAAATTTGAATGAAATTGCTCTGCCCAGTGCAGAAAGTCAAAGGGAGCCCTTGAATTGAGTGTGTGATACACAAACACATAAGCAGTCCAGAAGCCCATGTATAAGCAACAAAACTGAGAGTTACTCTTTTTTTCAATGAAGTAGGCTACATTACCCAAGAAGCAGAGCCACAGATGATTTCTTGAAGGAGCAGGAAAACAGAATGTGCTCAAAGAGTATTGCAATTTAACCCACTCCAACAGATAAAACACCATATTAAAAAAAATCTAAACTTATCTTTCTTTCTACATCCCGGTAGGTATGTTTGAGATGATCCAATTTTATATTGAACAACCTTAATTGAGAGGAAACATAAAGTTATGAGTCTGGGGCAGAACTGCCTTGCAAGGCAAAAAAGACAGAAATAAAGGCTCAATAGGAGCATGCAATATTATAGAGATGGTTTTACATCTGTTTTGCATAATGTTCTTTTGGTCCTTTCTTCCCCATCAATGAAGATTTTTCTTTTTTTTTTTTTTTTTTGGTCCTTCAAAATAAATTCTAGAGAAGGAACAGCAGGTATAGAGAAAAATAATAACAAGCGCTATACGCTATACTGCTTCTTGGCTCAACTAGTAACGATCATTTTCTAAGGTGAAAGGGCCTTAGGAAACTTTAAAAAATGTTAGCAGTGGTACAGCTTTAAGGGTGACAAACTTGTTTACTAATCATAGTCTTTAAATTTGCTTAATTATTGGACCATTAATTTTCTGGGTTCATTTCGGAAGGGACCACCTTTGGAGGAGGTCGGGGGGAAACGTATTGTCTACTTAGAAAGGCAACTTTCATAATTTGGTTGTATTTCCCCATTGGTTAACCTTTTAAAGGAAGGGAAAGATTATAAATTAAAACACTCTACACTAGCAGACCTTAAGGTGAGTCATTCTATTTTGTTTTGTATTTAGATGAGAAATTGTGGTTCATGTTTACACTTTTTTTTTTTTTTTTAGTGCGTATTGCTCATTATCTTAAGGGAGAGACCAAGAATGTTACAATGATTATTAGTGAGGCTGGTGATGAGATTACCGAACCATTTGGAGTTGGCTTTTCTTGTGCGATATATAATTATAGGGGTCTATTTACAGTCTTATTTATTTATTTGTTTTGCTTTTTAATGATTCACATTTTAATTTTTGTTCTCTCCCCACAAAGGGTCTGATTTCTCCACCTTGGCGTGCATTATTATTTGGAATGCTACTTTATTCCCTGGAATGCTAGAATTAAAGAAAAATTTTCAAAACTAACTAAATAAAGAGCCAACCTCAGTACCGTAATGTCAGAGATCTGGATAAAGCATACCACAAAAGGAAAGCAGGGAGCCATAATTCAACTAACACATTTCCCACTTGTATGGCAATCCTGGGGCATATTATGTTGTAAAAAACATCTTATTCTCCTTCTAACTTCTTAAATTGTTCCAGATGCTCTTTAGCCATAAAGAAATGTAATGATAATTTTTTTTAAAGCTGCATCATCTATTTCCATAACTGACTTCACTGCAATGTGCCAGTTAGTTTAGGAAGTTCGAATCAGAAACAAGTTTATATATATGGTTCATTTGCACATAAATAGGGAAAGATCAGAGTTGAACAGCACAGTAGTAGAGAGACACTAACCAATCTCACTTTAACAGAGAACCATCTAAGTGCTCTGTGACATAATATCCTCATCTTCAAAATAATGATAATACTGCCTACCTGATGGATTTTTGTAAAGATTAAATTAGCTCATGCACATAATTTTAGAATCCAGTAATTGGCACAAAAGTATTTAGCAAAAGTAAACTATTATCTCCCAAAATCTGTTAATCATCCCTTTTATGGATATAAGACAGCTAGAGGTGATTCATAGAGAATTTTTTAATGTTTAATGTGTATCAATTATGATGACCATGGCTATGAATAGTAGATATTATTTGGGAACAGTAATTTTCAACCAATAAAAAGTTTAAAATAAAAATTACTTTAAAACAGGGCATGGCAAACAATAGCCTACAAGTGAATTCTGGCCCATTGCCTGTTTCTATATGGTCTGTCAATCAAGAATAGTTTTTACATATGAGTATTTTCAGTTTGGTGATAGTGAGCACTAAAAAGAAAATAATCCCTTTTTTATTAATAAACCTTTATTACAAAAATTATACTCTCATTAAATTTTGAATTTCATCAGTAAAAAATTGGTCATAATTTGTTTTCCCTGTTGTTATATAAATACCAACATAATACCCTTGATTTTGCCTTTTGGGCTGTAAAGCCTAAAATATTAACTCTCTGGCCCTTTACTTTCTTTCATAGAGTAAGAAGTCCAGAGGCAGAGCAACTCTCTACAGTCGTTTAAGGGAATAGGTCTGTGATTCATCAACATCAAGATTCTTTCCACGTGTCCATTCTGCCATCGTTAAGGTACTAGCATCACCTGCAAGCTAGCTCTTTTCCTGGTGGGAAGATGAGCTACTGCAGCTACAGAATGCAGAAAAGTCCTCTCTGGTGTCTCCTTAAGGAGAAAACTTTTCCCAGAAATCCCTGGGCAGATCTTTCCTTACTTCTCATTGGCCAGAGCTGGATCATATGACCTCTCCTGAGCCAATCACTGGAAAGGAAAACAAGATTTTGATACCTGGCTTAGACAGTAAGTTCTATTTCCTTGAGGTGGGAATGGGGTCAACTTTCCTTGAAGCACAAGATTGCATGGAGGATGGGTGGGTAACCTCATACATTGGGGTTCTGTTAGAAGAGGAAGGGGGAAAATGGACATTGGATAGGCCAGCTATAGGATGTTCATTTCTTTAAATGTGCATTAGAAACAAACCTTTAAAAAAAACTTAGCCTTAAGCAACAAGAGCTATGAAAACATGGGTTCGTGTGCTAATTTTAGTTTGTTTTCTAATACACATTTAAAGAAATGAACATGCAATAGCTCATGTTTTCATAGCTCTTGTTGCTTTGGTTAAGGCTAAGTTTTAAGTCTACTGAAATACACAATTAAATATGACTTACTATACTCTTAAATCACACAATAACTAACCTTTGAGCAGTTAGGCATGTTGGCCATTGTTTATGTTATACTCTTTGCTCAGAAATTCCAATTTATTCTTCAAAGCCCAAATCAAATGTCCCTTCTCTGATCTCTCATTCTTTTTATGCCCAAAAAGGATTGGTTTCTTCCACAGCACTTTCTTTTTTATATACCTCTTCTAACAAGGGCCAGGTTGTGATATTTACATATCCACTCCTGATGGGGAACACCCTGTTTGTCATTCAGCCATTTATGAAACACTTGGTTGAGCAGCATTTATACGGCTTATGGAGAATACATCTACATCATTTCTAGCCCTGACAACTAAGGCGTGATGCATAGGAGGTACTCGTGGTATGTTTGCCAGTAACTATCCATGCAGACTTAGCAAAGGGGAAAAACACATTTTGAACAACTGGCACTTTAGCAATTTCTTATTTAATTCAAAACAAAACCAGTCAATCTCATAAAATCTCTGAGGATTGCAGACAAAAATGTCCCTGGAGTAGGACTGGATTAACACATGGATAATGGGAGGTAAGCCCTTTTGCCTCCAACCACCAGCTCATTACTAATTTACCCCACTTTAAGAGTATGAGTCAACTTCCTTCTTTTAAGAGAATCCAAGGAAAGCTAAAGACGTACTCCTCTCACTGTGTAAACATAATTTTATTTCTAATTAATTTCAATAAAATTTTAAAAATTAAAATTTGATGACTTTCCTATCTTATTTGGAACACTTCAATGACACCTCATTTCTTTCAGGATAAGGGCAGAAACGGGCCTTCACAGATCTAGTAATTTGACTCGAAACTTTTTTCTTTTTTTTTTTTTTTATTATACTTTAAGTTCCAGGGTACATGTGCACAACGTGCAGATTTGTTACATAGGTATGCATGTGCCATGTTGGTTTGCTGTACCCATCAACTTGTCATTTACATTAGGTATTTCTCCTAATGCTATCCCTCCCCCAACCCCCTACCCCCTGACAGGCCCCAGTGTGTGATGTTCCCCGCCCTTTGTCTGTTGTTCAACTCCCACCTACGAGTGAGAACATGCGGTGTTTGGTTTTCTGTCCTTGTGATAGTTTGCTTAGAATGATGGTTTCCAGCTTCATCCATGTCCCTGCAAAGGACATGAACTCATCTTTTTTATGGCTACACAGTATTCCATGGTGTATATGTGCCACATTTTCTTAATCCAGTCTGTCATTGATGGACATTTGGGTTGGTTCCAAGCCTTTGCTATTGTGAATAGTGCCGTAATAAGCATACATGTGCATGTGTCTTTATAGTAGCATGATTTATAATCCTTTGGGTATATACCCAGTAATGGGATCTGTGACCTGAAACTTTCTTTGCATCTTGCTTCTCACTGTCCTCCCCACTCTCTCTTGTGCAGCCACACTGGTTGCTTGCTGTATTTCAAACATGAAGCTGCTCCTTCCCCAGGACCTTTGCACATGCTTTCCCTCTGCTCCAGATACTCTCCTATTAATCTCTAAGGTCTCAGGTTAAGTGTGACTTTCCCTGGGAAGGCTTCCTAGTCTCCCCAAGCTAGATGAGGCTCCCATATCACATATTCTTATGGCTCTATACTTTTTTCTTCAAGAGAGTAACCAAGTTTTAATGAAATTGATCCTTTGTGTAAGCATGTGTTTGATTTCTGCTTTCCTCATAAGAAAGTAAGTTCTGTGAGGTTAGGGAACTATGTGTTGTTAACTGCTGAATCTGCAGTGCCTAGGACAGGGCCTGGCACACAGTAGGTCTTCAATAAAGATTGGTTGAATAAACCAATAAATGAGCCTGTCCAAGAGCAGTAAGGTCACTGCCTGGACCCATTAATATTCCCCCAGGACAACACAGAATTCCAAAGTCATTTTCTTTTGACAACAACTCATTTCTGCATTCACTCAACAAGTATTTATTGAGCACCTGCTGTGTGCCAGGATCTTAGTCAGTGGGGGTAGAACCATAAACTAAATGACCAAGTTTCTGGTCTCCTGGAGCTTACATTGTAGTGGGGAGACAGAAATGAACCTATAAGTAAATAAATGCCGAACAAAATATCCGGTAACAACACACACTATGGAGGAAGCACCAGGATTTTATTTGAAAATTATTTTTTGTGTGTGTCATGGTAGTATCCTTTTCCAAAAATTGACTTTCTTTGTTATGAAAATAACAGTCACCATAAATTTACCAAGTATCTGGGCTTAGCTCACCTCAGAATGACTCTTCACTTCAGCCAGTAAGAGGGACTCTGTTTACATGAAGATCTCTTTCCTGAGTGGAAAACAGACAACAAATAAAATATTTCAGGGTTAATTTAACTTTCCAAATTACATATTCATCTGAAGCACCATCCACTGCCAGGCAATAACTCACTATGCTGCCAGATTTTAAGTACTGTAGCGACGGCTTGGTGTTAAACTCCTTACACACACTTCTTAAAAGATGGCTACCCTGGGGTTTATATCAAGCCTACATAATCATATATTGAGGCTTGGCTTATTTATTTCCATGTTTCTGAAGTACTATTAATCATTTTTCTAAGATGGTTGATGTGTTACATAATTAATAAAACACAAGAGCTTAGGAAAAAAGCCCACAGAGAGAGATTTGGGCATACACTGAGAAATGGTGTCACTTTTTGGTACCAATGGAACTCCCAGCTTTCCAAAGATCAAGTCTTAACTGTAGGAATATGAAAACATATTTTCTTTTTCCTTTCAGCTTTCTCCTTCCTTTCTGTGTTTGGCGAACTTAGACGCTGGTCAATGCTAATGTTTTACAGAGAAAGAAAGTGTGTGGAGCGAGGGGTGAGAAGCGGTAAATAAAATCATTAATTCATTTTCTCACCTTTTTGCCTCTGGTGATTGCTGTCCCTGTGGGTGACAGCTTGTCTGTGGTTTTGACCCAATTCTTAACACCTTTCTTATGATACTCTGCCAATTAATCTAATGGTTCATTAATTGCAAACATCTGAAATCATTACACCGTGATTGGGCACAGGCGCATCAAACCTTGCGAAGCTGTAACTGCTTAACCAGCAAATGGGCTCACTGCAAAGGAATGTCGATGTTTATAGTAGATGTAACCCAAACTCGGGTGTTCATTGACACATTGTTCCATTTGTATACAACCACCCTGGCATCTATCTGTTCAAGAGAGCATGATTTATCCAGTGCTATATCCTGCAACTGACAGGCCAAAGATTAGCGCTTAACCCAGATGAAAGTGGAGGCTGTGTGTATTCCTAAAACAAATATTTAGTGTCTGCCAAGCTCTGCTTAATATTAATTCACGATAGAGAGCAGTTAATTTAAGCTTAGTTCATGCCAAAATCTATTTGGGTTTTGTAAATCATTTTTCAGGATTACAGTGTAGAAAATCAGACAAAAAAGAGATTTCCCTAAAATTACAAAACTGCAGATCCGGTCAGGGCTTTCAGAAAATATCTAGTCCAAAGTTCTAAACGGGCAGCCCACAAATGTGAAGTCTTCCAGGAGATAGGATTTTCTTGAATAGCACAGTTTTTTAATAATTGTTTTTAATTGTTTTCAACATCTGAATTTCTGACTTTTCTTACAGATCTAGCAATACGGGGTCCAGGGTCCAGCAAGGCAACAGTCAGCTGGAACTGAGGAGAGGATGTCCCTATAGAAAGAAAGAATACATGCTCTCCATTTGGCCATAGCTCCCACCTCTCCCTAGTATTTACTCGTGCCCACTTAGACCTGCCCACTGCTCATCTGACAGACGAGGAAACTGATGTCTGGAAAGGAGGAAGGGCTATTCAAGAACATGTGTTCCGCTAGAGTGAGAGCTGGGATAAGAACCCACATCTCCTGACTCTACCATATTTATTTATTTATTTAGCATCACTCAATGCCATTTCATATTGATATGCATATGGTTTTAGGAGGAAAAATTTTAATCCAGTGTCTAGGGAGTTTTCAAAGGGCATAGGGCATGCCTGGGTCATTAGTATTATGATCGATCACTCTTCATTACAGCACATGTACGTTATTGCTTCTATAAGAACTAAATAAGAGTGATTTTACAAAACTACAAAAATGCATTAAGACCTTCCCATCTATATGCACCTCTAATTTGCACGGGCAGTGACTTTCTGCTTTCGTTTATTGATATCCTTACCTAACCCCTGTAAATCATTAAGTACAGCTACCACTTACTGGACACCTCCTATGTTCCAAGCTTACCCATACACCTTTCTCCTAAGTACCCAAAGCAGTCCTCAAAGATCAGTTTATTGTTCTCATGTTACAGATGAAGAATTTAAGCCTCAGGAGGACTAAGCCACTAGCCCAGGGTTACACAGCTAGTTAATGACAGCTTGAATTTGAACCTGGATATGTTGGCTTCAAGTCCTTGGTCCTGCTACTGTGTGCCATGCTGGCTGGCTTCTGCCGAGTTAAGCTTTTGCCCTTTTGACATAATTAAAAATATTGTTTGTATATCATACATGGCTCAATGTAAGGAGGCAAAGAAATATAAGAGAGACATGCAGTTGAGAATGGGTTAAATTTTCTGATAGCATCGGTTTTAAAAATGAATTCTTTGCATTTTTAAAATGTGTGTGGAAGCATATTTCTCAGTGTGCAACAAAAACATTTAGGCTCCCCTGTCATTTTGGTGAATTTTGTTTGCATGTTCTCTTCATGGAATACTGATGTTAATTTTTGGTTAAGTTTAATGGTACGAAGTATAAAGCAATTTGATAGAATAAGTAACCTTTCATTAAAGTTCAATACAGTACTTAAGGAAAATGGGACTGTGTGCATTAATTGATAGTTGACAGCTATTATTTCCATGAAAACCTTTTATAGTAAAATTTCTATTTGATAGATTGGAATTTATAAAATTTGCATTTCACTAAGCTGGATTCAACTGGAAGTACTGGGGATGTTTTTCTTCTTCAAACAATATTCCATCTTTACATTTTTATTAAACATTTATTAATGGATAGAATCTTAATTTAAAGAGTATGGCACAGATTTTATTTAATAACTCAGGCTTAGTAGTGCATGAACATAAGCGTTTGCCCTGTATTTGACTTTGATAAAACATGACTATTTATGAATATATTTATCCATGGAGACTTAATTAGTACAGTTGGGTTTGGGGCAAATTGCTTAATAAAAGAATTTCATTTCATTTTATCTGTTTTTATTTTTAACTCACAATAAATCACATAAATATCACTGGGAATTTTTCTTCCAGTTGGCAGGTTAGAAGAAAGTGATATTATTTCAGATTTGTCATATTTGACTGACATTACAAAAATGTGAAATGGAATTCAAATTCTAATTCTATTCAGACTCTGCTTCATCCTACCCCTTTACAAATACTTCTTTACGAAATGCTTGAGTGACCGCTAAGATTTCATCTGGCATCTATATCCAAGATTTTAACAAATGAGCTGATGTTAACATGAAAGCTATTTTCTCCCATCAATTCTAATCAAAATATTAGCAAGATTCTCCATGGTTTTTTATAAACCACTCATGTAGAAGTTGTTCTTGCCATTTAAGAGATGGAAAGTTTAGGACCAAGAATGGTGAAGTTACTTGAAATTAAACTAATTTAAGAATGTATCAAGGTCTGAATCCAGGGACTGAGGTCTTTTTCCAAATGTAGCCACCAGATTAAAAGGCTTCCTGTCATGCTGCTCCCTCTACCTGGAAAGTTTCCTCTTCTTCCAGGTAGACCTGGCTCCATCACACTTTTTAGGATTCAGGTGATACCCTTACACACAACACCACAAGTCCTCCTCTCTATCTAAATGATGTCTCCTGTCACCCCTGCATCTTTTTGTTCTTGCAGAGCATGTATCACAGGTTATGGTTGTCTAGCTATCTGAGTACTTTTTGATCATGTATCTCTCCAATTAGACTTTCCATCTCCATGAAGGCAAGGATCTTATCTAATTTGCTTACTCTGCTGCACAGTTAGTGTGTGGCATAAAGTATGAATAGGTTCTCAGTACATTGTTGAACGCATGAGTGAATGGAGACTTAAAACTCAGAGCTCAAAATGAACTTCTGACACCACAAGTAAATCTGCTGTGAGACCAAAGACTCCTAGTTTGTATGATAAGGCACAGCTTATTCCTGTCTTCCAAAAATTGAAAGAGAGAAATTTTAGCCAGGTAGTTAACATGGTCCACTTTATGATGTGATACAAATAAAAAACTTGGTGTCTCTTTTCAGAAGTCTTATTCATTTTCCTGAGAGCCACTGATGTGATAACAGCCATGGATCCAAACCCATGGAGCCTAAAGGAGGCTGTTTTTAATCACTTCAGTGAAGAAATTTTGTTTATTGTCGCCCTCAGTGGCACTGCTACCCAAAAAGTAACTCAACGGGAATTACCGTGAAACTTAGGAGACATCGTGAAAGATATAGTAGTATCTTATAATAATGTCATTTATTCCACAGGACAACTCAGTACTATATGGTGTCAATGTGGGAAAGCTTCCTAAGGAAGTGAGCAACTGCTATGTGTTCAGATTTAAGGGCAAAGTCACTGAAGAGCAACTCAGTTTCATGAGCTATAAATTCCTATCTTTTCAGGGAGTTTCTCTCTTCTTCTACTCCCTTTGAGTAAAATAGTTATCGGGTTCTTTTGATATTTTTCTGAAGTCAGGATTACTAATATAAGGAGATAGCATCTCACTTTATGAGCTGGAATAACAAGAACTTACTAAGATGGACCAAAAAAGAAATCTACTTTGAGTTCATGCAGTTCTTACAGATGCAACCTTGTCATTAGGCCAGGGGCCAACAAACGTTGTCTGAAAAGGGCCAGATAGTAAATATTTTAGGCTCTGCAGGCTGTAGTCTCTGCCACTACCACTCAACTCTGCTCTTGCAGCATTAAAGCAACTATAGACAATGCACAAATGAATGCACATAACTGTTCTAATAAAGCTTTATTTACAAAAACAAATGGCTAGGCCACAAGCCAGACAATGCATAAATGAATGCACATAACTGTTTTAACAAAGCTTTATTTACAAAAACAAGTGGCTAGCCCATAAGCCAGACAATGCATAAATGAATGCACATAAGTGTTTTAATGAAGCTTTATTTACAAAAACAAGTGGCTAGCCCACAAGCCAGAGTTTGCCAATGGCTGATCTAGGCTAAATTTTGGATAAAGCCCAATTTTCTAGTAGGAGCTTACAGGAGCTCATATCTGAGACTTGAACTCCCCCCAGAAATCCTCCCTTCTGCTGCTTCAACCCAACTGATGGATGCCTAAAATCACCCCTTAAGGGTTTTAACTATTTTTGTCAATATATGTTAATAGGTATACATCTATGAAGGAAAAAAGCATTGTGTAGTCAAATATATTTTGGATGCTGGATCAACAACTTTAAGCATATTTATTTACTGAAGAATTTTTAGGGCCTTTAATATGTTAATATATCTTGAAAATACGGGAAGATTAAACATAAGCATTTCCTAAACGTATTTGACTCCGAAATCCTTTTGTGAGGGCATTTTGCAGGACTGTTTTCCACCAAACACACCTTTGGAAATCCTATTTTCATATAAGGATGTCACTAGGAAGGAGTAATAAATGATGATAGCTATCAGGTATTGAGTGCTTACCACATATGATTCCATATACATGATGTCATTTAATCCTTGCAACCACCCTATGAATTATGTCCCCTTTATAATTAGGAATATTGAAATGTAAACAGATAAAGAAATTTACTTTTGGTTATATAACTGGTAAGTGGCAGAGTCAGCTTTCAAATGTATGTGTCTGTAACTTCAAAACTCAAGCTCGTAGATTCTATTAAATCTTAGAGTCATTCACATTTTAGTCTGAAATAAGGATTTCCTAAAACCAGATAATTTTACACTAAGAAGGGTAATTAGAGATACAATACAATCCACTTACATGGAAATGAATACATTCCTCAAAAAGGAAAACCAAACCTCAGAAAGAGATCAGGACTGACCCAAGGACACTTAGTCCTCAAGCTGTAGGATCAAAGAATCAAAGAATATTACATTAATTTAGTATAATTCCCTTTCCAAAGAAGGCTTTGCTGAGATGTGCTCAATGGAGGAACAAAAAAGGTCATATCAGTCAGGATCATTTCAGTTATAAAAGGCAGAAAACCCTACTCATACTGACTTAAGCAAAGGAGAATTTAGTGACTCATGTAACTAAAAAGTACAGATGAATCTTGCTTCAGGGATCCGTTAATTCAGGAGTTAAACTATTTCACCCAGACCTAACTCTTTCTTTCTCTGTGCTCTCAGCCATGATTTCTTCCTCAAATTTCATATAACGGTAAGATAACTATCAGCAGCCACATGGTAATATCCTCACAGGTTCAAATGCAGCAGGAAAATAAACTTCTTTCAACTCTTCTTTCAAAAATTGGGACAAATGTCCTGGGCCATTACTGAACAAAACTGTGGTCAGAGGAATAATAGACACCTAGGGTTCAAACCATGAGATAATCCTCTACATTGCCAATCGCAACCTAGCTAAGAAGCCAAAATCAGTTGAATAAAAAAAGAGAAAAGAAGTTTAAACTTCTCCGAGAATAATATCAAGGGTAAGTTTGGTGTATTAATACCTACCTTGAAGAATTGTTGTAAGGATTACACAAGAAGCAAAGTATGCCACCTGACATATGGTAGGTTCTCAATCAGTATTAGTTTTTTTTTTATTCTTTACCTACCATCAGAGCTTGAATACTAATAGAATTCTCTTGCTATCCAACTGCATTCCCACCAAAATGTTCCCAAGATGCTGCCCCTGATGTCTCTAGGGATTAGGGGATCTGACACAGATACAGACATTTTATACAACAAGAAAATCACAACAATGGGTTTGAATTGGCAACAAAATTATTCTCAAAATTATAGAATTTTCTTTCTTCATAGGACACTTTCTACACAATGGTGAAGCCTTTTGTAGTGTCAAGGTTACAACAGCTTATAAGAGACCAGAAACCAGACACTGAAGTGAAAGATCAAGCAAACTTCTACAAAAAGCTAACAGAATTACTCAGGAAGTGAAGGGAGAAGGGATGGATCCTGGAGGTGTGAGAACTCAGAACTGCCATTCTTCTACCTTTCTCCTACTTTTCTTTAATAGAATTTTTTTCTATTATTCTGTTCTAAAGAACTCAACCAAATTATTGAGTGATCCAATTAAAATCACAGCATCACTTAGCAACTGTTAGTACTTAACACTTGTCTGGCTGATACTTCTAAATGTGACTGAGGGATTATATCATGTTGATTGTTATTATCATTACTCTTTACCACCAGTGGGACAGGAACATCCACTTCCTGAAGCAAGAAAACACTTTCTCTACTTAAAAAAGTTCTCCAAAACCTACAAAATAAATTTTTTTGAAAATAGCAAGAGAAAAACACGTTACATAGAGGAACAAAGATGAGGTCAACTACTAATTTCCCATCAGAAACAATGGAGGTCAGAAGACATTGGAATGACATGTTGAAAGTGCTGAAGGGTTGAGGGGACTGGCGGGGGGGAATCTGTTAACCAAGAATTTTATACCAGAAAAACTAGCTCCCCAATCCTTAGATGTAGGCTCTGCATAGTGACTTATTTCCAAAGAGTATGATACAGGGACAAAAGAAGACATTTACAGTGGAAAAATCTGACAAACACTACCTCAGCTAGGTGAGCAGGGTCAACATCATGTGGATAAATCATGATTTAAGTCATAAATTATGTTGATATCATATACCTTTGACATAATGTGAAAAGAATACTTTATCACTGTCATCTTCTTCCCAGTAACCATAACCCCAGTCTTATGAGAAAAACATCAGACAACTCCTGATATAGGGGCATCCTACAAAATACCTGACCAGTACTCCTCAAAACTTTTAGGTCATCAGGCCAGGCATGGTGGCTCACACCTGTAATCCCAGCACTTTGGGAGGCCAAGGCAGGTGAATCACTTGAGGCCAGGAGTGCTAGACCAGCCTGGCCAACATGGTGAAACCCTGTCTCTACTAAAAATACAAAAATTACCTGGGCACGGTGGCAGGTGCCTATAATCCCAGCTACTCAGGAGGCTGAGGCACGAGAATCGCTTGAACCCAGGAGGCGGAGGTTGCAGTGATCTGAGATCACATCAGTGCACTCTAGCCTGGACAACAGAATGAGACTCTGTGAAATAAATAAATAAATAAATAAAAACACAAAACTTTCAGGTCATCAAAATAGGAAAGTCTGAGAAACTGGTGCAGCCAAGAGGAGTCTGGTGGACCTAGTGACTCCTAGGCTAGCACATGATGTAATATACCATCCTGGATAGAATATTGGAACAGAAAAAAAGGGCATTAGGTAAAAACTAATGTTCTTAATAAACTGCAGACTTTAGTTAATAATAATATATCAATATTCATTTATTAATGGTAACAATTATATCATACTAATGTACAATGTTAATAAAGAGAGGAAACTAGCTACAGGGTATATGAGAACTCTGTATTATCATCTCAATTCTATAAATCTAAAACCATTCTAAAAGATAGAGTCTATTTTGTTAAAGTCTCAATAAATTTAAAAGAACTGAAATCATGCAAAGTATGTCCTCTGATCATAGTAGAGTTAAATTACAAATTAATAATAACAGTACAACATGTCAAAATTTGTGAGATTCTGCTAAAACGGAACTTAGAGGGGAATTTACAGCCATCATGCTTACCTTCAAAAAGAAGAAAGGTCTAAGATCAATTATCTAAAATTTCATCATAAGAAGTGAGAACAAGAAGAAAGAAATCAAACCCTAAGAAAGTAAATAACAAAGTATGAAAGAAAACTACTTGAAAATTATACAGCTTACAAAGGACTTCTATCCAGAATATATAAACAATGCTTTGACAATAAGGCAAACAAACCAACAAAAAAATAGGTGAAACATTTTAAAAGACCCTTTGCAAAAGTGAATATATATGTATACATATGCATACCTTGTTTTATCATGCTTTATTTTATTGTACTTTGCAGATACTGCAATTTTACAAATTGAAGGTTTGTGACAACCCTGCATCCTTGGAGCAAATCTGTCAGCACCATTTTTCCAACAGTATGTGCTCACTTTGTGTCTCTGTGTCACATTTTGGTAATGCTTGCAATATTTCAAATTTTTATCATTATTATTTCTATTAAGATGATCTGCAATCAGTGATCTTGATGTTACTATTGTAATTGTTTTGGGTTTCCACAAACCATGTCCATATAAGGATGCAAACTTAATAAATAAATGTTGTGTGTTCTAACTAGCTCACCAACAGGCCATTCCCCCATCTTTCTCCCTCTCTTCGGGCCTCCCTACTTCTTGAGACACAACATGACATTAAGCCAATTAATCACCCACAATGGTCTCTAAGTGTTCAAGTGAAAGTAAGAGTTACATGTCTCTCACTTTAAATCAAAAGCTAGAAATGATGATGCTTAGTGAGGAAGGCAAGTCGAAAGCCAAGATAGGCTGAAAGCTAGACCTCTGTGCAAAACAGCCAAATGTGAATACAAAGGAAAAGTTCTTGAAGGAAATTAAAAGTGCTACTCCAATGAGTCCACAAATAATAAAAAAGCAGCACAGCCTTAATGATGATATGAAGAAAGTTTTAGTTCTTTGAACAGAAGATCAGATTAGCCACCACGTTCCTTTAAGCTGCAGCCTAATCCAAATCACGACCCTTTAACTCTCTTCAAGTCTAGGAAGGCCTAGAGAGGTGAAGCTGCAGAAGAAAAGTTGGAAGCCAGTAAAGGCTGGTTGATGAGGTTTAAAGAAAGAAATTGTCTCTATAACATACAAGTGCAAGATGAAGCAGCAAATGCTGATGTAGAAACTGCAACTGGTTATCCAGAAAATATTGCTAAGTTAATTGATGAAGGTACTTATATATAAAACAACAGATTTTCGATGAGAACAAAACAGCCTCAAAGTGAAAGAAGATGCCATAGAGGACTCTCATAGCTAGAGAGGAGAACTCAATGCCTGACTTCAAAGCTTCAAAAGCACAGGCCGGCTCTCTTGTTAGCAGTAATCCAGCTGGTGACTTGAAGTTAAAGCCAGTGCTCATTTACCATTGTGAAAATCATGGAGTCCTTAAGAATTATGCTAAATCTACTCTGTCTATGATCTATAAGTGGACAAAGCCTGAATGGCAAGCCCATCTGCTTACAACATGGTTTACTGAATATTTTAAGCCCACTATTGAGACCTACTGCTAAGGAAAAAAATATTCTTTTCAAAATACTACTGCTCATTGACAATGCACCTGATCACCCAAGAGCCCTAGTGAAGATGTACAAGGAAAGCAATGTTGTTTTCACGGCTGCTAACACAACATCCATTCTGTAGCCCATGGATTAATTTTGACTTTCAAGTCTTATTATTTAAGAAATACATTTTGGAAGGCTATGGTTGCTATAGTGATTTCTCTGAAGAACCTGGACAAAGTAAATTGAAAAGTTGAAAATTAGAAAAGTTTATTTCAACCTTCATGGATGACTTTTAGGGGTTCAAGACCTCAGTGGGGGAAATAATTGCAGATGTGGTAGCAAGAGCAAGAGAATTAGATTAGAACTGGAGCCTGAAGATGGGACTGAATTGCTGCAATCCCATGGTCAAACTTGAATGGATGAAGAGTTGCTCCTTATGGATGAACAAAAAAAGTGGTTTCTTGAGATGGAATCTGCTCCTGGTGAAAATGCTGTGAATTGTTGAAATGGCAAAAAAAGAATTTAGAATTTTACATAAACTTAGTTTATAAAGCAGCAGCATAGCCTGAGAGGATCAAGTCCAATTTTGAAAGAAGTTCTACTGTGGATAAAATGCTATAAAATGCTATCAAACAGCATTGCATGCTACAGAGAATCCTGTCATGAAAGGAAGAGTCAATTGATGCAGCAAAATTCACTGTTGTCCAATCAGTCAACAGTCATCAACATCAAGGCAAGACTCTTCATTGGCAAAAAGGTTACTACTCACTGAAGGCTCATATGATCACTAGCATTTTTAGCAATAAAGTATTTTAATTAAGTTGTGTACATTCCTTTTTTAGACATAATGCTATTGCACACTTACTTGACTATAGTATGGTGTAAACATAACCTTTATATGCACTAAGAAACCAAAAAATTTGTGTGACTTGCTTTATTGCAATATCCACTTTATTGAAGTGGACTGGAACTAAACTAACAATATCTCCAAAGTATGCCTGTGTACAAATGGCCAACAAACACATTAACAATTTTAATATAATTGGAGATAAGCGAAATGCAAATTAAAAAAACAAGAGATACTCCTATGAAGCCAGCAAATAGGTATAATTTTAAAATAGCGAAAAATAGCAAGTGTTGGTGAGGATGGAGAGCACCTGGAGACCTCATACACAGCTAGCATAAATTTAAAATAATACAGTCACTTTGGGAAACATATTGGCAGTTTCTTAAAAAGTTAAAAATATATACACTTATAATCAAGTAATTCCATTCTAAGGGGAAATGAAAATATATGGCTATGTTATTTATTACAGCCAAAAAATTAAAACACTCAAATACACATCAACTGGTGAATAGATTTAAAAAAGATGGTAGTCTCTATCAAATGTAATATCACTCAGTAATAAAAAGCAATGAACTATTCATTGATTTATGCACCTTTTTTGGAAAAAATACCTTGGCTCAGAGAATTCAAATTAAAATAAATGTTGACAGAAAGATAAGAAATATTATTGAAAATAAGCACTTACCACAGCCACTTTTGCTTTCAAGAGCTGTAACACAATTCATCCTAAGAAATGTTCAAGTCCTCTTTTTTTAACCTTGGAAACCACCTGATAGAGTTCTTTGAATGTGAAAACTGAGGTCTTTAGGTCACAGTAGGGAAGTCAAGAGTAAAACACCGGAAGGGCTAAATACTTTTACATAAAGGGAAAAGAGGAATTTGATGACTCCTTGATGGCAACTCTGGAGGCTATGAGATGAAGAGTCTGAAGAAGAAAAGAAACAATACGATTTAAAGGGAAGGGAAATGGAAAAGGAAGCACAGGAACATGCTAGGAGTTTACAGAGTAGGAGTTCAGAGACAGTACAGACAGTAGGAACTTCTATGTGGTAGGAAAGGATTTTTAGAAAACACACAATAACCAGCAAACATACGAAAAAATTCTCAACATCACTACTCATCTGAGAAATGCAAATTAAAGCCACAATGAGATACCATCTCAGTCCAGTCTAAATGGCTATTGTTAAAAAGTCCACAAACAACAGATGCTGGTGAGGCTGCGCAGAAAAGGAAATGCTTGTACACTGCTGATGGGAATGTAAATTAGTTCAGCCACTGTGGAAAGTACTTTGGAGATTTTTGAAAGAACTGAAAACAGTACTGCCATTCAACCCATTACTGGGTTTGTGTAGTCCCAAAGGACTATAAATTGTTCCACCATAAAGACACATGCATTCGTATGTTCATTGCAGCACTATTAACAATAGCAAAGACATGAACTCAACCTAAATACTCATCAATAGTAGACTGGCTAAAGCAAATGTGGTACATATACACCATGGAATACTATGCAGCCATTAAAAAGAAACAAATCATGTCCTTTGCAGCAACATGGATGCAGCTGGAGGTCATTATTAAGCAAATTAACTTGGGAATAGAAAACTAAACACCGCATGTTCTCACTTATAAGTGGGAGCTAAACTAGGGTACTCATGGATATAAAGATGGTAACAATAGACACTGGGAATTACTAGAGGGCAGAGGGATAATGGGTTGAAAAACTAACTGTTGAAAAACTATGCTCACTAACTGGGTAATGGAATCAATGGTACTCCAAACCTCACCATCATGTAATGTAGCCATGTAACAAACCTGTACATGTACCCTCTGAATCTAAAATGAAAACCGAAATTCTAAAAAAAATGTGTAGGATCAGTGATGATATATTGAAGTGCTTTCATTCACTAAGTATTAATTGAGCTCCTACTATGTGTCATGTTCTATTCTAGGCACTAAGGATAGAATAGCCGGTTAATAAAACATCAAATTACCCCAAGGATACTCTCAACAATGTAAGGTTATTTTCTGCCCTGAGTTATCATTGCTATCATTGCTCTTCACTCCATCCCAAACAGGCAACAAACTGCTACTACAAACAGCAGCATTATTTTAATAGTTCATTTGGGAAATAAAGGACGATAGATGTTGTCCAATATGAGTTAAAACAAGACCAGCAACATTGGATGACGGTCACAGGAAGGAAGAGTAATGGCTCAAAACAGATGATCTCAGACAAGCAAACTGTAGCAAAGGCTGATTCAGAAAGCCTCAGAGATATCAAGGAGATCTTCGTTGACCTCCCACAATATGAGGTATGGCAATATGGTGACATTTGGGGCTATACACCAATGTTACAGTTCCCCTCCTTTCAGGAAAATGGTGAAATCGTGCATTCCCACCTCCTCCAAGTTCAGCATGGTCAGAAGATGTGCTTCAGCCAATGTAATGTGAGCAAAAGTAAGACATGTTACTTCCATGGTGAAAACTATAGAGGAAAATGAATAAACCGCCATGTTCTTTTGTTGCCTTGCCATAGCAACAAACCACCACCCAGGGAATAAAGACTCTGTTCACCAGCTTTCCTCAATGAGGATATTTAAAGAGCCCACCAGCTAACTTGAAATAGACACAGAGCATGAGCAAGAAATCAACCTTTGCTGTTTATAAGTCAGGACAACATGGCGGTCATTTGGTACCACAGCACAAGCTAGCTTATCTCAGCTGATACAGATGGATTCAGCTAGTCTCTGTGGATATTGTAGGAAAGCTGAAGGACCCAGGGATATCTGACATTTTTAAAGAGCTTTTTAAATAACAGAGTACTCTGAAGGAACCAGGAAGACAATGTGCTTTCAGGTGCCAGATTGGAATAGATGGGAAGATAAAAGCAGTAAATTCACCCCTAAGGATTCTGGAAGGTAAGGCAAGCATCATGACAGGTCTACTTGTCTTTTTCTGACAGGAAGAAGTATACACCTTTGTGCAGAGACAATACTTTTTATCCCCCTAGAACTAAATTCAAGCTGGATTTGTCCTCTGGGGATTTGTTTAAAGGCTGAGGAACAGAGTGAACAACATCTTCGCCACAAAATCACAGACACACTATAAAACTGGACAGTCCTTTCAGTGACCCTGTCCAGAAGGAAAAGGCATAACTTAAAATAGTGCAGCAGTGAAGGCATTTTTCTGTGAAAACTTGAGACAACATGGACCTACCATGCTACTTTCAGATGACCTAGGTCAGAGTTCCCAGACACTCATTTGTAAAACATTTTCACATTTTCCCATGGCCACTTGCTCTCTGTTCGTTAGTTACTCACTATTTTTATTAAATTGATTGCCATGTATGGACATCATTCAATTTATTTTAAAAGAAAAAAATGATTTGAGTAGTATGAATTGAAAAACAGTGCCATCCACCATAATAGATATAAATGTAAGATACCTATCATCATAAATACACATGAAAATAAGACAAGGTTATTCCATTTTATCTAGATATTGTAGCCTGCCAAAGTTTATATGCCTGAGGTGTGCCTGTTGTTCAAAGGAGGATTACAAAATGATAGCACCAACCTGAGACATTCTCCTTCACTAACAGATGAAAGAGAATGATAAAGTAATTTTCATACTAAAAAATTCAATGTGCTACCACTCAAATAATCTCAAGTGCTCTCTGTGGTATGTGTCCTACATTTGGGAAATAAGGATTGGAGTGGGCATGGATGTAAATTCATCTCTCAGGTCACTGACAATAGGGAGAATGATGGACCGACAAACCCAAAGGCTGCACTCTGAAATCCATCATAGTGTTCTCCAAGAGGCCACACTGCCCATAGGCAAGCTGCTCCCACCAGTGCTGAGGGCAACAGGACATGAAAGCAGGCCCACTCCTCAAAGGCATGGGGCTTCCCTGCCTGGCAACTGTGGTTCATCAACTTTGACAAACCTTCTCAGAGCAGCAGTGCAGTCTAAGAGGCTTCCACTTGACCTTCCTTCCGTCTTTCCTTCCTTCCTTTTCTTCCTTTCTCCCTCCCTTCCTCCTTCCCTCCCTCCCTCCTTCCCTTCCTTCCACCCTCCCTCCTTCCATTCCCTTTCCTTCCTTCCTTCCTCCCACCCTCCCTCCTTCCATTCCCTTTCCTTCCTTCCTTCCTCCCTCCCTCTCTCCTTCCCTCCCTCCCTGCCTCCCTCCTCCCTTCCCTTCCCTTCTCTTTCCTTCCTTCCTTTCTGCCTCCCTTGCTCCCTCCTTCCCTTCCCTTTCCTTCCTTCCTTCCTCCCTCCCTCCCTCTCTCCTTCCCTCCCTCCCTCCTTCCCTTCCTCCCTGCGTCCCTCCCTCATTCCCTTCCCTTCCCTTTCCTTTTCCTTCCTTCCTTCCTTCCTCCCTTCCCTCCTTTCTCCCTTCCTTCCTTCCCTACTTTACAAGGATCAAAATTACTCCACAGTCTGATGGCTCACCCAGCTTCTCTCTCAGATTCCTCTCCATTTTCCTTTGTAAGCATTTCCCCCAGTCCTCTTTGTGTGTGCCTAGCCCTGCTTTCACATCTGCCCCTCAGAGAACCAGACTCACATACTGACATTACCTAATGCATCTTGTGGAGACCAAATGAACAGGCAGGAAGAAGTCCCACTAAATTGTTTTGTCCAAATATCAGATGTCTCAAATAAGCATTAGATAGAGTAAATCTCAGTCTAATCTTCCCCAAAGCTTACATAGTGCAGATAGTCTATATTGCTGATTAAAATAAAAGCCACAGGATCTGTGTACTAGGATTAAGAATGGCAAAGCTAACGTTTTGTGGTTGAATTTTAAGAGCTGCATTTATGTCCTTCCCCCAAATATTAGGCAGATATCTACTTATCTTTAAAACCCCAACTCAAGCATTACCTGCTCTGAGAACTCTTCCCTGATCTGATCAGCCAGCATTGGTCCTGTGTCTGTGTCCCCACAATATCCCATTAGCATATGCCTTCCAGAAAGCACTTACCACATTGCATTGTAATGAGAGTAGAGTCATATCTTATGAGACCAGGTTGAAAAGTCAGAGCCTGGAGCAAACATTATGTAGGGGAAAAATATATTTTAAAATCTCTTTAGAAAGTCCCATGGTGCAGATGGACAGACTGTTTCTCAATGAGTCAATCACAACTAGTTTTTCTTCTTGTGTTGGAAAAATCACTATGCCATTAGTTAAGCACATTATAAAGTAGTTGGTTTGTATTTCAGGACCACATTGCATGAAAAATACAACGATGTTAGATGTTTAAATGCGAGGATGACACTCAACCACTCAACACGAGAAGATGTTCTATGAGAGGCACAGGCAACCTGAGGTTCACTGAGAAAATTCTAGCTTCCTTTCGCCTCTCACACTCCAGCTGGGGTCTGCATTTATTGAACAGAACGGCAGTGTTGGCCACTTAAATAACTCTTTCTCTCACTTTTTAAAACCTTGCATATAGTTAAATTCTCAAAAGTTAAACTCAGTATTTACTGTAACTTCTGTCTCCTTCAGTAGAGTCTACTTGACTGAAAGCTTCTAACACTTCACAGTGTCTGTACACAGCTAGTATTAAAAACATGAGTGAAGCTGGGCACAGTGGCTCATGCCTGTAATCCCAGCACTTTGGGAGGCCAACGTGGGCGGATCACTTGAGGCCAGGAGTTGGAGACCAGCCTGGCCAACATGGTGAAACCCCGTCTCTACCAAAAATACAAAAATTGGCTGAACATTGTGGCACACAACTGTAATCCCAGCTACTCAGGAGGCTGAGGCAGAAGAATCACTTGAACATGGGAGGCGGAGATTGCAGTGAGTCGAGATTGTGCCATGGCACTCAAGCCTGGATGACAAGCGAGACTCTGTCTCAAAAAAAAAAAAAAAAAAAAAAAAAAAAAAAAAAAATATATATATATATATATATATATACACACATACACACACACACACACATATGTATATGTATATATGGGTGTGTATACATATGTATATATGTATATATGTGTGTATATATATATATATGAGTGAAGAAGTGAGGGAGAAAGAGAGGGAAAGAGAAATAGAAGCAAAAAAATGGACACCAAACAAATTCATTCCTGGAAACTGTCTGGGGTTGAATTTCCTCAGGAGCAGACCCCAAGACAAGGATTTGAATGAAAGGTGATCCCAGGAATCATATTGAAAGGAGTAAGGAAGGGAAACAGGGGACAAAGGATGGAACACTTCCCTACAGGGCACATAAATAGGAGCAAGTGACTGCTGTTGGCAGCTGGGATTGAATCCTACAGAGGACTCTGGGGGCAGTACAGAACACAACTCCAAAGCCTCCTATATACGGGAAAGTAAGCTGAAATATTTATCCGCCAACCCCACTCACACGCAAAGGCCAACATTCTTATGGCAAGAGAAAGCCCTGCTGCTGAGAGTCACAGCTTTCCAGTAAGAAGCCATAGGCATGTTATCAGAAGTGTGAGATTGGGGGAATGTGGGTAGAACACAGACATCCATTGCCACAGAAGGAAGGATAGAGAATCGGAACATACTGGGATTCTGATTGTTTTCTTTGTAAAATAATTTTTTTAATGATTACATTTAACAGTGAGCATAAACTGTCACCTAAGTCTTCTTCATGAGCCACCTCTTATAATCTTTGGTTTTAAAGCCATTTTTGAAATTTAAAAAATCTATTTGTAACATACTAATTTCACCCATATTTTAGATACATAAATATACATACTAAATAAAAAATCTATATAATGCTTAATATATGATGTCTATATAATGTTTTACATATTTCCAGCAACTAGTTGCACAGTATTGTTGACCTTTAGCATCATATTTACAGTTAAATGTTTATACTAACCAGAATTTTTTATTAAAGCAAATTAAAATTTTGCAGTCTTGAAAAGAATGCTCCCTCATTATCCACTAAAAAGTTATCATGATGAAATATTTGTTAAACTAAAGGTAAAAATTAAAGATCACAAGATCATGAGGAAGCAGGCTTTACTTTAAATTTTCACATACATGCCAACACTTCACTGTTATAAATAGAGAAGCTAGCAGAGAAGTTATATAACTCTGATTCAATGCCCTGGATTTGGGCAGCCTATTCTGAAATTGTAAAAACCAAAACGGAGACTCTTTTTCTACGACCAATGGAAAATGAATGTAGACATTTATGACTATGTTACATTTTTGCCCATGAGTATTTCTAGCCTGTTTATTGTCCTAAGCCCCAAATAAATATTTTACCTACAAGATATTATGTAGATTGTTCATTGGAATACTAATTCCTCTCATTAAAATCCGAGTTGATGAGGGTCCAATGTGTCGCAAGGTTCAAAAAGGTACACTTTCCTTTAAGTAAAGGCTATGCGTAAATCCCAGATCTCTTTATTCGGCTGCTGGGAAGGGAATGGTGAGCTCACTGTCTCTGATCTATGCCCCGACCTTTGGCAGCCCTCTGTGACTCATTCCTTCATTCTCTGCCCTTGAGCTTCAGACCCCTGCCCTGAACTCTCACCACCGCCATAGGGACCCCTCCTTAAATAAATAATACCCATTTTTTTAAAATCCCAGAAGCTTTTGTTACTGTAAGGAATCTTATGGTGCTTTTCGTGGTAAAGCGTAGAATTGCCTCTATTGTGACGACTCTACAGAAACAGGATAGACTTGACCCAAAATATGGTTCAGATGTCAAGACTCATGACACCACACAGAGACAAAGAGGGTTCGTACAAGCTTTGTGACTCACATAATGAGGCTTTCTGGAGAGAGCAGAGCAGACTTTAAAGCAGATCCAAAATTTCTTGACAGAGAAGGGAAAGGACACTGACTTGGGGCTTTGATGGTGGTTAAGGGGTGGGCCCACATTAGGGTTCCCGTGATGCCTGGTTTAAACTTCCCACCGGCACCAAAGGAAGGATTGTCCGGGATTTCTTAACAGTTTCCCCAGATGTGGAACAGACAGGGAGGAAGCATGAATGAGGCCTAAAACCTGTCCATAAACATCAAACAACGGAGTCTGACTCTTTTTCCAATGTATGCATTTTATTAGATAATTAGGTTAACTTCAGATTTGGCCTTCAAAACCAAGGCCAAAATAATTGTGCAAAATTAAAATATATTCAAGAATCCAGTCACAATTTAACTAGATCAGGCTTCAAAACGGAGATGATTTTGTTCCTTCAAATAACCTTCAGTTAGGAAGATCACATTCCTCCAATATGTGGAAAGGCAATAAATACTCTTTCTTCTCTCAGTCACTGAGGAATGCATTTTTTTTCTTTGTGTTCATTTATTTATTTATTTAGAGACAGAGTCTTGCTCTATCACCCAGGCTGGACTGCAGTGGCTCCATCATGGCTTACTGCAGCCTCAACTTCCTGGGCTCAAGTGATCCTCCTACCTCAGCCTCCCAAGTAGCTTGGACTACAGGTGCATACCACCATGCCAACTATTTTTAATTTTCATGGAAACAGGTCTTGCCATGTTGCCCTGACTAGTCTGGAACTACTGGGCTCAAGCAATCCTTCCACCTTGGCCTCCCAAAGTGCTGGGATTCCAGGCATGAGCCACTCCTTCAGCCAACATTTTCTCCCTTAATGAGCCTAAAGTATTAGCAGGCATAGGGAAGGTCCTCTGAACAGCAGGGCACTTCCAAGGTGAGCCATGGAGATATGGGCAAGGCAGCAACTACTTACCTTTTCACTTGTAGGAGTTCTTTTGAGAAATCTCTATTCAGATCTTTTTTGCTGTTTTTCTTCCCTTCTCCTTTCCTTGGTTTCCCTTTTCCATGACACTTCTTTAGAGCCCTTTACTCATCCTTAAAATCCTAATGCTCATCTCTGTAGAAGCCAAGAAAAAAGGACATCCCCAGGAGCACGAAATAAGTGCTGTGATTTGGATGCCAGTCACATGTCTCCTTCCTCTTGGCCAAAGGCTGTTCATTAAATAATCACCAGTTTCATGGATTTGGAATCAATAGGCCTGGCAACTTCACCAGACTGCTGTCCCCTCAACAAAGTCATGTGCAAGGAATATTCTGGAAATGGAGAAATGTCTCTTTTATCTTTGTTTTTAAATGTTTTATTTCCTTAGGTTTTGGGGGAACAGGTGATATTTGGTTAAATGAGTAAGTTCTTGAGTGGTGATTTGTGAGATTTTGGTGCACCCATCTCCTGAACAGTATACACTGAACTCAATTTGTATTCTTTTATCCCTCACCCCCTTCCCACCCTTTCCACCTGAGTCCCCAAAGTCCATTGTGTCATTCTTATGTCTTTGCATCATCATAGCTTAGCTCCCACTTATGAGTGAGAAGATAAGATGTCTGGTTTTCCATTCCTGAGTTACTTCACTTAGAATAATAGTCTCCAATTCTATCCAGGTTGCTGTGAATGCTATTCATTCATTCCTTTTTATGGCTCAGTAGCATTGCATCATTCATATATATATATATATATATATATATATATATGTAATCACAGTTTCTTTATCCACTCGTTGATTGATGGGCATTTGTGTTGTTGATTCCAGGAAGTGGAGGCATGTCTTGAGCAGTATCCTTAGGATTTTTGGGGACCCTCATATGCTTTCCTACAGAATCTTTCCATTTTATCTGGACCTGATCTTCCTCACCCATGTGTCCCTGTCTCACTTCTAGAGTCAGACTCTTTATTACAGCTTCCCCATTACAGTCAAAATTCATATATTGACATAATAATCATCGTAGGTAATAAAACTTATGGTTATTACGGTATCTGCTACACACCAGATATGGCACCAACTATTTACATGCATCGTTTCATTGAATTCTCACCACAATCCTGAGAGCATCTTTGTTTGGGTTCTCCCCAAAGGAGAAACTTGAAGGATTTGAAAAGAAGCTCTTTATTTGGGAATGTAGGGCAGGAACATAGTGAAGGATTGGGAAATTGACTCAGGATGGGAGGAAAGCCAATAGAGGGTGTGTAACAAGCTAGTTACCCCTGGGGATGTCTGGAACTCACTTCAACGGAAGACCTTCTGGGAGACTGAGTGGAACATAGAATCGTTCCCTGGGGGTGTGGGGGTGGTGAGGAGGCTGGGACATTTATCTACCAGCT
Organism: Pan troglodytes; assembly: GCF_028858775.2. Taxonomy (NCBI): domain Eukaryota; kingdom Metazoa; phylum Chordata; class Mammalia; order Primates; family Hominidae; genus Pan; species Pan troglodytes. The sequence goes on along the minus strand of NC_072419.2, from coordinate 58,799,841 downwards.
CCTCTTATCATTTGCAGGTCACTCCTGGGGGTATCACCCCCAGCACTGCCAACTTGCCCACGTGCAGGTTGAGCTGCCTCTTACAGTCAGAGAAAGCCTTCAAGGAGGGAGACATTGGTGCTCGAAGTAAGAAGCTATTAGCAGGTATAGGGAATGTCCTCTGATCAGCAGGGCACTTCCAAGGTGAGCCACGGAGATATGGGCAAGGCGACTACCTGCCTGCAGACAGCAGCTCCTATTGTTCCCATTTTATGGATAAGAACATGAAAGCTCAGAGAGAGTAAATAATGTTTTCAGTGATCACATATGTAATAATTAAAGAGCTAGAACTAAAACACAGGTCACTTGACTCCTGAGTTGCATTCTCTTTTTTTTTTTTTATTTTTAACTTTTGTGGGTACATAGTAGGTGTATATACTTATGGAGTGCATGAGATATTTTGATACAGGCATAGAATGCATGACAATCACATCAGGGTAAATGGGGTATTCATAACCTCAAGCATTTATTGTTTCTGTATGTTACAAATAATCCCACTACACTCTTTTAAAGTGTACAATAAATTATTATTAACTGTAGTCCCCCTGCTGTGCTATCAAATACTAGATTTTACTCATTCTAACTACATTTTTTGACTCATTAACTACCTCCCACCCTTCCCAGTCTGTGGTAACCATTTCTATTCCCTATCTCATTAGTTCAATTCCTTGAACTTTTTTATCTCCCACAAATAAGTGAAAACATGCTAAGTCTGTCTTTCTATACCTGGCTTATTTCACTTAACATAATGACATCTAGTTCCATCTATGTTGTTGCAATTGACAGGATTTCATTTTTTTATGGATGAATAGTATTCCATTGTGTACCACAATTTTCTTTATCCATTCATCTGCTGATGGACACTTGGGTTTCTTCCAAAGCTTAGCTATTGTGAATAGTGTTGCAATAAACATGAGAGTGCAGATATGTATCTCTTCAATATACTGATTTCTTTTCTTTTGGGTATAAACCCAGCAGTGGAATTGCAGAATCATGTGGTAGTTCTATTTTTAGTTTTTTGAGGAACCTCCATACTGTTCTCCATAGTGGTTGTACTAATTTACATTCCCACCAACTGTGTGTGAGGGTTCCCTCTCCTCTGCATCCTTGCCAGCGTTTGTTATTGCCTGTCTTTTGGATAAAAGCCATTTTTACTGGGGTGAGATGATATCTCATTGTCGTTTTAATTTTCATTTCTCTGATGATCAAGGATATTGAGCACCTTTTCATATACCTGTTTATCATTTGTATGACTTCTTTTGAGAAATCTCTATTCAGACCTTTTACTCATTTTTAAATCAGGTTGTTGGATTTTTTCCAACAGAGTTGTTTGAGCTATTTATGTATTCTGGTTATTAATCTCTCGTCAGATGGGTAGTTTGCAAATATTTTCTTCCATTCTGTGGGTTGCCTTTTCACTTTGTTGATGATTTCCTTTGCTGTGCAGAAGCTTTTTAACTTGATGTCATCCCATTTGTCTATTTTTGCTTTGGTTGTCTGTGCTTGTGGGGTATTACTCAAGAAATCTTTGCCCAGTCCAACATCCTGGAGAGTTTCCTCAACGTTTTCTTTAAGTAGTTTCATAGTTTGAGGTTTTAGATTTAAGTCTTTAATTCATTTTATTTGGTTTTTGTATATGGCAAGAGATAGGGGTATAGTTTCATTCTGCTGCATATGGATATCCAGTTTTCACAGCACCACTTATTGAAGAGACTGTCCTCACCCCAGTGTATATTCTTGGCACCTCTGTCAAAAATGAGTTCACTGAAGACGCATGGATTTATTTCTGGGTTTTCTATTCTGTTCTATTGGTCTATGTGTCTTTTTTTATGTCAGTACCATGCTGCTTTTGTTACTATAGCTCCATAGGATAACTGGAAGTCAGGTAATGTGATTACTTCAGTTTTGTTCTTTTTTTCTCAGGATATATTTGACTATGCTGGGTGTTTTGTAGTTCTCTATAAATTTTAGGATTTTTGTTTTCTATTTCTATGAAGAAAGTCATTGGTATTTTGATAGAGATTGCATTTAATCTGTAGATTGCTTTGGGTAGTGTGGACATTTTAACAATATTGATTCTGCCAATCTATGAAAACATGGAGTATATTTCCATTTTTTTGTTATCCTCTTTCTCTCATCAATGTTTTATCCTTTTTATTATTGAGATCTTTCACTTTTTTGTTTTATTCCTATGTATTTTATTTTATTTGTGGCTATCGTAAATGAGATTGCTTTCTCAATTTCTTTTTCACATTGCTTGCTGTTGGCATATAGAAATACTACTGATTTTGTATGTTGATTTTGTATCCTGCAACTTTACTGGATTTGTTTATCCATTCTAATAGTTTTTTGGTGGCGTCTTTAGGTTTTTCCAAATATAAGATTATATCATCTGCAAGCAAGGACTATTTAACTTCTTATTTTCAAATTTGATGCCTTTTATTTCTTTCTCTTATCTGATTGCCCTAGCTAGGACTTCCAGTACTTTGCTGAATAATTATAATAAAATCGGGCATCCTTGTTGTGTTCCAGATCTTAGATGAAAAGCTTTCAGTTTTTCCCCATTCAGTATGATATTATTATGTTGAGGTATGTTCCTCGTATACCCAGTTTTTTGAGGGTTTTTATCATAAAGAGATGTTGGATTTTATCAAATGCTTTTTTAGCATCGATTGAAATGATCATGTGGTGTTTGCCCTTCATCCTGTTGACAGAGTGAATCAAATTAATTGAATTGTATATATTGAGCCATCCTTGCATCCCTGGATTAATCCCACTTGGTCATAACAAATGATTTTTTTTTTTTTTGATGTGGTGTTGAATTCTGTTTGCTAGTATTTTATTGTGGGTTTTTGCATCAATCCTCATCAGGGATACTGGATTGTAGTTTTCTTTTTCTGATGTCTTTTGTTTTTGGCAGGAAGATAATACTGGCCTTGTAGAATGAGTTTGGAAGTATTCTCTCCTCCTCTATTTTTTGAAATCTTTGAGCAGAATTGGTATTCGTTCTTTAAAAGTTTAGTAAAATTCAAACAGTGAAGCCATCAGGTCCTGGGCTTATCTTTGCTAGGAGACTTCTTATCATGCCTTCGATCTCATTACTTGTTATTGCTCTGTTCAGATTTTGAATTTCTTTACGTTTTAATCTTCATAGGTTGTATGTGTCTAAGAATCTATCCATTTCTTCTAGGTTTTCCAATTTATTGGCATATAGTTGCTCATAGGAGCCTCTAATAATCCTTCGAATTTCTGTGTTATCAGTTGTAATTTCTCCTTTTTCACCTCTGATTTTATTTATTTCAGTCTCCTCTCTTTTTTCTTAGGCAAACAGTGTGTCAATTTTGTTTATCTTTTCAAAAAAAATCAACCACTGCTTTCACTGATCTTTTGTATTTTTTGGTTTCTTTAATTTCTGCTCCAATGTTTATTATTTATTTTCTTCTATTAAGTTTGGTTAGCTCTAGCTTCTGTATTTCTTTGAGATGTATCATTAAGTTGTTTACTTGAAGTTTTCCTGCTTTTTAGATGTAGGCACTTATTGTTATAAACTTTCCCCTTAGTGCTGCTTTTGCTGTATCCTATAAATTTTGATGTGTTGTGTTTCTATTTTCATTTATTTCAAGAAATTTTTAAATTTCCTTCTTAATTTTTTCATTGTCCCACTGGTCATTCGGGAGCATATTATTTAATTTCCATGTTTTTGTATAGTTTCCAAAGTTCCTCTTGTTGTTGATTTCTAGTTTTATTCCATTGTGGTCAAACAAGACACTTGATAGGATTTCAATTTTTGAATGTTTTAAGACTTGTTTTGGGGCTTAATGTATAGTCGATCCTTGAGAATGATCCATGTGCTGAGGAGAAGAATTGTGTTCTGCAGGTGTTAAGGGAAATGTACTGTGAATATCTATTAAGTCCATTTGGTCTCTAGTGCAGATTAAGTCCAATGTTTCTTTGTTGATTTTCTGTCTGGATGATCTGTTCAATGTTGAAAGTGGGGTGTAAGTCTCTAGATATTATTGTGTTGGAGTCTAGCTCTCGCTTTAGCTCTAATAATAATATAATATTTGCTTCATGTATATCTGGGAGCTTTACTGTTGGGTGCATATATATTTATAATTGTTGTATCCTCCTGCTGAATTTACTCTTTTATGTAATGACCTTTTTTGTCTCTTTTTATAGGTTTTTCTCTTGAACTCTATCTTGTCCAATATAAGTATAGCTACTCCTGCTCTTTTCTGGTTTTCATTTGCATGGGATAACTTTTTTCCATCCCTTTATTTTCAGTCTATGTGTGTCTTTATAGGTGAACTGTGTTTCTTGTAGGCAACAGATCACTGGGTCTAATTTTTTTCATCCATTCAGCCATTCTATGTCTTTTGATTGAAGAATTTAGTCTAGTTACATTCAATGTTATTACTTATAGGTAAGAACTTACTCCGCCATTTTCTTATTTGCTTTCTGGTTGTTTTGTGGTCTTCTCTTCCATCTTTTCTTCTTTTCTGTCTTCATTTTAGTGAAGGTAATTTTCTCTGGTGACATGCTTTAATTTATTGCTTTTTATTTTTGTGTATCTGTTGTATATTCTTTGATTTGAGGTTACCATGAGGCTTGTAAATATCTTATAACCCATTACTTTTAACTCATGACAACTTAACACTGATTGCAAAACAAACAAACAAAAAGAAAACTAATAAAAACTCTACACTTTAATTTCAACTCCTGCTTTTTAACTTTTTGTGGTTTCTATTTACATCTTATTAAACTGCCTATGTCTTGAAAGGTTGTTGTAGTTATTGTTTGTGATAGTTTCATCTTTTAGTCTTTCTACTCGAAATATGAGTAGTTTACACACCACAATTACAGTGTTCTAATATTCTTTGTTGTTCTGTGTATTTACTATTACCAATGAGTTTTATGCCTCCAGATAATTTCTTATTGATCATGAATGTCATTTTCTTTCTGGCTGAAAAACTCCCTTCAGCATTTCTTGTAGGACAGGTCTGGTGTTCATGAAATCCCTCAGTTTTTGTTTGTCTGGGAAAGTCTTTATTTCTTCTTCATGTTTGAAGGATATTTTCACCAGATATACTATTCTAGAGTAAAAGTTTTTTTTTTCCTTCAGCATTTTAAATATGTCATGCCACTGTCTCTTAGCCCATAGGTTTCCGCTGAAAATTCTGTTGCCAGAACCATTGGAGCTCCTTCATATGTAATTTGTTTCTTTTCCCTTGCTGCTTTTAGGATCCTTTCTTTATCCTTGCCCTTTGGGAGTTTGATTATTAAATGTCTTGAGGTAGTCTTCTTTGGGTTAAACCTGCTTGGTATTTCATAACTTTCTTGTACCTGAATATTGATATCTTTCTCTAGACTGGGGAAGTTCTCTGTTATTATCCCATGAATAAATTTTCTACTCCGATCTCTTTCTTTATCTCCTCTTTAATGTCAATAACTCTTATATTTGCCCTTTTGAGGCTATTTTCTAGATCTTATGGGCATGCTTTATTCTTTTCCATTCTTATTCTTTTGTCTCCTCTATGTATTTGCAAATAGCTTGTCTTCAAGCTCACTAATTCTTTCTTTTGTTTGATCAGTTCTGCTGCTGGAAGATTTCGATGCATTCTTCAGTATGTCAGCTGCATTTCCCCGCTCCAGAATTTCTGCTTGATTCTTCTTAGTTATTTCAATTTCTTTGTTAAATTTATATGATAGGATTCTGAATTCATTCACTGTGTTATCTTGGGTTTCATTGAGCTTTTTTAAAACAGCTATTTTGAATTGTCTGAAAAGGTCACATATTCTGCTCCCCAGATTGGTCACTGGTACCTTATTTAGTTCCTTTGGTAAGGTCATGTTTTCCTAGATGGTCGTGATGCCTGAAATAGGTGTCTCAGGACTCTGATTAGTGTCCTATTCTACTGTGACTGAGCTGGTATACAAGTTGCCAAGACATAGTCCTCTTTACTTTCCCCTCTCCTCTCCTAAATCAGAGGGAAGGAGTCTCCTGGAGCCATGAGCTGTGCTGCCTGGGGTTGGGTGAAGGGTGATTAAGCACTCTGTTGGCCACCCCCACTGGTGTCTCAGTAGGCCACATGCACCTCAAGTACACTGGCTCCAAGACAAGCACAACACCAGGACCTGCCCAGGAATTTCAGTCCTTGTGGCCTAGAATGCCTTTCAAGTTCATTTAGTATGCTGGAGGATTTTGCTGTGGTCATGGAGATTGCCTGAACTTTGGTTCTAATCACTAGGATGGGCAATTTCTCTGTGACTAGGGCTGGTCTAAATGCTCCTTCAGTGGACACTGGCCGAGTTCTGCCCCATATTGCTTTCCACTGTGACAAGGCAGCACTGAGTTCCAATGCAAAGTCCCACAGTCACCACACTCTCCTTCCCCCAAGTGCACAGATGCTCTCTCCACACCCCAGGGCAGCTGCCAGGGGATGTAGGAGGAGTGGTGTAGGTGATTCAAGACTGTCTTTCCCACCCTTTTTGGTGCCTCTTTCCTTAACATGGTGTTAAAACCAGGTACTGTGATTGCTCACCTAATGTTTGGTTCTTATGAAGGTGTGTGGATAGTTGTTTAATTTGGTGTTCCTTTGGGCAGATGATTGCCGGAAGCTTCTATTTGGCTATCTTTCTTTGTCTCTTATGCCTTCTCCTGAGTCACATCTTTAAGCAGGGCATGTTAATGTAAGAGGATTTTTCCCCTTTTAGAGAGTGAAATTGAAACTAGTGGAATGGTAAGAATATGGGCTTTTAAGTCAAACTCTTTCAAATTCAAACACTACCCCTTATTAGCTTGGTAAGCTTGGGCAATTGTATTAACCTCTCTGTGTCTGTTTCATCATCTATACAACGGATATAATAGAAGCACCTACATCCATCTCACAGTTATTAAAATGAGTTTATGTAGTGGCTTAGAATTGGCTTTTCTATGCCACTATGTAAATGCCCAGTAAGTACTGTTCATCTTTGTTTAGAGTTGTGATGAGTATCAATTCAGGAGATATCTTGATATCTGGTTTTTATTCTAAACCACTAGTTTTAGAAAATAATTATCCTGACCTGGTTTCCTTTTTGGAAACCATTTTATATGTTTATATAGTTTTAAAATTATATATTGGATTTCTTCCCTTCTCTATGCCACTTTCTCAATCTTTCGCTATGTTTCCTGCCCTAACCTCCCAAATAAATTGTTTTCTTTGAAATCCCTCAAGTTCTTCTTTTGGGATTAATCCAAAAAAATCTAAAATATAAAAATATATTTAAAAGATGTCTATCTACAAAGGCACCATATTAAACTAGGCATAAGAAGGTTACTCCAGTTGTGTTCAGCTTCTGCTTTATTAAGTTTAGTTCTAATCCCTCTGAAGATGGGATTTGCAAGACTTATCTTTCTAAATGGCAAACGTTATGCAAGCAACAGCAAGACCCTACCCCAGCACAGTTCTCCACTCCAGGCTCTGATATAAGCAACACACTGGGTTAGAGGAAAACATATTTTAAAAAAAACAAAATCAAACAAAACCCAGGTTTTCTGGCTACTAAGTGTCTGGGGATCCCTGGCCTCTTTAACTGGACTCAGCAGCCAAGAAAAAGCTTGTCTGGGAGGTGATCTGCTGATCAAGAGTTCCGACTGCATTGTTTCTGGACCATTCTCCATCCCTGCCCCCTCCCTTTCCTATGCTTAGGAATAATAATAATAGTCAATACCTCCTGGGAACAGATCACTATTCTAAGCACTTTACGTATATTCACGTACGTAACCATTACGACAACCTCATAAAGTAGTCAGTTATTATTATCCTTATGCTATATTTGCAAAAACCAAGAAACACCAGAAATTGGGACAACTTACTTCTTTCAAGTACAGTTTGGTTGGCCACTTGTGTCACAGGTAGTCATTCAAAACAAACAAACAAAAAACCCTTATATTTCAAAAAGCAGGCTTTGGGCAGGCAAATTGGAGATGTTTCCTAAATATTCCCCCATCCACCCAGTCACCCACAAAAACTCACTGCAACCCCAATTCAGAGTCACTTAACCAAACACAACCCCAAACAAAGCTTTCGAAGAGCTTCTGCCAACCCCATGGAGATATCTTTGGATATTCAAGCAAAGGAGAGAAAGGTAGAATATGCGAGAAAAAGGAAATGCTTTGTCGAACCAGCTAAAGCAGTCGCTCCACAAACTGCTTATCAGGTGGTTTTCTTTTTAATCAAGAAAATCTTCGGAGATGTCAGCCTAACAATAAAATATATCTGCTTTCATTGGTAGGCTATTCCCATCTTCCTTTAACACCGAGTAACACCCTCACTTTCTCGCTTTTCATTGCTTTTTAACAGATTCTGAATTTTTTAACAGATTCTGAAATAAGTCAGTCTAAGATGAGTGTTATCATACTACCCTGGATAACATTCTATAAGCTGAGCCTGCATTTGTTCTGCATCTTGAGGAAGAGGTATACCCTGGAGGAATGCACTGGATGCTATGGTTAATTAAGTAATTTACTCAATCAAGTTTAACAGTGGTTTTAACTTTAATGAGATCATTACATTTTAATATGGAAATAACAGCCGTGTATCCTTAACAATCCCCACAGTCCGCGAACCCGCCTCCCTCTTCCGCCCACTTTGCACCAGGGCTGATGTTGATTTGTGAACCTGAGCACCTAAGGGTAACATCCAGAACTTGTAATACACATGTCTAGGGCCCATTATGGATACACGCATGTGAACCGCTGTTCTGGCTTTTGGTGTCCCCTGCTATATACTCGAAACCCACGCAGGGCTTGTCGCTCATGGTAAGAGCCAAAGTCTTAATAATGGCAGAGTTCTTTCTAGATAAAGGGAAATGGAAACTTTTGACACTGAAAATTGGTGTAAGGAAGGCACAAAGAGAGAAACAAAAGAAAATAGCCACATGGGCAAAGTGGCTTTCAACTGTCCTAGGGAGACGTACCCTTAGGCTACCAGCCTCAACTTGGGTTGCATTTAATTGGGATCCCGCAAAGGCCAGCAAATCATTAATGTAATGGCCTTCCAAGCTCTTATTGAGAACTTTTATTATCCCAGATACAGTACTTTGGAGATTAACTAGGAAAAGTTTTACAAGACGGTGAAGGTAATGAATCATGAATTCTGTAAGGGTAAACCCAACACTCTGAAACCAAGTACAGCTGTCTTATATTTGCTCTGTGTGCATTTTGCTACCCATAATTTTGTCATCAATTTTCATCTTTTGTTTAAACATATTTGTCTTTTGGACAAGATAGGTCATATTTCATAGGTTTGATGAATTTTCTCCTTGGTCCAGTTTTACAGAATTTGCACTTAATTAATTGCCCAACCTTTAATTCGACAGACTGTTTTTAATGGCTATGTAGTTTCAAAAGCATATACACAGTGGAATTTCGAAAAAGTAATTGTTTTTGTGTCACTTCTAAAGAAAGTCGCAATTATTAAAATGTGTAAATAATTTGTCAAATGCGCAATGGGCAATAATTAGGAAGATATCAAATAAACCTTTAATGGATATTTTTAATTTGTTGTTCAGCAGGAATATTTACATAATGCAACAAAATATGTCATTTTTCTCCTCAGGACTATAGAAGCCAAATTCCAATGTGAAAATGCACCTTTCAATTGCACAGACTAGGTCATAATGGAGGTGACAGTCATAAAAGATTTTCTAGCTCTCAGCAGAGCTGTAAACCGGGACCCCTCATCCAGGCAGACAGCACAGAATCTGAAAATCTGCCTATCAAAAGCATCATTCAAGCCACAAGGCTCTTCTGTTCCCGGTAAAAGGCAGGCAGGAAAAGAGGAGACAAAGGTCAGTTGTTGTCATTTCTTTATAAATGTGATGGTGCTGGCAGTTTGCAAGGGATTGCCATGTTTCCCTAGCAACTTTGTGTGTGTGCAGATGCGTTTAGTACATTTTTTTCCCCTTGTTATTTTCAGACCGTCTTTTTGTACTGTGGACTATTTCAAATGTATTCTCCCAGTTACATGGGCCTTTTTATTAAGAGGATTAAGAGGCTGACATTTTTTGGAAGGGAGGTCAGCTGAGTTTAGGGTGGTAAAAATCAGAGTTCAGTCTTCAGTCAGATTACAGATCAAAAGCAGGTGGGGAAGAGCTGGGGTAGAGAAAACATATTAGACCAAAGGAAAATTGAACGTACTCAGTTTTTAGAAATTGGAACCTGAGATACCATGAATTCCTGAGACCGTACCTTGTCATCTCTTTTAAAGAAATGTTAAGCAAATTTTCCGAGCAGACTCCACCTGCCCTCTTAGATTTGGTGATTGTCTGAGAACCTGGAGTTAGTATTTAATTTGGGTTCATCTGTTCCTCCTTCTTGTTTATTGGCAGCAGGGAAGGGACACTTGGAAATAGCTCTTGCCAAGCTCTGCTCCTTATTAGTTCATCCATAGCATTTAATGGGCCCCTATGAATTACCAGGCATTGTGCCGGACATAGGGTGGGGTCAGTGAACACTTTCTGTAAGGGGCACAGTACTAAATATTTTAGCCTTTTTGGACCATATCATGTTGGGAAACTACTCAACTATCTATGTATGTTGTGCAAAAACAGCCATAGACGATGCGTAACCACATAACGCTGGTGGTGTTCCAATAAAGTTTGCCTATGAGCACTGAAAATTGAATTTTGTAATTTTCATGTGTCATGAAATATTGCTTGTTTTCAACCATTTAAAAATGTAGACTGGGTGCAGTGGCTCACCCTTATTATCCCAGCACTTTGGGAAGTCAAGGCAGAAGGATTGCTTGAGGCCAGAAATTTGAGACCAGCCTGGGCAACATAACAAGACCCCACTTCTACAAAAAAAAAGAAAAATTAGCCAAGCATGATGGTGCATGCCTGTTGTCCCAGCTACTTGGAAGGCTGAGGCAGGAGCATTGCTTCAGCCTGGGAAGTTGAGACTGCAGTAAGCCGTCATCACACCACTGCACTCCAGCCTGGGCAACAGGGCAAGAACTTCTCTCAGAAATAAATTTAAAAATAAAATAAATAAAAAATAAAAATGTGAAGAGCAGTCTTAGCTTGCAGATACAGCCCATGGGCCATGGTTTGCTGACCCTGGGTATAGATGCACAGGTTGTCCTCTCAAGGGTCTGATACTGTGGAGGGGATGGACAGTAAGGATGTAAAAGAACACATAAACAAGATGACTTCGGGTTACAATAAGTGATAAGAAGGAAATAAAATGGAGCGACAAGCTAAGGAATGACTGAGGATGGTGGCTGCTGTAGATAGAGTTGTCAGGAGGGATCTCTCTGGGACCTGAATGACAAAGGGAAGCAGCGTGTTGTTCACCTGGGCATCTCTGAGTGGACTGCTAATTCTAGAAGTTGGCTACACTTTCACTAATTATTAATTCCTCAATGTACACTGCAAATGCCAGAAAACAGAGCAACGGATTCACTCAACGCTGTTATCAAAATTGTAGACGATAAGCATATGCCAGTAAGAATCATCATACCTATTAATATTGACAGATTTCCAGGTGCCGTGTGGAACATCTAACCCCCAGCAACTAGGAGATAGGAGTTTTAAATATGCAGCACAGTTTTTCAAAGCAGTATTTAATTTTCTTTAAATTGGAAGTAGTACCATGACCTGAAGTCATTTTTACTCTCGTTTCAATATTCCGTCTAAATAATGGTGCACTGTCAAATTACAACCTTGAATTGACAGGGCCTCTTTTATTTACATCCTATTGAACTGCAGTAACTTTTTCACAGCTGCTAAAGTATTTTTTTCAAGCAAAACAAAAGTATTTCCATGAAAGTTCTCTTGGGGAAAACATAGAAGCAGAAAGAGACTCACTGCTTAATTTGTCTTTTTATTTTATCTTATCTTATTTTATTTTATTTTATTTTATTTTAGACAGGGTCTCACTCTGTTGCCCAGGCTGGAGTGCCGTGGCACAATCACAGCTCACTGCAGCCTCAACCTTCCTGGGCTCAGGTGATCCTTCCAAGTCAGTCTCCCGAGTAGCTGGGACTATAGACATGTACCACCATGCCTGGATAATTCTTCTATTTTTTTGTAGAGATGGGGTTTCTGCATGTTGCCCAGGCTGGTCTCAAACTTCTGGGTTCAAGTGATTCTTCTGCCTCGGCCTCCCAAAGTGTTGAGATTACAGGCATGAGCCACCGCGCCTGACCCTAATTTGTCTTTTAATGGGAACACCATTCCTGCTCTTCTCAAGCATTGCTGGCTAATATCAACCTCAATGCCAAAGGATTGCATAGCACTTTTTTTTTCTCAAATAGTTTTAGAGTGGGGCTTCCCATAGTTCCGAAACAGGAAGTTGATTCAGAATTGCTACTAGGAGGTACTATAAAATTGAATTCAAGATTTCTAACTTGGAATAATCTCTAATAGTGTTAGGGGTTAAAGGGTTACTTTGTTGGTTAGTTGGTTGCTTTTAAATTAGCAACTACTGATATTTCTGTCAAAGGGCTTTGCTTCTCTTACATAGGACTTATTTCTACCCGTGTCTTTTCCAAAATCAACCTCACACGTGCGAACACACACACACACACACACACCCCTCTGCATCCTCCAGATTCTCTTAAGGATCAATCTCTGTGAGCTCTTTCGAGATCCCACTCCAAATTTTCCTCCTTTTCAAAGTATTTCCACTATTTTTAGAGGAAACTACAGGAATTCTAAGGAAGACGTGCACCCTCAACTTGGCGCCTCAGTAACAGTATGACTTGAAGCCATTGTTTCATATCTCTGCCTGTAAAATGGGCTGGTAAACACTGGCCCCACCAAATCACATAACTCTTGTTAAAATCAATGACATGACATATGCAAAGATGATGAGACAACAGAAAATGCTTCTAGATATTATCATTATTATCACCTACTGTGATATCACCAACACCTGGGTCTTCAGTCTAAACGAGACCATGTTAGTTTGTGCTTGTTGACATGTTGCCTGTAACCAAGTTCAAATTTGCCTATAAACTCCCTGGGAATAAGATTGGGCTCATCATTTTTTTCATATATTTTGTGCAGTGTTGTGCTCACAGGAGATCCCAAAATGTATTCCTTCACTGGGAGGCTAATACTCGCCAAAGACCTTTCTCAGTGGCAAACACTGTGATCTCTACACAGAATGCTTGCCGTCACTAAAACAGGGCGGCCTTCCCCAGACTTCTGCTTCGAGACAGAGTTCCACTGAGTGCATTCCTCAGAACTCAAGACCCAGAGATATTTTCCAAAAATAAGCGTCTTGTGGTCACACAGTTAGAGAGTATGCCTTATTGTACCCCTCTTAGAAAGTTATCAGGTCTGCCACCACGCCCGACCTGTAATCCCAGCACTTTGAGAGGCTGTGGGCGGATCACAAGGTCAGGAGATCGAGACCATCCTGGCTAACATGGTGAAACCCCGTCTCTACTAAAAATATAAAAAATTAGCTGGGTGTGGTGGCGGGTGCCTGTAGTCCCAGCTACTCGGGAGGCCGAGGCAGGAGAATGGCATGAACCAGGGAGGCGGAGGTTGCAGTGAGTCGAGATTGCGCCACCGCACTCCAGCCTGGGTGACACAGTGAGACTCTATCTCAAAAAAAAAAAAAAAAGAAAGAAAGAAAGTTATCAGGTCTGGTGGTATGTTAAAGAGTCACAGAATTTCTGCTAAGAGGTAGGCACCTTTTATTTACTCTGAAGGGTCACTAACCTACTTGAAGAGAGATGCTTTCTCTCCATTAGCACCCATTTGCATCCCTGCTAAACAGATGTCCCTTCGCAGTCACTTTGGGAAATGTCCCAAAAGAGTGTTGCAAGTACAAGTCATAAAAATTAGCTTCGTGGGCTAAAGCAGGGATAGGCGAGCTGCAATCCATCGAGCCAATCTGGCTACTGCATGGTGTTGTGTGGCCTGCAAGCTGAGAATGGTTTTTCCACTTTCCAATGGTTTAATAATAACAAAAGAAGAATTATATTTTGTGACACAAGAAAATTATATGAAATTTAAACCTCAGTGTCTGTAAGTCAAGTCCTTCTGGAACACAGCCATGCCCATTGTTTTGTGTTTTGTCTGTGGCTACAACAGCAGAGTAGAGTAGCTACAACAGCAGAGTAGAGTAGCTGCAACAAGAACTCCATGGCCCTCAAAGCTGAAAATATCTACTATGGCTCTTTATAGAAAAAGTTTGCTCACCCTGGTTAAAGCATCACTTTTTTTTTTTTCTACGTGACAGAGTCTTGCTCTCTTGCCCAGGGCTCAAGTGATCCTCCTGCCTCAGACTCCCATGTAGCTGGGACCACAGGCACGCACCACCATGCCCAGTTATATTTTTTTTCTAGAGACAGGGGTCTCACTTTGTTGTCTAGGCTGGTCTCGAACTCCTGGGCTCAAGTGATCCACCTCAGCCGCCCAGAATGCTGGAATTACAGGCATAAGCCACCTTGCCTGACCTAAAGCATCACTTTTAACAAATGAAATAGAAAAGGATAGAAAATGCCAAAGTGTATCACACATGTGGGAAGGATAATTGATGTTTCATGGAGCACTGGCTTCAGCAAAACCTCTATATATTATGCATGCACGTGCACCCTGGGTCACAATATAAAATGTATTCCTTACTGGGAATCACAGTCCAATTTTTTTAATGTTTCTAAAATCATATTAGAACCTGCCTATGACTTATGTTTATAAGCCAACGAGGTCTACCTAGGTAGCTAGAATGGCAAGCAAGAGAGAAAGAACAGAAAAAGAACTGATCGATGAATCCAGGTACTCTACCTGCCATGTCCACATAAAGCATTTCACTGAAGGTTCTTTTCAAATGAGGAAGAGATGAAAATGGTCCAAAAAGTAGTATCAGTGATGTACAGAATATGCATCCTTATCAAAGACTACTCTGAACCAATGTAAAACATTACTGTTCATTTAACCACAAAGAGGGCTCCATTCCTAAAATAACTTTCCATCCACCCATCCAACATATGGTCATCAAGTCTGGAAAGACCTGAAGTGAGGAGATGTAGGTGGCCTGGGGGAAACTAGCCCAGTAATAATTATAACAACTCAATCATAATGATTATAATAACTAAAATAATATGTATTCAATACCTATTAGTAGGGATTGTACTAAGCACATTTATTTCATTGAGTCCTGAAAACAACCCTATGATGGGGGGATTATCATTATCCCTATTTTCCAGTTAAAAGATTGGAGGCATAAAGAGGCTAAATTACTTGCCCAAGGTCACCCAAGGAGTAAGAAGACAAGCTGGGATTTGAACTTAGACAGCAGATCTCCAAACCTGCCCTTTTAACTATTTCATGACATTTTCTGGGCATTCATATATCTCATCAATTCATGTCTGCTGGGGAAAAAAAAAAAACAAAAACACTGAACCCGTTGAGTGATAAAGCCATAGAAAATAGGTTTCATTATGGAAATTGTCCTATGGAGAGAATGCTACTACCAAAGTAATAAACAACACCCAATAATACATGTACAACTTGATGTGGTTGGAAATGTAACTACACCAGTATTGAATTATCCCCAAATTTGAATTATAGAGGCGTAACTCAAATTACTCCCCTTGCCTGGTACCTAGCCGGAAAGACATATTTTTTTAATAAACATTTTGTGCTGCCTTGCCTCCTCATGCTGCACGCTGCCGTGTAAAAGCCACAGCCTTCCTAACGTGATTCATCAGAAAAATCAAGGGGGAAAAGAGTCGTGATCTGATATACTGAGCACTCTTAAATTACACAGCAGCCACTTCCCATATAGTGCAGGAGAAGACAGAAATGCGATGACTAAGTACGTCTCAGCCTGTCACGTCTGTGAACCAGGGAGTGGGGTAGTTCACTGAATCATGTTCTGGTAGCTCTGCATATCCATCGAGACATGAGGTAGCCAAGCCGGCTTGCCCGAGATGAAAGTCTGAGTAATTCAGAGGAGACTGTAATTCTTTATAAAACATACACTAAGTAGTTTTGTTGACTCCTACATGACATTTCCAAGGTGGCTGGGAAACCAGACCATTTGTTACACAGAATCTAGATCAATACAGTGTGTGGAAGAAGATGAGCAATGTTAAAAAACAATATTCATTTAATTGAACAGGGGCTGAATAATTCCATACCTTACACATCTCCAATTTTATGTTTTAAATTTGAGATTGAGAAGGATACAGCAATACAGCAATACAGCAATACGGCAAAACACCAGAATCCTATTTCTCTTCTTAGATATGATTTTAAAAAGAGAATGCTTTTGTCTCATTTGAAAAACCAAAATATACTAAGAAAACAGTTGATGGCTTTTATCCTTTTTTTAAATTTTTTTTTAAAGTGACTGTCCTCACGGTCACTCTGACAGGAGTCTGAAAAATTAACACATCACTAAGACCATGTGAGATTTAACTTTTGATACACAACAAAGTGGGTTACTGCTGTGCTGGCTATTCTTAACCCACCTTGTGAGTGTGCTTTTTTTATTGCTTTATACAGCATATCTGATTCCCTCTAAAGCACGAACTAAAAAATCTATCCAGCTGTCATTTGCTGCCTGGTAACATCTATCATCACTCAGCCTGGCAAGTCTAGTCTATGAGGCAGAGGGGAGAGGAGACAGGAGGCAGAGTCAAGGACTGTCACATGGGATGGGAAAAAAAACTTGTCACAATTATTTATGACTCTTGCTCAGGCACATAATAGGATACATAAGCCTCTGTTTCGGTTTCAAGCACCTTCGCAAGGCTGCTCCCTTGTCGAAGTTGGGCGCAGGCAGCTCTACTTTACACATACAATTTCCTGAACAATGCCGGGCACTTGTGAAGTGACAGTGACAAATTTGGGAGTTGGTGGCTGTAGCTCTATGGGCTGTTAGGAGCAGGCGGGTGTCAGTAATCAGGAGAACTACCACGTGAAGCCCCAATGCCTCCACTCCCCAATTCCTTTCTCATGAAAGATTTCCTTCCTCTCCTTGCTTTCAACTGCCAGGACGCCTGTTTGGGGAATAGGAAATGGTGCATTCCAGCTTGTATTTTATTAGTCTAAGCCATATTTATCCTACTCAAGGAGGAGGAGGCTTCTGTTGCTCATTTGTTTCTTCCCCTACCCATCCCCAAACACACAGAGCAAGAAAACAGTTCCAAGCTTTCATCTGTAAGCATCCTCTGCGTTCATGCCCACTAAATATCCATGTTGCTGGACAATTGGTTCAATTAATTGTCTGCCTCTGGATGTATTCGCAAAAGCAAGTGCTGGATTAGAGGGTAATTTTTATCCAGTTCTGGAATCTCAGTCCTGCCACGAAGCCCTTGGCTTCAGTAGCCTCATAAGGGTCTAACCTTTGGCTCTTTGGAGAAACCTAAAGGAAACTCCATCAACATTCTCTATATCCGACAGACCATGGCAAACAGACAGGCTGAGCCTGCAATGTTTAAGATAATTAAACATAAGATGAAGGTCCGGCCCAATAAGTGACTCTTGCCCACGTTGTGACTCTAGCATGGCCCAACATTAACCGAGGTGCCCACAGAGTCCTCAGGCACCCTGGCATTACCTGCTCAGACTCTGTTGAAGAGAAATGGCAAAGACCTTAATTAAAGATAAGAGGAGCACGATGGCCTGTACATACTCTGGAAGCCAAATCAGAAATTAACATAAGGAAGAAGAAAATCTGTGAATAAAAGCACCCAGAAACATCAGTATTATTCCAATTATCTGTTTAGAATTTAGTAAGCTGAAAAATCAGCCACCTTCATTTAGAAATATCACAGGAGGCCATAAGAAAATGTCCTTGTTTCACTGAATTAGTCCCAACCTATCATACATAGTGCATGAGAATGAAAATTTGATGATGTAATTACTACCAAATAATACCATATTGTGGGTGGAATTCTGCATACATACTACTGTCTTAAGACTAGAAGGGTGTCTGTGTGAATTCAAGAAATAAAGCCCATAGGGATCATCCAGGATTCACGATCTGCCCAGGAATCATTTCTCTTGTGTCACATCCTCTCCTCTCTGCTGTCATCGCTCCTTCCCTATCTCCATCTTCTGGGGAATTGCAAAGTTGAATTCCATGGGCAGCCTTGTGCCTGCCTGTGTCTTGTCTACAAAGTGACCTGCTTTCACATGTTGAATTTAAATGTCTTTAGGGTGAATATGGATTCTCTAGATCACTAAAGACTTCATCATTGTCTCTTCTTTTTAACTTTTATACTCTGCCCTTTCTTTTTCTTTCTAATTTTTATTTATTTATATATTTATTTACTTATTTATTATACCTTAAGTTCTGGGATACATGTGCAGAACATGCAGGTTACATAGGTATACACACATGCCATGGTGGTTTGCTGCACCCATCAACGTGTCATCAACATTAGGTATTTCTCCTAATGCTATCCCTGCCCCAGCCCCCCACCCCCCGACAGGCCCCGGTGTGTGATGTTCCCCTCCCTGTGTCCATGTGTTCTCATTGTTCAACCCCCACTTATGAGTGACAACATGCGGTGTTTGGTTTTCTGTATCTGTGTTAGTTTGCTGAGAATGATGGTTTCCAGCTTCATCCATGTCCCTGCAAAGGACATGAACTCATCCTTTTTATGGCTGCATAGTATTCCATGTTGTATATGTGCCACATTTCTTTATCCAGTCTATCACTGATGGGCATTTGGGTTGGTTCCAAGTCTTTGCTATTGTGAACAGTTCTGCAATAAGCATACATGTGCATGTGTCTTTATAGTAGAATGATTTATAATCCTTTGGGTATATGCCCAGTAGTGGGATTGCTGGGTCAAATGGTATTTCTGGTTCTAGATCCTTGAGGAATCACCACACTGTCTTCCACAATGGTTGAACTAATTTACACTCCCACCAACAATATAAAAGCATTCCTATTTCTCCACATCCTCCCCAGCATCTGTTGTTTCCGACTTTTAAATTGTTTCCTGACTTTTTAATTTCCATTCTAACTGGCATGAGATGGTGTTTCACTGTGGTTTGCATCAATATTCTCTTTCTTATATTCAGCCCTCCCCCCAAATGTATGTTACCCATTTAGCCTCTGAGGACAATTCATTTTGCAACAACTCTTACCTTTCTTTTCCTTTTTGATTATCTTCCTATGGCCCTTTCATGTATAGTATGAGGAAGTAGCCTTTGTCCACCACGTTCACGTGCACACACACACACGCTTCACATTTCCAAAGAGAAGAGGGACCACCTCTCCCGTACCTGAGCCAAAGTACTGTAACCTGAGCACCACCCCACCTTTGATGCCTCCAGGTTTCTCTATGCAAGAAGAATGACTTGCCTATCTGAGAAGCTGGTGATAGACCTGATGTCTATCACTCCTAGCACTCCCAGACATAGAGTCACTGACTTGGAATTCCTAACAAGCTTCCTGCTGGATGGTTCACATGACCAGCTCAACTTACAGTGCGATAAATACTATTGTGTTGCAAACCACTCAGAAGCATCCAGCTTCCATCCCCGTGACTTTTAGAAACTCACTTATTCAAGAGATATTTACTGTTGGGCCAGGGGTGGTAATAGAGTGGCGAGCAAGAACAACATAGTTTCTGCTCTCAACAAGTTTTCTCTAGGATGACACTTAAGTCACAGTAATGAAGTGTGCATCACAAAGCAAATACAAGGTGTGACAGTAAAAGCATCTGACACAGGAACCTGACTCAGTCTAGGTGATTTGAGAAGTGACAGCTCAGCATGGTCCTTGAGAATAAGTGGGGGTTCTTCAGGTTGATGACTTGAGTGAGTTGCATAGCTTCACTGCTGTGAAGATTAAATGAGCTAATATTGGTGGAAAGCACTATGAAAACTACTAAAGGGTTAGTTGGTAATGTGGCAAAATAGAGAAAGGTGACTGTCCACCCTCAATGTCACTAGACATACATACAGTTCAAGAGCTTTGGACTCAGATAAAGATGGGTTCAAATCCTGACCCTGACACTCACTCTCAACAGGGGTTAGGCCAGCCGGGCGGGGTGGCTCATGCCTGTAATCCCAGCACTTTGGGAGGCCGAGGCGAGTGGATCACCTGAGGTCAGGAGATCAAGACCAGCCTGGCCAACATGGTGAAACCCCGTCTCTACTAAAAATATTTAAAAAAAAAAAACTTAGCCAGGCGTGGTGGTGGGAGCCTGTAATCCCAGCTACTCAGGAGGCTGAGGCAGGAGAATTGCTTGAACCCAGGAGACGGAGGTTGCAGTGAGCCGACACGGTGTCACTGCACTCCAGCCTCGGTGACAGAGCGAGACTCCGTCTCAAGAAGAAAAAGAAAACAGGGATTAGGCCATTACTTGTTTTCAGTCTCAGTGTCTTCACCTTTAAAAAGCAAGGTAATAATACCTGACTAATCAAATTATGCATATAAAACTCCCTGGTCCTACTGTCCCTGTCATATATGTAGAAGTGGTCAGTGAATTTAAGTTTGCTTTTTATTGTTACATCTGGCACCCCCAAAAAATGGCAAAAGAGGGATAAAAATATAATTAAGAATCATTGCCTGGGAACCACCCAGACTTACAATGTATGGTGGATAATGAATGCCTCGCATTGCAGCAGCAACTATGGCTCAGTAAACACTTCCATAACCATGGGCTCATCCGGGTCTGCAAAAACCTGGTTAAGCAAGAAGGGTGGGTGCCTCTATCTTCATCTAATAAATGTGAAACCATGAACCAAAAAGTAAGTGGCCTATAGAGTTTCCAAATGCTAGAGAGATGTGGAATTTGGGTATTCTGAATCCTAATGCTTTGCTTTTCAATCGCAACATACTCAACTCTCCAAGGTAATCATGGCCCCAAGGTCTGCCAACCCCCTTTGGGAAGGAATTGGATTACCTTATTAAGAGCCTGGGTCAGCAAATTCTGGCCCAAGGGCCAAATCCAGCCCTCTTCTTCTCATTATAATTAAAGTTTTATTGGCACACAGTCACGCCCATTTAATATATTATCTGTGCCTGCTTTTGCACTGCAACACCAAAGTTGAGTAGTCATGACAGAGACCTTATGGGCAGCAAAGCTGAAAATATTTATTATCTGGCCCTTTACAGAGAAGTTTGCCAACCCTGATCTATACCATTAGTAATATAATAACTCCAACACATGTTGCCAAACTCAGGGTGCAATAGGATGCTCAAGCTGAACCACCAATGCCAGAGCTAGTAAGAACAGATTCGTGCCTAAGACAAGGTGTTCTGATAGTTTTCAGCACTGCTATTATTTAAAAGAGTTTTATAATTGTTTTTTATATTATTAAGAAATCCTTCTTAATTTCTTAAGAATTAAGATATTAAGAAATTATCCTTAATATAGAGCTACATTGTTTTAAAGTCTTACTCTATAAAGATATATATTGAATAACTTACAGTGAAATCATACACTGTCTGGGATTTTTTTTGAGATGGCGTTTCACTCTTGTCACCCAGGCTGGAGTACAATGGTGTGATCTTGGCTCATGGCAACCTCTGCCTCCTCCCGGGTTCAAGCGATTCTCCTGCCTCAGCCTCCCAAGTAGCTGAGATTACAGGCACCCACCACCACGCCCAGCTAATTTTTGTACTTTTAGTAGAGACGGGGTTCACCATGTTGGCCAGGCTGGTCTTGAACTCCTGACCTCAGGCAATCCGCCCACCTCGGTCTCCCAAAGTGCTGGGATTATAGGCGTGAGCCACCGCACCCAGCCTGTCTGGGATGTTCTTTAAAATATACCAGGAAAAACAAGATGGGGAGTGGGCGGATTAGTGAGTCAAAGATGAAATAAAAGTGGCAACATGTTGAGGCTAGATGATGAGGTACAAGGGGAATTGTTATACTTTTCTTTTTACTTTAGTATGTGTTTGATAATTTCCATAATAAAAAGTTATACTTAAATAGGTTATTTTTAAAGTATTTTGTCAACTCTTTTTTAAAAATCTCATCTGACTGTAACAATGCATATTTTGTATTGTTGCAGAAAAACGTTTATGATCTGAAGATATGGCCCAAATCACCAACCACGCAATTTGTTTTCTGAGGAAAGGAAAGACCTGGTGCAACTTTATACAAAGAGCCCATCATTCATCCTTGATCGGGGATATTTTCTCCTCCCAGCCACTAATCTGCTCTCTGCTCTTACATTTGTACATTTTTAGAACGATATTAAACATTGGAAGAGTCATTCAGGGAACTAAAGTTCACTGTGGTTTGAAGTCTTATAACTACAAAATAATGTTGTTCTAACTGATCTTTCACATCAATGCAGACAAAAGCACTTTGGTATATATGTTTAAGGCTTAACCCTATCAAAGTCAGGAGGTTCTGATTAGAGTATATTAGGCTTGACACGCTCAAATAGAATTAAATCAAAGATGGAGTTGCAGTTTCTATGTTTTAAGTATCATAACCTATACTTGTATATAATAATATTATAAAATAATGTTATTTTAATTTTGTTGATTAATAGAAAGAATATTGTCTTATGATTGGAATCTTCCTCCTCTTTGTCAGCATGGAAAACCTTACAATAATAAATACTAGTCTAAGGAAGCTGAATGAGGTTGAAGTCTTCAAATCATTATCATTTTCATCATCATCATTCTGGTCAGCTTCACCATCTTCATCATTTTCATCATCTTTATCACCATCATTTTATTATCTTCATTATCATTTTTGTCATCAGTGTCAATATTCTCCTTGTCATCATCTCCTCTATCATATATAGATTTAGTAATTTTCCAGTTAGACACAATGTCATCTGTTGCTCACAACAGCTCCATGAGGTAGAAAAATTGAAGTTGCATCATATGTGAATTCAACCATGTGAACAGGGCCAAAAAATTTAAAAAGAGCAAGAAATGAATATAGTGACTTAATGGTATATCTAATGCAGTTATGTGCCATTTAATGATGGGGATATATTCTAAGAAATGCATCGTTGGGTGATGGCATTGTGTGGACATCATAGGATGACTTACACAAACCTGGATGGCATAGCCTACTACACACCTTAACTATATGGTATAGCCTATGGCTTTCTAGACTACAGACCTATATAGCATGTCACTATACTCAATACCTTAGGCACTATAACACAATGGTAAGCATTTGTGTATCTAAACATAGGAAAAGTACAGTAAAACTACAATTTTATAATCTTATAGAACTGTCATTACGTATGTGGTCCCACACTCACCAAAGCGTCATTATGTTGCACATGACTATATACTATAAAATTATATTTTGCATATGTACTATTTTATAGAGTGCATATTATAGATACATTATTATACATTTACAAATACTTGCACTGTATAATTGTATACATAAAACCATGAGTACACTATTTTACAGTGATATAAGCATTCTTCAATGATAATATTAACTATCTCTAATTTACACTTTATTAGTTAATTTAAAATCTAACCTCTGGGCCAGGCGGCTTACGCCTGTAATTCCAGCACTTTGGGAGGAGGAGGTGGGTGGATCACTTGAGGCCAGGAGTTCGAGACCAGCCTGGCCAAAATGGTGAAACCCTGTCTCTACTAAAATACAAAAAAAAAAAGAAAAAAGAAAAAAAATTTATCCAGGCATGGTGATATGTGGCCAGCAACTCGGGAGGCTGAGGCACAAGAATTGCTTGAACCCCAGAGGTGGAGGTTGCAATGAGCTGAGATCACGCCACTGCACTTTAGCCTAGGTGACAGAGTGAGACCCTGTCTCAAAACGAACAAACAGAAAAAGATTTTACACATCTCGGTGAAAGAAGGGCACTGTGTATGTTCTTTCTGCCTGATAGTCTTAAATTTAAGCAGGTATTAACCAGAACCTACACACACTTTATAATTCCCCTTTCTCTCCCTTCTTCCCTATGACCCTCCCTTTCTTCTTCCTTCTTTGCTTCCTTCAATTTTTCCTTCTTTCCTTCTCTTCCTTTCTTCCTCTCTTCCTTCTTGCCTTCCCTCCTTCTACCATATAGCTTTTGAATAGCAAGTTAAAAAAAGGAAACAGATACATAAACAAGATAATTCCAGACAATGATCAATGCTATGAAGGAAATTAGGCAGAATGATCTGATAGAATATGCTTGGGTAGAAAAAGGTTGAAATTATTTTGGACAGTGACTTTACTTCAAACAGGAAAGCGGTGTAAGGAGGTGAGAGTGTGCCCCGTAGTGCGAGAGGCCCTTCCTGTTCCACTCAACCCCTGCCAAAGTAATTTCGGGAGAAAAAAGGAATCTTGTATTTGGTTAGTTGCATTATCTATTGTTATATCTTCTTATAAGGCAGGCATGTCATATGACATTGACTGATGGCTGGCATGAAGTCTAAGAACCATATACAGATAGATACCCATGCTCCTTACCCATGCTAAGTAGTTAAACTTCAAGAGATTCATCTTTCCTTCAGGTTAAAGTTGAATGGCTGCACTGGCAGAGGGCTACGGAACTGCTATTCTTGATGTAGTTAGAGAAAATGAATGTGATTCGTTGTAGACAGTATCTTTTAAAGGGTAATATTTTGCCTGAAATATGAAGAGTGAGGAAGAGCCGACTATGCGAAGAACTGAGGGAAACACATTCTGGTCAGAGGGAAAAACTACTGCAGAGGCTCGGTGAGGAAGCGCTACTGTGTTAGGAAGACAGAAATCAATGTTTACGTAACATAGTCACAGGTTCTGGGGACTGGACATGGACATATTTGGCAGGAGCCATTAATCTGTCTACAATTTTATTCTTCATCAAATGGTCAATTTATGCATTTATTTATGATTTCATTGTCTATATTTAAGGTATACCACATGAAGTTTTGATATGCTTATCTTGATACACATATCCAAAGTGAAGTGATTACTACAGTCAAGCAAACTAACATACCCATCATCTTATATAGTTATGTTTCTGTTTTTTGTGTGTGTGTGTGTGTGTATGTGTGGCAAGAGTACCTAAAATCTACTCTCTTAATTATCGATATGCAATACAACATAATTAATGATGGTCCTCACATTATATATTAAATCTACAGCTTACCCTATATAAATGCAATTTTGTACTTTTTGATCTCATTCCCACCCCCATTCCCCACACCCCACCCTGATAACCACCATTTTATTCTGTTTCTACATGTTCACTTTAAAAAATAAATAAATAAATAATTATAAATCAATTTTCCTTGTTACTTTTTTTGTGTTTTCCATCAATTTTAATCCTCTGAATGTTATGAGGCAAGAAACAAGTCACTATACAATAAAATCACCTCTTAGATATATGTTAGTAAAGTTAATATGTAAGATGAAAGTTGCTTATAGTAAAACTTCAATTTTTTTTTTAGTTACACCTCCTGAGAATTTCTCATATATCCCAAAGATTTCCGTCCTTTATCAGCTTTTAACAAGTAAGTGCAAAACAGCCAGTTCTACCTCCTGCATTGAAATCAATTACTGTTTCATTATTTGAGCCACAGACAGGCATCTTTAACCAATGTAATGCAGGATTGCTCACACCAAGAGAAAAATAGAGCCTCTCCCTTAATCCTCAAATAAACAGGAGATTCCTGTCTTCCATCTCACATTCTGGGTGTGTGCTCATTTGGTCGTGTATTGGTGGAATGTGTCACATTATTTAAATTATCCCTACTCTTACACTCTGTCTTTTGTTCTGAGCACATATTTGAGATGCATCACCCATGAAAAACCATTATTCCTATTTTAGTTTGGCTGTTTCTACGCTTAGCCTCACCGCAATTACTGTCCTTGGAAGACAGTATACTGGAGTTGTTGTCAGGGTAGCTTTGCTCTCAAATAGATTTGGGATCACCTCACAATTAGTCCATTTATGTATGTGTCTATGAGATATTTAGCTCTTTAAGTCCCACTTTCTTTATCTCTACAATAGGTGTCATAAAACAGTGGAGTCACAGCTTACTCGGAGGTCAGATTTTTTTTTTTTTTTGAGACACAGGCTCGCTCTGTCACCCAGGCTGGAGTGTAGTGGCACCATCTCAGCTCACTGCAACCTCTACCTACTGGGTTCAAGCGATTCTCCTGCCTCAGCCTCTCCAGAGTAGCTGTGACTACAGGTGTGCACCATGCCCAGCTAATTTTTGTATTTTTAGTGGAGACCGGGTTTCGCCATGTTGGCCAGGCTGGTCTCAAACTCCTGGCCTCAAGTGATCCAGCCACCTCTGCCTCCCAAAGTGCTGGGATTACAGGCATGAGCCACCACGCCCAGCCTAAAATTTTTTTTTTTTTTTTTTTTTTTTTTTTTTGCTTTTAAGTATGGGTCTCTTGCATTATTTTACACACATTTAAAAAATAGCTCTTCCTCCTGGAATCTCTATCCACTATTCCAATCGTTTTCCAACTTTTTAAAGCCATAGATTCCTGTCTTCACAAAAAACCTTGTGCAGGAGTCCAATAAATAAAACAGTTTCCCTGGAGCTGTTTTGGATGAAGCTTGGGCTGGAGGGCTGGGGAGCAGAGCTGGCCTGGGTCCTGGACATCCAACCCCACAGCAGCCCCTGCCATCCTGAACCCTGAAGCTCCCTGAGCTGCTTCCTGCATTCTGAGGGAACCATTTAGAAAACATCAAAATACTGAAATTTAGAACTTTACTCTCAAAATACAAAGGAGCTTTAATTAAAAATGCTGTATCAGCAGTTTCACATTAAGCTTCCACTTTACTCCAAATGGTTATGTTTGATTATGAGCGCACTCAATTGGGTGGCTATGTTATGCTTTTTTATAATTAGATAACAGAAGGTCTGAACACCAACAATATCCATCTTAGACATTGGTTTTGTGCAATCTTTCTAGACAGCCCTCTGGTACTACTGAAGCAGTGACTTTTTAAAACTTTTATGCAAATTGCATGTATAATAATCCATGATATACTTTAGCATTAGTTGTTCTCAATTTGAGGAAATGCTGATTTAAAACATAATTTAACAAATTATTCAGTCAAGCATAATAAGGACAAAATTCTTTCTCCCATAAAATTTTCAGAGACATTTGGACAAGGACAGCAATAGTAGTGAAATTTGCTGAAAAACCTCTAACTCACATACTTTTTTTATCCTCCAAATATATTATTATGAAGTATAAATGGCCAAGCATACAGACCGTCCATTAAAAAGAATCTAATGCAATCTTTAACAAACTTTTCAGGAGCTACAATTATGTCCTCAAAGCCCACAGCATGAATTTTTTAAAACAAATTTGATGCCATTATAAAGTCATGGATTGACAGTTCTGGAGACTGAAATCTTCCATTTAACCACTAACCGGGTGTGGCACAGACAGAGGCAATGAAAACCCTGTCCACTTTCCTACCACTTCTCCTCAAACTTACAGTGGAGACACTTTTAGGAAATAATGGAACACTGTGATTTAGGCTTGTGTTTAATCCAGGGCCATTTCACAGGCCATCTTCACTAAGACATAAATTCTTATCCACATGAAAGAAAACCCATTTATTTCTCTCTCTCAGGACACAGGACAGCTTTCTAACACTGATGCCCTTTTGTTCACCGTGCCAGATCAAAACCAAGTGCTCAGAGACTGATATTGTTTGGCTGTGTCCCCACCCAAATCTCATCTTGAATTCCCACGTGTTGTGGGCAGGACCTGGTGGGAGGTAACTAAATCATGGGGGCAGGTCTTTCCTGTGCTGTTCTCGTGACAGTGAGTAAGTCTCATGAAATCCAAACGTTGTAAAAAGGGGAGTTTCCCTTCACAAGCTCTCTTCTCTTGTCTGTGCCTTGTGAGACATGCCTTTCACCCTCTGCCATGATTGTGAGGCCTTCACAGCCATGTGGAACTGTGAGGCCATTAAACCTCTTTCTTTTGTAAATTGCCCAGTCTCAGGTATGTCTTTATCAGCAGTGTTAAAATGGACTAATACAGAGACCCATGTCAATTCAGTGGCCTCTCACCAAAAAAAAAAGAATACAAAACAGATGAGGACACAATGCATTCACATCCATTGCATCATCTCCTGAGAAAGACAATGCTAGAATGATATTGGAACTTTGGGCCTTCTAACAAAAACACTTGTGTATAATTCCAAAGACTTTAGATGACTAAGTCATGGGAATCACAGTCAAACCTGCCAACAGTGAGAGTTGAACCCTCTACTCGAGGGCTTCTCGGTCTTGGCATTTGGGGCTAGATAATTCTTTGCCGTGGGGGTTGTTATGTGCACTATAGGATGTTTAGCAGCATCCCTGGCCTCTACCCACTAGATGCCAGTAACACCCACCCATTGTAACAACTAAAAGTCTGCAGACATTGTCTTCTGTCATAGTCCCCTGGGAGCCAAATTGCCCCCAGTTGAATCTCTACTCTCTAACACCCTAGTTCCAGTTCTCTCTCTTAGACCCCAAGATAGCCACAGTTGCACAAATTTCTTTTTCCCTTTATAGCTTTCTCTTCTTCTATCCCAGGCCTAGAAGGATAATTCTAAACACATCATTTTACAGACATGTTATTATATAGATAGCTGGGCTGCACAGAACTTGGCAAAGAGCCATGGACTGTGTGCTGTCTTCTGCCCTTTATCGAGAGTATCTTCCTGTTTTACAGTTGGTTGAATTATGCTCCAGCTCCCAGGCAGAGCGGCTGGCTGGAGAAGATCTGATGAGAACCACATTGTTTGGTTCATGGAATGTGATTTACACCCCCCAGATACTGAATTTTAATTTGTTATATACGTCTATTAAACTCTGCCTTCCTCCTCCCCTTTCTTAGAATGAAAAACAGATTATTTAGTGCACAATCGAAAAATCTGCCGGTTATTAAATTTTCCTTTTCGTTTAGTTTTGAAGCTTTTATGCCTCTGAAACTTATTTACATACTGTATATATTAAATAAAGTGTAATCCATAGTACTCACAGGATTCAAGAAATGATGAAGTACTGTTCCCATGGTCTCAAAGCAGAGTCTATCTGACTCCTCAAAAGAGGGAGAGATTTTCAGCCTTGGTCTACAACTCAAGAACATACTTCTACTGAAGCAGCAACTTACGCCAATATTAGGGAAATACATAAGATGCAACAAGTAGAGATGGTTGTATACACTCTGAGTGCTATGTTGACACCTAATATAATAAAATATAGTCTGGCTGGGCGCGGTGGCTCAAGCCTATAATCCCAGCACTTTGGGAGGCCAAGGCGGGTAGATCACTTGAGGCCAGGAGTTCGAGACCAGCCTGGCCAATATGGTGAAATCCCCTCTCTACTAAAAATACAAAAATTAGCCAGGCAGGAAGCGGAGGTTGCAGTGAGCTGATACCACGCCACTGCACTCCAGCCTGGGCAACAGAGTGAGGCTCTGACTGAAAAATAAATAATAAAATAAAACAGAATAGTCCTATGAGGTGCTAAGAAAAAATACAAGTATGTGTATATTGTTGTATATATTATATATTGTATATTTTATATTTCATTTCACAATATGCTTAAGAAGCCAAATCAAAGACAGAAGAAAAGCCACAATATTATATTTTAAGCCATTTATTCTTGTAAGAATTAAGTTCACCTTTCACATTGGTTAAAAATAAGATGCATTCATTTGTGAAATCATTCATAAAAATACATAATTGCTTTAATAAATCCAGTTTCCATATATTCGGTACCTACTATTATAGGACGCATGTGACCAAAAAAAAATTTTAATTTAATGCTCAAAACAGCTTGGAAGTGTAGGTCTAATTAATTCCACTTTGCAGATGAGAAAAAACGTTCAGAGAGGTTAAGTAATTGTTCCAAGGTTACATGGCAAGCAAGCAGCAGAACTGGAATTTGAATCCAATCGGGATGACTCTATGTTGTTCATCCTGGAGCCACTTCATTATTTTACCTTCTCTGATCAGTTCTCTAAGGCCTGAAGTTGTTTGAAATTAAGTCAGTATCTTGGGGGAAAACCAAAGTAAATTGCAACCTTTGGAGCTTATTCAAATTCTATCTAAGCAGACTCTTTAGTATTTTTATTATTTTTAAACATTTTTTAGAAAGGCCCTACTTTCAGACTCATGGAGATTAACAGTTAAATATCTCTTTGGTTTGCAAAACAGCAAAACATTCCTGGTAATCCTGTCCCTCTTCTGCCTTCTGGTCACTCACTCACCTTTCCATGGCTCTCTCTTGTCCACCATCTGAGTCCAAAATCTATATTATTCCACCCTTATATTTCACTGTCCCACACTCAAATTCCACACCCCAGCCTCTGAGTGACTTGCAGTCCCCTAGCATCTGGGGCCTCTTTTAGTATATACTATGCTTATTCATTCATTGTTGAACATTTTTATCAGGAACCTACACTGTTGTACCTCCAGCTCCCAGGCAGACCGGCTGGCTGGAGGAGATCTGATGAGAACCACATTGTTTCGTTCACGGAATGTGATTTACACACCCCTGCTGTTGTAGGTATGGGAAAGGCAATGGCATATAAGACTAAGTGGCTGCCCTCATGAAACTTCCAGTCTAATATGGAAGAGACAGACAATGAATAAATCATGAACTGAAATATTTAGAATGTTGGGTTGTGATAAAGGCTTTGGTTGAAAAATAAAGCTGGGAAAGGGATTAGTCAGTGCTAAAATGGAGGAAGCTCCCATAAGTTTAAAAACCGTGGCCAGAGAAAGCCACACTGACAAGGTGGCTTTTCAGTAATAATTACAAAGAAGTGAGAAGGTGGCATGGATACCATCACAAGGAGATCCACATGGCTGGCACAGAGTAGGCAATGGAGAAAGCGGTAGACAATTTGGTGAGGATTGGGGGAGGGGCTATGATGTAGGAGCTTCTAATTATGACAGCCTCGAGGAAGACATTGACATTTACTTTAAGTGGTAAAATGGGTCTCTATTTTCTGTGCCTTTGTAACTTGAAGGCTCTGTCCTAACATAGTGATTCTGTCCATTTTTGCTGCTATGACAAAATACCTAAAAATGGGTAGTAAATAAACAACAGAAATTTATTTCTCACAGTTCTGGAGGCTGGAAAGTCCCAGATCAAGACTCCAGCAGGTTCAGTGTCTGCTGAGGGCCCAGTCTCTGCTTCCAAGATGGCACCTTGCATGCTGCTTCCTCCACAGGAGACGAACACCGTGTCCTCACAGGCAGAAGGAATGCAAGGCAACAAACTCACTCCCACAAGCCCTTTGATAAAGGCCATAATCCCATCTATAAGTAATTCTGCCCTTACGACTTAATCACCTCTTAAAGGCCCTACTTCTTAATATTGTCACATTGGCAAGTAAGTTTCAACATATTAATGTTGCAGGACACTTCAGACCATAGTACATAGGATCTGAGCTGTAGTACATGCTCTATGCATTTTTTTTTTTTTCACGGAGTCTTGCTCTGTTGCCAGGCTGGAGTGCAGTGGCGCAATCTCGGCTCACTGGAACCTCCATCTCCTGGGTTCAAGCGATTCTCCTACCTCAGCCTCCCAAGTAGCTGGGATTACAGGCGAGTGCCACCACGCACAGCTAATTTTTTGTATTTTTAGTAGAGACGGGATTTCGCCATGTTAGCCAGGATGGTCTCGATCTCCTGACCTCTTGATCTGCCCGCCTCAGCCTCCCAAAGCACTGGGATTACAGGCATGAGCCACCACGCGCAGCTGCTCTATGCTTTTTATGCAGAGATTGAAAACTGTGTCTAAAGAGCCAAGAAGCTTCTGGAAATATGGAAGGGGACTGGAGAGGGAGATCTTGTCTAAATGAGGCTCTAGCAACAGTTGCCAGATGGAATATGGTCCCCAGACCCAAACATCACACAGCTCTGGGTCAGCTGTGGCTTCTGGTCCACCAGCATATGACCTCTGTTGCCACTCAGTATCTGTCTCTTGAATGAATCAAGAAGATAAAACACTGCAATGTCTCATTTTTAGAAATACTGTGAACAGTAAGAGTGTTCTATGCAGCAGTAAGAACTTCAGTATCAATCTTCATCAAACCTTTCATCTCACTGATGGATTAAAAGTTTGAGTGTATCCTTTCTAATGTATGATCAAACTACCTGTGTTTTTTAAAATGATGCTTCCAAAATTCTGTTTCCCAGAGATTACTGTATCTGCCTAGGGTTAATAAGACACTTCTTGCCACTGTCATTCTTTTCAGCCTTCTTCTACAAGACCTGCTAATTTCACCAAGCAGGAGTAAACCTATGCATTACATCTATTTAATTGTCCCTAGAAAATATTGCTCTCTTTAAATGCAGATGTAAACAAAAACAAAAAAAAGAAACTTTGTTTAAAAATGACCCAGAGTTAAGTACAAAAGCGGGGAAGATTTTCTGTTGGCTTTAACGGGGGAAATGCTGAATATGCAGTGAATTTTTTTATATTAATAATAATAGGAAACGGTAGATAGTGGCACCTCAGCACAATTCTAATTTAATGAGAAACAATAAAATAGTTTTCCAAAGGGGCCTATTTAGGTCCAAGAAAGGGGAATATTAAAGTTTCAAGATTTATTCTACTTTCGTTAAGGTATGCTGATACACATTTTCTGAGGCTATATTCTACCCACTGATTAGATCTCTCTCTTTATAATTTTCTTACTTGTAAGGGAATTAGATTGGTATTTTCCAGGCTAAATAACTTTTAGACAAAGTATTTAAACTGAATCAATTCATTCCCAGCACGAGGAAGGCTGATCAAAATCCTGTATCATTTAGACAGCCAGATGAGGCAAATTTTTAACATATTTAGATATCATTAAGTGCAAAACCATGGGAATCAACTATTAAGAAACGCTTTTTTAGAAAAGAAGTGGATATACATAAAACTTCTGGCAAAGTGCTATCTTTGATTTAAGCCTCCTTTTCTGGTGTTTTTCAAATTATGTGGACTACTTAACCAATATATATTATTCACTGCAATGTTCAAACAGTCTCCTATGTGAGGTCAGACTATGACGGTGAGGATGACAATGATGATGTTGACGACAATGAAATCAATGATGGTGGTAGCTGACCCTAATTGAGCCCTATCCACATGCTAGACACTGTACTAAGCCCATTATATTCCTTGCTTAACTTCATCTTAACATTCATTATGGCTAATCTGTGTTAAATGTGTAAAGTGCCTTCCCAACATTTTGCAAGTTACCTTACTCTCTCATTTCACAGATGAAGAAACTAATGCTATGAGGTTGAGCAACCAGGAGTCACCTAACTGGATGGTCCCTAGGGAGAGGTGCTCGCAAGACTGGCAGAAATTGGGCGGGCTCTACTCCTAAGGAATATTGAAGTCTCTGTCACAGGTACAGCTCTTATAACCCCACAACATCACGAGAGAAGTTAAGATTCTTGAATGGCGAAAAAATATAAAATACATTTATTAAGCATTTACTCTCTGCTAGGCATTATGCTAAATCTTTTATTCTTATTATCCTTTCTAGTCCTCATAATAAATGCATAAGGAGACAGCATTGATCCCCATGCTTTACAGATGGGGGAAACAGAGGCATGAGAGTTATTTGTCCATGAGCATATGCCTGTAAATGGTGGGGGCTGGGCTTGACCTGGGAAGTTGAAACTCAGAGCTCATGTTCTGGCAAAGTGCTATGTTTGATTTAAGCCTCCTTTTCTGGTGTTTTTACGTAATAGCCACTATTATGTTCTGGCTGTTTATGAACAAACTGAGCCTGAACTAAGCCCTTTGCCCAAGCTTAGAGTTGAAAGAACAGGACTGAGCTCTTCAAAGGACCACGTGGGCCAGGGCAACAGGCTGCAAAGAGAGTGACTATAGACCAAAAGACTGGCAGACACTCAGAAAAGCCTACACCTTTTTTGCTCTCCTAGAGAGAGCAAGGAACCTATTTTTAAAAAAAATAAGAGTGAGATTTCCCACCAAATCCAAGAAATGGCCTTGGGAGAGATTAGATTTGATTTCGAAGGAAAAAGGAATGAGAGATAGTGAGTGAAGTCATGTTGCAAACCCATGCTGTTTACACTCAGATGCCTGGGACAGTCCCTGCCTTCCAGGAACAGAAATTCTAATGTGGATGCTGAGAGATGGGAAAACACAGAGTGCCATGAGAGGTGGGCCCCGACAGCAGCCAGCATTCCACAGCGGAACAAAATGCAATGCCCAGCCCCTCGTTGGGCTGAAGTCGAGGCCTTCTCTAGCTCTCCCCAGAGTGAAAGGTCTGCTCTTCAGCCAGTAAGGAGCCACTGAGGTTTCTGGGTCAAGGCATAACATGGACCAAGCTGTCCTTTAAAGAGTTCAATTTAAAGCTGTTCATGAGACAGCATAGAATAGGAGATACTGAAAGTGCAGAGGCCCCTTAGGAAGGTATCATGAAAACCTTAGAGATACTGAACATAAATAGTGGCAGCAGGAAAAGAGTCAAAACCAAGAACCAAGTTGAGAAGACATAGGATGAAAGTTTCCAAAGCTGCGCATTTCCTGCGAAGGCTTTTAGGATTGGGGGTAGAAGCTATGGAGCGTTTGCAGAAACTGGCGTGGATGTGGGCTCCACTAATAATTAAGCCATGGGCTTTAGTGGGGCAACTGCTCAACCTCACTGAACATCAGTTTCTGTATCTGTAAAATAAAAGGTACAATATTCTCACTTCACAGTCTGTTGCAGTGTTTAAGTATATGAAGCACTGAGCACACTGCACAAATATGTAGTAAAATGCAACAAATGCTACCTCCTAATACCATCAAACTTTTGTTTCTGTCAATACAAATAATAATAATATTCCTACATTACTATTTTAAAGGATCCCTACTTACTAGTTGATGATGGTAGGAGGGGAGAGAAAGAAATCAACAATAGCAACAAGGAAAACCCCATAACGAATCTTTCTTTCATACCCTTGCACTTGAAATGCCCTATATGAAGGTGTCACGTGGTGGTCTGCTTTGGTGGCTGAATGGAAGTCCCTGATCAGACAAAATGAATAAATGAACAAATGCACTACAACTGAAGACTGAAACACAGCTTATAATCTGGCCAACTCTCATCCCTGGGGGATAAGCATCCACCTGATCTCTCTGTAACCTGAACTATGTTTCAAAAGCTGGAGATAGTGACTTCTTTTACCCACATCTTCAGCAACATGTTAAGAGTCCACTGCAAGCCCTATACTGTGATGTCCTCGCTCTGTGATTCCCGATGATATTGATACATCACCCACCTTCCCAAGACTGATCTCCAAGTTAGTCCAGTGCAGAAACAACAACGAACAACCTGGCTTATGGTGTTCCAGGCATCATGCTAATCAGTTCATATACAGCTTTGAGAGAATGAAATTCAAACTCAAAACCTAGACCATAACATCAGCAAAGTCAGCTATTTCTGCTTCTCTGTCTTCTGCTACAGAACAACCCTATGCTGACTTCCTTCCATGAAAATGTAAAAACAGCCTCCTGCTAAATAGGTATAGTAGCTCACCTGCTTAAACCTCTTACAATTTCCCATTCCATTTACAATGGAATCTAAATTTTTTAAAATGGCCTTCGAGGACCTATATGAGTTACCCCAACTTATCTCTTTATTTTCTTATACATCAACACCTTCTTTCCCCCTGGAGAACAAAACTTGTTTTACTTCAGGACCTTTGTATTTGTAACATATCCCTTCTGCCTGGAAAGCTCTTCCCCTGAATCTTCCATCTCATACTAACTTTTTTTTTTTTTTTTTGAGATAGAGTCTCGATCTGTTGCCCAGGCTGGAATGCAGTGGCGCGATCTCGGCTCACTATAAGCTCCACCTCCTGGGTTCACGCCGTTCTCCTGCCTCAGCCTCCCAAGTAGCTGGGACTACAGGTGCCTGCCACCAGGCCCAGCTAATTTTTTTTGTATTTTTAGTAGAGACAGGGCTTCACCGTGTTAGCCAGGATGGTCTCAATCTCCTGACCTCGTGATCCGCCCGCCTCGGCCTCCCAAAGTGCTGGGATTACAGGTGTGAGCCACCACGCCCGGTCATCTCATGACTAACTTCTTATTCATATCTCAGCTCATATGTCGATTTTGTCAGAGTCCTTAACCTGACAGTCCTTTCTGAAAGTAATGTAACACCTCCCAGAGGTGTGCAGGAGCTGGCTTATACTGTGTGCATCTCTTCCCAACTCGTAGTCACGCTGGTCGCTTGAAATCAGCCACGGTGGGAGTATTTACACCAAAGAAATTGGTAAACACAAAAAAAATCAAGGCTTTTTCCCCCAGAGAACCAGGTATTGAACATTTACCAACACACCACCACCCACTTCTACTCCCCACCTTTCACTGTCTTAACATTCGGCTTTTTTCACTTTTTTAGCACCTATCATTCTGAAATCATCTTTTCTATATGTTGTTTACTTTTTTATTAACTCTGTCTTCCTGTTGGGATGTAATTTACAGATAGCAAAGACATCCAAACTGTTCATTGCTATATTCCTAACACTCAGAAGCATGTGTATAAGAACTTTAAACATTCTTACTGTAAGAAGGAATTAATTCAATTCACTTTCCCTATATTATTTGCCCCACT
This sequence comes from Pan troglodytes, assembly GCF_028858775.2. Lineage (NCBI taxonomy): Eukaryota > Metazoa > Chordata > Mammalia > Primates > Hominidae > Pan > Pan troglodytes. The sequence goes on along the minus strand of NC_072419.2, from coordinate 58,763,302 downwards.
CTATTTTAGATTCTGAATTTCCTAATGGAGGTCTTTCATGGTTAAGATATTTTCAGCCTAGAATTTTCTAGTAGTTATAGCTTCAAGCACTATCAAAACTGACAGTGTATGTACGCCTTACCAGTCACCAATTAAGAATTGGAATGATGATTTAAAACATCATTTACTAGTTTTCCTACTCCATAATATCTGTTTGAAAATTGTGAAGAGCTCACCCTTGTCTCTTTTCATTCCAGAGTTCTATGTAGAAAAATGTCTCCCTTCTGAAGGGCACTTACTATAAAATCCCTTTGTTAGAATAACAGGACCATCTGGCCCCATCCATCTTGCTGCAATTTGATCCTGGGTTAATTGCACCCTGTCACTGGCCATGATTGACACTGTCTATGTTTTCTCTCTTCACTAAGACTAGTTCATTATGGAGGCAGCTTTTAGAAGACTCAGATTCTTGAAGACTTTTCTGCAGCTGCTCGGATGGAACCAGAGACTTTTGTTAGGCTTTTCCTGGTGGCCCACAGGATCAGGATACCACCGAAAGTAAGACATGAGAGGGGAAGTTGGCCACAACAGGAAAGAAGAGATCAATCCTTTGAAAGGTTGAAAGGCTGACAAGCAGAGGAGAAGAGCAATCAAACAATCACTCTGATTGATTACCCAAGCATGCTGGATGATATTGATTAGAAGCACCTCTTAACAAAAGTATGGCATGCCTGTGTCTGTAGATATGGGGTCCCAAACACAAGTGCCTGTAGGAACTAAACAGATAAAATATATAGGGAGGCAAATAGAGTACAAAATAATACAGATAGGGAATGATGTGGCAAATTGAAGACCCCATGCTGCCCTTTAAAAGGGGCAACACACATCAAGCTACACCCAATATTTGCCAAGAAGGAATCTGGAACCAGCAATGTCAGATTCTAATGGATGTTGTTGGTTGCCTCCCAAAATCCAGTCAGTGTAACCCCCTTCTTTTGTCAATGTAACCCCCTTCTCCTACATAAGTTGGAAAGTTGGTCCTACTTTTATTCTATTCTCTACATTGCCAATTAGAAGAAATCTACTCCGCTCGTCAGTGTTCAGTATAAGAATGGGTGTGTAACCCATTTTGCCATTGAGACATGAAGGAAGTCCACCTGGATGTCAGGACTTCCAAAGGAAAAAACAGGAAAACATCATTTTTCTTCCCTGGACAGCACTGTGTCTTCTTGAGATACTGAAAACTGCTGCCACCATCTTGCTAAGAGACAAACACGGATGAGGACAGAGTCCAGGGCACCTGAAGAAGGGGCAGCAGATCCCTGTGACACCACACCTGGAACCAACCTCCGGCCTTTGTGTTATAGAAGAACATCATTTTTCTTATCATTTAAGATGGTCTGAATAAGGTTTTACTTGTTACTTGCCAACAAAAGTACCCCAAGCAATATACCAACCTCCTAACTTGCCAAGTGAAGTGGGAATTCCATTTTTAAAATTGTGGTCACTAATTTTTAATATTATAGAGAAAAGTCCCCTCTACAGAAAAGGTGGACTTACTAAAACAAACAAACGGCCAGGCACGGTGGCTTGCACCTGTAATCCCAGCACTTTGGGAGGCCAAGGGTGGCAGATCAGGAGTTCGAGACCAGCCTGGCCAACATGGTAAAACCCCATCTCGACTAAAAATACAAAATTAGCTGGGTGTGGTGGTGCATGCCTGTAATCCCAGCTACTCAGGAGGCTGAGGCAGGAGAATCGCTTGAACCAGGTAGGTGGAGGATGCAGTGAGCCAAGATCATGCCACTGCACTCCAGTCTGGGTGACAAGAGCAAAACTCTGTCTCAAACAAACAAACAAACACACTTCAGTGGGGTGGGGGCAGAAGGAACTTCTTTTTTTTTAACTCATGGTCCAGCTTGTCACCTTAACTCCCAGTTTGCAGTGGAATCTATCCCAAATTGTATATCTCAGACAGGTTTTAAGTTCCTGGAACTTGAAACCTCACTTGAAACATGTTGCCTCACCATTAATCAAGAGGACACTTCTCCCTGCCTGCCTTTCAAAGCTTCACTTTCTGCATAATTTAGGTTTGCATATCAATATCCAAATGCACCAAGGTGTGGTGCTCAGCAAGAGAGATGTGGGGCTGTTGGAGAGAAGACCTTCAAGAATCGAAGAGGTTTGTTAATTAAGTTTTTTTGCAAGAAAAAGGTCATGAAAATGAGAAAATACTTACCTTATTAAAGTCCAGCAAAGCCAATAAACTTGAATTACTATGTATATTAACATGGTTATTTCTGCAAATATGATCCATTCCTGTCTTCTCAGCTTTGCTCATGACTTGACCCCTCTCACAAAATATCCTCTCTTGTCCTCTCTGCCCATCCATACTTTACCTAGATTTTCCTTAAGGCCCAATTCAAAGCCTGCATCTTCCAAGAAGCTGCTTCTGACTGGGAATTCTCAAACTGTTTTTTTATGTGTGGTTGACACATCAACTGTGCAGAGCCTTCTGGAGCCATCTGTCTGTTGAATAGTAGTCTTCTGACTTCAGGATCAGAGCCTGAGCAAGGGAATCTTCAATTGATAATTGATATGCTCCAGGGAACCTTCTGCACATTACAGTTGGGAGACATTGTTCCAATGTCTCACAATTTTATCATTATAATGGAGTTTTGAATCATTACCTGGGTTTATTTTTATATCATTCTTTCCAAGAAGGTCATATCATCTCGACTAAATTATGAGCTCCTGGAAAGGAAGGACCTTATTTTCTACTTTCATGTTCTTATTTCTCCTCTCTAGGCTGTAGTTTCCTCATCAGCAAAATGCAGATGTATAGTTCCTGCTTAAGGGGTTGTTTTAATGAGGCAATGAGACAATTGAAATATATTTAACCCTAACTATGTACCAAGACACAGTCCCAAGGCTTAGACACATTTTTCACTTAATCTTCAAAACAACTCAGTGGAAAAAGTGAGATCATCTCCTTCTTGCTAAAGAAGAGGCTGATCTCCCTTGAACTCCTTGGCTCTAGTGATCCTCTGGCCTGCTTTAGCCTCCTGAGTGGCTGGGACTGCAGGCACTCACCACCACACCCAGTGGCTAATTTTTTATTTTTATAGACAGGGTCTTGCTATGTTGCCCAAGCTGGTCTTGAACTCCTAACCTCAAGCAATATTTCTGTTTCAGCCTCCCAAAGTGCTGGGATTATGAGCATAAGCCATGGTGCCAGGCTCCCCAGGGAAGTTAGGAAGTCTGGAGACATTCACACAGCTGTTAAGGGTAGAATAGACTTTGAAGCCACATTCTTCTAAGTCCATGTTTTACTCCTATCCAGATATCTATGCAATTATAAATTACTGGTGATCAATACACATCCCTGGACATAGCTGCCAAAAACCCAAAATACACTAGTGCCCAGAAGAAAGGCAGGTTAAAATGTCCTGCCCTAGACCTTGGAGCTGGAGAAAAATCACTCCACTTTTCTTAAAACAAGAATTATCAATTACGTGTTGGAATCAGATCTTATCCTGAGAGTACAGACCTGAGGCCCCCACCTCAAAGGACACTGGGCCCTCAGAGAAGAAAATCGAGGAGAGCAGCAGTTGTCGGAAGCCCCATCAGAAGGGAAGCAACCGCGAGCCTCGTAGCAACGGGCTGGGCTGTAGAAGCAGCTGGCACATGCACTCACCCATGGCTGCGTTCTCCGCCTGTGCTGCCTGTAAGAATCACCTGGGAAGGTATCTTTAAACGAAATCCCTGAGCCTCAGCCCCAGCGATTTGGATTTCATGATTCTGGGGCCTTCTGAGAATAGGAAAGATTTAAAGCTGCCCAGGTGATTCTGACATGCACCCAGCCTGAGAAACATCAGACCACAGGCAGCCCTGACCTCTTCGTAGCCTGCCCTGCAGACCTTCAGCCTGTTCCTTTTTTCATCACGAACAGGCCTCTAGGTTGGTGCCTGGCATATAGTAGGCATTGCAGAAATATTATTGAAAAAGATGATAAGTGAATGCTGAAACATGCTCAAGTGACTCATTTAGTCTATTTCCTATCCCCTCGCTACCACTTCACTTGCTCGTTATCGTCAATGGTTTCCTTGTCTCACTCTAGAACATCCAAACAGTCAGGAAAACTGCAACTCCATTATCTAACCTGGTCCAAAACAGTGTCAACTTATAAAACCATTAATAGAGTCTAGGGTTCTCTAACTTAACCCCCAGGAGACAGTTCTCCATGGATCTCTCACGTTTCTTTATGTCCTCTGAGCAGAGGCCCTGACAGCTTTTGTTGCGGGGTTGGAAGATAGAGATAGTGTTTCTCTCTAGAGCAGAGGGCAGATTTGTTTCCTGGTCAACAAAAGAAAGATAATGTCTCCCTCTAGGGCAAAGGTGGGACAGGCTCGCTTGAAGTCCTGTATTAAAGATTGGGTTACTTAATTTCAGGATTCCTCTGCTATGACACAAACCAACGGTGTGCAGCATCTACCTCAGCCATTCCTCTTGGCCCCAAGGGGCCAATGCAAACACAAGGAGGCTCCCGCTGCAAGCCGTGATGTGTGGAATGAAGTCCTTTGTCTCTAACCCAGAAGTCTCACATCTTCTGCCAGCGTTTAAAGAACCATGACAGGTAACTTGATAGCCTGCAAGTAGGGTAAAAATATTAGATCCTTCCCAGTTCTTGGCAAGCTCCTATACCACTCCCCAAACTGAATCCCCATGCCTTTCCTTATTTTTGTGGAATAGAGCCTTATCACTAAGCACACTGGTTGAAGCTGCCAGTTCACAGGTTGTTCTTCCTCAAGATACTAAAAGTTACTCAAGAATAGGGACCGGCCAGGCACAGTGGCTCATGCCTGTAATCCCAGCACTTTGGGAGGCCAAGGCAGGGGGGTTCAACTGAGGTCAGGAGTTTGAGACCAGCCTGGGCAACATGGTAAAACCCCATTTCTACTAAAAATACAAAAATTAATCGGGCATCATGGCACACCTGTAATCCCAGCTACTTGGGAGGCTGAGGCAGGAGAATCACTTGAACCCGGGAAGCGGAGGTTGCAGTGAGCCGAGGCTGTGCCACTGCAATCCAGCCTGGGTGACAGAGTGAGACTCTGTCTCAAAAAAAAAAGGGACTAAGTGATATTTATTAATAGATCCGATGCTAGTAAAAACAAAGCCCTTAGTGCCCAATCTGCACATCCTCTCCTCCCATCCCTCTCCGGCTCACCTTGTCTCTGTTGCTCTACTCTGCAGCCACACTGGCCTCCCAGCCTCAGGGCTTTGCCCTTCCTGTTCCCTCAGTATGACGAATGCTCTTCCATCCAATTTTCCCATGACTCCTTCCTGTGTTTCATCTGAGTCTCTGTTTCTGTGATATTGTGATCTATAATAATACATATGTACATGTGTGTATATATATATATATATGTATTTAGTCTTTGTCCAGTTTTATGACACAGAGCTCCTAAAACTCTTGGAATCTCCAGAATGAAAAGAGTGTCTTTTGTATGCTAATGAGAAGACTGGGGGCTGGTGGCCCCTAGATAGCCTCAGGGTGGGGGCTGGTCAACAGAAAGACCAAGGCAGGCTTACAGGGTTGGCACTTTCAGCCCCTCCTCTCAGCCTCCAAGGAGAGGAGAGGAGCTGAAGGTTGAGTTGATCACCAATGGCCAATGATGTCATCAGTCATGCCTATGTAAGGAAGCCTCCTTACAAACACTGAAGACACATGCACAGGTATGTTTATCGCAGCACTATTTACAATGCAAAGACTTGGAACCAACCCAAATGCCCATCAGTGATTGACTGGATAAACAAAATGTGGGACATATACACCATGGAGTACTACGCAGCCAAACAAAAGAATGAGATCATGTCCTTTGCAGAGACATGGATGAAGCTGGATGCCATCATTCTCAGCAAACTAACACAGGAACAGAAAATTAAACTGTTCTCACTCGTTAAGTGGGAGTTGAACAATGAGAACACATGGCCACAGGGAGGGGACACACTGGGGCCTGTCGGGGGATGGGGGCAAGGGGAGGCAGAGCATTAGGACAAATACCTAATGCATGCAGGGCTTAAAACCTAGATGACAGGCTGATAAGTGCAGCAAACCACCATGGCACACGTATACCTATGTAACAAACCTACACATTCTGCACATGTATCTTGGAACTTAAAGTAAAATTAAAACAAACAAACAAACAAAAAAAGAACAGGACGGGGTTCAGATTGCTGCCAGACAGCTGAACCTTTACCTGGAGCACCTAGAGAGGGCACGGAAGCTCAGCATTCCTTCCCACATGGTTTGCCCTGTGCATCTCTTCATTGCCCATCTGCACTCGTTGTAATATCCTTTATACTAAATGGCTACATGTAAGTACGTAAGTAAAGTGTTTCCCAGAGTTTGTGAGTTGCTTTAGCAAATTAATCAAACCTGAAAAGAGAGTCATGGTAACCCCTGATTTATAGCTGATTGGTCAGAAGTATAGGTGACAACTTACTACTTGTGATTGGCATCTGAAGGGGGAGGGTCAGTCTTGTGGAACTGAGCCCTCAACCCATGGGGTCTGATGCTATTTCCAGGTAGATAGTGTCAGAATTGAACTGAATTATAGGATTCCCAACTGAAGAATTGCCTGTTGTATAGAGGAAAAAACCCACACATCTGACGTTGAAGGGGCTGTGTTAAGTGGTATGTGACACTAAGAAAACACTTTGGTTCTTTCCAGTCTCTTACAGCTTCCTGCCATAATTTAAACTCCACAAGGGGCTTCATCTGTTTCATTCACTCTTGTATCCTCAATGCTAAGCACCATTCTAAGAACAGTGCCTAACACAAACTGGGCGCTCAATAAATATGTATTAAATTGGCAAATAAAGAATAAAAGCACCTAGCCCTGTGCCTTGCAAAAGTAGCTGCCATGAATGTAACCATGGTAAATATATAAATTTTAGCCAGCAACATCCAGTCCATAAAATGTCACATTTCTTTATTTCTCGAGATTAAGTTTAATCAGCTCTGGGCCCCTTCTGCTGGACCAGTAGGAAACTCAATCTCAGTCTTGGAGGGGACTCTCTAACCCTCTCTAGCATCATGCATAAAACCCCAGGAGGTGAATGCAGCTTAGAATATTCAGAAAAAGGATCTTTGGTTTTCAGACGATAACCATCACTGCTGATAAATGCTGTGTCCCCCAAAACATACACACCACTCCTACAGAATACTGTCAGTGGAGTCCCACACAGACATCCCCTCTAAAGTTCAGCCACTTCCTGGGGCGCTAGCAAAGAGGGATCAGACCCATTTTATCAGCAAAAAAAAATGCAAAAGCCAATTTTCTTTGCCAGCTATAAGGTCGCTCTCCATCCTCCCTCTATTCTGTCTGCTCCCACCTCCACCTCCCAAAAATGCTCCTCTCCATCCCTCCAGCACAATACCCTTCAAACGACTTTAGATTTTCCAAATTTTAAGCTTGGAAAATCTTGCCTTTGGCCCTACCACACACAAGCTGCTGTAAAATGCTAAATGAGGCATTTAAACAGACTTGTTGAAATTCAACCAGGCAAATTCAAAGTCTCGGTTTCCTTCTTTGCATGGCAGGGGAAATACATCAGGGAGAACAAAATACACAGTGATACCCAATAAATTACCTGCCACTTTAGAATTAGTCTTTGTGTGTGTGTGTGTCTCAGCATTCAACACGGTGCCTGGTCCGTAGGTGTGAGTAAATGTTGATAGAATTCATGACACTCGTGTCCATGAAACAATGGACACATTAGAGACCATTTAGTAAATTTGTTTTAGGTGAATTTATTCACAATTCATGCAAATAAATTGAATTTACCTAAAACAAACTTACCAAATGGTCTTTAAAGTGGACATCTCCCTAGAGATGGTTTGCACTTCTAGGTCCTCTCTCCACCCTTCTTCACTGTTGCAGGGCTCCACGAGGATGACTTCTGCCTTCTGGTGGGGTTTGCTGCCTGGGATACACTAGCAGAGTATCTCAGGGAGGGAGGAGAGGAACATCAAGGTATGAATTCTCTCCACTCTTGGTCAGTTGTAATGGTGTCACCAACTACTGACTGTGTTCCTTGTTTCAAGGAGTGTTTGTGATGGACTGAATGTTTGTGTCTTCTCAAATTTATTTGTTGAAATTCTTACCCCCAATGTGATAATGTTAGGAGGGTGGGGCCTTGGAGAGGGGATTAGGTCATGAGGGTGGAGCCCTCATCAATGAGATTAGTGCCCTCGTAAGAAGAGGCCAGAGGATGCAGACACAGGAGGTCAGTAGTCTGCAACCTGGAAGAGGGCCCTCACCAGAATCTGGCAATGCTGGAACTCTGTTCTTAGACTTCCAGCCCCCAGAACTGGGAAGAATGAATTTCTGTTGTTCAGAAGAAACCCAGGCCATGGCGTTTTGTTATAGCAGCCCAAGACAACTTTCATTCAGGGAAGCAGAACCACTAATGTGGGTGAGTGTGTGTGAACGCATACCTATAGGTATGGCTTTGCGCAGGGATTTGACCAAAAGCACTCATGGGCGGAGGTGACATTAGGCAGTGTCCCATGCTCCAGGCTCATGGGGCAGACGGTCAGGGAGGGAAGCTGGATGTAAAGTCAGGGAAAGCAGGGACAAGTTGGTGCCTACAAGGAGGAGCTGCAGCCCACGGGATGGATGGAAACCCGTGTCAACTCTTGTTGCCTCTGACCATGTCCATGAGGGTGGCCTGCAGTGACTGGACCCTTCATCACTGACATGAACATACACCCAGTCTAAGAGTCAGGAAAGCTGAAAGGAGACGCCAGGGGAAGAGGAAACAGCAACAGAGCAGGCCGAGGAGGGGAATCAGCAGATAGGGACCATGTGTGAGCCACAAAAGGGCTGCAGCTTCACGCCCATTCCTCCAAATCCCACACAAGAGTTTCTCTGTACCCTTCCCCAGCCACACCACAGAGAAGAGGATTCCAGGAAGTATGGTTCAGCCTGACCACATGGACACCTGCAAAGCCAGCACCTCCCTCAAGGAAAGCTCCCAGCTCCCAGCTCCCAGCTCCCAGCCCTGCCAGAGCACTTCCTCTCCTCCCAGTCAGCTCACAGGCTTGCAGGACCTCCCTCAGTCAGTCAGCTCCTCTCCCTTTCCTCCTTCTAGTCAAGGAATGAATGCCAGCGTCCTCTTGTCACCAGCCCCAGAGCACTGCATGGTCCCTGGTGGTCTCCCAGCACACTGCCCACACCGTTTTTGTATACCCTCCTCAAATTACCCAGGTGGGCTGCGCCATCTATTTCCTGCTGGGATCCTGATGAAGGGTACACCTACCCTTGGTGCATAGGAACAAACAGAATGTGAATTGGTGAGTTTATTTATGGCTTTTCCCTGCTGGAAATATATTTGTTTAAAAATATTAACTGAACAACTATAATTTGAGCACCTATCTGTGCCAAATAAACATGCTAGGGATGCAGAGGTGAACAAAAGGCACAAACTCTCTACTCTAGTGGATCTTGCAGTCTAGAAGAGATTGATAATAAACATATCTGCTTCCTTCAGCAAAATGTTATAGACACATAAACTTGTGATAGTCATTAAATGTCTAGAATCTTCTGAGGAAGCATTAATGGTGACTTATAAAATATAGTTATTATAATGCTGCATCTCCAAAGATATAGTTTATGTTGTCTCTCTTTTAAGAATATACCCCTGAATAAAAGAAAAAGGATCTTATAATGAACACATGCCAAGTGACTGGTAGTGTACTAGGCTTTCTATAGATCATAAGATATCTCATTTAATTCTCACACAATGCCACAAGATTAGTGAATAGAAAATATTATCACCACTAAGTAAATGGGGAAACTGAGGCTGGGAGAGGTAATATGACCAGCCTAAGGTCACACAACTGATAAGGGAAGAAGGTAGGATTTTTATTTTGGGTTTTGGCTCCATATGTGTGAAGAATTGTGCTAAATGTTTTATTTTAAAAAAATTACAACAAGCCTAATAAAGTAGGCTTTATGACTGTTCCTCCTCTTAAACAAGAAGTAATTTCAGTGTAGAGAAGACACAAAAATATTAAACAGAGGAGTCAGGAACCGAACCCAACTCAGCCTGATCCTTCTTCCTACACCGCAGGCAGAACCCATAAAACACAATTGGCAAGGCATTTGTTAAGGCTGCGTTTCAATCCTGAATATCTTTCTCCATAAATACAGAGAGAGATCTACATATCTATAGAGATATAGCCCCACATATTCATTATATTCTATTCAACACATAACACAGATATTCCATCTAATGCTTCAAGCTGTTCTACTCCTAGCATTGAATTATTTGCCTCTCCCAACCTCCAATAACCAAGTTTGGGGAGAAAAGCTAGCTGCCACATAAGTCTTGATGAGAATAAAGTCTCTTTATTACTATTATTATTCCCCTAATGGTCTGTGCAGTATTGTACATAACTTTTTAGTCCTTCATAAAATCCCGTTGATAAACATTTGACAACTTGTTACAATTTTAAAACTTTCATTGCCAGATCTGTGCCGGCACCACTGGAATCTAACAATGTGATATGAAGGCAGTCACGGTAGCTTTCTGTGATGCTATAAAGAATTTTGCAGCCTCTCTCAGCACCTAATTTATGACATGTGCACTGATGAACGATCAAGATTCACTATTTGCCATTATAAGAAACAGGCCTACCAATTCATAATTTTCAGGAAAGCTGGTTTTAACAGCCCTATTAGTTTTACAATTTCGACTTTTGTAAGCTTCGATTTGTTATGTTTAAGTTATTTGCTCTGAGGAATTTGAGTGCTCTTACTGGGGTCTTAAGGTCTATTTTTCCAAACAGAGTTTGCAGAGAAAGACAATGGCGGTGCTGGAAGTTCAATTAAGATAAACTATGAAAGGCAAAGGAAAAAGCTGTGGATGTCCAGTCCAGTCGAAAATACACAGAGTCTTTTCACCCCTTTCTGTTTTATTAAAATACATATATAATAAAGCAGATGACTTGTATTATCGTCTATAGGCTACACTACAGTTTTCAGACTTTTACTAAACCAGATCCTAGTGATCCCTTTGTCTATTGAGGGATGGTTGAAATGTCAAAATGAGTAAGACATCTATAGCGAAAAGGCACATTTAGTTCTGTGCCATATCCTTCCAAATGCACAGGCTTAAACATAGATTATGATATGTGCCTGAAAGTTATTAATATATACATAGTCTTTTCATATTCATTCATTCATGAAACAAATAACTTCTAAGCACAACCACAACCTTCAGACCAAATTCAAGCTCTCAGCCCGTTTTTGTACGGCTCATAAGTTAAGAAGGGTTTTTACATTTTTTAAACCAAAAGAACAATATCCCCTGACATGTGAAAATTATATGAAATTCAAATTTATGGTGTTCATAAATAAAGTTTTATTGGAATTCGGCTGTGCGCGTTTGTTTATGTATTGTCCGTGGCTGTTTCACGCAACAGTGTCAGAACTCAGTAGGGTGGACAGAACCGTATGGCCCGTAAAGACTACAATATTTACCATCTGGCCCTGATCTATTATATGCCAGGTACTGGAGATGGAAGAAATAAGAAAACAATGGAAAACAAAACAGAACAAGCTCTGGCCTCATTCAGGGCAGCAGTAAATATATCAAATGATTATAAGTACTGTGGAGAAAAGTAACTCAGGGGGAGAGGGAGGGACTACTATTTCATAGTGAGTGGCTGCGAAGTCCTGCTCAATACGTGTGCAGAGCACTCATGGAAGTGGGAGAAGAAGCCCTGTGGGTAGCTGGGAGTACGGCAAACGAGGAAGAAAGCAAGTGCGAAGGCCCTGGGGAGACAAGTGTGGCTAAGCAGGAGGGAGAAGGAGATGGAGGGAGACGACGTTGGCAGGGTCATTGGTAGCCAAAGCACATGGGCTGTGGGAGGTTTGAGCATTCGCTCCGGGGGACATGGAAGCCATCCAAGAGTTTGAGAAGAGAAAGGATGTGAACTGCAAACAGACTGTGTCAGAGCAAAAAGGCTGAAAGCAGGAGACTGTTAAGATGCCACTGCAATAATTCAAGTGTCTTGAACAAGGCTGGTAGCAGTGAAGGATGCATGAGTGTGGTCTACAGAAAAGGAAAAAGAAAGCTATCAAAATAGGTACTATTTACGACCGAGAAGAATGACAATTGCCTCAGTAACCATCTCACTTGTTTCACTAAGTAAAATATATACTTTTTGTTTCATGAAGTAGCACTGTCCAAATGCAGGGAGGCTAATGTGGTAATAGCATCAAAATTTAAAAAAGCATCCAATTCTTCGTCTGGGAATTTACCCTAAGGTTACCACTAAAGATGCATGCAATATTATTCACCCCACTATGTAGAACATCGAAAACTTGGAAACAGCCTCAATGTCCATCCACAGGGGATGGAGTCAGAGCATACTATGTGCCCATCAATGAGAAGACAGGAAGGAGAAAATGGAAGGATCTAGATTCTGGAAGTTTCTCTGAAGTAGAAGACCAGGTGAAATGAGCATAAGAGAAGGAGGGTTCTGGAAGGATCAGAGGTTGCTTATAAAAGATGCCTCTGAGCTTCCAAAAATGGGGTTGTCTTGATGTTGAATAGGTCCAGAGCCAGTTCTTAGGAATTACATGGAGGAGAAGCAATCCTCAGAAACTGGAAACTCAAAGCAGCTGAAGGGAATTGTAACAGGTCTCTCAACCCTATACAATCTAACAGCCTCTTTTATAATATAACACCCTTTTAGTCACCCTGAAATGAAATAATACAAATTTTCTACCTCTAAAATACAGGTAGAATATTACAAATTTTTGTATGAATAATATAAATTTTTTTAAAAAACTCACCATGAAGCTCCAATTCTAGTACAAAGAGGATAATATATATATATAATTTGTAATAATTAATATGTATTTAATATGTCTTGGGTACAACTATATTAGAAGACCTAATGGAATATTCTCTGTGCATACTCATGTAAAATCCCCTGAACTCAATAGTCTCAATACAGAAAAATAAGGTGTGTTGAACAGGTGACTCAAATACCAGGGTAGCATTGCCATCGGGGACATGAATTTTTTTCAATGATGAGAAAGCCCTTGGTGAATTTCCAGACAAAATATAATACAATTATCCTTCAATTTATGTGGAGTGTATTAAAGTTACACAAAGAATACTTTGTGCTACATATAAAATAGAATTTGGGTTCTAGGTCCAAATAATTATAATAAGGTTTTTTTAACTAGCTGACTTTCCAACAGGATGCTAGGAAGAAATGCCAGGATGTGAAACAATCCTTTGTTACGTTATATTCCCTGTATCCCATGGCAGGATAGTGAGTAGCCCTGGCCCTCACTCACTAATTCAACATAGATGTCAAAATCTCTGAGAGTGTTGCTCTGACCTGGAGGAAGAAAGAATCTTGTGATCCAGGAGCCAAAGTCTTCAACAAATGAGGAAGGTGATCAGAAAGAAGGTAGATAACCACAGAAAAAGGATTAGTGGTGTGCTGGGAAATGTTAAATAATTCGCTCTGATTTGTAGCACTGGCCAATTTTCATGGTGTAAATACTCCCACCATGGCCAATTTCAAGCTACCAACATGATGTAATTGGATGCAGAACACAAAAAAGAAGTGCTCAACTAGCTCTCCAAAGCCAGCACAAGCCATCTCCAGCAAACCACAGGGATGGGTAGAGATGGGTATAGGCAAAAGGCATGGACCTCATGAATAGAAATTTTACATGAAGGTGCAGAAGAAATAATCTGAAACATGCATCAGTGATGAAGATATCACCAATGGTTTTTCTGCATTAATTCATTTAAGATTATGAACTCCAGCTCCATCCATGTTGCTGCAAAAGACATGATTCATTCTTTTTTAAGGCTGCATAGTATTCCATGGTGTATATGTATTACATTTTCTTTATCCAATCCACCACTGATGGGCACCTAGGTGGATTCCATGTCTTTGCTATTGTGAACAGTATCACGATGAACATACAAGTGCATGTGTCTTTTTGGTAGAACAATTTATTTTCCTTTGGGTATATACCCAGTAATGGGATGGCTGGATCAAACGGTAGCTCCATGTGGGTAAGAATTTAGCAGAGTTTGTTTACCAGGAAACAGAATTCTGAAAGAAGAAGAAAAAAAAGGGGATATGTCCTGGAGAGAAGGTAGCAAAGAGAGGCTAGGTAAGGAAATCTCCAGATTTCTGGGTGTGACCGAGGTGAGAGAGAGCCTTTCCCCACTCTAAACCAAATCTGATAGCCATTGAGGAGGCAGTACTTTAGCGAATTCATTTGGCACACAGTCATCAAATTATTATAATTTAGCTTCAGCAACTACAGTAGCTGCTCAAAAAAGACATTACTACAGTAGAGCTCTGTGAAATATTTTGCACATACAGCAAATGCGGCAGATTTTGCCACTTCATTGACTTTCTAAAACTGAAAGATCTCCCCCTTTGTCTCGCATAGTTTCACTAATTGCATCATTAGCAGAAGGCCATTTGACCAACATGGAGGAGATAAAAACTACTTTTTCTACATCTTAAGAGGAAACTCAAGTTAAAATAGAAAAATGATCATGCCTGTGTGGTACAGAACCCATAGAAGATAAGATAGTTAAGTGATTACAGAGATGTCGTCTTAAAAAAATCAAAATAATTGACTTATTTCATGTACAATTGGTATAACTGTTTGATCAACCTCAGTTTCTCAATCTTCATAACATGGACAGTCTTTGATGAAGACAGAGAAGCAGGATAAATGCAAAATCTTGGCACAAGAAGAAAGGGTCTCAAGGTAAAAGGATGGAAATGAGAGAGCAAATAAAGACAAAGTCCTCGAGAGTGGATAACATAGAAGTGCAAACCTGTGTTCTCTACCAGAGGTGGATGGCCTCTGGAGGCAGGATCTGCTGAGAGTCAATGGTGATGGGTGGGTGTTGGGTCTGAGCACAGTAACAAATGTTAATGTCTTTGAAAAGGGCACATGCTATCAACTAATGCACCATAAGACTGCTAGATCTTCAGTCTACCACTGTATTAGTCCATTTTCATGATCTATGAAGAAATACCCAAGACTGGGTAATTAATAAAGAAAAAGAGGTTTAATAGACTCATGGTTCCACATAGCTGGAGAGGCCTCACAATCATGGTGGAAGGCGAAGGTGGAGCAAAGGCACGTCTTACCTGGTGGCAGGCAAGAGAGCTGTGCAGGGGAACTGCCCTTCATAAAAGCAGCAGATCTCGTGAGTCTTATTCACTATCATGAGAATAGCACAGGAAAAACCCACCCCCATGATTCAATGACCTCCTACCAGGTCCCTCCCATGACACGTGGGGATTATGGGAATTACAATTCAAGATGAGATTTGGGTGGGGACATAGCCAAATCATATCAACCACACTATGGGGAAAAAAGAGTAAACTATGTGGCAAAAAAAAAAAAAAAAAAAAAAAAAAAAACTTGTCTGGAAGACAGTATACCTATGTTATAATTAAAAGTACCTATTAATTTATCCTAAGGTTACTGTTAAAGATGTGTTCAGTATTATTCAGCACACTATGCAGAACATCAAAAATTTGTGAATGTCCATCCATAGGGAAAGAGTTCATAGCACACTATTCAGCCACATAAGAAGACAGAAAAGGAGAAAGTGGAATGGTCAAACAATGAGCTGGCTGAATTCTGTTCCAGTCAGTGCTATTAGTGTCACTTGATGTTTGGAAATATGACTCAACCAATGCCAGTCAACTTTATGAGCAAGTTACAATGGGGATTCAGCTATAAAGAGTCATGGCCAGCCACATAGCAAGAAGGCACTTGAAGTGGAACTTTAGCAGTTTGTATGTTCAGAACACAGACTTTGGTGTCAGATCTGGGCTTGAATTCCAGCATCCCATAACACCTCACAGTGTGATATGTGAATTCACTAGACAAGTGAATTAAGCTCTCTTAGCCTCATTTTTCTCATCTGTAAAATGGGGATAAAATAGCAAAGACATTGTAGGACTGATATAAGGATTAAATCAGACAATGCATTGAAGTGGTTAACACAGTGACTGACAACTATTAAGTCTGCAAAAAATGTTAGCTGCTAACAACAATTATGATATGAACAAGATTGTCATAAATGTTTATGCCATGCATGAATCAAATATGAAACAACAGCCATGAAGGACAGGAAGTGGATTAATAAACCAGGGGCCTATAAATAATTCTGTTCACTTATTTGGTTCAGGTAAACTTTATCTGTGCCTGAAGTAAATTTGTTCCAAAAATGTAAAATGAGTGCTTACTATGTCCCAGTCAGTGACCTCAGTGCTGAGGATACAGCGGCAAATTAAACAGACTAAAATCCTTGCTGTCCAGCACCTTATATTCCACTGGGGAGAGACCAACAATAAATAAATGAAGGGTGAACTTCCTGTCTCTTCTTGAGCTCTGACATCCATCTTCTCATGCCCGCAGGGACTGGAGCTCCTGTTTCTCAGGTCTTCAGACTCCCAGACTTACATCAGTACCCCCATCCCACACCTTGTCAGTCCTGTAGCCTCAGACTGAGAGTTACAGCATTGAAGCCTGGGGTTCTCAGGCCTTTGAACTCACAGTGAATTACACCACTGGCTTTCCTGGGTCTCCAGCTTGCAGACAGCAGATCACAGGACTTCTTGGCCTCGTAAGCAAGTGAGCCAACTCCCAAAATAAATCTCCTCATATTCATATATATATATATATATATATATATATATATATATATATATGATTGGTTCTGTTTTTATACAGACCTTAACTAATACAGCTGGAACTTTCTAGAAATGCCAACTCGGGCTTCCCTCCAGTCCTAATAGATCAGGATCAACTCGAGCTTCCCTCCAGTTCTAATGGATCAGCAACTCCGGGGATTGGAACTTTCTAGAAATGCCAACTCGGGCTTCCCTCCAGTCCTAATGGATCAGAAACTCCAGGGATTGGAACTTTCTAGAAATGCCAACTCGGGCTTCCCTCCAGTCCTAATGGATCAGAAACTCCGGGGTTGGAACTTTCTAGAAATACCAACTCAGGCTTCCCTCCAGCTCTAATGGGTCAGAAACTCAGGGGCCTGGAACTTTCTAGAAATGCCAACTCGTGCTTCCTTCTAGTCCTAATGGATCAGAAGAAACTCAGGGGGCTGGAACTTTCTAGAAATGCCAACTCAGGCTTCCCTCCAGCTCTAATGGATCAGAAAATCAGGGGGGTTGGAACTTTCTAGAAATGCCAACTTGGGCTTCCCTCCAGTCCTAATGGGTCAGAAACTCAGGGGGTGGGCCCCACCAATCTGGAGTCTAACAAGCCCTCCAGGTGAATCTCACACAAGTAAGTTTGAGAATCACTGAGAATTTACATTTCTAACAAGTTTCCAGGTGCTGCTGATGACACAGGTATAGAGACCATACACTTAGAAGTATAGTCTATATATGATGTATACGATATATACTACATGTAGAAGTATATGATATAAAACAAAGAAAACAAAGATAAAACAAGGAAAACAAAGAAAAGAATAGATATGTTGGGCATCATAAGAAGTATATGATATATATACTTCTATATATAGTATATATCATATACACCATATATAGACTATATTTCTATAATAGTGTTGTAGTATATATAGTAGTATATCATATACTTCTATATATGATATAGATAATAAAGTATACTTCTATATATAATACTACATATTATATACTTCTATATAATATTAGTTTTAGTATACATAGAAGTAGGCATGTGGGTAAATTCTGCCAGAGGTGGATATATCATACATATATCAAATATATTATACATATAGTATGTATAATATATCGATATTATTATATACAGAAGTATATAACATAGTAATGAGTTCACATGAGATCTGGTTGTTAAAAAGAGCCTGTGGCCTCCCTCTTCTCTCTTTTGCTCCCTCTCTCACCATGTGACATGCCAGCTCCCATCTGCCTTTCACCATGAGTAAAAGCTTCCTGAGACCTCACAAGAAGCAGATGCAGGATCCAAGCGTCTTGTACAGTCTGCAGAATTGTGAGCCAAATCAACATCTTTTCTTTAAAAATTACCCAGCTTTGGGTATTCCTTTATTGCAATGCAAAATGAACTAACACAGGTACATTATTATTCAGAGTGCTTTTTTATAATAAATGGCAAGAACATAAGTCCAAGCAAGCCTAACTAAAAGAAAAGAAAAAAGAAAAAGAAGTAGATTGGCTTATTTATCTGGGGAAGCCTGGTTTCAGGTACAACAGAATCCAAGTGCTCTAACTGTGTCATCAGGAATCCCTTTCTCTCAGTCTCTCCTCTACTTTCCTCTGTGTTACATTCACTTTTCCATTAGGAGGCAAAAAAACCAGGAGCAACTCCAGGATTACATTCATCCTGTGAAGGAACCCCAGAAGGAAGAGCAATCTCTTCACCGCTAGTCATAGCAAGAACCCAGGACTGAGTCTCTTTGTTCCAGCTTGGGTTACATGGGCAACTGGAAACCTATCTCAGTTGCCACGGAGATGTGGTGCATTGAGGTGCCAAGTCTGGTTCACGTGCCCACCTGGGAGCTGGAGGTGGGAACAGCTCTGTATCAAACACATATTCTGAGAGAGTATAGAGTAATTGAGTTTCTAGCAGAAAACATGGCCACAAAAAATCCAGATTTCCCAGTCTTGCTTACAGTTGGGTGGGACTGCATGATTAAAAGATGTGTGAATAAAAGTGATCATGTACAACTTGTATATTTTGCCCTTAAAAGGAAGAGAGTTCTGACCTCTTTCTCCCTTCCCGCTGGCTGGAATGCAAACCACAATGGCAGCAATCCCGGGTCATGAAGGCAAAGGCAACATCATAGGGATAGAAAGAAATGAGATAGCAGCATCCAGGATTCCTAACAGAGTTTCAGAGCAGAGCTGCCAAATCAGTTGGACCTTTATTTCTGTGAGACTAAAATAAAATTATATTGTTTTTAAGTCACCGTTTTGGGGGTCTGTGCACAGCATACCATAATCCTAGCTTATACAGAGTTTGAGCTTTATTATCACAAGGGAGATGGGAAAAAAGAGCCAATGATGATGATTATCATCACCACACAATGGAATTGGGGTTTTTTGTTGTTGTTTGTTTGTTTTAGTTTTTTGTTTGTTTGTTTTTTGAGGCAGAATCTCGCTCTGTCCCCAGGCTGGAGTGCAGTGGTGCGATCTCAGCTCACTGCAACCTCCGACTCCCAGGTTCAAGCAATTCTCCTGCCTCAGCCTCCCGAGTAGCTGGGATTACAGGCATGCACCACCACACCCAGCTAATTTTTATATTTTTAGAAGAGACAGGGTTTCACCATGTTGGCCAGGCTGGTCTTGAACTCCTGACCTCAAATGATTCACCCACCACGGCCTCCCAAAGTGCTGGGATTACAGGTGTGAGCCACCGCACTTAGCCACAATGGAATTATTCCTATGAGACTTTAACACTCACTGGTGTGGGTTTTTTGTTTTTTTTTTTTTTTTTAGAAACTTCACAGTTCTGCTAGAACTCTGTTCTACCTAAGATCTATTGCACTGATTTGCTCAAACAAAGCTTTGAGCCTTTACATTTACAAATGTAACCCAACCTTGCTTAATCTTGGCATTGTGTCTTCACTACTGAACTCCGTGGTGGCATTTGTTGAGCCCTTCTGAGATCTGAAAGACGTCACCAGATCATTGAGTTAAACAGAGCTGACGTAGCTGGAGCAGAACCCGAGATCCCGCAAGGATAGAGACGGGGCAAATTACAAATCTTATCATCATATCATCTCCCGAAAGATCCCATTTAAAGGCAAGAATCAAAGTTCTTGCTGCTCTGACAAGAAGGAAAAATGCACACAGACCACAAACAAATGTATCCTGTCTAGTGTGTAAGGAGACAAAGATGGTTCTCACACACAGAAGAGGAAAATAATATCTCTATTATCTTTAGTATGGATAAAACTGCCCTTTCTCTAACATTTTATCATTCCAGTTTGTTTCTTCATACAAGCAAAAGAAGAATATATTTTTATAATATGATTTAATATTATAAACTTTTAATTATATATTATGTAAAATATCATTATAATAGGAACGATAACAACTAAACTTAATTAAGTGCCCAATATGTGCCTTAAATCTATTTTTCTCACTATAGTCTCAAATCACTTTATCAGGTGGGTATAATTGATAGTATGTTATGGATAAGGAGACTGACCCAGTGTATTAGTCCGTTTTCACACTGCTGTAAAGATATACCCAAGACTGAGTAATTTATAAAAGAAAGAGGTTTAACTGACTCACAGTTCCACAGGGCTGGGGAGGCCTCAGGGAACTTACAATCAAGGCAGAAAGAGAAGCAGGCGCATCTTACATGGCAGCAGGCAAGAGAGAGAGTGAGCAAGAGCAGGGAAAACTGCCTCATAAACCCATCAGATCTCATGAGAACTCACTCACTATCACAAGAACAGCATGGGGGAACCTCCCCGTGATCTAATCACCTCCCTCCCTCAACACGTGGGGATTACAGGTCCCCCCACTCCACACATGGGGATTACAATTTGAGATGAAATTTGGGTGGGGACACAGAGCCAAACCATATCACCCAGGAAGAAGATAAATAACTGGCCAAAGTCACTCAGCCAGGGAGTGGCAGGTCCAGAAATCAAAGGTAGGCAGTCAAATTCTAGAGCCTGCCTCCTAAAACATGATTCTATTTGACTGTTAATCACTTGTGGTGGACATCAAGATGGGCCACCTAGATCTACCTTCAAAGAACTTGTTGCCCAGCTACGGGAGTAGGGTCAGCAGACAGGCAGGTTTATCTCCTTCAGGGTCTGAACATGCAAAAAGACACTGCCCCAAGGTCATTTGAGCCTTGGGTTTTTGTATAATAATACATTCAATAAATAATTTTTTTTTTACTATATTCCAAGCACCTTCCTAGGAAAGAACACAGTAGACAGCGTCCCTGCCCTCAGGGTTCTGAAGGCATTTCTTGGAGTAAGGTCAGTGGTTCTCAATCTTGATTGTTCATGAGACTCACCCAAGAATTGATTTGTGTTTTTATTCATTTATTTTAACCATACTCAGGTCCCACTGCAATTCAGTTGAATAAGAAAGAAGGAGAAGCTGTGAACTGTAGGTCTAAGGACTTCTCAAACTTTTTCATGTACATGGAGTCACCCTGGGCTCTTATCAAAATGTAGATTCTGATTCAGTAGGTCTGGGGAGCTGCTGCTGCTGCTGGTTCCAAACTACGCTGGATTAAAAAGAGGCAAAGAAGCAGAAGATAAGCACAGGTAAGGAGGTATAGAGCCGCCCACACATGACATTCAATTATTTGATGTTTTTGCATAACAGACACAGACTCTATACAGGAGGAGGTTATCAGATTTAGAGAAACTTCTCAACTGGGCAAGGTGGCTCAAGCCTATAACTCCAACGCTCCAAGAGGCTTGACTGGTGGATTGCTTGAGTCCAGGAGTTTGAGACCAGCCTGGGAAACATAGCCAGACCCCATTGCTACAAAAAATAAAAACTTAGCTGGGTGTGGTGGTGCACACCTGTAGTCCTAGCTACTTGAGAGGCTAAGGCAAGAGGATCACTTGAGCCTGAGAGGTTGAGACTGCAATGAGCAGTGATCACGCCAATGCAAACCAGCCAGGGTTAGCAAGGCCTTGTCTCAAAAAAGAAAAAAAGAAAAGAAACTACTCAATACTCTATCACTGTTGTTTCTTAAAGGATAAAAACAGGCATACACACACACAAAAGAACAATATAGAACACAAAGTCATTTCTCCTTATACATTTAAATGTTTAAATAAAGCTTTGTATGACTTTTTGCATTTAGATGTTAATAATAAAGACTGTGTGAGCACGCGTGTGTGGCAATTCTGATGTATCAAGACTTTTCTTCTAGTCTAAACACAGTCATCTTCACAAGTAACTTTGACAATACACTTTCATTTTGCCAGGGTTGCCTGGGATGAAGTTTGCTCAGCCATTAAAAGGTGGGAAAGTCTCCTGCTGCTGTGTATATGAGAGAAAGCCACTGTTAACGTCATGTGTCAGCTACCCATCAATTGAGGCAGAGGAAGCAATTGGTTCATCAATGGGTTGGTAAGAAGCCCTCCAAACCTTAATTATCTGAGTGCCCCCAGTTTCACTGGGCTTGTCACTGACTCCTTACAAGCTCAGAGGCAGACGAAAAGACAAACAGCACATCACCAACTGGTTAATTAGCAGTGAACACAAAGCAACCCAAATTACAAGCTCGAGAAAAGATGCCACAGAGTTCCTTTTCATACACTGGATTCAAACATCACGGGCAAGGGGAAATGGCGAGTTTTTCATGTTCCAAAAGTATCTCAACTGCCCCCTGGGCTCTGCTTCAGAAATCAGGAAGCCAAATAATTCTTTTCTTCCCCAAAGAATTACAGAGGACCTACTGCATCCTGATCCCAAGGCTACGAAGGGGAATACAATGTGGCTGACTGAGTCATTCTTTCATGTATTCCTTCAACAAAGATATATTGTGGTCTCCTAATTCCTACTACATCCAAGTGCTAAGCTAGACACCAGGCACACGGTTATAAAAAATAAAGTCATGTGGCCAGGCACAGTGGTTCATGCCTGCAATCCCAGCACTTTGGGAGGCCGAGGCGGGTGGATCATCTGAGGTCAGAAGTTCGAGACCAGCCTGGCCAACATGGTGAAACCTCATCTGTACTAAAAATACAAAAATTAGTTGGGCATGGTGGTGCATGCCTGTAATCCCAGCTATTCGGGTGGCTAAGGCAGAAGAATCGCTTAACTCTGGGAGGCAGAGGTTGCAGTGAGCCAAGATTGTGCCATTGCACTCCGGCCTGGGCGACAGCATGAGATTCTATTTCAAAAATAAATAAATAAATATTAAAAAAATAAAAATAAAGGCAGGTTTTTGACACATGCTACAGCATGGATGAATCTTGAGGAGATTATGCTAAGTGAAATAAGCCAGACACTGAAAGACAAATAGTGTATGATTCCACCTATACAAGACACCTAGCATAGTCAAATTTGGAGAGACAGAGAATTGAATGATGGTTGTCAGCCGGTGGGGGGGGAGGGGAAGGCAAAATTACTGTTTAGTGATTATGGAGTTTTCATTTGGGAAGATGAAAAGTCTGAAGATATAGTGATGATAACAGCATAAAAACGTGAATATACTTAATGCCACTGAAGCATACACTCAAAAAGTATTAAAGTGGTACATTTTATGTTCTGGATATTTTACCGCACTTTAAAACAATTTTTTTAAAGACAGAAAACAAAGGCATGATTCCTGTCCTCAGAGAAATTACATTCTAGTGGGAAGGTAGACATGAAATAAACTGAGAAATCAGCACATAACTAACACTGCATGGTACAATTGCTATAAAGAAAGGAAGGTCCCTCTCATTAGAATCAATGTTGCTAATCTATCTAAATACAAAAATAACCACCATATTATTTGCTTTATTTCATTTACAAATGGGTCCCTTTACATATTGACCTCTTGATTATGTTGAAGGTTTATAGATAAATCGTTCACTACCTAACTAAGAGGCCTACAGGCAGAGAATTTTCAAGATAAAGTGTTATGGGGTAGTGCCAATTGAAGATCAATCAGAAATTACAGTAAGCATCTTGGTAATTACAACAAAAGCTAATGGAAAAAATGATTTAACTCATAAAAGTTTACTATATACCCAGTCTTACACACACATATACCTATAAAATGATGTAATGAAAAAAATCCATATGAGGCTGCATGGTTTGCATATTTAATAGACACAGTTATTGCTTGTGAGCATAATATTCCATATTTAGTTGTCTAATATTCCCTCTCCTGCTGATTATTTGAGCATTGCTGTTTTTCAAAAAGTAAAAACAGCATGTCACTTCAATCTCACTGCTATTGCACAAAGGATTTAAACTTTTGTGCCTTTGTTTAAAAAAAAATTCTTAGCTAAAGCTTCTCATTAAAATGTAGAGAACATAAGCATCCTCAAATTTAACCTGGAACTTGCATTGAAAAAAAAAAAAACAACCTACACAAAGCCTTTGGATTGAACACTGTGCTTTTATCCTCTGACAATGTGGCAAACTTTCAGCATTTCCGGGAATATTTTCCAACTCCTTTAAGCACCTGAAGGGTTTCTTGCATGTCGGATTGGTTGGCAAGGAAGATGTGAGTAAAGAGAAAATAGCAGAAGAAGGAAAAAAGAGAAATGATATCCTTTAGATTCACCTACCAAATAATCGCATCCTTTCACAGTGACTTTATCAGGTTGAGGGCAAAGAAAATACTGCCAGGATAATTAACAATTCTGGTTTTAAAAAGCCGAAGTTGATTATCTAAAGGGCAGGCTGCTCTTTAAATTAAAGATGATATCTGAGGCATTTACAGCAATGTATTTATAGCCACAGATATTATACATAAATATATAGGTCAAGAGTCTACTCCCAATTGTCTAACAGGGCCATCCAGGTGAAATAATTGAGTGGAGTGAGCTGGGTAGGGACGGGTGTGAGCTAGCCAGCATGCTCTTAATGAAGTGAGCAGATGTTACTCAACCAGATGCGGCCCCATATTGACAGAGCTTCCACATTTCAGAGGAAGGCAGAAATATTGATTTTCATGCAAAATCTCATGGTTTGTAAATACTGGCCCATACGGAATTAATTTTTTTAATGCATATAACTTTATAATTGCTGTGTAAGCCAAACAAAATATATCTGCAGGTCGAATTTCCTGGGGACCACTAATGTTGACCTATGTCCTAGTTGACCCCAGTTCCTAAACATTGTGGTGGGAGAAGATTCAGGAATCCTCTGCTGAGCATCAGATTTCATAACCCTGGCCTTGGATGCCCTCGATGAAGTCAAAGAACAACCCCCCAGGCGGGAGAAGTGTGGGCTTCCGCAACTTGGCTTGGAAATATTCCAGAGAGCTCTACCTCCACACCTCAGGCATGAGAGGCAGAAACTCTCAGGGCTTTACCTAAACATTCCTCCTTCTCTCCTTCTCCTCCACCCCCTAACACCCCTCCACCACCCAAACAGTATGCAAGGTTCAGGAAGATGGAAGAGAACTAAAAACAAAATCTCCAGAGTTATCTTTGGCAAAAGAAATAAAGGTATTCCCTCTAGCTAGTTCTTGTCCCAGTTTCAGATAAAAAGCTTCTTTTTTTTTTTTTTTTTTTTTTTTTTTTTTACCAAAGAACTACCTAATGATGGAGGGTGAGGGAAAGATATTTGCCACCCTACAAATAGGTTCTCTTTTTTTTTTTTAACTTTTATTTTAGGTTCAGGGTTACATTTGCAGGTTTGTTATATAGCTTAACTCGTGTCACTGAGGTTTGATGTACAGATTATTTCTTCACCCAGGCACTAAGCCTAGTACCCAATAGTTATGGAGGTTGAGAGGAGGAAGCAAAACAAAACAAAAACGAAAGTTTTCCTTTGATAAGCCCAAATCTTCCCAACTCTATTACTAGATTCTCAAACTGACAGGTTTCAGGGAGAATCTGCCCTTCAAACAGTTTTATTTGACTAGCACAGGTAGTTTTGTTTGATTTGGCTTCTAATTTGTTTTTTCTTTTTTGAGATGGGGTCTCACTCTGTTACCCAGTCTGGAGTGCAGTGGCATGATCTTTGACCACTGTAACCTCTGCCTCCCGAGTTCCAGTGATCCTCCTGCCTCAGCCTCCCAAGTAGCTGGAATTACAAGCATGTGCCACCATACCTGGCTAATTTTTTTATTTTTAGTAGAGACAGGGTTTCACCTTGTTGGCCAGGCTGGTCTCGAACTCCTGGCCTCACGTGATCCACTCTCCTCAGCTTCCCAAAGTGCTGGGATTACAAGCATGAGCCACCGTGCCCAGGCCTAAAATATCTTTAATTCTACCATGTGGGGGTATGTACTCTGGCTTGGCTAAGTGGGCCACCACCCCCATTTGTCTCAAACCCTGTGGAGGCACTATGTGTGTTATCTGCCTGGCTTCTGAATTTGCTAAGGCAACTGAATTTGCTAACTCTCCACTTTCTTGTCTTTTCTCCATTCCTCTATTTATTCCTTTTAAAAGAAACCAGCCTCTAAATGAATTCTACAAGCTAGGTACAATGCATCTGAACCAATCACATGAAACTAGAACTACCGTGTGTAGGACTGCAGTAGGCACTGATGATGTAATAGTGAATAAAGACACAGGCCAGCTATGAGTGGGCTTAAGGTCATCATGGGAGAAATAAATTACCAAAGAGATAGGCTTACTGCCAAGTAGAAGCTGCTCCAGTATAGAGATGCTTGAGTGCTGGAGACATGGGAAGAACTAGTTCTCACTGGATTTGGGGGGCTGAGGCCTCTCATCTTCTTTGGAGGCTGTTGCATGGTCATTCTGGATCTACTTATTTGTTTTTAACTGATTGAGATAACAACCAGGCTTGAATGAAGGAAATGTCATGCCATTTGAGGGGGGTGTGTAGTTCCTCCCTTATCATGGTTGGACTCAGCCATGTGCTTTGGCCAACGGAATGTAAGCTGATATGCACAGGCAGAAGTCGGCAGAGGGGGAAGCACTGGGGCAGAGTTGAGCTGAGTCATAACCATCCTGTATTTTTGGTTTCGTGAAAATGAATGTTTGTTATTGTAAGCCACTGAAATTTGAGGGTCGTTTGTTATGCAGCAAAGCTAATTAATGCACTAGCACAGTGTACTGACAACCATTGTTTTGTTAAGGAAGAAAAATGTTGACAATTTTCTGTTCAAATAACATCTGCACATCAGTGACCCACTTAGCAAAAATAAGAGGTATAGTTGCCAATATAAATTGAAAAAGGGACACATTGGGAAAGCCAATACTGAGCTCCTTATTTTTCCCTTGAAAATAGCGCACCTCCACTGATTTTGCCATTCAGTAAATGGTAACTCCGTCCTGCTTGTGGTTCAGGCCATAAACACCACGTCATCCTTGACTTTTCTTTCTCTCACACCTCACACCCAAATCGACAAGCGAATTCTGTTGACTCGACTGTTGAAATATATCATATATCTGGCCCCTTCTCACCAACTTCACTGCCAGGACTCTGACGCCAGCCACCATGATGTCTGCCTGAATCACCGAATCACCACTGGCCTCCCAACTTCCTGCTTCCACTCTTCCCCAACAGTCTACCTTTTAACCAGCATCCAGAATAATGGTAATAAAACCAGACTTACAATATGGCCCTCTTTTCTTCCATTGACTCTCATCTCACTCAGAGTAAAAGCCGAAGACCTCACCACAGCCCACCCAGTCTCATATTCTCTCCCTTGTTCACCTGAATCCAGCTAACTGATATCCTTGCTGTTTCTCCATCACGCCATACTGATGCCCACTTTGAAAGTTTTCATTTGCTACTTGTTATATCTGGACTGCTCTGCAAGGGAAACCTGTTGGCTTGTTTTCATTTCCTTCATTTCTTGGCTCAAATATCTCCTTATCAATGATATCTTTTCTGAAATTCTTGTGCAAAAGAGCAGCCCCATCCCCACTATCTCCCCTCCTGCCTTCTTTTCCCTCATTTGTCTCTCTCCGTAGTACTTCTCACAACCTGATAAACTATACAGTTAGTTCTTTCCTGGTTCCTTCTACTGGAAGTAAGCCTCATGAGAATACAAATTTTATTTTGCCCACTACCTTATCCTCACCTCCTACCAAGGGCCAGCCACATTATAGGTACTCAAAGTATATTTAATGGACAAATATTAGAATCAGGCAAATCTACATTTGAATTCTAGCTCTGACATTTATTGGCTGTGTGACCTTGGACAAACCACAACACCTCTCCGAACTTCTATTTAATCATCTGCTAAATGTGAAAACAATCACCTCCCTTCAAGGCTTCTGCAAGGTATAGAGGTAATGTCTTTTCAGGGCTCACACTGATACGTGGTAGATGTTATTAGAGACACTGCTTATTTCCCATCTCTCTGACATCCTTGTTCATCCTGCTCCACCAGCCCACGTTGGTCTGCCCACACCAAGCTTGCTTCCACCTGGCCTTTGCACTCACTGCTCCATCTGCCTGGAATACTCATCCCCAGATCTCTGTATCATGGGTTTCTTCTCATCACTCAAATTCCCGCTATGATGAGACCTCCTTACAGATGACATGCCAGCCATGCTGCCTCAACTCTCCATCAGTCACACCCCAACACATCATCAGTTTCTTTCCTCCATAGACTTATCACCTTGTTAGTCATTTGCTTGCTTGCCCTCTGCATAGCTACCCTAACTAGAAGACAAACTCCAGAAGGAGCAAGCTCATATGTCATGTTCACCAACACTTCTGCAATATTGACCTGGCACACAATACCCACTAAGCAAAGATAAGAGGTATAGATGACAATATAAATAGAGAAAAAGGATAAAATGGGAGGGCCAATACTGAGCTCAAGTAAATATCTCTTGAATAAACAAAAAACTTAATGGAGAAAATGTACGCAGCAAATAATGTATATGCATAATAATCTGTTTTATGATTATCACAGTGAAATCCTAGTACCATATGGGTTGAGAATCAGGTGATGTTGTGGGAAGAGGGAACAGCAGAATGGCAACAAAATGTTGAAGGACTCTGCCTCCAAGGGATCTGGAAAGCATTTTATTTAAAAAAATAAAATAAAATAAAATAAAATAAGAGTGTAAAGTATTTACTAAAATAGAAAATCATCAGTCGCACCCAGATGACACCAAAGACCCAAGAAAGCGAGGAACCTTTGGCCAGAATCACCATTCTAGTATTTACAAACAGCAGACTGCACTGCAAAGAGGAAGCAAAGAAACCTTGCTTAATTCACGTTAGAGCAGAAATATTTAAATACAGAGAGTCAGGAAATAATTATGACTAGATAACTCAGGCCCAGGTCATCTTCATTTCAATCCTAAATGGAGACAGTTTTGCCCTTTGGGCACAGAGACTGAAAGGCCTCCTCCCCTTTGGAATTCAAAACAGAAATGAAAAACATCACTCTAAAAAAGGTCAAGATTCAGGTTTCGGAGATTTGCCAGTGGAACTGGGAACCAGACATCAAAAAAAAATTAAAATACTACTTTCATTTCTGGAACCACTTGACACATCTGTAAGTGTCTAAATGTAGCCTGTATCATGGACTAACCCACTGATGAGATCGTAAAAGTTTTGTGAGCGGATACAGCCAAACTCTATCTCCCAGGATTCAAGGAAATCCTTTTGTTTTCTAAAGTCATTTCAAAGATGCTATTTATCATCCATTGGGAGAATGAATATTGAAGCATCAGTGTTTTGCTTTCAGTCAGCTGTACAAGTCTACAAAGAGGATGCTAATCAAACTGGTGAGTACCTTGTCTTCACACTTGTTCAAATTAAAGACAGATATTGAGGTGAATTTCCCATCCAGAACAAGCAATGAAAATTCATTTCTTTCTACTCCTTTAGTGTTTCCTGTAATTCATGCTGATCATAGTGTATAGGCAGCAAGAAATGCCTGTAAAAAGGGCTTTTAAACTCTTAGTTGTTTGCAGAATATTAGTAACACTATAAAAAGTTTATGTTAATTAATGCTGCCTTTTAATAGATTTCCTGGAAGTTTGTAACTGTGTACTATAAAGGCTTTCAAGATAATGTATTATACAGTGGTTATCATAAACTCCAAAGCAGTTCAAATATTCCTTTTATGTCTCAATAACTTTCCCCCAAAAGTTACAGTATT
Source organism: Pan troglodytes (assembly GCF_028858775.2). Lineage (NCBI taxonomy): Eukaryota > Metazoa > Chordata > Mammalia > Primates > Hominidae > Pan > Pan troglodytes. The sequence goes on along the minus strand of NC_072419.2, from coordinate 58,733,501 downwards.
TAAAAGATTAAAATGCAGAATAAAAAGAAAAAAATTTTTCCACCAGGGGATATTTTAAATTTTTATATCTCTCATCATGCTCAATCTAATTTCTCGGCAACATTGTACTTATGCTTGCTTGTAAGCAAAAAGCCATCTGTACATCCTATCGGTTATAGTGGGATAGACTGTCCTCTATAAAGTACAGGGCAGGTTTTACAGAGGGTAGCCAGTTCAGATAACTCACAACTTTCATATGCCTCTGGACCAAGTCTCTCTATAGATGAACATCACTTATCATTGTTTATTTCTCTAAATTAGGCAAAAAGAAGCATTTACAGTTCAAAGAAGCCCGTATTTCATATTCAGCAGACGGATTAAAGGGAGAGTTTGACTGTGAGAGTTTCAAGAGAGATCGCATCCAAATTCAACTTCAACATTTGGTTTTAGGATGTTAAACTTAAACCCCAAAATGCAAGATCTCTGGGGATTTTTTTGGCAAAATAAATGCTTGGTTTCTCTTCTGTCCTAAAGGTTTTGGACATCCCATTCCAATATAAATCACCATTTCACAGGAAGGTAAACAATAAAGATTTTCTTGTAACTTTAAAGAAGGAAAATAACAAGTATCACCAAAAATAGAATTTTTAGAAAATGCAAATGACTTAAATTGTGACTACAAGTGAAAAAACTTAAAGAACAGAAAGCTGAAATTATACAGATTAGGTTCAATTTCAGTCTTTTGATATGGCCAGTAAATCACAAACATGGCTGCCCATAAATCCAGCTGTACTCTAAAAAATACACAATAGTAATACACGCACAAATATCTCACCTTTCTCCTGCCAAGTTATACATACAGTATTATGGGTGCTTTGCGGCTCTCAACTAAGGTCTTGGAAGCTATGTATCTCTTACTTTTCTCCATTCCCTAAGTCCCAGTTATAAAACATTTGTCATTTGGGTTCCGTATCCGACAGCATCTGCATTATATTATGTTTAATCTCAACTCCAGGAAAAAAAATAATGTTTCCTGAACTTCTGAGCACTTATTATGATTTTTCCTTCAGAATTCTAAGCCCTCACAGTGACCTTAATCGAAGACTTTACTAGAATCCCCAAATGATCAAACTACATGTTTATGTATATGTGTAGTATGTGTGTGTACACATTCACTTTGCCAGTTAACGGAGACCAAACGTGAATAATTCAAGGTTGCAAATATTTAGGAAAGTTAACAGCTGCCAAAACTCAAGTAACTTACCTGAGAATTACAATCATCAGTAATAGGGTAACCAACCATCCCAATTCACCGAGGACCAAAGGATTTCCGGGATGTGAGCTTTTAAGTGCTGCAGCCAATACAGTCTTGGTCAAACTGGTATGGTTGGTCACTCTGAAAGCTGCACAATGAAATTAGCAACAGAGATGTTTTAAAAGGAGAAAAACTCCAAGTTGCCTTAGCATCTATAATCCTACAAGGAAAAAAATACATATGCTTTGCTATTATTAATCCTGTATTGTGATCATCCTGAAATGCTTATTTGCACCACAAACTTTCTTAGACATTCAGTTCTCTCTCCCTCCCTTTCTTTCTCTCTCCCTCCCCTTTCTCTTTCTGCATTTCTTTCAAAGTCCAATTTTACAAATACCATTTTGAATCCATACCTCAGAGACTTCACTTCCATGTTTGCCAATAAGAATCTTCTCGTCCCCAAGTGCCACCCCCATCCCCCAATAATGTAAATACAATTAGTTGATTGAAAGCACATTTCATGTTTTGTTTCTCTCCTAAGTGTCTTGGTTATGAGGCCCACACTGTGTGAGGCATTCATGCCTGGTCCTCAAGGAAGAGCCAAGAGATGGAAGGGAAATACAGCCTGAGGAAAAAGTCTATAAAGATTTCTCGCTTTCCTAATCCCTTCTCTCTAATGTTTCTTTGTAAATTTGTCAGATGGGAATGAAATTGCCTCATAACTCTCCAGACGTGAAGAGCATCTCTGAAGAAAATTACGTACTTGTCAAAGCAAGGGGGAATTTATGTTGGTGTTCCTGAGATGTGATTTTATTCCGTCTATTTCCTTTGTGCACATCAGAGCAACTAGAGAGACAAAAAACAACGAGTTTATGGATATTTTTTTCACTCTTGTGCATTTTTTGCTTCTATTTTTCCCTTTTGTTTTCTTATTCCCCCCCCTTTCATCTATGTTTATTGCCAGTGACAGTAAACTTCCATACAACAATGCTGTGATGATAGTAGCAATGATTTCTACCAGGATAAGGCAGTTCAAACAAGCACAGAGATGATTTCCCCATGGACAATTCCAGAAGGTGTGGGTTACATTTTTGAGTCCTACCCGATACTGGCCAGGGACGATTTGGATACAAAAGTCTTGTTAATGTTCCTTCCAGGCAGTGGCATGCTTCCTGAAATTAAATTCTTTTCCCCAGATTGCACATTATGGCTTGCACTTCCTGCATTTTGTTTTCTGAATTTAGAAGCTGCAGAATCTTGTTTGCTTGGTAGGTTCACTGTAAATGATACAGTAAAAGTAGCAGAAAATTTGGAGACAGCCACACCTGGGTTCAAATCCCAGCTCTTTGCCTACCTGGCTGGGCAAGATGTGCAACTTTTCTAAGCTTTTCTTATTGGTTCAACAGGACTGCCCACTTCATGTCACTATTTTAAGGGTGAGATGAGAGAGCTTCCAAAATGAAAAGCTATGTAGCTCTGCAGTTAGGAGCTGGGATTCTTGAATCACCAAGGAGTTTCAAGGTCACCTGGCTGTCCCCTCTCCTCTATTCCAAGCCAAGTGATCTCGGCAAATTAATCAACCTCTCTGTTGCCTCAATTTCCTAATCTGTAAAGTGGGGACGGTAATAACACTGCTTCATAGAGTTCTTATGAGGATCCCATGAGTCAATGAAGCACTTGGGAATCTGCTTAGCATTTTATGGCTGTTTGCTATTTCATTATAACATATGCCAAGCATCTGGCACAAAGAATCCATTCAATAAATATTTTCCTTGTCCTCCTTTCCATAAGCTCTTTCCTTGAAAGCCTGTTATACTCCCTGTGTTTCTGCGACATCCTACACAAGGCCCATCTCGCCACAGGTGTTCCAAAATGAAGAATTAATTAATGTCCAGATGCCTTGTTATTGATGATATTCTATATATTTGGTTCATTTCCCTTGTGCTTTGCAGTACTTTTTAAATATTGAAGAAAATGAGGAAAACATTTTTCTTTTAATGTTTAAGTTCATCAAAAAAATGGTTCATTGAAAATTTTAAATAAAATGCATTAGGGAAAGGAGAAGACAAAACAAACACACACACATACATACACATACACACACACACACACACACACACAGCCTACTCTCAAACAAGCCAAGATTCTACAAGGCCACCATAAGTACTATTTTGAATCTTTCTGGGAGCTGATTCTCACTAAATGAAAAATAAGACAAATATTGATGGGTGGGTCTAGAAGGACTGGTAAGATTTTTCCAGGGGGGTTCCTTGAGGAAGCATTAATTGGGAATCAGGACAACTGTACTAACTTCATCTATGTAAGTCATGGCTAAGGAGCCCCAGAGCTGAGATGATGAGCTTTGAGAACTTCCCCAGAATGACCCCACCTCGTGGGAGAGCAGTAATGTGCCTTCTCCTCCACCTCCGAAGAAGCTCTGTCTATGGCACATCTGAAATTCAACTGGAACGCAGAGGTTAAAAACAACCCAAGAGAAAGTTCTCACTGCATCCCAGACCTTACACCTGGAGAATCTTACAAATCAGTTATCATCATTGCACATGCTTTAATTAAGCTGACATGAATAAACTTCAGAAATTTCAGGATGCAGTAAGCATGGTTAAGTGCCATAGGGAATAGTTCTAGGCCTTCTAAATGCCAACATAAGGGGAAAGTGGGTCTTCCAAAGATTGGGATACAAAAGCAATTTTGTTTTTCTTCGGTGAGATAATGTTCAACCATTAAAGTAATTATAAGGCTCAGGGAAGACCTACCTTCCCTCCAAGACTATTTCCTCAGTCGTTTTGATCAGAACATATATTGTTTATTACTCCCTCGTTTACCAGCCCCCAAATATCATTACAATGTCTGTGCCGTGATATATGTATGGTTGTTACCCTTTTAATGGATAAAAAAAGATTTAAGTACTTCATTCTGTTGCATTTTGACAGCTGTTAGCCATCATTTTTCCATTCACCTGCATTTAGCAATCCCATAAAGGAAGGCAATCTTGGAAGGAACAAGAGCCGGGCACTGCAAGGTGATAATTCTGTATCACTCTGGCCTATAAATACCTGCCAAGCTTTGTGCTGAGTCAGCAGTCTGTGACGGAGCGGCGGCAGTGCCCTTTTATCTGTGTGAGTGTCTCACAGCAATTGGACCACCAGCCCCTGCAGTGAAAATCCATAGTATTGATCAGGCCATTTCTCCACTGTAATTCTTTTGTAGGAAATCCCTGATGACAAATTTTATCTGCACCACTTTTTGATCGCTGGTTTGATGTAAAGGATCTCTAAGGGCAGAGTTAAGCGCTGGGCCGTTCCACGTTATCAAGCGGCCGTTTTATTTACTGAAACTACAATTGTGGTCACATGCACACAAAAAAAAACAAAGAGAGACAGAGGGTACCAGGAGAAAAAAAAAATAGAACCAAATAATATTTCAAAGGGAACAGAAGGCAAAAGGGGGATAAGAAAATATTGCATCAGCTACTTTATTGGTTATCAAAGGCTGGTCCACATTTATAATTGCATAAAGAGGGGAAATGGTGTTTGGAAAATAATGCTGAGATGATGTAGGGTTGTATATTGAAATTTTGTTGGGTCTATTTTTCTCTCCACACTGCCCCTAGATTTCTCATCTCCCAGACTTGCTAAACTTCCTTAGTCTATGGCCCCAACATGTTAGGAGAATCTCTATCTGATGGTGTTAATCAGAGATTAGGATCAGGTGCGAATCTGAAGCCCAGGTGAACTTCTGTAGAATATCCAAACCTTCAACAAAAGAAAGGAAAGTTTACATAAGAAACTGTATCCTTACAAAACTGCTGGCCTTGCTGTTTCTGGGCACAAATGCAAAACGAAAAGAAAAGAAAATGTCCCTCCCTGGAGTCCACAGACTGATTCTTCCCCAGCTACAGACCCAAGGCAAGTTCTTTGAACCCCCAGGTGCTCAGAGTGCTGAGGAAAAGCTCCTCACTTGGCGTGCTGAGGTGAGCCACACATTCCTGCCTGCTGTAGCTGGGTTTCTCAGCTTCAGCCCTGGGAATATTTGGGGTCGGAAAATCCTTTGTTGCAGTAACTGTCTTGTGCACTGTAGGATGTTTAGCAGCATCCCGGCGTCTACCATTAGATGCCAGTAGCACTCCCATCCCCCAGTTGTGACAACCAAAACTGTCCCCAGACATTGCCACGTGTCCCCTAGAGAGAGGGGCAAAATCACCCCACCGTGAGAAGCAGCACTTGTCAGGGCTGGGGAGTGGAAATGAGTAGAGAGAGAGAGAGGTGTTCACAAAGCAAGAGATACCTTGAGCCTTCCCATTCGGTTACACACAAACAGGAGTGAAACGAATCATCATTTGCACCATAAACCAAAGAATAGCTAAGCGAATGTCTCCATTTCAGGAGTTGCAAACTGGATTCTCTTAGCCCAAATTCTGCCTACAGAAAAGTTTTATTTGGCCAACAACTTTGGGAATGGGATTTGAGGACTTTTGGTGAGACCTCCAGTCTGCAGCTCTGGGGACACACCGCCACCCCAGTAACTTAAAACTGACTCACACAATTAAGTTACTGCAGCCCTTAAAACCTACATATGCCTAGTGTTCCATTATTGGAACGCTAAGCTTGTGGGAGTTATTTATATCTTCCTGCTCAAGATCATCGCCAAGGTCTGATTTTTCACACACAAAAAAATTTGCAACCTCCGGCATAAATGGATTAAGGCGTGTGTGGCCTACTCCATTCTCTTGGTGATATTTCTAGTACAGTGGTTCTCAAGTGGGAGTGAGTCTGCCTCCCAGTAAACATCTAACAATGTGTGGAGATGATTTTGGTTGACACAACTATGGCAAGGAGATGAGGGCTGAGGGGATGTGCTACTGGCATCTGGTAGGTGGAGGTCAGGGATGCTGTTGAACACCCTACAATGCACAGGACGGTCCCCACTACAAAGAAGTACTCCATAGTGCCGAAGTGGAGAGATGCTGCTTGAGCTGATCCTGATCTGCCTGCTAAGATCTGTGTTTCCATCTGATAGAAGCCAGAAAGATAATCTTCAGTCTATACACAGAGCAACCATGCTAATGGTATCTACCTCTCTCTTTGATCAAGCAGGGACATGGGTGGCTCTTAAAAGCACCTGCCCTGCTTGGCTGGGTCCCTCAACGTGAGGTAGGAAAACATCACCATCCTTCATGCCCTGGCCCTAAGAGATGCTACTTCAACGGCAATGTTCTCAGACCTGGTTCCCTATCTGAAAGCAGCAGCAAGAGAACGTAGAAAGCTCCGCCTTCTTCTAACTTCACGTCCATGCATGAGCATTTGCTCAAGGAATTCACTCAATGGTGCTGAGATGGTGTCAGATGATTTGATTCCTTCCCCCAGTTTTATCATGGAAAGGCCGCCAGACTTGAGGGAAGTTTATTAAATAGCTTAAAACTGCACTGCAGTGATGACACACAGTGCTACTTATGGAAGATGACCTCTGCTGGGATTTTTATACGTGATCCCAAGGTCCTCAATGCTGATGTCTACAGAGGTTAAGTGGAAGTCACAGGCCAATGAGGCTGTAAGGTATAGGTGGAGAGGGAGGGTTGGAAGAGTTAGAGAAATAAAGGATGCTTGGTGACACTTGAGTTTCAGATAAACAAATGATTTTTAGCATATGTCTCATAATTTCAGAAAAACAATAAATCAGTCTTTTAGTATAAGTATATCCCAAATATTGCATGGGATATACTTATGCTAAAAAAAAAATTGTCTGACATTCAAATTTATCCAGATGTCATATCTTTTCTACTTGCTAACTCTGGCAACCCTAGTTCAGGGTAAACTGGAGATAACTTCCATCTTCTGGTTTGCAGATTTGACTAAATGTTACCACTACGGAAGACATAGCCAGCCCCAGGTTTGCCAGGTCTTCTGATTTTCATAAGGGGATAAAAAATCAGATTTTTTCATGAAATATAGCGATTTTAGAACGCTGGCAACTAATTTAAAAAAAAAAAATCTAACAATGCCAGATGGAGTAAAGCAAGCAGGTCTGTAGGCTGCCTTCAGCTCGGGGGCAGGCTCACAGTGCAGCAGTAGAACAGGGAACATTTACTGAGTCTTTATACAAGCCAGACGCTGTTCTAAGGGACTCGCTAAGTCCTCTCATCCACTGGGAGGCATAAATGATTATCATCATCTCCATGCAGTACATCAGGAAAGTGAGCTCCAGAGAGTGGAATTATTTTGACAAAGGTCCCACAGTTCGTAAGTGGCATGGTTGGGGTTTAAAACCAAGCAGTCTTTGCCAGAGTCTGTTTTTGGGCCCATCACACTGAACCTTTTCAGAAGAAAGCTTCCCATAGGGCACAATAATTATAATAAATTATAGTAAAGGTAGTTCTGAGTTTCTCCTTCCAGACACCAATTATGTCCTCCCCACGGCCTGAATGGAGTCAGTAACAGCACTGTGCATGGCCAGCTCGGAGCCTAAGGCTAAAGGAAAAACTCAGTAATACTGACCCTGCCTTTATCTAAAACGTTGATATTTTCTTCTTCATGGATTTAGAGATTTTAATATTAATTTAATGTTTTAATGTTATACTATTATATGCTAATAACGAAGATTTTTTTTGGTGCCCCCTTAAATTTTTCGTCCAAAGTGAGTGATTCACTTATGTCACCTGCCTCTCTCAAAGAATAGCATTTCCATGTTTCTGGATAGCTTTTCAGATTATCGAAGTTTCATGAGGGAAAGTCTTTTCATACTCAAAGGTATCCATTGCCTCTTTATTCAAAACAGTGAGAAAACTAGCAATAACCGCAATGTTCAGCAGAGAGGAGTTGGTTAAGTAAATTACAATATACCTATATGAAGAAATAGTATACCATTAGGAGGATACTTACAAAGAGGTTTTAAAATGATACTTAAATAATAAAGTGAAAAAAGCAAGATAATAAAATTATATTTGCAACATGATCTAAAAAATGCTTTAACAAATAGAAGAAAAAAATGAAAACACTGGAGGAAAACACCGCAAAAGGTGGCAGCTTTTTCCTCTGAGGGACAGTATGGGTGATTGTTTTTTCTCTTTTTTTTTTTTTGAGACGGAGTCTTGCTCTTGTCACCCAGGCTGGAGTGCAGTGGCGTGGTCTCGGCTCACTGCAACCTCCGCCTCCCAGGTTCAAGAGATTCTCTTCCTCAGCCTCCCGAGTAGCTGGGATTACAGGCACCCACCACCATGCCTGGCAAATTTTTGTAATTTTAGTTGAGACGCAGGTCTCACCATGTTGACCAGGCTGGTCTCAAACTCTTGACCTCATGATCCACCTGCCTTGGCCTCCCAAAGTGCTGGGATTACAGGCGTGAGCCACTGCACCCGGCCGATAGTTTTTTCTTTCTTCTTAAAGATAGACTAGTATCCTAAAAAAGCTGAATATGAGTTTTGGAATCAGGCAAGGCTGTGTTTAAAATCTTACTACGGTATCCACTTTGGGCAAGCTGCTTAATTTCTACCTGCTTAAAACTAGCTACCTCAGAGATTTGTTAGGAGTCCTTAAAATTAGGTGACTGGGTGAGTGCCTCTGTGTGTGTGTGTGTGTGTGTGTGTGTTATGTAGATGGACACACACATGCTCATATTTAATAATTTGCACATTTCTGAGTAAAAGTGATGCTCAATAAGTGATGCTCAAACATACATTTTCATTAGTTGCCAAATTTTGATGAAAAACCTATATAAGTATTAGAGTCAGAAGAAAATAAACCACAGAAAAGACTTTGAAAGTCCCTAACAAAAAGCAAACCCCCTTGGTAGAGTTAGCTACCACTGGGCACTTCCCAGGATGCATATCCCATGGGGAATGGACACATTTGAGATGCCTGCGGAGATGGATGAAGAGAAGGATGCAAGGATGGGAGGATTCCAGGACCTGGGGAGCCTCGAGCAGACTCAGCTCCTCAGCTGCAAGCAGGCACCAGTCTTCCTCTCCTTACAAGAGATGTTACCTTCTCCTGTTTCAGGAACCAGAAGGTGTTTCCTCGCCTCACTCCCCTCGAATCTAGGTGGCACTCCCTTTCTACTGAACTAGCTTCATAATCCACAATAGAATTCACCTGCTCATCTCACTCCAGCTCTTCCCTCAACAGCAGGCCCCTGAGCCACTGGAGGAAGGAAAGAAGAGGAAGCATTTTCAAATAAAAAGTGAGGATGGAAAATGAGAAATCACCCAGAAAATGCCATTTTCCATTATTCGGTAGCTCTGCTACCTCCACTCCCAATTACGACTGAGGCGTCTCCAGATTTGGAGTCAGAAATTACAGGCTGTGGGCCAAATCCAGCCCACTGCCTATTTTTGTAAATAAAGTTTTATTGCAACACAGCCACTACTATGGTTTCATTGACTGCCTCCAACTGCTCTCTTTCTACACAGACAGGGTTGAGTAGCTGCAATGGAGATTCGCCAGCCCTCAGAGCCAAAAATATTTACTATCTGGCCCTTTACTGAAAATGTTAGCTGACCCCTGAACTAAACCAATGAATAAATGAACAAAGCTTAGTTGAAACATTTGTTATTATGTGGTGGTTAAGCAATAAACTGAATAGGTCAAGAAATCTATTTCCCGTTTCTCATTTCTTCTGAGGCAGAGATCTAACAAACAGCCCAGAGCAGGTGGTATTTTGTGGACAAAATACAAGGCCATATGTTGAGCCAATCATAATGGGAGTAAATGTGTCACTGACAACAGGGGAGAAGAGTAAGACTGTGTTAACTTTTAGCCTTGCCTGTATTCCATTCAGAAAGCTAATCATGTTTCAATTGAGAATCCTATGTTTTCCTACAATGATCAATATATGAAAAATGTTGACTGAGCCTGGGCTCCCCTAATTGAAATCCACATTGGTTTATGTGATTAAACACACTGTCATTTCTTATCTATACTGACAATTATGCCAACAGGAAGCCTCAGTTCAAAGACTAACACTAATAATCAACAGACTCAACAGATTAGGACAAGAATCAGCAAAAGTTTCTGTAAAGTGCCAGAGTGTAAATATTTTTGGCTTTGCAGGCCACACAGTCCATTTTGCAACTATTCAACATAGCACTAAAGCACCCACAAAAGCAGTAAGTGAGTGTGACTGTGTTCCAATAAAACTTTATTTATAAACAGAGGTGGCAGGCCAGATTTGGCCCATGGTTCATAATGTACCAACCCTAGAATGCAGAGGGTTGCAAACTCAGTTTACTACAAGGGCCAGGAAGTAATATGAGTTAATGAAGTGAGTTTTGTATATTGCAATACTCCATTGTCAGCACTATATTTCAAACACTGCATCCAGATGAACTACTTTAATTTTCACAGTGGTTGGCTAAAACCAAGTAGCTTCCCCCTTCTTTCTGGACCTTGAATTTGCCTTATACAGCTAGAAGGAGAGGCTATGATGCACTGCAGAGTACAGGCCCTCTCTCAGAAGGTGGCTTTTAATCACTTGCCTGATTAATTAAAAAAAGAATCTAGATTTTCTGCTTTATATGTAAAATGCTGGCAATACATTCCTTTTTTTTTTTTTTTAATTTGGAGAGGATAAAAAAAACCATATGTGTGATTCAGGATTTCTCAATCTTGGAAATTCTGACATTTTGGGCTGGATTATTCTTTGTTCTGGAGTCAGGCGCTGATCCTCCCCATAAGTTGTGACGAGATATTTTCAAATGTCCCCTAGGAGGCAAAGTCACCTCCTGTTGAGAAACACAGCTAGAGTTGTTGGAAACTTTGATAATTATTCATCTCTGCTTGGTCTACATCTCTCAGTATTTGCCTACACACATCCCTTATTTTAAAAATATATTTTGCTTGGCTTTTCCTTCATTCCCTTTTTGAAGAGAAAGAAAATAAGAAAAGAGTGGAAAGAACAACCAAAAAAAAAAAAGCAACATTGAGAGACATTAAGAAGATGTGAAAAAACACAGAAGTGGGCCAAATGACAATGGAAAATGAAGATTCAGGGGGAAAATGAGAAATCAGGTGTTAAACACACTAATCTCAACATATAAGACCCAAGTGATCAGAAGGAGAAAACCATCCGAGAGAAATTGATTTTTTTCTTTAAAATAATTCCAAGACCCTCATGTTTAACTTGGACACACATTCTTCATGTAGTGATTCACAACTAATGAAATCGGGAACAACCAGTATTCAGATACTGCCTTTATGAGGTTTCAGACAAATGCTATAGATCATTCTCCATTCATTCTTCTTTATATCAATCACAAATTCATTTCTGCATTCAAAATGTTTTTACTTTGCTTGGGAGCATTCATAATATTTGTGTGATATCAGTGTTGCTCTTATATTGCAATACTCTATTTCAACACGGTATTTCAAACTCTGCGTCCAGATGAACTACTTTAATTTTCACAATGGTTGGCTAAAACCAAGTAACTCTCCCCCTCTTTCTGGACCCTGAACATGGTTTATAAACCAAAGCTTTTCAGTTATCACCATGAAAATTAAATTCTTTCAAGATGTAATTTATAGTCTTCTTTGTTGGTGTCAGAAGAAGAAATCCTAATAGGCAAATGTGTGCATTCTAATGGAGGAGGGAAGTATTTTTATATAAGTGAGGTGTGTTTAATTCCTGGTAATTTATTCCCACCTCATGGTGGGAATCTTCTGCATTCAGACTAGAGATTGGTGTATCTTACCCCAGCCAGGTGTATTGCAGAGGAGCTGAAGGACAAAAATGTCAAAGTTTCAGCTTTTGAGTTTCAAAGCCAAGATCCAAGAAAAATTTTTTAAATGTATAACAAGGCCAGATGCAGTAACTCACGCCATAATCCCAGCATTTTGGGAGGCGGAGGTGGGAGGATTGCTTGAGGCCAGGAGTTTGGGACAAGCCTAGGCAACATAGCAAGATTCCATCTCTACAAAAATAAAATAAGATAAATAATATGGTTTGGCTATGTGTCCCCACCCCAATCTCTTCTCAAATTGTAATCCCCACCTGTTGAGGGAGGGAGGTGACTGGATCATGAGGGCGGTTCCCCCATGCTGTTCTCATGATAGTGAGTGAGTTCTCAAGAGATCTGATGGCTTTATAAGGTGCTTTCCCCGACTCTTGCTCAGCACTTCTCCTTGCTGCCGCCATGTGAAGAAGGACGTGTTTGCTTCCTCTTCCGCCATGATTGCAAGTTTCCTGAGGCCTCCCCAGCCACGCTGAACTGTGAGTCAATTAAACCTCTTTCCTTTATAAATTACGCAGTCTCAGGCATTTCTTTATAGCAGTGTGAAAACAGACTAATACAACAAATAAGCTGGGCATGGTGGTATGTGCCTGTAATCCGAGCTACTTGGGAGGCTGAGGCAGGAAGATTGCTTGAGCCCAAAATTTTGAGGTTTTATATATATATATGAACATATGATAAGGTAGAGCAAGATTTTTTCCCATCCAGTAAGAGACTGGGAGAGGAAGAGGCAAAGCAAATAGATTTAGATGCTGGTGGAACTGTAGGTCCCTGGAATGTCAGGAATGGGTTGCTGAATGTTAGGCCCCCATCTACACAGACATATTCACAGAACTTATGCACATACATATGCTGAATAGCCCCCAAACAGAGGGGAGTGATAGAAACCCCAGAGAATTTCAAAGAATACAAAAGGAAAGGATGCTGGAACTTGCTCCCTGGGTGGAACTCAAAGAGGTGGTGAGGTTTGTGGACACATTCTTAGTTATAGAACTGGGCCTGGGGAAGTTCCCAACACATAGGCTTGTCCAGACCAGTGCGCCCAGAGTGGCCTTTTTCTCTATTTCTCTGTGTGGCCGGAAATAATGCAACATGCAGGAGAGCAGGTAGATAAACTGGGTCAGGATATGCAGAGTGCAGGAACCATACATGTGAACTGTGCAGCCAGAGACCCAGTGGCAATATTCAGGACCGCCCTCCACTGGAAGCCAGTATACACGAAGGACATTCAAGTCGCTGCTGTTCCTGTCCCTACAGCAGTCCTACCTATACCCCCTTAGAACATGCATGCCTCTCCATGGTGTTATGAGCTGAACCGTGTTCCCCCAAAATTCACATGTTGAAACCCTAGCCCCTAGTATCTCAGAAAGTGACTATATTTAGAGATAGGGTCTTTTAAAAATGATTACATTAAAATGAAATTCTTAGAGTGGGCCCTAATCCAATTTGACTATTAGACTTATTAGAAAAAGAAATTATTTGGGAGTTTTTTGGAAATTTCTTCTTTTTTCTTAAATTTTATTTTATTTTAGGTTCAGGGACACGTGTGTAGATGTGTTACATAGGTAATTTGCATGTCACAGGTGTTTGGTGTACATATTGTTTCATCACCCAGTTTTTTGATCCTCTCCCTTCTCCCATCCTCCACCCTCAATTAGGCCCCAGGGTCTGTTGTTCCCTTCTTTGTGCCCGTATGTATTCTGTGTTTAGCTCCCTCTTATAAGTGAGAACATGTGGTGTTTTGTTTTCTGTTCCTGTGTTAGTGTGCTTAGGATGATAGCCTCCAGCTCTACCCATGTTGCTGCAAAGGACATGATCTCATTCTTTTTTATAGCTGCATAGTATTCCATGGTGTGTATGTATATATACATATATATATATATCACATTTTCTTTATCCAGTCTACTGTTGATGGGTATTTAGGTTGAGTTCATGTCTTTGCTATGGTGAATAGTGCTGCAATAAACATACACACGTGTGTATCTTTATGGCAGAACAAGTTATATTCCTTTAGGTATATACCCAGTAATGAGATTGCTAAGTCGAATGATAATTCTACTTTGAGTTTTTTGAAAAACTGCCAAAATGCTTTCCACAGTGGCTAAACTAATTTCCACTTTCACTAGCAGTGTATAAGCATTCTCTTTTCTCCACAACCTCACCAGTATCTGTTATTTTTTGACATTTTAATAATAGCCATTCAGACTGGTGTGAGATATCATCTCATTATGGTTTTGAATTGCATTTCCCTTATGATTAGTGATGTTGAGCAGTTAAGAAAAAGAAATATGGAGATGCAGAGAGAAACCAGGCTGTGGTGCATGCACAGACAAAAGACCATACGAGGACACAGGGAAAAGGCAGCCATCTGCCAGCCAAGGAGAGTGGCCTCAGAGGAAACCAAGCTGGTAACACCCTGATCTTGGACTTCTAGCCTCCATAACTACAAGAAAATAAATTTCTGTTGTTTAAACCCTCTGTCTCTGGCATTTGATTATGGCAGCCCTAGCAAACTAATACATTAGGAGAAAGAATTTGAAGCAGGGAAGAAAGACCCTTAGTTAACTGAGAAAAGTTGGTGTATCAGTCAGGATAAGCTAGGCTATGCTGTGGTAACAAACAGTCCCAAACTTTAATGGCTGGAAATGAAGGCTTATTCTTGTTCATGAAAAGCCAACTCTAGGCCCAGAAAACTCTCTGGGGAATCTGTGATTCATGTGGCAGCACAGCATCTGAGGCTACTTCAATTTTGAGGTATTCGTCTGTCAATACGTCCTTCCACAACCGAAGGTAAAGGAAGAGAGAACACGGACAATTGCATACAAACTCTTCAATGCTTCCACCCAGAAGTGACTCATTTCTGCTCACATTGCATTGGGGGAAACTGTCATATGATCACACCTAACTTCAAGGAGGTAAGGAAGTGCCATCTTCTCACGCACCCAGAGGAAGAGAAGAACAGGAGTTATTGATGAAAATTTACATAAAGATAACATAAACATATTGATCTAGATTATCTGGAATTAACTGGAAATTAAATAACTAACTTCTGGCAGGTCATGGTGGCTCATGCCTGTATTCCCAGCACTTTGGGATGCCAAGGTAGGAGGATCACTTGAGCCCAGAAGTTTGAGAACAGCCTGAGCATCATAGTGAGACCCGTCTCTACAAAAAAAATTAAAAATTAGCCAGGCATGGTAGCATGCATCTGTAGTCTCAGCTACTTGGGAGGCTAAGGTGGAAGAATGCTTGAGCCCAGGAGGTTGACACTACAGTGAGCTGTGAACTGTGCCACTGCACTGCAGCCTGGGCGACAGAGCAAGACTTTGTCTTAAAAACAAACAAACAAATAATTTCCCACCTCCTAATAGAATAGGGACTCAGAAGATAAAACACATTTGGTTAAAGACAAATAAATACATTGCTTTATGTGATTTTGAGATTCCTAACACAAATCTAAGGTCAGGACACTTAGATTTCCAGAATTGTAGCATTTCCATCATGTACCAGTTATCTATTACCATAATAATTCTATATCACAAACAACCACAGAACTCAGTGGTTTAAAGCAATGTCCATTTGTTTTAGTTTACAAGTCTGTAGATTGGCTTAGTATGTCCTCTGGACTAAGGCCCAACTTCTATCAGGCAGAGCTGACCTATGCACCTTGGTCAACTAGCAGGCTGGCTGGAGGTGGCTGGTCTACGATGTTCTGTGTAAGAAGGACTCAGCTCTCTTTCATACCCATTCTCATCTCCTAGCAAGTTGGTCCAGGCTCATTCTCAGGACTGTACAAGGTTCTGAAAAATTGAGCGCAAGAGAGACAGAAACAGAAACAAAGAGCAAGAGAACTGAGTGGCTTCGAAACAGCACCCCATCACTTCTGCCACATTCTATTGGCCAAAGCAAGATGCAAGGGCAGTAAATATTCAAGAATGTTCAATATTTGAGAATGTTCAAGAATTCAAATTTCAAATATTCAAGAATATCCAAGATCTCTACCTCCTAACAGGAGTAGCTTGAAAAAGGTATAGATACAAAGAGGGATGGAGAATTGGGGCCATTTTTATATCAATCTAACACACACATAGAAGGAGACTTAACTCAAAGGCCCAATAGTTCTTAAACTTGAGCATACATCAGAATCACTGAGACTGCCTGTTAAGAAACAAACTGCTTAGGCCAGGTACAGTGGCTCATACCTGTAATCAAGAAACAAATCACGGAGAGACATTCCCAGAGTTTATGACTCAGTAGGTCTGGGGCCCAAGAATTTGCATTTTTTATTTTGTTCCCTGCTGATACCAATGCTGCTGGCCAAAAGCTGACAGTTGGAGAACCACTACAATAGCCTCTCTTGCAAATTAGAAAAATGGGAGACGTAAAAGAATCACCTGTATATACCATGTTTAAGCCAATGCCAGAAATAGCCCCCACATTTCCAGCCTGGGCTTTCTTTCCACAACACCTCAATCCACTCTACGAGTCATTGCCTTTTCTTTGTTCGCCTCTGCCTTGAATATTGCCATTATTTTTATTATCATCATTAGCAACGATTAAAAAGATTGAGGCATGACAAGGTGTAACATTCTGTCTAAGGCATATTAAAAGCTCTGCCTGAGAGGCCTAGTCTCAATCACAGCCAGACACGTAGTACTCTGCCTGGGCAACCCCCACGATATCACTCTTAAATTAAGCAGTCCCTGTTAACTAAGCCATTAATCTACTCAAGAGGTTAAATGTGTCCCTATGAGTCACATGTGAGCTCAGTGTTCCCAGGTGAGAATGCAGTAGCTCCACCTACATTTTCCCCATCTAAACAGACGGTTTTCATTATGTCTTTTGTCAGTCACCACAAGGGACAGTCTCTATAGAAGTAATATGACATTTCCCTATGTAACCATGCTGTATATCAGATTCTCCTAATTACTCCCTCTACCAATATGCCTTGTTCTTGGACCACAATGTCTGCATGGAGTCCTCCTCACTGAGTTGTTTTAATGTCACGTGCTTGGATCTTCTTGAACAATGCTACCAAGTACTATCCCATGAAAATCACCATTCTGTTTGATGTTTAATTCAGCTATTCCCCTTGCCCCTGTGTGAGGTGCTGCTCAAAATTCAGGTTTATAAAATATTCTTCATCAAAAGGATTAGAAATACTTTGGATTTTCTTTGAGAAAATGAGAATTATGGAACCAGTTGTTCCATTCACCCCCTTTTCTCTTTGGCTAGCAGGAAGCTCAGAGAAAACTATGAGGCTTGATAGTAGTCAAGCTTGGTGATATACTTACTGGATTATTTTGTTATTCATTTTTTATTTCGTACTTTAATTTCTACCTTCCCTGACCCCCAATTTCCATTTTTATTGTTTTACATTTCTTGCTGCTTTTGTGTGTGTGTACTACCTCATTTCCCTTTAGGAAAAAGTAGGTTACAAATAGTATAAACACATTATCCATATTCCCAAGTCAAAGAAAACATTGATTAGCTATTAGCCAACAAGCTTAAACCCTCAATTAAGTGTCTTGGTATGTGGGGAAGGGAGGAGGAGAATGAGAGGAAATAAGAGACATTTTCACTGGAGGAAAATAAAAAATGAATCTTAAGAAAGCTCATTTTTATTTCGCAGGACCAAGAAAATTTAGAAAAGCAAGAAGTCAGAGCTGGAAGTAACTCCACGTGACTTTGAAACCCCTTCTCTGCACCATCACAGGACAAAGAATTCACCTGCGATGCTCCAGAAACTCCAGAATGTGGCCTGGCAGGCTCTGCCCCAGCCAGGGCTCAGCGGTTTCCACCTTCCACAGCACTCAGAAAACAAAATATTCCAGTTAAAACGCACTGTACAGTGTTATATTACCCTGATGCAAGATTTATGAAGTGTTTATGAGGTTAATTGAGAACAGACGCAGACAAAAAAGTAAAAAACACCTTTAGTCTTACTTTATTTTAATGAAATCCAGATAAGAGGGAGAGTTTGTTTTTGTTTTGTTTTGTTTGGTTTGGTCAATTTGTCTTTAGATAATTTCACATGAAAAAGCAAATATTTTAGGCATCGGATACTCTTCTGATGGTTCCCCTTTATATGAAAAGAGTGACCACATATCCAGAAGGTCCAATAGCCCATGATTTTGGATCATTTAAAAATACTGATATTCTTCTTGGACCATTTAGTATGTGATCCTTTCAGACATATTTCTTTCTAAACCTCACTCTGTCATTTCCCCCAAAGACAGACAGATGATGACAGCCAAGGAGTGATGTAACCAGTGTGGAGCATCTCTCAAGGCGATGGAAACAACATGAACACTGCAAGCATGAGGAAACAGGAGACGCCACATTCTGCAAGCATGAGGAAACAGGAGACGCCATCATTTCATCAGGGAAAGTAAGCACAAACCTGCAGGAGGGGTCCTCGTGGAAACTTCTTCCTTGTCGTGTTACAATTTCTGTTGACTCATCCCAGCTTAGGGGATGCAGAGCCACAGGAGTACATAAAATGATAAGGTTTTCCTTTCAATTTAAAAGTCATGTTTGAAGCATTTCATTAAGAAATTGTAGAGAAAAACTCATCTCTCATTAAACATGATAGGAAAGGCTTCAGACACACTTTTTCCATTCACCTTCTCATTATGGGAAATGCTGCTGCCTGTGTCACTCTGGTATAAACTAAAAGGTCAGTTCTTTAGCAAGGAGGCTTTGTAATCTGTTAGAAAACACAGTGACAACACCCCCAGTGCATCCTCCTGATTGTCGCTTCAGCTGGCCCATGACTTCTCTCTCCCTGCTCCATACAATGCAGTTGCATTTTTGGGGAAAAAAGTTTCTCTTTTTTCTCACTGTTTAGATTCTCCTAAGCTTAATATTGTTAAACCGTTAGCTCCATCTCACCCCTAATCCAAGAGATCCTCATCTACGTCCCAGAGTACAGGTTGATGATGATTCCCAGTATCATCTCCAAGCACATCACCTCCAGAAACCTTTCTCAAATGTTCCCTTGACCCCTCCCTACAGGCCATCAAGGCCCACTGCTCCTGCCTCTGGATGTTTTAACCCCCAACTTGTCTATAACACTCACTTTCTATGACAGTATATTATGGGCATATGCATGTGCAGACGAGTAAAGGTGGGCGCAGGTAGGCACAGGTGAGTGAAGGTGGGCGCAAGTAGGCACAGGTGAGTGAAGGTGGGTGCAGGTAGGTACAGGTGAGTGAAGGTGGACGCAGGTAGGCACAGGTGACTGAAGGTGGGTGCAGGTAGGTACAGGTGAGTGAAGGTGGGTGCAGGTAGGTTCAGGTGAGTGAAGGTAGGCGCAGGTAGGTGCAAGTAAGTGCAGGTAGGCACAGGTGAGTGAAGGTGGGCACAGGTAGGCACAGGTGAGTGAAGGTGGGCGCAGGTAGGCACAGGTGAGTGAAGGTGGGCACAGGTAGGCACAGGTGAGTGAAGGTGGGTGCAGGTAGGTACAGGTGAGTGAAGGTGGGTGCAGGTAGGTTCAGGTGAGTGAAAGTAGGCACAGGTAGGCGCAGGTGAGTGAAGGTAAGTGCAGGTAGGCACAGGTGAGTGAAGGTGGGCGCAGGTAGGCACAGGTGAGTGAAGGTGGGTGCAGGTAGGTACAGGTGAGTGAAGGTGGGCACAGGTAGGCACAGGTGAGTGAAGGTGGGTGCGGGTAGGCACAGGTGAGTGAAGGTGGGTGCAGGTAGGTAAAAGTGAGTGAAGGTGGGCACAGGTAGGCACAGGTGAGTGAAGGTGGGTGCAGGTAGGTACAGGTGAGTGAAGGTGGGTGCAGGTAGGTTCAGGTGAGTGAAGGTAGGCGCAGGTAGGTGCAGGTAAGTGCAGGTAGGCACAGGTGAGTGAAGGTGGGCGCAGGTAGGCACAGGTGAGTGAAGGTGGGCGCAGGTAGGCACAGGTGAGTGAAGGTGGGTGCAGGTAGGTACAGGTGAGTGAAGGTGGGTGCAGGTAGGTTCAGGTGAGTGAAAGTAGGCACAGGTAGGCGCAGGTGAGTGAAGGTAAGTGCAGGTAGGCACAGGTGAGTGAAGGTGGGCACAGGTAGGCACAGGTGAGTGAAGGTGGGTGCAGGTAGGTACAGGTGAGTGAAGGTGGGCACAGGTAGGCACAGGTGAGTGAAGGTGGGTGCGGGTAGGCACAGGTGAGTGAAGGTGGGTGCAGGTAGGTAAAAGTGAGTGAAGGTGGGCGCAGGTAGGCACAGGTGAGTGAAGGTGGGTGCAGGTAGGTACAGGTGAGTGAAGGTGGGCACGGGTAGGCACAGGCGAGTGAAGGTGGGTGCGGGTAGGCACAGGTGAGTGAAGGTGGGTGTGGATAGGTACAGGTGAGTGAAGGTGGGTGCGGGTAAGCACAGGTGAGTGAAGGTGGGTGCGGGTAGGTACAGAGGTGAGTGAAGGTAGGTGCGGGTAGGCACAGGTGAGTGAAGGTGGGTGCAGGTAGGTACAGGTGAGTGAAGGTGGGTGCAGGTAGGTGCAGGTGAGTGAGGTAGGTGCAGGTGGTAGAGAAGGGTCCTGCCTCAGAATGCCTATCCATTCATTCCATAAATGACCACTTCTTGAGTGCTATTTGCTAAAACTTTCCCAAGACCCCAGGACATGCTAAATAATCTATACAGGAAGTCTGATCTTGGAAAGCTTACAAACTATCCGAAGGGGTAGGCATTAAATCAAGCGCTCAATTTATTAGCTATTTGCAGTGGTTAAAAGTGCCTCAAGGAAGAAAAACAAAATTCTTGAAAATGTTTCACAACCAAACCTGACCAAATCTTGGGACAAGGGTCAAGGGAGGCTCTCTGAGGACATATCAGAGGAGTGGGTGTTGGATGGTCAAGGAAAAGAAAAGAATGTCAGAACAGCATGTACACGGCCCTGAGGCAGCATGGAGATGGGTTCTTTTCTGCAAAACTTTCAAAACCAGCATTGCTGAACCAAAAAGAAAGTGAGTCTGGTAGAGACTACACAGAGGTTCTAAATCCATGCAACCTACGTGTTCATCCATCAACGAGTAAGTGGATAAAGAAAATGCCGTCCATATACACAATGGAGTACTATTCAGCCGTAAAAAAGAATGAGATCCAGTCATCTGCAACAACAGGGATGGAACTGAAGATCACTAAGTTACATAAACCAGGCACAGAAAGACAAACATCACATGTTCTCACCTATCTGTGGGATCCAAAAGTCAATACAATTGAACTCATGGACATACAGAGTAGAAGGATGGTTACCAGAGGCTGGGAAGGGAGGTAGGGAGCTGTGGGGGAGGTGGAGATGGTTAATGGGCACAAAAAATAGTTAGAAAGAATTAATAAGATGTACTATTTGATAGCACAACAGGGTGACTACAGTCAATAATAACTGTACATTTTAAAATAAATAGTATAATCGGATTGTTTGCAACTCAATGGATAAATGCTTGGGAGGATGGATAGATACCGCATTCTCCATGACATGCTTATTTCACATTGCATGCCTGTATCCAAACATCCCATGTACCCTATAAATATATACAACTCTATGTGCCCACAAAAATTAAAAATTAACAATAAAGAATTTTTTTAAATCCATGCAAGACTTTATTTGAAGAGCAATTGGAAGTCACAGAAAGCTGTGACTACTGATGTGATGTGATTACTAATGTGAAAATCAAATGCAGGATTTTAAAAACACATTTCTAAAATATTAAGAATTGCCTTTTCGACGTCTTCTCTCCAACCACACTCACTAAGCTCAGTTACACTGGCCCCTCGCCACTCCTTGAACAAGGCAAGCAAGCTTCAACCCCAGGGTCTTTGCATTTGCTTTTCCTTCCCACCCCCCACCTCCAGCAGACCACATTGTTTCATTCACCCAGTTATTTCATTCAGATTTCTGCTCAAATGTCCCCTCTTCCAGTAAGTCTTCTCTGAGGAATTGATCTAAAGAAACATCCACTGCCACTTTCTATCCTGTATCTTGGTCTATGTTTCTCCAGAGTCCTCATCCCTTCCTGCTACTATGATACATATTCATTTGTTCTTCCATCTTTTTTACTAGACTCCGAGCCCCACAAAGATGGATTCCTTGACTGTCTTGTCCGCTGCTGGTGACTATCTTGTCCGCTTGTCTATGTGCCTGGCCCCTAGTGGGCACTCAGTGACCAAGTGCTCACAAATGAATTCACAGTGAACGGGCCAAAGCGGAGGCAGGGCTGGATTCAGGGCACCCAGTCAGGACGTAATCTGTAGTCCTTGAGTCAAAAAGGATTTGATAAAGAAAAAAGATTCATACAGAAAACTTCAATCATATTTTATTCTATGCCAAGCACTGAGCTGGGATCTAGAGATAAATGAAAAACATACAGATAAGATTTTTGTTACAAGACAGTTTGCAAGCTAGGAATTTATATTACGAGGTAATATAATATGATCGATTATATTTTTAAAACTTTTATGGGAAGTGATGGCTTCCTTTAATTGACAACTTTCTCAATACCAGACACTGGGCTCATTAACACACACATTCACCCCTTTAACTTCAAACAGGTATCATCTTTATCTCACAGAAGAGGAAACAGAGGCCTAGAGGTGAAAATTGCTGACTTAAGTCATACAGCTAATGAGTGATGGAAGGAGAATCTGGAGCTTATATGGCTCCAGGATCCATGCTGTTAGCCACGGCTTCCCCCTGCCTCCCCTATAACAGCCTCAGGGTAGGTCTGTAACTTGCCTCTCTGTATGTCCCCCATAGCAAAAGCCCTGAAAAACGGGGGTCCACTGATGTAGCTGGTCTATGAATTGGTGGTGGCAGGTCTACAAATCTATGTAGTCATCATAAACCCTTTTAAAGTAAGTTTCAATGCCCAAAACATAACATGAGTCCACATTTTCTCTTTCCACTAGTAAGAACGAGAATAGCCAGCATTAATCAGACACTATCTTGGCACTGTGCTAAGGGTTTCGCATGAATCATCTCATTTAATTTTCCCAACAATCCCCAATCACAAAGTGTAAGAACTATTATGATATCAGAAAGCAATTTTTTTTTTCAGATTCAAGGGACTGCACTTCCATTTAAACTGGTTTACTTAAAATAAATAAATAAATAAATAAATGCTTTTAAAAGTTACTTTTAAGGGCATGGAAATTATTATCTCACAAAAATGACAAGTCCCAGTGTACACGGGGCTTTGGCAGAGATGAAGGGGGAGCCTCAGACAACAGTGTGAGATCTCTTTCAGTCCCTCTTATAGTTCTGTTTTCATCAATATCACCTTCCCTCTCAGCCACATTCTAGCCATATGGTGTACCCAGCAGTTCTTGGGTTATACATAGTCCAACCACTGTAGGCTCAGCAGGAAGGTAGCCACTTTTCTCTTCCCAATATCGTGATGAAAGTTCCAAAGTTGTGTTCCACTGGCCTAGATTTGGGGTCATCTACACATACCCCTGAACCAGTCACTGAGACAGGGAGAAATGGGATACTCAATTGGTCAGGCCTGGGTGGATGTGATATGGGCACATCACAATGACCAGGAAGAAGCTGATGATCTGATTGACCAGGCTGCAGGTCCCTGGAGCAAGGATGAAATCAGTCCCAGCCACATTACATAAAGAGGAAGAAAGGGCAGCTCAAAGACAGAAGACTAGAGGAAATGCCTTCACCCTTTAAAGATCTGATTATCACTTCTTCTCACATTCTGTTGCCCAGCTCCAGCTCAAAAGAGGCTGAAAAATGCAGTCTTCAGCTGGGCCACCGTGTTTCCAAATACAATTACAGGCCTTATTAGTAAAGGATCAAGGGAATGATGGATGTTGAGGACAACTACATATCTCTATCTCAGGCAGCCCAACGGGTAGTGGACAGCATAGTCATAAGACTGGACACTGAGGAAGAACAAGGATAACGCTTTATACTCAAAGGCTGATGCTTAGGGATGCCTCTTACATTGTAGGTGCCTAACTCAAACCATGAGGGCTGCTATAACAAAATACCTTAAACTGGGTGATTTATAAACAACAGAAATTTATTGCTCACAGTTCTGGAGGCTGGGAAGATCAAGGTGCCAGAAGACTCAGTGTCTGCCAAGGACTGGCTCTCTCTCCTTCAAAGATGGTACCTTCTAGCTATATCCTCACACAGTAGAAGGGTAGACTGAGGAGGCTCCTTCAAGCCTCTTTTACAAGGGCACTAATCCCATTCATGAGGGCTCCACCCTCATAACCCAACCACCTACTAAAGTCCCCACCTCTCAATACTATCACACTGGGTAAATAGGTTCCAACATATAAATTTTGGGGGACACATATATTCAGACCATAACAGCATCCCACAGTGTAAGGGGAAGAAACAAATAATGAATTTTCACATTTATTTAAGAAAGAAACTTATCTTTCCCAAAAAATGGGGGAAAGATACTGTTACTGTAATATAATACCAGAGACTAGGTAGTTTGTAAAGAAAAGAGGTTTACTTGGCTCATGGTTCTGGAGGCTGGGAAGTTCAAGGACATGGCAGCAGCTTCTGGTGAGAGCCTCATACTGCATCATAACATGGCGGAAAAGCAGAAGAGCAAGTGAGTGCTTGTGAAAAATATTGCAAAAGTGAGCCAACCTCACTTTTACAACAACCCACTTTTGAAAACTAACTCATTCGTTAAATAATGGCATTAATCTCAAGATTTAATCTTGAGATTAACTTCTCTAGAAATCACTCCTTTGATAATGGCATTAATCCATATTTAAGAGGTGTGCCCTCATTACTCAATCACCTTTTAAATGCCCCACCTCTTACTATTGTTGCATTAACAAATAAGTTTCTAACATATGACCTTTGGGGGACCCATTCAAACCATAGCACCTATATAATGTCTTTCCCCTTAAAGTTTAGCATGTCAGTCATTAACTGGTAGGACTATCATACTTCTATTCCTTGTTGCCTATGTCAAGGACTCCTAAGTAATGGCAAAAAAAAAAATCTTACAAGACAGTGAGAAAATGTCCATATTAAACATAAGCTAATACGTAATGGTTAAAAAAAAGTCTAAATCTAGAGACCAATAATACGGATTTTAATCCTACCTTAGCCATTTATAAGCAGTATGATCTTGGGCAATCTTCTGGGTTTGTTGTTTATGAACACTGGTTTAGTAAATTATAGGAAGGATGAAATTAACAAATTAGCCAACACCTCACATGGTTGTCATTAAGGTTAAATTTGACAGCACATGTAAAATATTTGGCATAATATCTTGCATATATATCTACTGAGCTCTTTATCTGTGTAATTATTGTCATTAACAACAATAATAGTAATCAGCAGGGTGCTGCTAAAAACGCCAAATATAACAAGAGCAGCACAACTAACATTTTTGAACACAGTACAGGCCAGGAACAATTCAAAGGGCTTTAGGAGAAATCATCTCATTTAAACCACACATTTAATTCAACCTTTATAAAGTGGGTTTTATTATTTCTCCATTTTGTAAATAAGAAAACTGAGACACAGAGAGGTGTGGCAGACAGACTCTAGGATGGCCTCAATGATACCTGCTTTGTGGTATTCACGGCATTGTGTGATTCCCCCTCATACAGTAACTCGCTTCTACCAATAGAATATGACAGCACTAAAGAGACATGACTGACTGTTGCGATTTGATTTAAAAAGCTGTAACTTCCATTTGCTGACTGACTCTCTCCCTTGTTGACTTTCATAAAACAAGCTACCATGTTGGAGGGGTTCACCTAGCAAGAAACTGAGGGTGGCTTCTGGCCAGCAACCAGCCAGCCAGTGAAGAAATGAGGCCTTAGTGTCACAAGTCTTGAGGAACTGACTCCTGCCAAAAGCCATGGGACTGAGCTTGGAAGGGGGCCTTCCCAGATGAGCCTTCAGAAGAGACCCCATCTCTGGCTAACACCTTGACTGCAGTCTCAGGAAAGACCATGAAGCAGACAACCCAACTAAGAGGCGCCCACATCCCTGACCCATAATAAATATGAGATAATAAATATGTGCTATTTTAAGCTGCTACATTTCGGGGGTAATCTGTTACACAGTAATAGATAACCGACACAAAGAGCTGCAATACTTACCTAAGAATAAAAGAAAAAGCACTGACTTGCAAGTCAAGAGGCCCACTAGACATTAAATCCTTCAACAGCGGGAGTGAACCTGCAGCATCTAGATTCCGGCACAAAGCAAAGGATGCTAGATAAGTGTTTTCAGGGAAAAGGAACAGCATCAGAAAAGGCCCCAAATAAAAGAACAAGGCTTAGTCTACTTAAGCACTTTTTTTTTTTTTTTTTTTTTTTTGAGACTGCTCTGTTGCCAGGCTGGAGTACAGTGGCGCGATCTTGGCTCACTGCAACCTCCACCTTCTGGGTTCAAGCAATTCTCCTGCCTCAGCCTCCCAAGGAGCTGGGACTACAGGTGCATGCCACCATGCCCAGCTAATTTTTTTGTATTTTTAGTAGAGACAGGGTTTCACCATGTTGGCCAGGACGGTCCCAATCTCTTGACCTCGTGATCTGCCCACCTCGGCCTCCCAAAGTGCTGGGATTACAGGTGTGAGCCACCACGCCCAGACCACTTCTCATATTTTAATGTGCACATGCATGACCTGGGATGATTGTTAAGATGGTGATTCTGATTCAACAGGTCTGGGGTGGAGCCTAAGAGTGTGCATTTCTAACAGGCTCCCAGGGAATATCAATGCAGCTGATCCAAGAACCACACTTTGAATAGCACAAGTATAAACCATAAGGACACTTATTGCTTACTCAACAAAAAATTGGAATTTTTTGTTGAGTGGTCCAGAGTTGGTCAAGCCCTTTGGCTACAGTCTGACATTTGGAAGGACATGGGACATGTTTACATATGTACAATATGACATAATATAATGTTGTATAATATAATGTAATACATACAATTTATATACTCATATATAAGTATACAGTAACATAGCTAATTATTCTCTATATGTGTATACACAAATTTTAACAACTGGCACTGTATGGTCCTTGGTCAAGCAAAGCAGGTAAAAGCTGTGAATGGTATGGCCATAATGGTGTACACTAAAAATATAACACATTTACATATATGTGTATATTACATGCATATATGTATAAGTATACACATAAACATATGCATAACTAGCTTGAGCTGGCACTCATCCCCTTTAGAGGGTATAGGTCATAGCTCGTCTTGCCTTCCTCTGGCCTCCCTCCCTCAGGAGTTCCCAACCAGCATGGTCCATTTGGAAACCATCTTCTATAAGGTTTCTTGGCTATATTGCTCTTTCACAGTCTATGCATGGGACAGAAAAGTTCCAGCTACTTTAGTCTGACTTTGGGTGATGACTATACTTTGTACCTCCCACAAAAAGGACCCATTTCTTGTGGACTTATTTCCACCCCTTTATGTCTACCTGGGAGTACAGTCAGACACAGCACTCAGCATCCCAGATCCAAATACTCTGTTGTTTTGTACAAGGTTGAGACCCTACCATTTCTCGGTTCATCCCTGATGTCACCTAATACACTGTTGACCTTCCGGGCCACCACCACGCAGTGGTCCAAGGTCTTTGAGAGCAACCTATGCACACAGAGTAACTACTGACGGATAGAAGCATTGCTACTTCTCTTCCCCCCAGTCTCTCTAACATTGATAGCAGTTGCCCAAAGACATAACCTCCAGGGGCCTGGTTGTCTTGCTTTACCTTGGTGTCTTTACGATACTAGGCCTGGATGTCAAAACTCCCAAATACCCTGGGTTCCATTTTCATTGCACTGAAATAGCTCTTTACTGTGACCTGCAAACACACAGATGATTGAGATGAAGCAGCTCTAGTTAAAATGCTTATAAATTACAAGTGAGGTTAAGCCGGGTTCTACAGGTAAGTGACAGATATGGATACAAGTTAGATGTTTGGGGATGCCTCTAGGTCCTCGTGTGTCATTTATAAAGAGTTGAGTTTTCCAAACTTACTGCCTAAGAAGGGTCATCTGGAGTGCTTGTTAAAAATATGTATTCCCAGGACCCTCCTTCAAAGAGTCTGATGCAGAGATTGGAGCAGACAGCCTGGGAGCTCCTGCTGTTATAAACTTGCCTCGGGTTTCTGATCATCAGGTAAGTCTGGGAAACATCCATATGGGACTATGGATCCCAGAAGTGGCTGAGCCCCAGAACTGCCTGGGATGCCTTTTAAGCATCCGATCATCTGGTCCATTTGGAAGCCGTCTTTTGGGCTATGTTCCTCAAAATTGTATGTGCACAGGAATCACCTGGGGATCCTGGAAAAAATGCAGATTCTGATTCAGCAGGTCTGGGGTGCAGCCTGAGATTCTGCATTTTTAACAAGCTCCCAGGTAATACTGCTGTTGAGAGTCAGCCAGGACCGACTACATAATTTGTGAGGCTCAGTGTAGACTAAAAAATGCTGGCCCCTTTATTCAAAAAGCAATTTTTAGAAATGTTTCTTTGTAGTCTCTCTCTCCATCTGCCTTGGTGTTTTCAAATTTGCTTTGTAATGTTGTTCTTTCTTGGACACAGGGATGCTCATGAGATAAGTTCACTGGAGTGAGGCCCCATCAAGACAGAGGGCAGCAGCCGTCACTGGACAGTGTCAGGAAGTGGGGAGCCAAGAAGCCATCCAGGGAGTGGACAGGGAGCAGAAGGCAGGAACTAACGTGAGCTGAGGCTCCAAGTTCCGGGCACAAGTAATGTCCCTTTGGATGTCACTTACAAAACACAAATAAACATAGAATTACAAATCTCAAGGTGGCAACCACAGAGCATTAAACCTCAAGCATGCAGCCACTTCCAAGTGCAGGACTCTGTGCTGGTTGCAAGCCCACAAAAGCTGACCACATTTTGAGTGGCAAGGATTTGGGGGACTCAAGTACCCATTCATTGAAAAATAGTGACCCCAACCCATTAGTATCCATAAAGATAGTGTTCTCTCTTTTGGTTACAAACACAACTAGGATGGGAGAAATTGTTTTAAAACTGTCTTCTATAAAGGAGTCCTTACAGGCACACAAACGAAATTTAAAAGCAAGGACAATTTTTGGCCTGGCACAGTGGCTCACGCCTGTAATCCTAACATTTTGGGAGGCCGAGGCGGGTGGATCGCGAGATCAGGAGATCAAGACTATCCTGGCTAACATGGTGAAACCCCGTCTCTACTAAAAATACGAAAAAATTAGCTGGGCATGGTGGCGGGCGCCTGTAGTCCCAGCTACTTGGGAGGCTGAGGGAGGAGAATGGCATGAACCCGGGAGGCGGAGCTTACAGTGAGCCAAGATTGCGCCACTGCACTCCAGCCTGGGCGACAGAGCAAGACTCCGTCTCAAAAAAAAAAAAAAAAAAAAGAGACTTGCTCTCTCTCTAGTTTCCTCTCTTACCGTGTAATCTCTTTGCACACACCTGCTCCCCTTCCTCTTTCCACCATGAGTGGAAGCAGTAAGAGTCTTCATCAGATGCAGTTGCCCAATCTTGAAGCTTCCAGTCACCAGAATTGTGTGCCAAATAAACCTCTTTTCTTTATAAATTACCCAGCTTCAGATATTCTATTATAGCAACACTAAACCACTTGTGTGCATATTGTCTACGGCTGTTTTGTGCTACAGTGGCAGAGCTGAACAGATGCAAGCCTAAAACAAGATACTCTCTGGCCCTATACAGAAAAATGTTGTGACTCCTATGATAGAGTATAAAATCATGGATTTCAAAATCCAGTTTTCAGGAGTTGAAGGTTTCACATAGGTGACTTAACCTTCAATTTTTTAAAACTAGGTCTAAGCCCTCTTAAAATTGTGAAGAGCAAATATGTACTCTCAAATATGTTGTAAATCATCCTGTAACAACACTGAGGTCACTATCATTCTAATTTGAACAGTCAGACTAAGAGGATTTTGTGCAGACTTTGGAATAAACCCTTCGAATAACGTTGGGAATATATTTAAAGTACCTGTAAAAGCATCATGGTTTGTGAAGCCTGTAACTCTGCCCTGATCTTTCTCAAATGTTCTGGGCTGCACATGTCCACTCCCATAAATTCATGCAAGCAAATGCACAGGCACAAAACATGCAAGACATCAGCACCTAAATGGCAGGTGAAGAACAGATGTATCTGCTCAGAGTGGGCACAAGAGAACAAATAACAGGATGTTCAGAGAGAATATTGTTACCAGTTGAGTTATGGCTAATATATTTGTCCATTTTCTTAGTCCATTTTCTGTTGCTATAACAGAATACTACAGAGTGGGTGATTTATAAAGAATAGAAGTCTATATGGCTTATGTTTCTGGAGGCTGGGAAGTGTAAGAGCACGTCACTGGCATCTAGTGAGGCCCTTCTTACTGTGTCATAACATGGTGGAGGGCATCACACAGCAAGAGGGCAAGAGTATGTCAACCCAGGTCTCTCTTCCTCTTCTTATAAAGCTACTAGTCCTCTCAATGGGGCCCCACCCTGATAACCTCATCTAATCCTGATTACCATCCAAAGGCCCTGCCTCCAAATACTATCAACATAAATTTGGGGATTAGGTTTCCAACGCACGAACTTCTGGGAGACAGATTCAAACCATAGCAGTGCTCATTACACCAACAACAACTCAATGAGATAAACATTATTTTTATTTATTTATTTATTTATTTTCGAGACGAAGGTCTCGCTCTGTCGCCCAGGCTGGAGTGCAGTGGTGCAATCTCGGCTCACTGCAACCTCCACCACCCAGGTTCAAGTGATTCTCCTGTCTCAGCCTCCTGAGTAATGGGGATTACAGGCGCATACCATTACACCCGGCTAGTTTTTTGTATTTTAGTAGAGACGGGGTTTCACCATGTTGCCCAGGCCGGTCTCGAACTGCTGAGCTCAGGCAATCTGCCCACCTCAGCCTCCCAAAGTGCTAGGATTACAGGCGTGAGCCACTGTGCCTGGCCAACATTATTATAGTCTCCATTTTACATGAAAGAAAACCAAAGTTTAAAGAGGTTATGTAACTTGCCCAATGTCTCACAGCTGTTAAGTGGTAAAGCCAGGGTTTGAACAGGC
Source organism: Pan troglodytes (assembly GCF_028858775.2). Classification (NCBI taxonomy): domain Eukaryota; kingdom Metazoa; phylum Chordata; class Mammalia; order Primates; family Hominidae; genus Pan; species Pan troglodytes. The sequence goes on along the minus strand of NC_072419.2, from coordinate 58,702,489 downwards.
AGTCTGGCACCAAAGCAATCCTCTAACTCAAGTGTCAACAACAAATGTTTTTTTAAATGGTCGCCAGATAGTAAGTATTTTCACCTTTGCAGGCCACACAGTCTCTGTTAGAAATATTCAATTCTGCTGTTGTAGGGAAAAGCAGTCATAGATGATACCTAAATAAATGAGTGTGGATGTGTTCTAATAAAACTTTACTGACAAAAACAGGTGGCTGGCTGGATTTGGCCCACTGGCTGTGGTTTGCCTACTTGTGCTCTAACCACTAATGTAGACTGTTTCTAATAATGTCTATCAGGTGACTGAAATATGTCTAAGCACACAATAGGAGTGGAATAAATAATCATTAATATTATTGACTACCATTATGAAAATAAGAACAATTGCATGCCTTTGATTGCACTAAACAGTCAACTCAAGCTGTCTTTATTTTTTATTTTTTTTAGAGCTACATTCATTTCTGAGCTGAAAGGCTTCTTCATGTAATTTCATCTTGCCGCCATCCAAGAGGGGGATGCTACAACACAATCCTCCTCTCCAATGGGATTTTAGTCAATCACATCTACAATACAGCTTGACCTCTGCTTTCAACTGGGGCAGGCGTGGACGCTGGGGATGGCTCCTGGGTCACAGCACAGCAAGCTGCTGCCACGTTCAAGGCAGTAATCAGCTCACGGATTTCAGCCCAACTCCTGGGGGCTGGAGATGCCAAAATGTGCCCCAAACTACCTGTCAGCAATTAGGAGCCCAGGAAACAGGGACTAGGCTTGCCTGATGGGAAGACATTTAAAGCATCAGAAAGGCTGACAATCCTCGCGTAAGGGTGGGCCTGGTGCGGGGGTGGCAAAAGGGCGACTCATAAACCACCAAATGACAGAGTCCAAATTGCTCCATAATGATGATGCGATGCATCCCTTGACACCAGGGATGAAGTCGGACCACATGTAACAGAAGCCAACAGAAATTGAGAAAAGCTCAGTGTCAGATGAAAAGCAGTGATCAGTCTCGACAGGATCTGTTCTACTCCATTTTACCTGCTGCACGTTCTGGAAGCAAACACCCGCCAGCAATGTATTCTTTTTCCCCCAAAGTTCAAGGGGTGAGATGTGAACACAGGCAGTAAAAAGCCCTGAATGTCTGTGGCTTGTAGGGGTCGTAATTCTTTCTCACAAAGTTACCTTTCCTGTTTCTATGAATTACTCTTACATTCTTGTAAGAGATATGGTTTGAGGTATTTATGGTGCATTCAATTCTGCTATCATTGATTTATTGAACGAAACCAGCTCGGGGATATGATGGAAAGGCCCTAATTCCAAAAACTCTTACATCTCCGCACGAAGAGCATTTTCTGCCCTGTTGGCCTCCTGCAGATGACCAGCCGAGATAAACAGAGGGCACCCACTCTCTGTTGCAATGTGCATGGTGATGTGAAGGAATCAATCAGACAAAAGCAGATTATTACAGTGTCTGCGAGAGATCAAACAGTGCTGGCATTCGCACCCACACACGCCTGATTTACAGGCGAGCTGATAAAGTGCTGCAGCTCACTGTCAGGAGAACATGACAACTCCTTGAGCTTGTGGATAAATTATTGCTGAAGCCCATGATAACATTTCTCCACCTAGCAACCAAACATAACAGGATGTGGCTTTTAGTACGAGGAGCCAAATGATACAAAGACAAGACGCCCAGGAGCTCTCAGAGCTCTGAAGGCACATTCTAAGATGCAATCGTGAAATCGCAGCCTCGTGAAAACACATGCGAAATCTATTTTGTAATTAATAACCATGCAGAGGATACCCAGACCTTTCCTATCCATGCAGATGCAAAGAAGAATGTGCCCTCTTTCATGATGAATATTGCTGGAGCCAAAAGTTATCTCCCTCCGAGCTCTGTGCCTGGGACTGTGCTAACTGCTTTATGTGAATCCAAGTGGGGCCCCACAGTGTGGAACCTGCCCTGTATACCTGCTGATAAGTGCAGTCAACTTGAAGTCAGCTGGGCCCATAGAATAAAACAACATTGAATCCCACAGTGAGAAAAACTGCCCCCTTTCTGGTTCTTTATTGACTTTCCCAATAACATCAAGGAGGGCTGCAGTGTGGCACTAGTATGTCTCAAACACCCTCTAAAAGTGAAAAGTGTATTTTTTAAACAAAGAAAGGGAGACTGTGTCTAGCTAGAATCTGTAAAAACCAACATTGTTTAGCTTTCACAATTTTCATTCAAGTCACCATCTTTTCCACGTGACATTGTTTTCCAACTAATGGAGGTGATATCCAGTGTCTGTTTAAAACAAATTTACTTGAGACATGAACCGTATGAGGGCAGGAACTTTTGCCCTATTTGTAAACTGCTAGACCCTCGAAATCTCAACAGTTTCTAGAAAATAGACTGTCAATAAATATTTACCTAATGAAATTTATTAAACGAAAATATCAAGTAAGTGATAGTAGAAATGGTGCCAACGTAGCAGGATTTGTGATGAGCGCACAAGATGAGATAGAAACATAGCAAAATACGTGAAAAGTGGTACTCAAACAATTAGTGTTGACAAATGGGACAAATGCTCCTTTGATGTTCTTTGTAATCCTATGAGGCAGGAACTATTATTTACTTTTCAGGTAAGGAAAATGATACTCAAAGATATTAGGTAACTCATTCAGAACCACAAGCCTCTATGTGGCCGAATTTGAATTCAGCCGGAGCACCTAGTCTTAGAGGTAAGCTCTGAGGTGCTCCATTCAACTTCTTCCCTCTCACCTAAAGAACTACATTGTGAAGTATCTGCTATTGCCCCCTCTTCACATGAAAGAAAACTGACTTTAATGAACCTGCCCAACATCATGCAGTGATCACGGGCTGGGATTCAAACCCAGGACTGCTTGGCTGACGGCTTCCACTAGGCTATTCTGTCCTCAAAGAAACTTGCCCCAAATGATCATACAAGCAGCTAGAAATTAGATTTTAACTAGTATCTAATTAAAACTCTGGGTCACACCTACCTTGAGTGCTCTAAATGTGTTCCAGAGAACAGAACCATCATTTGATCAATAAAACAGAAAATTAGCTCAGCACCTAAATGCATTTGAGACACTGCTTATAATTGCCAAGAACAGTGGCCAAAGGTAAAAGCAACCTCAGTCATGCTTGTTTTACAAACACACAAATAGCCACTGGTACAAAAGGGAAAACTTAGTCCTTCCCTTACCTTTTATCTGCAGGTAACAAGATAAGCAGCTATTATTGGTAATGAGGAAGGAACCATGCTACAGCTCCTTGGGAGGGGAAAAACGAGCAAAGGAACTAAGAATCCCATTAAAGTATAATCTTCAATTTTAAAAAAGCATGACTCTCCTACAAATATACAATGAATACATGTCAAAAATTTTATTTAATTCATTAATTAATGAAGAAACAAATATAATGGTAAGGTTGGTTAAAAGGAGAAATTGAGGAATGAGGATTTATATCGTAAGTTGGCCAAAAGGATGCAGAAATAAATACGCTAACAGAGTCAAAACTGGGTAATGTTGTATAGGGTCACTAAACTATCACCAAGAGGAGTTATTTTTCTCCAAGACACAAAACATAGTTAACATACAACTTAAAGTATCTGGTTCTAACCAAATAGCAAATTGCAGCTAAACACAGGTGCATTCTTCTATATAATCAATCTTGGGTGAATTTTTTCAACACTCACACTGAAAGGACATGGACTCATTCTCAGCTTTATTTGCAAGTTTTGGATAATTTTTTAAATCATTTCATCAAGTTTTCACTATTATTTCTGCTGTCTTTGTGTGTATAGGAATGTAGTGCCCCACTAAAATTCTGATTCAATAGATTTGCAATGGGGCCTCAGAAAGTGTATTTTAAGAAGCTCCCAATGTGATTCTATTGCTGATAGTCTATAATCATATTAAGAAATAACCAGTTAAGGCCAGGCGCAGTGGCTCATGCCTGTAATCCCAGCACTTTGGGAGGCCGAGGAGGGTGGATGACGAGGTCAAGAGATTGAGACCATCCTAGCCAACACAGTGAAACCCCATCTCTACTAAAAATACAAAAAAATTGGCCAGGCATGGTGACATGTGCCTTTAGTCCCAGCTACTCAGGAGGCTGAGGCAGGAGAATTGCTTGAACCCAGGAGGCAGAGGTTGCAGTAAGCTGAGATCGTGCCACTGTACTCCAGCCTGGGAGACAGAGCAAGACTCCATCTCAAAAAAAAAAAAAAAAAGAAAAAAGAAAGAAAGAAAGAACCAGTTAAAGTGATTTAAATTATAACTTTTGGCAAGTGATTCAATGAAAGATGCTTTCATTTGCAAGAAATGAAAACTTGGACAAACTGGTTTCAAGAAGGAAAAAACTTTAACATCATAAAGATAAGAGGTAATGGGGGCTCTGGGGTAGTAGATTCAGTAGCTTAGGGATGTCTATATTAGCGAGGTAGACTCCGCCCTCCCTCTACATCTTCCTGGAGCTATTGGCAAGATGGCTGTAGCAACTGCATGTGTCACTTCCTGGCCCAATATATAGGGAAAGAAGGGAGACTTCCTCTTACTGTGCAGTCTCTCTTCTCAAACTTTCCCAGAAAACCCCAATCCCAGTAGATCTCCCTCCACAACTCATTAGCCAGGATTTACCAAGTGGTCATTCCCCCAAGCCAGTCACTGGCAAGGGGAATCTGAATGGGAATTCTTGACACCAATCAGGGTGTACTGAAAAACTGGAGTGGGGTTGGCTTCCCTTGAGGCAACTGAGCTAATGTGGAAGGCATGGACATCTGAACAAAATTAGCATTGTTTTAGAAGGGAAGTAGAGGTGGGTGTGGGGAGGAAATTAGTCCAGTAACTGACAGAGTCCAGAATTAGTGCATTTTTTTAAAAAAAAAGTTACAAGCATGATCTTAAAATTAGGTTGCATCTCAGACGTGTGGACAACAGCAAAGACATGGAATCAACCTAAATGCCCATCAGTGGTAGACTGGATAAAGACAACGTAGTACATATACATCCTGGAATACTACATAGCCATAAAAAGAACAAGATCATGTCCTTTGCAACAACATGGATGGTGCTGGAGGCCATCATCCTAAGCGAACTAATGCAGGAACAGAAAACCAAATACTGCATGTTCACACTTACAAGTCAGAGCTAAACACTGAGTACACGTGTACACAAAGAAGGGAACAACAGACACTAGGGCCTACTTGAAGGTGGAGGGTGGGAGGAGGGAGAGGATCAAATAACTACCTATTGGGTACTATGCTATTACCTGGGTGATGAAATAATCTGTACACCAAACTTCCATGACATGCAATGTACCTATATGACAAACCTGCACATGTACCCTTGAATCTAAAAGTTAAAAAAAAAAAAAAAGAAGAAGAAGAAGATGTGTGGGCAATTACCGTGATGCAATAGAAACCTCCAAGAAAACTGCCAGGCAAGCTAACCCAGAGGTCACAGAATACAATGGTTCACAGGCTAAAGTAAGATGCTCGAATCACAGTTTAATAATTCAATTCAGAGCATATATCAAGAAACAAGGAGAAAACAACAAAAAATAACCCAATTTAAAAATGGATCAAGGACATGAATAGACAATTCTCCAAAGATACAGAAATGGCCAATAAGCATAGGAAAACATGTTCCACGTCATTAATCATAAGAGGAACGCAAATCAAAATCACAGTGAGACATCACCTCACATCCATTAGGATGGTCACTGTCAAAAGAACAGAACATAAGTGTTGGCGATGTTGCAGAGAAACTGAAACCCTTGTGCATTGTGAGTGGAAATGGAAAATGGTGTAGTCATCATGGAGAACAGTAAAGAGGTTCCTCAAAAAATTAAAAACAGAATTACCATATGATCCAGTAATCCCACTTCTGGTGATATACTCAAAAGAATTCAAAACAGGATCTTGAAAAGATATTTGTACACCCATGTTCACTGCAGCAGTATTCACAATAGCCAAGAAATGGAAGCAACCCAAATGTCCATCAATAGATGAATAAAGAAAATGTGCTATATACATACAATGGAATATTATGCAACCTTAAATATGAAGGAAATCCAGTCACATGCTGCAACATGGATGAAACTCAAGGACATTATTCTAAGTGAAATCCCAGTCACAAAAGGACAAATGCTACATGATTCCACTGATATGAAATATTTAAAGCAGTCAAAATCATAGAACCAGAGAGTAGAAAAGTAGTTGCCAAGGGCTAGGGGAGGGGAAGGGGAAGTAGTGGTTAATGTGTATAGAGTTTCAGTTTTGCAAAATGAAAAGCTCTAAAAATCCGTTGCATAACAATGTTAATACATTTAACACTATCGAGTATAGATAAAATTACATAATGTCTGAGATTTGCTGCAAAATAAGCCAATGTTTTGCAATTCAGATCAACAAACAGTACTTGAGCTTATGCTAAGTAGAATTTTGCAAACTGAGAATCATGACTCATTAGTAGGTAAACTGATTTGGTGAACTGTGACCAGAACATTTTTAATGACAAATAGAATAGAAAATATGAGTGCATGACATCCTGTCATGGCAAATTTTATTCCATGAAACTTTTGTTTTGTGTGTGTGTGTGTGTGTGTGTGTGTGTGTGTGTGTGTGTGTTGAACATATATAATACATCATGATGTAAAATGTGTTTCTTACTGTGGGTTGCAGTTAATAAAGACTAAAGATCACAATTGAAAGCAAAGTCCTAATCACTGATGGGCACATCAGAGACAAGAAAAAATAAGACATAGTTCACGTTTTCTAGAAGAGACAGACATGAATAGATATACAGTATGGAATTCTAAGAGCTCTGCTAACTGAGAGCCAAGAACTGTGAGAAGACAATGGAGCTATTGACTAACTTTAGCCTGGGCTTCACAGGAAAGATAATACATGAAATGAGTGTTGAAAGATGAAAAGGATGAAAAAGAGTGAAAAAGCTATCTCTCAGAGGTGGAATAAAGTAGCACAGAGGTCTAAACACATACATGGTATATTTGGGCAAAAGAAAGCAATTTAGTGAGGCTAGGAGCCTATCGATTTGGGGTTTGTAAGCTCAATGTGGTAACCAAGGATGGGAAGAAGTTGATGATACTGAGGAAATGCCCTTAATTTGAGAGGTTACAAATACGTCATTTCTCCTTTGATGATCTCCACCGTTGATAATCTCTTCACCATCTTATTTGCCTAATCTACAATTGCACATCAAAATCAAAGAATTTCCACTTTGAATCCTCTGATACAGCAATTTCACCTCTGGGATGCATACAAGGAATTATACTGAATGGGCACAATTACTTAACTATAAACATTCATTTACAACATTACACTAAATGGCAAAATACTGAAAAGAACCAAATGTTTAATGACAGATATTGGGTAAATAAAATTATGGCCCATCTATAATACACATTCAATTTTAAAATTTGATAAAAAAGAATATTTTAACCTGGAAACATGTTCACAATATATTGTTAAGTTAAAGATACAGCATGCTAAAAAAGATGTACAAACAATCCCTGTTTCACAGAAGAAAATAAAAATAATGCTAAAAAAAGACTCTCTATACTTTCAAGTGATTTATTTGTATGATGGAATTATAGGTGATTTTTACTTTTGTCCTTGTTCTTTTCTCTCAATTCCATGAATAAAATTTTCTTCCATATACAAAAAGACCTAAAACATTTTTAAAACAGCAAAATCATTACAAAATAGAAAGTAACCTAGAAGTATGTTCTCTATTATTAATCAGAAAAGGTAAGTGAAAAATAGTATTACATTAAGGTATTTTTCAAGAGCTAGAGATTAGGTCGATTATTTTTCTTCTTTTTACTAATCAAAATTTTGTATATTTTCCACAGAAAATATATTCTTTTATTATTTTATTATTTTAAAAATAATTGCTTCTTTAATTCTAACAAGGAATCTTTGTCTCCTTAGAGCTTTAGGGAATGGAGTTGTTATGGTCTATACCCCAAAATCAATCACTTGTGTTTAAATCAGCTTATGTGGATATTGTCTTATAAATTCAAACACATTCTGAGACTAATTTAAGACTTACAAAAACACTGATTAAAAAAAAGCTAACACTGAATTTAAAAATAAAGCAAGAAGACTTTTTTAGAGTCTATTATTAAATCTTCAATCTAATGATCATGATTTTGCTCATTTTATTTTTAAAATCCATCACTCAAGATTGTTCATTGCATAAAAGGAGAAAAAAGTGTGCAAAATGGTAGAATGATCAAATCATTCTAACTAGGATATGAGTTTCTTTTAAGACTGGGTCCAATGATAGAATTCTCAAAGATAAAAGCTCACTGGCATAGCCCTCAGAAAACACAAGGCATACAGGTTATTTTTTCTACCAGTGACCGATGTGGTGCTCAATATTTCAGTACTGCAGTATTTTTCAGCACAAATTTGAGTAATTACATAATCGAGCTTCCTTAGCCCTTCTACTGCCTCTTCAGCGATAACCTTTCCCCTGACTTCTTATGTTTTTCCTAAAAACAGACACAAGTATCTCCTAGAGCAGAGCTTCTCAACTTTGCCTGAACATTGCAGTCACTTTTAAAATTCTTGATGCCCAGGCTGCACTCCAGACCAATGTAATCACGATCCGTGGGAATGGGATGCAGACCGGAATGTTATGAAAAACCCTTGGGCTATTCCAATGTACAACCTGGTTTGAGAATCACTGTCTTCACTGATCCTATTTCTTCCTTTGGTTTCTATCTGAAATTTCTCTTCCTTTCTTCAACTGCACATCTTGGCTTTCAGTTTCCATTTTCTCACCACTCATTCTCACACCTGTGATGAGCTGATTGTGTCCTACGTATGTTGGGTTACACTGTAAAAACTAAAGTTGACTGCTTAAGCAGTGTTATCACTTAGGACTTCTTTGGTTGCAAATAACAGAAACTCAACCCAACTGGCTTCAATATAATGGGAATTTATTGCTTCATATTACTGCAAAGTCCAGAAGTAGGAACTTCAGGCATGATTTGATCAGGACATAAATAATGGTACCAAGTGCCGATACCTCTCTCTCTACCTTTAGACGGAGAGAGAATGAGCTTAGAATGAGCTGCAAAAGGAAAGGTCTGCCGTGGGGCTCCACTCTGAGGCAAGGTCTCTTCTCGTGACTACAAGATGACTACAGCCGCGCATGTCCTCACAAGTGCATAGCTGAGGGAATAACAAAGTCCCTTTCCCAGAAGTATCCAGATAGGCTTTATCACACCATAATTCATTGTCTCTGATCAGGACCAGATGCCCATGTTTACAGCAATTGTTGTGGCCAGAGGAGTGTGATGATCTGAGAGACCTGAACCAAGTTGCATGCATGTGGCAACGTGTCGAAACTCCATCTCTACAAAAAAAAACTTTTTTTAATTAGCCAGGAATGATGGTGCACGCCTGTGGTCCCAGTTACTCAAGAGGCTGAGGCAGGAGGATTGCTTGAGCTCAGGAGGTTAAGGCTGCAGTGAGTTATGAACACACCACTGCACTCCAGCCTGGATGACAGAGCAAGACCCTGTCCCCTCCACCAAAAAAAGAAAAAAAGAAAATAAAAGCAATGTGAACTGAAGGTGGTTCCCCAAAGAAAAATCAAAGTATAGTTACAATAATTAAGGGGAGACAATGAGTGGATGTTGGTTTGAAAATATTACAGAAAGACATGCTGATAGGGTATGATGCTTCTGAAGAGAACTAAAAAAGTAGGATTGCTCAGGAAAAACCAGCATACAGAGCTTTAGAGGAAAGACTTCAATGAAAGACACATAAGTGTTTAATAGAGGCAGACTGCTTTGAGAAATAGGGAAAAGTTAGACCAGATATAGTTAAAAGCTGATTGCAAATAGCAACTAAAACATTGCTCCTAATTATTATTATTATTTTTTTTTTTGAGATGGAGTCTCACTCTGTCACCCAGGCTGGAGTGCAGTGGTGCAATTTCGGCTCACTGCAACCTCTGCCTCCTGGGTCCAAGTGATTCTCCTGCCTCAGCCTCCCAAGCAGCTGTGATTACAGGTGCGCACCACCACACTTGGCTAATTTTTGTATTTTTAGTAGAGATGGGGGTTTCACCATGTTGGCTAGGCTGGTCTCGAACTCCTGACCTCAAGTGATCTGCCCACTTCAGCCTCCTAAAATGCTGGGATTACAGGTGTGAGCCACCACACCCAGCCTGTTTGTAATTCATAGTGAAGAAGTATTCTTGGGTACTTGAATACTAGCCCATAAAGTATTTATCGGCTTAGAATGAGCTGCAAAAGGAAGGTCAAAACATGAGAAACTCCATAACAAACCTGGCAATATGCCTGGGGGGTAATATTATCCTTGCTTTTCGGACTTAGAAATTATTTCTGTTTTTTATCATGGCCATATTTGGTGCTACGTGGATTTTCTAGTACTATTTTAAAATTAACTTCTTCAGTTTTATCATAAAAGTAAACAGTTGTGTAAAACTCTTTGAGTTTGGAAGGTTAAAGCTTGAAATGTTTAGTTTTCCATCATCAATTTGGCAATGCTTGTTTTCTGGAGAGAAAAATCAGGCTCACAGACACTCATGGTGGCAGGCTTCTATACAGAAGCTAAAGCATTCCTTAGAAGAGTTCCTAAGCCCTCTGATCATGTCTGCAACTTGAAAGTCACAACAATCCCCATGGTTTTCACTGTCACCTCCATTTGCATAATTTGTGCATCTACATTCTAGCCTTTCTGTTTTTCCTCAAGTTAATTTCAACAAAGATGAGATCCTTCTATGTAGAAGGAATCAGACATCCACTGGAGACAGGCTCCAGCATTTAAAGAGCTCATGTTTCAACAGGGAGACAGACAAACAGAACATCCCGTTATGTACAAGGGAAAAACACAGACCATTCTAGATTCATTCATTCACCCCACAAATATTTATTGAGCACCTGTTAGAAACCAGGTACTATCCTAGGGACTGGGGATGCAACAGTGAGTAAGACTCATCAGTCCCTATCCTCATGGAGCCTACTGAAGAGAAGCAGACATTTTTTTAAAAAAGCAAACAAATAAGTAAGATAATTTCGGATAGTAATAAGTAAGTAGTAAGAAAGAAAGAAGCCGCTTGGCATAGTCTAGACCAACTTGAGAGGATGATACACTTCTTTACATACAATGCTCAGGAAAGATGTAATAGTCAGAATTGCCAGTTTATCCTGTGGTAACAAACAGCCCCCTGGTATGAGAGGCTGAAAACAGCAAAGGTTGGTCTTTCCTTCACGCTACATGCCCATCCGAAGTTGTTAGGGAAACTCTACTCATTGTAGTCACTCGAGACTATCGCAGTTTTGTACTCTGCAAATTATTTTATCTGGAACTACATTTCTTAGAGTTTTTTTGTGTGTGTAGTTGCAGATAACAGCTGGCCACAGGGAAACATGTGAAATCAAGACAGCAGATGTGAGGAACCCACTGAGTGTTCTTATTCAGCATTTTTAGGGTCCTGAACCAGATGCACCTGCAGCGCCATGGCACTGGAGACCAGCTCCTTCTGCAGGTCACCAGCATCACTGAGCGTGGAGGTGGTAAGAGACAGACATGGGTTCCAGGCCATCCTCAGAGCATCCAATTATCTCTGTTCTTCCCCACTTTACATCCAGCTTTTCTTCATGCACCTACAACAAACTTCAGGCCCAAACCCGTTCACAGAGGCAACCATCTTCCAGAGATGTCTTGACCAACATCCACAACTGTGTAAACTCTAATCCCTCTAATAAATCCCTTACTCCACATGACTCAACTGGTTCTACTTCCCAGATCAAACTCTTAACTGATACAGTGACCCAGGCTGGCACAGTAGCTATTACAGGACCTCACACTATTGTCCTGAGGCAGAAGCAAAAAACTCTGGAGGGTCTCACACAAGCAGTTAAATGCTCTAACCAGAAACTAATACATGTCACTTGCACTCAGCGCTCATTGGCCAGAAGCAGACATCCAACCCCACCCGGACACAAGGGAGCCAGCAAGGTCTACCCCATCATATGCCCAGACAATGCGGAAAAGAAGCATGGTGAGTAGCACTAACAACCCCCATAAAAAGCCTCTCCAAGAAGAGAAGGTTTGAGTGAAGGATGTGCAGAGACCAGGCATTTGTGAGGCTAACAGGAAAGCATTCCAGTCAGAGGGAAAAGCAAGTACAAAGACCCTGGCACAGAGATGAACTGTTGTTGTTGTTGTTGTTGTTGTTGTTGTTGTTGTTGTTGTTGTTTAGAGAAAGAGTCTCACTCTGTTGCCTAGGCTGGAGTGCAATAGCACCATCATTGCTCACGGCAGCTTTGAATTCCTGGGCTGAAGCAATCCTTCAGCCTCAGCCTACAGGTGTGTGCCACCGTTTTCAGCTAACTTTTTAAATTTTTTGTAGAGGTAGTGTCTCGCTACGTTGCCCAAGCTGGTCTTGAACTCCTGGGCTCAAGCAATCCTTCCACCTCAGCCTCCCAAAATGCCAGGATTACAGGAATGAACCACCACACCTGGCTGACATTTTACTGGTTTCTCCTGGAGTCACATCCCTAATAAGTTACTTGTACATGAACCCTTGTCTCAGAGTTCTGCTTTGACAGAGCTGGAACCAGTGCATGTCCCATATATAATCACAAGGTTCTCTAAGTCTCTGTTTTCTAATTCCAGCACTCTAGGTTACATACGTATGTTTTATTTTAGTTTGCTGCAACAGAATTCTAACTTGGTTTACTTTTATTTAATTCATTTATTCAGCAAATAGTATTGTCTGTCTACTATATACTAAGATCTTGATTTAAATTCATTTTCCATTAATTTGTCCTGAAACACCATTTTCATGAGGTCACCTCAGTGATCGAAACCTTTTAGTGTCTCTCAGTCACCTAAAGAAGTTTTTCTTTAGGCCTGAGGAGTTTCTCTTATTAAAGGGGTTAAAAGATATATATATATGTGTGTGTGTGTGCATATATGTATATGTGTGTGTGTGTATATGTGTGAATATATATATGTGTATATACACACACACACACACACACACACGTATATTTTATGGACCCTCAATGTAATGTTAAAAATTCATTATAATTTAATTTCAATATGTATAAATATAAAACTCGTCATAAACTATTCTGACAGCTTTGATATAACTACAAATCTAGAATAAATTTTTAAATTATATTCAAGCACAACTACAGAACCAATAAAATTTAAATTCCCAACATTAATTTAATGTGACATGATGTTATTTTGCTGGAACAAAATCACTGATATTTGGCTTAATAGAGGAAGAATATAGTCTCAAGTTTGTTTGAATACTCAATCTGGTTCTGTATTTCAGTTTTAATAATGCTAATGTAAGGAATAGCCATTCTCACAAGCATGCTGTATAAGATTGTATTCATCACTGCATTTTTTTTTCTAATTCAGGATCATCAGAACCAAAAGTCTGGGAATAATCCTTGCATGCCAGTTGTATTGAGGCATCCATTGATAACACTGCACAACTATTTTGTTCACGTAAAGATAAGGCTGGCATTGTGTTATACAAATCTTTACCAAATGAATATTTGGAAGGCTTTTAGGCTAGGTTTCCTCAAAAGCAAACCTGAGACAAATACTTGGATAGAGGGTTTTATCTGGGAAATAATGTTCATACTGCTAAGCAATGTGAGGAAGCAATATCAAGAAAGAAAGGCCAATGCAGCATGCATTAATAAGCAGGTGACAGCTCCAGGCCACTGGGACTGAGTGCTCCTGAGAACTTTGGAAGACAATGTGAGTATGCCTCAGAATTCACCCACCCAAGAGGCGAGGAAGCTGGGGTATTTTTTCTCCAACTCCCATTTGTCATTGGTGGATGGATGCTCCCAAAATTAACACATCTGGCCTGCCCCAAACACATGCCTACCAAGAGAAAGCCCCTAGGTGAAGCATCAGAGAGGCTTGCAGGTGGATGCAGCGCCACATACAAGAATAGTTAGTGCCAGTAGGGTGGGGTGGAGGGGACACGAACAGTATCTGTCCCAGAAGCAGATTATTTCTTTATTGGGCACTAACAGCTACCCTTTCCGACACTGCAGGGCTTCAAGTCAGGAGACCCACTCACATGGATGGACATTCACTGTACAGAGGAGTTCTAGTATATCCAGCCTAATGGATGATATGAGCAGGTTCAGTTTGCACACGTTTTCTCTGTGTAAACAATGGTGAGATCTTTATGCATTCATCTGCTGGGATATCATTCAGCCTTCACTTGGTAAGACCACCACAGGATAGTGCACAGTTACAGGGTTGATCTCCATAGTATGCTCATAATGTTTTCTAATTTTCATCAAAAATTTTAAAGCAAAGTTTCATAGAGAACTTAGGAGTCCTGACAATAAGTGCTAGGACCCCCAAGATGTTAGGAAGGGCAGTCCACTGACCTCAGAGTAACACTGACCTACTGAATGAGGGTCTAGAGAGCCTGAAATTCAAAGCTGAAGTCTACCTTCGAGCTCCTTCATAAACTTTTTAAAGCCAAACTGATCCACTAACAATACATTGATCGCATATTTTCCTTACTATATGCAGGATTCACACCTTTATGACTGTCTGGTTTTCATTTTAACCTATCTAAGTCCTACACAGAGGCCAGGCCTTTCTAGGTTACTGTAGTTCATGACAAACTCACAATTCCTAACACTCATTTGCCAATTAATCACATGCTGCATCATAATATCCTTGTTTTTATGTTGCTATTTGACATTTCATATGTTTATATGCTTATCTCCAACTAGGCTGCGATGTCTACAATGAGACTAAGCCAAGAAGGCTTGATGGAAGAATGTGATTTTGCAATCATACCCACCTGCTCTTGGACATGAACTCAGCTGTGTACTAGCTGTGACCTTGAGTTTCCATGTTGCCATTATTATTATTATTTTTTTTGAGATGGAGTCTCATTCTATCGCCCAGGCTGGAGTGCAGTGGCACGATCTCGGCTCACTGCAAGCTCCCAGGTTCACACCATTCTCCTGCCTCAGCCTCCCGAGTAGCTGCGACTACAGGCACCTGCCACCACGCCCAGCTAATTTTTTGTATTTTTGAGTAGACACGGGGTTTCACCATGTTAGCCAGGATGGTCTCGATCTCCTAACCTCATGATCCACCTGCCTCGGCCTCCCAGAGTGTTGGGATTACAGGCATGAGCCACCATGCCCGGCCCATGTTGCCATTATTTAAGAGCGACACCTTACCTTTTTCACAGTGTTGTTGTGTGGATAAATAGCTGAAAGCATGTTACTGAGTGCCTACAACAGGGCAGGTGCCCAGCAACTAGGAGTTCCCTTTCTTACTTTGTAAACCTTTATTTTCATTGAATGCTTTTCTTGCCAATAACATTGAGAAATTCCCAGTATCATCCTGAAGGTCTGGCCCTTGTGATGAGTTAAGAGATTTTTAGTTCCACTATGACATGCTAATAATCTAAACAGCCTGAAAACTCATTTTTATAAGACACTATTCTGGGGAGGGAACATCTGGATCTCTTTCATCTTTCTTGTAAAAATTATCCTGTCTGTGCCCATAGAAAGATAAAGAACTGCTAAGGAGATTCTCATGGCCATGGTTACATTTTGTTTGTAAGAAACTTTTTAATTTGACTGAAAGAGATGTTCAGCTAAGACATTTTTTGCTGGTGCTCACTCTATCCTAGATGCATGCTACGGACAGAATGACCATGTAGCCCAGGACTGAGCAAACTGTCAGTCTCCTCTTCATAGGAAGGAAGAATTAAGGAAGTCGGGAGCCTGAGGCAGGAGAATGGCATGAACCCAGGAGGCAGAGCTTGCAGTGAGCCGAGATGGCGCCACTACACTCCAGCCTGGGCGACAGAGTGAGCCTCCGTCAAAAAAAAAAGAAAAGAAAGGAAGGAAGAAAGTTGGTTTCATGACCATGAAAACTAAGAGCAATTGTTAAGAATTCTAAGAAGCTGACTTAGTAATTGTGTTAGTCCATTCTTGCACTATATGAAGAAATACCTGGCCAGGCACAGTGGCTCAAGCCTATAATCGCAGCACTTTGGGAGGCCGAGGCGGGTGGATCACCTGAGGTCAGGAGTTCAAGACCAGCCTGGCCAACATGGTGAAACCCCATCTCTACTAAAAATGCAAAAATTAGCCAGGTGTGGTGGTAGGCACCTGTAATCCCAGCTACTCGGGAGGCTGATGTGGAAGAATTGCTTGAACTCAGGAGGTGGAGGCTGCAGTGAGCCAAGATCACACCACTGCACTCCAACCTAGGCAACAGAGCGAGATCCCGTCTCAAAAAAAAAAAAAAAAAAAAAAAAAAGCAAAGGAAAGAAATACCTGAGGCTAGGTAATTTGTAAATAAAAGTGGTTTTATCAGCTCATGGTTCTACAGGTTGTACAGGAAACATAGTGCCAGCATCTGTTCACCTTCTGGTGAGGGCCTCAGGAAGCTTACAATCATGGCAGAAGGTGACTGGGAGCCAATGTATCACATGGTGAGACCTGGAACAAGAGAGACACATGGGAGGCCCCAGACTCTTTTCAGACTCATTGAAACCACCAGGTCTCACATGAACTAACTGAGCGAGAACTCACTTATCACCAAGGGGATGGCACTAAACCATTCATGAGGGATCCACCCCCATGATCCAATCACTTCCCACCAGGTCCCACCTCCAACACTGGGAATCACATTTCGACATGAGATTTGGAGGGGACAAACATCCAAATCAGCAATAATTCATGATTTGTTTGATTTTTGTCTAAGGCAGACTGTTGAATTTTGTCACAAAAGACAGTTTCATCTTGGCCTGATTTCTACAAGGCCAAGACTTAAGGTTCTACTTGTGGTATCCCAGACAATACACCCTTCCACCCATTGAGGTGCACTGAAAGAGAACATTTA
The DNA here is from genome assembly GCF_028858775.2 of Pan troglodytes. Lineage (NCBI taxonomy): Eukaryota > Metazoa > Chordata > Mammalia > Primates > Hominidae > Pan > Pan troglodytes. The sequence continues at coordinate 58,685,547 of NC_072419.2, read as the reverse complement.
AAACTCATTTGTGTTCCTTAAAGGATCAATTATAAAACTGCAATTAATAACAGTCACCTTTTAAAAGGAAGATTCTCCTTTCACAAATGAATTTTTAGATCTACAACGCATAATACTGTCTCCTGCTTTTTTTAAGATGAAAGTCAAAAGCAGCAGGAGGTGTCTACAGTTCAGTGAGTATTTACTTCATTTGAATTGCAGAGGCGGGGAAATTCCTTTTCAATAGGATGAGCCTTTGAAGCTGGGGTTATTAGGACTTACAGGTGAACTGCTCGTATGATCAGCAGTAGAAGTTTATTCATAAGGCACTAAGTACAAAGCATCATGTTAACCTTACCCCTTCATCTTGGGCCAGATGAGTTTTTGTTTTCAAATAATGGCATAGATCCCTAGGGTTCCTTCTATTTCCTCCCAATATTCTCTCAAAACCTTACAAAGAGTGCCAGGAGCATGCACTTTGAAAATCTGTGCTCTTAAACAGCAGTTCCCCTTTATCCCTAGTTTTACTTTCCACGGTTTCAGTTATCTGTGATCAAACTTGATCCAAAAATATTAAATGGAAAATTCCAGAAATAAATAATGCATCAATTTTAAGTTGTATGTCATGCTCAATAGCATGATGAAATCTCTGACCTTCCCATTCTGTTCCACTTGTGATGTGAACCATCCCTTTGTCCAGTGTATTCCACCCTTTAGTCACTTCGTAGCCATCTCAGTTATCAGATCAAAAACCGTAGACTCTCTAGGCTTCAGTACTACCTGTGGTCTCACACATCCACTTGGGGTCTTGGAATGTATCCTCTTTGGATAAGGAAGGACTGCTGTACTGTCAATTTAGTTAACAAAATTTGTCCTGATGGAGCTAGTTCCATCCTGTGGCAGGACTTTTTTCTTCCTTTTATTTTTAAACACTACCTGTGCATTGGTTAGGACATGTTTGGCTTCAAGTATCAAAAAGCTCAAATAACATATGGGTCCACCTTTTTCGAGTAACAAGAAATCCAGAGATAAGCAATTCTGAGCTGCTTTAGCTGCATATGTGAATCGGCAAAGATCAAGGTTCTTCTACACCCCAGTTTTTCATTAGTAGAGTGAATGTTTTATTCTTATGATCACAATATGGCTGCTGAACCTCTGAGCATAGTGTTTTGTCTTCTAGGAAAAGAAAGAAAACAACGGGAAAGGCAAGGGGCCAAAATGATGTGCCATCCAAGTCTAAATATTTTCTTCAAAATTTTTCTTAGAAGCCCTTCTGCTTACAGCTCATTAGATAAAACTGGGTTAATTGGCCATCCCTAGATGCAAGGAAGTATTAGATTTGAGTATTTTAGTTGAGTATATTTCCTCCCCAAAGACAATTAGAATTTTCTTAGTATATAAGAAGGAAACATGGGTAATGTCCAGGCAACCATCAGTGTCTGTCATAGCAGGATCTAGGAATGAGAGTCATATCTTAATGGAAAAATCACTTGCATTAAAAATACTAAAACCTCTTTTTCTTGAGATACGTCTACTTTCAACAGGAACATAAGCAGAGTTAGCCAAAGCATCAAAACAGGAATGCTAACTTGGTTGAAATCAATGAGCCTTGAACATCACTAAAATAATGAGCTTTGGATTGCACTGCCTTTCCTAGAGTCATAAATATGTTTCTGAAAATGTTTAATTTAAATTTAATAGGTATTTTCCATCATAAGATGAGTTCATTCCTAAAACCACTTGCTTTAAAAGCAAGATTCTCTGTGTTAAATCTTAGCAGCCCCACTGTCTCCCATTTTAAAATTAGAACTCTATTCTTAAAAGAATTTTGACCACCTGAAATCAGGTCTAAGAAAGCAGCAAACTCAAAAATTATACCTTTATTCCCCTGTTTTCCCATCTAGATTATTAAATCCATTAGGGAAGGAATAATGTTTACTTCATCCACTACTGTATTCTAGGTACTCACCACAAGGTCTGAAGTGTAAAACATAGTCAATTAACATTTTACAAATAAATTTATGTACTTAAAATAAAAATTATTACTTTCCAAAAAACCTTCTTATTGGAGCTCAAAATAAATCTAAAATATGACTGTAAACCAGAAAAATATCATAATCTTACTCATCTTAATCTGAAAAGTGTTAGATAAAATTCAAGATAAATCTCTGATTTAATCATAACAAAACACTCTTAATAAGCTTGAGATAAAAGTCAACTTCTAAAACATAAGAATATCTATATCGAATCAACAGACGAGACCACACTTTTAAAACTCTAACAGCAGTTCCATTAAAACCAGAAGCAGGACCCCAAAAAAAGGATCTCTTCTTAACAATATTATTAAACATTTTTTTCTGAAATGTGGCTACTAAAGTTAGATTAGAAAATAATGATAAGCATAATTATTTGAAAGTAGAAGATGAAAGTATTGGCAGATTATATGACTATTCTCTAGAAAATTCAAAAGGATCAATTAAAAAAGTTAGAAATGAAAGTTTAGTAAATTGACTGGATACAGAATAAATGTTGAGAATATGCCAGCGACAATCAGTTAGAAAATATCTGTGTTATAATATTGATGAGAAATGCTGGCTAGAAAATATTTGTGATATAATATTGATGAGCAATGCTGGCTTTAACACACACATACACAAACACACATGCACACACAATTATATTAATATTGAAATAGAAATGTATAGAGAGATACAGAAATAGATGTAAGTAAATTACTTAACCTCATTAGTGTTAGCCAAACAACATTAAATTAAGAAATCCTTCACGCCTGTAATCCCAGCACTTTGGGAGGCTGAGGTGGGAGGATTACGAGGTCAGGAGATCAAGACCATCCTGGCTAACATGGTGAAACCCCGTCTGTACTAAAAATACAAAAAATTAGCCAGGCATGGAGGCGTGCACCTGTAGTCACAGCTACTCAGGAGGCTGAGGCAAGAGAATCACTTGAACTCGGGAGGCGGAGGTTGCAATGAGCTGAGATCACACCACTGCACTCCAGCCTGGGTGACAGAGCGAGACTCTGTCTCAAAAAAAAAAAAAAAAAAAAATGAAATCCTGGTTGCCATTTACCTGTGAGCTTTCTATAGAGCAGCCCAGGTAAGAAAAGTTTCATCAAAACAGTCAACACCGGGCATAGGTACATATACAACTGAAACCTTCAACCATGGATCCATATTTGAAAACTCATTTCTTCTGGCCACAGTATCTTCATAAGTACATAGATCTCTCCTGGTGCACCTTTAGCTCCACATTCTACCTTAGTTTCAACCTCTTACAGAATGATCACCTGCTTTTTCAAGTTGTCTTTCAAAAGTGGGTTTTGTAAATGGTACATATCTCGTATTGTAAGGGAAGTCACCCTAAATCCACCCTCCATATTTGGTTTAAATTAATCCAGGCCAAGAGGTAGAAAGGTAATTCTATTTCCATTGATATATCAAAGCTTGAGACATTTATAATGGGATTAGAGATTTATAAAAATTTTGTGCTTTCATTATATTTTCCAATTTTCTACAATGAATAGACATTACTTTTAGAATTTTTAAAGATCTTAATCCATCCCTTTCCCTCAGCCTCCATGTAGTATCTCTCAGCAAGCCTCGCCAGGATATGCCTCAAGTTTCAAACTTCAAAATACATCTCAAATCCTGCCAGCACTTCTCTCTATGGCTGCCATCTGGTCCAACGCATGGTCATCTCCTTCCAGAAGCTGTAATAAACTCCTGATCCATCTCACCACTCCCTCTCCTGCTGCTATCAGTTCTCCAATCCAATATAGGTCAAGATGGTGCCTCTCTATAAGCCGAGAAACAGCAAATATTGTGAGTGAGCAGGCAAACCATAGGCAGAGGTAAGGGCTATGGAGTCAAGAGATGGACCATGATCCCCACAAAAGAAACAGAAGAGTGGTCCAGGCCCATTCAGTTCCAACACCAAACCATATTCATTCTCCTAATAAATTCCTCCTTCCTGGCTTAATCTGAGTAGGTCTCTGAGCCCAGTTAAAACAGACTAAAAGAATAAGCAAATAAGCAAAGACTGGACATTTTTTTAAATAGAAAACTGATAAGTGAGCACAAAGACTAATTCAAGGTAACAGTTTATGGGCTACAATGAGGCAACAATTAAGTCCATGTGAAATTATAAATCATCCAATAAATGGGTCTGGAGGAGTTGGGAAGAAGAGACAATTTCAAGTTAGATCCATGCAACAGAACAAAGTTGAATTTTTTTACTTATAATTTAATTAAAGTTATGTTTATTTTTAGATATACAATTGTACAGCTTAGTTAAACATGTTTAATTATATATATGTCAAAAATACCATAAGTAAAAATAAAAGGCAAGTGGCCAGGTATTACCTGATATTGCAATATATGTGATAAAAGTTATGATCTTATCAAAAAAGATATTCTTATTAATCATTAATAAGAAAAAGAATGCCTCCCTTTGAAAAATGAGCAAAGAACATAAGCAGACGCTTTATAATAGAAAAAAATATGTGGCCAATAAAAATGGAAAAAAAAGTTCAACTTTATACTCAATAATTGTGAAGTAAAAGAATGTGAATAGAATTGGCAAATATGAAGATAAAAGATGATATTTATTATGGGTGAGGGTGTCACTATGAGACAGGCACTCATGCTCTGCTGATGGAAGTATAAATTGGAACCAGAATTATCACTGTTCTTAAAACATATTAAAATATTAATATCCACTCCTAGAAACTTGTGTGTGTCCAACACAAGCAAGGATTATTTCCAAAAACGTTTATTGCAGTATTACTTATAACAGTGAGGACCTGGCAACAACCAACAAAATTAGCGAATGAGAACATTTAAAATATCCTAAGTCTATTTTATGACATTGGAGAATTATCATGGCTATTGATTTTAAAAACAGCTCATGAAGTAATAAATTTAGTATGATGCCAATTTCATTAAATGTTATGCATTTCTATGGAGATAGAAAAAACCTGTAATAGAGATAAAATAAAACGTTAACAATGGCTATATGGTGATATTATGGGTAAATATTCTTGTAGTCTTTCTAATTTTTTTCTATTTTTTTAATATTTCACAAAACTAATGCATGCATGCTCATGGCAATCTGGAAGATACACTATAAACACACACACTTGTATGTATGTAGGTAGGTTTGCATTTTCCTGAAAGCAAATAGAAAGAATTATCAGGAGTGGGTTCATGTTGAATCAAATAATGTCAAGCAGCTTAAAAGTTTTGTTACAGCTCTCTTCCATACTCCTGCTACCCTCTTATTTTAAAATAAATTTTGTCCCAATTATTCTAATTATATGAAGTTATTTTAGGACTCTATATGCATACTTGTATTAGTCTGTTCTTGCACTGCTATAAAGAAACACCTGAAACTGGATAATTTATAAGGAAAAGAGGTTTAATTGGCTCACAGTTTTGTAGGCTATGTATAGGAAGTATGGCTGGGGAGGTATCAGGAAACTTACAATCATGGCAGAAGACAAAGGGGAATCAGGCACATCTTACATGGCCAGAGCAGAAGGAAGAGAGAGTAGGGGAAGGTGCCACACGCTTTCAACAAGCAGATCTCGTGAGAACTCACTGTCCTGGTAACAGCAAGGGGGAAATCCACCCCCATGATCCAATCACCTTTCACCAGGCCCCTCCTCCAACACTGGGGATGGCAAGTCAACATGAGCTTTGGGAGGGGACACAACTCCAAACCATATCAATACTCCTGTGTGCAATGCCTGACACGTGGTGAGTCCTCAATAAATATTGGTTGGAAGAATGAATAAATGCTACAGCACAGATGAGGACGAGGGTCTTCTAAACCCTTTGATGGTAATTTCTGGACACAAGTTTGAATCCATCTAAATAGACTATTGGTCCTGCTGTTTAGCTACTTTTAGAAATGCCTCAATATTAACCACTTTGAAAAGAAAAATCATTATTTGTAGCAGATGCTCTCTAAACTTTAATTGGTTTAACACCTATAATCCCATGCAGCAAGTTAATTTACTTAGCTACTTGGGGGCACATTTTGCAATTAATATTTTCCCGTGAGTTCACTGTGATGCTCATTGCTTAAACCCAAATGATTCACAAAAGCATCATTGAGATTTTTTACAACTGCTGCACTGGGTGACAGTAACACCTGTGGTGAAAATTTTTCAAGATAAATTACCTGGGCCCAGCTCTATAATATGGGAATTTCAGGAGTTAATTGATCAATCATTTATTTGTAGAGATGGTACCAGAAATTATGATGAGGGGGGTTCTGTCTTTGCTTATAGATTCTAAGGCCCATATTTATAAAATAGTGAGATAGTCAGACAGAATAAGCTCTGAAAATACGTAAACATGATGCAAAATGTATCCCTGCTTACCTAGCAAAACATATGAATCCAGTCGTCACAAAAACATACAAAACTTTCACAGCAGAATCTCATTAGAAGATGTACTCACTGTCTAATTATCTATGACCCAGCTCTCATCCCAAGCCTATTGAGAGATATTCATGATATAAACCTTACAATAGCAGATATAAATGTAATTTTCTTTATTTTCTTATACTGAACTTAACCAAGAGCAATAAGAGAAAAACCTAATCTAGTTGTTTGTGGTAACCAGCTGCCATGATGGCCTCAGTGATCTTTGCCTTCTTGTATTCCTATCTTAGGTAGTCCCCTCTCATACTGAATAGGGCTGACCTGTGTGACCTAGAACAGTGTTCCCAACCTTTTTGGCACCAGGGACCAGTTTTACGGAAGACAATTTTTCCATGGACCAGGGAATGGAGGAGGTGATGATTTCAGGATGATGCAAGCACATTACACTTATTATGCACTTTATTTCTATTATTATTACATTGTAACATATAATAAAATAATTATACAACTCACCATATTGTGGAATCAGTGGGAGCCCTGTGCTTGTTTTCCTGCAACTAGACAGTCCCATCTGAGGGTGATGGGAGACAGTGACAGATCATCAGGCATTAGATTCTCATGAGGAGTACGCAACCTAGATCCCTAACATGTGCCATTCACGTGAGTGATGGGGAGGGGCTGTAAGTACAGATGAAGCTTCTCTCTCTCATCCACCACTCACCTCCTGCTCTGCAGCCCAGTTCCCAACAGGCCACGGGGCCAGTATCAGTCTGTGGCCCAGGGGTTGGGCCTAGAAGATATTGTTGAAATGAAGGTGTGTGACTTCTGAGACTAGGTCCTAAGATGCTTGCAATTTCTGCTTTGTCTGTCCTGGAAGCCAGATACCATGTTATGTGGACACTCAAGTAGCATATGGCTTGATGGGGGGAGTTGGGGAGTCCACATTCAAGGAACTGAGAGATTGCACCACAGCCACATGAGTGAGCCATCATGGAAGCAGGTCCTCTGTCCCCACGTCCCTGTCACACTGGCAGATGACTACAGCCCTGGCCAGCATTTTTACTACAACCTCATGAGAATCACTAAGCCAGAACCATTCCACTGAGCCACTACTCAATTCCTGATTCTCAGAAACTGAGTGATAATAAATATTTTTTGTTTCAAGCTGCTAACTTTGGAAGTAATTTGTGAATAACCAACAGATTCCTTCTAAGAAAACGCATTTAAATTGGTGACTAATCTGCCATTTTAGTGTTGAACCTCGGTTACTTCCGAATTCTCTACTTTTTCTCCTTTTTCTCTAGGGGAGAGGAGGAATCTAAGTTCCAGGGACTTTATTTACTCTCCTACTATTGGAGAAAGGGTCTCCTGGCCATTCATTTCTGTATCAATTAGGATGCTTTGGGCTGTAAATAACAGAATGGCAGAATCAAAATCGTTCACACAAAATGCATTTTTATCTCATAACAATAAGTTTCGAAGTAAGTACTTCCAAAGCCAGGTAATTCAGTGGCTCAACCACCTCAGGGCTTTTGTTGGTTTCTATTCTCTTGGTTTCTCCTTTATGGTTCCTTTTCCTGTGGATCATCTGTTATTATCCTTTAACTGTTTTCTTTTTAGATTTTTGGTCATTTTCTTATCAAATTCTAGGAGGTCTTTGTATAGTAAAAGGTTAACTTCTTGTCTGTGATATAAGTTGCACTATTACCCAGTTTATCATTTGACATTTTGCTTTGCTTTTGGTATTTTTGATCACACATATTTTTAATAATATGCTTGAATTTATTGGGGTTGTTTTACGGTTTCTAGATTTTGAGTCACATGGAAAATGTGGGCTCTCAGGCCAAGGTTACCCAGAAATGATCTCATGGTTTCTTCTAGTGCTTTTATGGCCTTATTTTTTTAACATTGAAAAGTTAACTCAGTGTTTTGTTTTGTTTTGTTTTGTTTTGGTGTGTGTGTGTGTGTGTGTGTGTGTGTGTGTGTGTGTGTGTGTGTGTTTGAGACGGAGTCTCGCTCTGTCCCCAGGCTGGAGTGCAGTGGCGCGATCTAACCTCACTGTGACTTCTGCCTCCCACGATCAAGCAATTCTCCCTGCCTCAGCTTCTCGAGTAGCTGGGATTACAGGTGCCCACCATCACACCCAGCTAACTTTTGTATTTTTTAGTACAGACGGTGTTTCACCATGTTGGTCAGGCTTGTCTCGAACTCCTGACCTCAGGTTATCCACCTGCCTTGGCCTCCCAAAGTGCTGGGATTACAGGCATGAGCCACCGCACCTGGCCATTAATTCAGTTTTGATTCATTCCTTCACTCATTCGTTCATTCCTTTGTAATTTCATTATCCAATCATTTGTAATTTCGTTATTCATTCATTCATTTGTAATTTCATTATTCATTCATTCATTTGTAATTTCTCTTGGTATACAGATTTGAGGTATGGAGGCCACTAAATTTTTCCTTCAGAGCCTCCACACTGCTTATGGCGCAGTTCACACTTCCCAGCATTTTGACATCACACACCACTAGCTCATAATCACCACCCCATTTTCTCTGTGGCAACCTGAGAGGCTAAATGCAGAAGAGTCGTTACAGACAGCCTCCAGACCCACTAGGACAATTCGATGAAACTGCATCATATGCTTCAGAACAGGAGCCAGCAAACCGTGGCAGGTGAAGCCAGATCCGGCCTGCCACTTGTTTTATGAATAAAGTTCTACTGGAACACAGCCGCACCGACTCATTTATGTATTGTCTGTGGCTTCTTTTGTACTGCAATGGTAAAATTAAACAGTTGCAACAGAAACACACAGGCTTCAAAGCCTCAAACATTCAGTATTTATATTCAGAAAGTTTCCCAACTCTTGCTTAGAGTTTACAGAACACTTGAGCTTACATTAACTGTAAAAGCCACAGCAGCCTCATGAGAAGGTATCCTCCCCGTTTCACCTGTAAAGAATACGAGACTGGGCCGGGCACGGTGACTCCCAACACTTTGGGAGCCCGAGGCAGGTGGATCATCTCAGGTCAGGAGTTTGAGACCAGCCTGAGCAACATGGTGAAACCCCTGTCTCTACTAAAAATACAAAAAATAAAAAAATTAGCTGGGCATGGTGGTGGATACCTGTAATCCCAGCTACTCAGGGAGCTGAGGCAAGAGAATTACTTGAACCTGGGAGGCAGAGGTTGCAGTGAGCCAAGATCATGCCATTGCACTCTAGCCTGGGCAACAAAGTGAGACTCCATCTCAAAAAAAAAAAAAAAAAAAAGAAGAAGAAGAAGAAGAAGAAGAATATGAGACTGGCAGAAATTAAGTAGGTCATGAGGGGGCAGACCCAGGAAACAACCCAAGTCCTATCACTTAAATTCCACAAACGCTTCTTCTATCATTTATTCTGTACAGGTAATTAATGGTTTTCAAAGTCTTTTCACACACCTTAATTCTCTTGACATTTCTAATAATCCTATGAATAAAGTCAACTGAGTTACAGAGAGGGTAAGTAAAGTCTCTAAATGCTCACAGCTTTTAAGTGGTAGAGCTGGCATCAGAAACCAGGTCTCTAGCAAAAATATGTTTTAAATCTCCTGTTCTTTCTATATCTCATTGCTAGTATCTTAATGCAAATTCTAGTCCAGTCCAGCTCAGAACGCTCTCAGCACCTCAGCTATTCTCTAGTTAAAGTTAATATAGAGATCTTTTTTTTTTTAATTCTGACTATTTGTCAAAAGAAAACAAAATTAGACTGAGAAAAGGAAGGAAATAGTAGGAGGGAAAGGGAGAGCCTGAAAGCAGAATTTTAAATACGATTAGAGTAAATATATATATCTTCTCTTCAAAGCAAGTAAGAAGGAAGGATTGGAAAAGTGGCACTGAATTTCTTCTGTCCTGGGATGCCCACCAGCACAGATGTAAAATCCTTCCCCAGCTACTTCCAGCCAAATGAAGAAAGAGTGCTGCACCATTGTTTGCTAACTTTGTCAAGGCTATGTTTGTCTTTTGCAAGAACCAGGAGGGTTCACACTGGGACCAGAAAGAGGGATATTAAGCGCATTTTTTAAAGCTATCTTTTTAATAAACTGTATCCATAATATCTAAGCAATTCACACTATTCCCCCACAGACTCTATGTTTCCACCCCACTGGCCCAATGGCTCAATAAAGTCACATCTTTCTGTTATTAATAAGGCAGTTCACCTCAGGTACTTCTTTAATTTCCTGTGTTTTTTTTCTCCAACGCAAAGTTAATTTACTTTATCCCTTATCCCAAGAATGATAACAGGGTTTCTATAAAAGTGAACATTCATGATCAAAGGGAAGCTTGTATTATAAACAAATTATTACAACTGGGCTCCCTTTGAAATATTTTAACTTAATTAAGCTCAAACACTTTTGGCAAAGGTTTAAAAACTTGGGAGTAATTGAAGAGCCATTTCAGTTTGGCTGGATTTTTCTTTTAACGTTGGAGTAGAGGGAGGGTAGTTTACATGGTTATAGCCTACAATGTTGCGCTGATATTGTTCTGTAGTTGCTACATTTTTAAAACAAAAGATATTAAACAAAATTGAATTTGGGGATGATGGAATTGTTACATAGCTTGATGACAGTGGTAGTCTATATGACTGTGTACATTTGTCAAAACACACAGAACTGTACATTTTTAAAAGAGTTGAATTTTACTGTGTGTAAATCATACCTCTATAAAGCTGACTTTAAAAATTTGAATTTGGACTACTCAGCTGAGTTGAAAATATTCTCAAGACAGTTTTTACAGTATTGTCTATAGTGACCAAAACAAAGAAAAAAATAACTGGAATAATGAGAAAGAAAAAAATAACTAAAAAAAAAAACCATAAATGCTGATCAGTAAGGAATTTGACTGATTTTTTAAATGACTAAAATCTATATCTATATTGACCTGGAAGACTCTGTAAAATACTATTAAATGGGGTGGGGGGGTCGTGGGGGAAAGCAAGTTGCAGAATAATGTGTTGGTAAGTGATAATACCAAAAACCAAAGAAGTGGTACAATCTCATTTAATAAATCAATAGGAAAAAATCTTGGTAAGATTAAAAGTAACTAATATTTATTGACTACTACAATGTACCATGCATGATTTTAAGCAATTAACAAGTATTGCCCTATGAAGTAGGTACTACAGAGCCATCTGAGTCTTGGGGCCAGATATGTTTTGTAAGTCAGATGCTTTGAATTTTAGAAAGTAATATAGTGCTGTATTAGTTACCTATTGCTGTAAAACAAAATGCCCAAAACTTAGCATCTTAAAATAACAACAAAAAAAACGTATTATCTCACAGTTCCTAAGGGTCAGGAATCCGGGCAAGGCTTAGCAGCTTAGCTAGGTGGCTCCATCTCAAGAGTTCTTGACCTTGGTTACAGTCAGGATGCCACCCAGGGCTGTGGTCTCATCTGAAGGCTTGACTGGGGCTGGGAGCATCTGCTTTCAATCTCACTGAGCTGTAGCTCACCTTAATTCTTCACCACTTGAACTTTTCTACAGAGTTACCTCAGAATATGGCAGCCGACTTCCCCCAGGGCAAGCAATTCAAGAGAGGATGACAGAAGGCATCCAAGATGAAAATTACATCCCATCTAATCTAATCTTCAAAGTGCCATTCCATCACTTCTGCCATATTCTGTTCATTGGGAGAAAGCCAACAAGTCCAGCCCACATTCACAGGGAGAGTTATGTACAAGGGCATAAATACCAGGAAGAGGGGATCATCGGGGGTCATCTTGGAGGCTGCTTACCCCAGAAGCACTTACCATGGATTATCTAATCCTGCAGTGGGGTCTGGGATGGCAAAAACATTACTATTTCTGCATTAAAAGATCTGAACATTCTCACTAGCTGCCATAAATAATGACTGTAAATAGCCTTATGTCAGTTTAGGCAGGTTCTGCTTCCAAATGAGTTATAAAAAACTTTTGATTTTCAGAGATTTTTAGGTTTCGAAAGTATGAAAAAAGATTGGAGATCTGTATTATTATCCCTCACTCTACAGATAACAGGTGCCAGGGCACAGGGAGGTTAAATGTGTGTATATATATGCTGTGTGTCTTTGTATGGGCACAGGCAACAATAGAGACCCACATACATCAAGCTCTTAACACTGGTGTTCCCATATCATTAGAAGTGGAAGGATAGAGGTTTCTATACATGTCTTCATGAAATATTACAAAATCATGCAGTAGCCCTCTTTGTAATTTTTAAATTAATAAAATAAATTAATATTGAAGGGTTAAGAGGTATTTCTGCCATAAGACTAGCAGTTTACATTTATGTTACAAGAGCCAAAGACTGCACACAGAGTAATGTTCGCTTCTAACATGCAGGATTGTTTGAACCTTGCATATCATAAAATGGAAGAAAAGAGTAAGAATAACAAAAAAATAAGAGAAACAAAAGTGTGGTAAATTAGAGGCATTTCCTCAGCTTACATATGGTTGGGAGTAGTCAAGACAGGACAGAAATGAGCCTGCTGTTTTATAAAACACCAAAGAATGTGTTGGGGTGTAGTGGGGGAAGAATTCTGATTTGATATGATTTTTGTGTGAGTTAATGAAAAACACTGCATCATTTAAAGGTTGGCCAGCCTTAATTATAACACAAATAGTGGTTAAACTGAAACTTTATTTCTGCCTTTTAAGCTATTCTCTCTCTTCTGGTTTGCACTGATTCTTAATCAGAATTTTGAATATGTATTAAATATTATAGGAAGGAGGGAGTTATTTCAGATTTTACTTTTTTATGACCTGTTTAAACAGATAAAAACTGACTTTAATAACTGCAAGCGATATTAGCTACAGTGAATGGCCCTACTTCTGATTCTGTATATGTTTAACAAATTAAGCATTTCGCCTTTATGATTAAAGGTAAAGTGCTTAGCCAGGCACGCCGAGAAATTCATACAATCTCCTTTAAAGGACACTGATAAGCCAAATGTCATTGGCTTCTATTGTAATACTGGAACTTTAATGTAACACCTCAATTCCAAATACATTCCCTTCAGATGGTTAAGTGGCTTTGAGACTGTGACATGGCAGACATCTTTTTTCAAAGCACATTTTCAGGGCCCGGATAGAAAAGGAAATTCGCAGGAATGCCAACAGGGCAGCCAAGGCTGTCTTGTCATGCCTCAGCCTGCCACGAGGTGGCGATAAGCCCCAATGGCAATTACATATTTTTTATTAATAAGCCAAATGGGCATTCTCTTAAATTTGTGATATGACTATTGTAGGCTTCAAGGAGCTCATTCATTCTACCACCCAAGAACCACCTTTTTCCCCAAGAGAAAAGTATTCCTGAGTGGATTTGCTTTAGCAATGTATTTTTAAGGTATAATGAAGGATGATACTAATAATAAGAGCCAACAGTTCACGCACTTGAGATGGTATGGTGTGGGTGTAAAGATCAACCACCCAACTAGGTTCAACTCCCAACTCTGCTACTTAATGGCTGTGGTGTCTTGGGCAAATTATTTGTCCTCTCTGTGTCTTAGTTTCCTCATGTATAAAACATACAATAACAGAACCTAACTCAGAAGATTGATGGAAGGCAGTAAAGTCCTTGGAATACCGCATGGCACATAGCAAACATTTCTTAAGAGGTAACTATCATCCCTATGTGCACCCTGAGAATGAGTCCTTTTCTAGCTATTACAGTGAATCCTGCCAACAACCCTGAGAGTAAGGACCAGCATTAGACCCATTTAACAGATGAGGAAACCAAAGCTAAATAAGTGAAATGAATTACCCAGGGTCCAAGTCTATGGTAGAGCTAAGATGTGAAATCATATCTACCCAACTCTAAATCATGTTCTTAACCACTATAATATATCATACAGGCCCAATATTACAAGCAGTAAAAATCAAGAACTGCAGAATTCAAACTGAGAGAATAGCAATCGCACTCCTCTCCTCCCTCCAATAAAATGGGTCTTCGTCTCTCAAACATAATTCTATTTCCCTTCCTTTACATGGTTTAGCTCCCCTAAATTAAATTTTTGCCCTAACATGTATTCCTGAAACCCACAGGAGGTTATCTATAACCTACAATAACCTAAATCTTTAAAAATTTCTGAGATACAGTTTTGAGATGAATTTAAGAATCTCCCATTAAAACAAGGTTAGATTATTTAAAAGCCAAGAAAAGACGATTCCACAATTCTGCACAAGATAAAAATAGAATTCCAGGTCCTCTACCCAAAAAAACTGCACCACCTTCCAACGGCTGGGTTTTTTTTCCTCCTGTCAGTCCTTGAAATGACCTTGGTTTAATTACCTGCATCTCAATGAGTGAATCTACATAGAAAGTGAAGGTTAATTAATGAAGGATCGTTTCTTTCTCTAAGCCTACCAGGCAGTGGCTGACAGCAAGTCTTGTCCACGCAGTATCATCCTATATCTCATTAGAAATGGTCAGATTGATGTACTTGCTTTGGACCAAGGGAAAGAAAGAAAATAGTTTACTAATGATGGCCACTTGCAGTGAGCGGTCACAAAGCTTCCCACCTGGCACCTCTAACCTTGAATGACACTGCCCCTGAATTCACAGACTCCAAAATGTTAGTCCCAGGTAGAAATGCAGAATCAATTCTAATGAGGTTCAGACACTTGTATAGCAGCTGCAGTATAGTCACACAACTCCTATATTATTATTCTCTTAACATCCCTTGTGTTTATATTATTTTTAAAAAATATATTTGTTCTAGAACAGTTGTTCTAGAACAGTTTGTCAATCTCAGCATTGATGATATTTGAGCCCAATGGTTCTCTGTTGTTGGGGGCACCCAGTGCACCGTAGGATGTGTAGCAGCATCCCTGGCCTCTACCCACTGGTTGCAACGGCCAGAGATTTCTCCAGACATTGCCAGATGTCCCCCAAAAGGCATAATTGATCCACATGGGAACCATTGGTCTAGGAAGAAATGAAATTTTTACAGTTTGTTTTAGTTTTTCATGTTGAAATAATTTCAGACTTAGAGGGAAAAAAGTTGCAAAACTAGTATACCTGTACACTCTTCACCCAGATTCCAGATTCCCAAAATGCTTCCATTTCACATAACTATAGTCCAATTATTAAAAAGCAGGAAATTAACATAAATATAATACTGTTCAGTAATTTACAGATCTTACTCAAATATAACCAAATGCCCATCAATGTCATTTCTGGTCTAAGACTCAATCCAGGATCCAAACTAAGACCCAACCCAGGACCCAAACCAAGACTCAACCAGGGATCCAAACCAAGACCCAACCAAGGATCCACATTAAGACCCAACCCAGGATCCACACCAAGATCCAACCCAGGACCCAAACCAAGACCCAACCCAGGACCCAAGACAAGACCCAACCCAGGACCCAAGACAAGACCCAACCCAGGATCAAAACCAACACCCAACCCAGGATCCACACCAAGACCCCACCCAGGACCCAAACCAAGACCCAACCCAGGACCCAAACCAAGACCCAACCCAGGACCTAAACCAAGACCCAACCCAGGACCTAAACCAAGACCCAACCCAGGACCCAAACCAAGACCCAACCCAGGACCTAAACCCACACCAAGACCCCACCCAGGACCCAAACCAAGACCCAACCCAGGACCCAAGACAAGACCCAACCCAGGACCCAAACCCACACCAAGACCCAACCCAGGACCCAAACCAAGACCCAACCCAGGACCTAAACCAAGACCCAACCCAGGACCCAAACCAAGACCCAACCCAGGACCTAAACCAAGACCCAACCCAGGACCTAAACCAAGACCCAACCCAGGATCCACACCAAGACCCAACCCAGGACCCAAACCAAGACCCAACCCAGGACCTAAACCAAGACCCAACCCAGGACCCAAACCAAGACCCAACCCAGGACCTAAACCAAGACCCAACCCAGGACCTAAACCAAGACCCAACCCAGGATTCAAAGCACATCCACGCCAGGATTGTGTGCAGTTGTCATGCCTCCTTAGTCTCCTCCAATCTGTGACAGGTTCTCAGTCTTCCTTTGTCTCTCAGGACCTCAACATGATCAAAGAGCACTGACCAGCTACTTTGTAAAATATCTCTCGGTTTACGTTTGTCTGATGTTTACTCATGATTAGCCTGAAGTCAACAATTTTTGACAGTGGTGCTGCGCCTTCTCAGTGCCTCATATCAGGGGTGTTTAATGTACTATTAACTTTGGTCTCTTGGTGAAAGCAGTGTCAGCCTCTTCTCCACTGTAAAGGTATTATTTCTTCCTTTGTACTAAATAGTGCCTTCTGGGGAGATTCTTTTAGACTATGAGACTATGCAAATATCCTGTTTCTCACCTTAATTTTACCCACTAATTTTAGCATTCACTGATGATTCTTGCCTGCAATAATAATTACTGTGGTGTTGGCCAAATGGTGACTTTCTATTTCTGTCATTCAGAATTTGTAATTGGAATTCCACTGTAAGGAATAGCTGGTTTTTCTCTCCCCATCTTAAAGTTATTTTTAAAGGAAGTTGTATCTCACTACCATAAATGAAAAACCAGAATTAAAACAATTTTATGATAAATAATAACAGTAAAAAATGAATTCAATGAAAAAAATTCCAATTTCTAACTGGCTATTATAGCCTTTAAATCTCCCTATCTGAAGTCTCATTTCTCTTTGTTAAAAAGAGAAAAAGCATTAGAAAAGCATTTAAGAAAACCTACTAGAATAAAACTGAACTTCTCCTTGACATATAATCAGAAGGACTGGAAGACATTTAGAAACGGAATCACTATGCAATTCAACAATATTTGGTGTTGGACCTAAATATCACCTAGAGTCTTCTCAATTTACTCCAGTGGTGTGTGACCTGACTTTCGGGAAAACTAGCTGGCTTCTGCCATTTCCAGATGAAGTAACTGAGGTCCACAGAAGGTAAGTTACCTGTTTGATAGTCATTGATAGAGGGTTTTTGCTGCAAGGAACAGTAGTAACTCAAAGAAGCCTAAGAGACAAGTGCTGGGGGTGAAGTGGGTTGGTAGGTGGAGATTTGTTATCAGCATGGTAGTGTGTCTCAGAAAACCCAATGGTAAGATTGCAGCCAGACGAGGGAGGAACTCAAATCTGGAAAAGAACTGTGACCAGGGCCTCTGCCTGTCATTTCTGCTTTTCTCTGTGCATCTGTTTTATTTTTCTTTCCCTGTATCCCTCTCTCCCTTCTATATCTCACTCTCCCTTCTATATCTCATAGCTATCTAAGCTTCTCAGTTCACATAGCAAAATATGGCAACCACAGGACAACCAAGTCACCACACCACACTCGGAATTCTCATTAGGTCTCCCTGGGTCCCAAAGCTAAACTCCTGAAAAGGAGAATCGGATTGGCCCAACTTAGGCCAGGAGAACACCCTTGGTCCAATCAGCTATGATGAAGGAGCAGCATCACTTAATTCACACATCCCTCAACAGGAACAGCAAAGCAAGTTTGTGTATCCAAAGGGCAGGAAAACTGGTTTCTCAATCACCAGTCCAGTTTCTTAAAATATTTTCCCAGCATCAGTCATTGGTATATCAGCCACCCACATACCACCTGTCCTAATTTGTCTTTATACTTTTTTCTTTGACCTGAATCAAATAAAAGCATTGAGTCAGGAAACTTATGATAGTGTGACCATAAATAGGAAAATCCAATTTTTTTTCTAATACTCATTAAAATACATACATATTACTAAAACCAAGAATGCACATCCTGGTACTGGATAAAAGGTCCAATGTTATGCATCCCCTGCTTCTGTGAATGCTCGGCACTCTATCCTTTGGAGTCTCTGTCCTCTGTTTATTACGTCCCCTGGAGCCAAAACATTCTATGTTCAAATCATTCAATTTTCAATCCATCCTGGCCTTATTCTTCCTAAAATTAAATTTTTCTGACTTGGAGAGTTGCACATCGTTGAAAAATTGACTTTTGATGTTTCTTTGAGCTCTTCACACCATTTTTTTTTTTTAAATAAACCCTGTTTTTTACTTGTTTTTACTGGTGTTGCCTCCAAGCCCTAAGGCAGCGGGAGGGGGGGTTCTTAAGGGTGGATTTGGTACATGTTTTCAGCTTCAGTTTTAAAGGTCCATGCAGATAATTACCTAATACGTACTTTGGAAGGTCCAAAGTTCTGAGGATAAATGAGGAGACCTTGAGCTTGCCCTCAAGGAGGAGCCCTCAAGGAGGAGCCCTCAGGATCTTGAGCAGGGACAGAAACCAAAGTAGACGGCCACAGAGAGCACGATGAGTGCTCCATGGAGGTCCAACTGCCCCACTCCCCACCAGGGAGTGAAAGCAAAGGGGCACTTAGTCCATCCGAGAAATCTGGGCAGGCTTCATGGAGGACAGGGCACCCAAGCTGAGACTGAAGGAATTGCGGAAGGCTGGAAAAACCAAGATGAGGAGAGAGCACCCTAAAGAGGAAAGATCTGTCTGAGTGAAATAAAACAGGAAAGAACCGTGCAGCCAAGGGAGCAGCTGGTGCTGCCAGAGGATCGATTCAAGGGCGAAGTGAAGTGGGGTGAGGCTGGAGATGTCTCCAGGCTCAGCTTGAAAGCTATACTGGAAGAGGTATCTTTAAATTTAAATTAAAAAAAAAAAATCAACACGGCACCTAGAGAGAGGCCAGGAGAGGAGACCCGGGAATAAAGAACGGGAGGAGGATTCTCAAAACCTGTGCTCAGAAACACTGGTCCTCATGATGTTCAATGATGTCACCAAATATGTTTGGGAAACATTAGACTAGATTTTTTTCTTTTTCTTTTTTTTTTTTTTTTTTTTTTTTTTTTTGTGAGACGGAGTTTCGCTCTTGTTGCCCAAGCTGGAGTGCAATCGTGCAATCTTGGCTCACTGCAACCTCTACCTCCTCCCAGGTTCAAGCGATTCTCCCGCCTCAGCCTCCCGAGTAGCTGAGATTACAGACGCCTGCCACCATGCCTGGCTAATTTTTGTATTTTTAGTAGAGACAGCGTTTCACCATGTTAGCCAGGCTGGTCTCAAACTCCTGATCTCAGGTGATCCGCCTGCCTCTGCTTCCCAAAGTGCTGGGATTACAGGCGTGAGCCACTGCGCCTGGCCGACTAGATTTTTTTCTAATGCGACGAATGCAAGACTTCTCAGAGCCCAAGACATGGACACACCCTGTGAATGTCTAAGTGTGGGTAAAGCTTTTCCCAGACTCTCAAGCCCTCACTGCTCAGAGTGCACTCAGAGGCAGCTGCAATGGGCTCACCTGGGAGAGTCAGTAAGAAATGCAGAATCTGCATTTTCATCAGATCCCCAGGGGATTCCTGTGAATACGAACGTGAAGGGAGCAGGCACTGGCCTCCATCATGTTAAAATGCAGATTCAAATGTCATTGGTCTGGGATGAGGCCTGAGAATCTGCATTTCTAACTTTGCATAACAAGATTCTAAGCCATAAACACTTTGGTTTAAAGACAATCTCTGGTGACGAATGTTCTGCAAGAAGAGTCAACCCTCTTGGAAAAGTGGAAGACATCACCCAACTATCAGCAATCTATTCCCTGACCATTTTGCATTTGGAAACAAAGAGAATTACAAGGAATCCATGTTAGTCTCTGCTGAAAAGATGCTGTAGTTTAGTTGGAAAACTAATACTTAATGACAAGAAATAACTCATGAACAATAAAATTACATATTATAATTTTTTTTTCAGCAAGTCTTTATTGAGCTTCTACTACGGGCTATCTCTATTTGATGGCTGGGAGACAGCATTGAAATAAATGATCAAAGCCCAGCCCACACTATTTTTACATTCTAGAAAGGGCCTGGGGGGCATTGTATAAATAAACAAGTAAATACACAGGCGTTACGGAGAAAGAGAGAGCAATGTGAAGGAGACAGGACATGTTTGTGAGACGGGGGAAGGGGTTGCCCCATAGGTAGGCAGGTCTGGGCAGGCCTCAGTGTCAAGGTGACATTTGAGCAGAGACTTAGAGCCATGGGCAGAAGGAAAGATGTGGCTCTCTGAAGGGAAACCATTTAAGTCAGAGGAAACAGCAAACACAAAAGTCTTAAAGCTGCAGCAGAGCTGGAATGTTCACAGAAGGTTCACATAAACCCTAAGGGGTTTCCATAGCTGGGACAGAGTGTGTGAGGGGAAGAGGGATAGGACACGGGATGGTAGGAGCAGTGGGGGGCATGGGATGCAAACCACGTAGGCCCTTATCGGCCACTGGAGGACTCTGACTTTTCCATGGCTTGACAAACAGAAGGCACTGGGGAGTTTTGAGCAGAGAAGTGACTTCATTTCAAAAGGCTTCCTTTGGATGCTACACAGAAGTCGAGTGCAAGGGCCAGTGGTAGAAACGGAATGCCCGTTTCAACCACTACAAACAAACCAGGTAAGCAATCAAGGCAGGGTGGCTTCCGGTGGTGTCAGTGGAGATGGTAAAAGGCGACTGCAGTCTGGATATATTTTGAAGGTGGCACGAACAATATTTCAGAAGATTAGATACGGGGCATGAGAGAAGGCACAAAGTCAAAGCTATATGTAAGGTCTGTGACATGGGCAGTAAAATGGATGGAGTTTGCAGTTTCTGAAATGGGAAAAGACTTTGGGAGCTGTGAGGTAGGAGGCTGGAAATTAAGGGCTCTGTTTTGGACACATTAAGTTTGCGGTGTTAATGAGATACATCCACGTGGAGACGTGGAGAGGGCAGTTGGAGAAACAGGCTGAGGTTCAGGAGAAGGATCCAGGGCTGGATATATTGAGTACTATAGACTCAACGTGTTAGTTCATTACCTGGATAGAGTAGGAATTCACTAAATGGGCGTGAATGTCATGGCTCAGGCCAGCAGAAATATTTGCTTAACACTGGGAAAGAACTGGGCCTTCACACCCTCTAATGGTGGGTCAATAACATTTCCACATGAGAAGAAAAGCACTTTTTTTTCTTATTCCAAGTGATCTGTAAAATAAGTTAGGGTGGTTTCACTTAGGTTGTTTTCTATCTCCAAGATAACATTAATAAACAAATTTGAAATCACACAAGTATGAACATAAATTATTTACAGTGTGCTCGAAGAGCTCAGAAGGGCTTTGTAAGGTAAATAATTTATAAACTCATAGAAAGAGTTTCTTTTTTCACTAATTAAGGGTGAAAATTTTACCAATAAATCATGAGAGGTTTCGGGAAGTACGTGGAATGGAGATCAATTCAGTACAACAAACATTTACTGAAAACCTCCTATGTGCCAAGCCCTTGGCTGAACAGGGTGATTGAAGAGCTGTATGAGGGGTTTCTGCTTTCAAGGAGCTGCCTGTGCAGTGGGAGACTGGCATCCTTGGGGTTAAGTGCACACACCACTATAGACATTGGTGCAGCTCAACAATGAATTCAGAGGCTCTGCTTGGCAGGTACGTGGTAGGATGGTAACCCCTGCCTACCCTAAGGGAAGGCATGGCCATGTGGTTTGCGTTAGACAATGAAATGTAAACAAAAGTTACAGGTGTTCCTTCCAGGTGGAAGCTTTAAGAGGCACTGAGTGATTTACCATATTCTGGTCTTCTGTTGCAGTGATGAGGGTCACTGTTGAAGTGCTGCTTCTTTCAACTTAGGTACATGGGTGACTGCTATCAGCAGAGTGTTTCCCCCACTCCACTTAGATAGCCTGCTGCATTTATGGCACAAGCAAGAAATAAGCTTTAGTGTGTTAAGGCACTGATACTTGGGGTTGTTAGTTACTGCTGCTTCCTAGCCCATCCTGAAGGATACCCATCCTATGTTGATAAAGGGCATGTCCTTTGTGAATTTCCACCTTCCAGATGCCCCATGGATCCTCCATTCTTTGAGTCTTTAGTTATCTATCTCTGTTTTAAAATCTAATGTCTTCCCTGACTGGGCTGGGTTTTCCAAATATTTTATCTACATTCATTTATAGAAACAAAGTCATAGACGCAAGACATCATTTGAATACTTTCTTCCACTCCTCAATTTATTTAAAAGCTCTATTTTCTAACTAAAAACCACCTTTTTTAAATCTCCACTTGTCCTTCAATTTTCATCACCTGTAGGTTTTTCTTGTTCATATCATATTTGTCAACACAAGCAAATTTGTAGTTGTTTTGTTATTGTTGTTGTTACTTTCACAAGAATTTCCAGGTGTATGAGAGGAATAAGGTCAAGGATCATGTAAAATCTGGATTCGAGTTGACAAAGGGGCTCCCCTTCTGCATCCTGACCTCATTTTAATATATTAAAATTAAACCTTAGCTAAAGTCATAAATGACTCTTCCCTAAGGGCATTCAAGGGCCAAAGCTTAGTGAAACTATGAAGGAACGTACTGTTTTAATGTGTCTTGTTGCCTGCCATCTTTCTAGTGCTTAGAAAATGCCTAAATAAATATTGTAGACACTAAGTAAATATTATAGAAGGAAAGAAGAAAGAAAGGGAGGGAGCGTGGAAGGGAGGGACTAGAATGCAGCCCGGTGCATGCAAAGACAGAGGTAAGCATTAGTCAAGAGTGTGCTATGAATACCCAGAGCAGGTGCAGGGGTTGCAGAGGCTGAGGCACAATGTATGATGGCTTCTTAGAGAAGACATGAAAAGAAAAGCCAAAAGATACTTTTCCTAACAGTCCTGAGAAAGTTCCACCATTATTAATTTCAGACCATAAGAATTTCTATACAGGTCAGCAGTTGTTCTAATGGTTTGGCAAATCTACTCTGGATCAAGGGCAAATGCTACCTATAGCAAAGGTATGGGGTGTTTCCTTAAGAGCAACGAAGTGCCATTTCAACTGTTCTGCTAGGTTGACTTGGGAAAGGTCAAGGCAAAGAGGAAAAATGCTTATAGCTGTGGAGGGGTCAAGATGTGGGGCGGGTGGAGTTCATGGAGGGCTTGAGCCTGCCTCCCCCACATAAAATCCATTATTCTTCCTCAAAAGTCACCATAAATAAGCAGTAGTAAAGCATCTGTTTTCATTAATTGACATTTTCTCGATCTAAAGAAAATATGATGAAAAGCAACCTTTCCAAATAGCTGTTTATATTGATCTGCAATGCAACCTAAATTCTTTGTTCTATCAATGTAAATTCAGCTTTGAAACAAATGCCATCACCACCACCAGGTTGCTCTCTCTCAGTATCTCTTGTTCTGAATTTTGGAGCAGACCCTGATTTATAGTGGAATACTCATTTCCAGCATCAGCACCAATCAACACAGTGGTCACATCCTCAGAGCCCCTCCTCCAACCCCAACCCTGACATGGGAGCTGGTATTGTTATATCCTGTGTTTCACTGCAGGCCTGGAGATAGTAGAAGTCCACTCTGTCTTTATTAAGATTAGTATTTGACTGCAATGATAGAAAACCCAAAATAACAGTGGGTGATGTTTCCTAAGTCTGGCACTGGGAGGCCCAAGTTGACATGGTGGACAGAGGGGCAGGGTTCCAGGCTCCCTCTGCCTTGTTGCTTCCCCATGTGCAGCTCCCATCCCTATGATCACCTCATGGTCCAAAATTACTGCTGGAGTACCAGACATTATATCGACATTCCAGCCATCAGGAAGGAAGAGCCAGAGACATAAAAGCACCCACCACCTCCTTTTGAATATATTTCCCGGAAGCTGTCACTTCCTCTTAAGACTAACTGAATGAGAACTTAGATTCATGGTCTCACTTATGAACAGGAGAGATGGGAAAAATTGCTTTGTTTGGGGCTGCCATGTGCCACTTAACAAGCAAAGGTCAATCACGGGGAATACGCAGGGAATACCACTGGGGGATAATTGGTACTTCCACCCACTTCAATATGGTTTATGCCAAATTTTAATTTGTCTTACCCTGCTTCTTATTAAGTGCTAAGAAAAATAATGAGATATATAAAGTTTTCTGAAACCATGAAACCGAACTCATTTACCTTTATAATTTTCTATTAATCTACCACCAGAATTCATTTTGCATTTAATTCCAGCCTCTAACACTTTAATACCATCTCTTTAGTCTTTACACATTAGTGGTCACACTCATGTCAGACTTTTTCATCTCCTTTATGTTCATTTATTTTAACTTTTAGTAGTCTTCTGGCCAATCCTTTATCCTTTTTATTACAAGAGCATGAAATTTTATAATCCCCTAGAGCTTTGTTAGTCAGCTGCTACAAGGTTCTTAACCTTCACTAATTTATTCCCTCATTTTTGACTTTCAGATCTGAAGCATGCCTTAATATTTTGTTTTTGAATATGAAAGTAACTTTTATTAAGTAGGTTTATTGCATTAATAGATTTTTATTTCAGTTTTTACAGTTATATGTAAGTTCCCTGCTAGTTATGCTGCAGATCATTTTAATAACAATTTATAATGCTATGTAATATAATTTATATTTTAATACAATAAAAATGTACATAATATAATAAAGCAAGAGTAATTTTATAAAACTTTACCTGGAAATCATTTCAAGTAAGCACGTATTTTTTGAACTCCCAAACAAACCATTTTGTTGATATTTATTATAATAGAAACTCCCTAAACAATAATAGCTTCTCTTTTTAAGGAAAAAAAATATAAAGACAGTGCCTCTTAAAATACCACACGTTTTGATTTTTTATTTGCCTCATCCTTTCTCCTCACTGTTTTGATTTCTCAAAGGCAGAGAGGGAATTGTATTTCCTTCATCATACAATTACATGAATGATCAATACCCAACTGTGAAAATTCCTAATTCAGGTTACAACAGCAAGAACAATCATGTCGGCATTAACTGAGATATATATGTGACAATAAAATAATACTAATAATTATAAAACACTCTCATGAAAATCTGGCAAGGAAATATAGAAAGACTGATAAAAATGCAAATGTTAGGCATATATTTGCACACCAAGGGAAGGAAAAACCGAGGCATGAACTTGAGGACTTTAAAATCTCTGGGCTTGAAAGTAAGAATGATAACAAGGAAAAAACTGGTCATCAGAGAATTGGACTCTGACAGTATTTCTCTTCAGGCAACAACCTAAGTACCTATATCAGTTAGCATGTGTTGCATAACAAACCTCCCTCAAAACTCAGTGGTTTAAAACATTAACTTCTATTTAGTTCATGTGTCTGCAAACTGGCAATTGGGGTTGGGAGATGCTGCTGATCATGGCCAGGGTTGTCTGGTCTTGGCTGAGACTCACTAGCGAGTTTGTGATTGGTTTCTGGATTAGCTGGGAGGCTGGGTGGCTGTTGGGTGCCTCAGCTCTCTTCTACACGGTCCCTCATCTTCCAGCAGGCTAGTTCTGGCTCATTCAAATGGTGGCAGAGATCCAACAGCTGCAGGAGGACAAGCCTGGCATGTCCTACATGCATGAGTGAGTCTCAAGCTTCTGCTCCAGTGACGTTTGCTAATGTCTCATTGTCCAAAGTTGGTTGTTCCCAACTCAGATGCAAGGATGGGGGGAAATAGACTCCACTTCTTTAAAGAAAGAGTGAACAATTGTGGGCATTTTATAATCTACCATATCACCCCCAGGATATTTATGATATTTTCTATTAAATCCTGAATTCCCATGGTCCATCTGAATATTTCATTCACTCAATTCATGAGTGTTTACTTTGTGCCAAGCCCTATTTTAGAAGTAGTGAATAAATGAAAACTCTGGCCTCATGAAGCTTGCATTCTAGTGTGGTCCCCCATTTCCCAATTTGATATTCTTTCTGCCCCAAGCCAATGTCTCTGCCTCCTAAATCTGTGAACAGACCTTTGATATCCCTTCCTTTTTCTTCAGACAATACATTCTTCTTTTCTCTTTTAGGAACCTCCCCTTCTAGCTCCTGGGGGACTGTCAAACATGAAATGTCCCTTGCTGGTCACACATCTGATCATGACATCCAATCTGGCCAATCAGAATACCTCACCCTGGACATAGGGAATGCTCCAGTGTTGGACAAATGAGCCAGGCAGGACCAAGCAAAGACATTCTTGGGAACTAATACAAGGCTGTTTAAGAAAATTTCGGATCTCTACCTACGGAAACAATGTAAGCTAGCAATGCCAATAACCTTAGACACTCCATGAAAATAAATCAACTGGAGGAAGTGAGAATAAAACAATAAAGAGAAACAAAGTTTTGGTGATGTCATTTGAACTCCTGGGAACGGCCATGTCTGGAGCTACATCCACTGTTGCTCTTGTTATACAAGTCAATTACTTATCGAATTTGAATTGGATTTTTGTCATCCACAACCAAATAAGTTGTGAGTAATATAATCTTCCAGCACTGAACACTGGTGTTCCAACCTCCCAAAGCCAGCGAGAGCCCCTGGAAACCCTGTGTGCTATATGCAGAATATCACGAAATACATGATACATAATTTTACCATACATACAAAGAGCAACCCATTCGGCAGAAAATAACTACATGACACATGTACCATGTAGCAACCATAAATGCACCTTTTTTAAAAAATTATCAAACTAAATAAGGTCTGTCATTTCCAATTTTTTATTAATAATCATTTGATTCTTGTTTATCCACCGGTCACCTATAGCTGGTACTCACAGACAGGCTCAAGAAAAATGTATGGGGAGGAAAATAAAATGAAGAAAATTCTATCTGGTGGGTTATTTTTTCCTATAAAGTCAAAAGAGATTAGCTTCTGCCCAGGTCATAGAAAATCCCAGTGATCCTTTGGACCACAGACTGAGAACCTTTTTCTAAGGTAATATTAGAGATTACATTAAATTAATCAATCTGATATTACAAATGGAAAATTCTACTCTTCTCTAGCTACCTTCCCAAGGAAGACCTAGGAATTCAAATGCCACCCTTTAGGAAGTATATTCCCCAAATTATTACCCAATCCAGGCTTTCCCAAATGTGTCTTATAAATCATTACTTACACCACGTACACACACACACACACACACACACACACACACACACACACACAGAGTTCTGGGTTCAAGTTATGCAAAATCTCTTCATCTTCTCGAAGAGAAACTGCACCCATCAGTACAGTAAAGGCTCTGAGAAGGGGTCTCTTTAACTTCATTTGAACCAGCATTTCCTTAACTTATTAGATCACAGAACACCCTTTTAAAAAATCATGTCATGCCTGTTAATATTCATGAACCCTGTTGTTCATGAAGTACATACGAATCTATCATCTACAATAGGGGTCTGCAAACTGTTCTCTGGTAAAGGGCCAGAGAATAAGGTTTAGGCTTTGTGGGCTGTGCAGTCTTTGTCACAACTAATCAACTTCGCCATTGTAGTGAGAAGGCGGCTGTGGAGTGCATGTAAACAAATGAGCATGGCTGTGTTCCAATAAAACGTTATTGATAAGAACAGATGGAGGACTAGATTTGGCCTTGTGGCATAGTTTGCTGGCCTCTGTCTATACCAACAGGGGATTTCAAGCCTAGGACAGAAGAGTAGAGAAGACGAGGGACTTAGAGTCAGTCGTCTATGTTGGAGGCCCAACTCCATGCGCAAGGCTCCAGAGCCTCAAGCAAGTTACTAAAATTCTCAAAGCCTCCATCCCATAGCTGTGAAATGAGGATTACATGTACAATTTTACACCAACTGAACTTACATGTCTACACGACTTCTCTGAGTGAAGGATGTGAGTGTGTGTGTAAGAGAGAGAGAGAGAATATGTATAATTCAAGAAAGGGTTCAATTCAACACATGGGCCATCATAGGTCAAAACAAAGTGGAATAGTGAAAAGATTCATAAACCAAACTAATGCAGCAAACATAGCACTCAGATCCAAGGATGATAGGTAACAAAAGCATTTTAGCCTCATGAGAATTTTCGCAATTTGAGGAGAGCATTCAGGGCTTCCACAGTGCGTGGAGCGAGGTTTGAGCCAATCTTACGGAGCTCCCAAGGGCCACAGAAAACTAGCTAACATCGTGTTTCCATAAACCTATCAGGAACTATGCTTAGATTTATATGGGATCTATGGAGAAAAAAGAGAAATGCCTTCGAACTCACTTACAAACACATATTTTCACTATTTAATTTTCAGCCAGAGCCTCTGATTACCAAGTAGACCAGAAAGATTCTATTTTCCTTTTATCAGTGGAATAAAATGGACATCAAGCCAAGAACAGAGTTAAGCTATTAACTGCACTGTGGCTCTAAGTTGGGTTTTTTTAATGCCAATATTTGCTTTCATAAACTTTTCTTTACTCTCATCCTGGCAAAACTATCTTTTTATTTTGCCACAGTAACTGTGTTCATGTTTTCCATTTTTACTATATTATGTAGATAGATCTTCTCTTCCACTCATTCTATTTTTTGCATGCAGAAATGATGGAAGGAAAGAGATAAGGAAACACTGAAATCCCTCTAGAGTTCCCCTTTTGCTCCATAGGGACCTAACATTTAACATGATTAATTTTTTTTTTTTTAAAGAAGAAGAAGAAGAAATGAACATTTCTTTGTCAGGGAGAAGCTTTTAGTCATCCTGACACCAGGGTTTCACGCAGCAAAAATATTACTAATACTATTTTCTCTCTGAAGTGCATTTGTTATCAATATGCACTTAAACTGGTGATCAAGTCTTGCTAGGAGAGACACCTGCTCTGCATTTTCTATCTGTTTAATACCTTAGGGATACATCACTTAATAATTTAGTGCTAAACCATTTAGCATTTTATCCCATCATCCCTTATATTACACACAGGATTTCAGTAATGTCTGATAAAATTATGTGTTAGCTGCCTTATGTGTGTGTAAGACTTAATAAGTCTTCTTTCCCCCCTCAAGTTTAATAACTGATTTTCTTACATTTATGGATGTGAAATTTTATTGCTCATGGATATAGTTTGAACCTAAATCTTCATATCTTATAAATTGATTTTTAGTTTCCTTTTTGACCTTATGAATTTCAATCAGACATTGACCTCTTGTTGCTCATGAATCTGACTGATTTAATGCCTTATAACAATAATAGTGGAGAAAAGCATTATCATAAGAGCCCACAGGGTTTGCAGAAACCCATAACTAGATCTCGAAGGCCTTGAGCAATAATAATTCTTGACCTAAGACCATTCTCTAAAGCCAGCATTCTTTACTGTACTGGGATAGCCCATCCTTGTTACAGACTAACCAGGGTAAGCAATGGGAAAGTCCCCGAAGGAGATTGGTTAAAACTGTTTCAAAAACACAACGTTGAATGTAAACCAGTAATGGGAAAGACACAAAAAAGCTAATTTTATCTCAATTGTATTGTGAATGAAAAGAAAAGAGAAATAATATACTAGAGCTGTCTTTTGGGGGGGGGGCAGGGAAGCATTTTAAGTATGTTAGCTGGAGAAAAAAATGAAAAATTAATATTAATTGCCTTTACAGACTGTATTGTTACTCCTCTTTCTTGTATTGTGACTGCTGAGTCTATGGTATAAATGGAAGAGTTGAAGGATTGTTCCTTTGTTTCCTGGCTGTGCTAATTTAATTTAATTGGTTTACTGAATAACTGGGAGTTGATGTTCATTGTTCCTTATTAAGAAAGACTCTTAAACCAAAAGCAAAAGCAGCTCCTTTTAACTTGTTCTTTCTTTTTTTGTGAACACAAGAGTCCAACTTTTTACTGCACAGCAATCAACATTTCTCAAAAGATAAACAGCTAAAACCTGGGCTTACCCAAGGGCTTTCCCTCCATGATTCATTCTCTCAAAAAATCTAAAAAAAATCCCTAAATGTCTACAATATCAGGCTGGCATTGAAATGCTTGACTAAAACTGAAATTACCTGGGGGAGAGAATAATTTTTTTCTGCTGAGAACTGAAGTTGGTGTTCTATTTAACACAGTTGCTTTGTAGGTAAGTGCTTAAAAAGAAAAGGAAAGCAAGCCTTCAAAAATCCTCCTCTGAATGAATCCCACTTCAAGTCCCATGTAGAGTTCAACTATTGAGAGTCCAAAGTACCTAAAACACAATACTCCTATCCCATTTCAACCAACCATAATGCAAGAGACTCAGAACCATAGCCATTGGTTCTGTTCCCCAATATTTCAATTTTGCTTCCTTCCAAACATCTGATAGGATTAATACTTCCCTGCCACCTGGAAACTAAGTGTGCCCATGTGACTGCTTTGACCAATGAAATGTGAGCAAATGCATTTAAAAGGCAGCACACAAGGTACAGCTTCCTCTTCTCCAGCCCGTACGAGTGAGGAAGCACCCACTGATTGGGAGGCGTAATGCAGAGTCACGAAATGCTGCCTTGAATACACCCATGTAACAAACCTGCACATGTACCCCCAACTCTAAAATAAAAGTTGGAATTTCAAAAAAAAAAAAAAAAAGAAAAGAAAGTCATGCAAACCATGGCAGACTTTATATGAGCAAGAACTAAATGTTGTTTTAAGCCAATGAGATCTTAGGGCTATTTTTTTACCACAACATAAAGAAAACTCATGTGTCTGATTCATCTACCTTTTTTAGCTTTATTTTTGGGAGATTTCCTGTGGATGAGGAAATTAAGGAATGAAATATGTAAAACTGAAGCAGAGTAGAGCCCCTGATCCCAAAGAGCAATCCTATCAATGAGAAATCATTACATCTTAAAGATGTAACCTGGGGCCAGACGCGGCAGCTCACATCTGTAATCCCAGCACTTTCGGAGGCCAAGGCAGGTGGATCACTTGAGGTCAGGAGTTCAAAACCAGCCTGGCCAACATGGCGAGACCCCATCTCTACTAAAAATACAAAAAAGCTAGCCAGGGGTGGTAGTGGGTGCCTGTAATCCCATCCCAGCTACTCAGGAAGCTGAGGCAGGAGAATCACTTGAACCCAGGAGGTGCAGGTTGCAGTAAGCGGAGATTGCGCCACTACACTCTAGCCTGGGCAACAGAGCAAGACTCCATCTCAAAAAAAAAAAAAAAAAGATGTAACCTGGGTGTCACATCTTTAAGCTAATGCATTGCCACAAAAGAATCCTACTGTAGTAAAATACAAAGATAAATACACTTATTGATGAGCAGTCATTAATACATCAGAATGTCAGAACGTATTAGTAAATCTTGTATAAAAAGAGTAAGTGTCCTAAGATATAAAGGGCAAACGAAAGTATATTGTCTTTCAGTTCAGAAGTCAAGAAAACATATTTCTAAGAAAGCAATAAGCCATCAAAAGAAAAATGAGTAGGAATGGCAAATGCAAGGTGAAGGAAATCATCATTTTATAAACCTAATTTTTGAGTTGTTTGACCAGTAATTTTTTTAGATTTTTTTGTGGTGAATGCAGACTTAGAGTTACAATATGCCCACTAGAAGAGCTAAGAGCAGTCAATCATTCATTTATTCCTTGGACAAATATTTATTAAACAACCACTGAGAGAAGCAAACTGTTCGGGAGGTTGGTGGCATGGCAGTTCGCCAATATTTGGCAAATCAGGCAGACAAAGTCTCTGTATTCAGTGAGATTACAGTTTATCAGGCAAACCAAAACACAAATAGATTACAGAAATGATTTGTCCTATGAAAGTACATAGAAAGGAGAACCTGAATTAATAGGCATAAGTAATAGCCTTTAACCCGAGGCCTGATGGATGAGTGATAGTGTTCTATGTGGATCAGCCGGGTTTCTTCAGATTGTAAGTTATAAGAAGCCAACTTGAAATTGTCTAAGCATTAAAAGGGAATGTATTGGCTCAAAACTGGGAAGACTTGAAAAAAAAAAAGTAAAACATTTAGATGTCCAAAACATTACAAAGTCCAAAACATTATGATGGACTTACACAAATGAGTGCATGCTGATTGATTCCATTTATGTGACGTTCTAGAAGAAACTAAACTAATCTATGGTTGAAAAAAAATTCAGGGCTGGGCATGGTGTCTCACGCCTGTAATCCCAGCACTTTAGGAGGCCAAGGCAGGTGGATCACTTGAGCCCAGGAGTTCGAGACCAGCCTGGGCAACATGGTAAAACCCCGTATCTATTTTTAAAAAATACAAAAACTAGCCAGGCATGGTGGCATGTGCTAGTAGTCCCAGCTACCCAGGAAGCTGAGGTGGGAGGATTCCTTGAGCCCAGGAGTTCAAGGTTGCAGTGAGCCATGATCATGCCACTACACTCCACCCTCAGCAACAGAGAAAGACACTATCTCAAAAAAAAAAAAAAAGTCAGAATAGTGAGTGGTGTCTCTAGGTAGAAATGAGGGCAAGAATTGATTGGGGAGGGGCAAGAGGAGACATTTGGAGCTGATGGCAATGTCCTCCATGTCTCCATAGTGGTTTGTGTTGAAAACTTGTCAAAAGTTCAGCCAGTGGTACACTTAAGATTTGTGCATTTTACTGTATGTAAAGTTTGCTCCTCAAAACCATAAACAAATATCGAATTATAGTTCATAAGATCTATGCTGAACTGCTTAGGAGTGAAGATTACCAATGACTGCAGCTTCCTTGGAAATGCATACCAAAAAATAGGATGGATTGATTGATGGATAACAGAGGAGTGAATGGACAGGTAGTGGAAAAGGTATGTGATAACGCAAGTATAACAAAAGTTAATGGTAGAATCTAGATAATGGAAATTCACGTTTTTCAATTTCTCTGTAAAGTTGACTTTTTTTCATCATAAAATCTTTGTAAAGGCTATGATTTGTCCAGCTTAGGTCACATGTCCCAATCCCTTAACGAATTACCAGGGTTAATGGGATGAGTGACTATGAATTGACAGGAACTGAGGGCAGGAAGGCAGAGAACTGCCATTGAAAGCCCGACAGAATCGTGTGGGGAATGGAGAGGTAGTGCACACGTGGAGGACGGATTGATGTTACCAGAGGAAAAAGAGAAGAGACGCTGGGCCCACAAAAGCAACGGTCAACCTCTATATCAGGTGAAGGCATGGGATGGAGTCAATAAAGTGCTCCAGGTGGAGGAAACTATGCCTGAAAGTTCAAAAGCAACTTAGAATGGTGCATTTGAGGAACGGTACCATAGAATGACAATGTAGAAGAGGCAAACCTGGAGATCATGAAGAGTTAAGGTATTTGCTTTATGTACCACGGGATTTGTAGATTCATGATCTATGATCATGGATCCACCCAGGAATTTTAAGCAGAAGAGTGACATGAAGCCTTATGTAAAAGAGTACATTATTATTTCATTTATGGGAAGTTCTTGAGCAGACAAAACTCATCTATGATGGAAAAAAAAGTCAGAAACATCTTTGCCTCTGGAAAAGTGGGGGTGGCATTGACTAGGAAAGACCTGCAGAAAAATTTTCTGGGATGATGGCAGTGTTCTGTAACTTGATAGAGGCTTGGGTTACCCAGATGTACTCATTTGTCAAAACTTATCAAATATACATTTAAAATGTGTGCATCTCATTTGCTGAATTTTACAGCAAAAGTAAAATCGTAAAGAAATTGTAAACTTTAATAATATGAAGATTGAAGTATTTAGGCAGCAGTATACTGGCTACAATTTAATGTGAGTCAAAAACATAAGATGGATAAATGGATGGCTGGATAGATATATGATATAAACAATTATAGTGTATTAATGGTGGAATCTAAGGGTGAGTATACAGGTTTTCAGGGAAAATTGTTTTAACTTTGCTTTGTGTTTGAAAATTTTTTTTAAATGTTGAGATTTTAAAAAATAAAAAATAATTTAAAAAGTGATTCTAGAACTAATATGCTCATGTAAGTTTAATTTTCATCTCTACTATGATTGGACTTGAATATAGCTCTTGCAACATACTGAATTTTGCTCAGGACACTACCTTCAGGAGTCCATCAGCCCAAGTGAAGCACAAAACGAACTCCTAGTTAAACAGAGGAAGCTTCGGAGCCAGCTAGCCCTGGCCTTATTCAATCATCAATCAATTTTGGAGCAATATGTATTGTGCCAAGCATTGTGCTAAAAGTGTCAAGAATACACTGAGGAGCAAAAGATAAAAAGATCTTACTGCTATAGAATTCATAGTCTTGTGGGAGAGAGAGACAGACTTTAATCAAATGAGCAAACAAATACATTTATAATTACAATCCATTAACATGCACTGCGAAGAAACATATAGGATGCTATATCAGTTCTCCTATGAGAAGCAGATGCCACGAATGAAATTAGACATGCAAGAGATTTATTGACGGAAATTCCTGGGAAAGACTAAGGGAGAGGAGGCAAGAACAGGCATGGAGAGACTTCAGAATGCAATGCAGGTCTAACAATGACAAAGGAGGACAGAAAGAGGATTTGGTAGGAAGAACCGCAAACAACATTGCCATTCTGACAAAGTCTTGGCAGGGTTGACAGGAATTCCCTGAGCAAAGATTGCCCATAAAGCCATCCTGCACTGGGCAAAAATAACCCTGCTCTAGTGTCCTCACTGATGTTTGGTCATTGCCAAGGGCAGCCTGGGAAAAGCATAGGTTCACTGTTGTGTGAATGCAGCAATGAATCTGAAGGTTCAGTTAGCTACACTCTTCACAGCAGTTTTCTTTAAGGGAGATCTAAGGGCACGTCTCCATGACCATTACCATGACTATAAAGGCAGTGTAATGGAGTAGTGGGAGTATGGACTTCAGAATCAAGCAGATTCCTCACCAAAAAGTGAGGTCTTCTTGAGCAAGTAACAACATCTGTGAAGTTGAGCTAATAGTGCACACCTCCTGAGACTGTTGTAAAATGTAACTGAACTGATACATTTAGAGTGTTTATAAAGCTGGCTGCACATATTAAGTGCTCAATAAATATTAGCTATTATTATTATTGTGGAGCCATGAGAGTAAATGAACCTGATATAATCTAGGAGGTAGAATACTGACTTTTGATCTGAGGACACAAGTCTAGAAACTGGGCTGTGCAAAGACTCTTAGGAAAGAGGTAGCATGCGATGTTTGAGAAAATGAGAAAAAGAAATCTTGTGACATTCAAAAAGGAGGCTTTAAGCAGCACCAAAGCAAACTAAAGAAAAATGAGAAGGTGTCGGCAGGTTTTAAAGGAAGGTATGGCATATTTAGACTTGCAGTTTTAAAACATCCCTCTGCCTGCAGGATGGAGAATGAATTTGAGAAGGCTTCCTAGAGCCCAGCTGGAATCCATGGCAGACGGGACAAGATGGTAGTGGCTTGGAAATAGAAAGAAGTTGATGGAATCAAGAAATATTTAGGAGATTTAGTATCTACTCCAACCTTACTGACTTAGTAGCCACATGACCCAAGGATAGGGCAAGTTTCTCAATCATTCTGAAACTCAGTTTCTTTATCTGTAGCATGAAAATTTTTATCCACAATTTACAGACAAGCTGTGAGGATTCAATAGACAATCTAAGTAAAATAATGTACCAGAGGTGACCTTGGCAATATTTGTTCTTTTCACATCTCATCCCTACTTTCATCCTCATGGATAGAGTTCATTCCCTGCTTCTTTCTTCAATCTGTCTGATATTTACATATTGTCACTGTCACACTCACGCAGCTGTGACCTTTTATGGGGACTTGGGGGGCTCACCTGTCTCTTTCCATCACACAGTGAGGTCCCTAAAGGCAATGACTAAGATTTGTTTTGCCCTTGCATCTATTTGAGGGTCTGGCACCTAGTTAGCCATTAACAAGTATTTGCCAAAATGAATTAAACTAATTTGAGATGGTCTGTAATGGATTTCCTCCAAACACCTGCATGCATCAGAAATGGAGATGGGTGAGGTCAAACATCCTTACCAACAATGCCACAAATCCGTTCTTCAGTTGATCGCCATCTGCAACCATTCCACAAATGACTGAAACCACAATAGGGGTTTATGACATGATGTCAACATCCATTCCTGAGCCTTCCCAGACATGTGCACCTTCATGTAGCAGCAAAACACTCTTCCAGGAAGGTAAAAGGAAATGAAAGCCTTTTTTCAGATATTCTGGTTGTGGAGAGATCCTTTTAAACACATTCATGATCAATACAACTGTTCTGTAGAAGACACTGATTACAGAGTGATGGGGACAAGCACAAGGGTTATGCATTTCCAGAGGGAGCCTGTAACAGTTCACAAAACCTTTTCCAATTGCTGAGCACACAAACACATGAAAATGGCTTCACATCAGCTATTCTCAATGCTGGGATGGCTCAGCCATCCTAATTTGGCAATCAGGGAAATGGCTCTAGATCTCAATTCAAAGGGCTACTTATTCAGCACCCTAGGAAAGGTTGAAAAAATGAAGGAGCTGTTTGTGGCCATGTCTCAGCAAAAGATAAAGAATAGAAATGCATTATTCCTTCAAAAGAATCTCTCCATTCTTGCTTGTGTAGCCAATTGACATTGCAAATGGCAGACGTCAATCACAGACTTCCGTTGCTGCCTAAAGCCCAGCCAGTAGGGGACTGCACCACCCCAACCTGCTAACAAATGGAACAGCAATTGAATCATCTGATTTGACTGCCTAATTAATAATAGATAGTTTTGAGTTTCTGCCTTTCAATTCTAGAGGAACTATAGAACTCACCCAAATACATCGTTTGGAACTTCAAATGTCAAAGGCTATACATTCACACTACTCATTCACATGTTTGTATGAATGTATGGTCCTGTGAATTATGAAAGCATCAGTCTGTGGATTTATTTGTTGTCTGAATTCTGGTGATATAACGTTAAACAATGAATGATGTGCAGGCAATGGCTAGAAGAATGTAGGGTAAGGTGGAACACTGACAGTTTCCAAAACCCTATCATTTGTAGTTCATCTTCACAATTTTTGTCATATTTACGTACTATCTGTTGTGTCACTTAATATTTTTGTTTAAATCAACTATGAATTATTCCTTTTTAAAAATTTAGCCTTGTCCTGAGCAACAATATACATGAAGTTATGGATGGGCAGCACTAGCTATATTATTTTTCAACACACATTAAAATAAACACATAGTTGTGAAACTTTTTTAAAATGTTCATCTTCCATGTAAAATGCTGTTCTTAACCTGGAGTACACAAATCACTAAGGGGTCTGAGGATAGAATCCATAGGGTTCATAAACATGGAAGGAAAAAGTTTACAGCTTTATTTTCAGAAAACTGTAATAGAAATCTAACACTTTCTTCAATTATGAATGTAGATCATAAACCACAGTACCTCCGACTGTCACCAACAGAAATCATAGATATTTCCATTTTATTATAAAGACACTTGCATGTGTATGTTCACTGCAGCCCTATTCACAATAGCAAAAACATGGAATCAACCCAAATGACCATCAATGATAGACTGGATAAAGAAAATGTGGTACACATACACCATGGAATACTATGCAGCCATAAAAATGAATGAGATCATGTCCTTTGCAGGGGCATGGATGGAGCTGGAAGCCATTATCCTTAGCAAACTAATGCAGGAACAGAAAACCAAATACCACATGTTCTCACTTACAAGTGGGAGCTAAATAATGAGAACACATGGATACATGAGAGGAACAACACACACTGGGGCCTGTCGGAGGGTGGAGTGTGGGAAGAGGAAGAGGATCAGGAAAAACAAATAATGGGTACTAGGCTTAATACCTAGGTGATAAAATAATTTGCACAACAAACCCCCATGACACATGTTTATCTAGTAACAAACCTACACATGTACCCCTGAACTTAAAATGAAAGTTAAAAAAATAAGAAATCATAGATATTTCTTATATTTTAGGATGGTAATTCCTAAAAACCAGAAGAAAAGTGAGGTAAGCTCTATGATTTCCCAGCTTACTACCTTGAGAGAAGTTCCAGGCTTTGGTATAGGAAAAGGCAATTGAAATCAAGGCTGACAGACTCTCAGATGAAAAGATAGAGCTGCAAGTTTTGAGGACAGCAAAGAAGCTTAATTTTGCAGGGCAGCCTGAAGAAATTCCCACCCAAAAGGAGTAGACGAAACAGTATCTAGTACTCACACAAAGGCTGGGAAAAGGGCCTCTCCCAACCAGTCAGACTGGAAAAAAAAAACAACAACAACAACAACTCATAATTCACCAGACTAAGATGCGCCTGGCCTCAATCGTGGGAAATAATTAGCCCTAGACTAAATTCTGCTCTGGTGTTGCTTAACAAACCTTAAAAGCAAGAGTTAGAAGAATCAAGTAGTTTTCATGTAAAGAAACTGAGTCCCAGAATAAAGCTCAAAAACGTTTTGTAGAAATACAAAAACATTCAGACCACAAAAAGGTAAAATTCATAACGTCTGGCGTCCAAGCAAAAATTGCCAGATGTATAAAGAAGCAAGAATGGGCTGGGCACGGTGGCTCATGCCTGTAATCTCAACACTTTGGGAGGCAGAGGTGGGTGGATCACCTGAGGTCAGGAGTTCAAGACCAGCCTGGCCAACATGGCAAAACTCCATCTTTACTAAAAATACAAAAATTACCCAGGCATGGTGGTGCATGCCTGTAGTCCCAGCTATTCAGGAGGCTGAGGCAGGAGAATTGCTTAAACCCGGGAGGCAGAGGTTATAGTGAGCTGAGACTGTGCCACTGCACTCCAGCCTGGGTGACATGAGACTCCGTCTCAAAACAATAACATAACATAACATAACATAACATAACATAACATACAATACAATACAATAGCAAGAATGTAAGATTCAAAATTGGAAGGAAAGTCAATCAATTGAAATGATCCAGAACTGACATAGATGTTGGAATTTGCTGACAAAAGCATTGAAACACAGATTTCATAACTGTATTCCATATATCCAAAAAGTTTAATAGAAATGTGAAAGATATTTTTTAAAAGCAGAGAACATTTAATATAAAAGATAAACACAATATCTGACATGAAAAATACACTGAATAGGATTATTGGCAGATTAGACATTGCATAAGAAAACATTAGTGAATATAAAGTAACAGGAATATTAACTATGCTAAATATTTCTTTAAAAATAAACAGAACATCAGTAAGCTGTGGGAAACTTCAAGAGTCCTAAATAGATATGCAATTGGAGTCCCTAAAAGCAAAGGCAGTAAAGGTAAAAAAAATTATAATATTTAAAAAAAGAATGGCAGATAATTTTCCAAATTTTATGAAAATTATAAACACACACATCCAAGAAGCTCAATGAACCCCAAGCATCAGAAACACGAAGAAAATGAGACCAAAGCATATCATAATCAAATTACTTAAAACCAATGTAAAGATAATATCTTAAATGTAGAATAGAAAAGATATGCTTACACAATGTATATACACACAATGTGTGTATATAAAAATAAGATAATATAAAAATACACAATGTGTGTATATATAAAATATATATACACGATGTATATAAATTGTGTATGTATATTTTATATATGTATGTATGTAAATATAAAAATACACAATGTGTGTATATAAAAATAAGAATAGTCGTAATTTCTTATCAAAAACAGCGCAAGTAAGAAGACAGTAAAACAGCACCTTTAAAGAAATGAGAAAAAAAGGTTTGTCAACCTAGAATTTTAAGGTGAAAATACATTTCAAAAATGAAGGCAAAATTAACACTTAAGATTTTATAATCAGCAGAACCACACTAAGAAAAATGTTAAAGGATTTTTTCAGGCCAGGGAAAATGATACCAGATGAAAACTGGAATCTACACAGAAGAATGCAAAGCGCTAGAAATGGTAACTATTGGAAAACATATAATAAATTTTTCTTATTATTTAATTTCTTCAAAAGATAAATTACTGAATGACAAAAACAATAACAATGTAGTGTGGGGTTTATAATATGTGTAAAAGTCAAATATATGACAAAAATTATTTCTCTCAAAAGGGGAGAAATGGAAGTTTACAATTATCAGGTTCTTATACTGTATATGAAGTAGTGTAATATAACTTGAAGGAAGACTGTGATAAGTTAAAGATCTATACTATGTACCCAAAGTAATCAGTAAAATAGCAAAAGAGTTATAGCTAATAAGCTAATGAAGGAGATAAAATAGAACCATAAAAAATTTTAACTAATCTAAAAAAGACAATAAATGCAACAAAGAATAAATGGAGCAAATAGAAATCAAGTCACAAAATAATAAATTTAAACATGATCATGTCAATATTCACATTAAATGTAAATGGTTTAAGACAAAGATTGAAAGATTTCATTTAAAAAAGACCATCTTAATTCTGCCTACAAGACACCCACTGTGAATACAAAGACACAAATAGGTTAAAAAAAAAAGATAAGTAAACATATACAGTGCTAATGCTAATCAAAAGAAACCTGGAGTGGCTATATTCACCAAAATGTAGAATGTCTGCTCTTAGAAAGATGATGTTAAAAGAATGGAAAGATATGCCACAGACTGGGAGAAAATATTGGCAAATCATGGATCTGCTAAAGGTCTTGTATTCAGAACATGTAGAGAACTCTCAAAACTCAATAATAAAAAAGCAAATTAACCCAAAAAGATTTGAACAAACACTTCACGAAAAAATATATGGATAGCAAGTAAGCACATGAAAAGACGTTCAGTGTCATTAGTCATCAAGAAAATTCAAATGAAAATCACAGTGAGATACCAATACACACGTTCTGACAGAATCACTAAAAGTAAAAAGACTGACATACCAAGTGTTGGTGAGGATGTGGAGCAACTGGTAATCCCATACAATGCTGTTGAAAATGTAAACTTGCACAACCACTTCGGAAAACAGCAGTTTCTTTAAAAATTAGACATAAATCTACTATGTGATCCAGCTATTTTACTCCTCAGCATTCACCCAAAAGAAATGAAAGCACATGTTCATGCAACGACTTGTACATGAATGCTCATAATGGCTTCATTTGTGATCGCCCAAAACTCAAAACAACCCACATGTCCATCAACAGGAGAACGGATGAACAAATTGTAATATATTCATACCATGGAGTGCCACTAAACAAGAAAAAGGAATGAACTACTGAGATGTAACAATGTGGATAAACCTCAAAATAATTAATGCCTAGAGAAAAAAGTCAGAGCAAAAAAAACCAGTACATAGTACATACTATATGAATTCATTTGTTAAAACTACTACACTAGGAGGCTGAGACAGGCAGATTACTTGAGGTCAGAAGTTCGAGACCAGCCTGGCCAACGTGGTGAAAACCCTTCTCTACTAAAAATACAGATATTAGCCAGTTGTGGGGGTGCATGCCTGTAATCCCAGCTACTTGGGAGGCTGAGGAAGGAGAATTGCTTGAACCCGGGAGGCAGAGCTTGCAGTGAGCCGAGATTGCCACTGCACTCCAGCCTGGGTGGCAGAGTGAGACCCTGTCTCAAAAAAAAGAAAAAAAAACTGCTGGAAAAAAATAAATGAATATATCCTAACATCAAGCAGATCAGTATTTGCCTGGTCTTGGGAAGGGCAGGGAGAGAAAGAAGGAGTGGGTTACAAAGGGTCAGAGAGGAAACTTTTGGGGTTGATGGATTTGTTCATTACTTCAATGGTAGCGATTGTTTCCCAGGTGTGTACATATGTCAAAATTTGTCAAATTGTACACCTTAAATATGTGTGGTTTATACTGTGTTAATTATATCTCAATAAAGCTGCTTAAAAAGCAAGAGGAAGAGGAGAGAGTGAAGGGAAAGGGCCAAGGGAGGAGGAGCAGCAGCTAATGCAACAGCAGAAGCAACAGCAGCTGCCCCCAAACAAACATCCCCTCAGGTTCCCTTAGCAGAAATAAGTCACATGGCTTTGCCCTATTTACAAGGGAGGCTGAAAAGTAAATGTCCAAGGAGCTCACCCTTATTGTAGAAAGTGGGCTCTGGCATCAAGGGAGAAAGGAATAAACCGGGAAAATGGATTTTCAATCAGTAGCCAACAGTGTCTGCTACTTAAACACTGGGCAATAGATGCTCCTTTAGCTCTGCTTTAACAAAAACTGTTTTACTAAAAGTAACTAATTTCCTCATAAGAGGCATTTTGGATTGTTATATTTGTTTGCCTCTGGAAAACTCATAAAAGCAAAAGTGGATATACATGGTCTAACGACAAGAGAAAAAGTCAAATCCTGAATTCCGGTCTCTCAGAAATAGGATCCAGACTGAGCTTCCCCTCTGTTCACTGCCAGCTTTGCAAGATGTCCACTATGTGGGTATGGCCAGCAGAGGCCTGGTGAAGTAAGGAATATCCTTGGACAGAAGTCAAGATCTTAAGGAGAAAAGCTTGCCATTCTAAGCGTAGCTTGGTTAGTGAGGGCAGGGGAAATTCCAAATACATAATGATACTGACATTCCCAGTTTCTCCAAAGCCAAACCCCTACACGCTCATGTCTGGAGTCAAGAGAAAGCTATAAGGAAAAAAAAAAAAAAAAAGAGCTGTTTGGCTAAGAACTCAATTAGATTTGATCACAAGCAAAATAGACTGGTACCAACAGAGACATACAGGAAAGAGAGGTATGGAGTGGCTTACTCTCCCAATTTGTAGTTGAGTATTAACAAATCACCAGCATTTCAGGATGGAAGTGCATGCAAAACAGGGCCCAGTGAGAGGTGGTGGTCCCCAAGAAAAGCAGTGATGAAACCAGGGCAGGGGAAGGAGGACAAAATGGCCGAGAGACTGAAAACCACATCTGTTCGTGAGCAGATGAAAAACACCCACCCAGGGAACATGGAGGGCTATGCACTGGTGACTGTGGGAGGGAGCTGGGTTCTGCAATTACAGGGAATGGAGTCTATTAGCCAGGCTCTTCTGGTTGAATATAATAGAAACACAACTCAAAATGTCTTAGCAGAAAATAAAAACAACAAAAAAGGAAATGTCCTGACTCATGTCATCAAGTTTAAGGGTTACAAATTTCAGGCGCTGCTGGTGCTCAAACAACACTGTCAAGCAGCTCTGCTGGTGATCCCTGGTCTTGGCTGCATTCTCTAAGTTAGCACTGAACGTGAGCATTTATATTTTCAAAGCTATCAAACGAACCCAGCACAATTAAAAAGAGCACTTTTGGCTGGGTAATTCCAAAATCCGTAATAGAATTGAGTGTTACTGGGTTGAGGGACGTCATGTGTCTGTTTCTGAAGTAACCCCTGTGGCCAAGAGGGTAGAACTGACTAATTGGCTAGACCTGGATTATGCACCCATCCCTGGAGTCAGGCACAGGAGGTCAGCCCCATCATTTACACACAGACAGAAAGTGGGGAAAAAGGGGTTCCCAGAGGAAAGCCGAGCTGCTGATATCAGAAGAAGGGAAAACAGATGCTGGCCAGGCAGCAACAACAGATTTCCTCTCTGGAGTAAGAACCAGTTTAACCCAACAGGAGTTCAAGCTCATTCCTCCACACAGGACTGGTCGTCAGGCTAACAATGGCTGGCAGTCTGCCCTCCACAGCCTCTCAACTCTCCTTTCCTTTGTTTCTCTGCACAACTTCACACCATGCGTTCAGGGTCTCTCATGCTGACTCTGGCCTACAGCCTCATATCAAGGAAATACATCAGGTAAAAGCATTTGCTCTATGATGTTAATAGTAATATGTAAACTCATCCCAGGGTGTCTTGCACAACATGGAGGCATCTCCAATGTCCATTCCAACTTCACCTGTGATGCACAGTCTGAGGAGTTACAGGATGACCTCAGCTACTAATATAAAGGTTAAATTAGGGGGAGAACACTTCCCCAAAAGGAAACTGTGGCATTTTTAGAAAGGGGAAATGGGCACAGAGTTATCCAGAAATTATGAATCTTACTCTATATTCAAAGCTATTAATAACATGGTGGCTCACGCCTGTAATCCCAGCACTTTGGGAAGCCAAGGCAGATGGATCACTAGAGCCCTGGAGTTCAAGACCAGCCTGGGTAACATGGTGAAACTCATCTCTACAAAAAATATAAAAATTAGCCAGGTATGGTGTTGCACGCCTGTAGTCTCAGCTACTTGAGAGGCTGAGGCAGGAGGATTGTTTGAGCCCAGAAGGTCAAGTCTGCAGTGAGCCATCATCGCACTACTGCACTCCAGCCTGGGTGACAGAGCAAGACCTTGTCTCAAAAAAATTAAAAAATGAACAAACAAAAAACTATTAACAGTGTTAATAGTAATAAAGGATGACTTCCTATTTCTACATTTTACTTTTAATTTTTTTTAATTTTTCAAAAACATGCATTCATTCCAATATTATATAAAAGGAAAAACATAGTACATTTTAGATAACATTATCCTCTTTCAGCACTGATTGTTTTCATCAGTAAGATTGTATTCTAAGCAAAAATTTTCAAGTTCAGAGGAAATGATACCACTGGCTTGACATCCTGGAATTTGACCATCTATTCCAAAGTTATTTGAATGCCTCTGGCAATAATATCTTGCAAAAAAAAAGATTCTATGACATTTCTTTTTTCTAAACCACATCAGATTTTTGCAGAAGATGGGACACAAATTATGAATAAATCAATCAATATTTGTTTCTCCTGTTC
Source organism: Pan troglodytes (assembly GCF_028858775.2). NCBI lineage: Eukaryota > Metazoa > Chordata > Mammalia > Primates > Hominidae > Pan > Pan troglodytes. The sequence continues at coordinate 58,640,826 of NC_072419.2, read as the reverse complement.
TTCTGAGAGCCTGTCCTGGTTCTATTTTCTAGGGTTCATTGGAAATAAGTTCTTTAGGGGAAATCTCATGGTGTCTGGGATCTTTTTTTATTTCTTCATTTCCTTTCTTGTTAAGCCATATTACTCATAATGGCATAGTGCTAGCTGACTATATAAATTTGCCCCTTTCTGTTTATCCTGTAGTTGCCTGTCAAAGCAAATAAGCCTGCTTTGCATTAGAGCTTGGAAATTAAATTGTGGGAGAGTAAGTCCCTCTAGTTAAGGTAAACCAGAGTGGTGTGAGTTCATACCCAAAGGAACAAGAAGCAGAACATCTGTATCTGTGGCAATTAGGCGACCTCAGAGTAGGAAGTGAAAATTTTTCCAAAGCACATTTATATACCCTGTGTAGCCAATCAGTTTTCTTAAATATAAAAGCATCTGTTTTTAACCATCTTACCTTATCAAGACTGTGGCTGTAAAAGTTAATTCTCACTGATGCCATTCTCATAACTAAGAAGAAAATCTCACTTCCTACTTAACTTCCTCTACCACTGTGTCATAACTTTAAATGGAATCCAAATCACTAAGAGATTCTCTCTTAAAATATAGAAGCACAGAAAAAAGTGCTTCTGATTATGGCTCTATGTTCTTAACCCTGAACACCACTTCCATGTTTTCTGGAACATTTTACATTTATCACGAGTTAATAGTAGTAAATATTATTGAGTGCTTGCTATGAACTTTCAATTGCTAGGCCCTTGATATACATTACCTTTTTTAATCCATACAACTCTAAGCGGTTAGCATTTTATGCTTATCTTACAAACACCAAAATTGAGTTTCAGTTAAGTAACTTTTCAAGTGGAATTCATCCATTTTTTAAAATATACATTAAAATAAATATATAACTGAAAATAAAAAAGCACTTCATCCATGTACTGTGTGAAACTTATCTCTTACTACTTGTTGTATATGTACCTCAGATTTTGAAAATTTTAAGGGAAAAGATTTTTTTGATCTACTGAATGCCTTGATGTGCCCACTTCTGCATGTGTGCATTCCAAACTGTTAATTGCATTTGAGCTACACAAATGGAATTATTAAGTTGTATTACTAGGACCAAACGCAAGCAATGGGCAGTGCTCGAACTTGGACCCAGGCCTCTCTGAGGAAGATATGGAAGCCAGCGTTAATCCATAGGCTGGAACTCAGGTGTATACATTACAATCCCAGCTCCACCGCTCACTAGCTGTGTGACCTTAGACAAATTAGTGAAATTCACCTTTGATTTCTTATAGCAGTAGATCCTACCTTGTATTGGCACCATTCCTCTAAAGATTAAATGAGGTAAAGTACATAGAGGCAGGGTCTGGTGCATGGCTGGTTCTTATGGTAGTCAGCCTCCAAGATGACCCAGGTGATTCTAGCCTCCCAGTAATCATATTCTTGTATACACCCCTCTCCCACTAAATAGGACTGAACTGTGTAGAAAACTGTGGAGGTGACAGTGGTGTGATTTCTGAGACCAGTTCATAAAACACTTTTTAGCTTATGCCATGGTCTCTTAGCTCACTCTGGAGGAAGTCATCCATCATGCCATGAAGATACTCAAGCAGACTTCTGAAAAGGCCCATGTGGAGAAGAACTGAGGCCTCCTGCCAAGAGCCAGCACCAGCATGCTGGCCCCCTTCTTGGAAGAGTGAGCCTTCTTGGAACTGGATCCCCCAATCCACCATAATCGACCCTTCAGATGACAGTGACCCCAGTTGACACTTGCACAGCAATCTCATGAGAGACCTCAAACCTGAACTACCAGCTAAGCCACTTCTGAATCCTAGACTCACACAAACTGTGAGGTAATAAATGTTTATTGTTGTTTTAAGCCATGAAGGTTTGAAATGATTTGTTACGCAACAACAGACAACTAATGCAGTGCTCCAACAAGCAGCATGTTCTTTACCAAAAAGCATCTTTCCACAAAGCAAAGACCTTTACAATAAACTTTAAGCTTTCTAGAACAGAGTAGGAGATGCAAATAATGGGATTTTTTTTTTTTTTTTAGGTTTGGGGGTTTTGAGTGGTACTATTCAGGTGACCACATGCCTGCACACAGGATCATATCCATTGAGAAGTTCCAAATTCCATTACTAACACCACCAGTTTGGACACCCACCCTAATACAACTACAAATCAGCAAACTAGTTTGCATTTTCAATATCCATCTGCAGATCCCAAATATGCCATCTTTCCCCCATGATTTCCACCATTCACTGCCTTGTTTCTTTTCTTCTGATTTCTCCCAGAAGCCCAAAGCAATGAAAGAAAAGCATGCAAAGCAGTATTTGCAGTGAAGAATCTGGTTTTTCCTATATGTTGTATCTTCCCCATTGGCAGCACACAGCAACGGGCACAGAGGGAACAAGAACAGGATTAATATTTTTGTATTAACAAGACTCACAGTAGTAGCAGTGTTAGCAGTCACATCAAAATAAGTCACTATCTTATCAACCCATCCAAACACCCCAGTTTCTGTTGCCCTGTACAACAGAAACGCGTCATCTACTGTTCCAGGAAAAGTTTTGGAACTGCAGAGAAGTCCTTAGCTTTTTCCCCAGGTTCTAGCGATAAGTGGAGCTACTTCTCTCCTACCCTGTCTTAAATTGGGGAAACATACGAGTAAATGATAGAACTTCTAGATACTCTCTCCTAGATACTCTCTCTGCAGTCTACGCTATTGATGGGAATGTAGCTGGATACAACCATCTTAGAGATGATTTAGTGACATAATGATATTGTATTAACCACTCATTTCACACTGACTTTGAACTCAAGCATTTGTCAGATGCAATCCCACTGTAGCATCAGGGATCATGAGAGCAATACCAGGGACACAAAAATGATGGGGCTGAGCAATAAGTGCCAACTTAGAAAAACAGGTCGCCATATTCTATTTTAAAGGACAGTGTGTCAAACTTAAAGCAAATACATGTTGAGCACCTACTGTATGCCAGGCTCTGTGCTCAGTTGCATTTGCATACATTATTATCCTTGCAATCCTCAGAGCAAACAAATCTATTGGCACGTGTTATACTTATGCAGAACAGCATAAACTAAGGGTTGGAAAACCCTTTCGCCCAGGAACCAAATCTAGCCTGCTTCCTGTGTTTTAAATAAGTTATATTGTAATGCAGCCACATCCACATGTTACACATTGTCTATGGATGCATTTGCACTACAACAGCAGAGTTGAGTTTGCAACAGAGAAAGTATGGCCCATGCTATGAACTAAATTTTGTTCACCAAAAATTCTTATGTTGAAGCCCTAACCCCCATCCCAAATATGACCATATCTGCAGACAGGGTCTTTAGGCGAATTAAGATTTAATGAGGTCATAAGGGTGAGGCCTTAATCCAATAGGACCATGGCCTTATATTTTTAAAAAAGAAAATGATCGATCTCTCTCTCTCTCTCTCTCCACCCGCCCACCCCCTCAACACCACCCCTGCCAGGAGAATACATAGCAAAAAGGCTGCTGTCTGCAAGCCCAGAAGAGAGCCCTCACCAAAACCCCACCATAATGGTCCCCTGATCTCAGACTTCCAGACTCCAAAACTGTGAGAAAAGGAATCTCTGTTGCTTAAGCCACCCAGTCTATGGTATTCTGTTATGGCAGCCCTAGCTGATTAATATAGCCCACAGAACCTACAATATTTACCATTGAGTCCTTTACTTAACAAGTTTGCAGAGCCTTGGAAGCTTTTCAAGCAAGCCAGAAGCCCTTGAGAATTCTCCACTCACTCTCTACTCACCATTGGGAAACCTATAGATCTCTTAACATAGGGTGGTTTGATTTGAAAATGCCTAAATATGTAACTACTCATTTTCCTTTTACTTTTTTCTTTAGTCCATGGCAGTTCCAAAAAATATGGTGAGCATAACAGGGATCTTGAATGGAACACTGAACTTCTGGTTCCCAAGCCCACCATCCCGTCTCAGCCAGTTACTTCATCTTTCCAGCTCTCAAGCAAAAATCCCTGGTGTCTTCCTTGACCCCATGTTCTCTCTCAACCTACCCTCACCCCTCCAATCCATCTGCAATCAAATCTCCCTCCAAAGTAGATTTGTAATTTAACCTCTTCTCACACAGCTGCTGCTACCTCCCATTCCATCCCCAACAGGGCTCCCTGATGCTACTCTTGGCCCTTTTGGTCCATTCTTTACAGGGAACTGGTGTTTGCTGTTCAGCCATAAGTCAGATCATGCCATTCCTCTTCTCAAAGCCTCCCATGGGCCCCACAGCACACTCAGTAAAAAGTAAAGTCCTACACCACCTGCCCCATCCACTCCTCCCTGACTTCATCTCCAGCTAATCTCCCTCATGCTCCATCAGCTGACCTCTAACTGTTCCTCAAACACACAAGGCACCTTCCTTCTACCAAGAATTCTGGTCCCTCAGCTATCCACATGGGTCTCTTCATTCTGCCTTCACATCTCTGTCACCTTCCTGATGAGTTCTTGACAATGCTATTTATAATTGCAGTCTCCCCAGCAGCACAGCAACCACCTGGAACTGCTAACTAAGTGAACCGGAGCAAGTCATCCCCTCACTCAGACTCTGACCCATAAAACAAGAGGGAAAACAACTATATCAGAGGATTACTTCGAAGAACAAACAAGATAATGCAAGTATACATATTCTATGAACTATAAATCTCTAAGCCAGGGGTCAGCAAATGTCTTCTGCAAAGGCCCAGATAGTAAATATTTTAGGTTTTATGAGTCGTAGGGTCTCTTTTACAACTAAATTCAGCCACTGTCACCACTGCAGCATGGAAGAAGCCATAGACAATACTTCATGAACGGACATGGCTGTGTGCCAATAAAACTTTATCAAGCGGTGGGCCAGATTTCGCCACGGGCTATATGTAGCATACAGATCCCTGCTCTAAATCATTACTTACTGTTATTATTGGTAATGATAAAAATATACATGAAGATCTTAAATGCCCAGGAATACAAAACGTACTGTGTATCAGTTTTGTGTGTGTGTGTGTGTGTGTATGTGTGTGTGTGTGTGTGTGTATTTATAGTGTGTGTGTGTATATATATAGTTTGTTTTCTCCTGGTAGAACATAAACTCCAGGGGGAGCAGGTATCTTATTTCCTGTGTGCCTTGCATACTGTTCCAACTTTAGCACCAAAAACAGCACATAACACATAGCTGTCCTTCAGGAAATATTTCTGAAGGAATGAATGAATCCTGTATTTTATCAATGATTTTAATAGATCTTCTGGTGTATTTTTGACTACATGTAACGGTTGCCTTACATGCTGATTTTGCAGCAGTAGCTCTCAACCAAGAGACATTCGGTCATGTCTGGAGACATGCTTGTCACAACTGGGAAGGGGTGGTGATAATGGCATCTAGTGGGTAAAGACCAGGAGTTCTCTAAACACCCTACAATGCACAGGAAAGCCCACCAAAACCAAGAATTCTCCAGCCCCAAATATCAACCATGCTGAGGTTGAGAGACCCTGCTTTGGAGCCTAATGTCCCATGAAATCCTACTCCACTGTGTGTACCAACATTTAAATGCACATACTCCATATCCATTAGAATCTGAAATTAATAAGGCATCTTCCCCCTCACATAAATAGAAGCCGTCATTAGGAAGTCCAGCATGCTAAACAGCTCATAGAATGTTCCATAATGTCTCTTGCTTAGACAGCTGAGGACCTGTCACCTCACAATCACAAGGTGGCTGCGCCCCCTTCAGTATCACATCCCCATTCTGGGCAAGAAAAAGCTGAGGGTCAAGTGCATAAAGAATATGTCCCAGATGAGTGTGACTGCCACTGCCTCCTACCCCCCTGGAGCCTTCCTGGAAGCTATAGCCAATTACTTCACTTTCATTGGTCAAAACTATGTCTCTAACATCAAAGAAGGCTGGGAAGTATAATTTTTAAAACTAGGCATGTTGACACAGCCAACAAATTCTTGTTGTGTCAGTAAGGAGGAAAGAACACTGGACATTGTATGAGTATCTGGCATTGCTACCACATCCTTCAGTTTAGAATTATCACATCTAAGAATTTTTCACAGCACACAAAGACATGAATAGTATGAGAATGTTCATCCCAAAATGATTAATATAGAAAACTGGAAACCATCTAAATACATGTAGCTGGTGCTGATGGTGTCCCACCAAGATCTCTTTAATGAATTGGCATTCCTCCCCTTAAATAGCAGTGAGGGTTGGCTGCTAAGAGCTCAAGCCACAGCATCATCTCAAGAGGACAAGAGGATTGCCAGGATTCTTCCTCTGTCCTCTCCTGCTTCATCCACTCCCTTTATAAATCACGTTTATAAAAATGCCCATCTCAGGCAATGGTTCTAGGAAACCAGTACTTAAGACAACATACATCAATAGAAGACTGACCATTTAGATTAAAATATAAGCACAAAATAATGAATGCCAGTTAGAATTAAGCAAAGCTATTTACAACAATATTGACAAGATGTCTGAGATATTTCACTGAATGCAAGATAAAAAAGCAAGTTAAAGAACATTATGTATAATATCGCTTGATTTGTATTTAAAAAACACTATACTTCAACCTGTTTAAATATGTGTATTTCAAAAATTTCTATAAAAATGCAAAAGAAAGTGTTAGCATTTGGTTCTTCTGGTTACTTTTCCATCTTCTATTATTCTGTATTGTTTGAATTAAGAAAAAGATATTTTTATTTTGTGACTTAAAGTTTTACTTAAATCATCTCCATTATTCAATAAGGTGAGATGTTCCGATTTTTGGTTAACATAGTATTTGCTTCCAAAAGATTTCAACGTTTAAAAAAATTAAATAGAAAGCTTAGGTTCCGGCCAGGCGTGTAGGTTCACACCTGGAATCCCAGCACTTTGGGAGGCCAAGGCAGGTGGATCACGAGGTTAGCAGTTCGAGATCAGCCTGGCCAATATGGTGAAACCCCATCTCTACTAAAAATACACAAAATTAGCCGGGCGTGGTGGCGTGCGCCTGTAGTCCCAGCTACCAGGAGATTGAGGCAGAACTGCTTGAACCCGGGAGGCGGAGGGTGCAGTGAGCTGAGATCACACCACTCACTCGGGCCTGGGTGACACAGCAAGACTCCATCTCAAAAAAAGAAAAAAAAGAAAGAAAGAAAGCGTAGGTTCCAGTCCAGTTCTGCCATTTACTGAGTCAGCTTAGGCAGGTTATTCCACCTCTCAGATGCTAACTTACAAAATAAGGGTTAAAACAAATATATTAACCTACAGTGTTATATGAGGAATAAATCAAGTAATGCATACGTAGGCATTCTGTGACCTATAAATCCTCAAATGATACTTACCATTGTTATCAATAATGATACAGAAAATATATCAAGACTTTAAATGTCCACAGATACAAATTAAATAGTATTACATAGTAGGCCGCAGACATGGTTCTGTGATGCAAATAAGAAAAACTGACTGCACTCAGAATCATTTAGGAAGGCTAGAGAACAAGGCACGGACAGAGAGCTGCACAAAAGATGGCTTTTCATCCCTAACCACAGGAAAAGCACATTACAGCCTAGTCTGGTGGGGATGTGCTGTGTCCCCCATGGAGAGCACTGGAAGCTGCAGCTTGTCCGGCCAGCACCCCCAACCCTGCAGCCTGCAGGCCCTGGAGAGAGGCTGCTCCTGTAAACGATCCCTGCTGCAGTTGGCACTGCTGCCCCCAAAGACCTCAGTGCAGCTGCAGCATCGCGAAAACATAACCTCTCCCACTACTTCTTAACCAGCACTGGCTACTCGGTCTTGAATTAAAGAATGGGACTCTAGGTGGGCGCGGTGGCTCACGCCTGTAATCCCAGCACTTTGGGAGGCCGAGGCGGGCAGATCACGAGGTCAGTAGAAACCCTGTCTCTACTAAAAATACAAAAAATTAGCCGGGTGTGGTGCCGGGGGCCTGTAGTCCCAGCTACTAGGGGAGGCTGAGGCAGGAGAATGGCGTGAACCTGGGAGGCGGAGCTTGCAGTGAGCCGAGATCGCGCCACTGCACTCCAGCCTAGGCGACAAGAGTAAAAATAAATAAATAAAAAGAATCCGACTCTATATTAAGAGGCAGGAAAATTTCTTCCAACTATTAGAAGGGGATTTAGACACCAGAAACAGCAACAACGAAAGATAAATATTACCTGTTTTATGCAGGCATAGAAGTCCTTGTACGTAGACAAAATCCAAGTCACTTTACTTATACATTCACAAATATATTTTTATAAATTGGATTCTCAGAGAAGCTGACTTGAGACAGAAATGAACATGCAGGACTTGACTAGAAAGTGCTCTCAGCATCTGCACCTATGAAGGGAGGGAAAGAGAGGATTGGATAGAGGCAGAGCTTGGGTTGCAAGGCAGCCTCAATGAAGGATTTGTGACACTGTTATAACCAGAGGGCTGCCACATCCTGGCCATCACAGCCACAGGAAAAATCGGGAAGTTGGAGATATAAACAAAGAAGGGACAAAGGGCTTTTCCTCAACTGGCTCTTTCCTTTCCCAGGTCGTAGATTTTTTTCCCAGAAGTCCCTGGAACAGTGGGACTCACATCTCACTGGCCAGAACTGGTCACATGGCTGTCCCTAGCTGAAAGGGAGACTGGGAAAGTGAGTTTCTGGGAAAGAAGAGAGAAGCGGCCATATTTGGATTACACAAACTGGCAAAATGACAGACAAAACATGTAAGTGCCCATCCTCACTTTGCTTACAACCCTGTGAACCTCTCAGTTCACTTGCTGGGTACCAGCCATAGGGCTAAGACTTTTTACACTAAGCACCCGTCTGAGTCTTACAATGACCCCATTGTGTGGCTTTTATTATCAGGCCCATTTGACAGATAAGGAAACTGAAGTTCACAGAAGTTATTGGTCCACAGGTCCAAAGTCATAGAATTAGTAAGCAGCAGAGATTCAATTGAAACCCAAGTCTGCATAACCCCAGGGTCTGTATTCATAGCTACCTCCCAGTAATGCTTCCCGGCAGGTAGCTATCTAATTATGGTGGCTGTGAGGAAGGAATGAGATCATCTTTGTAAGGAACTTAATATAGTACCTGGTACTGAATATACAGGAACAACGAGGAGAAAGTACCTGACAGACTTTAATGAGATTTGAGCCAGTAAACTCTCAGCTACCCAAATGTGGCTATTTGCTGAAAACTTCTAGTACTAGAAAAACTTCTGTACTAGAAATGTGGGAAAGGGACATTCAAGGGATCTGAGAGATGAGGAAGATTCCCTGGAAGTCTGGCACCTGAGTTGGACCTTGCATGGCAAAGAAAAGCAGACAGAAAGCCTTGCTTCTTCTCTGAACCTGCTGTGGATACAAAGAAAACTAAAGTGAAATTAAAATGTTTGACCAAAATTATCCAGTGCCTCACCACTCCATGAGTGCTCCACAAGTCAGTACCATGAGCACCCTCCCAGAGCTTATTAGGAATGCAGAATCTCAGGTCCTGTTCCAGACTTACTAAATCAGAGTTGCTTTTCAACAAGGTCCCCAGGTGATCTGGATGCATTTAAAAGCTTAAGGAGCACTGTTCCAGAGGACTCACTGAGAGCACAGGCTGAGGATAAGCAGAACACCAACTTTGAGACTAACCCAGTCTGTAATGGAACTGGACATCATAAGTCAGTCACTGTGCTTTAGATAGATTCTCTTATTTAGTCACCATGGGCTGTCAACAACTTTATGGCTTACCACTACTATTATTGGCAGATGAAAAAACTCATCTGATTTAGTAACTTGACCAATTTCACATAACTAATAACTTGGCAGAAACACAACTTGATTCTAGAAGTATCATTCTTTTCCACTACAAAACATCCCCTAATTATGGTGGCTGTAAGGAAAGAATGAGATCATCTGTGTAAAGAACTTAATACAGTGCCTGGTACTTAATATACATGAACAATGAGGAGAAATCATCTGACTTTAATGAGATTTGAGCCAGTAAACTCTCAATTACCTAAATGTGGCTATCTCTTGAAAACTTCTCATGCCAGCTTCTACCAACAAGCAGAACACATTTCAACAACTTTCTTCTTCCATCAGCCCATGTTTTACCAAATGAAAATAATTCTTATTACTAGCCTAAACAAAATATAATTAGAAAGGTGAATCTGTAGCCCTGAGTCAAAAATGGGCCAAAGAAGTTTTACATAAATGATTTTGGGTTTTCCACTGTTTCGAATTATCCATGTCACTGCTTCCCTTATTGGCACTGATAACCGAGTGTTAACTATATTACATGCAATTAAATTCAAAATATTTGTGCAGCAATTATATGGATTCATCAAACCTAATGTGCAGTCACGATGTCGTGTGTACTCATCAGCAGTACTCAAAAAAATTGGCATATAGATATATATTCCCACTAGCTGATAAATATAAAACAAATATTGTGTCTAGTGCCATCATATTAGCTGGCATCTATCAATAGTAAACAAATTAGGAGATTCTAACAATATTGATCCTACCATCAGTACTTTTTTGCATTCTTCATTAGAGAGCTGACATATCCAGAAGGCATTTGTCCAGCAATCAATCACTAAGCCATACTTGTGTTTACTCTTTTTTTTATTCACTTATTTATTTTCTGTCTTCTTTTGAGATCCTCTCAGCTTCTCATTTTCGGTTACCCAGTATATGAACCCCTTGTAGCAGACACTGGTGATGCCCACCCCGATTCTCGTGGCCCACCTCCACATTTTCCAGGAATCAACGTGGACATTCTCCACCCACACTGACGCTTCCCACCTCCAACTTTCATGACTCTTTCTCTAACCGGGGGCTCCTCTGGTGCCGAGCTTGCTCGGCCGGGGATGTAAGCCTCTATGAACAAACCTCAACTAATGAAGAATGAGAGTTGGAGGATACATATTCTAGCTTTCCCACTAAAAAGCCAGTGGGTCAGTTCTGAAGTGAGTCCTACATGATGCTTCAGAGGCTCCTCAGTGGAATGGAGCCCCGGATGCCCACAACGGAAAGCCACTCACTAATGCATCTTTCATTGACTTTCCTTCCTTTTGTGTCTCATTTTGCCCACTCCTCCATTCAGTGCTTTCTGGGATCATCTTTCAACACGCTCCCTATACCCAAAGCCTTGACACATGATCTGCTTTTGGGAGAAACCCAACCAACCAACCAACACAGCCCCCTGTTAAGGACCTGACCCCTTTAAATAATGCAGTGGGGTCAGAGAAAAACTGTCACTGTAGAGGTTTTATTCTCACTTTCCTGGACTCCCTTGTGGTTAGAACACATAACATATGATATAGGAGTTAAGAAAGAATTACTTAAGCAGTTAGTAAGGGTATGAGAGTCCTCCATAAGGCTTTTCTTTTTTTAATGAAAAGCAGCCCTAAATCATTTTCTTTCCTTTTTTTTCTTTTTTCTTTTTTTTTGAGATGGAGTTTTGCTCTTGTCACCCAGGCTGGAGTGCAATGGCACGATCTTGGCTCACTGAAGCCTCTGCCTCCTGGGTTCAAGCGATTCTCCTACCTCAGCCTGTTGAGCAGCTGGGATTACAGGCGTCCACCACCGCCCGGCTAATTTTTTTGTATTTTTAGTAGAGACGGGGTTTCACCATGTCGGTCAGGCTGGTCTCAAACTCCTGACCTCAGATGATCCACTCACCTTGACCTCCCAAAGTGCTGGGATTACAGGCATGAGCCACTGCACGTGGCCCCACAAATAATGATTTCTAACAAAGAGCGGCCCATAAAGTTGAGCTGCAGACACAGACAAGAAAGCTGGGAGCTTGCACGGGTGAATGCCGGCAGGAACCAAGGACTAGACATTTTCAAGATGGTGGCTCCATCTTCCCTTCTCTGCCAGCCACATGTACTGTAAGGAGCGGACAAGATGGTGTGGATCAACTGGAAAGCCCATTTGCATAATAAGATTAGGGTGGAACGACCAGCCTTCCCCACGTGCTATGTAAACCTCATACCTGATGGAACCAATCTATGAGCTCTATGTAAATCAGACACCACCTCCCCAAACTGGACTATAAAATTCGGCACATTTGCCACCAGCCGGTCCTTTCTGCTGGGAGATCCCTTTGTCTATAGAGGAAGCTGTTCCTCTTTCTCTTCTCTTCTACATATTAAAACTCCGCTCCTAAACTCCTTGTGTGTGTCAATGTCCTAAATTTTCCTGGCACATGACCACGAACCCCAGGGTATATACCCCAGACAACGGAGCCACTTCAATAGGCTCCAACAATCAAGCGAATCTTGGAGAGTTTACAACACAAAAAAGCAGAGCTTGTGCACAACCTACTGTGGCAAAGGTACCGGCAGTGGTGCCAGAACTACATCCAGTTTGTACAAATGGTGGTGTCAGTGATGGTAGCTGGAGTTGCTGTTTCCAGTGAGGCCGGTATCCCTGGCCCAGGCAGCAGCATTAGGACCCAGCAATGATGACAGCAGTGTCTTCATGACACCAGTTCCTTCTACAGATCAATTTTGACCCTTTTCCTGGTTTCTCTGATTCCCTGGCCCTTTTGTAGATCCTCTAATTAATTCCTTCTCTGTTTAAATAAGCCAGAGTTCATTTTCTATGGCTTGAAACTAAAAGGGCCAACTTATATAATGTGTTACAGTCTCCTTATATATCGAAATAACAGGGATATTGATTATGAGACTGTCTGTCAGAGGCACATGTTGAAGACAACCTAAATATCCATCAGTAGGAGTCTGATCAGTGATGAACTATCAAGTCAACAGCTAAGAACAATATAGCTCTGAATGTGAATATGTGCAATTATTCCAAGATTAAGTTTTTAAAAAGCAAAACCATATAAATGGTTTGCTACTGTTTCTGTTTTAAACATATACACATGTAGATATATATGTGTATACATGTATATGAATTATAGTTAGATATATATATACACACATACACACACACACACATATATATAAAAGAGTACCATATGCTTGCACAAGCAATAAATGTCTCCAGAAGGGTCTGGTAACAGGGTTCCCCCGGAGAGGAGAACAAGTATCCTAAAAATCAGATGTGAGACCAAGTCTTATATTTCCCTATATATTCATTTAAATCTTTTCAGTTTATACTTATGAACACGTCATCTATTCAAAAATAAATAAAATTTAGATGTAAATGTGTAAAAGAACTTTGAAATTTGAAGGAAAAAAAAAAGAACAGTGATATGGTTTGGCTGTGTCCCCACCCAAATCTCATCTTGAATTCCCACATGTTGTGGGAGGGACCCAGTGGGAGGTAATTGAATCATGGGGGCAAGTCTTTCCCATGCTGTTCTCCTGATAGTGAATAAGTCTCATGAGATCTGATGGTTTTAAAAAAAAAGGAGTTCCCCTGCACAAGCTCTCTCTCTCTTTGCCTGTCACCATCCATGTAAGACGTGACTTACTCCTCCTTGCCTTCCGCCATGATTGAGAGGCCACTCCAGCCATGTGGAACTGTAAGTCCATTAAACTTCTTTCTTTTGTAAATTGCACAGTTTCAAGTATGTCTTTATCAGCAACATGAAAATGGACTAATACAAACGGATTCCCAGACCCTGACACACTCAGTCTATGGTGAGGTCAAGACTGTATTTTCAGCAAATAGCACAACGGGCTCTGATGCCAAGGCTTGCTTTGGAAACCTGGTATAGATTCTCATAGATCAGGAATGTTTTGTGCATTGTGCTGCTCCCATATTGTCCTGATCTCTGCACTGAGCCCAAATTAATATTGTATTTTTTAAGTCAATATTTAAAAAAAAAAGAGAGAGAGTTCATCCTGGGAAGAGACACACTCACTGGCATCCTAAGATTTCACCAGATGTGCAAAGGGTAGCATCAATATATTGACACCAGCAGTTTCCTAGACTGGTACTAACTGCCCAAAGGGCAAAGGTTCTTATTTTTACCACCTTTCCTGTGTTTCCTGGAATATTAATTGGAGACAATCATATATGCTCATGATGTGTTTTTTATTTCTACATCAGCTCACACACAGGCACACACGCGCACACACACTACTTTTAGTTCTCATAACCCAGTGTTTTCCACTGGAGTATATTTTGGCCATGAGGACAAAGATCACTCTTGGAAAGTTGAAAGGTCGCTATTCTCATTGAATATTAGTGTGGCTCCTTTCTCAGCTCAAATGCCCTCTGCACTATCCCAACTTTTGTCTCTTTCTTACTTTTTTACTTTCTTTCTCTGGGCTTCATGCCAAAGATGTAAAGAGGTGACCCACTTTATCAATCTATTAAAATCTTTTAAAACCTCTGCCATTTCAAACCAGTTGATTTTTATGTGGCATCTCCCATAAAAAATCATCTCAAAATACTTTGTTGAGAAGAAAGCAAAGTTATGATAAAATGGTTTAAGCATTTTAAAATTTCTTGGAGGTGAGGATCAAGAGTTAAGCACATTTCAATAATTTCCTGTAAGTTCACAGCTCTTAATGTAAGAGTTTTATTATTCTTAGCAATTCCTGTTTTAGAGAACCGTGACTGTCAAAAACTTACACCTAGGACCAGATTATTCAGAGTGTGAGAAAAGTATAAGAGCTGGATTCAGGAAGCACAACTGCTTCTGCTCTAGACCTGCAACCCACTGCGTTAAGCCAGGGTCCTGTTCAGCTCCCCGCCGCGCATTTCTGTCCTGTTCATTTGTCTCTGGTCCTCTCAGGGGCATTTAACTCTGTCGATAGTTCCTCTCTTATCTCTTCCCTGCTCTGGCCTCTGTGGCTCCAACCTCTACAACTTCTCCTCCTAACATTCTGGTCATTTCTTTTACCTCATTTTTTCTAGAATCTTCCACCTGTCCCTCAGATGTCCCTCAGGCTTGGTTTTGAGGAATTTGTGGAGATCTAACTTGACACCAATGCTGTCCCTGATTCTCTGCACTCTCCTTCTTGCTCCTGCGTCTTCTTTCCCCCAATGAAGCCTTCCACTCTGCTGACCAGCATACTCTTAGTGAACTACTCTTTTTTTGTTCTCAAAACATTCATCGCTCAGCATCCCTTCTCCCTTATTTTGGTATTTTCTCCCAAGATCTCTTTTGGAAAAGAAGGCCTCCCTCTTCTGTGATCTATGTGTTTTAAGTGAGGTTTACCCCAGGTCCAGGTTACAGAGGTGGGCACAGGATTCTGGTTGGTCCAACCAGAGCTTTGCATTCCCATGGACATCGTGATTGGTTCAAGGATGAGCATGTGGTCCAAGCTAAGCCAATATATGTAAATTTTGGAATTTTCCACTGGAGTTGCTAAGCTGGTAAAACATCAGTCTAGAGCAGACATCAGCAAGCTTTTTCTGTAAATGGCATAAGTGAAAATATTTGAGTCTTTCTGGGTTGTAAGCTCTGTATTGCAACTACTCCATTCATGAAAGTAGCCATAGACAATATGTAGCAAATGGGCATGGCTGTGCTCCAGTAAAACTTTATTCTCAGGAACAGGCAGCCTGCATTTGGCCTTAAAATCATAGTTTTCTTATTCCTTGTCTAGAGTTTCTGGTAACAGTCTTTACCATCTCATGAGAAGAACCTATCTGAGAGTGATAGTCTGAATAATGGCCCTCCAAAAGATATGCACATCCCAATCACTGAAACCTGTAAATATTACCTTATATGGTAAAAAGGAACTTTGTGGATATGATTAAGTATCTTGGCTGAGATGGAGAGACAGAGAGAAATTTGACACATACAGAGAAGGAGAAAGCAATGCATATAGAAAAGGAGAAGGCAGAGATTGGAGTGATGTGGGCACAAGCCAAGAAATGCTGCCAACCACCAGAAGCTGGAAGAGGCGAGGAATTAAATTTCCCCCAGAGCCTCCTGAGGGAGCGCAGCCCAGCCAACACCTTGATTTTGGCCCAGTGATACTAATTTCAGATATCCCACCTCCAAAACTGTGAGCAAATAAATTTCCATGGCTTTAAACCACAAAGTTTATGGTATTTTGTTACAGCATCATAGGAAAACAGTACAATCAGCAAAAACTTAAAATCTGATTTTTACTTAAAGTAGTTTAAATTGGGTTTATGTCATTTTCAACCAAGTGATTCTTATTCAATATTCAAATCTTCCTTATGAGAACATCCTTTCTTCATTTCAGCTTCTGGTCAAGCTACTCTTTCTTTACACAGCCAGATTTTTTGAAAGAACAGATTACAATAAGCCCATAGCTCCTTATCTGAAATTCTAAGAACCAGGTATCTTTTGAATTCAGGTTTTAAAAAGATCTGAAGTTATGGTAGACTGCATCTGTTATATAAAATATTCACTGCCCTCCCTAGGTTGGCCCTCCCTGCAGGAGGAATATACGCCTTCATTCTATTGAGCTCCAATGGTCATGTGACTTGGCTTGCCATGTGAAGGGTTAGCAATAGTGACATGTGCCACTTCCAAGAAGCTCTGAGAGCCAGCATGTGTTTGCATCACATTCTCACTTCCCTCTGGCATAATATTGGCAATATCCAAGGTAATGGAGGCTCCACCAGCCTGGGTCCTCAATAAAAATGTCAGGAAGCAAAGTCCCAACTGACCCACAATGGGCATGTAACATTGCATAAGCCCCTGCTATTTGGGGCTTGTTTGTTACTGCAACATAAGCTACCCTATCCGGATCTATACGTGAGCATCTACTGCATATTATGTAATACCCCAGGATGCCCAAGACACCACCCTAAAACAAATCACATTAGTACTTTCAAGAGCATGTAAATACCTGCACGAAAGGGGGTGGATTAAAAAATGTAAATAGCCTCATATTAGTTCAGAGATTTGGGGGGTTTACGAGTTTGGGATTTCAGGCTCTATTTGCTCTATCATGTCTTCACCCACTCATCTACCATTTCCAGTTGTCTTTCATCCCTATCACTCTACTGCACCTACTCTCTCACAACCACTGAGTTTCTTACTCCCAATTCCTTCACTTTGTTTTAACTCTAAACCTCCCTAAGCCCAAACCAGCAGAGCCACTAACATTCGATGCTACCATTCACTACTTCTTCAAAACCTTTCCCTCCTCTGACTTCAATGACCCCATGCAACCCATATTGTCTGTCTTTTCCGTCCCTTTTCCATCTAATTACCTAACTGATTTCTCTTTTCTCCTCATTACCCAAGCATTGCTACAGAGTTGATTGTCAATTCTTGTCTATCCTCTTCTTTTCCTATTGCTTTACCCCAGGCAATCGTTTCATCCCCCAAGGCTTCAACTCTCACCTCTACATGGATGGCTTCCAAATAAATATTTCCAGACCATATCAACAGCTCCAGACATAACCTTTTTCCTGAGTTTTACGTCATGCACGGATAAGGGTAATATTCTTCCTACCCTAGCATATAAGTAAACCAACAAGTATCTCTTGAGCGTCAGGTGGCTACCGATATACCATTTCAGTAATACTCATTAGAGGGGCAAATCTCTTAGGATACTGAGTTTAAATCATAGAGGAAATGATTTGAAATAACACATTCAATATTATGGGTTTATATTTGAAAACCTCTTTAGGTGAGATTTGGTTTGGTTTTGCTTCCTGATACAAATCGCAAAAAATAAAGCTTAATAACATCTTCCTACATTGGTCTTAGTTTGGGATCCCCCTGAAGTATACTTTGAGACAAGGATTAGAGAGCAAGTAGTTCATTTTGTACGTAATCCCCAAAAATACAAGCAGGGGAATGGAGAAGTGAGACCCAGGATGGAAGGCAGCCAATATAAGGTTTGTTATTAATGCTGTTTCCATTTTGGGTACTTGGAGATCAATTCTTCTCAGAAGCTCTGGCATTCAGTGCAAAACATGCCTCAGAGTTATCCCACCCAAGGGATCAAGGAGATGCCAAAGACTCCCATTGGTCATTGATTAATGGCTAATCCCAGGGATATTAATTTCCCAGTATTTCTGGCTTGCTTTGCAGGTGATAAAGCAGGCTCTGGCTGCAAGAGAAAGTCATTTGGCAAAACAATGCAAACCTTGGAGGTTGAATTTGGGCCAGCATGCAATGAATTGGTGATGGCTCAGGATAGAGGCAGGACATTGGGAACACCTACTGCAGCTCGTAAGACTTAATGGACATTGCCATGCTTTCTTGCCTGCCCTAAATATGAACCTTCTTTCATATGCTCAGGTAAATTCCTGGTTATGAGTCTTGATGGGAGGTCATGGCCATTTATAACTATGGAGACAAAAATCCAGCTGCTCACATCAAAAGTTACCCTTGCAACTAGGATGCAGGCAAGTGACCCATCTTCAGCCAATCAAAATCATCCAGGCCATATTTAAATAGGGAACTATTGGCATTCCATAGCAGGAGTCTGTTCTGGTGAGGTTGTCTAGGTTGCTGTAAGTAGTCAACAAATGTCTGCTGTTATTATGATTAAAGGAATATTTCCAAATATTTTCTTAAAATATGGGACCTTTCCCTTTGACAAAAAAAAAAAAAAATCCTATGCCCTAAAAAATGTTATTTGATCTTCAAGAAGAAATAAAGTATCATTGTGGAAAATAAACCAAAGCAATGGAATAAAGCACTGCACTGTTGGCAAACATGCCCAGCCCAATCTCCCCACATGTGCTGATGTGCCCACCTTGGACACCTTCCCCTCACTGAAAAACAGAAGTGTTTGAAAATTTATTACACTGACTACAACATCTAGCTGAGATTCACCTTGTTCTAGATCCTGCTCAGTGCTGGGAGTAACAAGATGAAAGACAAATTGCCCACTGTTAAGAAGAAGAAGATTAGGTAGGGAGAGACACTGGTAGAGTAAAAATTACTAATGCATAACCACAAAGATATTTTAAGAGGGCAATGAGAATGCCAAGGTAGGTGCCTAAAAGAGACAAGGTCACCCAATGCTAGTTGCTTAACCTGTATTTTGAAGTTCAAGTAGGATTTTTCAGAAAGAGAGAGAGTACGAAACATATACCAAAGAAAGGAAATGGCATGGGCAAAGGCAAGGAGATTTAAGATTCTGTGAGAACTTTGGGTAGAACCAGGGCAGAAAACTCCAGTTAGCCACTGCATCCATTCCATGCTAGACAAATCCTATCAAGGCTTCCATTTTCCAGAAATAGAGGAAGAAAAGGAAGGAAAAAAACATTGAATGAACAAACAAAGGAAAAAAGGAAGGATTGATTTTTCAGAGAATAAATCAAGGCTGTTGCTTGCTGTCCTCTTTTGAACAAACATTATTAAATACAGGCATACCTCAAATATATAGCAGGTTTCATTTCAGACCATTGCAATAAGATGCATATTGCCATAATGCAAATCACATTAATTGTTTGGTTTTCCAGTGCATATATAAAATTTATGTTTACACTATACTGTAGTCTGAGTGTGCAATAGCATTAGGTCTGAAAAAGGAATGTACATACTTTAATTTTAAAATACTTCAATCCTAAAAAACGCTAGTGATCATCTGAGCCTTCAGTGAGTCATAATCTTTTTGCTGATGGAGGGTCTTGCCTTGATATTGATGGCTGTTGACTGATTAGGGTGATGGTTGCTGAAGGCTGGGGTGGCTGCAGCATTTTTACTTTACTATTCTTAAAATAAGACAACAAGGAAGTGTGCCTCATCAACTGACTCTTCCTTTCATGAAAGATTTCTCTATAGCATGCAATGCTATCTGACAGTATTTTACCCACAGTAGAATTTCTTTCATAATTGGAATCAATCCTCTCAAACCCTCCTGCTGCTTTCTCACTAAGTTTATGTAATATTTAAAACCTTTTTTGTCATTTCATCAATGTTCATGGCATCTTCACCAGGAATAGATTCCATCTCAAGAAACCACTTTCTTTGCTCCGCCATAAGGAGCAAGTCCTATCTATTCAAGTTTTCTCATGAGATTGCAGCAATTCAGTCACATCTTCAGGCTCCACTAATTCTGTTTGGTTTGCCATTTCCACCATGTCTGACGTAATTTCCTCCACTGAAGTCTTACACTCCTCTAAGTCATCCCTAAGGATTGGAATCAACGTCTTCCTAACTCCTGTTACTGTTGATATTTTGACCTCCTCCCATAAATCATGAATGTTCTTCATGGCATCTAGAATGGTGAATGCTTTCCAGAAGGTTTTCTATGTACTTTGCCTCAATCCATCAAAGGAATGACTATCTATAGAGCTATAGCCTTATAAAATGTATTTCTGAAATAATAAGACTTAAATGTCAAAATTACTCCTTTACCCAGGGGCTACAGAATGGCTGTTCGGTCAGCTGGCATGAAAACAGCATTCATCTCCTTGTACATCTCCATCAGAAGTCTTGGATGACCAGTTGCATTGTCAATAAGCAGTAACATTTTGAAAGGAATCTTTTTTTTTCTGAGCAGTAGTTCCCAACAGTGGGCTTAAAATAATCAATAAACCATCCAGTAAACAGAGGTGCTGTCATCCAGGCTTTACCGCTACATTTCTAGAGCACAGGCAGAGTAGGCTTACATCATTCTTAAGGGCCTTACAATTTTCACAGTGGTAAAGGAGGACTGGCTTCAAATTTAAGTAACCAACTGCATTAGCTGCTAACAAGAGAGTCAGCCTGCCTTCAGAAGCTTTGAAGCAAGGCATTGACTTCTCTCTAGCTACAAAAGTCCTAAATGGCATCTTCTTCCACCTTAACACTGTTTTGTCTACATTAAATATCCATTATTTAGTGTAGCCTCCTTCATCAATGATTTTAGCTAGATCTGGACAAGTTGCTGCAGCTTCATCAGCACCTGCTGCTTCACCTTGCATTTTTATGTTATGGAGATGGCTTCTTTCTTTAAACTTCATGAACCAACCTCTACTAGCTTCCAACTTTTCTTCTGCCCTTTCCTCACTTCTCTCAGCTTTCATGGAATTGAAGAGAGTTGAGCCTTGCTCTGGATTAGGCAGATTAGGCTTTACTTAAGGGAATGTTGTGGTTGGTTTGATCTTCTATCTAGACCACTAAAACTTTCTCTATATCAGCGGTGAGGCTCTCTAGCTTCTTATCATTTGTGTGTTCACTGGAGTCATACTTTTGATTTTCTTCAAGAAGTTTTCCTTTGCATTCACAACTTGGCTAACTGTTTGGCACAAGAGGCATGGCTTTCCGCCTGTCTCGGCTATCGACATGCCTCCCTCACTAAGCGTCATCATGTCTAGCTTTTGATTTAGTGAGAAACCTGTGACTCTTTCTTTCACTTGAACATTTAAGAGGCCATTGTAGGGTTATTAACTGGCCTAATTTCAATACCTTTGTGTCTCTGGGAATAGGGAGGCCCAAGGAAAGGGAAAGAGGTGGGAGAAAGGCTGGCGAGTGGAACAGTCAGAACACACACAACACTTATCCATTACATTTGCCATCTTATATGGGTACAGCTTGTGATGCACCAAAACAATTATAGTTGTAACATCAAAGATCACTGATCACAGATCACAGTAACAAATATAATAAAGAAAAAGCTTGAATTATTCCAAGAATTGCCAAAATATGACACAGAGATATGAACAAATGTTATTAGAAAAAATGCCAATAGACCTGCATGATGCAGCATTGCCACAAACCTTCATTTGTAAAAAATGTGATATCTACAAAGTGCAATAAAGCCAAGTACCATAAAATGAGGTAGGCCTGTGCTAAAAACTGTCGCTACATGTGCAGCACGTAATGTTTAAGTGTTAGTTATTATTAAAGGGATTAGGTACCAATTTATGTATTATAGATGTGTAGTCCATGTATCATATTTGCAACATTGCTGGTCCCATTACTTTAAAATACATACATACAACTGTCTTTGAAAGTTTTACTTTTATCCAACTTCATGGAAAAATTTTATTTTGGTCTTCACATATGTCACCAATACAAGAAATGCCAATTATTCATTTCTCTTTTTAATTTAAATCAAATCAACATGCCTTATTGAATACTGGTTATAGTACACCACTTAGTATTGAGAAACTAAATTTATTCTTGTCTCTTTGCAATTACTACTATATTTTTGCCATGAAATACATTTGGGAGACAAAAGAAGGAATTTTATCCAATTTCTTATCATGTAGGTAAATAATAAATAATTTTTAACTCTGAAAGGCACAATATTGGTCAGCAAACAGAGCACACATATGACTTTGTTTTTTAATACATTCTGTTTGGAGTCTACTTTAGGATCTAAAATTTAGATGGGATACTAGTTTTAAAATCAAATAAAAGATTAACGCTTATTTACCTATAGCCCTTCTTCTGCAACTTTAACAAAATCATTCTTCTCCTTCCAGGTCTGTAAGACAATTTATCTGGATGAGACTCTAATTCAAACTCCTACATAATTTTGGATTTTTTTTTTTTTTGGCAAGTGGAAAACCCAGATGTTAAGGGACTAAGAGGTGTATTTGGAAGATGTGAAATGGATGATTCAGATGTCAAACACACATCTATATTATTTCTACTCTATGGACACGATGCTAGAAACCCTTTGAAATATAAGATTATCTGGGCTTACTATAGTGTAAAGAGATGAAATGATAAAATGTGGGGCTTATTGGGCCTAGAAATCTCTAGAAATCAATGGTGACTTTAAGAAGGGGATCCTTTTGCATGGTTTTACATTGACTTTCATCTTCCTAGAAGGCGGCTTCATGATACTTTCTAAATTGAAGGTGCACTGGTTGGCCAGGTACAAGATGCAAACATACTGAAGTGGCAACTTACACAGTTGAGCTCTAAAGGCGGCACATGAACTGCAATTTACAAATGGCCAAAATTATCTTTTTAGAGTGTCATGTCAACTACTCACAACCCATCTCCCAGTAAACCCATCACAGACCATTTTTCCTACAAAATTGAAACAGATGGTTGCTTTTCAAGTTCACATTATAGCTTACTTACATTTAAGGACCATGTTAGAAGACCAATATACCTCTTTCAGTGTTAGAACCGCAGCAGATAGGGGGAACTGCTCAGTCTTTGAGTGAAATGCAGGAACAAAGACCAACTGAAGAAACAGCAAATTCTCATTTCCCATCCTACATTCCCTCTGGAGCACAGAGTTAAATAGACTGGGGAGTGTATTCACTAGCTTTATTAAATTGTTTCTCTTGTTCTCCTTTGCTTTATATATGCTTAATTGATAGACATTAAAAGTACATGTGATGGACTCGACTAGTCCCTATCTAAGACAACTATGTGATTAAAAGCACACCAAATGCACTAGCAGCATGAGTGCATTTAAGGCCACATTCAACTGCTACACTCTGGCAAAGCGATGCCAGTGGTTCATTTCCAGCATGTGTTCTGGCAGCCTGGGTTTCTCTCCTGACTGGCTGGTGCTTGTGGTTTAACAGTTTTAATATCCCTCATTGGACACAATTTCCTAAATCCAAGGATACAAAAAAAAAAAGTACATTAACAGAGTTTTCAGGAAAAGTCTAGATGTTTCAGCCTAACCAGGATGCAAACTTTTGAAACCTAAGGGAGTCAAGATTTCCAAGAACAAAAAGTTTTCTCCTGTCTCTCCATGCCATCAAGATGTGGTCAAGTGGGCTCATTTTTTCCAGTTCTCCCACCTGCCCTCCCTACTCCCCAGAAAAAACAGCTTCTATGGGTACCTCCTGCCGATCATGTGGGCCTCGTGGCATAGCCTGATGTGATGGTGGGAGGGGAGATACCTGTCATATGCCTCTAATGGGCTCCTCTGTCAAGAAACTCAGCACAGACACCCCCATTTAAGGCAGCAGGTCGCCCTCCTCTTGCATGGAAAACTCAAGTCTCCCTCTTGGCAGCCACACAAAGGCAGCTCAAGAGGAAAAAGTAAGAGAGAAGGGAACTCAAAAGGTAAAAAAAAAGGCTGGAGTAACATGAGAGAATAGATAGAAAGAGGTAGAATACAGGAAAAACTTCCCAGTTACCTCCCAACCAGTCACATCAAATTTGGCAGGAAAACAATGGGTCATCCCAATGGCTTTGCCAATGAAGAGCACATTTGACCCATTCATCCCTAGGTTCTGAGAGCCAGATCGGTCCCTCTTTCTCCGTGGTCATGCAGAGGTTTTGCAGTTTCCTGAATGTCACATACCTGTGCCAGGAGAGCGAGGTACACGATTTGGTCTCCAACTTCAACCTGAGCGTGGGGGAGGAGGTAGGAGAGTGTCCTTTATCATATTCAATAGGCTTCTGGTAGAACAGCAATCTTGTTTACTTGTTCTTGCTAATGAGAAATTATTAGCTGGCTTCCAGAGAGAGGGTACACGTGTAGTGCCTCAGCATCTGTCGTGCTGTCTGCATCCCACAGCTGTATTTATTAAGAATCTAGGAACCAGTACCAGGAGTACAGAATATATGCAAACTCCAGGTAAGTTCTCTCCCCTAACCACCAAAATCAATCCGTGTGCTCTTCTCTTTGCTAACCAGATAGGCTGTGGGCAGCCTGCAGTGAGGACTTCCTGACCCCATCCCAAGTCACAGTCCCATGAAGCCATACCTGTGTGTTCATGATACCGCCACACCATGGAGTGACATGCATAAATCAATGATAGGCTGCGAGAGTGGCAGAAAGGGAAAAAAACATGGCATGCTGGTAATTTTGCTCCCAGTTCTCCTCTGTGAAGCACGTGCCCCAGAACAGATGCGAAGGGTGAGGCATAAATCTGTGCTTCCCTCCGTACTCCTCCGTCCTCACATCCCTCCCACAGGGTCAGCATCTCACCTTGCAGAGCATAGATTTTGTGTTAAAAGACGCAAATTTTTCATACAGCACAGCCCCTAAATGCAAGCCAACTCTTTCATCTGGAGTTCCACCAAAGAAGCTGTGAACCACACTAACACTGGAGGAAAACCTGCTTCACGTGGACTTACTAAGAGCTGTTGCATTTTTATGTTATGGTTTGGGGACTTGGTGAGGGCGTTGTTTGATTCCATGAGAATGTTCCCCTCAGTGATGACTTTAGAACCCAACTCCTGTATAGAACAAGTCTTCCTATGGGTTGATGAGAAACTAAAGCATGACCCAAGGCAACTTCCACGAGGAATGTTTACAAAGCTGCGACCCAGGACTAGTCCTGTAAAGTCCCTGTCTGTATCACAATTAAAGGAACATGTTGGGCCAGGCACGGTGGCTCAAGCCTATAATCCTAGCAGTTTGGGAGGCTGAGGTGGGTAGATCACTTGAGCCCAGGAGTTTGAGATCAGTCTGGGCAACATGGCAAAATCCCGTTTCTACAAAAAAAAAAAAAAAACTCAGGTAGGCATGGTGGCATGAGCCTGTAGTCCCCAGCTACTTGGTATGCTGAGGTGGGAGGCTCACCTGAGCCCAGAGGTCAAGGCTGCAGGAAGCTGTGATTGTGCCACTGCACTTCAGCCTAGGCGACAGAGTGAGAACCTGTATCATATACAAAAACAAAAAACAGAGTGGCAGGGACTGTTTCACGCAAGCAAATAAGTGATTTCAGAATTTCTCCAATTCTTTATTTGGACCTGTTTTTTTTCCTCTCTCCACCACTGCCTCACGTAGGTCAGTGTCTTACCTCAAAGCGTCCTGAAATGCTCAATCTACCCAAACACCTCTTCTTACCTGCCTCCTCTTTTCTTCTCTTTATTCACCACTGCAAAGATCTGAGGGACACAGATCCTCTTTGAATGGCAGAAAAAGGGAAGAGATAGCCACAGGCCAAGCCAGAGTCTTTCTAGCAGGCAAGAAATGTGGGAAGGGTGAGGAGCATTCTATCATTCTTATTTCTACCTTGTCACCCATTTGGGAGCTCTTGAAAATCACAATTTTTTTAAGGCTCTGAGGACTTCAGCTATGATGGGATGTCAGGTGGTCGAGGCGCCTATCTGGTGCCTTTTCAAGCTGCACTATAGAAGCAACTAAGCTCCATATGGTCAGGTGGTTAAGACCAAGTTCTTTATTTTGTCAGTTGCAGCCCACGGGAGGATACCCCAGTGGGTATCATTCAATCTCAGTCTTCTCTCTCCCTAGGCTTTCTAGTACATTTTGCTCCTGCAAAATCCACCTCCTTGCTATGCCTCCAAACCACTCATGCTTTCCAGCTACCACTCCTTAGCCTGTGCTGTTCCCTCCAAACTGATGTTATGTCCCTCGTCCCCACATGTTCAAGATCCTTCCAGTCTCCAATACCCCATTCAAATGCCACATCCTTCATGAACCCATTCCTAACCCCCCAGTTCCTCCACTTACTCAATGGCACTTACCACTGTCTAACTTGTGTTCTTTGGAGACCCATTTTATTATAGTTCAATGAATATGACTAAACTCCAACACAGATCGAGACAACTAATGGTCAATTATTAAGTGAAAAAATAAATATTAGGTGAGAAAACAAAATATGCGTATGTCAAAGACAACCAGGGAATTTTCTTAAGCCATCACTGTAACCATGATTCTAAATCAGGGATTGCAAATGTGTAGCATGTGTGCATTTGGAGTTATTTGCATAACTCCAAAATCCATGGCAGACATTACCAATCAACCATGCCTCTCTCTCTCTCTCTGTGTGTGAACTCCAGCACATCCATGCCTCTAAATCAGGGATTGCAAATATGTAGCATGTGTACTGTCCTGCATAGCTCCCACACTCATGGCAGACATTACCAATCAATCATGACTTCCTGCCTCCCCAGTCCCTGGCACAATCCAGAAGCCCTCCAACACAGAGCTCTTGGCAGACACTACTAAGCAATTTGGATTACCATGAGATGAAACCCATTGCTTTGCCAGCTTTCCTCCAGTCAGAATTGCTTACTCCTATTATTTTATATAACTTATTCTAGTCTTCCCTTATTCCTGCTGGCTTCCAGACTTAACGTTTATCCTGGCCTCAACATTTGAACCTAGCACTAGGCATTGCTTCCCATACAACAAGCTCTGCTAGGCACTGACCACAGTTGGGGCCTTTCACTCACCCAAACTGCCTTGGGTAAACTGGCCACTAAGTTCAACCCATGTATAGGACCCCTGCCCTTCCTTTGACACTGTTCCTAGCCCAAGAAAAGAAACTCCCATTACGTGCCCATCCAAGAAGCAAGAAACAGACACTTAGGTCAGGATGGTCAAATACATATTGTATAAACGGCCTCTACCCCTTTGCAAGCCCATGGCAAACACTGCTGGTTGACTAACGTCATCTCTTACATGAATGCAGAGGCATCCTCAGAAGTTTTCTTAGCATTAAGACCCCAGACAACCATTAAAAACCAATCTCATTTGCATTTGAGACAAAATTTGCCAGTCATTCTACATAAACCAATGGAAACTCTAGTTCCAAAATCATATAGCCCAGTAGAGTGAATTAGGTTGCAAAGAATCCTCTTGATCCCTGGGAGATTCTTAGAATAAACACAGAATCCAAATGAACCACAGGAGGGTCACAGAAAAGAAGACTAAGGACCCAGCAGAGACTGCTGCCTGATGTACCAAGCACCAACACTGTGGCAGCCTGGAAATGTGGTCCTGATTCAGAGGTCCTGGGTACTGCAAACCTTCTCAAATCCACTTCCTGCTTTACACTGAGGAAATCTTACAAAAATAAAAATTACAATCTGTCACATTACATTACCTCAAAGCATGATGTAACATCATAATTTTTTTAAGCATATGTTTTAATTTATGATGTTGTGTGATGCCACAAAAAGCTTGATTTTCCCTTGAGTACCAATAAATTTTGACAGTGATGGTTTATCCCAAAACTTTGGCAGACTGAAACACAAGGAAGGTTGGCCAAAGATAGGTAGTTAGGCACCACTGAAGAAATGCTTATGAGTCAGTCACCAGGACATCAACCTGTCCTTGTCCTTCAAAAGCTCAAACTCTATAGTCCTGCGCTGTCCAATATGGTAGCCACCATGGCCAGTGAGGATCTGACAGGTGACTAGTCCAAAAATCTAGAAACACTGCAAGTACAGAATATACATCAGATTTGAAAGGCTTAGTACATAAAATATATAATATTTTGTTAATATTTTTTTTTTGAGATGGAGTCTCATTCTGTCACCCAGGATGGAGTGCAATGGTGCAATCTTAGCTCATTGCAACCTCCCAGGTTCAAGCAACTCTGCTGCCTCAGCCTCCTGAGTAGCTGGGATTACAGGTGCACACCACCATGCACAGCTAATTGTTCTGTGTATTTTTAGTAGAGACCGAGTTTCACCATGTTGGCCAGGCTGGTCTCAAACTCCTGACCTCAGGTGACCCACCCACCTTGGCCTTCCAAAGTGCTGGGATTACAGGCATGAGCCACCACACCCGGCCTTCAGTATTTCTTTATAGCAATGCAAGAATGGACTAATACAAGGTGGAAGATGACACTAGAAGGGGGAATGAGCATATTTTGATCTTATATGGCAGTAGTCAGCAAACTAGGACCGGTGGGCCACATCTGCCTGGTTTTATAAGTAAAGTTTTATTGGAACAGAGCCACACCCATTCGTTTATGCCTTGTTCATGGCTGCTTTCAGACAACAGGGCTGAGGTGCAGCAACAGAGATGGTGTGGTCAAGAAGTTCAGAGATTGGCAGATTAATTCCCATAGTGTCAACCAAACCAAGTCCTAAATGCCTAGCATGGTGTCCTTCATCTTAAAGACAGAAAAGTGGGAGTTTATGGGGATTTTTGGAGAGGATGGTTTTTTTTTTTTTTTTTTTGACAGAGTCTTGCTCTGTCACCCAGGCTGGAGTGCAGTGGTACGATCCCGTCTCACTACAACCTCCACCTTGTGGGTTCAAGTGATTCTCCTGCCTCAGCCTCCCGAGTAGCTGGGATTACAGGCATGCACCAAAATGCCCAGCTAATTTTTGTATTTTTAGTAGAGACAGGGTTTCACCATGTTGGTAGGCTGGTCTCGAACTCCTAAACTCAAGTGATCCACCTGCCTTGGCCTCCCAAAGTGCTGGGATTACAGGCATGAGCCACTGCGACTGGCCCCCACTTTTGTCATGTTCTATATGAGGGCAGAGAGGGCAAATGCAGCCTGCTGCCTGTTTTTGTGTGGCCCAGGAGCTAAGCGTGACGTTTACATTTTTTAATTTTTTTTTCAATCTTCCAAAAAGAGTAGTATTTTATTACACAAAAATATGTGAAAGTTAAATTTCACCATCAATAAATAAAGCTTAATTGGACCACGACCATGCTTATCTATTTATATATTATCCATGGCCGCTTTCAAATTATAACGGCAGAGATGAGTAGTTGCAAGACAGACTTCATGGCCTCCAAAGCAGAACATAGTTACTCTCCGGCCCTTTACAGGAAAAAGTTGCCACCCTCTGGGTTGGGCCTTATAAAGTATAGTGTGGACCTGGGTATTTGCTCGAAGTGAGAAGAGGAGCCAAGAGGGTTTTGTGCAGATGTGGCATGACCAGACACATGGCTTAAAGGGAGTACTGATAATAAATAGCAGGAAGATGTGCTTGACACGTGGACACTCCTGGGTCAGCCCATACATCCACAGTCTTCTTAAAGACAAAGTTCCTGGGTGATTAACCTCCAAGCCTAGGCAGACCCTTCTTCCTGAGAGGCCCTCAGTGAAGGTTTGTTGAATGGCTGACTGAATGAATGGGAAGCTAGCCCCTGCCTTTATCCACCAAACATCATGAGCTGGGACACACAGTGTGGGTTTTCTGAGGTCAGAAATACTCTGCCTGTGTGCCCATGAGAAAGTTGCTCTGCCTCTCCACATAGATGTTTCTTAGGGTGCAGTTTTTGTCCTATATGCCTGCTACCTGCATTGGCCTAGGAACTTCGTCTTATCCGTATTAAAGTTGGCTCTCTATCACCTGATACAAACAAGAGGCTGCTTCCTTTGCTACATCAGGCTTGGACTGTGGCATAAAAAAAAAAAAAAAAAGTAAAGTAGCTCAGAATACGAGCAGTCACGACTGACTCAGTACAGCTGCCCCGATGATGTTCCTACAGCAATGCCAGGGACACGCCTCTGTCCTTCATCCTGCCAGCAGCCTTTCTGACTGCACAGGGCCCCTGCCACATGACCCCTAAGTATTTTTTTAACATCACCCTGAACAAGCCCTCGCTGTTCAGTCCTTTTCCCTTCTCCTGGCTCCTCAAAAACAGAGGCTTCAGTGTTTCCTCCTGCCAGGATTCCACAGACACCTCCTTGCTGGCCCTTGGCTTCTGCACTTAGATCCCTTACTGACCCCATGCAGACCAACCCATGCTGGAGTGTGGCTCCTGAACTCAAAACTCTCTCAGGTCTCTCACTGCACTCAGGCTAAAAACCAAGTCCTCATGAGGCTCCTACAGCCATGGTTCTCAACTGGCTGTGACTGTACTCCCCAGAGGACATTTGGCACTGTCTGGAGACATTTTGGTTGTCATCACTTGGGGGCAGGAGGAGCGGTGCTACTCACATCTAGCAGGTATAGCCGTAATGATGTTAAACATCTTTCAATGCACGACAAAGCCCCTCCAACAAAGAATGGTCTGGCGCCAAAAGTCAACAGTGTCAAGGTTGGGAAACCCTGCCCCACGGGGCCCCAGGGATGTTCCCCTTCTCACCCACAGTTTGTCTGACCTCATTGCCTTTGGCTGATCTTCTCTCTCACCCCACTCTAGCCACACTGGTTTCCCAGCTAATTCTTGAATATGGCAGGCGCGTGCTGCTTCAGGAACTTTGCACCTGCCACTTCCTGTGCCTGGAAGACCCTTTCCCCAGGTATTTGCATGGCCCTTCTGTCACGTTCTTTAAATCTCTTTTTAGAAGTCCCCTGATCACTAAGGCATCCTTGGCCACCCAGGTTGAAGTGGTATCCTGCCCAGAACTCTCTCTCCCCTTTCCTGCTTTATTTTCTATTTTCTTCACAGCATGCATTGCCATCTCACATACTACCTATTTGATTTTTCATTTTATTGTTGCCTATCCCTGAGTTAGAACTATTTCTCTTTTGGTTTTCTGTTTTTTAATTCCCAGTACCTAGAACAGTGGCTGATACACAGTAGCCATGTAATAAATTGGGGCTGAATGAATGAATGTAGTCACATAGTGATTTGTTCAAAGAATCAGTAAGTGATTAATATAAAAAAAATTTTAAGATGGAAGAGTATTTTGATGAATTCTTTTTGCATAAAAATAAAGACAACGCATGCCCACTAATTACAGTCTGGGACAAATAAATAAAAGAACACGGATTTTAAATCCTAACGGTCAGATTGGATTACTGAAAATGTTATATCATTTACATTTACACCTTGGTTTCCCAATCTTTTTACCCCAATGACCCATTTTTAAGTGACCCCAATATTCTCAAAAGTTTGTATCTACTAAAATATATTTCTAAAATAATTATTTATATTCTCACTTTTAAAATTAATTATAATAGCAGCTCTGCACACTGGATCTTCTGATTAGCAGTAACTGAGTACTATTTCCTCAATGAGTTGTAAGTCCCAAGAAAAAAAAGTGAAGAAATGTAATATTCCAATTAATTTGGAGTAGCCATACTACAGAAATCTAGAGTTTCAATTCAGGAGTTTGGAAAATTAAAATTGTCTTAGGGTTCACATTTTTAATTGCAAGAAACCTGAAAGTCTGAATACTTCAGGCTGGGAATGACCGATTTACTCCCAACCTTCCCATTTTACAGATGAGAAAAGTGAATCTAAGCTCTCTTATCTCCTAATGTCATAGAATAACTGCCTTGAAGTCAGGTAGACTAGACTTCAGAGTCAGACCTCAGTTGTTCTTACCTGTGTGTTTATTAGCCGGGGTCCTCTCTATATCACAGGTATTCCTTTGGTTGCCAGTGACAGAAATACCAACTCAAACAGGCTTACCCACAAAAGATAATTGGCCTATGTAAACGCAAGGCCTTAGGTAGATGGGCTCTGGGTTCAACCAATGTCATCTAGGAGTTCAACCAATGTCATCAGGACTTAGTCTTTCCCCAGCTCTGAGTTCTGCTTCCTCCTGAGTTAGCTCCATTCTCATTCAGGTTCATGCCTCATGGTGACAAAATGGCTGCCAGAAGCTCCAGATAAACATCCTTACAGCTCCTGTCCAGCAGAGAGAACATTATGCTCCCACTGGCTCCAGTAAACGTCCCAGAATTCTCACTACTTGGGTCTGCACATTCATCCCACGGTCCTTCTTTGAAGCTGGCGGTATGCTCTCCTCTGATTAGCCAGGCCTGTGTCACATGTCTATCCTTAGCCCTGCCCACCTTCTCCCTCCACCTTTTCCCTCTCATCTGCCCACCCTCCCTTCCCAAATCAAATAAGCAAACTCTTCTCTTTGTCTCATGCAGAAAACGTTTGCTCTTTCCTGTAACCCTCTTTTCTCAACAACTTTAAGATTTCTGGGGTCTCACATTCTGCCCCAAGTACATCTAAAACTTTGTATTTCCCCAAATAAAGACAATTTTCATGCCTTTAAAAATTCCTAGTGCCACCTCTCAGAAAAGCTTTTTCTCGTTCCTACATTATTAAATTCCTGATCACTTTAACCTAAACAGCAAAAAGAAAGTATCTTTTTATATTTGCATAGGCAAATAATCAAAACAATTATATTTTGCCTAATGTTTTAAAATGTTTCCATTATGTAGACTAAACTTCAGAATATGAGAAAAGCTACACGAGACACTAGGGAAAAACTCATACAATTAAAATTCTACTTTCTCAGATTTAAAAAAAAGGGGGGGGCAAGGAATAAGGTAAGCCTTTGGACACATAAACCCTTGATTCTGCACCACTGGAGATTCTGAAACATTGAAAATAATAATGGCAACAGTGGTGATTATGATAATAATAATAAAGTATCTAGTATTTATTGAGCACTTACTATATACCAAGAACTCTGAAGAGCTATTTAATACATTATTACATTTGTTGCCCTAATTTAATTGAAATTAAAGAGTACGAT
The DNA here is from genome assembly GCF_028858775.2 of Pan troglodytes. Classification (NCBI taxonomy): domain Eukaryota; kingdom Metazoa; phylum Chordata; class Mammalia; order Primates; family Hominidae; genus Pan; species Pan troglodytes. The sequence goes on along the minus strand of NC_072419.2, from coordinate 58,607,934 downwards.
TATCCCCATTTCACAGATGCAAAAGCTATAGTTGAGAGAAGTGAAGTGGCTTGCCCCAAATCCTGGAGCTAGTAAATAATGGAGCTGAGACTCAAACCTCCTTCATTCCAACTTCAGACTCCAAGATCTGCAATCCTCACCCACGCTGCCTTTATTTTACCTGTCTGATCCTGATAGTTTATCACATCCACCCTTTTCTAGATATTTCTATGAAACCATATCACCTTCCAGTTCTTGCAAAGACTGGCCCTGTGCCTGGGCCTTCGAAAAATTAATTGAGTTTCCAAGATCATTTTACACCTGCTCACTTCGGTTCACTGAGGAAAAAAAAAATTCATATTCACATGAAGCAATTGCATGTCCTCAACCTGCTTTCACTGCCTACATGTCTGCTTCTGGGCACAGAGATGTTCCTTTCAATGCGAATAAATACACAACTCTGCCTTACAAACACAGTGGATGCAATTCTCACTCTTTTCTCCTACCAGCAAGTCATCTGTGGAATATTGGAGAACAGGAAATTTTCATAACTGTGGACACTTTTGATCCTAGAATTGGTAGGGAATAAGAATGTATTATGCAAAGCCAAAAACCATAGAGTAAGCTTTCTTAACCTTGGCACTATTGAGATTGCTGGCCCCATAGTTCTGTACCGGGGCACGGGGGCAGGCTGTCCTGTGCATTGCAGGATCTATAGCAGAATCCCTGGCTTCTACCCACTAGATGCCAGTAGCACTCCTACTCAGTCGTGACAACCAAAAATGTCTCCCCACATCATCAAATGTCCCCCTGGGGACAAAATCACCCCTGGTTGAGAACCAGAGCCATAGAGCTTCAAAATATCCAACCAAAGTCTGCTATTTGCAAAAGACCCCATTTTGATCCCAATCTCTCTGTTTCCCGAGAGAATGATCTTACATTAGCATATCAGCATTTCCATGCTGAACCTGCAGCAGAAAGAAAGAAAGAAAGAGAGAGAGAGAGAGAGAGAGAGAGAGAAAGAAAGAAAGAAAGAAAGAAAAAAAGAAAGAAAGAAAGAAAAGAAAGAAAGAAAGAAAGAGAGAGAAAGAAAGAAAGGGAGTTCTCATTGTTCAATTCCCACCTGTGAGTGAGAACATGTGGTGTTTGGTAAATGACAAGTTAATGGGTGCAGCACACGAACATGGTACATGTATACATATGTAACAAACCTGCACGTTGTGCACATGTACCCTAGAACTTAAAGTATAATCAAATATATATAAAAAGAAAGAGAGAAAGAGATAAAGAAAGAAAAAGAAAGAGAGAGAGAAAGAAAAAAGAGAAAGAAGGAAGGAAGGAAGGAAGGAAGGAAGGAAGGAAGGAAGGAAGGAAGGAAGGAAAGAAAAAGAAAGAAAGAAAAGAAAGAGAAAAAGAGAAAGAGAAAGTCAGGCATCTAGTGGCCCTGCAACTAGGGAATGGCACAGAGTCCAGCAATGCCCAGCCCCAAATTCCCAGCAGCACAGGAGGGTCCTCCCCGCCTGCTGGAACCTGTGAGGGGCCACTCTGCCATTTCACCTCAACAGCTCCTCTTGCCCAGTGGGTTCAAATTCACCTGGGTCCCACAATTTTCATGCTTTGATGCAGGAAGCACACGAAAAACGATCCTGAATATCACAGACATTCTGGCTTTTCATCTTCAGAGTCCAAGAAACTGAAAATAAAAACTAAATTTTCTGTAGCTTTCTAAAATCTATTTTCACGTTTTCTTCCTGGCTACCTGATGGCTTGCATCGGGATTTCTCAGCCTGGGCACTATTGATATTTGAGGCTGAATAATTCTTTGTTGTGGGGCTGTATTTTTTATTATGGGATGTTTAGTAGCGTGCCTCGTTTTTACTCAATTGATGCTACAGCCCCCCCCACCACCTCCACCCCCGCCCGCAGTTGTAACAATCAAAAATGTCTTTAAAGGTCCCCTGGGAGCAAAACTGTCCCTGGTTGAGGACCACAGGATTACACAGATTTCTCTTTCCCAACTATTCTGTTTGGTTTTCCCAGATATTCCATTGTTGACTTTACCCAGCCTCCAACGCAGGATCCCAGGAGCCATTTAATTTTTAAATCCTTGGTCAACCATTAATACATATATGTTGTATCTATAGCTGTACTCTATTAATAAATCCTTCCATTTCCTTTTGGAAGAGAGGAAATGATTTTCTGCAGGTTATCACAAAATATCGGCTTGCAGGACGTACCAGGAAGCCAAGGCGGCTCCTTTCTGGAGAGTTCGGCCACTCTCCCCAGCACCAGAGCGTGTGCTGCAGTATCTAACCTTTGCAGCTGCACAACGATGATCCCTCATTTCAGAAAAATAGGGAAAGAGCCTCGAATCCTTACTGCCCTCTAGAGAAATTCCGGCAGAAGAGCTCAATCTGTCGCAGTCAGCAGAAAAACAACGCTGCCAGAGGCAACTGCGGCTGGCAGTTGTAAAGCAAACAATTTATTTGCTGAATTTTTTGAAAGACGAGTCTAGCAGACCCTTCCTTTACAATCTCACACCTGAACAAGAAGCCGATGTGGGCTGGCACGTTGACGCAATCATAATTTTGCCAATTCCAGGTCTACCGCCAACGCGATGATTTTATGCCCACTGATGAATCAAATTCTGATATTCTACAAAGTAACTGTAGATCATGTTTTAAATGCAAATTCTCAAGTTTATACAAATGTCTTCTCTAGCCTTTGTTTACTGGCCTACCAACGGTGATATAAACAAAGATTTCTTTTTCTTGCTCCTCAGAAAAAACAGGACTGAAAAAATATTCACTAATTCTTCATGTTTGTATTAGGTTTTGGTGGGTGAGGACTTTTGGACACATTTTGGAGTTTAGAGTGACTTTTTTTTAATCTTCTGGGGGTGGGGCATGGTGGCTCATGCCTGTATTCCCAGCACTTCGGGAGGCCAAGGCAGAAAGATCACTTGAGCTCAGGAGTTCAAGACCAGCCTGGGCAACATAGTGAAACCTCATCTCTACAAAAAATGTAAAAATTAGCCAGGCGTGGTGGCCCATGTTTGTAGTCCTAGCTACTCAGGAGGCTGAGGCAGGAGGATCCCTTGAGCCCAGGAGGTTGCAGTGAGCTATGATTGTACTGCTACACTCCAGCCTGGCAACAGTATGAGATCCTATCTAAAAAAAACAACAACAAAAAAAAATTTAACTAACTTTGGTTGCTGTTGTTTTGATAAAGACTTTCCTGTTACTTAATGGCCATCTATATTCCAAGGAGAGCTTCGTCACTGAGATTAAAGTGAGCTTTCCCTACCAAAGTCCTGAAAAAGTTGTGCCAGGTCTAACTCACGTTTCTAGCACAGCTGAAAATCAAAAGAAGTAAGTTTGAAAAGTATATGCTTGAAGACATACACTAGATAGAAAATCTTGCAGGTTTAATCAGAACTTTCAAATCATTGTTTTCATTATGACAGGCAACAGCAAAAAATGCTGAATGTTTATGCCTAATGGGTTTGCCCTTTGCCAGACAAATCCTTTTAGCTATGGCAGGAAACATAATTTTTATGGGCTCTTGGAGAGAGTGCACACTGCCCTCTAATGGTGACATGTGCTCACAATTTTATGGGGTCCCTTGATCAGGTTTCAGGAGGCTCTAAGTAGAATGTTATTACCAAAGGTAGACCATAATCCTGTAGATTGATGGCAGCCAATGGTTATTTTTACTATTTCCATTTTTTCCACCTTCTTGACAAGGAAATAAGATATTTGGTCCTTTCCTTTGTTATCAATAGCTGTGAGAATAATTTTGCTAAGATGGAAATATGTCAGAGTAATACTTAGAATATTTGAACTCCATCAGGCACAAAATAATATGCACACACATACCACAGGTATAAACCCTCAATGAAATAATGGTTTACTGCAGAATAAAAGACATTTCTCTATGGATATGAACTATCAATAAATAAGCTACTAAGGTATCAGAAACTTTCAGATTCAAAATTAACAAAAATAAATAAATAAAATAACATGGGAGGGTGGGAGGATTTGGGGGTTTAAGGGATGCTTTAGCTAAAATCTATACAGATATTCTTTAAATGAATGAGACAGAAAATGTAGTATAGAATAAATTTTCCCCCAAGCCTTTTTGAAAGTCAAGATACAGATACTGGTTCATTTTGACCTCTTTCAAAATATATGAATTTATCATATTTAATTATTTTCATCTACCAAATGACAAATGCCTCCTAACTTTGCTAATTGCCCACAGCTAAGAAAGGGAAACAGGGGAGAATAAAAGCCAGCACATTCACTGTCACAGCAAAGCTCCTGGAACTGTATCCAAACAGGAGCTGTTGATCTGTGGAAATGTAAATGTCATTTCTAAATATAGCATTGGGAAGCCAGAGAATCAGCATTTCTATGGATGAAACACCTTTTTGGGAAGTAACACGTGCAAGCCAATGCTTCCCTATGACACATGAGAGAGACAGGAATCTTCCCGCCCAGCCCTGCATCTGCAGGGGCTTAGAAATGCCACGTGCGTGCACAGAACCCTGCTCATTCTCCCCGACTTCCTTAACCTGCTCCTGCACCAGACCGTGAATCAAAGCAAATCATCTCCTGTGCCTCTCCCTCCTTGTCTTAAAAAATAAAAAGCAGAATTTCATTCTGACGTGCATGAATTCCTTACGAGTTAGAGATGCTCTCAACCTCACAAATGAAACCTGAAGATAAAGCCATATGCTGGGCCTCACCAGTGAGTTTGTAATGGGGTATGGGGATGACTACACAACCCTACACAACCATCGGCTACGAGGACCCAACCACTGGCCCTGGCCCTGACCATCATCTCAGCCTTGACCCCCGCTATTCTTTCCTCCCTCTACCACTCTGGAATGCTTTTAGGTTCTTGAATATGCCATCCTCTTTCCCTCCTGGGTCCTTTGTGCTGTTCTCTTTGCCTAAAATCTTCTCCTACACACTTTGCATTTTCTCTCATCTTTTTCACCTCGTATTATTTGTCACTTTCTAGCAGAAGCATTTGTGACATCCTTAACTATAAAAGGTCTCCAGGCCCCTTGGCTTTAGTCTGTTTCAGCCAGATTGAGTGTGCAACTTGTGCTCAGAAGGACCCCGGACTTCTTTAATGTTTGGCTATAGCCATTTAAAATTCTTAAGTTTTTTTTGAACGAGGGTTCATGCATTCTCATTTTTCACTGGGCCCCACATAGCCAGCCCTGATCACAGACCTTGGCTTTCCTCCTAAAACAAAATTCTTAATTGTTGATTTGTCCATTTATTGGCAGTTGGGAGTGGATGGGGGGAGGCAGAGGGCTGGTCTATTTTCTCCATTAGGGCAGAAATCATGTCTGTCTTGTTTATTGTCTAATCCAGAGCTGTCCAGTAGAATTTTCTGTGATGATGGAAATGTTCTGTATCTTTGCAGTCCAATATGTTAGCTACTAGCCATATGTAGCTACTGAACACTTGAAATGTACCTAATGCAAAGGAGGAACAATTTTTTTTTATTTTATTTCATTTTAATTAATGGAAATTAAAAGTTAAATAGCCTCATATGGCTGGTGGCTACCATATTGGACAGGTCTCACCCTAAGGCCTAGCCCAGCAACTGGTAAATGCACAGAGGATATTATGTTCTTTTTAAAAGAAGCTCCATGGCAGTAATATGGCACTTTGACATGCATCAGAATTTCAAAAATTTAGGTATCCCTGTTCCCACCCTTTAAAACTCTGATATAAAAAATTTGCAAAAGGTCCAGGCCCCTGATATACCTCAAAGATTCAGGAGGAATCTCAATTGCTCAAATATGAGTATGTTCTATGGAAGAAGCTTCTTGGCATCAATTATTCAAATCTTTTTAACACTTCCAAGTCAAATAATAGCAATACAAAAATCACCCTTATGAGAATTTTGCTACCCAAAAAATGTTCCAGCCACAACTAATGGCTTATTTCAAGCAATACCTAACCCAATAAAATTCCAATGGAGAAAATACATTTTGATCACCCCTTTGGTTTTATTGTAATAAACTTTGACCTATTACTTAGACTTTGAGAGGTCAAGAGTGATAGATGGCTCTTTTATCAAGACTCAGAAGTATTGATTAAATGTATTTATAACACCTGGCATTAGGTAAATGGCAGGACTTTATTAAGGAGATGTATAGAGCTCAATTAGGACAGTGAGAAAATAGGAATGTCTTTGTCCCTAAATATGGAGTGTATTTTTTAGTGACTTGATATAATCTTATTCTTTCTTCTCACACACAGACAGACAAAAATGTAAAAGGCTGTTAGTGTCCCAGCCCCCCTTGATGTACCTTTGTCTTTAACCATTATTGTAATTCGACCCTCTAACAAGAGCACTTTTTCCTCCACTGAGCTATCAAAGACACCTTCCTAATCAACATCACACACAGTAGCATAATAGATGGCACCAGAATGAACACAAGGATGAGCCGTAATTCACTCTGCGGCTCTGCTGATGTCATAAACTGCACGACCCAGCTTTATGGAGAAAGGCTGAGCCCAGAAAGTGAATTCCGATCTCAGCTCACTCTGGGAGCCATCTGTTAAGGAAACAGATTTAAATGCCGACCTTTTCATCTCTGTCGTTTACAGAGATTTCAAACTTTTGCTGTAAAATTTAAACTTTCCAGCCATGAACAGATTAAAATTCCTTTCTGGAGGCACTTTTGGTTGTGTATTCCCTCTTTTAACGGACAAATAGATTAGTGGTCTTTCCACCCTATGCTATCAATCTGTTTAAAAAGAGACAAATGCGCTCTGCTCTAGTTAATGTTGTGGCTATGCATATCCGTTCCCAATGCCCTAACCCACCTCCCACTCCAAAGCCTGAAAAGACCAGTTATTCCCTTCCCAACCTCTTCTGCAGCAAGTGCTGGCCCATAGGGCCCAGTTCTAGTCAACGAGACATAAAGGAGTCACTTCTGAGAGTTTTCTCCTTGTTTCAGGGAAAGATGCATGTGAGGAAAGACCCTTTTTACTTGCTGCTCCTCCACTCTTAGGCCCACCCAGCTCTTCCAACTTTTCATGCACAAGTGAAGGTGCATTATCCAAAGCGGCATCAGCCATCTTGAACCATGAAAAGACCTGAATAAAGCCTAAATGTCCACTGCTGAGGCAGAAAAACTGGAAGGATAGAAAAGTCTGGGTGCTTGACAGCCTTGCTGAGCTGCTGAGTTAACCATCTCTAGTACTACCTACCTCCAAGCTTCTTATTAAGTAAATATTTTACATTGAGGTTCTTCAGAAGCAGAGCCTGAGACGGGCATTTGGTGCAATTCATTTATAAGGGAGGTGATCCCAGACAGCACCCAGGAACAAGAAGGAAACCCATACAGAGTATGTTAATGAGGAAGTAACCCCTGTGGGCAACCAAGGCCCAGAACTGCTGGGGATACGCTTCAGTATTGCCCCACTGAGGGGCAAGAGAACTGGGATATGTACCTACCAACGTACATCTGTTATTTGTTGAGGACTGCTACTGAGAGTGCTAACTACCTAGAATTTCCCACCCAACCCAACAAGCATGCTCAAACAGCGAACAAAATCCATGAAGCAGAGAACCCCAGGTGCTTTGAGTAATAAGCCGGTGACCTGCAGGAGAACACTGTGTGTGGGGCCTCGGTGATCAGAGGGTATTGAAATTAGGCAAGACTCCAACAGCTTCTTTCAAAGTAACTATCTGTCAATAGTCTGTTATTTGTAGCAGAAACTGTTCCTAACTGACATTACTGTGGAATTGTTCCTCTAAGTCATTCATACCCCTCACATTTATCTACAACTCCATGCCATGAAACAACACAAATGCTCATTCATTTAGCATTGGCTATGCATCCAACATCAGCAATGCAGTGGTGAACCCAATGAATGTGGTCCTTGCCTGTGTATGGCTTACCCTCTAATGGGGAAGATGGATACAGAACAAACATTCTCACACATCAAGTGATAAGACAAGGCAAAGCAAAAGAATAATGAGGCCAGGTGCTGTGGCTCATGCCTGTAATCCCAGCAATTTGAGAGGCAGAGGTGGGTGGATCACCTGATTTCAAGAGTTCGAGACCATCCTGCCCAATATGGCAAAACCCCATCTTTACTAAAAATACAAAAATTAGCCAGGCGTTGTGGCGCACACCTGTATCCCAGCTACTTGGGAGGCTGAGGCATGAGAATCACTAGAACCCAGGAGGCAGAGTTTGCAATGAGCCGAGATTGTGCCACTGCACTCCAGCCTGGGTGACCGAATGAGACTGGGCGAAGAAGAAAAAAGAAGAAAGAAGAAAGAAGAAGGGGAAGGGGAAGGAGAAGGAGAAGGAGAAGCAGCAGAAGCAGAAGCAGAAGCAGAAAAAGCAGAAGGGCGGGGGAGGGGAAGGGAGAGGCAGAGGGAGAAGAATAATGAAAGATTGCCACCAGTTTAGAATGTGAAGTCGGGGAAGGGCTTGTGAGTCAGGGACTGGAAGAATGAGTGGGAGACAGCCAGGAGGAAAAAGAGAATCTTTTCCACTAATCTTTACCACTAATCTTTGCAAAAATGGGGAAGAAGTGCTGTGGGATAGGACATGATAAAGGCCCCAAAAAGAAGGTCATTCAAATAACATCTTGTATGGAAAAAGAAAATAAAAATTGGCCCTACTCCAAACCTCATCACTAGGTTGGTTCGACTGAAAAGTAAGTTGAGTCATCATAGGAGCCATCATTTTCTCTAGAAGCAAACAAGTCAAGGCTAAACTAAATTCTGATCTTTTACTTCTCTGGACTAGAAGACAACTGTTTGAGGACTTTATTCTTTAGAAATAAAAATGATTATTCATAAAAAATTTTCTTGTGGGAAAAAAAATCACCATTTCTGTACCACCACACATGGGCATTTCTATGCATCCACATGTCAAGAAAGTCTGATTCTAGAACTCAGTGTCTGGAAATACCAGGTTCACGAATGTGCCCAGTGCCCTTGGGTGAGGCCTCCTTCTCTTTGGCCCTCATCCTTCCAATAGCTCTGAAGGCTTTTATGCAACTCCACCAAAAACCCAAGGGACTACAGTACACAATTTGAAAAATCTTAATATAAAAGATTTTTTTTTTATTTCCTAATAGTAAGTCAAGACATATTTAAAGACATTGCTGATCATCTAAGTCAGGAGTCAGCAAACCATAGCCCTCTGGCCAAATTCGCCCCACCACCTATTTTTCTAAATAAAGTTTTATTAGAACATAGCCACATCCATTCATTTACCTGCTGCCCTTGGCTTCCTTCATGTGGCAGAGTTAAGTAGTCATGACAGAGACTTGCAGGGCTTACAAAGCTTAACATATTAACTCTCTGGCTCTTACAGAAAGAGTGAGCCAACCCCTGACCTAAGTCATTGTTTGCAAAAAGAAGCATAAGACATGAATTCAGGCCAGGCACAGTGGCTCACGCCTATAATCCCACCACTCTGGGAGACCAAGGTGGGCAGATTACTTGAGGTCAGGAGTTTGACACCAGCCTGGCCAACATGGTGAAACCCCATCTCTACCAAAAAATATAAATATATATAAAACTTAGTCTGGTGTGGTGGCAGGTACCTGTAATCCCAGCTATTCTGGAGGCAGAGGCAGGAGAATCGCTTGAAGCGGAGGTTGCAGTGAGCCGAGATTGCACCACTGAACTCCAGCCTGGGTGACAGAGCGAGACTCCGTATCAAAAAAAAAAAAAAAAGAACATGAATTCAAACCCCAACCCTAGCTTGTAACCAAGCCACAGGGTTGTAATGAAAGCTTGAAATAGTAAGAAGAACAAAAGGAAACCACAGCCTCTGATAAGTGAAGGTAAGAAAGAGGTATGGCTTGGAGCAGAGAATTTCCTCAGAACACCGGAACACACTGAGTCGGCCTGCAGCTGACTTGCCTCACCCCCCATCTGAGACACAGCACCAGGGGCCTCACCTGGCCTCCAGTGGGATCTGTCCCTCACTAGGCTCTTGGTAAGCTCTTCCATCCCGCACTTCCTGGCCTTCGGTGTTGTCTTTAACAGCATGGGCTTTGAGAGTCTTCCCTGAGCTTCGAACCTGGGAAGTTTCCCTCATCTACACTCTTGTACTGCTTCCCTTTTCCTCCAACTCCACTGGTCACTCTGCATTATATCTGGTGATTACTTGCCTGATAGCTCTGCAAGATTATAAGCTCCATGTGGTCAGGGCTACACCTGTCTGGTTCGCTGTTGCACTATTCCTGATTCTAAAACAGTTCCCAGCACATGGTAACACATAAATGGTCATTGAGTGTATTCCTTTGTATGAAAGTTTGGGGATGAAATAATGGAGAGGAATAATGTGATATAAATGTAACAAGGAGAATTACACATGGGCTGCCTTGGTATTGGTCCCTCACCCTATTCCCTTAAAGTATGCATGAGAGAGGGCCAGAAAGAGAGGCTAGCTTGTGCAAAGGCCCTGAGGCAGGAAGGAGCATGGAGCATTGGAGGAAAGGAAAATAGACCAGAATGGCTGGAGCAAGAAAGCCAAAGCAGAAGGCTACAGGAGAAAGTCAAGGCCACATCACACGGGACCTGGTATACCACGTTAAGGATTTTCAGTCTTATCCTTCTTCCATGGAAAGTTTTAACTAGGGTAGTGGATGATTCAATTTGCACCATCAGCAGCAGAAGTTGTGAATTTACAGGCAGTAGATATGTGCACAACAGAATGCCTGACATTGCGTTAGATATTACGGATGTGTTCTTAATGAATCATTGTCCTTGCCCTAGGGATATTTTATGTAAGGAAAATACAATTACAGTTTGATAAGGGCTTCAGCAGAGTTAAGCTTAGGGGGCCACAGAGCAAGTGCTTAAAAGGAGCCTCTACATTTTGCTTACATGCATGAAAGGAGGGGGTTCCTGTAAGAAACCTCTAGTATTTCTCCTTACCTGGGGGCAGAGAGTCATTCAACCCAACAGAAGTATTCTGTAGACAAAACAGATCATAATTATTGAGCCTCTGAAAACATGTGAGGTTGTACAAATAAACTGTTAATTTTTAAAAACCACAATACTAATTCTAATATATACCCAGGGATGGTAAATTTTCTCTGTGAAGGGCAAAACAGTAAATACTTTTAGATGTCATGAACCAAACAGTGTCTATTGGAACTAATGAACTGCTGTTGTAGCATGATGTTTTCTATAGACGGCATGTGAGTAAATCGACACAGCCACGTTCCAATAAAACTTTATTTACAGCAGTAAGTGATGGGCCAAATTTGGCTCCTGGGCTGTAGTTTGCTGTTCTCTGATCTATTCTATATTATAATTATAACCATATAAGGGTGTGATCTTTATGAACATGGACGAATGGGAACAGAAGAATGGAAGCTCTCATCTCTTTGGGGATTGGGATTATCAGTTGGGTGGCTCTCTGCTATTTTTGTCTATTGATTTATTCTTCTGGGAATGCCACCCTGATTGGGTAGGAGGGAGTAGAGAACTACTTGTCCATCATCTTTAACTCACTGAGTCCAAGAAATTAACCCACCCTTAGATCCAAAGTAGGGCACATACCCGAGACCTGACCGCCCCCTGCCCCCACCACCCTGGTCATTCCACTGTCTTGGCCATGGTAATCTGTTCAGACAGGAGCATGAGCACAAGCAGACCAATATGAAACTCACTTCCTTGTTTTGCTTTGATTTTAATATTAAGAGAGAGAGAACCTCAGGCTGCTGAGTTTACTGAAATCAAAGCATAGGAGGCTAAAAGTTTCTCATGGCCATTTTGCACCCCCAGGCATTGGTCCTGCTCAAGAATGATGCCCACACATTGGGAAACAGATCTAAGAAATGAAGAAATGATTATTCTACTTGAGCATTGTTTGAGTTTCAGATGAAGTGATATCTAAAAGTAATTCTGTTCCTGGATTTTTCTGTGACTCAAGCTCGTATGTTTTTTCTCCATCTGAGCTTGTTCCAATTCAGTTTTTGTCACTTTCAACCAAAAATTTTAAATGAGATCATTGTTATGGGTTTTTTTTCTTATTTTAAAAAGTCTTTCAATATCTGTATAATATCACTTTAGCAACAAATAAAATTGAGAGAAGATAGATGAAAAGGTAACATATTTTATGTATTCATTTCTGAAGCAAAACTCATGTTCCATTTTGGCGGTGGGTGGCAGGGGGGGCGTTCTTTGTCATTGGAGTGACTGAGCCACTTGCAGTTCTGAAATTTGACCGAACAAATCTAAGTACTCTCTCCAAAAATGGACTGGGAGCCTATTTTGAAGCAAATATATAAAGACAGGGCTATAGCAGAGATCACAAATGATGACAATAGAAAATAATTCAGAAAAGACCATCTGACTCTGTAAAAATGCAGTGACATATGTAGGACAGCTGAGAGTCTCCAGGAGAGGAGGAAAGCAACCGTGACCATCACGTGGCCACAACCTCCCCGAAAAACAGACTTCGGGAGGAAGCACAAATCTGACAGTGTTCCTGCCGTGCTTAAACCTCAGCCCCAATTCCCAGCTGCCTTCTTAAGCCCAGACTCCCATCGTGGCTATGATTGTCACAGAAGACAAACTTGAGTGTGCAAGAAATAAAATCTTTTAAAATTCTTCTGTAACTCCACTTAAACTGTTTTTATGTCAAGCCTTCCATCTACCTAATGGCAGAAAATTTAGTCACTTCCAGGTAAGTGCCATCATTCTGAGTTAAACACGCAACCAATTTAGGATTCTGCACACACACACGTACACACAGTCACAAACTCCTTCCTTCTTTTTTGGTAAGCGTCCAAGGACCAAGACATTTTGGAAAATAATCATGTTAGAAAGCAGAGTCTGGCCTGTCACTATACTTTGCTCTCTAGTAGCATCTGGTGGCATTTTCTGGTCTTGGGTGCTGTTGGTGTTTATCTCCCAGCATGTTCTGAGAAGCCCGTGTTACTCACTGTGCCTCTAGTTATCAAGTCTACCAAGGCCAACATGTGGCCTCCACATCAGGTCCCAGTGAGGCGTTCTACAGCCAACCACCCAACCACATTCCAGCCAGGGAGTAGCAAGTGGCCTCTCTACACAAAGAGGCCCCCAAACAGTTGCAAAGAACACTTCCACTTAAACCACTCTGGCCAGAAACTAGGCACATAGTCACACCCAGACACACAAAAAATGCTGGGGTTTGTCATGTTATTCTCATGTGCCTGGATAACCTTTGTGGGTCCAATTACTAAGAAAGAAGGGTTATATTAGCAGAAAACTTGCACTTTCTATCCAGATATTTCATATGCACCTCAAAATTGTTCAAGGCATAAATGTTACTGGAAAGGGGTCCCTATCCAGACCCCAAGAGAGGGTTCTTGGATCTCATGCAAGAAAGAATTCAAGGTGAATCCATACAGTAAAGTGAAAGCAAGTTTATTAAGAAAGTAAAGGAATAAAGAATGGCTATGCCATTGGCAAAGCAGCCCTGAGGGCTGCTGGTTGCCCAGTTTTATGGTTATTTCTTGATGATATGCTAAACAAGGGGTGGATTTTTCATGCCTCCCCTTTTTAGACCATACAGGGTAACTTCCTGATGTTGGCATGGCATTTGTAAACTATCGTGGCGCTGGTGGGAGTGTAGCAGTGACAAGGACCAGAGGTCATTCTCATCGCCATCTTGGTTTTGGTGGGTTTTGGCCGGCTTCTTTGCTGCAAACTGTTTTATCAGCAAGGTCTTTATGACGTGTATCTTGTGCCAACCTCCTATCTTATCCTGTGACTAAGAATGTCTAACCTTCAGGGAATGCAGCCCAGTAGGGCTCAGTATTATTTTACCCAGCCCTGATTCAAAATGAAGACACTCTGGTTTAAATGCCTCTGACATAAAGATAATCATAGAGATGCAATAAGTCAGAATACTGAAAACAAAGAACAAAAGAACAAGGGCAGATGACAAAATTAAAAGAACAAAGGTAACACTTACAATTTAAAAGTAAAGGTTTTACGATTCTCCATGGCCAAACGTTGAAACAGAAAAGAGAAAATAAAGAGTCAATAGCTGGGGAGTGAGAGAGGTGGATTCCAGCCAACAGTAGAGTAAAATTGAGGCCACCTCAAAATGTGAACAGACTCTTCAATCACTTTCTTGATCTTTAATGGAAATAAACTGAGTGTGAAGCAGAGAAGGTGAGAAAAACACGGCTTATAAATGGAAATACACCAAACAAAGTGGAAAATTCGCATCAAGCCCACAGACAAGTCTCTGAACAAAGGGAAACTCTTTAGGGTCAAAAAATAAAAACAACTAGAAAAATGTGACCAAAGGGAAAGGTAAGCTTTGGGAAGAAACTAACGACAGTGCTCCCACCTAAAGCGGACACCAAGACTGGTAAAACTTGAGTGTTTGGTTTAGCAAAATAGAAAATCAGGTTTTATCCTGGAGTTTGATGCCTTGCACATTCATCCATCCTCTGGTTTTATACAGTTCTAATTCTCAGAAAGAGAGAGAAGAACCTGCCTGCCTTAAACAACACGCAAATTAAGGTGAGACTTTGGCTCCATTTTTTATTATGTATAGCTATCATCTGCTCTAGAATGAGCTGGATTTCTTCCACTGAGTTCATATCTCCTTCTGTCTTTTTAAAAATGCATTTTAAAGCTTCATGTTTCTTTCTGGAAAATCTACCATAATGTAACAACAGATTTTAAAGCTTAAATGTATATTAATCATGATGCCAACAACCACAATCTAATATAGTCCTTACCTTTTACTGACAATGTGAATTTTAATTAAGTGTATAATGCATAATTAAGACCCGAAGTGCAGAATATATTTTTGGTCCTGTTTACTGTGTGTAAGAAACTCTAACATGGAATGTAGTTAGCCTCCCTCCTGCAAAAGACTCAAAATTTTACAAATTAAATGAATGGTGGCTACAATTGGGTTTTCAAAGACATTTTGACTACTCATTCAAGATGCTTGACAGAAATTGGAAACAAGCTTTATGTTCATCTGTAGAGTAGGGGAATGATTAAATAAATGATGGTACATCTACGCTACAGAAAATAACAAAGTAGCATTATAGGAACAGATATGGAAAAATCTCCAAGGTACATTATGTACATCATTTATATAGCATGACTTCATTTAACTAAAAATATTATGTGTGCATGTGTGCATATGCATACATATGTGTGTGTATAGGTATGTATTTTTGTAATTACATATATATGTGCATACCCAGACATACGCAAAAACATGAGAAAAGGTATGAAATTGAAGACATAAAATCTGAACATTGATTAGCTCTGAAGCAAGTGTTGGCAAACTTTTTACATAAAAGGACAGATAGTTAATTTTTTCGATTTTGTGGGCCAGTCTCTGGCATAACCATTCAACTCTGCCCTTATAGCCCAAAAGCAAAACTAAGTGCATGATCGTGGCTGGGTCCCAATAAAATTTATTTACAAACACAGGTGTGGATGTTGGGGGAAGAGATTTGGTCTGTGGCCCATATTTGCCAGCCCCCTCCTCTAGCGAAATGAGTATTTTTGGGGCAGTGAAGGTGCTAGCAGGGAGTCAACAAAGCAATGAAAAGGAAATTCTACTGTTTATTCTATATTTTTAAAAATTAATTAAAAGACTACCATATATTAAAATTGACTAAAGTTTTTTATTTGAAAATTCTTTATTTCAGATTATGATTACTTCACATTATTTAAGTTTATATTTAATTAATTATAGCCTATCACTGGAATTTATTTAAATATTGGAATATAACTTATGGCTTTTTTTTTTTTTTTACTTTAAGTTCTGGGATACATGTGCAGAATGTGCAGGTTTGTTACATAGGTACACATGTGCCATGGTGGTGTGCTGCACCCATCAACCCATCATCTAGGTTTTAAGCCCCACATACATTAGGTATTTGTCCTAATGCTTTCCCTCCCCTTGCCCCCCACCCCCTGACAGCCCCTGGTGTGTGACGTTCCCCTCCCTGTGTCCATGTGTTCTCACTGTTCAACTACCACCTATGAGTGAGAATATGCAGTGTTTGGTTTTCCGTTCCTGTGTTTAAAAATTACAAAAATAAAGAAAGAAACTACTTTGCGTCCTCTCTCATGCTTTATCCTGATAAAGTGTGTGTATGTATTTATTTTAGAGACAGGGTCTGACTATGTTGCCCAGGCTGAAGTGCAGTGGCTATTCACAGGTGCAATCATTGTGCCCTGTAGCCTCAAACTACTGGGCTCAAGGGATCCTCCTGCCTCAGCCTCCAGAGTAGCTGGGACTATAGATGCTTGCTACCATGCCCAGCTCTAAAGTACATATTTTATCCCCATTTCACAGACGAAGCAATCTAGCAGATGGATTCAAGCAAGCAGATTCTGGGGCCCAGCTCTCTGGCTTTGGATCCAGGCCTGACACTTCCTAACTTTTAGACCCTGGGCAACTCACTTTACCTCTATCAGTCTCAGGTTCCTCATCCATAAAATGTGAATTAAAATAACACTTTACTTGTAGTGGTGTGAGGAGACTTAAATGAGCTAATACATATACAACACAAAACCCAGACTCCTACGCATAGTGTGCTGCTATAACTGTCAACTATTTTCATTACACTGCCAAACTAAATACAATGTCTTTATTTTTAAAAATAAAGGGAAAAAAGTGCTTATTTTTGCTATAAGTGATTTAACTTACTCTGGACTGTAAGTTCTGAGTCATCATCATGTGTATGAAAGGCAACTAACTGTGCCCACCACCCATTCCCAATTTCTTTCTTTTTTAAATTTTTTTTATTTTTATTTTTTGAGACAGTCTCATTCTGTCACCCAGGCTAGAGTGTAGTGGCACAATCTCGGCTCACTGCAACCTCTGCCTCCCAGATGCCAGCAATTCTCTGCCTCAGCCTCCCGAGTAGCTAGGATTACAGGTGCCTGCCACCACGTCCAGCTGATTTTTGTATTTTTAGTAGAGACGGGGTTTCACCATCTTGTCCAGGCTGGTCTTGAACTCCTGACCTCGTGATCCACCCACCTCACCTCCCAAAGTGCTGGGATTACAGGCGTGAGCCACCGCACCCGACAATTTCTTCCTTTTAATGGTAGAAGTCTGTGGATTGTAGCTGGGCACATGGCCACGGAGCTGAAGAGTACATTTCTCAGCCCCCCTTTTAGCTAAATGTGGCCATGTGACTCATGTGTCTAGCCAAGAGAATATGAACAGAAATAAAGAGTAGAACTTAAAAACAAGCTGTGCACCCCTTTCTCATGCTGGAATACAAGGTGCTGGTTATGAAGCCAGCTCCACTGGGTCAAGAGCAACACTCTAGGAGATGGCAGAACCGCAAGAGAGAAGAAATACAGGTCATAGTTGATATCACGCAACAACCCTGACCACCTATCACTCTGGTCTTCAGATGAGAGACAATATACTTGGATTAAGACATGTTAAAATTGGGGCTAATAGCTACAGAGCAAGCATAATAATAAAACTGCATTCATTAGAGAAAATCTAGCTGATGGCATAAATTGACCTAAAAATATAAAAATGGCTCAAACACAATTGCCATGTATTTCTTGCTGATACAACAATACTAAGTGGTTCCAGATTGGTATGCCTGTGGTAAGGGGAGAAAGAATCTTGGCTCCATACTGCTACTCAGGGCCAGCAGGATAAGTGCTGCCATCTTCAAGAAGTGGCTTCCAGCTTACTATGGTCATGTCCCTGCAAGAGGAAGAGCTATGAAAGAACACATACAGGAGATTTGTATGGGCCAGGCAGGGAAATGGTCCTCATTAGTCCTACTCATGTTCTATTGGTTAGAACCATCCTATGGCCACACCTAACTGGAAGAGAGGCTAGGAAACCCAGAACAGCTATTGCACAGGTTGAAGTTATCCATCTCTGACACAAGCATTGTGCAAGCCCTCCAGGGCAAAGATTTTTGTCTTTTTTTTTTTTTTCCCACGCTGTGCCCCCAGTATCTAGAACAGAGATCAGCAAACTTTTTCCTGTAAAAACCCAGATGGTGGCCAGGCGCGGTGGCTCAGGCCTATAATCCCAGCACTTTGGGAGGCTGAGGCGGGTGGATCACGAGGTCAGGAGATCGAGACCATCCTGGCTAACACGGTGAAACCCCGTCTCTACTAACAATACAAAAAAAATTTAGCCAGGCGTGGTGGCGGGCGCCTGTAGTCCCAGCTACTCAGGAGGCTAAGGCAGGAGAATGGCGCAAACCTGGGAGGCGGAGCTTGCAGTGAGCTGAGATCACGCCACTGCACTCCAGCCTGGGTGACAGCGAGACTCCGTCTCAAAAAAAAAAAAAAAACCCAGATAGTAAATATTTAGGCTTAGTGGGCCACACATTCTCTGTTGCAACTACTCAGCCCTGCCGTAGTAGCATGAAGCCAGCCATAGACAATATGTAAACAAATGAGCATGGCTGGGTTCCAATAAAATTTTATTTACCTAAGCAGATGGAGAGCCAGATTTGACCAGCAGGACCTCACTGGCTGATTTAGAACAGTGCCCGACACAACGGTTGGTGCCCAATAAATGCTGGCTAAATGGGTGATAGGGAATGAATAATACAACTCTACAAGTTTGACCTAAGAAATAAATAAAATATTACAAGAAAAAATTTAGCAAAGTGCCTAATGCATAGGAATTGCTCAATAAATACTATTGATTCATTATTTGGAGATATAAAATAGGAATAAAATATATTTCTCAAGGAGCAATCAATGTAGTAGAGAAGACAGGTATTTCTAGGAAAGCAATTAAAATAGTATTTACATGGAATAATAGAAGTACATACAGTGGTCTGATATAGTATAGGGTGGTTAATTCTGGGGAGGAGAGAGTGGGCCTAGGAGAAAATCACAGAGGAGATGAAGCCTGCAAGGGGGGTAGAATTAGAAGGCATTCTAAGAAATGAAGACTTTTTTTTTTACATATCTGAGCCAGAAACTCATTAAAGGCAAGCTGATGGCAGATGCCAGAGTCTGTGTAGGAGATGTTCTGTCTGCCTGTAACAGTCTTCCCCTCCCACACTTCCATCCTTTCCTTCACACTCACCCTCGAAGTAAGTATCAGCTCAAACATCACCTCCTTGGGAAACTTCCTGACCATCTTTTCCTGCCCTGTGTCCCCCAGACCAGGTCAGCCTCCACTATTGCATGCTCTCTAATGTCTGTTTCTTGTAAATTTATACTCAGCTGACTCTGTGTGTGTGTGTGTGTGTGTGTGTGTGTGTGTGTGTGTACAATGTCTACCTCCCATAAGGACAAACAGCTGGACTGAGTTGCTCACCACTTGGTACGTAACTGACATAGAGAGCAGTCAATCATTATGTGTTGAATGAAAGAAGAAATTTTGCATTGTGTTCTCTGATGGCGCCTTAAATATGGATAATTGGAGCCTCTAATTGAGGTTAGATTGATCTATGCTTCAGAAGCTAGATGAGCTGGTGGTGATGTTGACATGATTTGGTAAAATCTTAGAGGCTTAAAGAACAGCAAAAAGCAATGGCTAAAACAGTAAGCTTGTACTATAATATATGTGCAACTTTTCTGCAAATCTAAAATTATTCCCAAACTGAAAGTTCATTTTGTATAAATGGCAAGCCCTAGAGCTGACCATTGGGGCTGCAATCTTGGCCCTGCCATGTATTTATTCAACGTCACTGGGTGTTCACTCATGTCAACCTCTTCATCCATCACCTGCGGATGGCAATAATAAAGGCTCTGGCTACACAGGAGAGTAAGGGAATTCACACAGAAGTGCTTGCCCATGGTGAGTTCTCAGTAACTGTTAGCTACTCCTGTTATCATTTCCCTTTTTACCACCAGAGAGCTAAAGAAGAGGGTCATTCCCCATTCCCACAGAAGTGAGCCATGGGGCTAATGCAGGTGAGGGAGGCACAGGGTGAAAGAGATTGAGTTCTGAGTAATCATCATCATACTGCATTCTCTAGATGTTACTATAACTTCATTTCCTTGAGACGATTTGCAGATGTGCACATACCACGGAGGGGAAATAGAGCCACCCCGGATAAAATTAGGTCAATATTGATCGAGAAAGCCAAACGACGTTAAGACACACTGCTATGTACACCCATTAAGCTGTGATATAATTGACATTTCAAAATTAAGACCACGGGCATAGAGATGAGAACATGACTCACAGATATTTCATATACACTTGTTTATTGACTCTGTGTGTTATATATATACACACACAAACCATGCATTAGTCACTTGATAATTCAAGATTAGGTGCACATAAGCCAACAGTATCATTTCTATTTAAATAAAATGAGTGTGTGTATGCCAGTGTTTTGTAATAAAAGCTTACCTGAGTCAAATGTTTTACTATGTTATAGGCTTTGGACTAAGTATTCTATATATACAAAGTCTGTTTAAAATAAAAACTTATAGGCTGACATGTAAAGAAACTGATGAGAGGTAAAGCAAAGCACCCAAACAGCATAGCTAGAAGAGGGAGAGCTAGGACTCTAACACTTGGAAACAGTACAACAACATCTAACACTAGATACTGTTGGTGTTGGTGATATCACCAGCTAGTATATAGAATACACTACAAATACCCAATGAATATAATAGTAAAAAAATTTTAAAGTTAAGTGTTCAGGTACTGGAACTGGAATAATTCTAAAGAATAAAATTTAGTCCCATTTGCTACGATGAACATAACCTTTGAGATGAATACTAGCCCACCAGATCCAAGCCCAGATGATGTGCATCATCTTGTCTGAAAAAAAAAAAGTATCTCTAGTGTTTTAGAAACTGTGAATTGCTGAACACAGCTTATAAAAATACCACAGAAAGAAAATAGGTTCAATAAAAGGCTAAATTCTAATTAAAATAAATAGAAACACAACTAACAGCAGAAGGCAAGAGAAAAACATTGGGGAAAAATAAAAGCTGTGTGACTTAATCTTTTTATCATCACATGGAAACAAATAAACCATGATAAGTGAATTTTTCTTTTCCCTCCTCCTCTCTTTAGTTGATATTGCTCAAGAAAAAAAAAATCTGTCCTTTTCCTAATTTGAAATAGTGTATCTGGGATAGTTCAAGAAAAATAACAAAACACTACTCTTGACAAAGCATAGATTTGCATTAATATTTTCTTCCAATATTTTCTTGACATTGAAACTCAAAGATGGATGATTTGGAGGTTCTTAAGGCTTTTGCTGGATGGAAACACTCAAAGCTCTCTCTGCTAAGGAAGAGAAGTCGGTAGCCCAGGGACATCCGCATGTCACTGTCAGGGCCATGCCCTGATCACCTGAGTGCTTGATGCTGGACTGCAACATCAGCAGCATCTGCATCTTTTTGCCTAAGGGATTTCTGTGGTCTCTGGAGACCAGTTTGCCATAGGCACGGTAGTCCAGAAGTACCAAGAATTAATGGTCCTCTAGGAGCTACCCTCAACCAACAACTGACAATGTTGGTGTATAAATACCCCAACTCCCTCCCTCCCCAGAAAGAACAACTCTGAAGCATTTTTCTCCACTGGCTTCCAGAGTTTTCCAGGAGACATTAAGCTCCAGTCTTCCATGGCGTTAGCTGTCTTGATGACTCAACTTTCCTTCCCTGGCTCACTTCCCCACCTTCTTCTGGGTATTTCCTGGTACAACCTCCCAAATAAACAACTTGTACTCAAATCTTTATCTCAAGTTCTGCTTCTGGGGAGAACCCTAAATAACAAAGAATCTATCCAAGTATTGAGGGGGAAGAAACTCACAAGGACCTAGTTTTGTTCAGCTTCCTGATAGGGCAGGGGAGGTCAGAGAGGGAGGATGGGGTGATGCAAGGAGATTAGAAGGAGAAAATGAAGTTTATTTCTCACCCCATATCCTCTTTTCCAAACTCTCCCATGGGAATAGTTTCCACAAAAAGAAGCTGGATGAATAGTGATTCTGTAGTTTACATACACATAGGAGACTCCACAAGGAATTGCATTTCCTCCTGCAAAGTCCTCATTTAAGGCATTTATTCAATAAATATACATCTACAGAGAGGCAAAATAATTACGTGGGCAGGGCTATGGCTTTTGGAACCAGATTGGTATGTTGCCACTGAGCTTGAGTCTCTGGCTCTCCTGATATTCTTTGAGCAAGCCAGTACTCTTGTAATAAATCATCCTTTTGTCTAAATTACCAGAGTTCATTTCTGTTGCTTACACCCAACAACCTTCACTGATAAGATGTCCCCTTCTGTTACTAGACTCTAGTACCTCATAGGGCAGTGTCTCTGCCTTAATCACCTGTATGACCAAGGACTGGATTTTAACCAAGGTCAGAGTACTAGAACTTTTGAGAATGTGTCTGTGCATGCGTGTGTGTACGTGTGTGTGTGAATATGCACATGTGTTAAGGGAGAGAGAAAACGGAGTATAGTTTGAAACAAACATTTCAAGTTTATTTCAAAGTTTCATAATACAACTTTGTATTTGTAGAATAAAAGGTAATGTTTCATCACACAAAATAGAGCAAAACAGCTCTGCAAAAGCTTCCTGGTTCTTGAGACTCCTGGGATGGTACAGGGCAAATGCAAGGCTGAGTAGAAGTTAAGAGTGCTGTATCTAGCATCAGATAGATGTGGGTTTAAATCTAAGCCCATTGTTTACTAGCCAGTGTATGCCAAGAAATGCACTCCTTGCGTTCTGGCCTTTCTCACTGGCAAAAGGCAAAACTCACTGTTCCCATCTGACAGGGTTATTGTGAGGATTAGAAGAGAAATGGCATACTTGCATTCAATAAATGTGGATGGATAGTGACGAAGGTGATGATGGCACCAGTGTGTCTGATCTGTGCATGGCAAAGCCTGCAGGGAGCCTGTTTGCCTGTAGGTCTGAAGAGGACCCTGGGAGATAACGCAACCTAAGGGAAGGGGCATCCAAACACACTTAGAATGGCCAGGCGTGGTGGCTCATGCCTGTAATCCCAGCACTTTGAGAGGCCAAGGTGGGTGGACTGCTTGAGGCCAGGAGTTCAAGACCAATCTGGCCAACATGACAAAACCCCGTCTTTACTAAAAATACAAAAATTAGCTGGGTTTGGTGGCACGTATCTGTAATAATCCCAGCTACTCGGGAGGCTGAGGCACAAGAATGACTTGAACCTGGGAGGTGGAGGTTGCAGTGAGCTGAGATCCCACCATTGCACTCCAGCCTGGGCAAAAGAGCAAGTACTCTGCCTCAAAAAAAAAAAAAAAAAAAAAGCAAATAAAAACAAACACACACACTGAGAATGACCTTAGCTGCCTAAGAGAAAGGGAGATTCTGAATATAACATGGGGTGGGGCTCCTGGATGTGCCTTCTGGCCAACACCCCACTGGACTCTTGCCCCCAAGTCTAATGGACAACTGGGAAAATGCAAGTAAAAACTGGAGATACCATAGCCCCATGGACTCTTTTAAGATATGGGGTACCAGCAGACTGCCTGGGGGCCTCTCTATCAGAGGGTATTATCATGACAGCCCCTTACACATCCACAGAATACAATTGCCTTGGCATCTTGAGGCTGCAAGTTCTCAGTATTCCCTTACAAAAGTTGGATTCGCCCAGTGGGAAGGGCTGTGCCCTGTGTCTGCCCATTGGGTCCCATGGTGCCCTCTGAATGCTTTGCAGGTCAATGGTATTAGCCAGAGGGAGGCCCCTGACAGGAGCAGAATTTCATGTAAGCCCGTGTGGGAGAGCCTCAGGGCCCAGACCAGGGTGAGGTCAATGGAGAACTCACTTTGGAGCAGAAGTTAAGAGGCCACCAAGGAACACAGTAATCAAGATAAGTCATATTTTAATGCCATATTGTTAAAAAATTGAAATGACCAAAAAACATGTCAAACAAAATGTCATACACACAGACACACATATATACACACACATACACTCACTCAATGCATATATATATGATATATATATATATATATATACACATACATATATGATGCTGTATATAAAGACAGGATCAGTCACAGCACTGTGCCGAGCCATATTAGAGCCCGATGCATACGGAAACATCACCAACACTGATCCTTTCTTTATCTGAAATTTTAATATTTTCTTCATCATGGATTTTTGGCATTCATTTTTATTTTTTAATTAAATCATAGATATTATAATTGTTTTGACTACTGAGTTTTTTGGCGCCCAATTCGTACCCAAGGTGAGTGCCTCCCTTGCCTCACCCTGGAAGCTGCCCAGAAATATTAACCTGGGGAAGGAGAGAAGCACTTCACAGTGGAGGGCCGAGCAGATGCGACCAAGAGGCAGAAATCTGTGGATTATTCCTGTGGCTGCGACCTGCCCATTTGTGCCCACCAGTACAGATGGACCACATTTATAATGGAAACCATTTCAGAATGATTGGTATTTTGGAATAGAATTGATAAGTTACTTTGCAAGTTAGATTTGCTGTTTGGTGTTCCAGGGTATGGTTCTCTTTCCTGCCCTGTCCTGCCCACCCCCCACTATCTCCTCCTACCGGGTGCGCGCACACACACACACACACACACACACACACACGCACACACACACAGGAAGTTTGTCAGCAGCTAATCTGAGCCCATCTACTGCTCTTTTGTCAGTAATGGCATATCTCCGTGTGGGGACACTGTGCTGCATACGAAATAGGGCCTGTCCGCCTCGCCGTGCACACTCGCTCTTCGGGAGGCTGAGGCTGGTGCTGACAGACAAAGGCTAATTGGCAGGATCCAGCAGTCAGTTTCTGATGACACAGGAGAAATAATAAAAGACAGAGACGGGAACAAAGAAAGTTTAGAGGGAATAATAAAGGAAATATCTATACCATGAGCATTTGCAGACGAGAAGAGAGGGCAATTTGAAATTGAGGGTGGGGGGGAATGTGGTCTCCGTAAACAAGAAAGAATAAGAAACAAAGACGTCGAAATGCTTTCCTTGATAGATCGTGTTTAAATAGATCAATAAGCAGACAGATACATAAATGGACAGAAACACAGATGAAATAGATAATTTGGCATTTTATTCTCAGAGCCTACCATTTGGGGGAATTCAGTGACAGACACACACTCGCATACACAAGTTAAATTTAGTAATACACAGGGAGTTCAAATTAGAAAGTCAAATAGTCCAGCAAATGATGTAACTTAAGGAAATGGCTGCAATATCTGTTTATATCCCCATGTATGCCCTAGAGTGTTCAGGAATATTTTTATCTTCTCATTTGTTACTTTGCCCATTATTAAATTCTATAAAATGAAGGGGGGAAAAAATATCTAGAAGGGAAAGGGGGAAAAATTGAATACAAATAACTGCATTCCTCGTAGAGGTCACACGTTGTCTTTAGGGAAACTAAGCAGTTGATCACATTCTTACAGGAAAACTAATTTAGGGTTTCTGTTTAAATTAATATAATTAAAAATTCCTCTTTTAAAATGCATACATTTTACATTTTTGTCAGGCTTGGTTTTATTGTATTAAACTGTGTGTGTGTTCACACGGAGAGAGCATGTGCTTCTTTAGCAGGAAAATGATCAATTTTTGGCTGCTTTTGTTTCAGAGAATTTTACTGTTCAAGGAAATGACCTAGTTTATGGTTTCTCTGCATTCAGGGCATGTTATGCTACTGTGCACACAGAGACAAAAAAAATAGCGACAATGGAAAATATCCTTTGGATTATTTTTTTCAGCCCCGTTTGATGTATGGAAAGTACTCCAGAGTTCTTACACCAAAATCTAACTTAGTTCAACATCTATTTTTGCCTGTCTACTGTGGACAGGCCATAGTTCACACCCTAGAGGAAGTTATGAGATAAAGCAGAGATTACAAACTGGTGACCTGGGGGCCAAGTTGGCCTACAGGCATGTTTTATTTTATATTGTATATTTTATATTGTAGCACAGACACTCAAATTGCAGCATTCTAGAGTGTATTGAATTTTATTTTTTATTTAGTTGCCAACATCTTCAAATTAGGAGATTTCATTAAAAAGTTCAGGTTTCTAGCTTCTTAAAAACCCATGACAACATCAGGTCTTCATTCTCATACGACAACAATTGGCCTAAGTAGTGGCCACCCCCTAAGACAGGGCAAGCTCACTCTGGTTCTCCCCAGTCCCCACCACTCCCTATTGTTCTCCTGCATAGACCTAAGTCTCACTTACCATTTATCATTCTGCTTACACTATTGTCTTCCTTAGAGTAGATTTAAGAAACCTACATAATATTCTCTGTACCCATATATCTATTAAAAGTGGAAAAATTAAAGACAAACCAAGCAATCCGTGTGTTTTAAGAAAACATTTTCTCAATTTCAGCTTACTTGATTCACTTATCTAATAGGTCCCTATAAAAATAACAGCTAACATTTATGCAACCATCACTATGTGTCAGGCAATTTTCTAAGCATGTTATATACTTAAATTCATTTTAGCCATACAACCACTTTATGTGGTTGGTATTATTATGATCCAGTGTCACAGATAAGAAAACTGAGGCTCAAAGAGGTTAAGTGACATGTTCATGATCCATTGCTAGCATGTGGTAGGACCGTGTAGGCACTGAAATATTTCCTGCTTGATATAAAGTGTGTATGACACAAGCATGTGATAAAAATAGCTAGCATGCATTACCTGCCTAGTATATTCCAGGCACTAGAACAGGCTCAGAAAATATAAATTGATATAAAGAGAAACTTTCACTGGGTTACAAAAAGGCTACAAAAAAGATGCTTCAAAAGTTGGAAAGAGGAAACTATTATGTCAAGTGCTCAGAGGAAGCTTAGATATTTTCATCCAGGAAGTGGAAGTTGAAATTGACCTTGAAGGTTGAAGCTGAGAAGGAATAAAATACACAGAGATGTAGCTTGGAATGCAAGGGTCTTTCGTTGGAGACAGTGGGAAAAATGAAAGATTATAAATGGGAAAATACAGAACACATCCCAGGAAGAACGAGGACAAAAGACAAATAGATCTGGATCGTGTTTCTTCATGTTTCTTGAAGTGCCAGCAATGATGGTGCATTCTAAGGGAGATAGGGATGGACAAATCTTGGACACTGCCCTAAAATAGTTTATACTGTGGTAAAGAAGAATAAAATATTTGTAGGCATTTATGATTCAAGGGGGAAAGTGAAAAGTGGCCTAGCTAAGACACCCTGTTATCCCACTGCCTGATGAACACCTCAGGCCCTGCAACCCCAACTTGCAGAAATATGAACCCATCATCTTCCACCACACCTGCTCTTCCCAGTTCAATGAAGGGTGCCATTTTCCTAGGACCATGACTCAGATAATTGGGTATTATTCTTCTCTTCTCCCCTTTCTCCATCCCCAAGATTCTAGTCAACAGGCCCTGCCAATCCCACTTCTTAAAGGTCTCTGAAATATCAAACTGAGCTCAGTGGCACATGCTTGTAATCCCAGCTACTTGAGAGGCTGATGGGAGAGGATCACTTGAGCCCTGGAGTTCAAGACCAGCCTGGACAACATAGTGAGACCCCATCTCATTTAAAAAATAATAATAAAGTCTCTGAAATCCATCTCCTCTTCTTGCCTTCTGCCACCACCTTGGTCCAGGCTGCCATTTTTTCTTGACTAGGCTATTTCAACAGCCTTCTCACTGGAATGCCATCCTTTCTACCATCTTGCCTTTTTCCCTAAGCTTCCTGTATGTATTTTAATTTACCTATGGCACATTGTTCCCTGCTAGAGTCCACTTGAATAGTCATATTATGAATGAGGGCAAAGTGACAAGTTGTCAATGTAAAAATCTATTTAAGATGAAGATAACAATGTGCTGCTAATTATCTCTATAGTTAGCATTATAATGGTTAAGAACATGAGTTCTTGGAGTCTAACAGGATGGAGTTCAAAGCCCAGCACAGCCCACCTACTAATGGTATGCAATCTTGGGCAGATGAACCTCTCAGATTTCCTTTTTGTAAAATGGGGTTAATAATAATATCAAACTTCCAGATAGTTGTAAAGATTGAATTAAATAATCATTATGCTGAGAGCTTGGCACATAGTAAGTGCTCAAGAACTGTATTGTTTTCTCATAAAGGCTATTATTATTCGGTAGTAAAGAATGGTGATGGTTTAATAGACCAGGTCAGTGCGTCACTGCTCCATGCCAGCATATAATCAAGAATTCCAGCATATCTGGAAGTCCTCAGGGCCTTGGAAACTGTGAAGCTAAGCAGTGTGGTTTGCCTCAATTAAGAGCAGAGAAATGGTTTCTTCTCTGTGTTGTGATTTTAAGTAATATCAATGTTTCCTAAAACTTATTAGTGTAGGTCTAGGTGAAACAAAAATAAGATACCACACTGGGAAATTAATTTTAAACAAATTACATGTAAAATGCAAGGATTCGTAATATTGTTTCTAAGGCAGTCTAATCTTCATATCATATATTTTGCTTTATGAAGCTCCCAGTTTTAATCATATTGTTTTTTATTTATTATTCCATATAATAATTGGCTTATTTGTAATATTAATATGCATGAATTTTTTTAGCCTGCTTCTTCAGGAAAGCATTCAGCCTGATGTTTATAATATGTTGATTTTAATATGCAATAGATGTGTTTATATGCAGATTAAATTGGATTGCATTTATACTAAACAAGAAAACCAAAATGTAGAGAGGTGCTGAGACCTGAGTAACTCTCATTAAAGTATAAGAACCCATGACAATTTTCAGCTCATTCCCTCCTAATAGCGTAGCAGTAGATCAAACCTTAGCCTGTCTCCGTCAATATGATGCTGTACATATTTTTAGAAAAATGGAGAGGTATTTGACTCTAGAACGCTCCTATAGCAGTGGTTCTCAATGGGGAAGAGAAGGGGATTTGGGCTCCCAGTGGACATTAGGCAATGTCTGAAGATATTTTTGATTGTCATAACTAATGAGGTGGGTGGGAGAGGATGTTACCAGCATTAAATTGGTTGTTAAACACCCTACCATGCCCAGAACAGCTTTCAAACCAAAGAATTCTCCATCCCAAAGTGTCCGTAGTTCTGAGGTGGGAAAACTCAGTCCTAGATGAGGAAAGGTGTCTTTTTAAAAAGTAACTGAAAGCCTTTAAGCTGCTATAAGTTGGGGCTGCAGGTTTTCAAACATTTTCTACAACTCAATCTTCACTAAATAAAAGTAAAAACAGGTATTCGCTGTTTAAAAGCAAATAATATATATTCAACACATATTTACTGAGTTTCCATTGTATGTCAGAGACTATTCTAGGCAAAGTCTTCAAGGGGTGACATCAATGGATAGACAGATGATAGATAGATAGATAGATAGATAGATAGATAGATAGATAGATAGATAGACAGACAGACAGACAATAAGTAGACATGATATAATGTAGTGGGTAAGTGCTATAGAGAAACATAAAGCAAGTTCAGGAGGTGGGAATTTTCTGAAGTTCTTTCTGAAATTATGACATTTGAGCAAAACCTAATTGATGTGGAGAAGGGACCCATGCAGATACCTGGGAACAGTACACCTGGCAGAGAGAACGTCAAATGCACACATTGTGAACTGGAAACGTGCTTGGTGTGATCAAGGAGGAGCAAAGAGACCACCATGAACAAGAGGGAGCGTGAAGGAAACAAGGTCAGGCAGAGAGAGGGGCTGGGTCGTGCAGAGCCCTGGAATCCCTGATAAGGACTTTGGATGTTATGTTAAGTGTGACATCTTTACAGGTGTATATATTTATTGGGATTTTTCTGATTCCAAAGTAATACACGCTCACTGTTTTTAAAAAATAGTAAATATTGCAGATATAATACTTGAAAACACACCAAACACCAATATTAACAATTTGCTGTATATTCCTCCAATTTTTCCATGCATATACTAAGACCACCATATGTACTATTAAATCATTCGTCCATTCACTTATTACAAATAAATGTGCATATATACAATGCTTTTTGGCAACTTTCTTTTCTCCCAATTATTTCTTTAGCCCAAATGGTTTGGTTTTGTTTTTCTTTGTTCAACTTCTCCAGTGACTGGCTTGGAGGGGAGGGGGATGAGGACATTTAAATGCATGTTATTTAACTCTTTCTTCTCCTTCCCATATCTAGCAGAAAAGTAATCACGAGAAAAAGTAGACAGGAAAATCAGACCAACTTATAACACAAGTGTTGGAATTAGGCAGAGCTCTATATTTTTAAAGAGCTTATTTTATTTCCTTCACTAATGCATTGTAATTTTTCTCTGTGGATATCTTACACATCTTTTGTTAGTTTTTCCCCCAGGTGTAGGTTTGTTTTTGTTTTTGAGAAGGTTGTTTTTGTTTTTTGAGACAGGGTCTCACTCTGTCGTCCAGGCTGGAGTGGAGTGGCACAATCTCGCTCACTGCAACCTCCGCCTCCTGGGTTCAAGTGATTCTCGTGCCTCAGCTTCCCAAGTAGCTGGGATTACAGGCATACGCCACCATGCTACACCTTTCTAGAACATACCACTTCTCCGTCTAAAACCTTCCAAAGGCTCCCCTTGGATGCTGGACAAAGGCCAAGCCCTTCTCCATTACAGACCCTCCCAACCATGCCTGCTAAAGCTACAGCCACTGGGTACCTGCAGACACTTTCTTTTAGGTGCCCTATTTCTTCCATGAAAAACATCCTTTTTCTTTACTTTGCCTCAGAGACAGACTAATACTTCAGTACCAGGTAAAATAACCCCGCTTAGAAAAACCTTCCATAGCCTTTTACTCAAGGTCTGTGGCAGGAATCGATCTTGAACTATTATTCTTGAACTATTATTACTTCAGTTCAGTTTACTCACCTGCAGTTCTCTTACTGGCATTCCAAGGAACGTTTTCTCCCAAACCGAACCAAAGTCTCAAAGAAGCCACAGGACTAACTATGAGACAATAAGATTTGGATGCAGGATTATAGGCGGAGTTTTTGGCTCCCAAATAATAAGAGTCAGACTTAGACTCTAGGAAAGTGGGAGGAGGTGACAGACAAGTAACTCAGACTGAGGAAGAAGTGGAGAACCTAGAATCCTGAAACTGCCAGAGAGAATTAACTACCAATGGGCTTTTGTGTGCAGAACCACAGAGCAGAAGGAAAGAGATCTTGTACCAGTACGTTCCTGTGTACATACTGCAATCCAACAATCCTAGATGTCTGTAAACTCTCTGAACACAGCATGGGGGACTTGGATGTCTCAAGTCGGAAAAGAGATGTCAAGAGAAATCTTTGGCCTTTGAGCAAGACATAATAGAAAAAAAATAGAAAGTTTCCTTAAGTGAGGTTTCCAACAACAAGAGGGGAATCTCCAAAGGACCCATTACAATGCCCAGAGGAGAGAAAAGTCAGCCTAAACATCCCCCAGCTCCAGAGACTGTGCAGCCATTCCACAAAGGTAGCAGTAAAGTGTAGACTTTCTGGCTTCCCAGCCTCTCCTCTATCCCCTTTCTCTGAACACTGAAAGGTCAGAAACCCCTTTTAGCAAGCTTGTAGACTCAGAGTGAGGAAAGAAAGAAGGTGACTATTTACCGGATGTAGGCTTCCCTGGAGAGCACATCTATGGGAAGGAGAAGATTTAATTTTAAGTCAAGTTCAGAGGTTGGCTTATTATATGGTGCAAAACATTCTAATTTCTGAACTAAGACTGTGTTTAGTAGCTTAAAGTGACTGCAGAAATTTCTATTAAAATGAGTGATCAAAAAAGTCATGCAGGGGCAGGAAAAAAGCCTTCCCAGTTTAATAAAGTTTTAAGTGATAGTGGAAGACAAAATGAAATTGCTTTATGTTTACACCCCATTATTTCTACTTGTTTAATGTTCTATTCTATATACAGAAAACTGCTACTTAACATAATGCCTAACATATGTTAAATTCTCAGTAAATGTCCCTGAAAGAATGAAAAAATGCTGGAAAATTACCATTTGAAGATAAAAGAGTGAGAACAAGAGGACAAAATCCCATAGGTAATTTCTAGCACACTTACATTTAAAATGACGTGAAAATTATCATTCTGTTTATTCCTAGAGACTTGAAAATTCCTCTCTGGTACCCATTCCTATGTATTAAATCAGTGAACAAATGAATTTGCCTACCCCCAGAGTCTCAGAAGCTCAAGTTTTGAGCTGATTAGTCTACCAAAGCATAAACCTCCAGAAAATAGGGACCTTGTATATATAAATACCCCCAAATGGCCAAACCGTTTGTTAAAATGTTTACCCAAATTGTATCCAGACCCACCATTGGGAATTTCCTCTATCTCTTCTTTAGGATTTTGTCTATAGAAAATAGAGGGGAAAAAAGAGATATTTTAGGCAGAGAAAAATAACTATATGTGCTGAGAGATGTGGAAACAACGAGATATTCAGGACCCGTTGGCGGGTTTGATTCAGCTGGCAGCTAGGCTGTATGGGGAGGAAGAGGTATACATGGCAAGAGGTGAGGTCAAAATAATAGACTGAAGCTACTCCAAGCAGTTTGGATTCCATTCCGCCAGGAAAGTACCTTAGGATGAATAGCCTACCCTATGGGAAACGGGCGTTTTGTCCTGGCATTTTCCCCACCTCCTCCTCACTTTTAATTAAGTGGAAAGATCTGCATATGGTAACTCAGGACAGAACACAAACTGTCCCCCAGTCTTTTTTAGCTAATTTTTTACAAAATCCTGTGATTTATAAATGTGCTTTTAAAAAAAGTGAGAGAGAGGCAGTTTGCAAACAAAACCAAAGTATATTGGAGAAAATATGTAGGAAAAGGGGTTTCCCTATGTATTAGT
The DNA here is from genome assembly GCF_028858775.2 of Pan troglodytes. Classification (NCBI taxonomy): domain Eukaryota; kingdom Metazoa; phylum Chordata; class Mammalia; order Primates; family Hominidae; genus Pan; species Pan troglodytes. The sequence continues at coordinate 58,575,191 of NC_072419.2, read as the reverse complement.
CCATTTTCACACTGCTATAAAGAAATACCCAAGACTGGGTAATTTATAAATGAAAGAGGTTTAATTGACTCACAGTTCCTCATGGCTGGGGAGGCCACAAGAAACTTACAATCATGGCGGAAGGGGAAGCAGGCACATCTCACATTGCGACAGGGAAGAAGTGAAGTGCAAGCACAGGAAAACTGCCACCTTTAAAACTATCAGATATCATGAGACTCACTATCATGAGAACAGCACGGGGAAAACATCCTCATAATCTAGTCACCTCCCACCAGGTTCCTCCCTTGACACATGGGGATTACAATTGAAGATGAGATTTAGGTGGGGACACAGAGTCAAACCATATCACACTAGAATACAAGGAGAATCCTCCCAGGCTGGAGGAGAAGGCTTTAAGCAAAAGATTGAAGGAGGAGATCTATGGGCACAGAGAGGTAGGAGAGGTAGGAGACCCGGACTTCAATTCTCTGTGGGCTCTAGAAAGGCAACAAGCACCAGAAAAGGAATGACCATAGGGCAAGTCGAGGAAGGTGGGGCCATAAACAACTTCCCCCAAATCCCTTCATCCCAAACATGGCAGGGAGGTAGCAGAAAGCTGCTGGGCTTGTAGGTAAAATGGGGCAATGAACATTCCTGCAGGAAATCTATGTGGCCAAAGCCAGCAGATCAAGGGAGCCACCTCTTTTGCCTGGGCATAATGCAATGCCCCAAACACATGAAACAACCCAGGAAAGGCTGGGGCTTATAGTTGCCAACAACTGAAGCTAATTCTGATTAATTCCAGCAGGAAGAGCATTTATCAAATGATTCTTTGTCACTCACAAAGCCCCCAGGAACTCCAAAGAGCCAGGTTTGGAGGTTTTGCAGTCAGAATACTGCACAAAATCGAGGTATAATACTGGTGCCATGACAATGCCCCCATGAACAGAGCTGGGCACAGATGCAGGAGTTTGGACCATATGTAGTGATGCCAACAGTGCTGGACACTAGACACTGATGCCCAAAGAACTTCTGCCCCTGCCACCACCATTGCTACTACCAGTCACCAGAATGCACTCTGTGCAATCCCTGTATTCTCCTATCTCAAGCTTTTAATGGCCATCTGGGACTTCCAGGGAGATCAGGAAAGCACATAACTGGGGTTTTCCTCTTCAGATGTGAGATGAGCTCAGCCTTACAAAGACAAGGTTTCCTCAGACATGGGAAGCAATTCAGATGCACTAACAAACGTCCACCTCATGAAGGAATCTCCAGAAAGAACTGAGCTGAATTCTTCTGCCAGCCCAGAACGATGGGAGCTCCAAGTCAGCGATTAGATAGAGATATAGAAAATAAAATCTGATTGCACATCTTAGTTTACAGACTAAAATTTGTACTCACTTTTGTTTTTGTGTTTGTTATAATCAAACTGCTCAGCAGAGGGGTAAAGAACCCAGACTCTCTCGATTCCTGGTTCCACCACTTACTAGTTGGGTGACTTCTTGCTATTTAGCACCCTGTGCAATAATTCCCTGCACAAAAAAAAGGGGTGGGGGGGAATAATGATAGTAGCTACCTCATGACATTATTCTGAGGATGAATAAGCTCTACGGCAGATTGAATTAAGGGCTCTAATTCTTCTCCATCACTGTATCTGCACTCTTTGGCATGTCTCTTTGCAGTTTCACTCACTGAAGAGGCAGAACCTCAGCCGGCCACAGTGGCTCATGCCTGTAATCCCAGCACTTGGCCTGTAATCCCAGCACTTGGCCCAGAAGCCAAATTGAAAATATCGCTCAAGGCCAGAAGTTTGAGACCAGCCTGGGCAACATAGCAGTTTCTACAAAAATTTAAAAATTAGCCGGGTGTGGTGGCATGCATCTGTAGTCTCAGCTATTTGGAAAGCTGAGGCGGGAGGATTGCTTGAGCCCAGGAGTTCGAGGCTGCAGTGAGCTATGATGGTGCCACTGCATTCTAGCATGGGTAACAGAGCAAGACTCTGTCTCAAAAAAAAAAAAAAGAGAGAGGGAAGAAAAAAGAAATAGAGCTTCTTATATCACCTTGTGTCTTATTGGCCAAAAGAATGTAATGAAAGTGACTGTGTGACAGTTCTGAGCCTAGGCTTCCAAGAAGCCTTGTATGGTCCTGCTTGGCCTACTACCACTGTCCTGAGACCATGCCCAGACTGACCTGCCAAAGGACACGAGCCAGGTGGAGCTGAGTCGAGTCACCCCATCACCCAGTGGCCCCTGCTGACAGCCTGCTGACCCCCAGATATGTGAGCAACCCAGACAAGCTCAGCAGGGCCGCTTAGATGACCAACCCTGAGAAAAATCAAGAAATGCCTATGTTGCATGTCACTGAGCTTTTGTAGCTGTTATTTTATGCAGCAATAGCTAAATGTTACAGAACTGTATTAAAGTTTTTAAATACAAACAAAAAAAACTAAGCACATCATAAGAATCCTATAAATGCTAACCAGCATACAAAAAAGAAGGTATCATATAAAACACTAGCAGCTATGTAATTTAACATGGCAAGGGCTGACATTCCATAGAAAAGTATCAATGAGATTTGTCACTCAAGGGCACTGTCCAGATAGATATTCTTAATATCAGGTAGAAAAGGCCGACTTTCTCCCTAAAACACAGATCTGAGTGAAGGTTAAAAAATAAAAATCTTGCACACCCTAGCTGTCTAGATTTGATATCTAGTAGAAGCGTATTTGGCCTTGCTGACTCAACAACTAAGTTACATGTGATAAAATAGACCACTGCAGCTCAAAGTCCTATTTAAGCCCCAGATCAATGGTTTAACTCTTATGTCAGGACAGGTAGACACTGCTATGTGATGGAAATGTTGTTTGGAAAAAAAATTATTTTTAGTGGTAAAAACTGAGACAGCCACATCTGTTTTCACTGGTTTAATGTCCAACCAACTGTTCCTCAAAAGGTAAAGTCTGGATGTGTGCAAGTGTATTGTGGGGCATGTCGATTATTTTTATTCTCTATTATTGCATGTTCCTTCTAGCCCCGGTTCTCTCTCTCACAATTTTAAGTTTTTTAAAAATTCACTTTGGTAATCACAAAATAGTTCTACTTTGCAAATCTACTGAGATGATCAAAAATCTGTTTCCTATACTTCCACAGTAGGTGGTATATAATGAATTCAAAACTTCAGTAAATAGAGCTCCATGGGCCTACTTTTTTCTCCTGACTCCTATGATTATCATAATTTGATTTTATAGTTTTCTGTCCTAAGCTACCAGCTAGGGAGTAATCTTTACTGAGTCATGAACTTTCCCATCATTAACTGTCTGCACCTATTTTGAACATATCAGAAGTGTCCAATAACTACATTTTATCTGCCTTGAATAAAGTCGAGTTGAGACACTGGGGAGCACACATATAACAAAGTTTCCTCTGTGCTTTTACAAAATCCTTGTGGTTTCCAGCTCCAGCATTATCTGTGAGACTCCCTTTCCAGGAGCATAGAGATTGCATAACACGTCTTCCATAGAGACCAGGACATATGTTTACAAGGAAGGAAATCTGAGTAATTTCCCACTGGTCCAAAGGGAATATTAAACTCTTCTGTCATTCTGTAGTACATCATTTATGGTCCCTTTTGTGTTGGGTTTTTTTTTTTTTCATTTGTGAGTTCAACTCCATGTCCTGATAGAAGGTGATAAAATGCTCAATATGTTAAAAAATTTTATCACTAAATCAGGAGCAAAACTATAAATTTTGGCCTTTGAAATCAAAGTGACTGGTAAGGATCACTTTGCTCCTGAAATATTACAGTAGTGATCAATTTGCTGTAAAACTAAGCAGTTTAGCTCAGCAATCTATAGTTGGAAAGCAAGTTGTTCAAGAGGAAAGTTTATGCCCAGCCCAAGAGATAAATTAAATTTTATGGGGAAAATATGCATTATTACATCCTTATCTGTTTAACATATTATTGTTTTCCACATCAGTATAATAAATATCTTTAATCACATATTTTATCTCACATACATATAGTGATGTAGTAATTTTATTCTTCCTGTATTGGTCCAAACATATTCAATTAATAATAGAATAGAGAAGAGCTTTCAGATCTTTAAAAAAGAAAAATTCTGATTTGCTTAGCAAATATACATGCCCCATGAAATGGGGTTGGCTGGCAATAGAAGAATAATTCAGATAACATTCCCTAAAGGGTAAGTATCAACTGATCTAATTTATCCTTTTTCCCAAATTTAAACTCCCCTTCTTACACAGCAGCTTTCCACTAGAAAGGCTTTGGCTTAACTTGATTCCATTCATAAGGGGTAATTGCACTTTGAAGATTTTGCCTCAAAGTATCTATTGGTTGTAAAAAATCAAACATAGAAGATACAAATTCAGGGCTTGTGCATATATAAGTAATCAATCATAAGAGCTAACATTAATTGAATCTCAGCACTTGTCAGGCTGATTTACATCATTCTGTGTAATTTCCACAAAAATCCTATGGGCTAGGAATGTTGCTATTTCTATTTCATAGATAAGGAAACTGGGCTTCAAGAAACTAGCTAAGCAATGACTGGAGGATAAGAAGGGAACCATGTAGGAATCCATTGTTACAAACCCCTTTAAGAGAGGATGCAGCTTGAAGTAAGATGGTGGCAAGGTATCAATGGAGATAAAGACCAGCGGATGAAATCCAGAAATATTTGAAGGAAGAAATCAACAGGGCTAGATGGTTAGGTGGCTGTTGCCATTTCCAGAGAAATGCATTTTCAAATGTTTGCCAGAACCATTCGATGCATTTGTAAGAATAATATAAGGCAGAAAAACCAAAGCATGTTTCTACATTGTTTCTTCATCCCATCTATTTTGCCTGCAAATGAGTATACAAAGACTTTATTGCTCACAACACAACATGCAGTATGAGCTTCATGTTTATTTCTATTCCCCTTGTGCCCTCAAGTCTCATGTCAGCAACGGAGAGATGCTGCATGTTGTACAGTGAGTAATAAAGTCTTTTGTTTCTGACCCACAAGTCTCATGTCTGCTGCCAGCATCTACAAAACTGTAGTGGGAAGGAGCTGGGCGTGGTGGTTTATGCCTACAATCCCAGCACTTTGGGAGGCTAAGGTGAGCAAATCACCTTAGGCCACCTCCTCACCTTGAGGCCAGGAGTTTGAGACCAGCCTGGCCAATATGACAAAACCTTATCTCAACTAAAAATACAAAAAAAAGTTAGCCGGACATGGTAGTGGGCCCTTGTAGTCCCAGCTGCTTGGGCAGGTGGGGAGGGGGCACTGAGACAGGAGAATCACTTGAACCCATGAGGCGGAGGTTGCAGTGAGCCAAGATCACGCCACTACACTCCAGCCTGAGACAGAGCGAGACTCCATCTCAAAAAAAAAAAAAAAAAAAAAAAAATGTAGTGGGGTAACTGTTAGCTTGCAAGCAAGGTAAAAATCTCAGACCCTCCACACTTCTTGACAACAGCATTGTCCATTGTCTAGTGATCTTTTAAATTTATTTATTTTTTAAATCTTATTATTATTAAATTAACTAATACTTCTTCCTCTCCAAAAAATCTAAAACAGCCTATTAATTTATATTGTTCAAATTCCACCATTTTGGATTTCTACTTTTTTTCCTCATTTTTCAGCTGGTATAATTACACAGCAAATCAATATTATCATAACCCAGAAATATGAATTGCCACATCTATTTACATTTGCAGGCCAGGCGTGGCGGCTCATGCCTGTAATCCCAGCACTTTGGGAGGCCAAAGTGGGTGGATCACTTGAGATCAGGAGTTCAAAACCAGCCTGGCTAACATTGTAAAACCCCATCTCTACTAAAAATACAAAAATTAGCCGGGTGTGGTGGTGGATGCCTGTAATCCCAGCTACTCAGGAGGGTGAGGCAGGAGAATCGCTTGAACCTGGGAGGCGGAGGTTGCAGCAAGCTGAGATTGCGCCACCGCACTCCAGCCTCGGCAACAAAGCGAGACTCCATCTCAAAAAAATAATAATAATAAAAATATTTACATTTATAAATGTCTTAACAACATTCTAAATAAGTTGCTCCATATAAATAAACTAGCATAAGCACTCCAGTCATCAACAAATATTAACTGAGAACCTACTGTGTGCCTTTTACTGCACATGTGGTAGTGAAAAAGAAAGATACAATCCCTGCCCTCTGAGAGGTAAGCCTGTAAACAGGAATACAAATAATTGAGCAAGCAATTACAACACAAGATTATCATGTTAAATGGTAGCTGCCATCAAGGGGAAGGTAACCTGTGAGCTGATATTTCATGTCACTCGCACATAAAAGTTGACCAGAAAAGGGTGAAAAGGGTTATGGACTCAGAGTCTGAAAATAGTTTATGCCGAGTCCTACAGGTGAGCAACACCTCGATGCATTTATAAAGTATGAGTCGAAAGAGGAGAGAGATGAGGGGGAAAACAGGCAAGAAACAGGCAACACAGGTTTTTTTAACATGTTATAAGGATTCAGGTTCAGATTTTACCCTGCAGGCAAAAAGAATGCAATACAGGGTCTTATGCAAAGAAGTGTACTTTAGAAAATAAAATATTTACATTTTAGAAAATAGAAATCATACTGGCTGCTGAATTGAGAACCCATCAGAGGAAAAGACTGGCATGGACTCTCAACCACAACACTATTGATATTTTGGGCAGGATAATTCCTCCCTGAGCGGGAGGATGGTCCAGTACATTGTAGGGTTTCATCAGCATTCCTAACCTGTACCCATGGATGGATGCCCTTTGCATACTCTTGATTATGGTACAAAACAATATATCCTGGGGAGCAAAACTGGCTCCCAATGAGAAGCACTGGAGGAAAGAAAGCCAGGTTGGGGAGCCGTAAACCTGAGAGAGATAAAGGCAGACTTAACTGCAGAAATGGAGGAAAGGAGATGGATTTGAGAAAAATGGAGAAACAGCCTTGAAGTTTCTTACTGGTCTGTTTGCACGTCCCTGAGAAGGGTCTGCTGGAATGACCCACCACTCAACTGTGTACAGAAATGACTTTTACCACATACTTCTGCCTCTTATTCTGAGCAAAACCTACTATTGTGCTTGTCTGTCTCAACCCTGCTAAGTCGTATACATTCATACATATGTATGCATACATTAAGTTTTTGCAAGCATAATTTAGACTTTTCAAAACAGTGACACAGTAACAAAGAAAAATTGAGACATGCATGCATTTTGAATATTGATTCCAGTTTCTCACATACTACCCCTGACATTTTTCATGCTGCTTTGTTTTTATTCATTTGTTTTCTCTGCTTTTCCATGTCTTGCCCAACTTTAAAGAAATCTGCAACTAACAGGCAATTAGGCCCACCCATTACCTATAGAATGCAAACACTCTCCCATGCCAACGCCCCAGAAAAATCTGCTGGTTACTAAATAAGGGATTTTATAGGCTCGGGAACAACTGAGATAACAATATTTTCATAAAATTTATTTTAGTAGAAATGGCTATTATATTTGCAAGAGGTGAACTCTGTGCTAGGAACTTTGCAAATATTACCTCGTATATTCAATCTTCACAAGAACTATACAGGACCAGTGATTTATCCCCATTTTACATCTGCAAAATCTGAGACTCACAGAGGTTAGTAAAGGGACCACTAATCAGTTACAAAGCTGGAAGAGAAAAGCAGTGGAGCAGGGCTGAGCAAACTGTTTCTGCAAAAGGCCAGATAGGAAATATTTTTGGCTTTGCAGGCCATTTGATCTCTGTCTCAGCTACTCAATTCTGCAGCTGCAGCACAAAGACAGCCATTGAAGTATGTAAACAAATGGACATGGCTATCTTCCCATTAAACTTTATTTATGGATGCTGACATTTTAATTTCATATATTTTCACATGAATATCATTCTTCTTTTGATTTTTTTGACCATTTGAAACTATACAAACTATTTCTAACTCACAGGCAGACAGAAACAGGCAGCAAACCAAACTTTGCCCTCTGGCCGTAGTTTGCAAAGGTTCTGGTGGAGTGCGGATAAGACCATGGACCCTAGCAGCTGACTCCCTGGGGTTGAATTCCTGCTCTCCCACATCATAAATTTATAAACTTGGTGAGTTGCTTAGCCAACGTCTCTGTGCTTCAGCATCTCAGGGTGGCTTCCCTAGAAACGGACCCTGAGATAGGTTTTGAGGGCAAGTAATTGATTTGGAACGTGATGTCAAGAAGCTCTGGTAGAGAGTATGACAAAGGAGGCAGGGAGGCCACGACCAGTCATGTTAATGATCAGGTTCCTACTGGAGGCAAGTGGAGACGTGTTAGGGTCCCCTGAAAGACTGCATGGGCCATGTGCCAGTATCACCCTGCCTAGCAAGAAAGCTGGGGTACTGATCATCTGACTCTGGTCTATCACTGGTTGAGGGCTCCTCCTGGAGCATTAACGCACCCCAAGCTTGTCCGTCACCCGTCTGTGAACACAGCATTCCATGGAGCAGAGTCCCAGGGGACCTACAATGCAAAGTCTTTGGTGTATCAGGAAGCTGTGAAGCTTAGGCATGGAATGGGGAACTGAAGGTCAGCACTGTTTCTTCACCTACAAAATAGGCATAATCACAACAGCTACCAGTTGGGCACAGTGGCTCACGCCTGTCATCCTATCACTTTGGGAGACCGAAGCAAGAGGAACGCTTGAGGCCAGGAGTTCGAGACCAGCCTGGGCAACATAGCAGGACTCCATCTCTACAAAAAAGAAGTTAGCCAGATGCGGTGGCACGTGCCTGTAGTTTTAGCTACTTGGGAGGCTGAGGCAGTACGATCCCTTGAGCCCAGGAGATTGAGGCTGCAGTGAGCTGTGATCACACCACTGCACTCCAGCCTGAGAGACAGAGCAAGACCCTGTCTCAAAAAAAAAAAAAAAAAAAAAAAAGATAAAAAATAATGGCTACCTCTGTGTACGTGGAAAGATAGGAGGAAAGAACCTGTAAAGTGCTTTAGAGCTGGGATCAGGTGAGGAGGGCAAGCCACTCGCCCTGAGCACAGAATTTCACAAGATGCAAAAAAAACTTAGTAATCAACATAAATCATATTTTCATGTGATTTTTTTTAATTTATTTTTGTTTGTTTGTTTTTCTGAGACACAGTTTCACTCTTGTTGCCCAGGCTGGGGTGCAATGGCACGATCTCGGCTCACTGCAAACTCCACCTCTCAGGTTCAAGCAATTCTCATGTCTCAGCCTCCTGAGTAGCTGGGATTACAGGCTCCCGCCACCATGCGCGCCCCCCCCCCCCATTTTTGTATTTTTAGTAGAGACGGGGTTCACAATGTTGACCAGGCTGGTCTCTAACTCCTGACCTCAGGCGATCCACCCACCTCAGGCTCCCAAAGTGCTGGGATTACAGGCGTGAGCCACTGTGCAGGCCTGTGATATTTTTTAAAATCAAAATGAGGGCTGGGTATGGTGGCTCATGCCTGTAATCCCAGCACTTTGGGAGGCCGAGGCAGGCGGATCACTTGAGATCAGGAGTTCAAGACCAGCCTGGCTAACACAGTGAAACCCCGTCTCTACCCAAAATACAAAAATTAGCCAGATGTGGTGGCAGACACCGATAATCCCAGCTACTGGGGAGGCCGAGACAGGAGAAACGCTTTAACCTGGGAGGTAGAGGTTGCCGTGAGCAGAGATCATGCTGCCGCACTCCAGCCTGGGCAACAGCGCAAGACTCCATCTCAAAAGTAAAGAAAAAAGTAAAGTAAAGTGTAAAGTAAAGTAAAAAGTAAAGTAAAAAAGTAAAAAGTAAAGTAAACTAAAAATAAAAATAAAATAAAATAAAATGAATACCAAAAAATCCATTATAAACAAAGATCAAAATTTTAAATAAAAACAGGATCAGTTACAGTGCTGTACAGATCCATCTTAGCACCTGAAACAAGGAGGAATGGTGCATCCCTACAAGGATATAAGTTTATGATGCCCTTCACAGTCATTTTTCAGAATCAGGCTTTTCAGACCATTATGTTGTACACCTTAATTATATACAGTAAAAATAAATAGATAAAGAAATGAAAATATCATGGATGATTTTGCTCCCCTTAAAGCCAAAAAGAGTGACATTATAATAGATTCTATTTGAAGTAAAAAAAATTAACTTAATGTGAGTTTTAACATACCTACTTTTCAGTTTTTCAGTATTGTTTTCAATTTCTTTAATGTTCTGGGAAAACACTGACCAATAAGAAATATACACAAGCATACACAGAGAAGGATAAACATTTTGCCTTTTGCCTCCAATTCTTTGTTTTTTAAATAAAATTTCAACTTTTATTTTAGATTCCGGGGGTAGGTATACAGGTTTATTACTTGGGTATATTGCATGATGCTGAGGTTTCGGGTGCGAACAATCCCACCACTCAGGTAGTGAGCACAGTACCCAATAGATAGGTTTTTTTTTTTTTGAAATGGAGTCTCGCTCTGTCGCCCAGGCTGGAGTGCAGTGGCACCATCTCTGCTCACTGCAAGCTCCACCTCCCAGGTTCACACCATTCTCCTGCCTCAGCCTCCCGAGTAGCTGGGACTATAGGCGCCCGCCACCATGCCTGGCTAATTTTTTTTTTTTTTTTAGTAGAGACAGGGTTTCACCGTGTTAGCCAGGATGGTCTCAATCTCCTGACGTTGTGATCCGCCCGCCTCGGCCTCCCAAAGTGCTGGGATTACAGGCTTGAGCCACCACACCCAGCCCCCAATAGGTAGGTTTTAGGGGTTTTTTGGTAGTTGATTTTTTTTTTTTTTTTGAGACAGGATCTTGTTCTGCTGTCCAGGATAAAGTGTAGTGCTGTGATCCCAGCTCACTGTACCCTTGACCTCCCAGACTCAAGCCATCCTCCCACCTCAGCCTCTCTTGTCACTGAGATGACAGGTATGCACTACCATACTCAGCTGCCTTTTTTTTTTTTTTTAAGTAGAGACATGGTTTCACTATGTTGCCCAGACTGGTCTCAAAGCAATCAGCCCCCCTCAGCCTCCCAAAGTGCTGAGATTACAGGCATGAGCCCAGCACCCATCCCCCAGTAGGTAGTTTTTCAGCCCTTCCTCTCCTCTCCTCCCCCACAGTAACAGAACAGTGTCTACTGTTCCCGTCTTTATGTCCATGAGTACTCAATGCTTAGCTCCCACCTGTAAGTGAGAACATATGGTATTTGGTTTTCTGTTCTTGCATTAACTTGCTTAGGATATAATTTGTCCCCAGTTCTGAGAAGGCTCCTGTCTACTTAAAATTTTGGTATTTTGTTCATGATGAATTTTTGTGTTCATTTTAGTTTTTTAAATATTGCATGAAAACATGATTTATCTTGATTTTTCAGGTTTTTGTTGTTACCTTTCCCCTAAATTTTGTACCTGAAACAAGCGCTCCACTGGCCCTGCCCAAGTCCTGGCCCTAGATGGCTCATGCATGGCACAGCGACCAAGTGCTTAATAAACGATAGACAGCTCTGCTGCTCCTCTTCAAACCCAGATTGTCCGGCACTGCTCTGAGTATTCCTTCACAACTCCTGCCCTGCTCCCTGGGTCCATCAGAATAACCACATATTCACATCTTAACAGTCACCATATTAAATTCTTTTTTTTTTTCTATCATGGCATGTGGGGAAAAATGCAGTCTTTTATTGAATATTTTTGAGGCATATGTGTTGATAACTACTCACATAACCTATTATGTAGGGGGAAAAGTTAGCAAAGCCAAGGCAATTATGGCTGGATAATTTGAAGGGCCCACTTTTTCTTGACAGCAAATTAATTGATGTTATAATGGGTATGTCACCCTGCCATCCATCAACATTTATTGAGTTCTGACAACGTGCTAGGTTACATGTGAAACAGAGCATGCATACACACACACACACACACACACACCCCAAAATCTCAACTTATTCCTTACCAAGTGTGATCCATTGATGATATAATTTGTAACGGATTTTTTTAATGTAAAAGGGAAATAATATTGCCAGTATGCCCTGTTTTCTGTTAGCCTCTTTTATTGAGTTCTGACAATGTGCTAGGTTACATGTGTAACAGAACACACACGCGCACACACCATACCCTAGAATCTCAACTTATTCCTTTCCATTAATGATATGATTTGTAATGGATTTTTGTAATGTAAAAGGGAAATAATATTGCCTGTATCCCTCGCTTCCTCTTGTCCTACGCCCATATTTACCTTAGCACAATGGCTCTGGTTGGCTTTGAGGATGAGTTGTCATCAACTTCTAAATGGAATAAAAAGAATTTTGTTTGTGGGAAGAAGTGGATTTGTGTGAAAGATGCATTTTAATGACTCTTGTTTATTAATGACCCAAGCTTTCTAGAACCACATTCAAGAATTGAAGCTGTTATCAGCTCCGCTGATTCAGTCTCGCAGCATTTCACTACATAAGCAGTGAAAAGAATCAGCAATTGCTGTCTAACCAACTAACTTCAGTGTGCTCTTTGGGCCTGTTAGCAGGGAGATGCTAAGGTCTGAAAAAGTAAATAAATAATAGTTTTGTTGAGAATGATCCTGGGGGAAAAAAAAGCCTATGAGTCAAAAGAAAAAAAAAATCACCGAGTAATTAAGAAAGAAACTCCATTTCCAATTGCCAAATAAAACATTAAAGAATTGCAGGAAGCAAAACCAAACCAAAAAACAGCTATTTAATTTTTAGAGTTGCTGTTAGAAATTACAATGAAAGAACACTCTGGGGTAATGTATGACTTTGTCCCCAACAACACAGTACAGTTTATTTATTTATTTATTTACTTATTTAGATGTATATTTGCTTTTGGCAACACCCTCCAGTATCAGCTCAAGACCTACAGCAGTGAAATTTCATCCTTAATCCCACATTTCCTTCATTCCAGCAGTTCTGGTTACAACCCAATGTTATTTTAACAGTTTTTCTTTAATTTAACAATATTTAATTTGCATTCGCTCAAGTGACATACAATAGATCATGCTATTACCATGATTTATACCAGATGAACTGGCATAAATTCAACATTATAAATTATGCCTGTAAATGAAACTATTATTTTACAGGAATTACTGTAGCAGAAAGGCTAAGGCCCCTCCAGTCAACCTTAGTCAAACCCACTCTTTAGAGTTTTATATTTTATGCCCGCAATAAATGCTTTTGTGAAAGCTCATAACCCACAAAAAAAGTCATTTGAAGTACATTAATTACGATAATACTATCCAAAAAGCTGCAAGGGCCTATTTTTGTGACATCATTCTCTGATTTCTTGCTGCCTTAAATTATCCCTTTGATGGCTGCGGAGATTAACAGTCATACTTTTGTCATTAAATATAAGGCATTTTAAAGCTTAATCCACCTAAGTTCTAATTGATATTGCTTTCGGTTGGCAGATAGCGACCTGATTTATAATTCAAATATGCAGCCTTATATGCATCTCTTCAGTATAATGAAAAAGCAAAGTTCCTCTCATCTCTCTCAGCAATGTTAACATCAAGGAAAAGTCGCTTTCTTTTTTTCCTTTTATATCCGAAGCCTAATTGAAAACTGTTCATTGAATTTCAACATGATAGAAAAGTCTTTTTATCTCTCAATTTGTCCATTAGCGATTATAATTGAAGTATCTGCTACACAGCTGAATTGATATTGTTCTTGTTTAAATTCTGAATTTCTCTAAATCTTTCAGAAGACATCAAAAAATATATGTCTACATATGCGCGCACACACACACACCCATATGTGGCTTAGACTATATCAGCTAACAATATTGCTTAAACGGAGGATTAGTCTAACTCTCCACGTGGATAAAGCCACACAAAGAAGGAAGTCATCTAATTTTGCTGGAGAGCGTGTTGCATGATAATTTTACCAGCATGACCATAAGGTTTGCTAATTGCCACATCTGTTTAACAGCTGTCAGATGTTCCCCACATGCTGCCATCGATATTACAACAGAGTACATTACCGGGAGTTTTATTGTTTTCAACTCTTATTTATTTGTCATAGACATTACTACAGCTAATGACATCTATTTATGTTATACCACTAATTATTTTGTTTTTGTTTTTTTTAAACCTCTGTTTAATCCAGTTTTGCAGTTTGGATTGCACCTTTCTCTCCTGCCCCCACCTCTTAACCCCTGGCTTTGTGTCCCTGCCATGACAACGCCTTCGTGTAGATGACAATAATTACTTTTCATCTATAGTCATAAATATTTTAATAGATTTGTAGAATTTTTTTAAAAAAGAAGTTTTCAAAATGTCTTCATTCCTTAATGACACTGATGAATTCTTCCACTAAATCTCTAAGATGAGCCCATGTTACTAATGATAAATGCACAAATATATCACTGTTTAGGCTGTTTTTGTGGGGGCAGTTAGTCTTGCTGATTTTTTGTAATTACTTTTATATTTCACCTGGTTCCTCACTACGTTGCATTTTTTAAGTATAACAAACTTTGACATCTATTAAGTAGAAAGGAGAGACTGACAAACTGCAGACTGAGCGAAATACGCATGGCCTGATTTAAAATGAATTGATAGGTGTCACTGATCTCTATTATATATAGAATGTGTGAAATCCATATGATGTATTATTTATCCATAGTAGATGCCTTTTTGTTTCATTAATAAACGTGTACATCAGAGATATACAGTACTGAGGGTTAGTTTGAGGCAGTACAAAACGACATGATTATTTGCCTGCCATTGCTCAATTATTTTCCTCATTTTTTTCTGCATCTTTGCATGAATTATTAAGACCTGTGCTGTTTATTTAAAAATCTAATTTTAGTGCATGTGTCCAGCTGAATTCTGTTTTCTCCTCTAATGAAAGGAAAATGATGTGAGAATTTCCTATCTTAGCCTCAAATTTTAGATTTGCAATGCACAATGCAAGCTGTAAAGGTCACTCTGCTTTTGAACCACATAGCATAGACATTTGATGAGCCTAAAAATCCATTCTGGTTACTCATCACATCATGGCAACAAATTGAAGTAGAGCTGCTTGGTTAAGTCAAGCATAATTTGCATGTGCTTACAGAGAAATAGATTAAAGGAAGAAAGATCCAATGTGAGTAATTCTACAGGAACTATCTTATCCAAAACGAAGGTAGCTGATTGGAGATAACTTCTGGAAGTAACAGTGAGTGACGATCCTTCAAATCATGATGTTCTAACCCTGTCTATCTTAGTTATCATACTCAGACATCTCTCATTTTTATATCTAATAATGCATATTCATTTGTAATTAAATTATGCTGTAACCTGCACAGAATTCTTTGAAAAGGCTTACTGGGCCAGGCGCAGCGGCTCACGCCTGTAATCCCAGCACTTTAGGAAGCCGAGGTGGGTAGATCACGAGGTCAGGAGTTCAAGACTACCCTGGCCAAGATGGTGAAACCCTGTCTCTACTAAAAATACAAAAATTAGCCAGGCGTGGTGGTGGGCGCCTGTAATCCCACCTGCTCGGAAGGCTGACACAGAGAAGTGCTTGAACCCAGGAGGTGAAGGTTGCAGTGAGCCGAGATTGTGCCACTGCTCTCCAGCCTGGGCAACAGAGTGAGACTCTGTCTCAAAAAAAAAAAAAAAGAAAGAAAGAAAGAAGGAAGGAAGGAAGGAAGGAAAGAAAGAAAGAAAGAAAGAAAGAAAGGAAAGAAAGAAAGAAAGAAAGAAAGAAAAGGCTTATTGACATATTGAACAGAGACTATCTTATTTACAGAATTTGCTGAGCTTTTCTAAACAGAGACTGAAGGATAATATTTTGTTACAGATTAAAAGTGATTTAGGCAATATATAGACTATAGACATTTTGTTAGGGAATTTTCTTTTTGGAGAACAGGGCTTTGCTCTTTCACCCAGGCTGGCACAATCATAGCTTGCTGCAGACTCAAACTCCTGGGCTCAAGGATCCTCCTGCCTCAGCCTTCTGAGTGGCTAGAACTACAGGCACACACCACCATGCCTGGCTGGGTTTTTGCTTTTATTTTTTAGAAATGGGGTCTCTCACTATGTTGCCCAGGCTGGTCTCAAACTCCTGGCCTCAAGCGACCCTCTCACCTCAACCTTCCAAAGTGCTGGGACTACAGGAGTGAGCCACCACACCTAGTTTGGGGATTTTCTTAGATATTTTTGTTTTGTTAAATGACTGCCACAAAGACAGGCCTGTAACCAAGATTTTCTTTTTTTTTTTTTTTTTTTTTTTTGCTTGTTTACTCAAGATCTGGAAAGGGAAAAATGATTAGCTTTTAATGTTCACATTTCTTTGAGAGACTAGTTACTTCCATTGGAGTCTGATAACAAGTCTCAGGTGGCGTAAATCAGGCAGTGTCTAGAAGCACACAGTTTTGCAACAGACAAATTTAAATTAACTAGGGAAATGGTGGAAAATGCAACACGGTAAAATGAAAAAGTTCACAGCACATGTCTAAAACACCTTTTTCAGAACCAGGCACTTTTCTTCCTATCTGGTGGGAGTACAAATGAATTCACACTTTTTGGAGGACGATTTGACAATAGCTTTCATACTGTATAACATCAGCCCATTTGACTCCAATATTCTATTTATAGGAATATATACACTATAGATATTCTTGCATATAAGTACAAAACTAAATGTTCAAAATTGATTTTACAAAGTTGTTTGTATAAAAAAAACTGAAAACACTTCAAGGTCTATCAATGGGAGAATATTTGAACAAATCATGCTTGATCCATTGTTTGTAACAGCAGAACACTGGAAACAATCTAAATGATCATTACTAGAAGAGTAGATAAATGATGCATTCATATGGTGAAATGGCACAACCATTAAAAATAAAGATCCATAGTACTAACATGAAAAGATACACTAGGTGGTAAGTGGGAAAAAAAGTATCTTACAGATCACTGTGTATGATATGGCCAGTGATGCTGGTGGGTAGGCAGTGTGCATGTGTTGAATGTTTAAAGTTTTATATATCCACTAGAATGTAAATCCCCATGAGGGAAGGGATTTAGCCTGTCTTGTTCACCAACATATTGCCAGTCCCTACATCAATGCCTAGCACATTATAGGGACTCAAAAGCCATTTGTTGAATAAATAAATGATTGTACACTAGTGCAAGCATAATTTAAAAGATATGGAAAGATGCACACCAAATTCATAGAAGAAAAAGCACGAGATTAAAGGAGAGAGAGACTGGGGAGGATTATGTTGATCCTCTGCACAGTTGGAAATTTTACTATGAGATTTTTCAAAAGGCTTTATGTAAAAAAAATTGAAAGGCTTGCAAAATATAATAAAACCACAAAATACAAAGCTATAATGTGGCTTACATTTGCAATTTTTTTTATCTAGAATACAGTTCCTCCTATCTTGCCCCATTTTCCACTTCTGTCAGCTCCCACAAGAAAGGAAAGAAATGGAGTGAGGATGACAGGTAGCAGTTAACCAGGAAAAGATGCTCTCCTAAAGCCAGTGTTATTGCACATTTGGGGGTTGACCTTAGCACTCGTGAATTCTGACCTTGTGAAATACTCAACAGGAAAAGACTCAAAGAAAGTCATCAAGAACAGCTCAATCAAGATGTCCGAGCAGTATGATACAGCAGTGAAGAGAGAGGGGGAACGGATGGACACATTAAAAATGAATAGGAAGGCTATTAAAGGACTTCCGGTTAAAAATGGTGGCTTGAATTCACCCGTTCATCTTCTCTCCTTCTCCAAACCCCACTGAAATGACAGTAAAGGAACTAAAGAGGTAGAAATTCACAAGGACAAAGAGAGTGGGAGAATAATGACAGGAGAGAAATGTCAGCCAAATTTTGAAAGACGGAAAGTGGATGTATGAGTGTTAAGTGATTGAGGTTTCAATGTTTTCCCATCTGCTGAGGACTGGGTGGTGGGAAGTGAACATGAAGCCAGTTTAAGCCCCAGGATCCTAGAGAGCTACAAGAACCGGAGGCTCCAGTTATTTCTGAAGTCAGGGATGAAGAACAGGAGTGAAATCAGAGAGATTCTAAGGAGCTTCTCCCCCACCTTCCTCCTACAGAGAGGAGACAATAGACCTGAGTTGAAAGGCTGGACTGGAGGACACTAGAAAATGAAAAGTGCAACTGACAAAGACACTCAAACCCTCCTTTCTCTGGTTTCTGGGAGTCCTGGTTACCTGGTTCATACTCACCTCCCTCTTAAGTGGGAAATCCACTGTTTCCTAAAAAAAAAAAAAAAAAAAAAAAAAACCTGGCCTACCCAAAAGAAAAATAAAATCTACAGACACTGATATATTGGACTCCCTCCGTGAAGCAGGCAAGTCACCACCTAGGGCTCCCACAAAGAGGTCAACCAGTCAACAAGATCAACCCAGACATAAATCACTGAGTCTGCTTTTCAGTGCCTCACTTCAAAATTCAAATGGGCATCCAAGCAACACCATGTACATGTATCTATAGATTTTAATACATATACATATGTATTTCAGACAGGGTCTCACTCTGTCACCCAGGCTGGAGTGCAGTGGCACAATCACAGTTCACCGTAACCTCTGCCCACTGGATTCAAGTGATCCTCCCACCTCAGCCTCCCAAGTAGCTGGGACTACAGGTGAGTGCCATCACACCCACCTAATTTTTTTTTTTTTTTTTTTTTTTTTGTAGAGACCGGGTTTCGTCCTGTTGCCCAGGCTGGTCTTGAACTCCTGAGCTCAAGTAATCTGCCCACCTCAGCCTTCCAAAGTGCTGGGATTACAGGCATGAGCCACCATGCCCAGCCAACATCACCATGTTTTTTACCAAAACCTCTTAACATTAAATTCAGAGATGAAAAACAGTGGGAAAAAGCAACTTGGAAGAAACAAAGACATTACAAAAAAAATAAAAAATGCTAAACATCTTCAGAGAGATAGAACATTCATGAATAAAATGTCTAAGAAGGAACATTCAAAGGACAACAAATCACTTTTTGAAAGTTCAAAAGACAGTTTGGAAGATGATGGTGAGAACTTTTCCAGAAAGTAGAACAGAGGAAAAAGAGATGAATAATGGAAGACTAAAATATTAGAAGAAAAAGTAAAGATACAACACCCAAATAATAATTTTAGAAAATAACAGTAACAAAAATTAAAAATAAAAAAGGAAAGTAACATAGAAATTTTCCAAGAAAATGTTCCCAAACCTAAGAAAACTAGCTTCAAGAATCCAACAATTACCCAGCTCAGTAAGTGAGGAAAGTCTCATATTTATTTCTATCATCATGAAATTTCAAATTTTAAAAACTTTCCAGAGGGTTAAATGTTTTTAAAAGGTTTATAGTAGCATCATCACACATCATAACAGTTATGCTGGAAATTGAAGACAATAAATACATTTCTTCAAAATGCTAATGCAAAAGTATTTCTTTCCAACCAAGAATTCCATAGCTAGTTAAAATTATTGCTCAGTTGTGAAATATAGAATAAATACACTTCCAAATTGGCAACATCTCAAAAACTGACTCTCTGATCCCCTTTCTCCAGAAAAAGGGAAGCTTTTATATTTTTTTCTTTTTCTCTAGAGAGAGTCCATGTCTGGCTGGGAGTGAAAGCACCATAGGGAAAAAGAGAGAGAGTGGGTAAGAGTTTAGAAAGATTGAATCCTGGTATTATCGTTTGAGCCCTGGACACAGAAGTTAAAGTGTGGGCACAATATCTGCACTGAAGTCTCTGGTTCACCGTCAATTGCAACCTCTGGTAGTGAAAGTGCATCTCCCATTCTGCCTCTTTCATGAATTTTCTTGAGTTAATATCCCTCCTTTCTGACCACC
The DNA here is from genome assembly GCF_028858775.2 of Pan troglodytes. Lineage (NCBI taxonomy): Eukaryota > Metazoa > Chordata > Mammalia > Primates > Hominidae > Pan > Pan troglodytes. Next base: position 58,555,431 of record NC_072419.2, on the reverse strand, counting down.
AGTCATTTTCATGTATGATATTAATCTAAGGTCTCACTTCTTTGCAATGTAGATTTTAAGTTTCTCTCCTATGTATAAGCCTGTCCTTCCCAATGGGTTAAAGCCACTCTCGGATCCGAGCAGCAAGAGCTCTCCTGAATTCACCTCTTTCCCTCACACCCAATTGGCCACCGCGTTGATTCCTTTCTACCTCCTTGCTCTTCCCACCTTCTCTTACCTGAATTCTGACTAATTTCCTTGTTTTTGGTGTCCCTTCTCTAGAATCAATTCCCTACACAACTGCTGGAGAGATTATTCTAAAATACCAGTGTGATAGTGATCCTTTTCCCTGCTTGAAACGCTTTGTTCACTCCAAGCCAGAAGGATAAAATCCAACATCCTTAAAACTTTATGCAAGATTCAGCCCCGGACTACCTCCCACCTACATTCATCTGAAGCCACTTAGAGCTATTTCACTCCCCCATGACTCTGAAAATGCTCAGCCTGGCATCCTCCACCCTTTCCCACCTGTATGGTGTAGCTGTGTCGCCACCCAAATCTCATCTTGAATTGTAGCTCCGACAATTCCCATGTTGTGGGAGGGTCCCAGTGGGAGGTAACTGAGTCATGGGGACAGGTCTTTTCCATGCAGTTCTCATGATAGTGAATAAGTCTCATGAGATCTGATGGTTTTATAAGGGGAAGTTTCCCTGCCCAAGTTCTCCCTTTGCCTGCTACCATCCACGTAAGACATGACTTGCTCTTCCTTGCCTTCTGCCATGATTGTGAGGCCCCCCAGACATGTAGAACTGTGAGTCCATTAAACCTCTTTCCTGTATAAATTACCCAGTCTTGGGTATGTCTTTATTAGCAGCATGAAAACAGACTAATACACCACCTATTGTGAACAGTCTGACAAATTCCCACTCATCCTTCTAGATCCAGCACAAATAAGTCCTGTTTTGTGAAACATTCCCTAGAAGTCACCCCTTTTCCATATATGTTGCCTACTCCCTCCTTTATACCATGTGTCCTCTATGATGGCACCTACCATATGTCCTACAAGCTCTTGGTACATATTGGCTTCCCATACTAGAGAATGAGTTCAGTTATGTGTTCCAAAATTGAGGTGGCATCTGTCCTTGGTAGATAACAAATGTTTGGTGAAGGGTCAATGAATTCTCTCTTCTAGAACATAATTCTTAGCACTTTTATGAGAATAAACACTCAAGAGGTCTTTCACAAAATAAATGGAAGCTTCACTACATTCTGTAGCAGGTATCTGCTGGTTTTATCTGCCCCACATCAATTACCGAATATTCCAGTGCTGGTACTAGAATGATGATTTTCTTGAAGGAACTACCTCTCCCTTGGTCTCAGCCAGTGCAGTGCTGGAGCCAACTCACACAGCTCATTGTGGAAACATGAGCTGATTTCAAACTCTTCACATAATTTCAAATGACTTAGAAACCAGGAACTTCCTAAGTCATTTGATATTATGTGGAGAGTTTGAAATCAGCCATTGTGGGAGAATTTACAGAGGGAAATTGGCAAATGCTAAAATGTTTCCTACCTCCATACTCAGAGTCAGTTGTTCAAGATTTACTAGCTCATTCATGACCCTAGCCTATGTGGTTTGATGGAGAATGACTCCACCTCCAGTCCATCCAGGGAAGGCACTTAGCTCACACCTGGCCAATCAGTGCAGTTCAAGCCTCCCAAGGCCACAATGGTTGGTTCATGGATGAGCATATTAATGAGCATATTATTTCTGCCCAACCAATGGGAGTCTCTCTCAGGACTGTTGCTAAAACTACTGAAGAGAAACACTCCTGGCCCTGAAATGGCTGTCTCTAAGGATGGCAGATAATCCCAGAACTGCTGGGGCTGTCAGGGGGATAAAACCCAGCAGAGAACGCAAAAAATACAGAGAACAGAGAGAAAGAAGAAGAGAAGCAAGACCAAGACCAGGCCTCGCATCATCATTGGAGCCCTGGATTCAGCAATGACTCAGGCTGGTTCTCATTCCTAGACAGTCCAACTTTCTGAGGCAATAAAGGAACTTTGTTTTTTGCTTAAGTCAGAAAAGTTTGGGTTTTTGTCACTAGCAATTGAACATATCCTGCCTGATTTACAGCCTATCCCAGTTTATGTGTATATTCTTATAATGTGGAAGGCACCTCTTCTGGTGGTTACCTTGCTTAAAGCAATGACCCTTCCCTTGACCTGCCCCCTCCACCACCATCATGGACTGGGGCCCTCAGCAGCTGTCTACACTCCATGATCAGCCCCTCCTGGCCACAGCTGAATCTCTTCCTGCCCAGTGTTTGCAAGTTTCAAACGGACATACTGGAATTAAGTTACACTGTTGAGAACTCTTTGAGAGGAAAGGGATACAACCCTCGCTAAGTCCCTAGCTCCCTTGTGACTGCACTGCTCAAGGCTGCTTCCTTCGTTTTATAAGAAATCTCCATCGGTACCTTATTTGGCTGAAGCTACTCAGCTCTGCTTTCTATTCTCTGCACTACAAGAATCATAACTCAGCCTTTCTCAAAGGGTAGCACATGAGCCCATGGGATGCAAGACAGTTTTAGGTAATACGGAGATTTTTTTATTCTAATAATTGTGTAGGTATTTTAATGCATCTTCAGAAAAATTTTACTAACACATCTAAAGGAATACTGTGGATATCGTTGCTTAGGACGAAGCTCAAACAGGTATTTTTTAATCTGTCCATTTCAAGAAAAATATTCAACAACAACAAAAAATCAGTCAAGGGTTCTTGACTGCAGCAACAGAAACTAACTCTGGTGAACTTAGCAGAAATGCAATGTATTAGCAGGAAATTAGGAAGTCCCCCAAATTAAGAGGAAGTTTAGAGAACAGGGCTGGGAAAATGAACAGCAATGTAGGGGAGCCGTGTCACAGGAACCACTTCAAGGACATTCTCATTAGGATAGCTCCCAAGTACCAGGGCCGCTGCTGCTACTGGACTTCACTGCCATTGGGCTTACAATACTGTCCCCAGTGCCTTTGCCACAAACACTTTCTAAATAAAGTACCTCTATGTAGCTCAAGGTGCAAGGGCAGATCATGATGGGAGCCAAGACAAGTTGCCATGCCTGCACTACAGTGGGTAGAGAGAGGCAGTCCTTACCATGGGGTCTCAAACTTGGCTGCCCACTGGGGTCCCCTGGTGTATGAGTCAGGGTTCTCTAGAGAGAGCTAATAGGATAGATGTATATATAAAGCGGAGTTTATTAAGGAAATTGACTCACACAATCACAAGGTGAGGTCCCACAGTAGGCCATCTGCAAGCTGAAGAGGAAGGAAGCCAGTCCGAGTCCCAAAGCTGAAGAACTTGGAGTCTGATGTTCAAGGGCAGGAAGCATCCAGCATGGGAGAAAGATGTAGGCTGGGAGGCAAAGCCAGTCTAGTCTTTTCACATTCTTCTGCCTGCTTTTATTCTGGCTGCACTGGCAGCTGATTAGGTTGTGCCCACCCAAATTGAGAGTGGGTCTACATTTCCTAGTAGTCCACTGACTCAAATGTTAATCTCCTTTGGCAACACCCTCACAGACACACCCAGGAACAATACTTTGCATCCTTCAATCCAATCAAGTTGACACTCAATATAAACCATCATACCTGGGGAGCTTTAAAACACATTACTACCTGGTCCTACCCCAGAAGTGCAGATTGTATTGGTCTGGAAAACATACACTGTGGGCATCAGGGGCAGTTAAAGCCCCCCTGGGCATTCTATTATGCAGTCAAGGTTGAGAACCAGAGGACTAGACCCTCTGGCTTCCACAGTAGACAATTTTACCCATCAAAGAGAACTTGGCCTTATTTGAACTTTTTTTCCTGCATCCCCCAATTGATTTCTTTGCTCTCTTCCTTATATGTCTAGTGCTAATGCTGTTTTCAGCTCTTTTCAATTATGTGATTTCCTTATCTTTATACTATTGAGAATACCTCACAAGATTTCTTCAACAGCAACTAAATTTATCTGCCTGTCATTTTGTTTTCATTATCCATGATAGCAATCTCTTGCATGGCTTATGAGAACATATCAAGTGATTGGTTTTAAACAAACAAACAAAAATCCACCAAGTCAACATCTGTCGCAAGGTGTAGAGGGTGCTTGTTGCTTTGGTGGCTTGCACATGATCTGCATCCAATTCGGGTGTTCACTCCAGCCCACAGAGACTTTTCTCCTGAGTCTGTGCATGTTTGTTCTTATCTACTGTTCTCTCCTTATCACAAATAATGGTGTGCTGTTTCCTGGAGTGTGATGCTGTGGCCCAAGTTTCCCTCTAATGAAAGCAATAATTCTGAAAGCTTGCTGAAGGAATAAAGATGCATGGTAATTGTCAAAAGTTCTTCATCTTGAATGTGAATAGGCATTTGCTCATCGTGATTGACAGTTGATGGCTTTTAGCTGTAGAATGTCTGTAAAAATAACAAGAATTTTAACAACCTATCTTCTGCCTTGCTTTTGGATGAGCTTATCAACAATGGAGACCTGGATCCATGGAACTTACAAGGGTATCAAATGCAATTTTTTTCTTATTGTGATAAGGAAGTACACATGACATGAAATCTACCCGTTTAACAAACTTTTAAGTGTACATTACAGTACTGTCAGCTATAAGCACAATGTTTTGCAACAGATCTCTAGAACTTTTCCACCTTGCTTAACTGAAACTTTATTCCCATTGAACAGCAGCTCCCCATTCCCCACACCCATTCCACACCCACCCACCCCCTAGCCTCTAGCAACTGCTATTGACTCTCTGCTTCTATGAGTTTTATTATTTTTGATACCTCATATAAGTGGAATCATGCAGTATTTGTCTTTCTGTGTCTGACTCTATTAGTCTATTCTCACATTGCTATAAAGAAATACTTGAGCCTGGGTAATTTATCCAGAAAAGAGGTTTAATTGGCTCACAGTTCCACAGGCTGTATGGGAAGCATGGTGTTGGCATCTGCTCATCTTCTGGGGAGGCCTCAGGAAGCTTCCAATCATGGCAGAAGACAAAACGGAAGCAGGTGTCTTACATGGCAAGAGCAGGAGGAAGAGAGAGAATGAGAGGGGAGGTGCTACACACTTTCTTTTTTTTTTTTTTTTTTTGAGATGGAGTTTCACTCTTGTTGCCCAGGCTAAAGTGCAATGACGCGATCTGGGCTCACTGTAACCTCTGCCTCCCAAGTAGCTGGTTCAAGCGATTCTCCTACCTCAGCCTCCCAAGTAGCTGGGATTACAGTCATGCGCCACCACACCCGGCTAATTTTTTGTATTTTTAATACCGACGGGGTTTCTCCATGTTGGTCAGGCTGGTCTCGAACTCCCAACCTCAGATGATCTGTCTGCCTCGGCTTCCCCAAGTGCTGGGATTACAGGCGTAAGCCACCGTGCCCGGCCAGTGCTACACACTCTTAACCAGATCTTACAAGAACTCACTCACTATCACAGCAAGGGGATAGTGCAAAACCATTCATGAGAAATCCACACCCATGATCCAATCACCTCCCACCAGACCCCACCTCCAACGCTGGGGATTACAATGCAACATGAGATTTGGATGGGGACACAGATCCATAAGTCCATATCACTGACTTATTTCACCCAGGTTTTATTCATGTCATATATGAAAGCATTTCCATCTTCTTTAAGGCTCATTTATATTCCATCGTAGGTAGAGACCACATTTTCTTTATTCATTCATCTGTCAATGACATTTAGGTTGTTGCCACATCTTGGCTATTGTGAATAATGCTTAATGAATATAGGCGTGCAAATATTTCTTCAAGATTCTGATTTCAAATTTTTTGTATAAATACCCAAAAGTGGGATTGCTGGATCATATGGTGGTTCTATTTTTAATTTTTTGAAGAACCTCTATGCTGTTTTTCATAATGGCTGCACCATTTTACATCCCCACAAACAGCACAAAGGGTTCCAGTTTCTCCAAAACCTTGCCAACACTCATTATGTTTTGTTTTGTTGTAACTGTCATCCTAAAAAGTCTGAAGTAATATGTCATTGTTTATACTATTTATTTTATGTATTTATTTATTTTTGTTTTTGAGACAGAGTCTCAAAACAGAAGCTCTGTTGCCCAGGCTGGAGTACAGTGGCACAATCATGGCTCACTGCAGCCTCCATCTCCCTGGCTCAAGTGATCCTCTCACCTCAGTCTCCCAAGTAGCTGGGACTACAAGTGCATGCCACCACACCCAGCTAAGTGTTTTTATTTTTTGTAGAGGTCTTGCTATGTTGCTCAGCTGGTCTCAAACTCCTGGGCTCGAGCAATCATCCCACCTCTGACTCCCAAAGTGCTGAGATTATAGTTGTAAGCAACCATGCCCGGCCTCAATGGGGTTTTGATTTGCATTTCCCTGATCATTACCAATGCCATTTTTAACCACAGCAGTGAATTCCAGTGATCGGCCATTTAGCCACCTGTGTATAACATTCGTGTGTTTCCACTTTCAGCCTGCCACCACCTGCCCTAGAGTCATAGTCTGAGGATGCAGTTAGCTGGCCTTCTCTTTGCTTCCTCTAACCCAGGGTTCCTTTATCTCCACATTACTGACAGTTTGAGCCAAGTAACTTTGCATCATGGGAACTTCCCTGTGCTTAGAGGATGTTTAGCAGCAGCCCCGGCCTCTACCCACAGACACAGTAGCACACGCATCCATTGTGACAATCAAAAATGTCTCCAGACATTGCCGCATGCTTCCTTGGGGAAGAACTGCCTTAGGTTGAAAACCACTATTCTAGTCCTTGCTACATATTAGACTTACCTGGGGAGCTCAAATGCCCAGACCCCATCCCAGACCAATGGCGTCATGATCTCTCTGCATGAATCCCAGGCTCCGGCATCATGGACGTGGCCAGGGATGCTCAAGTGCATCCAGAGCTGAGACTCCCCCACCGTCCTAAAGCAGCGAGCCCAACACTGCTGTGGCGTGCCCTCAAATCCTTCTCGAATATTTTCTAATGGGGCCCTCCACCTAGCAGCAACATGAGGAACTACCACACAGAAACAATATTTGCTCTTATGTCAAGTGCCGTCTTGTAGAGTTAGCAATTTAATGAGGTCCTGAGAGTGTGAGGAAAATAAGATACTTTTTATACGTGAGTACACATGGAAAATTACCTAAAAAGGAGACCTAAAAGGAATAAAAGAAAATAAGTTCTGATCTGCAAAAGAAGGGTGAGGAAAATTAATGGACAGATTGGAACCTGGGAACACTTTGGGGTGAATGTGCCTAAGTCCTCTTAGAGGCCAGAGGGGACTCGGACACTTTGAGTCTTTTTTTTTAAGTTCCTGGTATATTTTTAAATGTAATGGGTTACAAAAATTATAGTATATCCTTAGCATTTTTTTTTTTTGAGATGGTGTCTCACTCTATTGCCCAGGCTGGAGTGCAGTGGTGCAATCTCGGCTTACCGCAACCTCCAACTCAAGCGATTCTGATGCCTCTGCCTCCCAAGTAGCCTGGATTACAGGCACCCGCCACCATGCCCAACAAATTTTTGTATTTTAGGTAGAGACAGGGTTTCACCATGTTGGCCAGTCTGGTCTCGAACTCCTGACCTCAAAAGATCCACCCACCTCAGCCTCCCAAAGTGCTGAGATTACAGGCATGAGCCACCATGCCCAGCCTAGCATTTATTTTTAAATAATATCTGCATTATAATGTGCATACCATAAAATTCAACATTTCAAAATATACAATACAATGATTTTTAGTATATTCACAGAGTTGTGCAACCATCACCATTATCTAATTTCACAACATTTTTATCAACCCCAAAAGCAACCCCATATCCAATTGCAGTCACTCCCTATTCCCTGCTGCCTCCTGCCACCTGGCAACCACTAGTCCACTTTGTGTCTATAGATCTGCCTATTCTAGACATTCCACGTAAATGGAACCATGCAATAGGTCACCATTTGTGTCTAGATACCGAGAAAACATCTTTAAAAAAAAAAAACAAAGCAAAACAAAAGGGAAAGCAAAGTTTTCCTCCCAAGAAGCAATGAAACATAGTGTCTAAGAGTTGGACTTTCCCATCAGACAAAATGCAGAGCAAATATTAATTCCCCTGGCTACCTTCTAGCTGCTTGATCTTGGGCAGACACCACTGATCGATGACCCAGCAGACTTCTCCACACACTTCTCCCCTGCCCGGCTCTCACCACAGAGACTGGAAAGGCCAAATGGGCATTGTCCAGCCCTCCAGTTTTGGCAAGGAGCAATAACGGGAAGTCTCAGATGGTTGCTAGGAAAGGTATTTCTTTCAGCAATTAGAAAGAAATGCACTAGAAGAACACATCCTGCCACTTGTCCCCAACCCCTTTCTTCCTTTGAAAAACGTGTGAAGGCAGGAAGCTCGGGTACATGGCTGCCACACTGTGACCATGAGGCAAAGGCCAAGAGGATCGCAGAGATTCCAGCCCAGATTCTGATACTGATGAGCCACTGAACCCGTTCTAGTAACTGCCTTTCCATGGACTGGTACACATGGAAGATAAGCCCTGGTATGCCTAAGCTGCTATTACATGGGTTTTGTTACTTGAAGCATAAAGTATCCCTAACTAAGACGAAGTTATAAAATTTCTATGCGCTAGTTCAAGCTTTGGTGGGTATAGCTCCCTCACCTTTGAACCAAGAATCTCTTACCATCTGCTGAACATAGAGCAGATTTTGCTTTTGGGGACTGTTTCTTTCCTTTGGGCACAAGCTCATGGCAGTGGTATTTATTCTCCCTTAGGCAAGATGTGGGCCTGTTAGCCATCCTACACCAATCAGAAACCCCTCCTTCAAATTTGGATATTAAAGTAAAAAGTTATTGCAGTTCATTCCTTTCAGGAGTCTATTCCTATATTCATCCACGCATGAATTCATTCATTTATTCACTCATTCCAAAAATATATTTATCGAGCATTTAATATATGCCAGTGTGAGGATGTGAAATTGAAAAAACAAAGAAATTCACGGAACGTTTATCCTAGGCAAGGGTGTCAAACAATAAACACATCAGAGTCTTATATAACATCAGCTGGTGATGAGGGTTATGAAAAAATTAAGTAGGGTAAAACGAACAGATTTCAACAGGAATGAGGAACTGGGGCTTCTGTCTCAGAGGCTGGTCAGAGAAGCCTCTCTAAGGAAACTATATTTGAGCAAAGAAGCTCTGGCAAGAATGTTCTAGACAGACGGAAGAGCAAGTGCAAAGGCCCTGAGGCAGCAATAGCATGCTGAGCGTACTTGAGGACCATCAAGGAGGAAGTCACTGTGGCTGGGGCAGAAGGATGGCAGGGAAAGACAGTTGATGAGAAAGATGGAGACGTGACAGGAGCCAGATCAAGTCAGATCAAGTCATTTACTCAAGGATGATAAACCCTTGAAGGAAGCAGCATCATCTGGCACAGGCTTTGACACAATCCCTCTGGCTGCTGAGTGGAGTGGAGACTGTCTAGGGGAAGGAGGAGGAAGGAAAACCAGTGAGGAGGCAATTGTGATGTTTTAGCCAAGAAATGATGCTGCCTAGAACCAGGGTTATAATTGTGGGGGTTATATCCAGATTCTCGGTATATTTAGAAGGTGGAGCTGACCAAATTTACGGAAGGAATGGATGAGGAGTGTGAGGGAAACAGAAGATTCAATGATGATTCCAACACATTGTCCTGAGGAACTGGGTGCATACTGGTGCATGCAGGCTGCTGGGTGCCCGTAGCAGCCTCATCACTTTCCTCCCCATCTGTGTACTGAATGGAAAGGACACCAACACAGAGGAGGGCAGAGCCACAGGAGGAAGGGGCTGCTGGATCCCTGAGTGACTGTGTGGAACTGAGCTCCCTGGGGATCTGCATCGCGGCACAGCAGGAGCTGAGATGTGAGGTGGGCCTCACAGATGCACTTGTGTGCATGGGCATGGACAGCATCCTACAGAGATCATGAAGCCTCAAAAATGTCCTCATCAGGGCCACGATGAGACCAACAGTGGGCCTCAGGAAGGGCCGAGGCAGAGAACCACAGGGAGGAGTGGGTTTCTGGTAGTCACAGTGACAACAGAAATCAAGATGTGGCCATTCCTGTGCTGTTGCTTTGCAGGACTCTGGGGCTGCCTCTCAGAAAGTTTGACCCCTCAGCCTTCTCCTGATTCAAAATTCCCAGTATCCTTCCAGGACTTTCTCTTTGGCTTAACTTAACCAGAGTTAATTTCTGCCATTTGCAACCAAAGCCCCTTAATTAATAAAAATTGGTTAAACTGGCTTTTATGTGTGAGCACAGGATTCTAAATACCATTCTAAGCGTGGGGGAAAAACATGTATTCTGAGAATCAACTAGCAAATTCACAAATGAACTTTTGGACGCCACCCATTTCTCCGTTGGAGGCTGACGACTCCTTGCATGGCGTCGCTCCTCAGAGAGACAGCTTCTGCCAGTACAAGGTGGGGAAGTGTCAAATACGATTAAAACTTGATTGCTAATTCAAATGCTATTGTGCTTGATATGCTTGTCATGTAAAAGTGCACAATGTAGCTTAATAAAATTGATAGAACTCCCTTTGAAGATATTTTTGTCACAGAGGCACTCAATAAAACTGTTTCCATTAGGCTCTTCTGCCTCTTCCATATTTTGTTAGTGACACATTTTCATGAAGTAGTCCAGGGCCCAGCAAGGCATGTTTCGCAAAGAATGTTTGGGGAAGAGGAGGAGTGTTTAGACTTTCCTTTTTATTTTGCTGTAATTAGTCAGACCTCTACCAGCTGCCTAATGATGCAGTTCACGCAGGTCACTAGGAGACCAAAGCAAAGCTGTTTTGCATCAGAGTCATGTGTGATCAAATAAATAACCAACAGAGGTTACTGTAACTAACTCAAAACTAGCTAATTATAAGTACGGAGTCCAAAAGTTAATCTGTTCAAGAAAATGTTTCTTTTCTTCCTGCCTAAGTCCAACAAGTGTTTACAGCATGGGATCCAGGAGAAGTACAGATTCACATTCACTAACAAGATGGTAGAGTTTGACTCCCTGTCTTTGGCAACAGCCAGCATGGAACAGAAGTGGGAATGTGATTTCTCAGTAGTCATACAGACGAGCCCTGGAATGATGCAGGCCTGAGTTCAAAGCTGGGTGATCCTGGGCAAATTACATACCCCTGGAGATCAAATCTCATGTCTGTAAAACAGGGAAATACTACAACTACTACTACCTCAACTACTACTACTACTATTTAACAGTAGTACTGCTAATGAATCGCAATACTCATTTGATTGTAATTGACGGAAAATCCAATTCAAACTGATTTTGAAAAGAAAAAGGAGATTAATTGACTCAAATATTTGAAAGTATTGAAGAAAGAGCTGGCTGCTAGCACAGCCCGATTTGGGAGCTCCGAACTCTCACCACTACCTGAGATCTCTTAGCACAGCCCTCACCACATCAGCTTCACCCTCAGGCTGACCAGCTCCCTACCGTGGCCAGCTGCTCTTGGCTTCCCTGCTTTCTAATGAGAAATAGAACTCTCTCCCCAGCCATCCAAACTTAGGCCCAAATTGTATCATGTCCCCATCCCTAAACTCTCCCCATTCAGTGGTGCTCTGATTGTCCATGCACGGTGGAGCCATGGATGACGTCAGGGCTTCTCAAACCACAGGGATGGATTGCAAGGAAGACAGAGTTCCCCAGAGGGAAACGATGTCTGTTACCTGGACAAGGGAGGATGCACACTGGGCAGAAAAAATGTCCACCACCAATACCTGCTTTATTAGAACTGTTGGAAGGTTCCATAAGACAATATTGGCCTAACACTTGTGTCAGTTAAGAACTCTTTTGATGTTGGCGTTAAAAGGTTTTGCAACTAGATAGAGGTAGTGGCTGCACAATGTTATGAACATACTAAATGTCACTCAGTTGTTCTTTTTAAGATGGTTAATTTTATAATCTGTGAATTTCACCTCCATATTTTAAAAAGAATGCTTTTCATTGCAAATAACAGAAAACTCTAAGCTAGGGGCTTAAAAAGTAGAGAATGTATTTGTCTTATGCAACAGGAAGTCTGGAAGTTGACAGGCCAGGGCTGGTTAATGAGGCCACCTAGGACCCTGACCTTCCTTCTTTCGGCTCCACCCCGCTCAGCATGAGGCATTGATCCCCCTGGTCACAAGATGGCTGCGTCTCCTCCAGGCCTCACATCTAGATTCCAGATATGAAAGATGAGAAAGGCCAAGGGACAGTGGAGGTGGGGAGAGAAGGAAGGGACTGCATATGTATCAGGAAAGCAGAAGTTTTCATAGAAAGCCCAGCTTCAGCCTTACTGATTAGAACTGCACCAGATGGCCACCCCTGGTTGCAAGACAGATGGGGGAGCAAGCTTGTTATCTGGACACACTGCATGCTTGAAAAAAGTTGGAGTTCCACTAGTAAGAAAGAAGAGAGATATTGGATGAACAGCAACCATTGTCTACTATGTGCCTGGGACAAGGTAGGACTTCAATAAAGGGCAGCGGAAGCAGAAGTAGCAGATTTCGATACTGAAAGTCTGAAAACAAAAGATACAGTCCTCCTGGTTATTACCTCCAAAAGCTCACTGATTTTTCAGGTGTGAGTTTAAATCGGTTTATTTTTAGTCTTAAATGCAAGCTGACTGAGCAGGGGGAAAATGAAAAGGTAAGTGAAAAAGACCAGTAATCCTCTTCTGCCAATCATTTGCCTTTTTCTTTTTCTTCCTTTTCTTTTCGTGTGTGCGTGTGTGTGTGTGTGTATGTGTTGTGTGTGTGAGTTTAATTTTCTTTTGAATGTAGCTGAACTGCATCTGAAACAGTCCCCTATCATAGCAAAATCTGGGAGGCAGGTTTACCCAAATTTACTGTCTTCAGGTACCCCCAAAAAACAATTATTTGTAAATGCCTTTGTTTTTCAATCATGATACCTACCTGTAACTCACATGTTTACATTGCAAATGAATGTACTGAGTATGACTTCTCACTCAAGGAACAATGAAAACATGAGAAGTCGTTTTAATAAAGAGAATTTGCACCGCCAGGCGTGGTGGCTCACGCCTGTAATCCCGGCACTTTGGGAGGCCAAGGCGGGCGGATCACAAGGTCAGGAGATCGAGACCATCCTGGCTAACATGGTGAAACCCTGTCTGTACTAAAAATACAAAAAATTAGCTGGGCGCAGTGGCGGGTGCCTGTAGTCCCAGCTACTCGAGAGGCTGAGGCAGGAGAATGGCATGAACCTGGAAGGCGGAGCTTGCAGTGAGCCGAGATGGTGCCACTGCACTCCAGCCTGGGCGACAGAGCAAGACTCCATCTCAAAAAAATAATAATAATAATAAAATTAAATTAAATTAAAATAAAGAGAATTTGTAAAGGGAATCTGAGTGAAGGCATAGGAGGAACTTGGTTTATATCCAGACATTGAAAGGACAACAAAGAAAGCATGAAAAAGAATCCCAGTAATTATTTTCATCATGGAACCTGTATCTATTGATTTTCAGTGTTCAGCTGGTTGTAAAAAATAACAGCTGCATAACGAAATGTCATTTGCACAGAGTATGAATTGCATGCAACATGAACAGAAACTTAGTTTTCTAATGGAAACATATTTCTGGGTTTTTTTCTCATGAGAGATATTATCCTTTATTTTTAAAAGTCATTTGACTTTTAAAGAGATATTGAAAATCCCTCTCATAGTCCCAGCCCATGGGGGAAGCCTACTTCTCACACATCCATCTCAGGCTTATTTTTATATCTTTTTATGCAAACATCCATACGTGTCTTCAAACAAAAATGGAATCACATGATAATGCTAAGGGCAGAAACACTTATTCTCTAGTCCTCATGTTTCCCTATGGAGGGACCACGATCATGGTAAGACTCCTGTCCTCACCCCACAAAAGAGTGGGTTAATTGATTGATAGGTGTATTAGTCCATTTTTACACTGCTATAAAGAATTAACTGAAAGTGGGTAATTAATGAAGAAAAGAGGTTTGACTCCCAGTTCTACATCCTTAACAGGAAGCATGGCAAGGAAGCCTCAGGAAACTTACAATCATGGCAGAAGGCGAAGGGGAAGCAAGCACATCTTAGCATTTTGGAGCAGGAGAGAGAGACTGAAGGGGGAAGTGCCACACATTTTTAAACCATCAGATTTCATGAGAACACAGTTACTATCATGAGACCAGCAAAGGGAAAATCAGCCCCCATGATCCAATCACCTCCCACCAGGCCCCTCCCCTGACACGTGGGGATTACAATTTGACATGAGATTTGGGTGGGGACATAGAGTCAAACCATATCAATGGGTGATAGCCATTTGTCCACATATCTCAACTAGGTAAGCTAACACACTAAAAGGCTATTCGCAATTTGCTCCCTTTCTTCTCTGCCCCAGAACCAAGCAATCTTTGAGGCAACAATCTTCCACAAGCATAACTTTTGCCTGGGTGGGCTATAATGAACCCATGTGGATACACTCCTAAACTACATCCTCCAATAAAACTTTTATCCGTAATGAAGATGATGTTTTTATCACCATCTCTCTGACTTTTGTGGTTCTCTCTCAATTGATTCAAAACTTAAACAAGAAAGAAGAATATTACTTTATTAGGCCCCACTCAAGCCCCAATGTACACACATCCATTATTAACAGACTTTCATATGACAATATTTTGTGGACACATTTCCACAGTGATAAAGATTAGCTTACCTATTGGCCGGGCTAAATACGTGTATTAGTCTGCCTTCATGCTACTGATAAAGACATACCCAAGACTGGGCAATTTATAAAGAAAAAGAGGTTTAATAGACTCACTGTTACACATGGCTGGGGAGCCCTTACAATCATGGCAGAAGGCAAAAGGCACATCTTCCATGGTGGCAGACAAGAGAGAATGAGAGCCATGTGAAAGGGGAAACTTCTTATAAAACCATCAGATCTCGTGAGACTTATCCACTACCACAGGAACAGTATGGGGGAACCACCTCCATGATTCAATTATCTCCCACCAGGTCCCTTCCACAACTCATGGGAATTATGGGAGCTACAATTCAAGATGGGATTTGGGTGGGGACAGCCAAAACATATCAATACCTAACTACATTGTGCATTAATACATACATCCTGCATGGTATAAGAATTTATTTGGTCAATCCCCTATTGATAGGCAGTTGAGTGCTTTCAGTTTTTCACTGAAATAAACAACAGTGCAATGAGAATCTTGGCACATACATCTTAATGTACTTATCCAATTATTTCCCTAGGTTAATTCCTACAAGTGAAATTGCTGGATCGAGGCACATGGACAAGAAGTATCTGTGGCACTTATTGCAGAAAGTTTGCATTGGTGGAACCTCGAGTGTCCGCTTTCCCACATCCTTACCAGCACTGAGAATTTTCTTTTTCATGTTTTCCACCTCTCTGAAATAAAATTAATACCTGATTTTGTTTGCAATTTCATTTTTACTGAGGCTGCATAATTTTTCATATACTTAATTTATTTTTCTATGAATTGCCTGAGGATATTAAATTTTGTTACCCTAGCCAATGCCCATAGAGGCATTTGTTCAGTGTCAACTTACATCAAAAGTGCCTCTCCCAGCCTCTTCTCTCACCACTCTGCTCATGCACCCATCCTAAAGTCAAGAATCAGAGTTGTAAGCAACAGAAACCACCTCTGGCTACTTTGAGTGGAAATGGAATTTAATAAAGGATATTTTGTGATCAGACAATCTCCATGAGAAACAGAGAACCAGCTCAGCCAGGAAACAAATCCAAAAGCTCCTGAAGAACTACCTCATGAAACACCAAGGAGCCCCTCTAGACTCAGATCCGGGGGCTTGCACCACCTGCATCACCGTGTGGCTCTGAACACCACCATGAAAGCCCCTGGAGCTGCTGGCTCCAGAACCTGGGTGGAGCTCCCACAGCACTCCCCAGCATGGGTCCCACATGGTGCCTGCTTCAGCTCACCAGCAAGAAGCTCAGGGTCTGGGGTGGGGTGTCTGGCTGTAGCTGCGCCCTAGCTGCAAGAGAGGCTGGGAAGGTGAGCCTCTGCCTGCTACACTGGATGACAAAGACATCTGGGACATTTTCCAAGCCTAGGAAAAATGCACACATACACACACACACAAAACAGAGGTTTGAACAACCAAAAGAAATAGCAAATGTACAATTCTTAAGGAACAGATCCATGTCTATGACACCTTTAGATGTTCAGAAGCTTCCATCTGTTCTATCCAAGTCAGGAAATCTGGAGTTCCTCCTCATCTACCCCTAATACATCAATTATCTCCCTTTTATAAGTGCTGATTCCTCTCTCTAAAATGGTCTCTCTTCTGACTGTCAAAATGTTGGTCCAAACTACACTCCATTAAAAATTAAACTTAAAATATATTGTAGAATCTGAAGCTTCAAACTGTATCCCATGAGAAAAAAAATCAACTTGTTTTCTGCTTCTTGCTACATTTCGAAGGAGACATTTGACTCATTCTTATGTGGAGGATGACTTTCCCCAGGATGGAAGACAAACATTCTCAAACAGACATGGTCCCTGTCCTCCTGGTACCTACAATACTAAAAAGGAAAAAAAAAAAAAAAAAAAAAAAGTTTGGAGCTTCCTGTAAGCGAAGCCGTGAAGGTTCCAGGAGGTTTGGGCACCTGGAAAGGGCATGGAAGCTGAGTGCCCCTTCCCACATTCCTTGCCCTATCCATCTCTTCATCTGGTGTTCATCGATATCCTTTGTAATGTCCTTAATAGTAAACTGGAAAACATGTACACCTAACAGCATGGTAAGGAAGCCCCAGAAGGATGTTTCTAAAGACCATGAGGGAGTCTGAAACCTGAAATCACGCCAAGGACTCTCTGCTTCCCTTTCACTTGGGGTGTCTACCTGATGCTGCCACAACCAATTGAAACATAACATTAATAACAAAATTAGTTTTTTTGTAACTTTAAAAAAAAATGCTTAATGAATGAACAGGAACTTCTTCCTTAATCCAGAATTCTTCCAGCCATTCCTTTCCATTTTTTTCTGCACTGCAGCGATGGAGGCCTGTGATGAAAAATCACCTAATGGTGTTGATTGATAACTTGACAAGTGTAGACAGATATAAACATGTTTTGATATAGGCATTCAATTTGCTTGACTTTCTCTTTGCCGCACTGGATGGTGTCTCCCAGAAATGGTGATTGGGCATCTATGTGTCTCAAAGACCAAACTATCTCTGCCCTTGAAGAAGGAGGATCTACTTTTATAACATTAGCAATCAGAGCTCCATTTGAATGGGCAATCAGGCCCTTTCCAGAGAGCTCTGGATGGTGTTGGGGAGGGCTTCTGTACCCATTCTTGTCAGCAGGATGGGACCCCCAGGAGGTATTTCCAAAGCTGGGATGTGTGGACCCTGTGTATTATAAAAATTTTATTTTTATAACTTTTTTTAATATTATAAAATATGCATTGGAAAAATCCAAATATTATAATATTTGTAATATTATAAAATACGCATTGGAAAAGAAATACACCACAAGAAGAGTAGTGGTTGTCTTGGTGAGGTAAAATTAATAAGATTTTTACATTGTTTTTATTTCTTTAATCTTCTAATATACCACTGCCCCCTCTCTCCCTTCATCTTCACTAGTGGAGGATCTGCCCAGCTTTCAAGACCCATCTGCTCTCTCTCTTTCCTTCCTCCCCATTTATTTGTTCTCTCTCTCATTCTCCTCTCTCATTCTCTTCTCTTTCCTATTCATTTTCAAATCAATATCTCTTCCCCCTCCTCTCTCATTTACTTTGTCTCTCTCCCATCCATCCTCATTTTTCCTACCCAGCTTAGCAACTCACAAGACCTCTGGCCAGCTCCACTGTCTCTGGCTTGCATGGCCTGGGATTAGATTTAATTGTGTATTCATCTCATCTCTGCTGGTGCTGCTGCCCTCTTTGTGGGCACAGACTCTATTTAACTCATTTTTAATTTCAAGCCATGAGTAACATAGCAGCTTACACAGGTTAGGTACTCAACAAATGTTCACAGATTTGAATTCTCATGTTGTCTTTAACCAAGGAAGGTTTACCTTATCAGATTAATGGTCTCCAATGCCACTTCTAAGAAATTGAATCTGCTTGAACCTAGCAATATCCTTGAAACTAGGGCTTGAGGTTTTCCATGAAATCCACACGTGGCACCACGGAAGTTGTCCCACCTCCTCACAGGCATCAGGTGGGTCCTCATGAAAATTTCCGTAACTGTCTCCCAGGTCAGAACTTTAGTAAGTTATTCCTGGTTTTAAGAAATGAGAAAGCTGGGCGCGGTGGCTCACGCCTGTAATCCCAGCACTTTGGGAAGCTGAGGTGGGCGGATCATCTGAGGTTGGGAGTTCGAGACCAGCCTGACCAACATGGAGAAACCCCATCTCTACTAAAAATACGAAATTAGCTGGGTGTGGTGGCGTGTGCCTGTAATCCCAGCTACTGGGGAGGCTGAGACAGGAGAATCGCTTGAACCCAGGAGGCAGAGGTTGCAGTGAGCCGAGATCGTGCCATGGCACTCTAGTCTGGGCAACAACAGCAAAGCTCCATCCCAAAAAAAAAGAAAAAAAGGAAAGAAAGAAATGAGAAAATATGGTTCTGAGGACAGAAATGCTGACCAAAAATGTAAACCTGCCCTGTGATCAAGAGACTCCGCTAGAGATTCTACAGACACACCCACAGGTGTGTAAACATGGATGTCTCTTGCAGAGCTGTTAAAAATATCCAACAAGTGGGCCTGGCACAGTGGCTCACGCCTGTAATCCCAGCATTTTGGTAGGCCAAGGCGGGTGGATCACTTGAGCTCAGGAGTTCAAGACCAGCCTGGCCAACATGGAGAATCCCTATCTCTACAAAAAATATAAAAATTAGATAGGCATGGTGGCACACACCTGTTGTCCCAGCTACATGGGAGACTGAGGCAAGAGAATCATTTGCTTCCTAGAGGTGGAGGTTGCAGTGACCTGAGATCATGGCACTGCACTCCAGCCTGGGCAAGAGAGTAAGACTCTGTCTCAAAAAAAAAAAATATATATATATATATGTGTGTGTGTGTGTGTGTATATATATGTGTGTGTGTGTATATATGTATATATGTGTGTATATATGTATATATGTGTGTGTGTGTATATATAGAGAGAGAGAGAGAAAGAGAGAGAGAGAGAGAGACAGAACAAATGGCTCCACCTTCAATCCCTCAATCCCTGGTTAAATCCCTGGTTAAATGAAAGAACATCCATACAGACTATAGAATATTCTTCAATAGTTACAAAGAATGAGCTAGACCTACAGGTAGTGAAATGAAGAGACAGCCAACACACAATTGTTCACTAAGGAAAGCAATATATCAATACATAGACTATGATTCCATCAGAAAAAAATAATAAAAACTAGAGGTTTCCTTTTCAACTACACATGTGCACAGGAAATGTCTTAAGATACACATTTAAATCTGAACAGTGACTATTCTGGGGAAGGAAGAGGATTTGCAGGAAAGAATGAAGAGGAACTATCATTTTTGACTCTATGTTAAGAATTATATTATGAAATGCTTATGGTTTGAATTTTTATAAAAACATGTTTCTGTAATATAGGTGTAATTATAAAAATTTAAAAAGAATGGGAATTTCAGGACAAAGTTAGAGAATTCCCAAATATGTTAATGAAGTCTTTTGTACAAGAACATGAAATAAATGTATATTGATAAAATGCAGACATGTATTAAGTTTAAATAACTTTGACATGTCTGCGTTATATCAATATCATAATTACAGCCTTAACCTAAAACTGTTTAAGAAAAATGTAATGCAGTGAAATAACATAAATTGAGAAAATCCTGTTATTTTTTCTGAAAATTAGAGGGAAAGTCGCAATTTGTTTTTAAAGGTAGTGTAGACCAGTGTGGTTTTAAGAATACCAACATCTGCCAGGCGCGGTGGCTCACAACTGTAATCCCAGCACTTTGGGAGGCCAAGGCAGGCAGATCACCGGAGGTCAAGAGTTCAAGATCAGCCTGGTCCAACATGGTGAAACTCCATCTGTACTAAAAAATACAAAAATTAGCCAGGCGTGGTGGCAGGTGCCTGTAATCCCAGTTACTCAGGAGGCTGAGGCAGGAGAATCGCTTGAACCCTTGGAGGTTGCAGTGAGCCGAGATCATGCCACTGCACTCCAGCCGGGGCAACAAGAGTGAAACTCTATCTCAAAAATAAATAAATAAATAAATACTATCATCTCATACAACATAGTCTGAGAAACCAGAGGGAAACGAGAAAGGTAATGAGTCTAGAAAAACTAGAATCAAAGAAATGTAGGCCATGACTATTGTGGAGACAATATGAGCTTAAGAGACCGAAATCCTGAAAAACAAACTGAAAGACTCTCCTGTAAATTGTTTTAGATAACAAAAGCCACCCTGGAAAAAGTGACAGGATCACCCACCCGGAGCCACACTCCCTCTCTTTGTCTTTTCACATAAGATCTAAACAGACAGTATTAATATTTACAATAAATTTTCTTCATGCAGTAACATATAAAGAGAAACAATAGTCAAAAGACCTCTGGGATTACAATAATTTAAACTTATGTCTTTTGCTTCTATTGTACCATAATACCGCTGGGACTGTATACATATTGAAAGATTCAGGGTCATGTATACTTCTTAAAGTGAAATTTCACACATATAAGCTGAAAATAAAACAATGTCTGGGAGGAAATTTCATAACATGCTCAACAAGAATCATATCAGAATTCATCGTCTTATAGCCTTTTTTATTTTTATAAAAAGAAAAAGAATGTTAAATACACAACTAAATAGCGCCCTCTAGTGGAATATATTGTTTATACAAAATACTCAGAATTTGACCTATTTCCAGAAAATATTGCATCTCACATTTGGTATGGATAAAACAGACTATGCTTAGAATGTATTGCTTTAAATCACAACATTCTTTGTTAAGGTCATTTTTTTTAAGTGTTTATTCTTTTCAGCTATTAAATGCAATTTTGGTCAGTCTTTAAAATATCGTTTTCATCTCAAATCACATCAAAACTGGAACCACAATCACTTTTCTTATTAAAATACCACCTTTTGTTTAGAAATCCTTGAATGCAAGCATGACCCCAAATGATTGTAAGATGGGAACACATCTACCCCCTCTTAAATACTTCTTAAATATTTATCTTTTTTGGGCTTCGGCAAAAATCTGCTGATGTCATCTTGTGGCCTGATGCAGATGACAATAACAACCAAATTAAAATCCCCCTCTAGGCAGAATGGAGAGATTCTGAGAAAGCCTGCTGCAGCATAATCTCAAAAAAGCACCCAGGATTGGCGATCTTTACATAACCATTCATCATAGTTGGTCTCTGTTTATACCACATGAGTGAAGTTCGGGAAAAGATTTTTATTTTTTATTTTATTTTATATTTTTTGAAATGAAGTCTCACTCTGTCACCCAGGCTGGAGTGCAGTGGCACGATCTCGGCTCACTGCAACCTCCATCTCCCAGTTTCAAGCCTCAGCCTCCAGAGCAGCTGGGATTACAGGTGTATGCCACCATGCCTGGCTAATTTTTGTATTTTTAGTAGAGACAGGGTTTCACCATGTTGACCAGGCTGGTCTCAAACTCCCGACCTCAAATGATCCGCTCGCCTCAGCCTCCCAAAGTGCTGGGATTATAGGCATGAGCCACTGCACCTGACATGGAAAAGATTTCTAAACTTAGCATGTGGAGAAGGTTCAATATATGATCAGAAAAGTCAGCAACAGGAAGTATCACAAAACAAGGTTCTCAAACAAACACAGAAACATTGAACTTTTTGAACGAGGAGAGCATTTAGAGTTACCCAATATCTCACCATCATAATTTTCATCATATTAACATCCCATGTGTCCGTTTACTGACTTAATGTTTGTCTTTAACCAGCTTGACTTTAAATAAAGGAGGGCTAAGATCATATTTCATATATAGACACTAGCAATAAAAATAAATAAAATATTTTAAAACAGTATTATTACATGCCAGATACTATAGTTTGGATTGAAGACTGCTTTCTTCTGTTAAAAGAGGAAGATTAAAAGAGAAGAGAGGAGTCTGGGTCAAAAGAGCACCCGATGGAGACTTTCTTGTCAATATATATGGAGGGCTGAATGAGACATGAGAACACTTCCTCCCTGTGATTCCCTGCTATTTAAAGTGAGTGTCCATGTGGCACCAAAATCATCTCCCATATTGGCAGGTCTCTGTCTCACACTTTAGGAAGCATTAATCAAACTCCCACTTCTCATATGATTCATGGAAAAAATATAACTCAAGAAGGGAAAGTGCGTGCCCACAGTCCCTATAACAGACATGGTGCCTGGCTCACAGCCCCTAAAAGGACTTTCCATTTTACTAGGCAGGTGCAAAAGTAATGGTAAAAACCGCAATTACTTTTGCACCAACCTAATAGTATTCACTAGGGTAGTTCCCTCTGCCAGCGTCCCCTCTCTTTGCTGAAGGAGTTTCCCTGGTGGCAGGAACCCACTCTGCTCATGCACTCAGGGCAAGCCAAAAGTCTGGGAGAATTAACATCCCCAGGAACAGCTCTCAACCAATGACTAACAGGACTGGGGTGTAAATACCCCAGCTCCCTCTCCCCCTTGGTGGGAGAGGTGGGAGGGTCATGCTTTCCACATTCACTTGGGATTAAACTCCAGTTACCCACAGTGGTAACTTGCTTAATAGTGCACCCTTTCTTGGCTCACTACTAGTCTAACATCCCTACTCCTTTATGGGTGTTTCCCGGGATTACCACCCAATAAACTAGTTGTACTCAAATTTGTGTCTCCTCTACCTCTGAGGAATCCCAAATTAAAACAAGTAGCAAATTAGCAGTACAGTTCTTTTTTTTTTTTTTTTTTTTCCAGAGATAAGACCTAGCTCTGTTGCCTAGGCTGGAGTGAAGTGACCATTATTATAGCTCACTGCAGCCTCAAACTCCTGGATTCAAGCTATCCTCCTACCTCAGCCTCTCCAGTCGCCGAGACTACAGGTGCACATCATGACACCCCTGGCTGATTTTATTTTTAGTAGAGATGAGGTCTCACTATGTTACCCCAGCTGGTCTCAAACTCCTGTCCTCAAGCAATCCTCCCACCTGGGCCTCCCAAAGTGCTGGGATTGCAGGTGTGAGCTGGCCAAGAGTCAGTTCTTAAACCCAGTTTTTCCACCTCCAAGTCTAGGATTATTTTTTTCTCTCTTTGCCAAGGTGTTTGGACTAACCAAGCCATCTCTAGAAAGATGGTGGCTTAAAATTATGATTATGCCAACTATAGGGTGACCAACAATTCTGGTTTGCCCAGGACTATGGGTTCCCAGGGAGTGGGACTTTCAGTGCCAATACCAGGAAAGTCCTGAGGAAACTAGGAACAGTGCCAATCACCATAACCAGCTACTTCTTTTCCCTCGGGGTAGAGGACCCCAGTTTCCGGTTCAGAGACCCTGGACCTCCCATATTTAACAAATAGGCTCAATCCATAAAACATCACTTCAATAGTTAAGCATTTGGGATTCACCCAAAGTGCAGTACTCAGCATTCAGGTAGCAGACACAATGGTTCCACTCTCTGCTAGTGATGTGTTTGTTTTAGCGTATATTAGGAAAAAATTTAGCACAAAAAATCTTTGATTTTGTAGACATTCTTGTGAAACAAGATGCCAAGATTGGAATTAAGCTTGATTTTTTAAATTAATTTAATGAAAAACAAAATAATAGTACGCATTTATATATCAATGGCAAAAAAATCTTTGACTCTGAAAACTTGAAGAAATTTGACTACAGATAATACTAAAATCCTTTCTAACTTGTTACATAAATTAAATTTGATTATTTAATCTGATAAGCAGATATCCAACTGATTATGTCCTTAAGTGACCATTCCTCTTAACCTACTGAAGACAAAAATTACCATCTGTCAGCCAGCATGGTGCTGTGTGTCTGTAATTCCAGCTACTCAGAAGGCTGAGGCAGAAAGGTCCCTTAAGGCTAGGAGTTCAAGTCTAGCCTGGGCTGTAGCAGGCTACAGCAAGGTGTAGCAAGATCTTATCACTTAAAAAAAAATTACTATTTGTCAAGATTACAGACAAATGAATCCAGTCGTCTTTACCAGGTGGCACATAACAAAAATACATTTCAATTACTCTGTTTAAGGGGCCCTTGCTATATGAGGCTGGAAAAATTAAATCACTGAATAACTGCTGGGTGCCCATCACTAGACTAAGCTTGCTTTTTCAGAAAATATGTCCCAAGCACACAACCCTTGTGCCAAACATTCCGCCTGGTCTTTTATCCAACCATGAGAACAGCAAACACAACCTCTGCCTCGGGGAGTTTACAACCAAGAAGGCAATAGACATTAACTGAGTAATTACATAAATAAATATGCAATTATTATAATCAAATAAAAAAATCTTTAGCATGCTATGTTCACTTATGCAGGAAAATGTACCTTTATTTTCTATAACTGATCTTAATCTTGCTCTTTGACCCCTGGGTCAATGGGGTGGGCAGATGGGATGGGTAGAAATAGAAATTTAAATTTGCCAATTAAGGCATCTCAGTCTCTTCTTGTTTACATACAGTATCTTTTGGCTTAAAATAGAACCTTTCAAGTAACTTTTTATCTCTTTTGACTAAGTTTCTCCCCAACCTGCTTTCTGAGATTACTTTCCTCTCTGTAAAGAAGTTTGGTTCTTTCAAAAATTGCCAGGCACGGTGGTGCATGCCTATAACCCAGCTCCGCAGGAGGCTGAGGCAGAAAGATCCCTTGAGCCCAGGAGTTCAAGACCAGCCTGGGAAACATAGTGATACCCTATCCTGTTTTTTAAAAAAAATCAATAACCTGTGAAGGGACCCTGGTGATCACTTCCTATGGTCCTTCCTTTGTTGTTACTGGGGTTGCCCCTGCTCCTCTCTGCTCCCCATTTCTGCCCCAGGCTCATGGTCCTGGCCCTCTGCATGCCCATCACCTACAATCTCAGAAATAGAGGCCACACCCTACATACAGCAGGATTATGAATTTAAACTCTACCACTCAAGTAACAAGTAGAGCTTCTTTGTTTTCCATAACTGGCATCTTCTCCCTCTAGAGCCTCCTCCCCTGTATGGTAACCATGAACCATGTGTGACTATTTCCATTTACACTGTAATCAATTAAAATTAGAGAAAATTATAAATTCAGTGTCTCATTGCATGAGCCCTATTTCAAGTGTTCAGTAAAACTGACCCATGTGGCTAGTGGCTACCACATTGAACAGGGCAGATATAGACCATGATCACCCTCACAGAAAGTTCAACTGGACAGCGCAGGTCTGGAGCCCAGAGGAAGTAAAAACAAACGCCCATTAAGGCATTTCAGTCTCTTCTGGTTTTAAGACAATCTGTACCCATTTCAAAGAATCTTTTGAGCAAACTTTTTTTAGGTTTCTCTTCACTCCTCTTCCAACAGAGGGTGCCTGCATTGAAGTCTCCCAGGAATTCACAAAAGTAGTGTGACATCCAAGGGCTGGATGGCCACAACCCTAGAACTAGGGGAACTGAGGTCAGAGTTTCTCCAGATCCCCTGGAACAAGGAAGCCTCCGGATGACAACGTTATGCCCGTTTTCTAAGTGAGAATAGTGTTGCCAAGAACTTAAACTATTTGTTCAGTCATGAAGCCCAGAAGGAGTGGAGTCAGGATTCAAACCAGGTCTCCTCCTGTGAGACCTCAGCTCTCCCCATCCCATCCCATCACCTCCTTACTGCTCCACAGTGCAATACATCTCCTTGCTCAAAGGCATGACCCACCGAAGTTTTGGTGGACCACTGCAAAAATCTTCACTGGGGAATCCAAGGGGTGGATGGTCAGCATCCTCATCAAACCCAACTAGAGCTGTTGTTCTGAGGGCTCTTCAACCAATTTTCTAGTGTTAATTTTTTTTATTTTTTTATTTTTTATTTTTTTTATTTATTTTTTTATTTATTTACTTTTTATTTTTTTTTTTTTTTTTTGAGACAGAGTCTTGCTCTGTCGCCCAGGCTAGAGTGCAGTGGCGCGATCTCGGCTCACTGCAAGCTCCGCCTCCTGGGTTCACGCCATTCTTCTGCCTCAGCCTCCTGAGTAGCTGGGACTATAGGTGCCCACCACCATGCCTGGCTAATTTTTTGTATTTTTTAGTAGAGATGGGGTTTCACCATGTTAGCCAGGATGGTCTCGATCTCCTGACCTTGTGATCCGCCCGCCTCGGCCTCCCAAAGAGCTAGTATCACAAGTGAGCCACCGCGCCCAGCTGGAACTTTAAGTGTATTATAATGCCTAAACAATGTCCAGGAATCTTGAATTCTATCTTGTCACTCCTGACATGGGAATTACATGTATCGAGTACATATTGCATGCCAAGCACTGTGCCAAGGATGTTCCAAGGTCATTCTCTTACATGATCCTCACAACAGGTTTTTTTTTTAGGTAGTTACTATCATTATCCCCATTCATTAATGAAGGAATAAAGCTCAGAGAGCTTCCGCCATTGGCTAAGATGCAATGGTATTTAAGCCATGCTCTGCCACTAATGGAAATGGAAAAGTAATGAAAGAAAATAAAGAAATGAAAGAAAATCAAGATTATCTTTGCCCTCTGAAGCAGAGGTTGATACTTTGGGAACAAATCCTGACTCTGTCCCTTACTCACTGTGTACTTTTGAGCAACTTCTTCAGCCTCTCTGAACAGTTTTCTATCTATAAAACAGGGATGGTGATACCGCCTTCCCACTCCAATCTGGCTAGTGAGAATCGCATATGAGACCATATGCTGTATCAGTTACAGTTCTTTGATGGCAAGCAACAGAAATTGGTTTAGCCAGCAAAAGGAAAAAAAGGGATTCACTAGAAGGGTATTTGGAGGCTTCCACAATTTATGGGAAGGCTGTAAAGTCAAGTAGGAACAAGGATCAGGAATCAAGGAACTGACAGAGAATGTTCGTCAGGGTCTGTGTCCGGTTATTTTTTGCATGGTTATAAAGAAACACCTGAGGTTGGTTAATTTATAAAGAAAAGAGGTTGAATTGGCTCATGGTTCTGCAGGTTGTGCCAGCATGGCTCTGGCATCTGCTTCTGGTGAGGGCGTCAGGCACTGTAAAATCATGGCAGAAGGCAAAGTGGGAGCAGGCACATCATGTGGCAAGAGCAAGAGACAGAGACAGAGATGGCGGAAGTCCCAGAGTTTTAAACAACCAGATCTCACATGAGCTAACTGAGCAAGGACTCCGTGATCACGAGCAGGATGGCGCTAAACCATTCATGAGAAATCCACCCTCACAATCCAATACCTCCCACCAGGCCCCACATCCAACAATGGGAATCATATTTCAACATGAAATTTGGAGGGGACAAACATGCACAACATATCAGGGTCCACTGCTCTTGGGCCATTTTTCCATCCCTGAGTCACTAGGCTCATGATTGGAAGTCCTGGGTGAAAGCTGACTTGCTCAATCAGACTCTCACTTGCTCACTTTGAAATGCACTGTAATATTAAGAAGAAGGTTCTGGAAGGGACTCCTTTGGCCTTATAGTGGAAAGACAGAACACTTTGACCATGCCCATGAGAAAAAGATAATTTCTGAATAAGAAATCAGGATACTGTTAGAATTGGGATAGTGGGATTGGAATGCAGCATGCAGTGGGGGAGACAAATGTTGACTACACTATTAAAGGTCATGCAAACATAAAGTAGTGGTAATATGTTCATAAAAAGCAACTTTATGCAGTGTGCCTTATCTTGTCTTTAGCAGAGTTCAAACAGTGAGAAACCGCATAGCAAGGGATTAAGGTAGCAATCTGCAATCGAGCTGCCTGGGTTGAAATACCAGTCAGCTATTTACTAGCTGAATTTCCTTAGCACACACTTAGCCTCTCTCAGTCTCAGTTTTCACACCTGTGAAATAGCGAGGATGATGATAATAGCAGTTCATACCTCCCGGGGCACCATGAGGATTAAATGAGCTAATTTACGTGAAGGATTCAGAACACTGCAAGGCACATAGAAAGTACCAGTACCCCCCTTGGATGCGGGAAGTGGGAGTCCTGCTCTAGGCCCCAGGTGTAAGTGGCCTAAGTCCCCTCCCAGGGAAGGCAGGGTCTGCAGTAGTGACTGGTGGGATGCTCAAGGCCTACCTCATGCACCCCCACCCTTGCCCCCAGGGTTTCCCCTCCAGGTTGCTCTCCAGCCCACTATCCCACATGTGTCCGCTAGCTGCCCAGAGGAGCCCTGAATCTCACGCACGGGTCATCTGGGGGGATTCCAATTCCAGGAGACCAGCAGATAGCTCCCTGCCAGCTGGCACAGCATTTCTTTCATGTGATTGCACAAGATTGACAAGTAGAATGGGGCTAACACACCAATTTTGATGATTCTCACCCAAGCGCAGCACAAGACAACATCAGATTTCTGGACTACTATTAAACTGAACACTGTGGGCCCATGCCAGGCTCTCACCCACCCATGTGCCCCTCACCATGCTACCTCTGGTCTACAGCATCTTAGGATAGTGGGGGTGGCAGCTGACATTCTATACATTGTGTCTCCTAATGCAGTCACCCCACAACCTCTACTAGCTTCATACCACACATTAGGCAATCCTCTTGGGTGCCCACACCTATCTCCTGAAGGGCTTTTTCAAGACCATTCATCCCCACACCAATGGGCCTTTCCAACTGGTGAGCTCACCTACCTCTGATTGACATGGTGATGTTGACCTCCATTCTCTCTTAAGCCTTGCATGAATGAGGACACTCTTCTCGGACACTCTTCTCATGCATTCCTAATTCCTCACTGGTAGTGGTATGTGGAAGGCAGAGGTGAGGTCAACATACTAAGAGTTCTTGCAGCTACCACCTAAAGATTCCAAAAGAAGATATACTCAGAAGATAGGCTTTTCTAGGTTTACACTCTAAAGTTCCAAACAGTAAATTTAACAAGACCAGAAAACAAACTACCATTCACATCTCCCTGCAGATGCTGAGTGAGACTTCCATTTGTGGTCACCATCATGGACACACAGTCATGACCTTTGAGAGAGTCATCAGAAGCCAGGGTTCATGGCCAGTCCAATGAATGAGGCAGCCATCAGAATTGATGATGTAAATGGCACTGGGGATTGCAAAGGCAAGAAGGCCTAGATTGTCTCAATGCAAACAGGTTCCAAAGAGCATGGCATTATGAATAAAAACAGTGTGGCTCCCTCATTCTCCTGGTGGAAGACATGAAATTAGCCTGAATCAGCACATTAGATAATGAAGAATGGAAGCAATGGCTACTGGACCTTAACAGGACACAATGGAGCCTGGACACTAGAATCTTCCCATGTGCCAGTTGGACAATAAACAAATGTGTGACTACCTCTTCTCTTCTCCTTTGATGACTAGCATACCTCATACAAGCCCATGAGTTTTATGATATATTTTTTTAGTCCGGGCATGGTGGCTCATGCCTGTAACCCCAGCACTTTGGGAGGCCAAGGTGGGCAGATCACTTGAGGTCAGGAGTTCAAGACCAGCCTGGCCAACACAGAGAAACCCTATCTCTACTAAAAATAATAAAATTAGCCAGGCATGGTGGTGGGTGCCTATGATCCC
Organism: Pan troglodytes; assembly: GCF_028858775.2. Classification (NCBI taxonomy): domain Eukaryota; kingdom Metazoa; phylum Chordata; class Mammalia; order Primates; family Hominidae; genus Pan; species Pan troglodytes. Next base: position 58,525,734 of record NC_072419.2, on the reverse strand, counting down.
AGCTACTCAGGAGGCTGAGGCAGGAGAATCACTTGAACCCAGGAGGCGAAGGTTGCAGTGAGCAGAGATTGCACACCATTGCACTCCAGCCTGAGTGACAGAGGGAGACTGTATATCAAAAAATATATATATACATATTTTTTAAATCAAATTGTTTATATGGACAAAAGTCCTTCAACAAAAGTGTTTATCCACAACCCACACACCCCAGAGATGCCCTGGTGAGCACATATACATGTTTGCTAATTTCCCAAGAAGTTTAATATCAGGAATATGCACTTGGAAGGATGATAGTTTAATGATGTCAAAATTAGCTTAGTGATTCAGCAATCCCACTTCTGGGTATAATCCAAAGGAAAGGAAATCAGTCTGTCAAAGAGACATCTGCACTCCCATGTTCATTGCAGCACTGTTCATAATAGCTAAGATGTGAAATCAACCTACGTGTCCATCACCAGACGAATGGATAAAGAAGATGTGGTACATCAATTTGCAATTGTAAAGACATGGAACCAACCTAAGTACCCACCAACCAACGAGTGGATAAAGAAAGTGTGGCACATATACACAAAGGAATACTATTCAGCCTTGAATTAAAAGGAAATCCTGTCATTTCCAACAACATGGATGAACCTAAAGAACGTTCTGTTAAATGAAATAAGCAAAGCACAAAAAAAGAAACATGGCATGATCCCACTTCTATGTAGAATCTAAAAACGTTGAACTGAGAAGCAGAGTGGAGAATGGTGGGTACCAGAGGCTAGTGAGTAAGAGGATTAGGGAGCTATAGGTCAATGAATAAAAAATTTCTGGCCAGGCACGGTGGCTCACGCCTGTAATCCCAGCACTTTGGGAGGCCAAGGCAGACAGATGACGAGGTCAGGAGATCGCGACCATCCTGGCTAACACGGTGAAGCCCCGTCTCTACTAAAAATACAAAAAAAATTAGCCGTTCATGGTGTCAATTTAAAAAAATTTTTAAACACCCCCAAAATTTGCAGAGTGACTTTATAAAAGACATCTCCATTTTCTTGATTCATAATTGTACCTTCTCCTTTCACACGCCCTGCTAAACATCAATGATTCCCAAACACCGCTGATTATCAAAAGTGTTTGGAATATTTTTGGGATTGGGTTTGGTTTTGTTGAATGAAGCTTACTGGCTGTACCCCACACCTATGGAGCCATGTTCTCCTGGGGGCTGACCCTGGAATCCACGTTGTTAAGAGGTCCCCAGGAAGCTCTGATGACGAGCCGGGTTAGGGCAGCTGTGCTCTACACATTTACGGAAAGAAGAGCATTAAGTCCCTAAAGGGCTTTTTCAACTCTTGGTTTCTAGAATGATGGCAGTTAAATATATTTAACTGCAAGCCTACGCTTTAAGTTTCCATTTATACTAAATCTAAAATCTTCCCAAAGTATCAACCATATACAGCCATCCCTGGGTATTCATGGGGGATTGGTTCAAGAAATGCCCCAAAAAATCCACAAATGCTCAAGTCACTTAAATGAAATGGCATAGTATTTGTATATAACCTATGCACATCCTCCTGTAATTCTAAATCATCTCTAGATCACTTGTAATACCTAATATAATGTAAACACTAAGTAAATAGTTGTTACACTGAATTTTTTAAATATGTATTTTTATGGTTGTATATTTTCTTTTTTCCCCTAATATTTTCAAACCAAAGTTGGTTGAATCCCTAGATACAGAACTCATAAATACAGAGAGCCAATTGTATAGCAAATCAATCAATCAATAAGTGTATTTGAGCATCACTAAATCTATGGGATTCATGACTCACATATGAAATTACTGATGACATAAGAACATAATAAAACTATTACACCTCTTTAAGGTACAAATAGCAAATCATGTAAATGTAAGACACGGCCATTTAGTTAAGAAAGGAGATGTTCCTGTTTAAGTTCAAAACATAATTAACTATGGTCCGAAGACAGAAATTTTACCATCAGCTTCTATAAAACGTTACTATTGAAACTAGGTCACTATGCAAGAAGTATAGGTAGTTCCTCAAGAGGAAATACTTCAAAGATTAATATAAATAATAATGTTTTAAAGTTTCAAAAATGTATCCAAGAATTCAAAAGCTGTGTATACATAATACTTGACTTTCTTTAAAAAAAAAATTCATTCCAGGGGGAAGAAAAAAGTCTTCTCTTGAGCACATATATAAAGGTTAAGAAATATTAGTAGATTATTTATATATGTTGGTTTACATTTTCTATCATAAAATTTAAAAAGTCAAGACAAATTAAAAATTGTCACACTTCATATGAATTATATGTTGAAATATGCCTGAAAGAAAAGATTTGAAAGTAAGCAAACAATAAAATACAGCAGGCCTCCTATTTCTGTCAATTTGTTGAAGCAGGAAGGGAAGATAAGGAGAAGAAAAAGAGGAGGAGGAGGAGAAGGGAGGCAGGAAGAGGAAGCTGCCAAATTTACAATGCTGAAAGAACAACTTTACAAGCTCCAAAGTTCACATTTGGTTATGTTGTAAACATCAAAACCAAACTGTAGTAAGTCACCTCATACAGTTATTTTGTCAATGATTGATTGACAATCTTTGAACAATCCCTTAGAAGACCAATCACATTTCAAAATGATTCATCATGGCATGAGGCAAACCTGTAAGGTGGACTTAGCCTTTTAAATTACATGATATGTTACTATCAATATAAGCATATCCATTATATGTCTCTAAATTTTGCCTATAGGCTAGAAAATAATAGGTAGCAAAAGCTTTCAAGAAATATACATTTGTACAATTTCCATTTTCTTTTCTCATTATCTATTGATACTGTATCTCCTGCTCTAATACAAGGGTTGTTTTGATGACACAAATTACACCAAAACTCACTATCTTCCCCGAATCTTAGTTATCAAATCCCAGAATAAAAAGTCCCTCTCAATGAGTGTTAAAGCTTCTTTCTCCCTTTTGTTAATTTTCTTAAAACACCATCATTCTCAGTAAACTATCGCAAGAACAAAAAACCAAACACCGCATATTCTCACTCATAGGTGGGAATTGAACAATGAGATCACATGGACACAGGAAGGGGAATATCATACTCTGGGGACTGTGGTGGGGTGGGTGGAGGGGGGAGGGATAGCATTGGGAGATATACCTAATGCTAGATGACGAGTTAGTGGGTGCAGCGCACCAGCATGGCACATGTATACATATGTAACTAACCTGCACAATGTGCACATGTACCCTAAAACTTAAATTAAAAAAAAAAAAAAAAACACAATAGGCCCTAATAGGAAAACACGTCCTCTCCATTCCATAGTTATTTGCAAATATTGTATTAGTGAAAAAAAGCCAGACAGTGCTGTTTTTTAAGTCCAGATCAATAAACATCACCCAGTGTAAAAACCACACCATCTTATCTGTAATGCTTGGACTCAAGGAGCTAGCAAAAGATTTGTAGGGTAAAATCTCCACAAAGGATACTACTCTGGGTGAGATTTGGTATATATGTGTTAATAAATTTTTTGTCAACTGGCCTTTAGGATTACTCTTCTGTCTGAATTTTGGTTTGTTTTCTCTCTGTTCTTCCCCCATGGGGTTGAACCTAGAAATAGCATCGCTCTTGAGCTCGTTAGTTTGACAAACTGGCCTAAGTGTGCAGCAGCAATGGGTACCTCCAACACAGCAGCATTTATGAGTCTCCGGGGGATTCTGAGAAACACCAGGAAGTGTTTAGGTACTGAATCACAGCCAAGTATTCTGAATCTTTACTTTTTTTTTTTTCTATGAGGATGTCAGCATTAAAATATAGAACATGCTTTTCCCACTTGGCTTCTATTATTTGTAAAGCATTCAAGAGTTTCTAGGCTAGAACTACCTCCATCCCCAGGCAGGAGGGCAGGCAAAAACTCCAAGGAGCCTTAACAGTTCCTGTGCTGGTCTTCTTTTACACTTTCCACCCAACAACATAATAAAAATGACTAAATGCTAAACCTGAGTGTGGTGCTTGTAAATCCATCGTATTTTTTATCATATTTATCCACGCAGTGTTCTCACCTTTGGTGCTTCAGATAATGCATGTTGAAATAAATTTCAAAAGATAACTAGTTAGTTTTCAGATATGACACATCTATCATCCAAATAACCAGGCAATTATGACATAGCAAACCTTAGGAATAAATGATTTGTTTTAAAGGTGGTTTAGGTTACACTTAAAAATTAAAGTTCACATCAAAGGCAGGAAAAACAAGAAACAGTGTTTGTAAATAAGAATTTAAAACTGAAATTTGGGCAGGGATAGTATTTTTGTTCAGCTAGTTTTGGTATTTAATTACACACATTTGTTATTTATGCTACAATACCTCAGACAACTACTGGGGAAAAAGAGGGATTGCAAGTTTATTGTCTCAAATCTTAACTTTATCTATCTTAGTTTATGGACTACACCAGCATTTTTAAATAAATCAGCCCAACAATTCCACATTGTGATATATATCCACATACAAATAAGCAAAAAAATAGGTGCAAAGATGTTGAATGTATCATATTATATTAACAAACTGCAGACAACTGTCCATCATTAGGGAATGGCTAATAAATTTGAATCAGAATCATAAAACCAGGATATAGAATACTTTGCAGCCATTTTTGAAAAATTGGTAAGGGCCAGGCTCCATGGCTCACACCTGTAATCTCAGCATTTTGGGAGGCCAAGGAAAGACGATTACTTGAGGCCAGGAGTTTGAGACCAGCCTGGCCAACATAGTGAGACTCTATCTGTACAAAAAATAAAGAATATTAGCCAGGTATGGTAGCACATTCCTACGGTCCTAGCTACTCAGGAGGCTGAGGTGGGAGGATTGCTTGAGCCCAGGAGTTTGAAGTTTCAGTGAACAATGATCACACCACTGCACTCCAGCCTGCGCAACAAAGCAAGACTCTGTCTCTAAAAAAAGAAAGAAAAAATCATAGACCTGCATATACTGATGTGGAAGTTTATCCACAACATATTTTTTAAGAAAAAAAATTGTTTTTAATCTTTGTGGGTACATATTAGGTGTATATATTTATGGAGTACATGAGATATTTTGATATAGACATGCAATGTGATACCCATGACATACTGTTGAATGAAAAAGTATTCAGCATTTAGTATGTTAAGATGTCAGGCAAAAATAAGTACTCATAGATATATTTGAGCATTGTTTGCATTCTTATAACAAGAATATATTCATTTATTCACTACATTACTTTTTTTTTAAGACAAGGTCTTACTCTGTTGCCCAGGCTGGAGTGGAACCCAATGGAGGTTCACTGTAACCTCGACCTCCTGGACTCAAGCGATCCTCCCATCTCAGCCTCCCAAGTAACTGGGACCACAGGTGTGCACCATGTTGGGCTAATTTTTGTATTACTTATAGCAGCAGTCCATAACCTTTTTGGTACCAGGGACCGGTTTTATGGAAGCCGATTTTTCCATGGACAGGGCAGTGAGGGTGGGAGGGGTGGTGGAGAGGCTTTCAGGATGAAACTTCCACCTCAGATCATCAGGTATTAGATTCTCACAAGGGGTGCACAACCTAGATCCTTTCCATGCATAGCTCACAATAGGGTTCTTGCTCCTGCGAGAACTATGAGATCTAATGCTGTCGCTGACCTGAGAGGAGGTGGAGCTCAGGCGAATTGCTCGCTTGCCCGCTGCTCACCTCCTGCTGTGTGGCCTGGGTTTTTAACGGGCCATGGACTGGGACCCTTGGCTTATGTAACATAAATATAATAAATATAAATATATGGACCGGGTTTGTTTTATTGAGACATAAGGGCTATAGTTAATTATTAACTATAGTTGTACAATATAACACAACATTATATTGTGTTATATTCAGGATTTTTGCTAATTAAATAGATTTCAGCTGCTCTTGCCACACACAAAAAGAATAATGTGTAATTATGTAAGATAATGAATATGGTAATTTACTCACTATCGTAACCATTTTACTATCTATGTGGATCCCACTCATAACATCATAATGTATACCTTAAATATGTACAATAAAATTTATTTTTTTAAAAAAGGCATGCCAGGCACAGTGGCTCACACCTGTAATCCCAGCACTTTGGGAGGCCGAGGCGGGTGGATCATGAGGTCAGGAGATCAAGACCATCCTGGCCAACATGGTGAAACCCTGTCTCTACTAAAACTACAAAAATTAGCCGGGCATGGTGGCACGTGCCTGTAATCCCAGCTACTTGGGAGGCTGAGACAGGAGAATCACTTGAACCAAAGAGTTGGAGCTTACAGTGAGTCGAGATTGTACCACTGCACTCCAGCCTGGTGACAGAGCAAGACTCTGTCTAAAAAGAAAAAAAAAAAAAAAGCAATAATGAGGAAAGGTGAAATTGATCTTTCCTTACCACATTGAAGGACTAAGATCTGTGCATGAGGAAGATGCCCCTCTTAGAGGGAGCAAAGGCAGGGTTAGGACTAGTCTGCATAGTCTTTGAAACCAGAAAAACTGTCATTTCAAAGAAACCTCAAAAGAGGTTGTATTAATCCGTTTTCACACTGCTAATGAAGACATATCTCTGACTGGGCAATTTACAAAAGAAAGAGGTTTCACTGAGCTTACATTTCCACGTGGCTGGGGAGCCTCATAATTGTGGTGGAAGGCAAGGAGGAGCAAGTCACGACTTATGTGGATGGCAGCAGACAAAAAGATTTTGTGCAGGGGAACTCCTCTTTTTAAAACCATCGGATCTCATTCACTATCACGAGAACAGCACAGCAAAGACCTGCCCCCATAATTCAATCACCTCCCACCGAGTTCCTCCCATGACATGTGAGAATTTGGGAGTTACAATTCAAGATGAGATTTGGGTGGGGACACAGCCAGACCATATCAGAGGTCTTCATTCATTTCCAATTAAATCTTTCTATACAGATGAAAACTTTTGTGATGAAAGTGTGGTATTCTGTAACATTAAAATATTTCCCTTGTTTGAGTAATTCCCCTTCTATGCATCAGCCCAACAGACGCCCTCGTACCTGAGTGTAAAGGTAGACATTCCAGAATGACTGCTCGTGCACAATCTATAACAGGAAAGCACTGGAGACAGGAAAATGCCAATCAGTAAGGGGCCGGCCACATCCTTGTGCTATGTTCTGGCCATGAAATGCACAGCAGCTGGATGCGCGCGCTGGCTCATGCCTGTAATCCCAGAACTTTGGGAGGCCGAGGCGGGCGGATCACAAGGTTGGGAGCTCGAGACCAGCCTGGCCAATATGGTGAAACCCCGTCTCTACTAAAAATACAAAAAAATTAGCCAGGCATGGTGGCACGCACCTGAAATCCCAGCTACTCAGGAGGCTGAGGCAGGAGAATCACTTCAACCCAGGAGACAGAGGTTGTAGTGAGCCGAGATTGCACCACTGCACTCCAGCCTGGGCAACAGAGCGAGATTCCATCAGAAAGAAAAGAAAGAAAAGAAAGAAAAGAAAGAAAAGAAAGAAAGAAAGAAAGAAAGAAAGAAAGAAAGAAAGAAAGAAAGAAAGAAAGGAAGGAAGGAAGGAAGGAAGGAAGGAAGGAAGAAAGAAAGAGAGAAAGAGAGAAAGAGAGAAAGAGAGAGAGAGAGAGAGAGAGAAAGAAAGAAAGAAAGAAAGAGAAAGAAAGAAAGAAAGACAGAAAGACAGAAAGAAAGAGAAAGAAAGAAAGAAATGCACAGCAGCCAAAATTATAATAAATGAGAACCTGCTGCTACACCCACACAGTTCACCTTAAGCACTCACACTAGTCCCAAATCCCACATTCTAGAAAAGAGAAATGAGGGTGGAAGAGAAAGAGGAAGGAGAGAGAAGGTGGAAGAGAGAGATCAGCACTCAGAGGCAGCCTGGAAGAGAGGGAAGTGGGTTGCCCAGAACATTCCTGGAAACTGGAGGTTAGCTGGCCCCTGCAAATATAGGCAGGCTGTGTGCTAACGGGATTAGGGAGGGATCCTGAGAACATGCCTGGGTCTACGGGTTTGGCAAACAGCCACATTTAACAGCTCTAATAGTCTTGTGCCTCCTCAAACTTTGCTAAAATCACACTGAAAGTTGTACCCTGTAATTTCTTACTATACTACAACAGAGAAGAGCCTGCCAGAGCCACCACCCAAACCCACTTATGTCCACAGTGCTTGTCACTGAATCCACCTCCAATTAAAGAATGCTATAGAAATACTACACATGAAAATTTATGTATGTAAAAGTTATAAACAAAGCACAATTAAAAGAAAAAACTAGAAAGAGGCAGTCAGCTCATCTCCTCCTGCCATCTGAGATGATGGCAGAAGGACACCATCAAAAATGTTCAGCCAAAATGGAGAAGGATTCTCTGAGGATGCATATATAATATTTAAAGAATGAAAAGAAGCAGGTGCACTTTCTATTTTTAGCTAGATATATAGCCTGGCAAACCAAATTAGAAGATGGTGCAGTCCTATTCACAACAAAAAGAAAACTTACTCAAAAGAACCCACAACGTTTTTATAAACAAAAAATTCTGATGATATTTCCATTGATATTTTCTAGCCATTGGCTTGTCATATGAGATAGAGAATTTCCCTAAAAGTCATTGGCCAACAAGTAACAAATTCTGCCAAAAAGGAAACCCCCAAAGAATACATTTCAGAGGAAAAGTAACCTCACTTTAGATGTTGAGCTTCAGCTCTGACAATATGCTTAATATTTTCTGCACACTTTCCCCAAATTAATAATTATACATATTAGAAAGGAAGCAGACAAATTACAATTCTGACATAATTAATTTGACATTTATTCATTGCTGTAAAAGTATTATTGTCGCATAGTCATACTTTAATGTGCACATGTCAATAAGGCTGGCCAAAGATGGGGATTTTAAATAGTTTCCAAAAGGAACACAATTAATTTTGGTGATTGTTGCATAAACATTGCATTAAGTGTCAAAGTAACACACTGAAGGAATTCAAATGGCTTCATAAAATCGAAGGGAAGGAGAGTCATAATTACACATATCAGAGAATGATTAACTATTCTTTTAACAGAATTCCTTTGCTGAAGATTAATGAACATTGGTTTTTGCCAGAAAGTTCCGTAATGTACATCACTGCTGAGAAGGGAGATACATATCATTCTATTTTAATAGTTATGTGTTTATTTTAATGTCTCTTAGAAATAAATATTTCTAGCATATGAAGCCTGAGGTGCCACTAATATTATTGCTTATGATGAACTTTGTTTCAAAAACAAATTCATATAAATAAAACATCACTAAGTCTTTGTACAGCATTACACAGATCATAACAGGCACTGTCAGTATACCGCCATATCCCTTTGCATCTCTTTCCCGTTTTCCTGCATGTAGACTCCCAGTATGCTTCTCTGCCCAGCAGCCAAGCACCTGTGGCTTACTGCCCAACTTAAGCTGCTGAAGTCAGTTTTGCCTGGGATAAGGGAGAGCTAGAAATGCCTTAACCAATGTCCTTATCTAGTGATTTATGTGTGCAAGAATATAAACCAGCACCATCCAATAGAAATACAGTGCCATCCCAGGAGAATTGCTTGAACCCGGGAGTCAGAGGTTGCAGTGAGCCGAGATCACGCCACTACATTCCAGCCTGGGCGACAAGAGCGAAACTCCCTCACAAAAAAAAAAAAAAAAGAAAAGAAAGAAAGAAAGATAGTGCCATCTACCAGTGTAATTGTAAATTTTCTAGAGGCTAGATTTTTTTTACAAAAAAGCAAAAATAAACAGGTAAAATAAATTTGATTATATATGTTATTAAACCATGAGAGTCCAAATATTATCATTTCAACATGTAACCAATATTTAAAAATTGCTAGTGAGATAGTTTACTTTTTTGTACTAAGTCTTCAAAATCAAGTGCATACTTCATACTTACAACATACTGACTTTGGACTGGCTACATTTCAAGGGCTCAATGGTCACATGTGGCTAGGGGTTGCTATCTCGAACAGCACAGTTCTAGACAGCTGCTATGGACTGAGTGAGCCCCCCCTAAATTCGTACGTTGAAGCCTTAATCCCCTTGTGATGGTATTTGATGGGTGGGGGGATTGGGAGGAAACTGGGTCATGATGGTAAAACCCTCATGAATGGGATTAGTGCCCCTATAAGAAGAGGCATGATAAAGATGATCTCTCTCTCCACCATGTGAGAATAAAGGAAAATGGTCTTCACCAGTAACCAAATGTGCCAGCGCAATGATCTTGGGTATTCCAGCCTCCAGAACTGTGACAAATAAATTTCTGCTATTTAATCCCCCCAGTCAGTGGGATTTTTTCTGTTTTTTGTTTTTTTTTTACAGCAGCCTGAACTAACTAAGACATCAGCTGAGTATGCCCTACACCGTCCACAGAGCTCCCAGGGGGATTCAACAAAAGTTACCCTCCATGGGACTTTGCCGGATACTCCATCCTTCCTCGGCTTCTTTCCCTGTCACAAATCCCCACTCCCCACTGGCTTACCTGGGATTATGTCCTCCTAAATCACTCTCACACACAATCTTTGTCTTAGGCTCTGCTTCTAAGGAACTCAACCCAAAACATGGGTATAGAAAAGAAATGTGAAAGTAATAAGCAAGTAATTTGTAGGTAATAATTATTTCCATAATCATTTATCAATACCTGTGGATCCAAGATTGCCTTAAAAATTATCTGTGCCTAGTGCAGTGGTTCATGTCTGTAATCCCAGCATTTGGGGAGGATGAGGTGGATGGATTGCTTGAGCCCAGGAGTTTGAGGCGAGCCCAGGAGTTTGAGGCCAGCTCGGACAACATGGTGATACCCTGTATCTACAAAAAATACAAAAATTAGCCAGGCATGGTGACATGTGCCTGTAGTCCCAGCTGCTCAGGAGGCTAAGGTGGGAGGATCAATTAAGCCTGGGAGATCAAGACTGTAGTGAGCTGTGACTGCACCACTGCACTCCAGCCTGGGCAACAAAGTGAGATCCTGTCTCCAAAAAAAAAAAAAAAAAAAAAAGTGACCTCAGAATTTAGTGGTTTCATTGGCATCGGACTCAAATCTTTCATCATGTGTATCTTTGAATTTCACCTATAATTAGAATTACTTACTCGGGCTCTGTCCCTAAACCAGCTATTGGCCTTGGAGAAGTTACTTTCCTTGGCCTTGTTTTTTTATAAATAAAGTGACAGCCTCGCTTCTCTATGCACTCCATGACCCACAGCATCAGCATCTGTTGGGAGCTTGTTAGAAATGCAGGACCCCACAGCTACTAAATCAGAATCTACACTTGAACATGATCCCCAAATGATTTATATATTCAGTACAGTTTGGAAAGCACTGGTCTCCAGCACTTTCTCAACATCTCTTTGAACTGGCCAGATTTTTAGATTGACTGAAAAAAAATCTACGGGAAGAATGTCGAAGAATTTGCAGACTTGCTTTTTAACTACTACATTTTAGTGTCCTTTAAACTCCACTATTTACTAATTATATAACTACAACAAGTTACTCAACCTTTTTGTGCCTCAATTTTTCATCTGTAACACGGAAATAATAGAAGTAACTACATCATAGGTTTGAGAATTAAATAAGGGAAATATAGAAAGCCCTTAGAACAACCCCGAAAACATTATTTTGTTGAATATATGAATCCCAGTGCATGAAAACAGTTTCTGCAGTGACAGCTCTTAAATATTCTATATTTACATATTAATATTAATATTTATTATTATGGATGTTTATATTTAATATTAATGTGGACATGTAATATAAAATCCATATCCCTAATGTCGCTACTTCAATCATAAGCAAAATCATTTATCACCTTGGTAGATTTGCTCACCCCAAAATCACCCAAGGAGACTATGTATGGTAACATCTGCTGGGTTTATTGAATCAGGGCATGTTTATTAATATCTATAAGTCAAAAGTCTACTTTTAAATCAGCATTCCAGAGAGGAAGTGGGCAAGGGGTGGGGGGTGTATGAGGATTCTCCCATGCTGTTCTCATGACAGTGAGTAAGTTCTCATGAGAGCTGATGGTTTTACAAGTGTTCGGCAAGTTCTTCCTTTGCTCACACTCTTTCCTGCTGCCTTGTGAATGAGGTACTTGCTTCTCCTTCAGCCGTGATTGTAAGTTTCCTGAGGCCTCTGCAGCCATGTGGAACTGTGAGTCAATTAAACCTCTTTCCTTTACAAACCACCCAGTCTCCGGTAGTATTTTTTTTTTTTTTTTTGAGATGGAGTCTTGCTCTGTCACCCAGGCTGGAGTACAGTGGTGGTTCACTGCAACCTCCACCTCCTGGGCTCAAGCGATTCTCCTGCCTCAGCGTCCCAAGTAGCTGGGATTACAGGCACATGCCACCACATCCAGCTAATTTTTTTGTATTTTTAATAGAGACGGGTTTTTGCCATGTTGGCCAGGCTGGTCTCGAACTTCTGACCTCAGGTGATCCGCCCACCTCAGCCTCCCAAAGTGCTGGGATTACAGGCATGAGCCACTGCACCCGGCCTTCAGGTAGTATTTTTATAGCAATGTGAGAACAGACTAATATAGTAAATTGGTACTGGGAGTGGGGCACTGCCATACAGATACCCAAAAATGTGGAAGTGACTTTGGAACTGGGTAACAGGCAGAGGGTACAACAGTTTGGAGGGCTCAGAAGAAGATAGAAAGATGTGGGAAAGTTTGGGATTTCCTAGAGGCTTGTTGAATGGTTTTGATCAAAATGCTGTTAGTGACATGGACAATGAAGTCCAGGCTGAGGTGGTCTCAGATGGAGATGAGGAAGTTGTTAGGAACTGGAGTAAAGGTCACTCTTGCTATGCTTTAGCAAAGAGACTGGTGGCATTTTGCCCCTGCCCTAGAGATCTGTGGAACTTTGAACTTGAGAGAAATGATCTGAGATTGGAACTTATGTTTAAAATGGAAGCAGAGCATAAAAGTTTGGAAAATTTGCCTGATGATGCAATAGAAAAGAAAAACCCATTTTCTGGGGAGAAATTCAAGCTGGCTGCAGAAATTTGCAAAAATAACAAGGAGCCAAATATTACTCACCAATACAATGGAGAAAATGTCTTCAAGGCATGTCAGAGGTCTTCATGGCAGACCCTCCCATCACAGGCCTAACGTCTAGGAGGAAAAAATGGTTTCGTGGGCCAGGCCCAGGGCCTTGCTGCTTTGAGCAGTCTCAGGACTTGGTGCCCTGCATCCCAGCTATGGCTAAAAGGGCCAATATACAGTTCAGGCCATTGCTTCAGAGGGTGCAAACCCCAAGCCTTGCTGGCCTCCACATGGTGTTGGGCCTGTGGGTGCACAGAAGTCAAGAATTAAGGTTTGGGAACCTCTTAGATTTCAGAGGATGTATGGAAATGCCTGGATGTCCAGGCAGAAGTTTGCTGCAGGGGTGGAGCCCTCATGGAGAACCTCTGCTAGGGCAGTGAGGAAGGGAAATGTGGGGTTGGAGCCCCCACACAGAGTCCCCACTGGAGTACTGCCTAGTGGAGCTGTGAGAAGAGGGTCACTGTCCTACAGACCCTAGAATGGCAGATCCACTGACAGCTTGCATCATGCACCTGGAAAAGTCACAGAAACTCAATGTCAGCCCATGAAAGCAGCTGGGAGGGGGACAGTACTCTGCAAAGCCACAGAGGCGGAGCTGCCCAAGACCATGGGAGCTTTAAGATTTAATGACTTTCCTGCCAGATTTCGGACTTGCATGTGGCCTGTAGCCCCTTTGTTTTGGCCAATTTCTCCCCTTTGGAATGGGAGCATTTATCCAATGCCTGTACTCCCATTGTTCCTGCAAGTAACTAAACTTCCTTTTGATTTTGCAGGCTCCAAGGTGAAAGGGACTTGCCTTGTCTCAGATGAGACTTTGGACTTGGGGGACTTTGGATGAGACTTTGGGGGACTGTTGGGAAGGCATGATTATGTTTTGAAATGTGAGGACATGAGATTTGGGAGGAGCCAGGGCAAAACGACATGAGTTGGCTGTGTCCCCACCTAAATCTCATCTTGAATTGTAATCCCCATCATCCCCATATGTCAAGGGAGGAAGGCAGTGGGAGGTGACTGGATCATTGGAGCAGTTTCCCCCATGCTGTTCTCGTGACAGTGAGTGAGTTTTCACAAGACCTGATGGTTTTATAAGTGTTTGGCAAGTTCTTGCTTAGCTCACACTCTTTCCTGCCACTTTATGAAGAAGGTACTTGCTTCTCCTTCTGCCGTGATTGTAAGTTTCCTGAGGCCTCCCTAGCCATGGGGAACTGTGAGTCAATTAAACCTCTTTCCTTTATAAATTACCTAGTCTCAGGTAGTAGTTTTATAACAGTGTGAAAATGGACTAATACAATACCCAAATGATAGAATCAGATCTAAGTAAGCCTCCCTGAGACCTGGAGAAGAATGTAGTTTCCAAAGCAAAAACCTTTGGCTGCACACAAAAATCGTCTGGCCTAAACTGTCACCCTCATTCTCCCCAAATCATCTCCCACACACTATCCCAGAACTGTTTCATTGTGCCTGGTCAGGATCACTTTGGGTGTGTATTTAAAAGGCAGAATCCTTGGCCCACTCTGACCTTCTCAATCAAACTTCAAGAGGAGCTCTGAGGCAGGAGAATCGCTTGACTGAGGCAGGAGAATTGCTTGAACCCAGGAGATAGAGGTTGCAGTGAGCCAAGATCGTGCCATTGCACTCCAGCCTGGGTGACAGAGCGAGACTCCGTGTCAAAAACCAACAAAAAGAAAAAAAAAAACGATAATCAAAAGTAAGAGGAGCTGGCCAGGAGCCCTGATGCAGGTGGCTTGTGGGCTGCTCTGGAGAGACTCAAAAGCACACTGTGCCTTTCTAGTTCACAGTCTGGGGAAAGGTCTTTCCTATCGCCACTGGGTGGGGCTATTTGTTTTTGCTGTGACGATTAAATGAGTCAATGTATACAAAACACTTATAACAGTGGTGCGGGCCAGGTGCAGTGGCTCATGCCTATAATCCCAGCACTTTGGGAGGCCGAGGCGGGCAGATCACCTGAAGTCAGGAGTTAAAGACCAGCATGGCCAACATGGCAATACCCCGTCTCTACTAAAAATACAAAAATTAGCTGGGCATGGTGGCAGGCACCTGTAATCCCAGCTACTTGGGAGGCTGAGGCAAGAGAATCACTCGAAGCCGGGAGGCAGAGGTTGCAGTGAGCTGAGATCGTGCCATTGCACTCCAGCCTGGGTGACAGACTGAGACTCCACCTCAAAAAAATAAAAAAATAAAAACAGTGGTGCAATTACTTCACTGTTGCATATCATCATCATCATCATCATCGCTGTTGTCATCATCACTGTTAATCTCCATCATCACTGTCATCCAATATAGATAACATTCTCATTCTATTCCCATTAAAAGAGTATGCACATACACAGAGTTGTAGAAACTAGTAGGGTTTCCCGCATGTCCTGGTTTGCCCAGGACTCAAGAGGTTTCCTGGACATGGAACTTTTCATTTTAAAACCAGATCAACTGGGCCGCCCTCCCAAGCTTTGTATATTTAATTTTTGGCCTCAGAGCTAAGGATGCACTCCTGCATCAAGTCTGACATTGTAGAGAAGGATAGAGTTGCCATTATGAGAGAGGGCTGGAGGCACAGCCCCTGGGCTTGAATTTTCATTCAAAGTTATTCAGACTCTCTAAAGTGCATATAACAATACCTAAAACTCACTGTGTCTTCACCTTGAGCCAGGCTCTCAGATAAACACTTCCATTATGTTATCTTTTTAATTGCCACTTTAAACTGGGAAGAGAGGTAGCATCATTTTCCCCATTTTACAGTGGTTTGGAGAAGTTGGGCAACTTGCCTAAAGGTCCGCAGCAAGTCAGTGACAGGTCATGAAGAAAAGGTATTGAACACACTCTGAACTTTGAAGTCCAACTTGTCAGTTCCATATTCAAAGAAATTATTTCAGAGTCTGACACTTCATAAAACCTCAGGATAAAACTCTAATAATTATCAGCTTCCATTTGTGTAAACATTTACCACAGCTAGGTGAAACAATTCTGTGGGTTGTTTTAGCACAGTCAACTTTAAAGTATACTTATAACCCAGAAATTTGTCCTTAATATTCATGAAGAGCAAAAATAACCACATTTAAATTCACAGTCGTTTTTTAATGATATCAGCAAGATGGCAGATTAGGAAGCCCTAAACTTTATTCCCTACAAGATACTGACTCAACAACAATATACAGTCAACAATACCTTTATGAGAAATCTAGAAACCAATCCAGATGTCACAGTACCCCAGACAAGCTCAAAGCCAAGAATAGCCACACTGAAACAAGTAAGAACGGCCACTTCATGTCACCTGTGGTTACCCTTTCCCCAAGCTGGCACAGCTCCATACAACTGGGAGGAAAAGCCCAATTCTGACTTCTCCCTTGAGAGGAAAAAAAGAGTGGAACATAATCCAACATTCTGGCTTTTGGAGGGGATGCCACAGGGACTGGTTTCTGTCTCACCTGATTCAGAGTACTGATGGGGAATCAGCATACTTGGGTTCTCTGAGTGCCACTGAAAACAAAGGAGGGCTCAATGGCTTTTTGTAGCAATAGAGAACCTGCAGTATCACAGGCAGACACCAGACTGAGCAAGACAAAGTACTGAAACAGAAACCCACAGACCTCTCTAACTGGTAAACTGCATTCACATGCCTAGAAAAGACATATCCCAGAAAAAGTCTGTGAGGCAGCTGGGTTGATCGGTCAAGGTCTTTCACTACATGTGGCCAATTCATAAAGAGTGGGAGTGGTGGCTTTTTTTCAAGTGCACAAATCACAAAGAAAAATAACAAGGCACATGAAGAAACAAGGTAATGTGGTCTAATCATTGAAACAAAAGAAGTATCCAGAAACCAACTCTAAAAAAAAAAAACATTCATCTGTGAATGACTTGATAATTAATTCAAAATAATTGTCTTAAAAAGACTCAGTGCACAACATGAGAACTAGACAATTAAATGAAATCAAGAAAATGACACCTCAACAACAAAAGAATATCCACAAGGACAGAAAAAGCATTTTTAAAAAGAACCAAACAATTCTGGAGCAGCATAATATAATAACTGAATCTGAAAATTCACTAGAGGGGTCAACAGCAGATTTGACCAAGCAGGAGAAAGAACCAGCAAACTCAAGAAGCTCATTTTAAATTATCAAGTCAGAAGAACAAAACAAAAAAGAATGAAGAAAAGTGAAGAAAGCCTAAGTAACTTATGAGACACCATTAGGTGGACCAATATAGGTATTGCAGGAGTCTCAGAAGGAGAATAGAAACAGAAAGGGGCATTCACAGAGCTTATCTGAAAAAATAATGGCTAAAACCTTCCAAATCTGAGGAAGGAAATGGGTATCCAAATTCCAGAAGCTCAGAAGATTCCAACTAGGATGAACCCAAAAGGCCTACTCTGAGATGTATCATGATGAAGACGTCAAAAGTTAGAGACAAGAAGAGACCCTCGAAAGAAGCAAGAGAAAAATAATTAGTCATGTACAAAGGAGCTTCTATAAGATTATCAATGGATTTCTCAGCAGAAACACTGCAGGCCAAGACAGAGTAGGGTAGTATTTCCAAAGTGCTGAAAGGAAAAAAACTGTCAATCAAGAATACTATATCCAGGGCCAGGAGCGGTGGTTCATGCCTGTAATCCCAGCACTTTGGGAGGCTGAGTTGGGCAGATCACTTGAGGTCAGGAGTTTGAGATCAGCCTGATGGTGAAACCCCATCTCTACCAAAAATACAAAAATTAGCCAGGTGTGGTGGCACACGCCTGTAATCCCAGCTACTCAGGAAGCTGAGGTAGGAGAATCACTTGATCATGCAAGGCGGAGGCTGCCGTGAGCCAAGATCGTGCCAATGCACTCTAGCCTGAGCAAGAGAGCCAGACTCCATCTCAAAAAAAAAAAGAATACTGTATCCAGGTAAACTGTTATTCAAAGGTGAGGGAGAAATTAAGATATTCCCAGATAAATAAAAGCTGACAGAGTTCATCACCAGTAACCTACCTTATAAGAATTGCTAAAGGGAATTTTTCAAGCTGAAATGAAAGAATGGCTAGACAGCAACACAAAAGCACATGAAAATATAAAACTCACTGGTAAAGGTAAATATATAGACAATTACAGAATCATGTAATCCTGTAATGGTGGTATGTGAGTCAGTTTTAATTGTGGTATAGAATTTAGAAGATAAAACCATTAAAAAACTATAACTATAAAACTATGCTAATGGATACAAATTATAAAAAGATTTATTTGTGAAATTGAGAATATAAATTGAGGGGGGCATAAAGTAGAGTTTGTATATGCAATTAAAGTTAAGGCTGGGAGCAGTGGCTCATGCCTGTAATCCCAGCACTTTGGGAGGCCAAGGTGGGTGGATCACTTGAGGTCAGGAGTTCAAGACCAGCCTGACCAACATGGTGAAACCCTGTCTTTACTAAAAATACAAAAATTAGCCAGCTGTGGTTGTGGGTGCCCATAGTCCCAGCTACTTGGGAGGCCGAGGCAGGAGAATGGCTTGAACCCAGGAGGCAGAGGTTGCAGCCAGCTGAGATTGCACCACTGCACTCCAGCCTGGGTGACAGAGCAAGATTCCATCTCGGAAAAAAAAAAAAAAACACTATCACATGGGGGAAAAAAACTTAGTGGATCGACACAACACAAATTTATGATCTTACAGCCCTGGAGGTCAGAGGTCCAAAATCAGTCTCACTGGGCTGGTGTTAGCAGGGCTGGTTCATTCTAGAGGTGTTAGAACCAGTTCAGAGGAGAATCCAGGAACAGACACCTCCACAGATCAGGAATAGCGAAACGAATGTGCAAATAAGTGTGTGTGTGTGTGTGTATTTCTAACTGTTGCTGTAACAAATAATCACAAATTTAATAGCTTAAAGCACTAAGTAGCTCGTTACCTTACAGTTCCAGAGGTCAGAAGTCCTAAAACCAAGGTGTTCACTGGGCGGCGTTCCTTCTGGAGGCTCTGGGGGGAATCGTTCTGGAGGCTCTGGGGGGTATCGTTCTGGAGGCTCTGGGGGGAATCGTTCTGGAGGCTCTGAGGGGGAATCGTTCTGGAGGCTCTGGGGGAATCGGTTTCATTGGCTTTTCCAGGTTCTAGGGGCTGCCTGCATTCCTTGGTTCATGGCTCCCTTCCTCAGCAGTGCGGCATCCTCAAGTTTCTCTCTCCCCAGCCCCTCTGCTTCTGCCTTGTCCTCGTATCTCCTTCTTCAATTAGGACACTCCTGCCTCCCTTTTTTATTTATAAGGGCCTTTGTGATTACATTGGACCCATCTAGATGGTCCAGGATACTCTCCCCATTTCAAGAACCTCCTTTTTATCACATCTGCAAAGTTCCTTTTGCCCTGTAAGGTAACATATTCACAGGTTCCCAGAATTAGGAGGTGGACCTCTTGGCCAGAGGGGATTATTCCAACGAAGGGAGATGGGAAATAGGAAACCAAGTCACCTCAACCACAGTGCCAGAGAGGAAGGTGTGTATATATCTCCACTAACATATTTCCTTCCTTCCCTGACCTGCGGATCTCACCTCCTCCATAGAGCTCAGCTATGGGGCGGCGGGGGGAGGGGTTCAATTATACACTTTTCCAAGTTTAAAGCCTTTTAAGGCCAGGCGCAGTGGCTCATACCTGTAATCCCAACACTTTGGGGGGCTGAGGCGGATCACCTGAGGTCAGGAGTTCAAGACCAGCCTAGCCAACATGGTGAAACCCCGTCTCTACGAAAAATACAAAAGTTAACTGGGCATGGTGGTGCATGCCTGTAATCCCAGCTACTCAGGAGGCTGAGGCAGGGGAATCATTCGAACCCTGGAGGTGGAGGTTGCAGTGAGCTAAGATCATGCCACTGCACTCCAGCCTGGGCAACAGAGTGAGACTCAGTCTCATTAAAAAAAAAAAAAAAAAGTCTTTTAAAATTGTAGTATCTTTAAATGTTTTTTATTTTATTTTTTAATTTAGAATACAGATAACATGATCTTTAGGTGTAAAGTTCATGCGGAGAAAATCTGCCTAGAACAAAGCCCACAGAAAGGAAAGCAGAGCTGGGAGAAAGCTAGACCCTGAATGCATTGATGATCTGTTCCTTTTTCCCCAATACCACTAAACATCAGAAACAGTCTTTTCTCAAGGTATAAACTCACTAGGTTAAAGGAAATGGGAGTAGAAGCAAAAGCAATGAAATGGTGAAATCTGGCATGGCAAGAAATGTATGTTTCAAAGGAAAACTACCCACTGACCATAAGACACCCTCCACACAATCCCATTCTGATTTTATGGGAGCTTTTACAACTCTGTAAGCTGTAGATCTACTAGCAATGCAAAATAATTCTTGTCTGTAGACTTGCAAATGGATTCTGTCCAGTGAAGGGGCAATTCTCCGCCTATCTCCTGCTCCCACATCCATTCATGGAAAAATCAGTTTGCCTTCTATGGTAGATAGAATAATGCTCCCACCCGCTGCACATCATATCCACAGAAACCGTGAGTATGCTACCTAACATGGCAAAAAGGACCTTGCAAATGTGAAGAAGTTAATGATCTTGAGATGGAGAAATCATCCTGGGTTATCTGGGTAGGTCCACTGTAGTCAGAGGAGTCTCTAGAAGGGAGAAGCCGGTGTGTCAGAGTCAGAGTTGATGTGACAATGGAAGCAGTGGTCAGAGAGATTTGCAGATGCTATGCTGTTGGCTTTGAAGATGGAAGGGGCCACAAGCCAGGGAATGCAGGCGGCCTCCAGAAGCTGGAAAAGGCAAGGAAATGGATTCTTCTCTAGAGCCTCCAGAAGGAAAGCAGTCTTCGGTTTTAGGATTTTTTTACCACCAGAACTGTAAGCTAATAAGCCATATGAAAGGAAAATAAATCTTGATCTTAGCCAAAAGGCTGAGAAGCAATGGAAAATAAATCTTCGGACTCCAAAATCACTAAGACAAGGGAAAAGTCAAGCTGGGAATTATGTCAGGCAAATCTGCCTCCCATTTTATTCCTAAATAGGATAGTTACAAAGATAAAAAGCTATATACCTCCCTCACAATTTGCCCACAAGGAAATTCCTTGTGGACAAAGGACAGACAGAACTCAGTCATCCCTCTCAGGCTCACCAGAGACAAATGCATATATGATTGCTTCTTCTGCCTTATGTTTGTGTAAAAATGCAGATTTAATGAGCCAGACTAAATTGTGTATTTAGTGGAAGGCTGATCAAGGACTCAAAAGAATGCAACCTTTTGTCTCTTTCCTACTTATGACCTGGAAGCCCCCACCTCTAGTTGACCCACCTTACCGGACAGAACCAATGTAATCTTTCACATATTGATTGATATTTCATGTCTCGCTAAAATGTACAAAAGCAAGCTGTACCCCAACCCCCTTGGGTGCATGACGTCAGGACCTCCTGAAGCTGTGTCACAGGTGTGTCCTTAACCTTCAAAAAATAAACTTTCTAAATTGACTGAGACTTGTCTCAGATATTTGGGGTTCACAGCCACTTAGTATTTTAAGCCACTAAATTTGAAGCAATTTGTAACAGCAGCAGTAGGAAACTGATACTCCTCTATTTGCAAATTCATTTCAAATTTCTGATCAGTGAATTTGAAATTTCTGATCTGCTCTTTGCGTTCTCCTTTGAGCTGGTTGTAACACCTCACCAGCTTCCTCATTCATGAGTTCAATAAAAGCTTTCCTGTGTGTTCATTTTTTTTCCTGAGAGTTACGATTTTACCTTTTTTTTAAAAACTAGCTTTTAACACTGGAAAGTAGATGAACAAGTGATAACTGGATTAGCAGACTCAGGAAAACTGAATCCCAAGCTGTCAGTGGGAAAAAGGCAAAACAAAAACCAAAAAAAAAAAGAAAAAGAGAAAGAACCCAAGTGTCCTGCAGGGCCTTGAAACATTCAGGAATTAGTAGCACCAGATACCTCTGCAGGTTGGAGGCATAAGTGGGGCAAAAAATAGAAAGAGTGTTTGAAAATCAAAGAAAGAGTTAGATCCCTGGTTTCCTCTCCCATGACACGGGCATCTGACAGCCTCTGTCCTGTTCAGACAACTGCACTTTATTCTTTTGAGAGGATAAAAGAGAGAGTCTCTGGACAGGGAGCTTCAGGTACAGGGACTAAGCAGGGGGTACAGGGGGAAGCTTATATACGGATTGCTGAGACCTCTGCAACCTTCCTTCCCTAGCATGTCCCAAAAGCACTGACAGGAGGGATTGTATCCTCTAGGCAGGAGAGTGATCCAGTCTGCTCTGAGAAATGCACCCAGTGCAGAAAAAGGAAAACGAAATACACTGATATTTTGGAGCAGGTAGGACACACCCCAGCCAGGTCACCCTGCACTGATACTTAAGCTTGACAAGCCACCCACCCCTACCCTGTGTTCTCAGAATTATCAATCAGCTCTTCAGCACCTCCTTCTAAAATAAGATCAGACTCCTAGCACTTTGGGAGGCCGAGGTAGGCAGACCACCTGAGGTCAGGAGTTCGAGACCAGCCTGGCCAACACAGTGAAACCCGTCTCTACTAAAAATGCAAACATTAGTCAGGCATGGTGGGTGCCTGTAATCCCATCTACTCAGGAGGCTGAGGCAGGAACCTCCCTGAAACCCGAGAGGCAGACGTTGCAGTGAGCTGAGATGGCACCACTGCACTCCAGCCTGGGCAACAGTGAGACTACATCTCAAAAAATAATAACTAAATAAATAAGATAAGACAGCCAAGGAGCACAAGACCTTTGAGCAAACCTGAGAGCCAAAGGCCAAAACAACCAAACAGAAAAAAGACAGGCCACATGGGTGAAACCAAAACTGGGAGAAGGAAAAAGGTTCCTCCCTCAAAACATTAACATCCTCAGAGAGGTAAGAGAAAATACCACACTCACGAAATAAGAATAAGATGCCAATTTGTTTTCATTCAAATAATAGAAAAGGTTCTGAGAAATTAAAAATATGACAGCAGAAATGAAAAATTTAATAGAAAGCTTGAAAAATAAAGTTAAGGAAAGATTCCAGAAAGCTGAGCAGAAAGACCAAGACATGCAAAACGGGGAGAAAAATTTAAAAATGACAGTACTAGTGAAGGAGTTCCTATTCCAAACACCAGGAGTTCCAGACAGAGAACAAAAAAACCAGAAGAGCAGAAAAAATGTTAATAAATTGTCCCAGAACCCGCAGAGAACAGGATTTATTAGATGGTAGGCGTGAGTATCACATGCAATATGTGGAAATAGATCCAACCAATAAATACTATCATCAAGTTTTAGATTACTAAGCAGCAAGGAAAGTAGCTAAAAGCTGGTGAAAAAAATGAAGTTTCCATTGAGAGATGTAACAATCAGAATAGCATCAGAGTTATATCACCAGCAACATGAGAAACTCAAGGACAACAGGGTAATACCTTCGAATTTCTTTTTTTTTTTTTTTTTTTTTTTTTTTTTTTGGAGACCAAGTTTCACTCAGTCGTCCAGGCTGGAGTGTAACGGTGCAATCTCGGCTCACTGCCACCTCCTCCTCCCAGGCTCAAGCGATCCACTCACCTCAGCCTCCTGAGTAGCTGGGATTAAAGGTGTGCCCCACCACACCGGCTAATTTTTTAATTTTTTTGTAGAAACGGGTTTCACTATGTTGCCCAAGCTGGTCTTGAATTCCTGGGCTCAAGAGATCCTCCCACCTCGGCCTCCCAAACTGCTGGGATTACAGGTACGAGCCACCGTGCCCGGCCCTACCTTCAAATTTCTAAGGGTCAATTACAGTCAGTTCTCATTACTTGTGAGTTCAATATATGCAAATTTGCTTACCTGAAAGATTCTCCCCCCGGCCTGAAAGCTTAAGGGAATGAATAACTCCTGCCTCCTCAGACCCAGTCCCCCGACGCAAGACGACTTGCGCCAGCACCGTGCGTCATCAAGACAGCAGAAGCGGAAGAGAGCTGGCCGGAAGACGCGTACCCGCTGAAGACCAAGAGAGAGGCCGTCTGGGTAAGCGTAGCAGTTACGTCAGACACGTACTGTTAACAGGAGACTATAAAACCCCTGCCCCGTGCTCGTTTCGGGCTGACGCCATTTTAGGCCTCAGCCTGCCGGCGCGCAGGCGCTTATTAAAACAGCGTGTTGCGCCACGCCGCCTCGTGTTGTCTGTTGGCGTGCGCTCGGGGTTCGAACCAATACAAGTGCCTTGCATGACCCACTAAAATTAGTTTGCAATCTAAAAATCAATGCTCCCGGTGCTTTCATGGACATGCACAGAGCAACAAAAAATTTGACTTGCCCAATGCACACAGTCCCAGCTGAGGTTGAAGGTCTGCATTCTTGGACCACATCCCGTACTGCAAGCAAGGGTCCTCTTTACAGTCTATTTAATGCTGTGCTGCATCTTCTTTTGCATTTTCGTGCCTTTTGTTGGTGAGTTCACTGTTTGAAACACCCCCCAAGCTTAGAAAGGAAGTGTGGTCTAGTGTTCCTAAGTGCAAGAAGGCTGCAATGTGCCTCAGAGAGTATCAGTGGGTTAGATGAACTTCCTTCAGGCATGCATTACAGTGCTGTTGGCTGTGAGTTTAATGATAATGGATCACACTGTACATTAAGGTGTCTTTAGAAACACACATAAAATAAAGTTATGTATTGATTGGCTGATGCAGATGTTGTACCTGGGGTTCACAAGAACCTAACCTTATACTTCCCCTAGGAGCAATGGTTCAGTATTCACAAATTCAGTGTTCATGATGACTTTATAGAATGTAAGAATCAACTGTACCTTTATAATGCATAATTCTTTGTTTTATTTTTAAACTTATAATGACTTTTCAGTGTACAGTGCTACAATTTTTAACATATATAGATTTGTTTAACTGCTATAAGAGTTATTAAGAAATTATTTTAGGCAGATAGAGAGGAAAAGGGGTCTTTGGGAAGTTTTCGTTTCTTTTAAAGCAGC
Organism: Pan troglodytes; assembly: GCF_028858775.2. NCBI lineage: Eukaryota > Metazoa > Chordata > Mammalia > Primates > Hominidae > Pan > Pan troglodytes. The sequence continues at coordinate 58,500,742 of NC_072419.2, read as the reverse complement.
TCCAAAAACGTTTCTGATAGCAGGAAAGCCCCATCTCTTAGAGCCAGGTTGGCAACCTTTGATATGCAAATGCAGGCCATTAGAAACCGGGTCCGCCCAAACATGGCAATTCCCACAGTTGTCCTCTTGCCCTTGCCCTACATGTGCCTGGCAACTTGGCCACCCCCACATATCCCAACATGTATAGAACATCATGACGACCTTCATTTGCATATTAAAAGACTAGGGTGGGAGGGCCAGTTTTTTCGTGGGCCACATAATGACATGCCTGGTCAAACCAATCCCCTGAGCCCTATGCAAATCAGACTCCATCTCCTCTAGCCTCCTCCTATAACTGGCTGGTATCTGCCACACTTGGTATCTCCTCTCTTGGCTTTGGAGCCCCCCTCCCTCTGTCTCTGTACAGGGGAGCTTCCTCCTTCTTTCTTCTCCCTTCTTTCTTGCCTGTTAAACTCTCCGTTCCTTAAAACCACTTCACGTGTGTCTGTGTCGTTTTATCCAATTCGCGTGAGACAAGAGCCCTGGTGTTCCTGCACTCATCAGAGCTGTATCATAACCACCCCAAGATCAGAATACAGAACATTTCCATCACCCCAAAAAACTCCTGTGGTCCATTTGTAGTGAGACCCTCCCTTCACCCTTAAACCCTGACAACTACTGATCTCTTCTCCATCACCACTGTTTTGTCTTTTAGAGAACCTCATATAAATGGAATCAAACAGTATGTAACCTTTTGAAACTGGCTCTTCTTATCAATGTAATGTCTTCGAGATTCATCCAAGTTTTTACACGTATCAATAGTTTGCTCCTTTTCACCGCTGAGTAATATTCTAACTAGCATAGAATTTTAAAAGCAAATTATCAATAAAGTATGAAAATATACACGTTAAATCTTAAAATGTACCTCACTTGTACATTGTCACAGAAGTCTAATACACCAAAAAAAAGGCAAAAAACTGAAAAAGTGAACACATAAAGTCTATAAAACCAGAGGATCTCTCATTAGGAAGAAATGTAAGAAATTCCAGGATAACCATGAAGAAAATATCCTAAGACAACCACTGCTCAGCTGCCCCAATCCAGATTGAAGAATCCTCTTCAGAAAGACCAAATTGATAGAGATTGTAATGTGTTTGAGTACATTTAGGGGAAATTTACACAACCAGTGGTGAATAATTCAGATGATTTAGTGCATAGAAAAGTAACCAAACAAACAGAAAAGAATTTTTTTTAACTCTAATGAAAACAAAAAGTTGTGCAGAAAAGGAAAAGTAATCAGAATGTACTATGGCTCAGCTGTGACTACTATTTACATAATGTAAACATTGAATATTTGTCTAAACATAATTACACCATAATTCCTTTGAGGCCTGGGAAATAGGCATGAGAAGATCTTTTTCATAACAAGCCTGGTAGAGTATTTAACTCTTTAAACTATGTGCCTTTATAATGTAGATAAAAGTTGAAACTAGGCCGGGCTCAGTGGCTCACGCCTGTAATCCCAGCACTTTGGGAGGCCGAGGTGGGTGGATCACTCGAGGTCAGGAGTTCGAGACCAGCCTGGCCAACATGGTGAAACCCCGTCCCTATTAAAAATACAAAAATTAGCCAGCTGTGGTGGTGGGCGCTTGTAATCCCAGCTACTCGGGAGGCTAAGACAGGAGAATGGCTTGAACCTGGGAGACAGAGGTTGCAGTGAACCAAGATCGCGCCACTGGACTCCAGCCTGGGTGACAGAGCAAGACTATCTCAAAAAGAAAAAAGTTTTAATTTCACATGATGAAGCAAAAACAATTTTTTTTTCTAAATCATGGCTAAGAAAGAGAGAGAGCCATCCCTGATGATGTATTCCCAGAAGCCATCTCTGAAGCTAAAGTCATGTTCCCTCCTTTGTTTAAAGCCAGTTCAAATTTGGGTTTTTTCTATTAGCAACCAGATGCATCCTGACAAATACAATAGGTATGGACCTTCCATGCCAAAAAGCAGTACCGGTCTTCAATTAGGTCCTCCACTGAACAGTGCTGACAGTGCTTGATGCATGCAGTGTGGTCAAAAGGTGTTCCACCAGCCAGACATCTGCCTTAGTGGCCAGTTGCAAGGCTTGCTGCTGTGTACAGTGCCTAAGGGGCAATGGAACTGCTGGGGGGATTTGTGTTCCAAATGCCAAGGAACATGAGGTCCAAGCTAACACGGCATTGGTTGGAGGTCTGGCCAGAACTCCCGCTGAGTTCATTACCAGGTAGTTGTTCTGATTTCTGTCTTTATATAACCTAGTTACTCCTGTACTTTCTCATCTGTGCCCTTTTAGTGAATCCAAGCTAGCAGCAGGGAATTGATCTAACCAGGCTTGTGTGTTCTGCCAGTGGGCACTTTACACTATTGTGAAATAGATAGTATTCCATCTATAAAAATTTCACTGGACTTGCAAGCCATCTGCATTATCACAAGACATCCCAAATACCAACATTTTTCAAAGAAAGAAAAGAAGATGCTTGCTTGTAAAGCCTTTAAATAAAATGTTAGCATTGGGAGTTTCTGAAAAGATGTTTCAAAAATTAGTTTTGGCGAGGTGCAAAGACTCATGCCTGTAATCCTAGCACTTTGAGAGGCCAAGATGAGAGGATCACTTCAGTCCAGAAGTTTGAGTCCAGCCTGGGCAAGATACTACCTCTATTAAAAAAAAAAAATTAAAAATTAGCCAGGCATGGTGGCATACATCTGTAATCCCAGCTACTTAGAAGGCCAAGGTGGGAGGATTGCTTGAGCCCAAGGATTCAAAGCTACAGTAAGCAATGGTGGCACTACTGTACTCTAGCCTGGGTAACACATCAAGAACCTGTCTCGGCCAGGCATGGTGGCTCACACCTGTAATCCTTACACTTTGGGAGGCTGAGACAGGTGGATCATCTGAGGTCAGGAGTTCGAGACCAGCCTGGCCAACATGATGAAACCCCATCTCTACTAAAAATACAAAAAATTAGCCGGATGTGGTGGTGGGTGCCTGTAATCCCAGCTACTCGGGAGGCTGAGGCAGGAGAATTGCTTGAACCCAGGAAGTGGAGGTTGCAGTGAGCCAAGATTGTACCACTGTACTCCAGCCTGGGCAACAAGAGTGAAACTCCATCTCAAAAAAAAAAAAAAAAAAAGTTTTATATGTTTGTGTAGCTTCTTTGTACTAATAAAGCTTTTCGTAGATAGTGCCTATCAAATATGTGGCCAGGTCATCATTAAAAAGGCCTGAACAGAAATTGCATGTAGTTGCTTTAAGCATAAAATCTGACACAGGAAAGTTCTATCCATGAAAGCAAATTCAAGTTTCTCATGTAAAATAAAAAAAAAAAAAAACAATGTTTTTGTAAAAATGCATTACTTCTTTCTAAAAATTCCTATTTTATTTTTTGTATTTTTTATGTTTTAAGAAAACAACATACAGAAGTATGATTAATTTCTGTGAACAATGTCCATATCAAAGTCCCAAATTTTCTGCCATTTACCCCAGTGTGCTATACAATTGTTATCATTTTAATTATGTGTCCCAGTGGGAATAAGTTTGGGGAGAACTGTCTTAAATTCTAAGGCCATTTATTACAATATTTAATGAAAAATCAGAAGGTAGGTGGTCCTAGAGTGAATTCAGTGGCTCAGCACTGTCAGCAAGAACCCAGTTTCTTTTCATCCTTCTACTCCACCGACCTCAGCGTCCCAGCTTCCTCCCAAGTCCTGCAGAGGATGTCTACCACATGGCTGCTGCCGCCTTGTAAACCAGGTCTACCATGGCAATGACCAGACCAGAAAGGATGGAGGTGGGGAGGAGGGCAGGCAAGGGCTTTCTTCTCACATGCCTCTTTCTTTCCAGGAAGGAAAATCATTCTCAAAAGCCATCAGGAGATTTCCTCTATGTCTTATTGAGCAGAACTTGGCCCACTGGGAGCCCAATCACTGGCCAAAGGAAATGAGATTGTCATGTATAGTTTACACTGGGGCTGGGCACAGCCCCAGCCAAAAGCTAGTCCTGACCAATGTAACCAGTCTAAGAGCTCCAATAAACCCAGTCCTCTCCAGCTACTGGAAGGACTGATGGCATATGCATCTTGAGGCATACCCAAGAAAAGCTTCAGGTAAGATGCTTGCTGCCAAAGGTGTCTTAACTGAAACAGACCAACAAATCAACCAATACAATACACTGTGGTAAGTATAGACCAACAAATCAACCAATACGATACACTGTGGTGAGTGCTGGAGTGTAGCCACACTTAGGGATCTAGGGAGGGGATCCCAAATCAGTCTAGGCGATCCTCAAAGAGGTTCCATATAAGGCAGTTCTTCAGCTCAAATGGAAGCAGTAGACATGATCCCAGGAAATCAAATGGGAAACAGAATTTCAGATGAGAAATAGAACAAACTACATGGTACAGAAGCTGGGAGGAGCTTCAAAATAATTCAGTACAATAGGAGATAATGGCTATGTCTGGGTGACATGACCACATTTGTGACCCCTGTGATGGGAGATTGTGATTAATATTATGTGAAATAGTGGGAAACTATTTCCCGCAAAGGAAATCATAGAACAAAAATCCTGTTATCAGAAGTAGGAAGGGGATGCCAGACTGACCAAATAAAAAAAACAAAAAAAAAGTCCACTAGAGGCTGGATGTGGTGGCTCACACCTGTAATCCCAGCACTTTGGGAGGCCAAGGCAGATGGATCACTTGAGCTCAGGAGTTCAAGACCAGCCTGGCCAACATGGTAAAACCCAGTCTGTACTAAAAATACAAAAATTAGCCAGGCATGGTAGCGGATGCCTGTAATTCCAGCTACCTGGGAGGCTGAAGCATGAGAATCACTTGAACTCAGGAGGCAGAGGTTGCAGTGAGCCAAAATCACAACACTGCACTCCAGCCTGGGCAACAGAGCAAGACTCTGTCTCAAAAAAAAAAAAAAAAAAAATAGAAAAAAAGAAAGAAAAGAAAAAAAAGTCCACTAGAGTTAGCTAAATAACAATTCTCTGAATTAAAACCTAGCTCCACCCATCTCTATATGTGCAAAAGTAGAAAACCCTTTCTGTGGCAGAGACAATTATCTATCAAAATTTGCCACACCTTTAGCGTAGTTTTGTAGCTGAGAAGCTGCTTCCCCTCCAGGGGCTACATTTCCCAGCCCTGCCCACTTGCTTCCATGATGGACCATGTGACTGGATTCTGCCAATGGCACTTAAGCAGGAAATAGATGTGCGGCAGACAAAGCCTGTAGGAAGTGAGTGGCCTTCTCCAAGCCAAGCCCCAAGGGATGACAGAGCCATAAGACAGAAGGGGTCCGGGCCTTTGATGGAGAACCTCCTACTGACGGTAACATCTCTCTCAGACTGTTGAGAATGAGAAATACGTTTCTATGACTTTGAGCCTTTCTACTTCGGGGACTATTGATTTTTAGTAGCCAGTGTGGCCCTTACTAAAATCCTTCTTAGGACATCTTAATGAAAAACAAACACAATTGTATCAAATACTTATCTGAAAGTATTTGATATCTGATACTATTTGTATCAGATACGTTGTATCAGAAAGTATCAGATACGGCCAGGGGCAGTGGCTCATGCCTGTAATTCCAACGCTTTGGAAGGCCAAGGTGGGCGGATCAGGAGGTCAGGAGATCAAGACCAGCCTGGCCAACATGGTGAAACCCCATCTCTACTAAAAATACAAAAATTAACCGGGCATGGTGGTGGGCGCCTATAATCCCAGCTACTCGGGAGGCTGAGGCAGGAGAATGGCTTGAACCCATGAGGCAGAGGTTGCAGCGAGCCGAGATCGCACCATTGCACTCCAGCCTGGGCAACAAGAGCAAGAAACTCCATCTCAAAAAAAGAAAGTATCAGATACTTTCTGAATAGGCTAAGCGTTTGCATGAATAATGAGCATTTAAAACTAATCATCATTTCAAGATTTTTTCCAACCCTAAACCCTAAAAGAATCCAATGTTTTCATTGGAGCGTGCTGGGTGAAGGGTATATGAGAAAACTAAACTATATTTGCAACTTCTTGTGAGTCTTAAAACTGTTTCAAAATGAAAAGATATTTTTTAAAAGTACTCAAACATTTTTTTAAAAAATTTTAAAAATTTCTATCAATAGCTTTGGACTCCTGTAAGAAGGAAAGGGCCTCTGTTTCCCCTCTGTAAAATGAGAATTAGATTAGTGGTTTTCAAACCACAGTATCAGAAGGTGTTTCAACGGTTCAGCAAAAGTCTGATTTGAATTTCATCTTTAAACTGTAATTAAAACCATTTGAAAGGTCCGGGCCTTTGAAGGAGAACCTCCTACTGACGGTAACACCTAGCTCAGACTGTTGAGAATGAGAAATACATTTCTATGACTTTGAGCCTTTCTATTTAGGGGACTATTGATTCTTGGTAGCCAGTGTGACCCTTACTAAAATCCTTCTTAGGACATTTTAATGAAAATCAAACACAATTGTATCAATACAATTGTAAACTCATACCCACAAGTGTTACATTCTAACTTCTAACACATGGGGGCTCCCAACAAGTTCACTTGAACTTTCAGATGTGCTCTTTGGCATTCAAACTTTGTAACAAAGTGTCCCCTTTGCCATCTCTGCATGGTATTTGCACCTCTTCTGAGTCAATAATTACAAATTGTTAGTAATTTGTTGGAGGTGGGTGTTAAGTATGTGATTTTGTTTATTTAAATTCAGATATGCAAATTAACCCTATGGAAAACCATATTTTACTCATCAGATTGATAAAAAACAAATCAGAGGCTTGATAGCACTTTGTGTGAGTGAGGCTGTAGGAAACAGGTGCTCTCATAAGTTCTTGGTAGGAGTTCTATGCAGTACAACCCCACTGAAAGTGTCAAAATGTTAAATGCACCTTTGACGTAGCAATTCTATTTTAGCAAGTTAGTCTACAGATAGACTCTTTCATGTACAGATACAAATATAGATATTCATTACAGTTGTGTTTATAGTAACAAAAAACTAGAAACAAAGTGTCTACAAATGAGTTGCTTAAATTTTAGTATATGTGTACATGTACTATATATACATATATGTATATTTTACATGTATAATATACGTATATATGTATACGTATATACGTATATTTTCACATGTACAGTGAAAAACTGAATTTTTCCTAAAGCAATGAGGCAAATCTAGATGCAGTGATAAGCAATATTTTTCAAGATACATTGTTGTGCAAAAAAGCAGGCTATAGAATGCTATTTGCATTAGAGTATAATTTGTTTTTTTGTTTTTTTTTTTAAAGTGCGGGCAATGAATATGTGTATGTCTTTTTGTATATATGTCAGAAAGTTCTGAAGAACAACCAAGAAACTGGTAACAATGTTGCTTTCTGAAAGAAATTAGGGGCCGGGCGCGGTGGCTCACGCCTGTAATCCCAGCACTTTGGGAGGAGGAGGCGGGCAGATCACGAGGTCAGGAGATCAAGACCATCCTGGCTAACACGGTGAAACTCCGTCTCTATTAAAAATACAAAAAAAAATTAGCCGGGCATGGTGGCGAGCGCCTGTAGCCCCAGCTACTTGGGAGGCTGAAGCAGGAGAATGGCGTGAACCCGGGAGGCAGAGCTTGCAGTGAGCTGAGATCACACCACTGCACTCCAGCCTGGGCGACAGAGTGAGACTCCGTCTCAGAAAAAAAAAAAGAAAAGAAAAAGAAAGAAATTAGGGGGCTGGGGAAGGTTGAAGAGACATCCACTTTTCACTATATACACTTTCGTGCTGTTTGAGAATTTCTGTGTTGATGCATTAACTATATGAAAGAACAACAAAAAAATCAGGCCTGTGCATGCTTGCTTGTGTGAAATTATCCGAGCAAGTATATTATTAAAACACAGGTGTGCACACTCAGTTATGTGCCAGGCAAGACTCAAAACCAGCTCTCATCAAAATGATTGATTGTGTAACTACCACTTAATGCCCAGCAGGTTTAGTCTGGATCATATCTCATTACAGAGAGTTTAGCACTTAAGTTAAATTTCAAGGGTTTCTTCATTGTCATTTATGTTTACATAAAGGATTGCAGGCAGTTGCTAAATATTGTTAGTGAATCAATTTTTGGAAGAGAAATTTCCCTTAGTCCCCTTCCAATATTTGGGATCAGGATTCAGTGACAGTGACATCAGGAGGAGCTCGCTGGAGTCACCTGAGGCATCTCTCCGTGCTGTGCATGTCTGGACCAGAGGCCCCAAGATTCTGTCCCAGGCCCCCTAGATGGTGCCCAAGCATATGTGTCCTCAACAAGTTCCCTTAAAAGTCTGAGGCACACTCCAGGTAAGAATCACCCGTGGAGTGTCCAGAAAAGCAAGAATAAAAGTATAATCCTTGCAAACTTTAATACAGCTATGTCAGTCAGGGACCAACCAGAGAAAGAGAAGCAAATCTAACAATTTCAGTAAATGTAACACAGGGAATTTGATATCCAAGTGATGCAAGAGCTGAGAAACCAAATGGGAATGGTTAGGCAACCCAGAGATTAGCAACACCTGGAAGCCACTGCCTTTTCTCTCCAGGGAAGGTGGCAGGGAAAGAGACAAAGGGAGGAGGTGGTGTTTTCAGGGACCACAGTCACCTGGCAGAAGGTGAGGCCACAGTGGGCCCATCCTATAGGATCTAGGGCCATGGAGGAGACACAGCCACTGCCACCAAGATAGAGGGGGAAGAGGAGAAATACTCTGTCTTCTCCCTTCCACCCCTCAGCCAAACCCTATAGGAAGCTAGAAGCCCCCAGAACCCTGGATACAAGAAACAAGGGTCAGCGTCCCTGACAAATAGCGGAATCAAGGAAGAATCACAGAGCAACAGCCTCTGGACCAGCCTACCAGCCTTTGATAAATTTATCATTGAAACCTTAGCCACAATTTTCTGTAGTACTTTCTAAGCGGAGAGGTTGTCGACATAAGTACTTTTGAAAATGCCAAGCCCCAGGATACCCATTGTTGTTAGCCCTTGTCTAGAAAAATAAAGGAGGTTTAAAAATACCAGTTATCATAAAGTCTAAATGGAATCTATAATTTGCTGTATTCTGTTATTATGTCACATTTTTCTCCGTGTGTTTACTAAAAAGGAAAAAAATGTTTTCCTGTAATAGTTAAATGTTTGCTTTAATAGTTATATTCTGAAGCCATCTTGACAAAAGGCACATTCATTCATTCATCAATATATCCGTCCAACCTTTTCTAAATACCATGCATTGTTATAGGTGCTGGTATACAAAGAAGAAAATAAAATTTCCTGCCTTGAGAACTGACATTTTACTAACTACGAATGATTACTATAGGAAACTATGTATGTTAAAATACTGTTGAAAAAATTTTGGTCACTTGAAATTAAAAACTACAGACGATTCCTAATGTAAAATAGTACAGTTGATGATTGTTCAACTTTACAATGGGTGTGAAAGTGATACCCATTCAGTAGAAACCCATACTTTCCATTTTGATTTTTTATATTTTCCTGGGATAGCGATATTCAGTGTGATACTCTCTCATGCTGCTGGGCAGCACCAGTGAGCCATTCTGTTTTTCACTTTCAGTACAGTATCAGATAAATTACCTGAGGCATCCAACCCTTTGTTATAAAATAGGCTTTTTTATTTTATGTATGTATGGATGTATGTATGTATTTATTTTTGAGGTGGAGTCTCACTCTGTCGCTCAGGCTGGAGTGCAGTGGCACGATCTCAGCTCACTGCAACCTCTGCCTTCCGGGTTCAAGTGATTCTTGTGCCTCAGCCTCCTGAGTAGCTGGGACTACAGGTGTGTGCCACCATGCTCAGCTAATCTTTCATATTTTTAGTAGAGACGGGGTTTCACCATGCTGGCCAGGATGGTCTCAAACTCCTGACCTCAGGTGATCCACCTGCTTCAGCCTCCCAAAATACTGAGATTATAGGCATGAGCCACCACGCTTGGCCAAAATAGGCTTTTTTAGATGATTTTGCCCAACCATAGGCGAATGTAAGTGTTCTGGGCATGTTTAATTTGGGCTAGACTAAGATAGGGCATTTGGTAGGTTAGGTCTATTAAATGAATTTTCAACTTACAACATTTCCAGCTTACAATGAGTTTATCAGGATGTAGCAAATCATACATATGCTGAACAGCATCTGTATATTGTTAGGAGAAGGATATATTTGCTTGAAAACTTACAGTAATTAATTCAGTTAATATGTCCTCATTATTCTTGTTATCAACATTACCAGACCCCCCCTCCAAAAAAACCTGCGTGTTCTCTTAATACTTTAAGAAAGTATCTGAATATCTCTTGCCAGAAATAATTTAAGCAAGTGAATAATTCTAATAGATTGATTTTAAAATACTGTGAAAATCTGTTCTACAGTTTCTGTTACTTGCCAACAGTGATTCTTATTTATTTATTTATTTATTTATTTATTTATTTATTTAAATTTAGAGACAGGGTCTTGCTCTGTCATCCAGGCTGGAGTGCAGTGGTGCCATCACAGCTCACTGCAGCCTCAATCTTCTGGGCTAAAGGAATCCTCCCATCTCAGCCTCTTGTGTAGCAGGGACTACAGGTGCATGCCACCACGCCCAGCTAATTTTGATATTTTTTGTAGAGACAGGGTCTTGCCATGTTGCACAGGCTCGTCTTGAACTCCTCGCCTGCTTCTCGAAGTGCTGGGATTACAGGCATGAACCACCATGCCTGACCAAAGATTCTTAACTAACGTACTTTTATTGGTCTTTTACCTGAAGAAAATTTATTTAGGCTTTATGAGACTCAGTTTCTGCATCTATGAAATAGTGATAATAGTGTCTACCTCTTGACTTGTTCTGACAGTCAAGAATAATAAATTACATCAGGCATCCAACACTTTGTTATAAAATAGGTATCCAACACTTTGTTATAAAATAGGCTTTTTTATTTTTTTATTTTATTTATTTGGACATAGTGGAGGTAATGTAAGTAACTTAGTGAAGTCTTTTAGTTAACAGAAACATTGAAACCATGGAGACGGAGAAGTTCTTTTTTTCTATCAGAAACATGTTACAAATTTTGGTTAAATTCAACATGGCTCACAGAGGCAACGAATGATGGAAACTGATTCTCAGCCTTGTTATCAAGAATAACAGGGAGGAGTGGGGACTGGGGTAAATCAGAGAGGCTGGGCTTCATCCACAGGAGCTTCTCCGGCCCAGCCAAGGGTTACCATTTGACAGGCCAGGCCCAGATTTGCCAGATCCTTCCATTTTTGCAAAAAGCTATAAATCCCAATTCTTATGAGAAATACATCAACTTTTAAGCACTGGTAACAAATTCAAATTTATTTTAGTTGCCAGATTTAGAACATGGAGTAGGATTACCAGTATGTCTGCACCCTGCAAGACATTTGCCATTTCTATATTATATTTTATCTATTAAATGAGAAGTGGTCAAAAACTTGAGAACAGAAGAAATCGTGAGCTTTCTAGTCAAACAAAGGCTGTTAACTTTTCAAGAACTGTGATTCTTACTGAGAAATAGATCTGGATAGAATCCACATTGAAATAAATAATCTGAAAAAAGGAAGAAAAAGCCCTTCCACATGGTGTTGAAACAAGTTATTCTGGCAGCTCTTCAGGATGGCTGGCATAGAGAAATAATGTGTTCGCACGGGCCAATTAAAAAAGCTACTATGGTGTATTACTTATGATATCTAAAAAATCATTAACAGCAGGGCTGTGGCTGACGCCTGTAATCTCAGTACTTTGGGAGGCCGAGGCGGGTAGATCACAAGGTCAGGAGTTCGAGACCAGCCTGGCCAACATGGTGAAACCCCATCTTTGCTAAAAATATAAAAAATTAGCGGAGCGTGGTGGCACATGCCTGTAGTCCCAGCTACTTGGGAGGCTGAGGCAGGAGAATTGTTTGAACCTGGGAGGCGGAGGTTTCAGTCAGCTAAGATCATGCTGCTGCACTCTAGCCTGGGTGACAGAGTGCAAAAAAAAAAATCATTAACAAACATCCAGTAACATAGCAAATAAATTATGATGCAACCCTATAATGAAATATTATGTGACCATTAAAACTAATGGTAGGGAGCAGAGGTTTGCAAGCACCAAGTGCTGATTGAACAACCCAAAAAGACTGTCAAGCATACAGATACCCAGGCCTCATCCCAATCCTTCTGAAGGAGAGGGGTTAGTATATTTAATAATTTCTCAGGTGATTCTAATGCAACCCACCAAATCAAGATCAAAAGCCAATTGTGGAATAGTTTGCATAGCATTGTGTTAGAATAAGATTTGATTCAAGTGCATGTGAAAGAAACATTCCCCCACCCCAAATAACAATAGCTGAAAAAAGTGCATTTCTCATATATGATGTCTGGAAATAGGCAATCCAGTTGGAAGTTCCACAAAGAAGTTAGGGGCCTGGGCTCCTTCCAGCTCTCTATTCTGCCATACCTAGAGTATCGCCTCATTCTCATAGTCCAAAATGGCAGCTGGAGCTCCAGCCATCATATCCTCATCCCAAGCAAGGAAAAGAGGAAGAGCTAAAGAAGAAGGGACAAACAGCATATGCCAACTGCTATTTTAGGATATTTCCCAGAAGCTGCATCACATTTCATTTACGTTGTCAGAATTTAGTCATATAGCTATGCGTAGCTACAAAGGAAGCTGGGAAAAGTCTCTTTTCAGGAGGCCATGTGCTGAGCTATAAATTAGGAATTGTATTATTAAAAAAATTTGAGGCCAGGCATGGTGGCTCACGCCTGTAATCCCAGCACTTTAGGAGGCCGAGGCAGGCGGATCACGAGGTCAGGTGTTCGAGACCAGCCTGGCCAACATAACAAACCCTGTCTCTAATAGAAATACAAAACTTGGCCGAGCGTGGTGGCTCACGCCTGTAATCTCAGCACTTTGGGAGGCTGAGGCAGGCGGATCACTTGAGGTCAGGAGTTCAAGACCAGCCTAGGCAACATGGTGAAACCCCATCTCTACTAAAAACAAAAAATTAGCCAGGCTGGTGGCAGGCACCTGTAATCCTAGCTACACACAGCCTGGGTGACAGAGTGAGACTCCATCTCAAGAAAAAAAAAGAAAGAAGTATAATATTAATGTTATGAGTACATATTGGTTTGAACCATAGAAAATTACCATTTTTAAGTAAAAAATAAATATATCAGCAATTCATATGGTTCATTCTATTACATTTCTACAGAAAAAAGCCTATAAAGGTATAGACATGCAGTACATAAAGATATAAGTATATATCTCTGGTTGGTGAGATCTCAGCCATGTATATTTCATGTGGAAGTGAAAAACATGTAAGCTGTAATTACATTTTTATAAAATATATGAATATGATTTATATGTGTGTGTATGCACACATACAACACACACACAAAAATTCATCAATCAAAATGTTATTTCTGCATAGTGAATTATAAGTGGGTTTTATTTTCTTATGTTTTCCTGTATTTTTTTTCAAATTCTAACCAACAATTTCTAATACTTTTGCAATAAGAAAAACAAGTATAGGGCAAGTGCAGTGGTTCACACCTGTAATTCCAGCACTTTGGGAGGCCAAGGTAGGCAGATCCCTTGAGGCCAGGAGTTTGAGACCAGCCTGGCCAACAGGATGAAACCCCGTCTCTACCAAAAATACAAAGAAATTAGCTGGGCGTGGTGGCACACACCTGTAATCCCAGCTACTCAGGAGGCTGAGGTGGGAGGATCGCTTGAACCTGGGAAGTGGAGGTTGCAGTGAGCCAAGATCGCACCACTGCACTCCAGCCTGGGTGACAGAGCGAGACTCTGTCTCTAAATAAATAAATAAATAAATAAATAAATAAATAAGAGTGTGTTGATCTTGATGGAGCTTATGTTGAAAAATAACATTTTTTAAAAGTATAGAAAGAAAAATAAGAAATGAAAATAGGACATTTTCAGACCAGAAAAAGACTGTTGCAGTGGTCAAGATGTGTAATAGAGAAGGTTGGCTGGACATAGTAGCAAAAGGTTAAAATGGAGCTCTTGGAAACATGCATGAAATCATTTCACAATAAAAAATGAACTGAGGATGCCTGTGTGCCAGGCTCTGTTCTAGGCCCCAGAGGATACAAGGTAAATAAAATAGGCCAGGTCTATGCCCTCCTGGAGCTTACATGGTAGGGAGACAGATAATAACCAAAAATAAATAAAAGATAATAATAGCTAGGATTTATGCCGAGTTATATGAGTCAGGCACTATTCTAAGCACTTTACAGATATTGATTGGTTCCTCCTACAAAACAACTTAATGAACTAGGTGCTACTATTATCTCCAAGCTACAGAAAACCGGGACACAGAGCAGTTGAATTTCCTATTCAAGGTTAAGCAACTAATTCTAGTTCAGCAACTCCAGGATTTGCATGGCAGTGGAATAGCCTAACTCTACGGCCTACACACTTAACCACCAAACCAGTAAGGCCCAGACTTACATCATGATAAGAATTACCCGGGGCACTTTTGAGATATTTGCAGATTACCAGGTCTTACCCCAGAAAATTCTGATGCAGTAAGCATGGCTTGGAACCCAAGAACTCATTCTTTAGTGAGCCTTCCAGATGATGCTTCTCTTCAGGCAAATGTGAGATATATTGCTCTCAACAAAAGGAATCGTGACAATAAAAGTTAGAACGGTGACCTCTGCAAGATTGGATAGTAGGAATAGTATTATTTTATTTTATTTTATTTTATTTGAGACAGTCTCGCTCCGTCACCCAGGCTGGAGTGCAGTGGCTCCCTCTCAGCTCATTGCAACCTCCGCCTCCTAGGTTCAAACAATTTTCCTGCTTCAGCCTCTGGAGTATCTGGGATTACAGGTATGCGCCACCAAGCCTGGCTAATTTTTGTACTGAAGAAAATGGGGTTTCACTATATTGGCCAGGCTGGTCTCGAACTCCTGACCTCAGGTGATCTGCCCACCTCGGCCTCCCAAAGTGCTGGGATTACAGACATGAACCACCTTGCGCGGCCAGAATAGTATTATTGGCTGGGAAGCTGCATGAGGGAGCCGACCAGGGCTGGAAATGTGTGTCTTGGAAGGGGACTTCCCAGGTGTGCACATATGTAAACATTCATCAAGCAATAAAAAATAAATATTGCCATAAGCTGCGGTGCTCTGCTGGGTCACGTTAGCTAGACAGGTATCATGAAGGTGATGTCGTAGAGTCGCAGGGAGAGTGAATACTTTAGGTAAGACATAGGAAAGGTCTCTCTGGGAAGGCGACATTTCATTTGATGCTGGATGACCTAAAATAGCCAGTCCTGCAAAGACCAGGAAAGCAATCCAGGCAGAGGGAGGAGCAGATGCAGAGTCCCTGGGTTGGGCTTGTTTGAACAACAGCAAGGATCCTGGTGGAGCTGCCTGGGCAATGCAGGGTGAGAGTGGTGTGATCTGCAGTGGGACTGGCAGGCCACAGCCAGTTACATCTAGCTCATTCCTGCCCCAGGGCTTTTGCTCCCACCAGTTCCTCAGGCTGGAATTGCTCCCCCCTCATCCTCACATGGCTGCATCCTCCCCGGCTCCTTGTTCAGATACTACCTGCTCAGAAAGGCCTGCTATGACTAGTTCTACAGCCACTATTACAGCCCCATTTTATGGTCTTTGGAGCCCTTATCACTAGCAAAATACTGAGAACACATGGACACAGGAGGGGAACATCACACACCGGGGCCTGTCAGGGGGTGGGGGGCAACGGGAGGGAGAGCATTAGGAAAAATACCTAATGCATGTGGGGCTTAAAACCTAGGTGGTGGGTTGATAGGTGCAGCAAACCACCATGGCACATGTATACTTATGTAACAAACCTGCACGTTCTGCACATGTATCCCAGAACTTAAGGTTAAAAAAAAAAAAGGAAGTTTTATAGATATATATATATTTTATATATATATATTTATATAATTATATATAAATATATATTATATAATTATATATAAATATATATATTATATATAAATATATATTATATATATAATATATATTATATATAAATATATATATATAATATATATTATATATATTATATTATTTATATATTATATATTTATATATAATATATATTATATATAATATATATTATATATAATATATATTATATATAAATATATATTATATATAATTATATATATTTATAAATATACATTTATATATAAATTCATATATTATATATAAATATACATTATATATAAATGTATATTATATATAAATATATATTTATATATAATTATATATTTATAAATATACATTTATATATAAATTTATATATTATATATAAATATATTTATCTATATTATATATATTTATAAATATACATTTATATATAAATTTATATATTATATATAAATATATATTTATATATAAATATTAATATTATATATTTAATATATATAAATATATATATATATATACAGTACTGATTTGATTATTTCATGTTGACGGCCTCCCTGGTCTACCTCCAGTGGCTAGCCCAGTGCCTGGCACATCACAAACACTTGAGAATAAACAGCTGCTGCCCGCAGAAATCAAGCCTTAGAGGCAGCAGCAGGGGAAATCCCATTCGTTATACAAGCCATATTTACTAAGCCTACTATGTGTCAGGCACCAGCCAAGTCACTGGACTACATCAGTGAAGCAAAGAGATTTTTTTAATCCCCATTTTTACAGGGACTTACTGAAAATAAGGGGGAGGAGAACACAGATAATATACAACTAAATTATATCTAAGCAGATATACTCGAGATACATAATATGTTCCATGTAACACCTTTTAAGGACAAAGCAGGCCAGGCATGGTGGCTTACACCTGTAACCCCAGCACTTTGGGAGGCTGATGAAGGAGGATCGCTTGAGGCCAGGAATTCGAGACCAGCCTGGGCAACATCTCTACAAAAATAAAAATTAAAAAGTGAGCCAGGGTGGTGGCCCACGCCGGTAGGGGGGATTGCTTGAGCCCAGGAGTTGGAGGCTGCAATGAGCTAGGATCCGACCACTGTTCCAGCCTGAGAGACAGAGCAAGACCCCCTCTCTAAAAAAAGAAAGGGAGAAAGAAAGAGAGAGAGGCAGAGAGAGAGAAAGAAAGAAAAGAAAAGAAAAGAAAAAAAGAAAAAAACAGGAAGGAGACAGGGAGTGGTTGGGGGAGGAGGAGGGGGCTGCAATCTTAGAATGATTAGATTAGGCCAAGCATGGCCTCCCTGAGTGTGAATTTGAATGCTGACCTTCAGAAGCAGGGCAGACTCTATGTGCAAATCCCTCGAGGCTGGGAGAGGTCTGAGGCTTGGGAGGGTCGGCAGAGAGACAATAGGTCTGACGCAGGAGCCCGGGGGAGACAGTAGTAGTAAGACATGAGGGACAGAGCAGGGACAGAGCAGAGAGGTCACTGTCCTCAGAGTGTGGACGCCGGCCAACACTAGGGGCATCACCTGGGAACTTAGAAATGCTCGTTCTCAGGCCTCGCCCCAGACCTACTGAAGCAGAAACGCTAGCGTGGGCCCAACAGCGTGTGTTCTAACAAGCCTTTCAGGCGACTGCGATGCACGATAAAGTTGGCAGCTCCTGGAGCAGGGGTCCCTTCGCGCTACGACCCCACCTCTTCGCGGTCCTCTCAGTCTCCCTAGCGGGGCAGGGGACCCGCCCAGCGCTTTGCTGATTTGCCCAGCGCTCACGCCCAACCTGGGTTTCTCCGGAGCCCGCCGCGCCCCGCGCACCCACCCCGCAACGGCAGCCGCACGTGGGTCTCCCCGCAAACCACCCAGGCGTCCCGGGAGCAGCGCTGCTGCACCGCCGCGCTGGGGGCCCAACGCCTGGGGCTGCAGGTGCAAAAGGCGCCCCGAGCCGGGGAGGCCAATCGCGTCCGCGGAGAACGCAGAGTGCGGGCAGGGGCGCATCCCTCGCCACCTGCGGTCGCCCAGCACGCCGGGACGCGCGTGGCCATCCAGCTCCCCGGGGGCGTTGGGGGGCTCCGCGGGCCTGGGCCTCGGGATTCGCCCGCCGCTTCCCCGGGGAGCCGCTGCTGCAAAGCCAGGTTGGGGCGCCGGGCCCGGCCAGCGCCCTCTAGGCAGCGGAAGTGCAGCTTGCTTTACATCCGTCCTCCCCGCCTCGCAGAGTTGGGAGAAGGCAGGGTGGGGGGTGTGGAAAAATAAAAGGGAAAGTCCTTGCACCATGTAGATCAGGGTCCCCCACTTTGGCATCCCGGCCGGCCGGGGACCTCCCAGTCTGCGGCGATGAACGCGAGCAGCGAGGGCGAGAGCTTCGCGGGCTCGGTGCAAAGTAAGTGCTTTTCCGGGCGCAGTGCGCGCTCCGGGGCCCAGTGCGCGCTCTGGGGCCCGGGCCCAAGCACGTCTGCGACGCAGCCAGCAGGCCCGGGGCCCCGAAATCGGGGTGACGGCTCGGAGCCGCGTCTCGGGGACCGCGGCGGGCGTGCGGTGCAGGGGGCGCCGGAGTGGGCTTGGGGTGGGGGCGCATCCGACCTGGCGCAAGACCGGGGGCGTTCTCCAGCCTTGCGAGACCCCTTGGAAGGGAACGGTGGGGGAGGGCACGCCGTTCAGACAATCGCCACCCCCTAAGGGCATTCCCGCCCCATCAGGCGGAGTTTGGGGCGGGCAGGAGAAAGGGAGGAATCTGGGGTAAACGGGGCAACACTGATGGGAAAACTTCTGCCTCAGTGGCTCAAAATTAGAGCCTGGAGATTGGGGGAATCACCAGGTCTCACGAGGTCCTGCCGGCTCATTGCAAAGCCGTTTCCTCATTAAGGGTGGAGATCTGAATGGAAAACGGGGCCGTGGTCGCTTTATTTGGGTTTGGGGTTCAGTTTTTATTTAACCGAGGAGGACATCATCGTTTTTCAAGTCCCTGGTTTGTCCCGGTGCATTGTTTCCCAAAGTGTGGTCCAGAGACTGAGTGCAACCAGCCACCTGGGAGCGAGAGCGTGTATTTTAAAACAGCTTTCTGGGCCCCACCCATTCAATCTCGGGGGTGGGGCTGGGGATCCGCTGTCCTTCGTAGCTGCCTGGGCAACTCTGAAGCACATGAAGTTTGAGAACCCGTCTACCAGGGGTTTGCAGAAAATCTGGCACATAGTAAGCTCCCAGCTTGTTAGCTGCTACTGTTAACAGTTTGGGAGACACTGGGTCCCAAACTTGGCGGGGTATTCCTTGCATTACTGTGAAAAGCACAGATTTTCCTAAACACCATCCTCCCCACCCCACCCTGTTATGACTCAGTATCTCCTAGGTGGGGCTCAGATATGTCCATGTTTAAATAGTGTACCTCAGTAAGAACCCCAGCAGGTAACATGCTGGAGGACTGGCGGGGAGGGGGGACTGTGCTGGTACGAGCACCATCCCATTTAATTCTCATAACAAGCCCGTGTTTTTTCTTGGAGAAATTAAAAACAAACAAAAACCATGGATTAGAAACCTCTCTTCTCCCATTTTTCAGATGAGAAAACCCACGCTTAAAGTCACTGTTGTTAAGCGATAGTGTCAAGATTCTAACGAAGGTCTATGTCGTTACTTTTGCACTTTCCACATACCAGTGACATTATTTGTTATGAAAATCCTTTCATTCTGGGTGTCAGTCCTGTTCCATCAGTAAGGAATCGTCAGCAATGCAAGCTACTTCATGTCTCACTTCCTTGTTTCCTTGTTAGTTCCATGGGTATCTCAGTATCTGCCAGAGAAGAAAAGGTTTCCTTCCTTCCATGCATTGATTGCAAAGTGCTTAAGTGTATCCCTGCAAGATGGCTTATCACAGTGCTCAGCCCAGTCTCCTTAGCAAGTCAACCAAACTGTATTTCTGAACAGAGATTTCTTGTCTTAGCTAGACCTGGGGGAAATTGGACATAATGTAAATATCTTAGAAATTTTCAGAAAATTATGAGGCATAATTTTATCTAACCATATATGCACAAAGGTAGTCTTGTATCATTTAACTTGGGAAAAATTGGAAATTATGTAAATACCTTGTTGTTGCTGAGAAGATTATGACGCATGGACACCATGGAATAATGTATTGCCATTAAATAATCATATATATATGAAGAGATTTTAATGATATAGCACAATGTTTATGCAATGTTTAGGAAAAAGGGCCAGGCACAGTGGCTCACGCCTGTAATCCTAGCACTTTGGGAGGCTGAGGCGGGCGGATCACATGAGGTCGGGAGTTCAAGACCAGCCCGACCAACATGAAGAAACCCCATTTCTACTAAAAATTCAAAATTAGCCTGGCGTGGTGGTGGCGCTTGTAATCCCAGATACTCTGGAGGCTGAGGCAGGAGAATCGCTTGAACCTAGGAGGCGGAGGTTGCAGTGAGCTGAGATCGTGCCCTTGCACTCCAGCCTGGGCAACAAGAGCAAAACTCCATCTCAAAAAAAAAGAAAAAAAATTAGGAAAAGGATTAGTTTTACAATACTATGATCTGAATATTTATAATATTATGATCTTATGCAACTTTTTTTTTTTGAGATGAAGTCTCGCTCTGTCACCAGGCTGGAAGTTCAGTGGCATTATCTTGGCTCACTGCAACCTCCACGTCCCAGGTTCAAGCAATTCTCCTGCCTCAGCCTTCTGAGTAGCTGGGATTACTGGCACGTGCCACCACACCCAGCTAATTTTTGTATTTTTAGTAGAGACGGGGTTTCACCATGTTCGCCAGGATAGTCTTGATCTCTTGACCTTGTGATCCACCCATCTCGGCTTCCCAAAGTGCTGGGATTACAGGCGTGAGCCATCTTATGCAACTTTTAAGTGTAAAGAAAATGAATGGAAAAAAATATTTTATAATATTCATGGTAGGCAGAGATGGAAATATTGAGTGATTTTCCCCTTCTTTATAAGTTTCTTCTAAATTTTCTTATAAACACGAGTTATCTTTTTTTTTTTTTTTTTTTATGTGAGACGGAGTCTTGCTCTGTCGCCCAGGCTGGAGTGCAGTGGCACAATCTCAGCTCACTGCCACCTGCGCCTTCCGGGTTCAAGCAATTCTCTTGCCTCAGCCTCTCTAGTAGCTGGGATTACAGGTGTGTGCCACCACGCCCGGCTAATTTTTTTTGTATATTTTTAGTAGAGATGGGGTTTCACCATGTTAGCCAGGATGGTCTCGCTCTCCTGACCTCATGATCCACCCGCTATGTCTTTATTGAACAAATATTTATATAGTAGCTTCTAATACAGTGCCAAATACTACGCTAAGTGCTTTGCAGGTATTAATATAGTATTAATTCTTGATATGATTAGTATCAAGAGATAATGTCGGCCGGGTGCGGTGGCTCACTCCTGTAATCCCAGCACTTTGGGAGGCTGAGGCGGGCAGATCACGAGGTCAGGAGATCGAGACCATCCTGGCTAACAGGTGAAACCTCATCTCTACTAAAAATACAAAAAATTAGTCGAGCGTAGTGGCGGGTGCCTGTAGTCCCAGCTACTTGGGAGGCTGGGGCAGGAAAATGGCGTGAACCCGGGAGGCAGAGCTTGCAATGAGCCGAGATCGCACCACTGCACTCCAACCTGGGTGACAGAGCAAGACTCTGTCTCAAAAAAAAAAAAAAAAAAAAAAAAAGAAAAGAAAAGAAAAAGAAATAATGTCCCTGCCAGTTAGGAATGAATTTTGGCTACAAGTAGCAGAAACCCAAATTATACTGGCCTAATGAAATCTGGAATTGATTGATTGCAGTGTTGAATCAGGGGAATCAGTGAAGTAAAGGGCAGAGCCCATAGGGATCTTGGCATTTTTCTCATAGTTACAAGATGGCTGCAGAAGCCCCACCATCACATTTGCATCCAAAGCCAGAAGAAAAGGGGCACATTGCTAGCCACATCTGCTCCCTTTTCATCACAAATGCCAAACTTTTCCCAGAAACTCCTCCAGCTGTGTGCTGCAGAAGTTCACAAGTATGTAGGGGACCAAGATTATTTAGACTATTGGTTCTCATAGTATGTGTTTTGGGTGAGTATGTTTGGAAATGTGCAGGAGGATCAGTTTTCACAATCACCTTTTAGTTGGGATAGGAGGTGGCTGCTGGTTCTGCAAAGTGCAGGACATCCCTTCTATGTTTGATAAAAGAACTTTCTTGCAAACAATGCCACTAGTGCCCCATGGGTAACAATGCAGCGTGAACCATCACATGGATGGTTGCTATACATTATTTCCAATTTTCCCCAAGTTAAATAATACAAGACTACCTTTGTGCATATATGGTTGGATAAAATTATGCATCATAATTTTCTGGAAAAAAAAAAATTTTTTTTTTGAGACAGAGTTTCACTCTTGTGCCCCAGGCTGGAGTGCAATGGTGTGATCTCAGCTCACTGCAACCTCCGCCTGCTGGGTTCAAGTGATTCTCTTGCCTCCTGAGTAGCTAGGATTATAGGCACACACCACCATGCTCAGCTAATTTTTGTATTTTTAGTGGAGATGGGATTTCACCATGTTAGCCAGGCTGGTCTCGAACTCCTGACCTCAGGTGATCTGCCCGCCTCAGCCTCCCAAAGTGCCAGGATTACAGTCATGAACCACCGCGCCTGGCCAATTTTCTGAAGATTTCTAAGATATTTACATTATGTCCAATTTTCCCCAAGTTTAACTAAGGCAAGAAATCTCTGTGTGGAAATATGATACCTCGCTGCTAGGACACAATTAGGATACTGTTTGCAGGAAGAGGAAGGTGGAGTGGATACTGGGCCACTACCCAGCCATGTCTGCCACCATGCCTTTTCTTCCTACCATGAATCTGGTTTGCATTAGAATTCAAAGCTGTTTGGAATTAATCCGTTACTTTCCCTTTGTCCCATGGAGTTCCAGGTGGCACAACGGTGCTGGTGGAGCTGACTCCCGACATCCATATCTGCGGCATCTGCAAGCAGCAGTTTAACAACCTGGATGCCTTTGTAGCTCACAAGCAAAGTGGCTGCCAGCTGACAGGCACGTCCGCAGCAGCCCCCAGCACGGTCCAGTTTGTGTCGGAGGAAACAGTGCCTGCCACCCAGACTCAGACCACCACCAGAACCATCACCTCGGAGACCCAGACAATCACAGGTACAGGTGGAGCATGGGGGAGTCGGCCAGAGTTGGCCTGGCTGTGTCTCAAACACGTCCATGGAACTTGTTAAAAATATAGATTCCCAGAGCCCACCCCCTAGGGTTGCTGATTCATTATTTTTAACAAGCTCCACCGGGAAGCCAGCTGCCCAGCCAGGTTTGGAAGCTGCTAGGTTAAAACATTAACTGTTAGCAGTGATAAATGTTGTCACGTTACAAAAAAAACAGACAAAAAAGAGATTTCTGAAACAAAAATCTATATACTATAGGAAAAAAAAAGGCTAGCGGAAAATACGTTGCAATTAAAAAAAAAAAAGTGGTTGTTTTGGGTGGTGGAAGTATGGGTACAATCCTTGAGTTTGCATTACTTGTGTAAAGGGCCAAAAAGCATGTTGTTGTTTAAAAAAAAAAAAAAAATCTATAAACTGGCATTGGTATCTCCTCCCCCTTGTGCTGCTGATCAGGAAAACATCCCTGTTCTCTGTTGTGTACACTCATTCCACCAAAAATAAACTACAGATGGGTCAAAAATTTAAATGTGCATAAGAAAACCATAAAAGTTCTGGAGGAAATGTACCCACAAACACCTACACACACAGTTATACCCCTGTCTTAAGGGGCAGGAAGGTAACTTTAAAATTATGAAGTAGCCCATCTATGGGATAGTACTGGATCCTGTAGGGAAACAGAAAATGTATTCCTTAGCTAAAGGCATTTGATTCTAAAAAATGTATTAATATGCCTACCAAAGGAGGCAGGTTTTGGACCACCCCCTCCAAGAAAAAGAATCATATGTGTGATTGCAAATGAAGTTATACTTTTTCCGAAGTAAAATGCAAAGTCTAAAGACAATCAACTTGGGGAAAAATTTGTGGCATATATGATTAAGGCCTAAATCCCTCTTATACAAAGAACTGCTAAAACCAGTAAAAGGAGATAAAAAGTGCAAAGTGGAGCCTGGACACGGTGGCTCATGCCTGTAATCCCAGCACTTTGGGAGGCTGAGGCGGGTGGATCACCTGAGGTCAGGAGTTCTACACCAGCCTGGTCAACATGGTAAAACCCTGTCTCTACTAAAAATACAAAAATTAGCCGGGCGTGGTGGCAGGCGCCTGTAATCCCAGCTACTCGGGGGGCCAAGGCAGGAGAATCGCTTGAACCCAGGAGGCAGAGGTTGCATTGAGCCGAGATCGTGCCATCGCACTCCAGCCTGGGGGACAAGGGCAAGACTTCGTCTCAAAAAAAAAAAAAAAAAAAAAAGTGCAAAGTGGAAAGGTCAGTGGATGATTTACAGGGGACAATTGGACATAAAGGGAGGTTTGGTCACCTTAGTAATTACAAAAATGTAAATCAAAACAAGGCTTGAGGAAGGACACTGATTTCATTTTCTGGGGATATAAATTCTTATAACCAGGACAATTTTGTGATAGCTTTCAAATCTTATATTTAAAATTTCTTAGTTTTAAAATATACATAAAGACATTTATCCAATAAGTCTACAGCTAGGTATTCATTCTATAAAACTTCATGAACAGGCCAGGCACGGTGGCTCACGCCTGTAATCCCAGCACTTTCGGAGGCCGAGGCGGGTGGATCACCTGAGGTGAGGAGTTCATGACCAGCCTTGCCAATATGGCAAAACACCTTCTCTATGAAAAATATGAAAACTAGCCCGGCGTGGTGTCACGTGCCTGTAATCCCAGCTACTCGGAAGGCTAAGGCAGGAGAATTGCTTGGACCTGGGAGGCAGAGGTTGCAGTGAGCTGAGATCGTGCCACTGCACTCCAGCCTGGGCAACAGAGTGAGACTCTGTCTCAAAAAAATAAAAATAAAAAACTTCATAAACAAATGTACAAGGATATTCATTTACAGCATGTACTATAGAGAAAGTGGAGCCTTTGTATGTATACGTCAAGAGAGAGTTAGGCATGGCCAGGTGCAGTGGCTCACACCTGTAATCCCAGCCCTTTGTGAGGGCAAGGCTGGAGGATCACTTGAGGCCAGGAGTTCAAGACCAGCCTCGTCAACATAGCAAGACCCCACCTCTACATTAAATTTTAAAAATTAGCCAGGCATGATAGCACACACTTGTAGTCCTAGCTGCTCAGGAGGCTAAGGCCGGAGGCTCGCCTGAGCCCAGGAGTTTGAGGCTGCAGTGAGCTATGATCGTACCACTGCACTCCAGCCTGGGTGACAAGTGAGACCCTGTTTCTTAAAAAAAATAAAAATAAAGAGGGATTTAAACAAATAAATATCAAAGATTCCAACAATGGAATATGACTTAGTTTTGGAAAGGAGGAAAGTTGGATCTGTGTGTAGTCACAGAAAGATTCTCAAGGTAAGTATAAAAAAAATACATATGCCTACATATTATATGGTCTTATATTCCAGGGAAGTTTCTAGAACAGGGATGGGGCAGGTAATGTAAATGAGAGAAGTTGTCTTTGGGGGAGGTGTTAGAGAGTGGTGGGGACTGTGGTGAAGTAGAGAAATCACACATGCCTCATCCAAAAGTGCAGCTGTTCTTTGGATCCAGCCAGTTAGATATTTCAGTTTTTCCGAGAAGCTGAAAATGTGAAATTTTCCAAATATAAAACTTTGTTGCCAAACAATACATCTCTGAGCCTGACTGAGTCCATAAGTTTCTTCTAGCTTATTCTCTGAGAATGTTTACCCAATAGTCTGGAGCTGAAGAGTGAGGAGCATCAGACATCAGGGCCAGGCGCAGTGGCTCACACCTGTAGTCCCAGCACTTTGGGAGACCGAGGTGGATCATTTGAGGTCAGGATTTCAAGACCAGCCTGGCCAACATGGTGAAACTCATCTCTAGAAAAATACAAAAATTGGCCAGGCATGGTGTCACACGCCTATAGTCCGTGCTACTTTGGAGGCCAAGGCACGAGAATCTCTTAAACCCAGGAGGCGGAGGCTGCAGTGAGAGTGCCACTGCACTCCCCTACTGGGCAACAGAGTGAGTGAGATTCCATTTCAAAAAAAAAAAAGGAAACCAACTTTCCCCTTATGAGGTATCTACTAGGGTGATGTTTGAATTTTTTTGGCAATAAGCAAAGTTTTGTGGGTTTTTTTCTTAATGCATCCAAAATAATGTTTCTACTGAGTTTTTTAAACAGTAGACATTTTGAAATACAATAAAACTGATCCCCTCACAAACCTTAACAAAAGTATGTTGAGATCTTCCCACTGTCTCCTGAGTTTATCTTCATTCCCATCTTAAAGGAAGTCACCAAGAAAAGGTGAAAACCAGAAAACCCTTAAAGGTTGGCCTGGTAGGACCTAATTATTTTGCACCAGGACCAAGCAAAGTTGCCTTTGGGGAAGGGACATGGCCAAGGTCCCATCAGAACTTCAGGACAGTCCTGGGACATGTGTTTTGCCCCTTATCCTAGTTGTCTTCTTCGTGAGGGCGGTGTTTGCTTTCTTGTCCTCAAAAACCAAAATCCCAGTACCTCTCACGGTGGATGGGAGCCATATAAAAAGGGATGCCCTGCGTGTGGGAGGCTTCCAGGCCCTTACTTGGGGCCATTGCTTCTTTCTGGGCTCTGAGCCTTCGCGGATGCTTTTTCCTTTGCCTGAAATACCTTTCCCACCTTGGCCTGGCTGATGCCAACTCAACCTCAAGGCCTTAAGTTTCATGACAATCTTCACAAAAAAGGGTCTGCATTCTTTTTGGGGACACTCCCCTTCTCTCCCCTCTATATTGCAGCAGCCATGATGAACTCCTTTCTGTTTCTGGAAGGAGCCACATTTCCTCCAGGCTCAGACCTTGCCTGCATTGTTCCTTCTGCCTGGAACTGCCTTAATTCTTACGTCAGAGCTGGGCTTAAGGGCATTTTCTCAAAGACCCCTTCCCTGGACCTCTCACTCTTTTCCCAGATCAGGTCATGCCCCATATTTAAATGATTAATAGAGGAATGACTTTAAGGTGTATCTCCATCACTGACCTGTAAGCCCCTCTCCTATTCACCACTGGATCCCAGCACCGAGGCACTTATTATTTCTTGGGTGTGAACAACTGCTCAAATCTCATATACATCAGTAAAGCTGACCTCACAACCAAATAGCAGCTCCCTTTTTTGTCCTCCTAGTTTTTTTGTTTGTTTCTTTGTTTTGTTTTTTGAGACAGAGTCTTGCTCTGTTGCTCAGGCTGGAGTTCAGTAGTGTAGTCATGGCTCACTGCAGCCTTGATCTTCTGTGCTCAAGCAATCCTCCCACCTCAGCCTCCCAAGTAGCTGGGACTACAGGCCTGCGCCACCACATCCAGCCAATTTTTAAATTATTTATAGAGATAGGGTTTTGCTATGTTGCATAGGCTGGTCTTGAACTCCTGGGCTGAAATGATCCTCCCATCTCGGGCTCCCAAAGTGCTGGGATTACAGGCATGAGCCACTGCACCCAGCACTTCTATTTCTTTGTTCAAAGAAGTTCGCCCTCCTCTTAGCATTTACACGGCCCTGCGACCATTGGATCTTGCCATGCCAGAGTTTTGTTGACTGTCCTGAATGCTCAGGCCAGTCCTGGAGTCCTGTTTGTGCCTGGCACACAGAGCCCTCCCCTGCACAGTGCTGAAGGGAGCCACGAGCTCAGAGATAGACTGTTGGACTCGCATCCCAATCCACCACCTAACAGCCCTAGGCTGTGAGCAAATCATTTACTCTCCCTCTCACTTAACAGTCCCCATCTGTAAAAAGAGGTTATAATACCTAATCATCATTGGGTTTCTGTAAAAAGAGGTTATAATACCTAATCATCATTGCGTTATTGTGAGAATTCTGCGATAATCCACATAAAGGGCCTGAGATGGAGAAATTGGGTTCAATGAGTGATTGCTTTTATTAATGTAGAGACTAATAAACAGGTGGCGAAAGGATGGTGAGATCTGCAGCTTGCGTTGTCTCCGTCTGATTCAGCTGCTCCTCCTGATGGTTCCTGCCTGTGTGCCAACTAAACAAGCAGAATTCTGCTTTCTTTTCTTTTTTACACTTATTAGATTGGTTTTCTGGGTGCATTTCCTCCTATTGTGCTTCAAGTTTCCATTGACTGGCAGTTCCCAGACCTGCCTATGGACCAAGATCCCCTGGGAGCTTGTTAAGGATACCGGTGCCCGGGCTCCACCTCCTGAATCTGAATGTCTGGAGCCGAGGCTCAGGTATCTGTATTTTTAACAAGCTCCTGGGGGATTCCGGATCTCAGCCAGGTTGGAGAATTATTCATTGCTCAAGACCACAGTCCAACCCCTCAAATGGTGGATTTCTGCAGATATCCTCATCTGGACATTTTCCAGACTTGTTTGTCCTTGATTAAGCCAAACCGTTTCTTGCTCTTCTCCTATGTCTCCTCTGCCTGATAATACTTGGGTTTAAAGTAAAATTTATTATCTGCCTGCTAGCTTTGAAAGCTGCCCGTTTTCTGGCATATGAGTTAAGGACTTTCATATGGGAGCTGTAAAATTACATGTGGATGCTCGTGGAAATATATCCCATGTGCATTTTCTAAGTTCATGGCTTCAAATCACCGGGCTTTGGAGTCAGGTCCCTGAGTTTGAATCTTGGCTGCATAAGGCCTCAGGAACCCCATGACCATGGCAAATTACATTACATTCATTTCAAAGTGAGGATAAAAATAAACAGAGAGGGGGCTGGGTGTGGTGGCTCGTGCCTGTAATCCCAACACTTTGGGAGGCTGAAGTGGGCTGATCACAAGGTCAGGAGTTCGAGACCAGCCTGGCCAATGTGGTGAAACCCCCATCTCTACTAAAAATACAAAAATTAGCCGGGCATGGTGGCAGGTGCCTGTAATCCCAGGTACTCGGGAGGCTGAGGCAGGAGAATCGCTTGAACCTGGGAGGTGGAGGTTGCAGTGAGCGGAGACTGCAGTGAGTGGAGATCGCGCCATTGCATTCCAGCCTGGGCGACAGAGCGAGAGTCCATCTCAAAAATAAATAAAAATAAAAAAATAAACAGGGGACAGGGTTTGGTAATGAAGAGTCTGGGGTCCTGAGACAGACTGCTTGGGTTCATATCCTGGCTGTACCACTTGCTGACCATGTGACCTTGGGCAGGTTACTTACACTGTGTTTCCATTTCCACAATAGTAAAATGAAAGTGATGATAGAACTCATCTCTGATGGTTCCAGCCAGGCTTCAGTGGGCTTCAGTGGGCTCCTACATGGAAGCCATTTCGAGCTGTCACTGTTAGCTCTCATTACATAATCAGGGGGCTGTGAAAGTAAACAAAACAGCCCATGGATTGTTAGCACAGAGCTCATAGCAAGCCCTCAGTCAATATTCATTGAATCGATCACTTGACCAAGATTGATTTTTTTTTTTTTTTTTTTTTTTTTTGCCATTTCTGGTTAATTCCTACTCTTTAAGTCCCAGGTTAAAAGTCACCTCCACCTAGAAGGCATCTCTGATTTCCCCTTCTCCCTACTCCCACAATTGTTTCTGTTTTCTCCGCTAGCATGTATCACAATTGTAACTAATTAGTCTTTAATTAGAGAAGTGAATTCCAATGCGATTCCAAGGGCAGTGAACTAGAGAAGTGAATTAAATTAAGAAGTCAATTAGAGAAGTGAATTCCAATGCGATTCCAAGGGTGGCGTTTGCAGCAGCACATATTATGATAGAGAGGGAGAGGGCCTGTGGCCAACTAGCAGAGAAAGAGGAAAGCAGCCCCTGACAGCCAGCAGCCATGATTAGCTGGGTCTTGGTGTTGCTAGGAACTGGGCTGGCCCACAGGTAGGCCATGCTGTTCTACTGTTGAACATACACAGTTGTTCACAGTTTCATAAAACACCAACATCAGACAAGGCCACTCTGACCGTGGTGGGCAAGACAAAAACAATACCACATCTGTCATCATGTGTGAGCCCAGACAAAATGGGAACACTGTCCAAGCCACAAAATACCAAACATCCTCCTCCCCTCTGTTAATCTGAGTGACATTACTTCTTTGCCTATTAAAGTTTGAGTCTTGCTCTGTCTAGCCTTCTTTCCCTCTTGATAATATTTTTTAAAATAACAAATCATAGAATTAGCCCCACTTGCTGGTGCCTCTGATGGAGGTTTTCTTGAACCTCCTCCAAAAGCATCTAACATGAGCCCAAACCTAAAATAAAATAAGTTCTTTCTAGCACCCTCTGAGGTTTTCCTTATTGCAATGAGTAATAAACTTATTCAGTGACAGGGGTGTCCCTATTGGTCTTTGGCCAGAGGACAATGACATGGGGAAGGCCCTGCCCGCCTGATTGATTTTGAAAGCCTTAAAAAAGAATCTGAAGTTTCAGTTTGGCCTGTGAGCCCCAAATTAGTGGCTCAATTTCTAGTTTACTAGACTGTAAATCTCCCTGCATGCAGAGACCTAATCAGTCTTATTTTCCCACCACCCAACACACCAGGTCTGGCACATCATAGGCACTCAATAAAACAGCTATTGAACGAGGGCAGGAAAGGGTGCCTGTGAGGATTAAATGTGTTTATGTGCCTGAAGCACATGGTGTGTATGGCATGTGCCCCATCATGAGGGCTTAGTGACGGTGGCTGTGTTAGTCCGTTTTCATGCTCCTGATGAAGACATACCAGAGACTGAACAGTTTACAACAGAAAGAGGTTTATTGGACTCACAGTTGCACATGGCTGGGGAGGTCTCACAGTCATGGCAGAAGGTGAAAGGCACATCTTGAATAGCAGCAGACAAGAGATAAGAGCTTGTGCGGGGACACCCCCCTTTCTAAAACCATCAGCTCTCATAAGACTCATTCTCTATCACAAGGAACAGTGCAGGAAAGACCCACCCCCATAATTCAGTCACCTCCCACCAGGTTCCTCCCATGATACATGGGAATTGTGGGACTTACAATTCAAGATGAGATTTGGGTGGGGACACAGCCAAACCATATCAGTCACTTTAGGGCTGTTGTGTGGCAAATGATGGAACTCAGATAATGGAGATGCTGGCCCTTGGAGAATTCCAAGCCCCTCGGGGAGGGGAGGAGGATTTAGTTGTAAGACATTCAAGCCCAGCTGTTTGTGACAAGTGTAGTCTTAAAGGTGTGAAGAATTCACAGAGTCTGTTGGTTCCAACTGGGAAAGTCAAGGGGGAGAACTGTGAATGAAAGCAAATGTATAACCGGCTTTGAAAGACCCATTGGCTTTTGGGAGAAAGACGGTGGGAAAGGGGGCATTTCCTAATGGTGGTTTGGAGGGTGGGGGGGAAGCTCAGGGCAAGATTTGAAAACAGTGGCTAGAGATGGCACAGGGGAACATGGTGGGAGTCATGCTTCAGCTCTGTCCTTTATTCTGAAGGAGCTGGGGATCCATTGAAAGTTCTTGAACACATGAGTGATTTAGTAAGACAAACTATGTGGTGATTGCCAGAAGGATCTGGAAACAATAATAGCAAATTCTTATACAGTGCTTATTCTATGCCATGCACTTTTCTAAGTACTCTATATAAAGTAGTTTTTTGTAACCAAAAGTTAGGTAATAATAATTGTTATCCCCATTTGACCAGTAATGAAACTGAGGCACAGAGGGGTTAAATAACTTGTCCAGATGACAGAAAGTGGCAGAACTGGGTCTCAAACCCAGGCTGTCTGGTTGCAAAACCTGTGCTCTTAATCAGTACTGCCACTTAGTAAATTCCTCATTGCAATGTTTCTCAAACTTGCTTGTGCATAAGAACCATCTGAAGCTTCCGTGAAAAATGCAGATATCCATACCCTTCCTGGGGATAATATATTAGGGGGTCTGAGCAAGGTCCGGGGAATCTGAACCAGCCAGGGAGTGGTTGGGTCAGGTCAGATGCTTTCGGTTGCTCTTTTTTTTCTTTTTTCTTTTTTTATTTTTATTTTTTTTGAGACAGAGGCTTGCTCTGGCGCCCAGGCTGGAGTGCAGTGGTGCAATCTCGGCTCACTGCAACCTCTGCCTCCTAGGTTCAAGTGATTCTCCTGCCTCAGCCTCCTCAGTAGCTGGGATTACAGGCACCCACTGCCACACCCAGCTAATTTTTGTATTTTTTAGTAGTGATGGGTTTCACCATGTTGGTCAGGCTGGTCTCCAACTCCTGACCTCGTGATCTGCCCGCCTCAGCCTCCCAAAGTGTTGGGATTACAGGCCTGAGCAACCACGCCCGGCCTCTGTTGCTCTTAACAACAGCAAACTAAAAGTGTGCACAACAGTTAAGACACGTATTATCTCTCATAGCCAGAACAGGCAAGGTCAGTTCGGCAGCTCAAAGGTGCGGAGTTCTTTGCGTCTTCCTCCTGTTCTCGGTGGTGGGCTTTTATCCTTTGCCCTCGCGTCCTCTGCATGGTTGCATGGTGGCGGCTAATGCCTTGGGCATCAAATCTCTCAGGCACACCCACAAGCAGGGAAAGGAGCAAATTAAATGTATCAGGGAGGAAATGCTCCTTGATGAACTCCCAAAACTCCAGATCCTGCTGGCCAAAACTGGGACACATGGCTTTGCCCAGTTGCACTGTAGTGGAGGCAGCTAGGCTGCCAAGGGACAAGGAGAAGGGGCCTACCAGTGGAACCCAATCCCAAGTCCCCTCCGCAAGGCCACGTTCCTACCACTGCCCCGTTAAAGGGACTAGAGTGGCAGTTCTCAAATGCTGCTGTGCAAAAAATTACCTGGAAAATGTGTTTAAAATACAGCTATAAAGATATCTAAACTTTACCCCAAATCTCTGCATCAGAATCTGTGATGCATGATCAAGTTTGAGAACCATTCAACCAGAAGGGGTTGAAGGGATGGAAACCCACTGGCACTAGAGTCTAGTTCACAACAGGTGCTCAACAGATCTGAGGAATGAATGAACGGCCCACTGTGGGAGGGAGGGTAGGGTGGGATGTGGGAGGAAGCTCTGTTCCATTCATGGTTTATTTTTCCTGTTTGGTGAAGTCCCAGTATAGGGCAAGTTAATTTTCTGTTATATAGGACTGTTCGTTTGCTTAGAACGGACCCCCTACTTTGGCTATAATTCAAGCCAGAGGGGAGACTTTGTTTAGAAGGATATAGACATAAGGGAGAATTACAGGCAGGCACGCAGCTGGATCTCAAAAAGAGATTGAACCAGAAGCTAGAAATATTTTAGGGTTTTCCAGACTGTACAGCTCAAAGGGCTTGTTGGAAATGCTGGGAAGGCAGAGTCTCGGCCCCACCCAGAACTGCTGATCAGAATCCACAGTTTAGAGAGACTGTGGTTGGATAAGCACTGCTGCCCCGTGACCATTCCCAAAGTTTATGTCTTCTTTGTTCAGAAGGAAAGTCCACACCAAACCTGAGCGTCTTAGTCTCTGTTTGGGTTTTTTTAAGAGATTGGGCGGGTGGGGGGAAGGTCTCACTACGTCGCCCAGGTTGGACTCGGACTCCTGGGCTCCAGAGATGCTCCCACCTCAGTCTGGGTCATAGTTGGGACTTTAACGGCAGCCGCCAATACGCCTGGCTGCAGGATTCAATTTCAGAGCAAGAGAGTCGATTGGCCCAGTTGCTGTCAGGTGTCTTCCACTGCACCAATCAGCGAAGGCAGAGCTGGGGCGTGGTCAGGGCTTCCAACAGGGCAGGGCCACTCACCCCTGGGGAGGGACATTTGGGCCGGTCTAACGCCCACTGTGGACGGTAAAGGCCGTTTGGGAACAGCGTAAGTGAAAGGGGTGGATTTTCTCTTTTCTCTCAGAAAATGAATTATTTTGGGGGCGGGGGCGGCAACGGGGGTGCGGGGGGAAGGGGACGGAGTCTCACTCTGTCACCCAGGCTGGAGTGTAGTGCGATCTCGGCTCACTGCAACCTCTGCCTCCTGGGTTCAAGTGATTCTCCTGCCTCAGCCTCCCACGTGCCTGGGATTCCAGGCGCCCACCACCACGTCCGGCTAATTTTTGTATTGTAGCAGAGACAGGGTTTCACCATGTTGGCCAGGCTGGTCTCAAACTCCTGGCCTCAAGGGATCCGACCTCCTCGGGCTCCCAAAGTGCTGGGATTACAGGCGTGAGCCGCCATGCCCGGCCTCAGACAGTGAATTCTGAGTTTACAGTTGGGATACTTGCCTGGAGATCAAGAACCCTAAATGAGAATCCTAAGCATAAACGACACTGCAAAAAACAACATACACAAAAAAATCAAGAGACCTGAATATATGATAATATCCTGCTGGGCACGGTGGCGCTTGCCTGGACTCCCAGCACTTTGGGAGGCCGAGGAGGGAGGATCGCTTGAGTCTGGGAGTTCAAGACCAGGCTGGCCAACATGGCGAAACCCCGTCTCTACAAAAAATACAAAAATTAGCTGGGCTTGGTGGTGCATACCTGTTATCCCAGCTACTCAGGAAGCTGAGGCAGGAGAATCACTTGAACCCGGGAGGCAGATATTGCAGTGACCCGAGACGGTGCCACTGCCCTCCAGCTTGGGAGATAGAGCCAGACCCTGTCTCAAAAACAAAACAAAACAAAACAAAACAAAAGACAGTATCCTTAATCTGCAAAAAGCATTTACAAATCAAGAAAAAAAATTAAAATTCCAATAGAAAAAAATGAGCTAATAGAATAAACAGGAAGTTCACCAAATAAGGCATGTCATTGGAAAAATAAATGTTGAAAGGGAGTTTAATCTCACTAATTACATGTAAAGGAAATGCAAATTAAACTCAAGTGATCTCACTTTGTCCTCTCAAGTCGTCTCTGTGACAGCCAAGGTTAAGGGGAAAATGCAAATGATTTCAGTTTTCTGAAAGGATGTTATAATTATATAATCACCAAGTAATAAAACATCCGTACCATTTTAACCCAAGTCTTCAATTTCAAGGAATGTACCCAAAGAAATGAGGGATAAATTTAAACTTCTGGACAGGTTTTACTCATAAAAGTCAATTCCTAGATATCTCCTCCATGTCCAAGAAAGGGAAATGGTTAAACTATTCAGCAACCAAAATGATGAAATATTATGTGGCCATTAGAGGTTGTGTTTTCGATGAATGACAACATGATAAGATGTTTTAACATGGCAAAAGTGTTTCATTAAAAATATATATTAAATGATTTAAGCCATGATCCTAGTTTTATACTTTTAAAATATACTTTTTTTTTTTTTTTTTGAGATGGAGCCTCACTCCGTTGCCCAGGCTGGAGCGCAATGACGCGATCTTGGCCCACTGCAATCTCCGCCTCGCGGGTTCAAGCAATTCTGCCTCAGCCTCCCGAGTAGCTGGGATTACAGGTACCCACCACCACGCCCAGCTAATTTTTGTATTTTTAGTAGGGACAAAGTTTTGCCATGTTGGCCAGGCTGGTCTCGAACTCCCGACCTCAGGTGATCCACCTGCCTCGGCCACCAAAAGTGTTGGGATTACAGGTGTGAGCCACCGCTCCCGGCCCTAAAATATATTTTCTATATATAAAAGAGGTTAGCCCTTTAGCTGATCATTAATTAAACAAATGTTCTTTGAGCTCCTCCCCTTCACCTGGTTCTGTGGTGGGTGCAGGGGGAACAGTAATGGAAAGAAACAAGGGTCTGTCCTCACTTAACTCCTCCAACCAAATAGAAGAGAGAATAGTCATTTAATAATTTCTCAAATAAGTATTTAATCACAGTAGCGATAGGAGCTTTGTATAAAAAGTAAGGATGTAGGCTGGGCACCGGTGGCTCACATCTGTAATCCCAGCACTTTTGGAGATCAAGGCAGGCAGATTACTTGAGGTCAGGAGTTCAAGATGAGCCTGACCAACATGGTGAAACCCCCATCTCTGCTAAAAATACAAAAATTAGCCGGGCGTGGTGGCGCACACCTTTAGTCCCAGCCACTCAGGAGGCTGAGGCAGGAGAATCACTTGAACCTGGGTAGCGGAGGTTGCTGTGAGCCAAGACTGCACCACTGCACTTCAGCCTGGCAACAGAGCCAGACTCCGTCTCAAAAAAAAAGAAAAAAAAAAAGCAAGGATGTATATTGCCATGTTTTGACAGCATTGGGAAGTTTTTTGTTTTGTTTTTCTAGAGACAGTCTTGCTCTGTCACCCAGGCTGAAGTGCAGTGGTGCAATCATAGCGCACTGCAGCCTGGAACTCCTGAGCTTAAGCCATCCTTCCACCTCAGCCCCACAATTAGCTGGGACTACAGGCACACAGCATCACACCC
This sequence comes from Pan troglodytes, assembly GCF_028858775.2. Classification (NCBI taxonomy): domain Eukaryota; kingdom Metazoa; phylum Chordata; class Mammalia; order Primates; family Hominidae; genus Pan; species Pan troglodytes. Next base: position 58,464,526 of record NC_072419.2, on the reverse strand, counting down.
AGCTATTTTTTGTATGTTTTTGTGGAGACGGCGTCTCCTTGTGTTGCTCAGGCTGGTCTCAAACTCCTGGTCTCAAGTGATCATCCTGCCTCAGCCTCCCAAATTGCTGGGATTACAGGCATGAGCCACTACACTTAGCCTAGTTTTTTCTTCTCTCAACTTTTCTGTGTAGAGAAGAAAATCCTAATATTCATGTTAACTTTTATTTTGCAAAAATAAACATTGTCATTTAAAAAGAGAAAAGGATTTGTTAAATGGAATTTTTAAGTTGAAGAAGGGAAGGGGGAAGCAAATTAGATAGGGAGATATCAAAGCTGTCTTGAGATGTCTGAAAGGCAATTTGGTAGAAAAGGAGCTCTGGTTGGTTCATGTGAGCCCTAAGACTCCACAGAGACAAACTTCAGAGAAATAGATGTGGATTATCTATTTCATGAAATTCATATAACAGTCATACATTTTAAACAACATCATGATCAAATAACTGAATATGCCCCTGCTACAAACCAGAACTAAATACAATAAGCAATTCTCAGATGCACACCTGAACACGCAGGAAAGAAGGGAAATCCCCTAGAGCCAGAAAACAAACCTGAAAGCCGCAGCAGGTGTGTGAGGCTGTGAGCTTCTTGGGGTATCGGGGACAGGGTCTGATCTCACTAAACAGGAGGCTTTATTTTAATGGCCACACCAGGTAGGGGCTGAAGCCCTGAGCTCTTGCAAAAAGTTAGACATAAGACCCCCACATAAAGAGGTGGCCCGTGCTGCATTCTCAGTGAAAAGAGGGACTAGAGAATATTCTTGGGGCGTGGGCAAGTCACGCCTCTACTGGAAGCACTTCCCCCCAAGGTTATGAGTCATCCCGCCTCAGCAGATGTGGGCGTTTCACCTTCTTCTAGGGTGCTCTGAGATTCCCTGAGGCCCATGCCACTCATTATGCCAAACCTGAATACAGATAAATAATAACCTATTATGCATAGTTACCATAATGTCCACTGAGAACTCTCAAGAACTTGCAGTGTGCCCAACTTGCAGTATGCCTTATCCTTCCCTTGAATCTTTGCTAGAACAACAAGATCTAAGCTCTGAGATCACTGCAATATCCCCATTTTACCGACAAAAGAACTGAAGAGCAGAGAAGTGACTTGGTCAAGGCCCTATAGCTAGTGAGAGGAGACAGAGGTTGGTCCAGGGTCAATCTGACTGTACACACACACACACACACAAACACACACACACACACCCCTGGCAATGAGTGGTGACTGCAGCATCAAATCACATGCACACACCCAAGTTGGTCCAAGGTCCACTACACACACACACATACACTCACCTGGGGATGAGTGGCTACTCTGGCATCAAATTGCATACAAACACCCAGTTGGTCGGGCGCGGTGGCTCACGCCTGTAATCCCAACACTTTGGGAGGCCGAGGCGGGCAGATCACCTGAGGTCAGGAGTGTGAGACCAGCCTGGCCAACATGGTGAAATTCCATCTCTACTAAAAATACAAAAACTAGCTGGGCACTGTGGCAGGCACCTGTAGTCCCAGCTACTCAGGAGGTTGAGGCGGGAGAATCGCTTGAACCCAGGAGGCAGAGATTGCAATGAGCTGAGATCACGCCATTGCACTCCAGCCTGGGTGACAGAGTGAGACTCCATCTCAAAAAAAAAAAAAGAAATTGGGGAGGCCGAGGCAGGCAGATCACCTTAGGTCAGAAGTTTGAGACCAGCCTGGCCAACATGGTGAAACTCTGTCTCTACTAAAAATACAAAAATTAGCCAGGTGTGGTGGTGTGTGCCTGTAATCCCAGCCACTAGGGAGGCTGAAGCAGGAGAATCACTTGAACCCGGGAGGCAGAGGTTGCAGTGAGCCAAGATGGCGCCGTTGCACTCCAGCCTGGGCAACAGAGCAAGACTCCATCTAAAAAAAAAATGAAATAAAACACCCAAATTGGTCCAAGGTCAGTCTGACCATGCATGCTCACACATACGCACACACAGACACATACACATACACAGACGCATACACATATACATACTCATACGCATACACAGACACAGACACATACACATACGCACACACACCCCCTGGGGATGAGTGGCGACTCCGGCATCAAATCACATGCAAACAACCAAAGGGAATGAGGGAGGCCTCTGGTTGCCAGCAGTCCCTCAGTGATTACCATAAGCCTTTCCCTGGGGTGTCTCTGCAGGTCCTGCTGTTCACAGCACATTCTAGAAAGGCCACGTGTGTGGGAAGGGATACCCTTGATAAATCCAGCTAGAAGGCGCCAGCAAGCCGACCATCTGGATGAGAGTCTTCAGCACCCAATGCCTCTTTGTTGCTATTGAATTCTGGACACCTGCAACAGAATACTATTAATATAATAATTATATGCTTCCATGTTTTATATTCAAATGTTACCTTCTCACTGAGGCCTTCCTGGACCTACTTAAAATTGCATGCCCACCAGCATTTCCTGGTTCCCTTCCCTGCTTTATTTTTCTCTGTAATATTTACACCACTTGATTTGCACACTATATATTTAAATACTTATTGCATGCACCACTCCTAACTAGAGTGTCAGCTCCATGAGGGCAGGGATTTTTGTCTCTGAGTCACTGCTCTGTTTCTAGTGCTTAGAACAGTTCCTGGCACACAGTCAGTACAGTACCTAATAAATATTTGCTGAATAAATTAGTGAATAAAGTCAACAGCAACAGCAGCTTTACATGCCTGGTTTCTGATCCTCACAGCAGCCCTAGGAGATAGGAATGGAAATTGTCCCCATTCTCCAGGTAAAGAAACTGAGGACCAAGGAGGTAAGACACAGCCTAAGCTCTGGAGCAAACCCTTTCTGGTCTATAGCCATCTACTTTGGGATGACTCGCAGGTTACATGGGATTAGCCCTGCCCCAAAATGATCCCTGCACCTGGGTGCCTGAATCCCTTTGCTGTTGGGTTTTTTTTTTTTTTTTTTTCCTTGAGATGGAGTCTCCCTCTGTCACCCAGACTGGAGTGTAGTGGCATGATCTCAGCTCACTGCAACCTCTGTCTCCTGGGTCCAAGCGATTCTCCTGCCTCAGCCTCCTGAGTAGCTGGGACTACAGGTGCGCACCACCACGCCTGGCTAATTTTTGTGTTTTTAGTAGAGACAGGGTCTCACCATGTTGGCCAGGCTGGTCTCAAACTCTTGACCTCAAATGATCCGCCCGCCTCAGGCTCCCAAAGTGCTGGGATTACACGCATGAGCCACCACGCCCGGCCCTTTGCTGTGTTTAACCTGCCCACTCATGATGCTTCCTGCTGCCTCTCCAAGACACCAAAGCACAGGCAACAAAAGTGAAAACAGACAAATGGGACTATATTAATTTTTTTTTTTTGAGACGGAATTTTGCTCTTGTTGCCCAGGCTGGAGTGCAATGGCATGATCTGGGCTCACCGTAACCTCTGCCTCCCAGGTTCAAGCGATTCTCCTGCCTCAGCCTCCCAAGTAGCTGGGATTACAGGCATATGCCACTATGCCCAGCTAATTTTGTATTTTTAGTCGATATGGGGTTTCTTCATGTTAGTCAGGCTGGTCTCGAACTCCCGACCTCGGGTGATCCGCCTGCCTCGGGCTCCCAAAGTGCTGGTGTTACAGGTGTGAGCCACTGCACCCAGCTGGGACTACATTAAATTTTAAAACTTGTGTGCATCAAAGGAAACAGCAGAAATGAAAATACAGCCTATGGAATGAGAAAATATTTGCAAATTATACATCTGAGAAGGGGTTGATATCCAAAATACTCCTGTGTTTCCCTCTGCTGTGACTTACCCAGGCTTATGGTAGAGGACAGTTAAGAGATGGAGCCCAGCCAATCTCTGGAGAGAGCAGAAAGTGGCAGGAGGGTGAAGGGCCTACCACCTACCTTTCAAGAGAGTGCTGAGAAGCCCGCGAGCTGACTTGTAGGGAGGACCTGGCCACCCATACTCACCCCACTGTGAACACCTTCCAGCACAGGGGGTCACTTGTGCAGGAAGTTTTAGAGCAGAAGGTTGGGAGGCCATGGAGTATGACCATGGCCCAGCACCCTGGTTTTAGCACCAAAATTCTTGAGAAACTCCACTACAAGGCAAACAGGGATGGTTGATCATCCTAGCTCATGAGCATTTCAGTTGAGAGTTTGATGCACAAGTGCCAGAGTCTGGTTCTATTGAACTGTAATATATCCCCGTTGACATTTATTGAGATTCAACCATGGCCACATCCTGTGCTACTGAATTCTCTTGTTAAACTTTGCAACACCCTTATGAAGTGGGCATGGTGATTGTCCCCATTTATAGTGAGAAAACAAGTTCAATGAAGTTACATAACTGGCCTGAGGTCACATCCATAGTGAATGATCAAACCTGAACTTATATCAGTCTGAAGACACATTTTAACATATCTGAAACAACGATGCATTTTAGAATCAGTGAGATTTCTGTCAACCAGCAGGCAGTCCAAAAACATTACCTTGCTGTGCATGTGAACAAACTTGATTTCAGTGGGTCACATTTTTCTTACCTCAGCTGCATTGTGTGCAATTTTGGAACTATATGTATTGAGTTTCATTGCTGTTTAAAATGTCTTCCAAGATATTGCATGATGAAGCAAGTTGAAGATGAAAAGTAATTGCTTACCCAGAAATGCCTGAAAACAGTAACGGGGTAAATTTGATATTAATGAAGCAAATCTTCAATGTTGGAGGAGTGACTGCAGTTGCACGTTCTTGCAAAGCAACAACCGAGAGAGGTGGAATTCCTCATATAGACAGAGCTGGGTTAAGTTCTGCGGCCAAGATAGATGGAAAAGGATGGTCTCTGCTAGTGGTTCTTAAACTTGAGCATGTATCAGGATCACCTGGAGGGCTTGTTAGAGCACAGATTGTTGGGTGTACCCCCAGAATGTCTGATTCAGTAGGTCTGAGATGGGGCCCAAAAAATTTGCTTTGGTAACAAGTTCCCAGGCAGCTCCAATGCTGCTGTCTGGGGACCATGCTTTGAGAACCAAGCAGAGCGAGAGAAACCAGGAGAAATAGCCAGATCCCACAGAGCAAATGAAAACATTTCAACAAGAGACAGGTGCAGCTGATTCATGCATCAGAGATACTTGGCATGATAACAGGAAACATCAGTTTGTCTGAATCTTTCAGCTGACTTTAAACCAAAGCCCTTGACTTCCCTACACATATTTCCATTGAGAAAAATGGAAACTGTGGCTTTACTCAAATACCAAATGCTGACAGCACCAAGGTATCATTTGACGTGTATCAGAGTGATATGATCACTACTGAAGGTGCCAAAGAGATGGAGATCAGGAACTTGGGTTTCCTGCCAAATGTCCAAAGAAGTCAGGAAAAGCCCATTCGATAAATATAAAATAAAATACCTAAAAAAAGAAAGAGTTGTCATAATGTGTTTAATTGGCAGCATTTTAATCATATATGAAATTATGATGCATTTTACAATCTAAAACATCTTAGATTCAAAGAAATATAGTGTTTAAGAGAAAACAAACTAGCACCTGGAGCCTGTGGCATGGATATTAGTGCTTTGGACAAAGCTAAAATAAACAGTGATGTTAGGCCTGTGTTGACTTAAATAATCTGTAAATAAAATGTCAAAAATGTCAAAGGTGGTGTCTGAGTGACTGAAGTTTGGGAAACAGAATATTACAGCGGCTCTCAAAATCATCATTAGGGCCTCTTAGCCTGACAGGTTCATCCAATGAACAAGCCTCCATTGGTCATATTTACTTCTTATTTGAAACCCAATCTTCATATGACAAATTACATTCTAAGAAAGAACCAGAAAAAGAAAGAGGAGGAGAGGAAGGAAAGAAGGGAGGGAGGGAAGGGGAAGAGGAGAAGGAGGGAGGGGAAGGGAAGAGGGAGGGAGGGAGGAAGGGAGGGAGAGAAGAAGGGAGGAAGGAAGGAAGGGAGGGAGGAAGGGAGGGAGGAAACATGCCTAAGTCCCAGACTATAAATGTAGTTAACAAAGTAGTCACTTAATTTTTTACAACAAAAAAATTTGAGACTGCCTATCTTATCTTTTACAATTTTATTTATTATTTACTTATTTTTATTTATTTATTTTTTTTTGAGACAGAGTTTTGCTCTTGTCGCCCAGGCTGGAGTATAACAGCAGGATCTCGGCTCACTGCAACCCCCGCCCCCCAGGTTCAAGCAATTCTCTTGCCTCAGCCTCCAGAGTAGCTGAGATTTCAGGTGCCCACCACCATGCCCAGCTAATTTTTGTATTTTTAGTAGAGATGGGGTTTCGCCATGTTGGCCAGGCTAGTCTCGAACTCCTGACCACAGGTGATCCACTTGCCTCAGCCTCCCAAACTGCTAGGATTACAGCTGTGAGCCACAGTGCCCAGCCTACAATTATATTTTATATTTAGTCTGTGTTTTGCTATTTTTTTTTCTTTTTGCTTCAGAACCTCAGTAAGAGTACAAGGAATTTTTTGAGGGGGGAAATACTTATGCTGAGAAGAATGTTAATTAGACTACTTTTGCCCCAAATCCCTTCTATCGTTCCTTTTTGGTGTTTTATTAGGATTTTGTCATATAGCTTATGAAAGCACCTAATGCATTTGGCTGCAGTTAACAGAAATCTTACCTGGCATAAATTATAGGGACATAAATTATAGGGACATTTCTTGTTTATTTAAGAAGTCTAGGGCAGGCATGGTAGTTAACAATGTGGGAGGCAGAGACAGGTAGATCACTTGAGCTCAGGAGTTTGAGACCAGCCCGCGCAGCATGGCGAGACCCCAGTCTTTACAAAAAATACAAAAATTAGCCGGGCATGGTGGTGCATGCCTATAGTCCCAGCTGATTGTGAGGCTAAGGTGGGAGGATTGCTGCAGCTTGGAAGGTCAAGGCTGCAGTGAGCTGTGATCATGCCACTGCACTCCAGCCTGGGTGACAAAATGAAACCCTATCTCAGGAAAAAAAAAAAAAAAGAAAAAAGTATAGATTTGGGTGGCTTCAGAGCTCTGACTCAGCATCTGATTTTCATGTTTACCCTTATGGTTACAGAATGGCTGCCACAGATCCAGGCATCACATCATCACTCCAGCATATACAAAGACAGGAAGTAGGGCAGCCAGGGCAGCAAGATGAGCTTTTCTCAACTGCTTCTTTTACCATCTGCCCTGCCCACCCTGCCCCCACATGCTATTTTAAATCAGGGAGGAAAGTCTTTTGCAGAAGTCTCCCAGCGGATGCTCTCTAGTGTCTCATTAGCTAGAACTGGGTCACATGATCACTCTGAAGCCGCAAGGGAGGCTGGGAAAGCAAACTAATACATGCATTCTCTCTACAAAGGAAAGTAGGCAGACACCATAGCTAGAGGGCATTTATATTAAGAAAATTAATAATCACCATATCTTTTAGTTTCAGCTCCAGAATTTGTTTTTGAACATGGCTATCAAACTTACCTGCCCACGGAAAGTAATGAAAACCAGACAGCCACTGTCATCTCTCTCCCTGCCAAGTCACGCACCAAAAAGCCCACAACACCACCTGCTCAGAAAAGGCTTAACTGTTGCTATCCAGGTAAAGGCAGCATTATGTCCTACTTGTGTAGAGGGTGTGATATTTAACCAGGCTCCAGGGCTCCTCCTCATGAGTTCCTGACAACTGCTCATGGATGTGCTCCAAACTACCTGGCATAAAAATCAGAGCCCCCTGGCATTTACATCAGCACATACAACCTATCTCCCACTGTCTGTGGTCATTCTGCCTCTGGGTTCTAAGACTTTTCTAGCCATAGGCCTTTGAAGTGGAACTCGTGAAAATTTCAGGTTGCTATAAATTTTTTTCCTATGCTATAGCTTAGGAAGATATCCAGTAAGAATTTTCTTTCCTTACTTTGGTTTTAATTTATTCGGAAATAATTTCAGATGTACAGGAAAGTTGCAAAAATTGTACCAAAAAAATCCCTGTATGCCCTTCATCTAGATTCCCCAAATGTTACCATTTTATTATATTTGCTTTGTCATTCTTTGTATATATACAAATATATATACAAGTGTAGTTTTCCCCAAACCATTTGAAAGTTGCTGACAATGTGATACCCCTTTATTCCTAAATACTTCAGTGTGTATTTCCTAAAAGTCAGACTATTCTTTTAAATAACCACAGGACAATCATCAAGATCAGAAAATTAACATTTATAGGAACTATTATCTAACCTACTGACCTTAGTCAGATTTCATCATCAAGTGTCCCACTGATGTCCTTTCTACCAATATCAAAAGAAGGACATTTTTCCCCTCTGATCCAGGCTCCAACCAGTGATCACTAATTGCATTTAGATTTTATGTCTTTCATTTCCTCTAATCTAGAACAGTTAAGCATTTCTCTTTCATAAGCTTGACATTTTTGAAAAGTATAGGCCAGTGATTTTTGTCAAAAGGGCCTCAGTTTGGGTTTATTTGATGTTTCCTTATGATCAGATGCAGGTTATGCAGTTTTGGCAGGAACCACAAAATGACGGTGTGTTTTTACCGGTCATCACATATGAAGGCACATGAGATCTCTTTTTCCCATTACCGTGGTGTTAACTCTTGTCACTTGGTTAAGGATGTTTCTGCCAGTTTTCTCCATGCTAAAAGTTACTAAGTTTTCCTTTGTAATTAATCTTTCCTTTTTTTTTTTTTTTTTTTTTTTAGGTTGCCAATTCAAGACTGCTTATGGCATGAAGGACATGGAGCGACATTTAAAAATTCACACGGGTAAGTAGCATTTCTTTAGCGCATATGCCCTCAACACCTGCTCTGTGCTAGGAGCTGGGGATCCACATAGGTCAGACGAATGATACCACTCCAAACGTCACTGGCTGTTACGGGAATACAAGTCCAGATTTTAAAAAATAAGGTGCCATTTGTACACATGACTTTGGCAGAAAAATCTTTAACATAATAAAATCCAGCTCTGGAGAGGATGTGAGCAAACCTAGCTAAGTGGGAATGTGAACTGTTACAGCCATTTTGAAAATGATTCTGCCAAAATTAGTTAAAATTTGAACGCACATATTCTCATTTTGAGGAGATGACCCTACGAGTGCATGTGTGTGTGTGTAATGATTAGTAAAGAGAGGAATAAGGGGAGAGAAAAGAAACTGTCTCTTTTTTTGTCTTTTTCTTTTATATTTTGAGACAGGGTCTCACTCTGTCGCCCAGGCTGGAGTGCGGTGGCACTCGACCTGCCCACCTCAGCCTCCGGAATACCTGGGACTACGGGCAGACGCCACCACACCTGGCTAATGTTGTATATTTTTTGTAGAGAGTGGGGACTCACCATGTTGCCCAGGCTGGTCTCGAATGCCTGGACTCAAGCGATCCACACACCTTGGCCTCCCAAAGTGCTAGGATTACAGGTGTGAGCCACTGCACCTGGCCAAAACTTTCATTTTATGTATCTTTACGTTATATCACTGAATACAGTGAGTGTGTGTTATTTTTGTAATTTAGAAAGGAGAATTTAATAAATACTTGTTTTAAAAGAAGAGAAAAAGATCAATGCATGGGAAAAGAAAAAAGTGATGATTTCTGGTGATTTTATTTTTCTTTAATATATTATTTTTATGTTTCCTAGATTTTCTGCATGGAAAAGGAATTGCCTTTAGACTTTTTTTTTAACAAAGTGTTATATGCTCGTATTCAAATGGCACAGATTTAAATTTTAAAAGTATAAATGTGTATAAGATGCACATCTTTGGCTTTGGCTTCACTAATTGCCCAAAGCCTGCTATTTAGCCTCAGCCTTTGGAAGATGAGTAACCAACAGTCTTACATTCCTTGGCCATGACCAATAAGTGCCTTATTGCACTGGGGTCACCATCATATCTAATCAGCCTCACAGTGTTATGCTATCTGGATTTGTTCTAATTATCCAAATATTAAGTTTCAAGTATTGATTGGCAAGCGTTCTAGTGTAATAAGCAATTAAACTCTCCATGTGGGTTTCATATTTTGAAGTTTCATCCATCAAGCCATAGCATATTTATTATTGAAAGAATAAAGTACTATAATTTTTGTTTTGTTTTGGTTTTGGTTTTTTTGAGATGGAGTTTCGCTCTTGTTGCCCAGGCTGGAGTGCAATGGTGCAATCTTGGCTCACCGCAACCTCCGCCTCCCAGGTTCAAGCGATTCTCCTGCCTCAGCCTCCTGAGTAGCTGGGATTACAGGCATGCACCAACACACCCGGCTAATTTTTGTATTTTTAGTAGAGATGAGGTTTCTCCATGTTGGTCAGGCTGGTATCGAACTCCCGACATTGGGTGATCCACCCCCCCTTGGCCTCCCAAAGTGCTGGGATTACAAGCGTGGGCTACCGCATCCGGCTGAGTACTATAATTATTAATGATGATAGAGAAAGCGTTGTAAAAGTACAAGTGAGGGCCACAGCTTTGTCTATTTCCACAAATCCGCAGAAAATATCTTCTACACAGTTAGCCCACCTTGTGTTTGGAGGATAGTTTCTGTGGTCTCTGTCTACATTTTCAAGTTTAAATGTATCCTCACCTTAGTTACCTTCAGAGAGTGGGGGTATGCTTAATTACCCCTGGAGTTGGGGTTTGGGGGAACAACAGCAACAGGGCTCTTTACCAGCAGAGCTGGCCAAAAACCAGTGAGCTCTGCCAACATCCAGCATTTGCCCAGTGTTGCAAATACACAGTGTAGTGACCGCAGGAACTACTGAGCCACTGACAATGCTGGTAAATTATTGTTCCTGGATTTTTAAATTTGATGACTAAAATTTTTGTTTGTTTGTGTTTTTGTTTTTGTTTTGTTTTTTTGAGACGGAGTCTCGCTCTGTCACCCAGGCTGGAGTACAGTGGCGCGATCTTGGTTCACTGCAAGCTCTGCCTCCCGGTTTCATATCATTCTCCTGCCTCATTCTCCCCAGTAGCTGGGACTACAGGCGCCTGCCACCACGCCCGGCTAGTTTTTCTGTATTTTTGGTAGAGACAGGATTTCACTGTGTTAGCCAGGATGGTCTCGATCTCCTGACCTCGTGATCCGCCCGCCTCGGCCTCCCAAAGTGCTGGGATTACAGACGTGAGCTACTGCGCCCAGCCTACTAAAATGTTTAATAATAAAAATGCTAATTTTTTTTTTTTTCCTTTTGAGATGGAGTCTCACTCTGTCACCCAGGCTGTAGCGCAGTGGCACAATCTCAGCACACTGCAACCTCCGCCTTCCGAGTTCAAGTGATTCTCCTGCCTCAGCCTCCCGAGTAGCAGGGATTACAGGTGCCCACCACGATGCCCAGCTAATTTTTGTTTTTTTTAGTTCAGACAGGGTTTCACCATGTTGGCCAGGCTGGTCTCGAACTCCTGACCTCAAGTGATCTGCCTGCCTCGGCCTCCCAAAGTGCTGGAATTACAGGCGACAGCCACTGTGCCCAGCCAAAATGCTGATCTTTAATAAACTTTTAGATGTATTCTTAAATCCCAAATATTTATTTATGATGACAGTGATCGGCTTCGGCTATTTTAGCACTTGGCTAGTTAAGATTTGGTCAAAATACATATTTGATATATAAAGTAAAAAAAAGAAAATCCTGACTCACAGCCACCTCCTTCCATGACCAAAAGTCAGCTCTCCTAATAGACCTCTATGTCTCATTCTGAAATATTTGCATGCCTAGACCAGGTCTAAAAACACACACATTTAATTTTTCCATGTCTTACTAAGTTAATATGATACACGCTATCAGTGCAACTTGCTTCTTTTCATTTACTATTGCACATCATTTCACATCAGTATGTCATATCGACTTAGTCTTTTTCATGGCCAAGTAAGGAATGGGTTCAGTAATTTATGCACATCCATACAGTGAAATATTTCAGCCTTAACAAACATGTTGTGGGGATGTAATGATATGAAACAGTTGATCGAAATTACTGTAAGTGCAAGAAAGCAGTCAATAGGGAGGCAGTGCAGTATTTGGCAAAAAAAAAAAAAAAAAGCAATCACAAGACGGTCCTGGGTTCTAATTCCAGCTGTTGCAAGGATTAACTAAAGTAATTCAAAGGCACAGTGCCGTTCAAAAAGTATTTAAATTGACGTTAGCCAGGAGTTTTTATGTACCAAAAACATACACACACACAGATTGGAAAAATATACATCAAAAAGTTAGCAGTAGTTCACAGATGTCAAGTTGACATATGCATTAGTGAGGTTCAGATTAAGCTGCTGTAAGAATGAAACTGAAACACCAGCTCAAACAAGATAGGGGTTTGTGTCTGTCCCGTGTAACTGTCCAGAGGTGAGCAGGCAGGCTAGGACAGGTGGGCAGCTCTGTCCTAGGGACCATCCAGGCACTTAAGTTCCTCCCACCTCATTCTATTACATGACTCCACCATCTGCAGGTATGCCACCCTCACCTGCTCACTCACCTGCCCTCACCCGCTCACTCACCTGCCCTCACTCGCTCACTCACCTGCCCTCACCCTCTCACTCACCTGCGCTCACCGACTCACTCACCTGCCCTCACCTGCTGCCTTACCCCCATGCCTTGGCTAGAAGCAGGAAAAGAGAAAATGTAAAAGGCAAGCCGTTTCCTCTTGTGAAAGAGACACACTTTACTTTCTCTGCCATCGCTTTGATAGGAACTTAGTCACAGATCACAGCTAGCTGCAGGCGAGGCTGAGAAGTGTAATCTTTCCCTGGTGAGCCATGAACTCTGCTGAAACTTAGGTATTCTAAATTTTACGGTGCATCTCTGTTGTGAAAAGGAAAAAGGAGAGAGTGAATACAAGAGAAAATTAACAAAACTGTTACTATTTTACGTACCTATACTTTAAAATTTTAATTGCCTTCTATTTTTAACTTATAAAAAATTTATAAGAAATTCATATTCATCATTTAAAAAATTCAAGTAATACCAATAAGGAACATGGAAGAAACTTCCCCTCTCCCAAGATGTTAGCTCTTTGCCAATCATCCCTCCAGTGTTTCAGGGTTTTCGGAATATTCTTCGGTGGTTGTATATGACTTTTTTTGTAAGGCAGTGGGAAATAAGCCTTTTCCTTTTTTAATCTTGTTTCCTGCTGCCATCTGTGTGTGTATGTGTTTGAAGGAGACAAACCCCATAAGTGTGAAGTCTGTGGCAAGTGCTTTAGCCGGAAAGACAAGCTGAAAACTCACATGCGGTGCCACACGGGCGTGAAGCCCTACAAGTGTAAGACGTGTGACTACGCCGCTGCCGACAGCAGCAGCCTCAACAAGCACCTGAGGATCCACTCGGACGAGCGGCCCTTCAAATGCCAGATCTGCCCCTACGCCAGCCGCAACTCCAGCCAGCTCACTGTCCACCTGCGATCCCACACGGGTGAGTCCTGCCTGTTATTTGCTCTCTACGCTCCTCACTTTCTATGGCATAAATCATAAGCACCTTAAAGCATTCAGCCACAATGTAAGAAATCGAGTTGGAACCTTTGCTCATCCCGTTGTTTGCAGTTTTGTTTTTTGTTGTTGTTGTTTTGTCTCGCTCTGTTGCCCTGGCTGGAGTGCAGTGGCGCTATCTCAGCTCACTGCAACCTCCACCTCCCAGGCTCAAGCAATTCTTGTGCCTCAGCCTCCCAAGAAGCATGTTGCACCATGTCCAGCTAATTTTTTGTATTTTTAGTAGAGATGGGGTTTTGCCATATTGGTCAGGCTGGTCTTGAACTATTGACCTCAAGTGGTCTGTCCACCTCAGCCTCCCAAAGTGCTGGGATTACAGGTATGTTGTACCACACCCAGCTAACTTTTTCTATTTTTAGTAGAGGTGGGGTTTTGCCATATTGGTCAGGCTGGTCTTGAACTCCTGACCTCAAGTGGTCTGCCCACCTCAGCCTCCCAAACTGCTGGGATTACAGGCATGAGCCACCGTGCCTGGCCCATTTGCAGTTTTGTTTTTCAGCTGCCTTGAAGAGCCTTTCTCAGTAAAATAGGGGAAAATCATGAAGTTTATAACTTTATACATATGTATATCTCTTTCTATAACTTTGTAACTTATTCAGTTGTAAAGTATGTAATTGAGGAGCTGCATGAAATGAAATACACGTATAAGCCATGTATCTTTGATAAATTCTGCATTATGGTTAGGCATTCCAATCATTTTTGAAGCATACTCTAGTTCAGCATGGAACAGCTTGACCAAAAAACATACAGCAAAATTAGCAGAGTAGGTAACTCAACAAATTACATACTTTTTTCTTTCGGTGTATCAGTTAGATAATGATTCAGTCATGCTGCAGTAACAACCATGAAATCTCAGTGTTGTATAATAAACATTTGTTGCTAACATACTTTAGGTCAGCAGGAAGTTGACTGGACAACTCTGTTGATCTTGGCTTGGCTTAACCACATGTGTGGGGAAGGCTGGGTGCCTTTCAGATTTGCCTGGGGATCTGCTGGCCATGGGCTGGCTGGCTGTCCACTGGCCTTGGCTGAGGCAATCTGGTTCTGTTCTGTGCATCTCTCATCTTCCTCCTGGGACCATGGACTAACCCAGGCTTGTCCTTCCCATGAGGATGGCAGAGGTGCAAGCAAGCAAGCCCCAGTGTAAGCCCATTTCAAGTCTTTGCTTCTATAAGTTGTCAAGCATCACATTGGCTAAAGCAAGTCACATGTTTCATCCTGGTGTCAAGGGCGGGACTGAGCTCACCTACAGTGAGAGGTCATCACAGTGTTACATGGCAAAGGTCGGGGATGCAGGGAAGGTGAAGAATTGGGACTTTTTCTTTCTTTCTTTCTTTTTTGAGATGGAGTCTCACTCTGTTGCCCAGGCTGGAGTGCAGTGGCGTGATCTCAGCTCACTGCAACCTCTGCCTCCTGGGTTCAAGTGATTCTCCTGCCTCAGCCTCCTGAGTAGCTTGGATTACAGGCTCACACTGCCATGCCTGGCTAATTTTTTGTATTTTAGTAGAGATGGGATTTCACCATGTTGCCCAGCCTGGTCTCGAACTCCTGAGCTCAGGCAATCCACCTGCCTCAACCTCCCAAAGTGCTAGGATTACAGGTGTTAGCCACCGCGCTGGGCTGAATTGGGACCATTTTTGCAAACAACCACAGTCCGCCTTTATCCCCACCGTCATTCACGTCTCTCTGACAGGCAAAATGCATTAACAAGTCTCATCCAATCATAGGATCAGCCTTAAAGACCACAATTGCGTGATCTCCCTTGGGTCTGGATATGGTTTCTCTTCATTTAGAGACGGTTGAAATAAAAGACAAGTTGTCTGTCATGATACACCCAATATACAGTGTAAAACAAAAAGCCAAAATAATTACCATAATTCTACCATTTGAAAGTAGTGTAAGACACATGCACACATATGTTTATTGCAGCAGTATTCACAATAGCAAAGACTTGGAACCAACCCAAATGCCCATCAATGATAGACTGGATAAAGAAAATGTGGCACATATACACCATGGAATACTATGCAGCCATAAAAAAGGTTGAGTTCATGTCATTGCAGGGACATGGATGAAGCTGGAAACCATCATTCTTAGCAAACTAACACAGGAACAGAAAACCAAACACTACATGTTCTCACTCATAAGTGGGAGTTGAACAATGAGAACACATGGACACAGGGAGGGGAACATCACACAATGGGGCCTGTCAAGGGGTGGGAGGCTAGGGGAGGGATAGCATTAGGAGAAATACCTAATGTAGATGACGGGTTGATGGGTCAGCAAACCACCATGGCACGTGTGTACCTGTGTAACAAACCTGCACGTTCTGCACATGTATCCCAGAACTTAAAGTATAATTTTAAAAAAGAAAGAAAGTAGTATAGAAGAACGGGAGGCATTTGTCAGTCCCTGGTCCATAGCATTTCTGAAATTCTTCTGGGCACAGGTTCCCCCTACTCAGGGGTTAGGGAATGTTTCTAGATTAGGCCTTGGCTCAGCTCTTTGGTTTTAACCCTGCCCATTGGAACATCCTTTCCATCACTTTCCTAAGCTACTTCTGAAAAAGAATGCAAAATGTACCTTTGAGAAACTTTCTCAGCTTGCTTCCTGTCTACCAAAAGCTGGAGGTCTTTTACCTTTTGTTTTAGTAAGGCTGGTGACAGTTTTGCTGGTAGAGCTGTCTTTAAAAGCTGTGTGAGTTTCCTATGCATCCATATGCCAAAAGCCATACCCACAGTTCTTTTGGAATCTTGCCTCTTTTTCTAAACTCAATTATAGGCACTTTTGGCATTTAACCTTCTGTGGGTTTTAGGAGTCCTTTGTCCAGCTGAGAGAACATACTTGGCACCAACTTAATTCTCACCATTCTTAATTCTCTTTTGGAGATTTTAATAAAGAGTCTTACATTCAGACCCCTTATTTCACATTTGGTCTTCACTCTGCGACTAGTTTCTTAGATATGGTCTTTGTCCCAGGCTTTTGTCTTACTTGGGAAAGCTGGCTGGAGAAGCTGGCTGGAGATGAGAAACTATATCCAGTAATCTTTGACTTTCTATATTCCCTCTAAATTCTGCTTACAAAATGTCCAGTTCTTTTTTTGAGTTTGTCTCTTTCTTGTAGTCTTTTATCATATGCAGCTTATAAAACACTTTCACTGTTCTGCCTAGAATTTATCTCTTTATTCAAGTCCAAAACTCATGATGTACATTTTCTGTCTTCTAAGCTACCACGAGTGACAGTCTTATCAAACGTTTGCCATTAAGTAGTGTGCATTGCCATTTTTCCAGCCTCCACATGCAACCGAATCTCAAAACCAATACTCTGTATTATGGTTTTCTGTTACAGCGTCACCCTTTTTCTAGATACCAATATCTGTATCCATTGTCTGTTGTCACAGTGATGCAGCGTAATAGCCCACAAAACCTCAATAGATGCAATATGCTTTTTCTGGTTCCCATGCGGGGATCAGCTGGGCAAACCAGCTGACCTTGGCTGGGCTCTCTTATTAGTCTGAGGATCTGCTGGTTATGGGCTGGCTGTCCACTGGCCTTGGCTGAGGAAATCAGCTCTGCTCCACATGTCTCTTGGCCTTCTGAAACCAGCAGGTTAGGCCAGGATTGACCGCATGGTCATAACCGAGGTGTAAGCAAGCAAGCAAGCCCCAGTGCACAAGCCCATTTCAAGCCATTCCTTGTTTCAAGTTACTAAACATACCATTGGCCAAACCCAACGACATGGTTGAGGCTTTTGTCATGGATCACGGGAGAACATGCCTAACTACATACATGGCAGAGGCCGTGCTAAAGGAGGGGTGGGAGGTGGGAAGATTTGGGAACATTTTTATAATCTACAGCAAGTTCAGACATTGGCATAATCGACGCCCAACTGATTTGCTTCAGAAATTTCCCCCAGCCTAAGTTAGAGAAGCTGAAAAATTCATTTATGAAAATGGTTCATTTTGATTGATAAGGATGAAGTTACTATTTATAGCAGCATCTTTAAAATTGGTCTAGAAAAGGTGTGTTTTTCAAAAATTTCAGTGTGTGCCATTTATGCATGGTCTTCGTGGAATGTTCATTTTCCCTTTTATAAATCTGTGGCACTGGTAAAACTGTAAATTAATAGGATTTTGTTTTTACCCTTTCGGCGATTGGATAGACTACATCAACACTTGTTCTAGTAGCAACCCAAACTCAAGGAGGACCTGTCAGCTTAAATATATGTCGCTCATTCATCCAACATTCTTTAAACCTCGCTATGTGCCAGACACAGTGGGAATCAGGTAGTAGGCAAGAATGAACATAGTCATTAGCTTTGAAGACCTTAGTGTCCAGTGGGACTATTTGACCAGTATACTTCATTAAAGAAATGTTTATGGTTAAAGTAAAAAAAAAAAAAAGACAAAGGAATTTAAAACCTTTGCTTTCATGCCAAAAAACGTTGTTAAGCTCTGCAACTTAGCTGCGAGATTTGGTTTTCTGGATTTTCTGGGTCTCACCTCTGCAGATTTGCTTTAAAAAAGTGAAAAAAGACTGTCACTATAATTTTGACAGGGATATAACTGGAAAACCTAGTAAAACATTCTGGAGCAAGGATTCTGACTTTGAGTCTACAGACGTCTGCCCCTGAGAAATCCATGCGTAGATTTGGGAGGGAGGTCCTTGAATGGGGGTGGGGAAAACAAAGGCGTCTTCATCTTCACTAGCCTGTATTAAAATTTGACATGTCCTTCAATTATGAAAACAGGCAACCAATCTGATAACAGTGCATGTAAAGTCGTCGCCAGCGGAAATCAAAAATCTCTTGATAATGATTGCTGCAGATGGAGCAAATATCTTTTACACTCTTCTTTATTTAGAAATGACTGTAGTTACCAGAGCGGCCGCTAGGTCTGATTCTTGAATGCATTAATGAAACACACACATTGGCATATCACAATTTTTTCTCTTTAATAACTATTTTAATATAATTAGTTTCTTTTATGTTCCTATTGGTTTTTATTTTAGTTTATTTGGTACATTTAAAACATTATCTAAGAAGGGTTCCATGGACTTCACTAAACTGCCAAAAAGGGGTAATGGCATAAAAAAGGTTAAGAACAACATTCTCAGGCAGCAAACGGCCCTTTTTCTGAAAAGGGCCAGATAGTGAATATTTTAGGTTTTGTGGGCCATGCAGTATCTGTCACAAATACTCACCCCTACCATTATGGCAGGCAAGTAACCATATGTAAACAAATATGCATGGTTGTGTTTCAGTAAAACTTTACTTATAGAAACAGGCTGTGGGCAGGATCTAGCCCATAGGCTGTAGCTTACTCTTCCTTGTTCTAGAGTTTAGTATGCATGATCTTGGTGGTATTCAGTCATACAAAGCATTTTTTTCAAGTTTAGGTTTAGGCCTCTCAGTGTTCTAGAAGCTTGTTCAATTGCCTCCTGCCATCTTTGTTTGCATTCATTAAGCAGCTCATGGTGAAGTAGCAGATCCTATGTCAAAAAGCTGGAACACCATCCCAGTCTTGTGGGTTTATGACCTAAGAAAGCAAACATCAGTTATATGCACAGATAATTACCTAGCATCTAAAGATACCAGTTGTGGAGTCAGCCTGGATTGGAATCCAAGCCCTTCTTTGTACTACGGGGCGACCAAGAACAAGTTATGTAGTCTGTCTGGGTCTCAGCCTTCTTCTCTGTGTAACTGTGTTAAAAAACAATATTAATAATAGCACCCACCACAGGGCAATCTTCCCAGCATCAAGCGAGACCATGCTTGTGGAGTGCTCAGCATAGCGCCTGCCATCCCGGAAGCCATCGAAGAATATTAGCTGCTATTTTGCTTACTTAAACAATGTTGAAATGAGGGGTCGCCAATTTGCTTGAATTGTCATTGCCTCAGATAATTTGGACTTGGCATTCATTGAGGAAGTAAATTTGGAATATGGTATCCAATCAGATGTTTGCAATTTCACTTGCCTTGCTCATCTTTCAGCGAATATGAATTTTTTTTAAAAAAAATCAAGCAGCTGGATTTTGTAACTTCACAAGTAAAGAACGCAGCTGGCAATATGGGATAAATAAATTTTGTGCAAGAAACACATCTTTATTAATAAAGATCTGCATGAAATATAAGCTGGGTGTTTCAGTCATTGTAAAACCATACTCCAATGAGTGCAGCACGGAGCTGACCCATTCGAAAATATACTGTTGAATCTGTTAACAACACGTAACTCAATCAAAATCAACGGGTTGTGCAAAAGTTTTCAACTGTGAACCATTAACTAGCAGAGTGGGCACATTAACTGTATGAAAGATAGTTTGAGTGTTTTAAAGAATATAACAGGTATACTTGTAAATCTTATTTTATCTGGGACAATTAAATTGCTCTTTTCGATCTCCCATTTTTCTTCTGGGTTTGATACCGGTGGTGGTGGTTTGGGTTCCGGGGAAAGATAAAGACGCCCTGCCCCTCTTCCCCCACTCCCAGGGGCTGCTAGAAGCTGCAGTTAGGAGGTCTGCACCCACCCACCTTGTATAAGCGATTTTCTGGTGTGTGCTTCGGGGGGATCCGCTGTGGTTGTTGCCTGCCTGTTCTTATCGAAACTCACCTTGTGTTGACAGGGGACGCCCCCTTCCAGTGCTGGCTCTGTAGCGCCAAGTTCAAAATCAGCTCGGACTTGAAAAGGCACATGCGGGTGCACTCGGGGGAGAAGCCTTTCAAGTGCGAGTTCTGCAATGTCCGCTGCACCATGAAGGGGAACCTCAAGTCGCACATCCGTATCAAGCACAGCGGGAATAACTTCAAGTGTCCGCATTGCGACTTCCTGGGTGACAGCAAAGCCACCCTCCGGAAGCACAGCCGCGTGCACCAGTCGGAGCATCCTGAGAAGTGCTCGGAATGCAGCTACTCCTGCTCCAGCAAGGCCGCCCTGCGCATCCACGAGCGTATCCACTGCACCGACCGCCCTTTCAAGTGTAACTACTGCAGCTTCGACACCAAGCAGCCCAGCAACCTGAGCAAGCACATGAAGAAGTTCCATGGGGACATGGTTAAGACTGAGGCTCTAGAGAGGAAGGACACCGGCAGGCAGAGCAGCCGGCAGGTGGCCAAGCTGGATGCCAAGAAGACTTTCCACTGCGATATATGCGATGCCTCCTTCATGCGGGAGGACTCGCTCCGCAGCCACAAGAGACAGCACAGTGAGTACAATGAGAGTAAGAACTCGGACGTGACCGTCCTCCAGTTTCAGATCGACCCCAGCAAGCAGCCCGCCACGCCCCTCACTGTGGGACACCTCCAGGTGCCCCTCCAGCCCAGCCAAGTGCCCCAGTTCAGCGAGGGAAGAGTCAAAATCATCGTTGGGCATCAGGTGCCCCAGGCGAACACCATCGTCCAGGCTGCCGCCGCTGCAGTGAACATCGTCCCGCCTGCCTTGGTGGCCCAGAACCCAGAGGAACTCCCAGGGAACAGCCGGCTGCAGATCCTGCGCCAGGTCAGTCTGATCGCCCCCCCTCAGTCCTCGCGGTGTCCGAGCGAGGCGGGCGCAATGACCCAGCCGGCTGTCCTGCTGACCACCCACGACCAGACGGACGGAGCCACTCTGCACCAGACTCTCATCCCCACGGCCCCAGGTGGCCCCCAGGAAGGCTCTGGCAATCAAACTTTCATTACCAGTTCGGGTATTACTTGCACTGACTTTGAAGGCCTAAACGCCTTGATTCAGGAGGGGACAGCAGAAGTGACAGTGGTGAGCGATGGAGGCCAGAACATCGCAGTGGCCACCACAGCGCCACCGGTCTTCTCCTCCTCTTCCCAGCAAGAACTACCCAAGCAGACCTACTCCATCATTCAAGGGGCAGCCCATCCAGCTTTGCTCTGTCCCGCCGACTCCATTCCAGATTAGTGCTTAAAAAACAAAAGGAGTGGGGGAAAGGAATTGAGAAAAAGAAATCTTAAGTAGAATTCTCTAAAAGGTTTGCTCTTAATGTTTTCTTTGTTTTGTTTTGTTTTTGAGACGGAGTCTCGCTCTGTTTCCCAGGCTGGAGTGCAGTGGCGCGATCTTGGCTCACTGCAACGTCCGCCTCCCAGGTTCAAGCGATTCTCGTGCCTCGGCCTCCCGAGTAGCTGGGACCACAGGTGTACGACATCATGACTGGCTAATTTTTGTGTATTTAGTAGAGACGGGGTTTCATCATGTTGAACTCCTGACCTCAAGTGATCTGCCCACCTCAGCCTCCCAAAGTGCTGGGATTACAGGTGTGAGCCACCATGCCTGGCCGTGGTTTGCTCTTAATGTTTTTAAGGATGGTTGTGAATCCCCCTGGCCCCATAATAAATTGTAATTTTATACTGCTTACTATAATTTTTTTAACACTGTAACAACTTTGAGACCACCTCTGAATCGTCGCATTATAACTGTTGTAGAATCTTAAATGTTACCAAGATGATTCCAATGAGGGGTTGGAATTAAATCCATTAAGTAGTGAATACATGTGTTTGTTTCCAACTTGATTTTCCAACTCTCATAAAGGTTTCTGTCCATCTTATTACATGTGTGTAGTAAATGGTACTTCCCAGCCTCTCTTTTGCCCCATTCTGGAATACTCCCCAGAGTTTGGGGGTGTTCATGTTTTATACATGTAAGTCTGTTGGCATGAAGGACCATTTTCTACATAATATGACATGGATACTTGACCCAAAAAAAAAATGTTTAGTGCTAATGAGCAGAAAATGAATGGTTCCGTAATAAATTGATATCTGATTAAAATATTACTGAATGTTAATGATTCTTTAGAGCCAAGGTGGGATTTGGGAATGATGGGGCGTGAGTCATTAATCAAAAACAAACTGAAGCAGCAAAGGTTTTTAGTCCTTTCATAAACGTCACACAAAATGTCACACAATCATCTTACCTCCTCCACAGTCACATTAAATAGATGTGGTACCTAAAGTGATAAAGTGATCCATCCCACTGTTGTTTTCATTTTGAAACTTCAGACTGACAATCCTGGCATTTCTGTTTAGACACAAAAATGATCAAAGTTCCTACTAACAAGACAGAATTTTCTAGAATACCATTTTTGAGATGTTAATATCTGTGCAGAATCCAGATGAGTGGACTGAGAGAGTACCTAGATTTTTTCCAAAGCATAGGTCGTATTGAGAAGAGGAAAATTCAGATTGTGTTATTTTACATTGAAATGCTGTTTGATCAGTAGGTGGTGCCAGAGAGCAAGCTAGAATCATCCATATTTGTACCTTAAGCCATTCTGTAAGGTTGTAATAGCACTCATTTCTGCTGTCAGCAAGGATTGGTGAGGAGGGGAGGTTACTCTTGGGACAGAAGCATATTTAGAATATTATGAGAATACTTAGATACATTTCTACCACTTTTATTCTTCTTTCTTTGATCTGTAATAGTTGGACACAATTTTGATGACTTGCTATATTTGCCATAATTTCTTTATTTTCCTATCATCAATGATAATAGTGAGTTATTAACTATGGTTTTTGGTAAGAAACAGAAAAGGCTTGCAGTGTACAATGTTAGTGATTTAAATAATTTTGTCACTTTAAACTTATTGCTTACAGCCCTTTAGAAAAACTGTTCTGCTTTTGAATTTCAGCTGGGAAACTTCCATTGTCATGGTCCTATTTCCTATGTCTTTCTCTTTTCCCACTTTTTTCAACCATAAAGGATTTTTTCCTGATTATAATGTGTATTCAAGATAGAAAATATGAAAAACAGAATATTACTAGGAAAAAAATAGGAGTTACTAATAATCTTACTGTCCAGATATAAACTATACAGATTGTAACCATTTTGATGGACTTCCTATCAGTCCTTTTTTTTTTTTTGAGATGGAGTCTCACTCTGTTGCCCAGGCTGGAGTGCAGTGGCGCAATCTCAGCTCACTACAAGCTCCGCCTCCCGGGTTCACACCATTCTCCTGCCTCAGCCTCCTGAGTAACTGGGACTCTAGGCACCCGCAACCAAGTCCGGCTAATTTTTTGTATTTTTAGTAGAGACAGGGTTTCACCGTAGCCAGGATGGTCTCGATCTCCTGACCTTGTGATCCACCCACCTCGGTCTCCCAAAGTGCTGGGACTACAGGCGTGAGCCACCGTGCCTGGCCCCTATCAATCTTTTTTTATGCTTACGTATATATGTTTTCTACTCCAGTTATAAAGTTGTAGTTTAATTAAGCATAATATTTTTTATATTCTATATTTCCTTTTGTATCCTTAGATCTCTACCTACCAGCTGCCTTCTATATATATATACATACACATACATACATACACATGCATGCATAGAGATGTACACACATGCATATTTGATTTGTTGGTTGTTTTGTCTTTTTACAAACAAAACAGTAAAACTTACTCTTTGGAATAAATCATACACAGAATTGTACAAACACCAAGCCAACAACTTCCAGCCCCTCTGTATTCTCACCCCACCCAAGGTAAGTAATGTTAGGTGCTCTGTGTTCTTACCAATATACATAGACTCGAAAGATAACATAGAAAAGGTTTTTCCTAGTTCTATAGTAATTGTATCATACTCTGTACATTTCTCTGCAACTTGCTTTGATTATTCCATTTATTGACAGTCCTGTGGGTCAACAAAACTAGACCTAGTTTTTTTAAATAAGTGTTAGAGACATGCCAGGCTTTAGTCCGTCATCTTGCTATTATGATTATTCAGGTTGTTTGGGGAATATTTTTGCCATTACGACTGCCCCAGTAAACTCTCATATTCAGCTCTTTTTTTTTTTTTTTTTCTGTAAGTAGATTCAAAAGTGTAAGTTTCACGGAGTTTCCATAGTTTGTACTTGCATAAATACAGATTAATTTTCACAATGATAGTCTCATCCCTGATGTGAGCTCAACTACCTTTGGAAGTTTTATCACTCTGCTGCGTGAAAATGGTTATCTGGCCTTTGTGCACTCCCCTAGCTGGTGCTGTGGTCTGCGTTTTCTGAGACGTCTCTGCATAGGGCTGGTTGACCATGTGTGCTTCTCTCTTCTATGAACTTAGAACTCTTACTCCCTCCTTTTGGTTGTTGGGAAGTTGGGGACATTAACCCGACATCAGTCACACATTGCTGAGTTTCTTCCCCTCCTGTCATTGTCTTTTGACTTTACCTGTGGGGCTGTCACCATATAAAAATGACTGTCTTTTTCTGTAGTTAGATTCTTCTGTCGCTTCATATGTGGCACGTGTGTTTTCTAAGAACGTCCATCCTTCCCCTGAGATTAAACTGGTTTTCCCTTTAGTGTTTTTACTGCTTGCTTATTTGTTTTTCAATGGCTCCTTGCTGCAGCCAGAATTCTTTTTTTTTTTTTTTTTTTTCTTGTTTTGAGACAGAGTCTGGCTGTCACCCAGCCTGGAGTGCAGTGGCGCGCTCTGCCTCCCAGGCTCAGGTGATTCTCCTGCCTCAGCCTCCCACGTAGCTGGGATCACAGGCGTGTGCCACCACACCTGGCTAATTTTTGTATTTTTAGTAGAGACGAGATTTCGCCATGTTGGCCATGCTCGTCTTGAACTCCTGGCCTCCAGTGATCTGCCCACCTCGGCCTTTCAGAGTGCTGGGATTACAGCTCATGCCAAGAACTCATATTTATATGTTATGATGAACATGTTTGACTGTCCACTTATGCCAGGACCATTTGTTAAATATTATTTTCCTGAAAACTGAAATCCTAATTTAAGCCATCGTGTAGATAAAGTTCACAAATATACTTCTAGAACTTCTTTATTCTGGAAGATTAGAGATCTGAGATTCCCAAAGAAGATCTGGCTTGCCAACATGACATATTTGATTATACTAGCATTAAGGTAAGCTTAATCTTTCAGACTTACAAAGCTTCCCCCAGCTATTATTTTCCAAAATGTTCTTAGCAATTCTTAGATATTTATTCTTCCAAAGAAACTGTTATTTTATCCAGTACCTAAACCACCCCCACCAAAAAAGAAAACCTTTTGGAGATTTTTATTGAAATTGCATCAGTATTTTATATGAACTTATCAAAAGCATGACTATGAAAATATTAAGTCTTCCACCCAATTTTGGCTCACTGCAGCCTCCACCTCCTGGGTTCAAGAGATTCTCCCACTTCAGCCTCTTGAGTAGCTGGGATTACAGGCACCTGCCACCATGCCTGGCTAATTTTTGTGTGTGTATCTTTAGTAGAGATGGGGTTTCGCCATGTGGACCAGGCTGGTCTTGCACTCCTGGCCTCAAGTGATCCGCCTGCCTCAGCCTCCCAAAGTGCTGGGATTACAGGTGTGAGCCACTGTGCCTGGTCCTGTGTTTTCTTATCATTCCATAATTTTATCATAATTGTGAATAGGAATTTTTGCATTTGTTGCAAACATCAAGAAAAGCCAAAATAGGGTATATTTGTCTATATTAAAGAAAAATTCTCAGAAATGAATGGTATTTATTAGAAATTCTTGGTCTCTGATAAATATGATTTATAATTATCTGATATAGTCTTTTATTTTCAGATTGTTTTATCTCTTCCCTTAGAATATTTTTACTACTTATTTTGTTTTCTTGTCCTGTTGCTTTAGCCAGAACCTCCAAACAATGCTGATACAGCTGGCATCCTTGCTGTGTCCCTAATTCTAACTTTAGAATTTTCCAATGTAATATACACCACTCCTTTGGATAATGGTTTTTATAGTACTTAGGTCATTTTCTTCCACTCCAGTTTTCACTTAGAGTGAAATCGCTTGAATCCAGGAGGTGGAGGCTGCAGTGAGCCAAAATTGCGCCACTGCACTCCAGCCTGGGTGACAGAGTGCAACTCCATCTCAAAAAAAAAGAAACACAGACCTTATATAATAAAAATAGAATACATAATTTGACTGAATAATGTTTACAATGGAGTTAAATAAAGGTTTTTCAGTAGAAGACTTAATATTTTCATAGTCATTCTTTTGATAAGTTCATAAAAAATACTGATGCAATTTCACTTATCAGGGTAGATTGCTGAATTTTATCAAATATCTTCTTAAAATTGTTAGCCGTAAGTATTTGGGTTTTGCACTTAAATATGTTGACACAGTGAATTTGTGTAGCATATAGCCTGGTATGTTAAGTCACCTTGCATTCCTGGAAGAAATCCTCTTGGTCATGTTGAATTATTCTTCCAAAACACTGCTGGATTTCGTTTTCTAATATCTTATCTGGAAGTTTTGCAACTCTAGTTCGTGTGCTGCATAACGGCATTTTGGTCAACAACAGACTGCATGTTACAATGGTGATCTCATAAGAATAATGGAGCTGAAACATTTCTTTTTTAATTATACTTTAAGTTTTAGGGTACATGTGCACATTGTGCAGGTTAGTTACATATGTATACATGTGCCATGCTGGTGTGCTGCGCCCATTAACTCGTCATTTAGCATTAGGTATATCTCCTAATGCTATCCCTCTCCCCTCCCCCCACCCCACAACAGTCCCCGGAGTGTGATGTTCCCCTTCCTGTGTCCATGTGTTCTCATTGTTCAATTCCCACCTATGAGTGAGAACATGTGGTGTTTGGTTTTTTGTTCTTGCGATAGTTTACTGAGAATGATGATTTCCGATTTCATCCGTGTCCCTACAAAGGACATGAACTCATCATTTTTTATGGCTGCATAGTATTCCATGGTGTATATGTGCCACATTTTCTTAATCCAGTCTATCATTGTTGGACATTTGGATTGGTTCCAAGTCTTTGCTATTGTGAATAGTGCCGCAATAAACATACATGTGCATGTGTCTTTATAGCAGCATGATTTATAGTCCTTTGGGTATATACCCAGTAATGGGGTGGCTGGGTCAAATGGTATTTCTAGTTCTAGATCCCTGAGGAACTGAAACATTTCTATTGCCTACTGATATCTTGATGATCCTGACCCTGCATAGGCTGAGGCTAATGCGCACGTTTGTGTCTTAGTTTGTTTTTTTTTTTAAGTTGAAAAAGTAAAAGAAAAAAATAAAATAGAAAAGGCTTATAGAATAAGGATATAAAGAAAGAATATTTTTGTACAGTTG
Organism: Pan troglodytes; assembly: GCF_028858775.2. Classification (NCBI taxonomy): domain Eukaryota; kingdom Metazoa; phylum Chordata; class Mammalia; order Primates; family Hominidae; genus Pan; species Pan troglodytes. Next base: position 58,437,021 of record NC_072419.2, on the reverse strand, counting down.
TACAATGCTTGTGTTTTAAGCTGAGTGTTATTCCAAAAGATTTTGATAAGTCAAAATCTTTATAATTAATACATGTATAAAGTAAAACAGTTACAATAAGCTATACTTAATTTACTACTGAAGAAAGACTTTTTAAATAAATTTAGAGTAGTCTAAGTGTACAGTGTTTATAAGGTCTGCAGTAGTACACAGTCATGACCTAGGCCTTCACATTCACTCACCACTCACCCACTGACTCACCCAGAGCAACTTCCAGTCCTGCAAGCTCCATTCATGATAAGTGTCCTAAACAGGTGCACCATATTTTTATCTTTTATACCACATTTTTACTGTACTTTTGTTTTGTTTTGTTTTTGAGAAAGGGTATTACTCTGTCACCCAGGCTGGAGTGCAGTGGCACAATCACAGCTCACTGCAGCCTCAACCTCCCCAGGCTCAGGTGATCCTCCCACCTCAACCTCCCAAGTAGCTGGGACCACAGGCATGTACCACCACGTATTTTTTGTAGAGATGGGGTGTTGCCGTGCTGCCCAGGCTGGTCTCAAACTCCTGGGCTCAAGTGATCCACCCACCTAAGCCTCCCAAAGTGCTGGGATTACAGGCATGAGCCACCATGCCTGGGCTACAGTACCCTTTCTATGTTTAGTTATATTTAGATAGACAAGTACTTACCATTGTGTTACCATTACCTATAGTACTCAGCACATTCACATGCTGTATGGATTTCTAGCCTAAGAGCCATAGGCTACGCCCTATTTCTCAGAATGGATCCCTGTTGATAAGTGGCAAGGACTGTATACACATACATGCAGCTGGTCTCTAGTTTTCTTTTTTAGTGCTATCTCTGATTTTTGCTTGTTTCTTATGCAACTCTAAAAATAAATTGGAGCTTGTGCAACTCTAAAAATAAGCTGGAGCTCTTTTCTTCTTTTTCGGTGACCTGAAATAGTTTGACTATCTCAGAAATTATCTGTTCTGTTATCTTGGCTGATACTCCTTTTTCATTGTAACATTCTTAACAAATTTCCCAATTATTTTCTGTAATTACTGATCTGTTCAGGTTGTATACCTTATCTGGATCAATTTTAGTAGTTTATATTTAGCAAAAGAAAAAACATCATTTACTCTGCTCTAAATTTTCAATTATGTGGCCCTATGATTCCATTTAACTTTCTTTTTAAAATATTTTAATATCTTTAGCATTTGGGGGTCCACCACCTTTCTTGTTACTACTGGTTTTGGGTTTTCTTTTTTTATTGCTGTATTTTGAGTCTTCTACTTAGTATGCTAAGGGTTTACTCATTTAGTCATTTGTATTAAAGTAAAAGTAGCACTTTTGCTTTTATTTATTTCTCTACCCCTCCTCCATTTCATTCATTTCAGCTTTCAGCTTTTTTTTTTTTTTTTTTTTTTTTTTTTGAGACGGAGTCTCGCTCTGTCACCAGGCTGGAGTGCAGTGGCGCAATCTCGGCTCACTGCAACCTCTACCTCTTGAATTCAAGCGATTCTCCTGCCTCAGCCTCCCGAATAGCTGGGACTACAGGTGCACGCTACCACACCCAGCTAATTTTTTTGTATTTTTTGTAGAGACGGGGTTTCACCATGTTGACCAGGATGGTCTTGATCTCTTGACCTCGTGATCCGCCCGCCTTGGCCTCCCAAAGTGCTGGGATTGTAGGTGTGAGCCACCATGCCTGGCCTCAGCTTTTATTTTAATACTTCTTTCCCCTGCTTTTCTTTCATTTTATTTTGTTATTCTAATTTCATGTATTAAGTTCACTTAGTCTTTAGTAATAAAAACATTTAAAGCTATATATTTTCCATTATGCCTTCACCTGTGTTAAAAGATAATTTTTTAAGTTAAAATCATGACTGTCATACAAATATAAGACTAACACATGTCAAGTATTTAATTCATTAATTAAAGGGGGAATCAGTAAGCTATCACAACAGGCTCAAAGGAGGATTAACAAATGCATGATTACATAGACAATCAGGAATGCTGAAATAAATTCACCAACAGATCCAAAACTGGTCAGTATCTCCAGAGTAGTAATCAGCTGTGTTCCATCAAACGAAATCTGTTTGCAGTCCTGTAGATGAGTTATTTGCAATACTAACTATTTCTGTAACTTGCAAAGTTATAAAATGGCCAGGCATGGTGGTTCACGCCTATAATCTCAGCACTTTGGGAGGCCAAGGCAAAAGGATCACATGAGCCCAAGGATTCCAGACCAGCTTGAGCAGCATAGGGGAGACCCTGTCTCTACAAATACTATTAATAATTTTTTAAAAAATTGGCCGGGTGTGGTGGTGCGCACCTGTAGTCCCAGCTACTGTAGAGGCTGAGATTAGAGTATCACTTGAGCTGGGGAGGTTGAGGCTGCAGTGAGCTGTGATCATGTGCCACCGCACTCTAGCCTTGGTGACAGAGTGAGACTGTGTCTAAAAAAAAAAACTAAGTCGTAAAATAGCTCAAAAACAACAATAAAGAGCACTAACCTCTATAGAAGCAGATAATCCAGAACTGGGAACTGACAGGATATCCTGTAATCTTTATTGCCTACAAAATCATTCAAAACTTGTCCTTATATCCATCCCTATAAACTTTTATATGACATGCCCTTCTTTCCATAAACTTCTAGACTTTGTTATTTCAGTTTTAGGGATGGTTAGTTGGTTGCTTTGAAGGGGATAGGGCCAGAATCCAGGGGTTATATAAAGGTATGTTTCCTATTTTTCAAGTACAGGCATGTTTCAGAGATATTGTGAGTTTGGTTCCAGACCACCACAATAAAGCAAATATCACAATAAAGTGAGTCACACGTATTTTTAAATTTCCCAGTGCATATAAAAGTTATGTTTATACCATACTATAGTCTATTAAGGGCACAATAGCATTATGACTTTAAAAAGTACATACTTTAATTTAAAAATACTATGTTGCTAAAAAAATGCTGACAATCATATGAGCCTTCAGCAAGTTGCAGTCATTTTGCTGATAAAGGGCCTCAATGCTAATGGCTGCTGACTGATCAGGGTTGTGGTTGCTGAAGGTTGGGGTAGCTGTAGTAATTTCTTAAAATAAGACAACAACAAAGTTTGCCACATCAATGGACTCTTCCTCTTTTTTGCTTTTTTTTTTTTTTTTTTTTGAGATGGAGTCTCACTCTGTCGCCCAGGGTGGAGTGCAATGGTGTGATCTCAGCTCACTACAACCTCCGCCTCCTGGGTTCAAGCAATTCTCCTGCCTCAGCCTCCTGAGTAGCTGGGATTACAGGTGCACCCCACCACACCCAGCTAATTTTTATATTTTTAGTAGAGACAGGGTTTCACCATGTTGGTCAGGCTGGTCTCAAACTCCTAACCTTGTGATCAGCCCGCCTCAGCCTCCCAAAGTGCTGGGATTACAGGCGTGCACCACCGCACTTGGCCTCTTTTTTACCTTTTTTGGTATAAATTTAAGGGATACAAGTGCATGCAGTTTTGTTACATGAATATATTGCATAGAGGTGAAATCTGGGCTTTTAATGTAACTATCACCCAAATAATGTACATTTTACCCATTAAGCGATTTGTGTGTGTGTGTGTGTGTGTCTGTGTGTGTGTGATGAAGTCTCACTGTGTTGCCTAGGCTGGAGTGCAGTGGCGTAATCTCGGCTCACTGCAACCTCCGCAGCCCGAGTTCAAGCAATTCTCCTGCTTCAGTCTCCCATATGGCCGGGATCACAGGTACGTGCCATCACGCCCAGCTAATTTTTGTATTTTTAGTAGAGATGGGGTTTCACCATGTTGGCCAGACTGGTCTCGAACTCCTGACCTCAGGTCATCCGCCCACCTTGGCCTCCCAAAGTGCTGGGATCACAGGCGTGAGCCACCGCGCCAGGCCCATTAAGCAATTTCTTATCCCTTACCTCCCTCCCATCCTTCTGAGTCTGTAATGTCTACTATTCCACACTGTATGCCCATGTATAAATATTATTGAGCTCCCACTTATAAGTGAGACCATGCAGTGTTTGACTCTCTGTTTCTGAGTTATTTCATGTAAAATAATAGCCTCCAGTTTCATCTGTGTTGCTGCAAAAGACATAATTAAATCTTTTCATGAAAGATTTCTCTGCAGCATCCAATGCTGTTGGACATCATTCTACTCACAGTAAGACTGCTTTCAAAATTGGACTCAATCCTCTCAAACCCTGACACTGCCTAATCAACTAAGGTTATGTAATATTTTAAGTTGTTTGTTGTCATTTTCACAATGTTCAGAACATCTTTACCGGGAGTCGATTCTATCTCAAGGAACCACTTCCTTTGCTCAGCCATAAGAAGAAACTCCTCATCCATTCAAGTTCTCTCATAAGATTGCAGCAATTCAGCCACATCTTCAGGTTCCACTTCTAATTCTAGTTCTCTTGCAATCTCTACCATCTCTGCAGTTACTTCCTCCACTGAGGTCTTGAACCCCCTCAAGTTCATTTATGATGGTTGGAATCAACTTCTTACAAACTCCTGCTAAGGTTGATATTTTGACCTTCCCCCAAGAATCATGAACGATCTTCATGGCATTTAGAATGGTGAATCCCTCATCTTGATGTTCTGGTGAAAAAAATAAATGAATATTGAATCCTTTTTAGAAGGTTTCCAATTTACTTTGCCCAGATGCATCAGAGGAATCACTATCACCGCTATAGTCTTACAAAATGTATTAGTTCAATAATAAGACTTCAAGGTCAAAATTACCCCCTCATCCATGGGCTACAGAATGGAGGTTATGTTAGCAGGCATGAAAACAACATTCGTCTCCTTGTACATCTCCATCAGAGCTCTTGGGTGACCAGATGTATTGTCAATAAGCAGTAATATTGTGGAAGGAACCTATTTTCTGAGCAGTAGGTCTCAACATGGGGCTTTAAATATTCAGTAAACCATGCCGTAAACAGAGGTGCTGTCATCCAGCCTTCATGGTTCCATTTCTAGAGCCTAGACAGTAGATTTAGCATCATTCTTAAGGGCCTTAGGATTTTTGGAATGGTAAATGAGCACTGGCTTCAACTTCAAGTTACCAGCTACATTAGCCCCTAACAAGAAAGTCAGCCTATCCTTTGAAGCTTTGAAGCCAGACATTGACTTCTCCCCTCTAGCTATGAACATCCTAGATGGTATCTTCTTCCAGTAGGAGACGGTTTTATCTACTATTTTTATAAACAAAAATCTATTGTTTAGTGTAGCCTCCTTCATCAACGATCTTAGCTGGATCTTCTGGGTAACTTGCTGCAGCTTCTACATCAGCACCTGCTGCTTCACTTTGCACTTTTACGATGTGGAGATGGCTTCTTTCTTTAAACCTCCTGAACCAACTTCTGCTAGCTTCCAATTTTCTTCTGCAGCTTCCTCACTTCTCTCAGTCTCCATAGAATTGAAGGAGTTAGGTCCTTGCTCTGGATTAGGCTTTGGCTGAAGACAATGTCGTGGCTGGTTTGATCTATTCAGACCACTCAAACGTTCTTCACATCAGCAATAAGGCTGTTTCACTTTCTTATCATTCATTTGTTCACTGGAATAGCACTTTTAATTTCTTTGCAGAACTTTTCCTTTGCATTCACAACTTGGCTAACTGGTGCAAAAGGCCCAGCTTTCAGCCTGTCTTGGCTTTCAACATGCCTTCCTCACCGAGCTTAACCTTGTCTAGCTTTTGATTTAAAGTGAGAGACATGGGACTCTTTCTTTCACTTGAACACTTAGAGGCCATTGTAGGGTTATTAATTGGCCTAATTTCAACATTGTTGGGTCTCAGGGAATAGGGAGGCTCAAATAGAGGGAGAGAGATGGGGAACGGCTGTTCTGTGGAGCAGTCAGAACACACACTACATTTATCAGTTAATTTCGTCATCTTATATGGACATGGTTCACGGCAGCCTGGAGCAATTACAACAGTAATACCAAAGATCACCAATCACAGATCACCATAACAGATATAATAATAATAAAAAGCTTGAAATGTGAGAATTACCAGAATATGACACAGAGACCCCAAGTGAGCCCCCGCTGTTGGAAAAATGGTGCCCGTAAGACTTGTTTGATGCGGGGTTGCCACAAACTTCAATTTGTAAAAAAAAAAAAAAAAAAAAAAAACAACTCAGCGCCCACAAAGCACAATAAAGCTAAGGACAATCAAACAAGGTGTGCCTGTATTACAATTTGTGAAACTATATTTTGGCTTTTGGTTTCTGATGTTACTGGGTTTTGGTCTGAAAATGTGACCCGTAAAATAAATGTTTTTCTCTCTCATTATGCCATTTTCTTTATTTTGTTTTGTTTTTTCAACTTTTATTTTAGGTTTAGGGGGTACATGTGCAGGTTTTTTACCTGGGTAAATTGCATGTCACTGGGGTTTGGGGTATGAATGGTTTGGTCACCCAGCTAGTGACCATAGTACCCAATAAGTTTTTAAACCCTCACCCTCCTCCCACCCTCCACCTTCAAGTAGAACCCAGTGTCTGTTGTTCCCATCTTTGTGTCCATGGGTACTCAATGTTTAGCTCCCGCTTATAAGTGAGAACATGTGGTGTTCGGTTTTCTGTTCCTGCATTAATTCACTTAGGATAATGACCTCCAGCTGCATCTATGTTGCTGCAAAGTCCATGATTTCATGTTGTTATGGTTGTGAAGTATTCCATGCTGTACGTACCACATTTCCTTTATCCAGCCCACCATTGATGGGCATCTAGGTTGATTCCATGTTGCTATTGTGAATAGTGCTGCGATGAACGTATGCGTGCATGTGTCTTTGGTAGAATGATTTGTATTAATGGGATTGCTGAGTCGAGTGGTAGTTCTAAGTTCTTTGAGAAATCTCCAAACTGCTTTCCACAGTGGCCGAACTAAGTTACATTCCCACAAGCAGTGTACAAATGTTTCCTTTTCTCCTCAACCTTGTGAATATCTTTAGTTTTCTGACTTTTTCATGGTAGCCACTCTGACTAGTGTGAGATGCTATCTCACTGTGGTTTTGATTTATATTTCTCTCATGATTAGGATGTTGAGCATTTTTTCATATGCTTGTTGGCTGCTTGTATGTCTTCTTATAATTTAATAGTTTTCTGTATGGCCATTTACATGACCAATTTTTGTACGTATTTGGTGACTATTAGAGAAGAATACACAGTCTCTGTAGAGTTTAAATTTTTATGAATTATTCAATTCTTCTAATCCTTTCTTAGTTAGTATCTATTTGGTAAACTCTGAAAGAAATATTTAAAAAATCTCTCTCGAGGATTGCATTTTTAAAACCAAGCTTTCCTTATATTACCAGGGTGCTTTTTTTTAATTATATTTTGCCATATGTTATTTGATGCATATAAAGTTTGTAGCTGTTCTACGTTCTTTGTCATTTTTTCCTTTTATTCTCATGTACCTGTTCCTTCTATGTAATAATAGCTTTTGGCCTTAAATCATGCTTTATCTCATAATAACATTCTAAGTCTTATTTTATATTTTTTTTCATTTGCCTGGTTCATATCTGCCCATTCTGTTATTCAGTATCTTTCTTTATCAGCCTCTCCTTGTCTTTGATAGGACAATTCAAATCATTTGTATTTATTACAGTAATATATATGTGCTATTATTCACTTCCATCTTATTTAATATTTGCTATTTATTAAAGTTTGTGGTTTTCTCCTTTTTCCTTTTTAACTTTATTTCCTGTCTCTAGAAAGTTATATATTCATCTCCATCCTGCTGACAGTTACATTCCAATTTTTTGTGTGTTGTTTTTTTGAGATAGGGTCTCTGTCTCCCAGGCTAGAGTGCGGTGGAGTGATCTTGGCTCACTGCAGCCTTTACCTCCCCAACCCAAGTGATCCTCCCACCTCAGCCTCCCAAGTAGTTGGGACTCCAGATGTGTGCCTCCATGCCTGGCTAATTTATTTATTTATTTATTTACTTATTTACTTATTTATTTATTTATTTTTGTAAAGATGGGGTTTTTCCGTGTTTCCCAGGCTGGTCTCGAACTCCTGGGCTCAAGCAATCTGCTCGCTTTTGCCTCCCAGAGTGCTGGGATTAGAGGCATGAGCCAGTGCACCGGGCCTGCTTTCCAATATTTAACAATGATTGTTAAATATATATTTGCCTACTGCTGTGTAAAAAGTAAACATTAACCGCGCCTCAATCTTCCATTAAGAAATTCTTCCCTGATGAGAGAAAGCTTTTGGACTTCATCTTCTACAGCCCCCATCCTCAAATTCTGAGTTTTGCTGAGATGACTTATAAGTTTATTTCTAGGCCTTTGTTAAGTTTTGCCCTGTGATATGTCTCTTACATTCAAATTCCCAATTGACCATCTCCATTTAGATTTAACCAAAAATTACTGCATTCATTGTTCACCATAGTTTCTTACACCCTTCAGCTTCCCTATGTTGCGCCTTTACTCTGATTTCATTTTCATTTGGTTGGAGTACTTCCTGGAGCATATTCCTCAGAAGGGCACATAGGTGGGACTTCTTTTGTCCTGGCAGATGAATTATACCCTTGGACATAAGATCTTTTTTTCTTCAGTAGTCATTAAACTCTGTTCTGGTGGAGATGAAAAGTTGGATCCCAATCTGATCCACTTCTTAGATGCCCTAGGTCCTGTAGCCCAGCAAAGTTGAGACAAAATGATGGTGTTACCAGGAAAAAAAGCAAGGCAGTGGCTCATTCTAGCCAGTCAGGTGGAGAGAACCCATCTCTGAAACTTCTCAGATAGAGAGCAGGGCTTTAAAATAGGAAATATTATTAATCTTAAAAATTATTATTTATTTCATCATACTTCTCAGCAACAAAATTATGGCTATATAAATTGAAATTCACATCTTTTATTTTCTATGATCACAGGGCTCCAAGCTTTAGACATTTCTTCAATATCAAATTACCATTAGGGCCAGGCACGGTGGCTCACACCTGTAATCCCAGCATTTTGGGAGGCCAAGGTGGGTGGATCACCTGAGGTCAGGAGTTTGAGACCAGCCTGGCCAACATGGCAAAACCCCATCTCTGCTAAAAATACAAAAATTAGCTGGGTGTGGTGGTGGATGCCTATAGTCCCGGCTATTCAGGAGGCTGAGGCAGGAGAATCACTTGCCCGGGAGGCAGAGGTTGCAGTGAGCCGAGATCACGACACTATATTCCAGCCTGGGAGACAGAGTGAGACTCCATCTCAAAAAAACAAGATAATTAGGAACTTTTGACCAAAGCAACATATATATATTATATAATTTGAAAAACAGTTATTAAATATAAGCAGTGTACTGGTGTTTTTCTATTTTAATGAGGTAGATAGGCCTGGTTTTTAGTTAGCTTATATATTCTTTATGAATATGAATTTTTAAAAAACCGTTTTTCAGCAGTTGCTAGAATGAGATACAGTTTATTTTCAGTTATGTGTCAAATTCTTTTTTATTTATGTAAACTCTGAGTTTTATTCACATAAATAAGAATATAGAAATACAAGTTGTATTGTTATAGCAATATTTCTCAATTTTAATTTTTTCTGAATTCTATGCCAGAAAATCACATATTGATCAGTTGTCATTAATTGGGTCAATTTTATTAAAAACAAAGAACTGAAAAGAACCTGGGGTTTCTTTCCCAATTATGGAATCACTTGCCTTCTCAACATTGATGCTGTGATATCTCAGATTTTATGGCTCCATGCATTGGTTCAGTATGGTTTATTAATAATGGGTCACTTTCTCTGCGCGTTCTTAGGTGATCAGTTTTAGGAAAAGATATGCCTAGAAGTTAAGGATCTGAGAATTGATGTCCTTAATCATGCCTGTTTTTTGTTGTTGTTGTTGTTGTTCTTTTTTTTGGTTTTTTCTTTTGTTTCTTTTTCTTTTTTTTTTTTTTTGAGAGAGTCTCCCTCCATCGCCCAGGCTGGAGTGCAGTGGTGTGATTTCGGCTTACTGCAACCTCCACCTCCCTGATTCAAGCAATTCTCCTGCCTCAGTCTCCTGAGTAGCTGGGACTACAGGTACACACCACTATGCCCAGCTAATTTTTGTATTTTTAGTCAAGGCAGGGTTTCACCATGTTGGCCAGGCTGGTCTCGAACTCCTGACCTCAAATGATCCACCCACCTCGGCCTCCCAAAGTGCTGGCATTACAGGCGTGAGCCACCGAACCCAGCCAATCATGCCTGTATATACTGAAAATCTTGGCAGGGCGCAGTGGCTCATGCCTGTAATTCCAGCACTCTGGGAGGCTGAGGCAGGAGGATCACTTAAGCCCAGGAGTTTGAGACCAGCCTGGGCAACATGTCGAAACCCTGCCTCTACAAAAAATACCAAAAAATTAGCTGGGCTTGATGACACATGCCTGTAGTACTGGCTTCTTGGGAGGCTGAGGTGGGAGGATCACTTGAGCCCAGGACGTCAATGCTGCAGTGAGCCGTAAGCCATGATCACACCACTGCACTCCAGACTGAGCAACAGAGCGAGACCCTGTCTCAAAGAAAAGAAAAGCATCTTTGTGTATTTCCATAGTACAAAACTCCCAATTTGAAGACCTTTTGCCATAGAGCAGGAATCAGCAGTGTTTTTTCTGTAAAGCTCCAGATAGTAAATGTTTTCAGCTTTGTGGGCCATATCTTCTCTGTTCCAACTATTCAGCCCCACTAGGGTAGCAGGGAAATAGCCACAGTCAATATTCAGGGCAGTGGGCGTGGCTGTGCTTCGATAAAATTCCATTTATAGGCATTGAGATTTCAGTTTCATAAAATTTTCACCTCACAAAATTTAATTTTCTTTTGATTTTTGTTAACCAGTTAAAAATGTGAAAACCAGACCAGTCACAGTGGCTCACACCTGTAATCCCAGCACTATGGGAGGCCGAAGCAGACAGATCACTTGAGGTCAGGAGTTCGAGACCAGCCTGGGCAACATGGTGAAACCCTGTCTCTAGCAAACATACAAAAAAGTAGCCAGGTGTGGTGGCGTGCACCTTTGCTCCCAGTTACTTGGGAGGCTGAGGTGGGAGGATCACTTGAGCCCAGGAGGCAGAGGTTGCAGTGAGCTGAGATTGTGCCACTGCCCTCCAACCTGGGTGACAGAGTGAGACCCCATTTCAAAAAAATATAAAAATAACAATAAAAATGTGAAAACCATTCCTAGCTCACAGACCATACAAAAAAAAGTGGTCCATAAGTTCAAATTAGATTGAATTTCTATTTTATGACTTCTTTTTATGTTGGAATGGAGAATTCTGTTTAAAAATTAGACCATCTGTAGGATTTTTTACTGTTGTTATTGTTGTTTTTGTTATTGGCATGTGATTAAACAAACATATGAAACCCCTTCCTGGAATGTTCCAAGTCACTGTGTTTCCTATGGTGGGAATGGCCTATAAACTCTTGAAAAGCCATAAGGCAGTTTGTGAACCTTGATGCCACCCTTCCTGAAAGCATCGCAAAGAAGCAGCTTTGGGCTGAAAAGTTGTCAATCCCCCAGCAGCTCTGGCTTAAGTCACAATGACACTTGATTAAATAAACAGGGTGCTTGCCACCAAACTGAGATATCTTAATAACCCCCTGCTTATATAAATCAGTGACTCTGCTGTAAAACACCTGCAAATTTGAGTTCATGTTTTCAGTGGCTTACTGTGGAAGGCTTGGCTTCCACAAACAGAACAGGCAAGCTTCTCTCCTGAGTAGATGAGAAATTTAGCAGAGAGGCAGCCTGGATAAAATCTGACTTTAAATCAGGAGTAGATCTAGCTTTTATGGGGCCTGAAGTGTATTTTTTTTAAAAAATGTAAAATTACAAATACAGGGACTTAAAAAGGGCCTTGGGGAGCAGAGGGATCCTCAATTTCAGCATTCTCACAGTAAATCTGCCTTAGCATTTAGTTCTCAGTGGGGTGAGTGTGTGATTTCCTGCAATAGGGAAAAGTCCTTCTTCTTTTTTTTTTTTTTTTCTGAGACAGGATCTCACTCTGTTGCCCAGGCTGGAATGCAATGGCATGATCATGGCTCACTGCAACCTCCACCTCCCGGGCTCCGGTGATCCTCCCACCTCAGCCTCCTGAGTAGCTGGGTTCACAGGCATGCACCACCATGCCCAGCTAATTTTTGTATTTTTTGTAGAGACAGGGTCTTACAATGTTGCCCAGGCTGGTCTCAAACTCCTAGACTCAAGTGATCTACCCACCTCGGCCTGCCAGAGTGCTGGAATTACAGGCATGAGTCACCAGCCCAGACAAAAAGCCCTTCTTGAAGAAGGCAGAAACCACTACCCAAGGCACAGTGGACCAAAGGGGAATCCCTGAAGTGGGCCCATCAGGAAGCCAGGTCGTATGTTCTTTGGTTAATTCCTAGGTATTTAATTTTGTGTGTGGCTATTGTAAATGATATTACTTTTTAAATTTTCTTTTTCAGATTGTTCACTGTTGGCGTATAGAAATGCTACTGATTTTTGTATGTTGATTTTCTATCCTACAACTTTACTGAAATTGTTTATCAGTTCTAATAGTATTTTTCTGTGTGGAGTCCTTAGGTTTTTCCAAATATAAGATCATATCATCTGCAAACAAGGATAATTTGACTTCTTCCTTTCCAATTTGGATGCCCTTTATATCTTTCTCTTGTCCAATTGCTCTAGCTAGGACTTCCAGTGCTATGTTGAATAACAGTGGTGAAAGTGGGCATCTTTGTCATGTTCCAGGTCTTAGAGGAAAATCTTTCAGTTTTTCCCTATTAATTATGATACTAGCTGTGGGTCTGTCGTATATGGCTATTATTATGTTGAGGTATGTTCCTTTGACACCCAATTTTTTGAGGGTTTTTATCATGAAGGGATGCTGAATTTTATCAAATGCCCTTTCAGCATCATTTCAAATGATCAAATGATTTTTATCCTTCATTCTGTTTATATGATGTATTACATTGAGTGATTTGTATATATTGAGTCATCCTTGCATTCCAGAGATAAATCCCACTTGGTCATGATGATCTTTCTAATGTATTGTTGAATTTGGTTTGCTAGTATTTTGTTGAGGATTTTTGCATCAATATTCTTCAGAGATATTGACCTGTAGTTTTCTTTTTTTGATGTGTTTTTGTCTGGTTTTGGTATCAGGGTAACACTGCCCTTGTAGAATGAGTCTGGAAATATTCCCTCCTGCTCTCTTTTTTGGAAAAGTTTAAGTAGGATTGGTATTAGTTCTTCTTTCAATGTTTAGCAGAATTCAGCAGTGAAGCCATCGAGTCCCAGGCGTTTCTTTACTGGGAAACGTTTTATTGTGGTTTTGATCTCGTTACTTGTTAATGATCTGTTCAGGTTTTGGATTTCTTCATGATTCAATCTTGGTAGGCTGTTTGTGTCTAGGAATTTGTCCATTTCATCTAGATTTTCCAATTTATTGGCATGCAGTTGCTCATAGTAGCCACTAATGATCCTTTGAATTTCTGCAGAATCAGCTGTAATACCTCCTTTTTTCATGTCCGATTTTATTTATTTGTATCTTCTCTTTTTTTTCTTAGTCTGGGTAAAGGTTTGTAAATTTTGTTTAACTTTTAAAAAAACAGCTTTTTTTCATTGACCTTTTGTATTATGTTTTCATTTAAATTTCATCTATTTCTGCTCTGATCTTTCTTATTTCTTCTACTAATTTTGGGTTTGGTTTGTTTTTGCTTATTAGATTGTTTATTTGAAGTTTTTTCTCCTTTTTATGTAAACTCTTATAAACTTTCCTTTTAATGCTGCTTTTGCTGTATTCCACAGATTTGGGTATGTTGTATTTCCATTATCATTTGTCTCAGAAATTTTAAATTTTCTTCTTAATTTCTTCATTGACCCATTGGTCATTCAGGAGCATGTTGTTTAATTTCCAGGTATTTGTATAGTTTCCAAAATTCCTCTTGTTATTAATTTCTAGTTTTGTCCCATTGTGGTCAGAGAAGATGATTGATATTACATCAGTTTTTTTTCAACATTTTAAGACTTGTTTTGTGACCTAACATATGGTCTATACTTGAGAATGATCCATGTGCTGAGGAAAAGAATGTGTATTCTGCAGCCATTGGATGAAATGTTCTGTAAATATCTACTAGATCCATTTAGTCTATAGTGCAGATTAAGGCCGATGTTTCTTTGTTGATTTTCTGTCGGGAAGATCTGGCAAATGCCGAAAGTGGGGTGTTGAAGTCTCCAGCTATTATTGTATTGGGGCCTAACTCTCTCTTTAGCTGTAATAATGTTTCTTTTATATATCTGGGTGCTCCAGAGTTGGATGCATATATATTTAAAACTGTGATATCCTTTTGCTGAATTGACCCCTTTATAAACATTATATATAGTGACCTGCTTTGACTCTTCTTATAGTTTTTGTCTTGAAATGTATTTTGTCTGATTTAAGTATAGCTACCCCTGCTCTTTTTTGGTTTCCATTGGCATAGAATATCTTTTTCATCCCTTTATTTTTAGCCTATGTGTGTTTAGGTGAAGTGTGTTTCTTGTAGGCAGCAGATCAGTGGGTCTTGTTTTTTAATCTATTCAACCAGTCCATGTCTTTTGATTGGAGACTTTAGTTCATTTACATTCAATGTTATATTAAGTAAGGACTTGCTCCTGCCATTTTATTTGTTTTCTGCTTGTTTTGTGGCCTGCTTTTCTTTCTTCCTTCTTTTCTTGCTTGCTTTCTTTTCTTTCTTCTCTCTCTTTTCTTTTCCTTTTTCTTTCGTTTTCTTCCTTCCTTCCCGTCCTTCCTTCTTTTCCTTTCTTCTTTTTCTTCTTTCCTTTCCTTCCCTCCTCCCTTTCTTTTCTTTCCTTCCTTCCTTTCCTTCCTTCCTGTTTTCCTTTCTTCCTGTCTTCCTCCCTTCCTTTAATGAAGATGAGAATCTGTATTTTATTTTATTATTATTATTATTTTTGAGACAGAGTCTTGCTCTGTCGCCCAGGCTGGAGTGCAGTGGCCCAATCTTGGCTCACTGCAAGCTCTGCCTCCCGGGTTCACACCATACTCCTGCTTCAGCCTCCCGAGTAGCTGGGACTACAGGCGCCCGCCACAACGCCTGGCTAATTTTTTGTATTTTTAGTAGAGATGGTGTTTCATCAGGATGGTCTCAATCTCCTGAGCTCATGATCTACCCGCCTCAGCCTCCCAAAGTGCTGAGATTACAGGCATGAGCCACCACACTGGGCCGAGAATCTGTATTTTAAATTTGGCACCCTGGAGAGTGTTCTGATCTGAGTAATGTGGAAAATACTAAGATAAACAACTAGAGGCTAGAGACTGCAAGAGCCTGCCTGGTGTCACATGGCCATCAGCCCTAAGAAGTTTGATAAATGTTTCCTGAACACCTACTATAGGCTAGATGTTGTTCTGGAAACATGTGAAGTTTCCATGAGCAAAAAGGAAGTGATCATGCCCTTATGGAATCGCCTTCTCATAAGAGAAAACAGATAATTAATAAGCAGAATGGATGGGGTGCAGTGGCTCATACCTGTAATCCCAGCACTTTGGGAGGCCGAGGCAGGAGCATTGCTTGAGGCCAGGAGTTCAAGACCAGAGTGGACAACATAAGGAGACCCCCCTCTCTACAAAAAATAAAAAGATTAGTCGGGTATGGTGGAACATTCCTGTAGTCTCAGCTACTTTGGAGGCTGAGGTGGGAGGATCACTTGAGCCTGGGCACTTGAGGCTGCAGTGAGCCGTGATTGTGCCACTGCACTCCAGCCTAGGTGATAGAGCAAGATCCTGCCAAAAACAAACAAACAAACAAAACACAATTGTAGGCACCATATACAGTGTCTTAGAAGCTGGTAAGTGCCATGGCAGGGTGGAGGGACTGAGTATGATGAGGGAGAGGAGCCTGCGGGTCAGAGTAGTTCTCCCTAAGAAGTTGAGATTGGAACAAAGACTGGAATGAGGGAGTGAGGGAGCCATGTGGATCTCAAGAGGAACAGAGTTCCAGGCAAAGGGAATGCAAAAACCTTAAAGCAGGAACGTGGCCAGGGAAGAGTGAGCAAGGGAAAGAGGAGCAGGCAGCAGGAGTTTTTTGTGTGTCTGACATGTTTTATAATAATAATAAACAACAATGATGATCGCACTCATTCAGCAAAGATGAATTGCCCCGGGGCATACCATGGTGGTGACACAGGGCAGGCAGGATCCCTGCCCCCTGGGAGATTACAGTCTAGTTAGGCAGACAGGCGAGTTGTCACAACACATATGTGCTTTAATGGGATACAGAGGCACCATGAGGAACAGAAGCAGGCACCATGAGGAGCATCTGGGAACAGGCCTTCCCAGATTTACGTCCAAGAGGCTGAAATGGGCCAGGGCCGGGGTGACCAGCACCTGAGCTGAGTCAAAATGCTACATAGGAGTTACACAATTGAAGGCAAAGAACAGAGGAGTGAGGGAAATGAGCATTCTAAGATGCACTGGACGTTAGGGCAGTCTGGAAAGACAGAGGGTATTTGTAATTGGAACATTTTTGCTAGAAGGAAAAAGGCAAATAAAAAAGGCTGGAGCGGCTGGGTACGGTGGCTCACACCTGTAATCCTAGCATTTTGGGAGGCCCAGGCGGGCGGATTGCCTGAGCTCAGGAGTTAAGAGACCAGCCTGGGCAACATAGCAAAACCCCATCTCTACTAAAAATACAAAAAAAATCCACCCTGGCTAACACGGTGAAACCCCATCTCTACTAAAAATACAAAAAAAAAAAAAAGAAAGAAAGAAAGAAAGAAAGAAAATTCACCGGGCGTGGTGGTGGGCACCTGTAGTCCCAACTACTTGGCAGGCTGAGGCAGGAGAATGGCGTGAACCCGGGAGGCGGAGCTTGCAGTGAGCCGAGATCGCGCCACTGCACTCCAGCCTGGGCTAACAGAGCGAGACTCCATCTCAAGAAAAAAAAAAAAAAAATTAGCCAAGAGTGGTGGTGCGCGCCTGTAATCCCAACTACTCGGGAGGCTGAGGCAGGAAAATGGCTTGAACCCGGGAGGCGGAGGTAGCAGTGAGCCCAGATCGTGCCACTGCACTCCAGCCTGGGTGACAGAATGAGACTCCGTCTCAGAAAAAAAAAAGAAAAGTTAAAAAAAGGTCGGAGCTCCTTGTGGAGTGTTAGCTTCTGGAAATTTTGTTCATTTCTGGAAAAGAAATGCCACAGTTATACCATGTATATAAGACGATCGTGTAGTTTATCATCCAAGCTGGGGCACTTTTGAAAGTGGTAAAGACTATGGGAGACCAGGTGGAAATCAGCCCTTGTTACTGACGGAAGACCAAGCTCAGAAGCTGTAAAATGGTGACTAATGCTGCCCTCCAGTGGTGGAGTGCAGCAACTCAACACAAGGCAGTATAGAATTTCACCTCCCTCGGGTCAGTTTTCCAAGAATAACAAGTAAGGTGCCACAAAGCAGATCAGTTTGCTTTTTCCACCTAGCAGTTTAGGTATACATTTATTAATACTGTAAATGTGTCCATCTTTATCAATCTGTTCTCATCCCAGCTGTATGATTTTATTCCTGTTTTCATGTTAGTCGCTATGGTAGGCTAGATAATGATCTCAAATTCTGTCTTTTCTCCAGCTACAGAATATTTACCCACCTTGTCCATTGACATTATGGTGGGTGGAGCACCACCACAATGGGGCAAAGCCATTTGACTTGCTTTGGCCAATGGAATATCAGTGGACCTGATGGGAACAGGGGTATTATTATTATTATTTATAGAGAGAGTTGCTATGTTGCCCAGGCTGGTCTCAAACTCCTGGCCTCAAACAATCCTCCTGCCTTGGCCTCCCAAAGTGCTGTGATTAGAGGCGTGAGCCACCACATCTAGTCCAGGAACAGGGGCTTTCAATGTGGCTGTAGAATTTGACACAACCTCTTGCTCTGGAGTGATCTGCCTTAGAACAGATCCTGTGTAACTGATGGCCTAAACAGAAATGAACAGACACATGGAACACACCTCAATCCAAACCACAGCCCAGAGCCAAGCTCCACAGAGCCACAGTGAACCCACAGACCCGGGAAAAAAATAAATAAACATTTGTGTGGAAAACCACTGAGATTTTGAGGTTGTTATATAGCAAAAACTGTCTTACACAGTAGTAGACTACCAGTGAATATCCTCAACTTATTATTTCCTACTGAGTTGCTGTAGACAGTGTTCAATATCTGGATAAGTGAAAATCACGTTTTCACTACAATACTGCTTTAAAGTCACTCTCAACACAAGTATGGTGAGAAAAAGGATTTGTCTTTGTAAAATTTCTTCCCATCCTGTCTTCTTGTCTTGCTTCCTGTATTAATCCATTTTCATACTGCTGTAAAGAATTGTGTGAGACTGAGTAATTTATAATGGAAAAAGGTTTAATCAACTCACAGTTCAGCATGGCTGGGGAGGCCTCAGGAAAGTTACAGTCATGGCAGAAGGCAAAGGGGAAGCAAGGCACCTTCTTCCCAAGGAGGCAGGAAAGAGAAGTGCTGAGTGAAAGGGGAAGAGCCCCTGATAAAACCGTCAGCTCTTGTGAGAACTCACTATCATGAGAACAGCAGCCGCCCCCATGATCCAATTACCTTTACGTGGTCTCTCCCTTGACACGTGGGGATTATGGGAATCATAATTCAAGATGAGATTTGGGTGGGAACACAAAGCCTAACCATATCACTTCCTTTAAAAAAAAAAAAAAAAAGTCTTCCCTTTAAAAGAAAAAATTTCTAACCGTATCACTTCCTTTAAAAACAAAATTCTGGGCCAGGCGCGGTGGCTCACAACTGTAATCCCAGCACTTTGGGAGGCCGAGGCCGGCGGATCATGAGGTCAGGAGATTGAGACCAGCCTGGCCAACATGGTGAAACCCCGTCTCTACTAAAAATACAAAAATTAGCTGGGTGTGGTGGCGCACGCCTGTAGTCCCAGCTACTCAGAAGGCTGAGGCAGGAGAATTGCTTGAACCTGGGAAGTGGAGGTTGCAGTGAGCTGAGATCACACCACTGCACTCCAGCCTAGTGACAGAGCAAGACTGTCTTAAAAAAAAAAAAATTCTGACAAAGCCTAACCATATCACTTCCTTTAAAAAAAAAAAAAAAAAAAATTCTTTCCACTGACGGAAAACCTGCCCATAAGAGTCCCCACCCAATTTGCCCACCACCTGTTTGCCTCCATATGGGTGTCTTTCATTAAAGGCACCATTTTCCCTATTGGCTCTAAGACTTAGCACCTCACAGGAGACGGTGCATAAAAGGCATAAGATGTTGGAGATGCCTAAGCTTTTATGAGACTTTACATAAAATCCTAAAGAGAATTCTATTCATTTTGTGCCAAATCTAAGTTACCATGTATCTCCAGAAGGAGAGTCAGACTTCAGATTAATTTGAAAGATTGATATGTTGAATGCTCAATGAGAATTTAAATTTTTCTCAGTATTAAAATTTCTTGCACCCAACCAACAGTCATCTTTATAGGGCATCTTTCAACCTAGTCTGGTGTAGAAAGCATAGACGCACCCAGATTACCTTTAAGCAGGCAGGTGCTGTCATTCAAAGACCTTTTAAGCCTGAGTTGTAGTTTTAAACAGGCCCATGGAGAACTAGAATGATTGACAGTAGAGGGTAATGGTTAAGCAAAGGGTTCTGAAGTCAGAAAGAACTGGGTTGAAATTCCAGCTCCACATCTTCCCAGGTGTCTGACCCAGATGCGTGAAATAACTTCCTGAATTTCAGTTTCTTCTTCTCTATAAAGGGGATAGTAAAAGTACCTACCTTATAATGTTGTAGGGAAGAATTAAATAAAACAATACATGTTGTGGGCCGGGCACGCTGGTTCATGCCTGAAATCCCAGCACTTTGGGAGGCCGAGGCAGGCGCATCACCTGAGGTCAAGAGTTCGAGACCAGCCTGGCCAACATGGTAAAACGCCATCTCTACTAAAAATACAAAAATTAGACAGGTGTGGCAGGTGTCTGTAATCCCAGCTACTCAGGACGCTAACACAGGAGAATCACTTGAACCCAGGGCGCGGAGGTTGCAGTGAGCCAAGATGGCACTACTGCACTCCAGCCTGGGTGACACAGTGAGAATCTGTCTCAAAAAAAACACAAAAAACCATGTTAAGTTGTTAAGTACCTCGCACACAGTAGGCAGTCAATTAGTGTAGCCATATTCAGTGGCAGCTCTAATAATTTGTTTTCCCAATGTATCTTGTGTTAAGCCATCAGTGGCTGATAGTTATCATTAGGGCTGCTCAGGTCCAACCTCTCCCTGTGCAGAGACACCAGTTATTATGTTCATCTCAGTGGAAGATAGTGACCCACCGCACATGGTACAAGCTGGCAGGCACCAGCTACTCCTCCCATGCCCTAGCAGCTGGACAACCACGTAACGTAGGCTTGGCCAGGCAGCTGCTGCCACCCAAGACCAAGGAAGCACACAAAACTATGGGAAGAGATTAATATTTGTTCACAGTAGCAGCATTTCAGCAGAGCTTTAACTAGTGTATGATGGCTGCTGCAGGGTTTCTGGGCAGTGGGGTGCAGCTTAAGGTTTCCCAGTGCATCAGTTCCAGTATGCCACCTGCAGCATCATAGGCAGTCTTGGAAGAGTGCCTTGGTCATGGTTATGGCTGTCAGGCCTGCCTCACGTTCTGCCCATCACCTGAGCCTGGCTCTCCACTCCTCCCATCAATGATCTCAGCTCCTTCACATGCTGCTATAAATTCCCACCCTGGTTTCATTGATCAGTGTCAGTTTCTGGTGTGTGTAATCAACAAACTGTAGTTAGTACATTCCCAGAGAGAGAAGCTCTGGTTGCATCTGTTGTCACCAAAAGTGAGGAGTCCAGTTGGGCAGAATTTGTGGCCATACCAACGTAGAATTCATTGCTGTGAGCTCAGCCCTTGCCCTTGTAAAGGACACCAGCTTAGATGGTTTCACATGAACAATGCAAACAAAGCTTGGTGCTTTTATGCTGAAAGATGCCCCAGCACACCACAAATGCCTTCGTTCCCTCTGACGGCTGCATGTGCTTCAGGACTGGCCTTTGATTTCATCATAGTGGTGGGACTTTGTTAAGCAAAAATGTTTAGGCCGGGCGTGGTGGCTCATACCTGTAATCCCAGCACTTTGGGAGGCAAAGGCAGGAGGATCGCCTGAGCCCAGAAGTTCAAGACCAGCCTGGGCAACATGGAAAAACCCTGTCTCTAAAAAAAAAAAAAAAAAAAACGAAAATTAGCCAGATGTATCTGTAGTTCCAGCTACTTGGGAGGCTGAGGCAGGAGCAACCAAGCCTGGGAGGTCAAGGCTGCAGTGAGCAGTGATTGCACCACTGTACTCCAGCCTGGGTGATGGAGCAAGACCCTGTTTCAAAAAAAAACAATAATAAAGTAAAAAATGTTTACTTTTTTACAATATTTTTGTAAAAAGTGTCAAACATACAGCAAAGCTGAATTTTTTAGTGAACACTCAATACCACAAAATTTTATCATTCACATGTTACTATTATTCTTTATCATATGTCTGTCTATTACAGTAAATTTTTCATTGAAAAGTAATACATGCACAGGGTAAAAAAAATTCAAAGATTTCAATGTGATATGCAGTGAAAAATTATTCTCCTTTTCGCACTGAATTTCCAACTTCGCTCCCCAGAAGCAATCACTTGTAGTGGTTTCTTTTGTGTGTTTTCAGAAAACTTCCATCCAGACACATGCTTATTTTTTTGTTTCAGTTTTTTTCTCCATCCTTTTCAATGGGCTCTTACTCTACATAGTGGCCAATAGTCTGACTTTTTTTTTTTTTTTTTTTTTTTTACATTTAACAATGTATCTTTCAATCAGAATTCATTTAAGAAAAGTTTACTAGCCCAGCACTTTGGGAGGCCAGGCGGGCGGATCGCAAGGTCAGGAGATCCAGACCATCCTGGCTAACACAGTGAAACCCCATCTCTACTAAAAATACAAAAAAATTAGTCAGGCGTTGTGGCGGGTGCCTGTAGTCCCAGCTACTCGGGAGGCTGAGGCAGGAGAATGGCGTGAACCCAGGAGGTGGAGCTTGCAGTGAGCTGAGATAAGGCCACTGCACTTGAGCCTGGGTGACAGAGCGAGACTCTGCCCCCTCCCCCCCCCAAAAAAGAAAAGTTTACTAAGCACTTCTTACTTCTACTTCTCTGTAACAGACATGCCACCCTCTAGGGGCTGGAGATTCAGAAGTCACTCATGTCAACTCATGGGAAACCCATTCATTCTTAAAGCGACTTTGAAACCAGGACTCCAATGTTTATGAGGCCCAGGTAGTAACAAAACAGTATGAAGGTATCTGTGATCAAATAATATATGCTATATTTACACTATACTGGAGTCTATTAAGTGAGTAATAGCATTATGTCATAAAAAACAGTGTACATGCCTTAATTTTAAAATATTTTATTGCTAAAGAATGCTAGTGATCATCTTAGCCTTCAGTGGGTCATAATCCTTTTGCTGGTGGAGGGTCTTGCCTGGAGGTCGATGGCTGCTGACTGATCAGAGTGGTTGCTGAATGTTGGGGTGGCTGTGCCAATTTCTTAAAATAAGACAACAATGAAGTTTTTCTGCATCAATGAACACTTCCTGTCACAAAAGATTTCTCCGTAGCATGCAATGCTGTTTGATAGCATTTTAACTGCAATAGAACTTCTTTCAAAATTGGAGTCAGTCTGCTGGGCGCAGTAGCTCATGCCTGTAATCCAGCAGTTTGGGAGGCTGAGGTGGATCACCTGAGGTCAGGAGTTCAAGACTGGGTAACATGGCGAACATGTTCGCCTGGCTAACATGGCGAAACCCCATCCCTACTACAATTACAAAAATTAGTCGGGCATGGTGGCGCATGCCTGTAATCCTAGCTACTCGGGAGGCTGAGGCAGGAGAATCACCTGAACCCAGGAGGTGGAGGTTGCAGTGAGCCAAGATCGCACCACCACTGCACTCCAACCTGGGTGACAGAGTGAGACTCTGTCTGAAAAAAAAAGAGTCAGTCCCCTCAAACCCTGCTGCTACTTTATCAACTAAGTTTACGCAATATTCTAAACCCTTTGTCGTCATTTCAACAACATTCACAGCATCTTCACCATGAGTAGATTTCATCTCAAGAAGCCACTTTTTTTGCTCAGCTGTAAGTAGCAACTCCTCATCTGTTCAGGTTTTGTCATGAGATTGCAGCAGTTCAGGCTCCACTTCTGATTCCAGTTCTCTTGCTATCTCTACCACATCTGCAGCTACTTCTGACATTTAAATCTTGAACCCCTCAAAGTCATCGATGACATTTGGAATCAACTTCTTACAAACTCCTGTTCATGTTGATGGTCTCCTCCCATGAATCATGAATGTTCTTTATGGCATCTGGAATGGCGAATCCTCTCCAGAAGGTTTTTAATATACTTTGCCCAAATTCATCAAAGGAATCACTGTCTATGGCAGCTACAGTCTTATAAAATGTATTTCTTTGTTTGTTTTTTTTTGAGACGGAGTCTCACTGTCTCCCAGGCTGGAGTGCAGTGGCGCCATCTCGGCTCACTGCAAGCTCCACCTCCCGGGTTCACGCCATTCTCCTGCCTCAGCCTCCAGAGTAGCTGGGACTACAGGCGCCGGCCACCACACCCGGCTAATTTTTTGTATTTTTAGTAGAGACGGGGTTTCACTGTGTTAGCCAGAATGGTCTCGATCTCCTGACCTCGTGATCCAACCGCCTCGGCCTCCCAAAGTGCTAGGATTACAGGCGTGAGTAAAATGTATTTCTTAAATAATAAGACTTGAAAACTAAAATTACTCCTTGGTCCATGTACTGTAGAATGGAGGTTGTGTCAGCAGGCATGAAAACAACATTCATCTCCTTGTACATCTACATCAGAGCTCTTGGGTGACTAGGTGCATTGTCAATGAGCAGTAATCTTTTGAAAGAAATTTTGTTTTCTGAGCAGTAGGTTTCAACAGTGGGCTTTAAATATTCAGTAAACCATGCTGTAAACAGAGGTGCTGTCATCCAGCCTTCATGGTTCCATTTCTAGAGCACAGGTGGAGTAGATGTAGCATCATTCTTAAGGGCCTTAGGATTTTTGGAATGGTAAATGAGCACTGGCTTCAACTTCAAGTCACCAGCTACATTAGCCCCTAACAAGAAAATCAGCCTGTCCTTTGAAACTTTGAAGCCAGACATTGACTTCTCCTCTCTAGCTATGAATGTCCTAAATGGCATCTTCCTCCAGTAGGGGCTGTTTCATCTGCATTGGAAATCTGTTGCTCAGTGTAGCCTCCTTCATCAGTGATCTTAGCTGCATCTTCTGGAGAACTTGCTGCAGCTTCTCCATCAGCACCTGCTGCTTCACCTTGCACTTTTATGTTATGAAGACAGTGTCTTTCCTTAAACCTCAAGAGCCAACCTCTTACCTTCCAACTTTTCTCTTTTCCTCTGCAGCTTCCTCACCTCTCTCAGCCTTCATAGACTTAAGTAGAGGTAGGGCCCTGCTCTGAATTAGGCTTTGGCATAGAAGCATGTTGTAGCTGGTTTGACCCTCCGTCCAGATGACTAAAAGTTTCACCATATCAAAAATCAGGCTGGTTCACTTTTTTATCACTCATGTGTTCACTGGAGTAGCACTTTTAACTTCCCCCAAGAACTTTTCCTTTGCATCCTTGACTTGGCTGTTGGACTCAAAAGGCCCAGCTTTCAGCCTGCCTTGGCTTTTGACATGCCTTTCTCACTAAGCTTAATCATTGCCAGCTTGTGGTTTAAAGTGAGAGATGCACCACCCTCCCTTTCACATGAACACTTATAGGTCACTGTGGGGTTATTAATTGGCCTAATTTCAATGTTGTGTCTCAGGGAATAGAAAGGCTCGAAGAAAGGGAGAGAGAAGGGACTGGCTGGTCAGTGGAGCAGTCAGAACACACACAACACTTGTCAATTAAGTTCCCGTCTTACATGGGCACAGTTCATGGCACCCTAAAACAGTTACGAGGGTAGCATCAAATATCACTGATCATGGACTGGGTGAGGTGGCTAATGCCTGCAATCCCAGCACTTTAGGAGGCCAAGGCGGGCAGATCACCTGATGTCAGGAGTTTGAGGCCAGCCTGGCCAACATGGCGAAACCCCATCTGTACTAAAATTACAAGAATTATCTGGGCATGGTGGCACATGCCTGTAATCCCAGCTACTAGGGAGGCTGAGGCTGGAGAATCTCTTGAACCTGGAAGATGGAGGTTGCAGTGAGCCGAGATCACGCCACTGCACTCCAGCCTGGGTGACAGAGCAAGACTCCGTCTCAAAAAAAAAAAAAAAAAAAGATCACTGATCACATTAACAGATATAATAAATGATAAAGTTTGAAATATTGCAAGAATTATCTCAACATGACACAGAAACACAAAGTGAGCACATGCCATTGGAAAAATGAAGCTGATACACTTGCTGGATGCAGGGTTGACACAAACCTTCAACTTGTAAAAAAAGAAAAAAACACACAGTGTCTGTGACATGCGATAAAGTGGCGTATACGCACATGGTGAGCCATCTATCGGTGCCCTCTTTCCATCCTCATAGTCATTACCACGACGAGGATCATCATTCTCCTTCATTGGCTCTCAGGCACCTTCCCAAACCAGGCCTGAGATTTGCCTCTGGATGTGCCTGAGGTTTAACAGGGGAAAGAGGGTGTCCCAGACACCCTCTAACTGCTATAACAAAGTGCCGTAGACTGGGTAGCTTACACACAACAAAAATTTATTTCTTGCAGTTCTAGAGGCTGGAAAGTCCAAGATCAAGGCACTGACAGATTCGGTGTCTGGCAAGGACCCCACTTTCTCATAAATGGCACCTTCTAGCTGTGTCCACACATGGTGGAAGGGGAAGGCAGCTCTCTGATGCCTCTTTTATAAGGGCACTAATTCCTTCCAGGAGAGTTCCAGCTCCGTGACCCAAACACCTGCCCAAAGCCGTGTTCTTAATACCATCATGTGGGGGTTAGGATTTCAACATATGAATTGTGGGGAGGCACAAACATTCACAGGGGAAAGGAAAAATAGGAAATTATTTAATCATATTCTTTTTGCCATATGAAACCCTTCACACCTGCTCCCCACCCAACTCCTTCACCTTATCTCCTGTACTCCCTGCACCTCTAGTCAGACTAAGGTTTCTCAAAAGTGCCATCTCTTTGCCTCCTGGTCTTTGTAGTGAGTGGGGAGGGGTTGTTTTTTGTTTGGTTGATTTTTTTGTTTGTTTTGAGACAGAGTCTTTCTCTGTCACTGCAACCTCCGCCTCCCAGGTTCAAGCAAGTCTCCTGCTTCAGCCTCCAGAGTAGCTGGGACTACAGGTGCACACCACCATGCCCGACTAATTTTTGTGTGTGTATATGTGTGTGTGTGTGTGTGTATGTATGTGTGTGTGTGTTGTGTGTGTGTGTGTGTGTGTATATATATATATATATATATATATTTTTTTTTTTTTTTTAGATGAAGTCTCACTCTGTTTCCCAGGCTAGAGTGAAGTGACAGTCTTGGCTGACTGCAACCTCTGCCTCCTGGGTTCAAGCGATTCTCCTGCCTCAGCCTCCTGAGTAGTTGAGTAGCTGGGATTACAGCTGTGCACCACCATGCCTGGCTAATTTTTGTATTTTTAGTAGAGTTGGGGTTTCAACATGTTGGCCTGCTGATCTTGAACTCCTGACCTCAGGTGATCCACCCACCTCAGCCTCGCAAAGTGCTGGGATTACAGGCGTGAACCACCGAACCCAGCTTCCCTCCTGGTCTTTGTACAAGCTGTCCCCCTACCTGAAACCCACTTCAACTCACTTCTTTTTTACTTTTATTTATTTTACTTTATTTTTGAGACAGGGTCTTGCTCTGTCACCCAGGCTGGAATGCAATGGCATGATCATAGTTCATTGCAGCCTCGAGCTCCCAGGCTCAAGCAATCCTCCTGCCCTCGACCTTTTTTGATAGCTGCCACCACAGGCACACACCACCACACCCAGCTAATTACTGTATTTTTTGTAGAGACGGGGTTTCACTATGTTGCCCCAGCCAGCCTCTAACTCCTGGCCGGAAGCAGTCCATTCACTTTGGCCTCCCAATGTGTTGGCATTACAGGCGCGAGCCACTGCACCCAACCTACTTCACTTCTTTACCTGCCCAAGATCTCATCCTACATAGCCAGGGCTACAAATCCACCTGTCTGAGGAAGCTTTACCTGCCCACTCTGTGAGAACCTTTATCATATATTTATCACACTGTACTATAGCTGTTTACTTATTTATCCTCCTGATTGCTCTGCAACTTCTTTAAAGACTTGTTTTCATATTCCCAAAGGTTAGCAAAGCCTTGCCCCCAGTGGCAACCCAATTAATGTTTGTTAAACAAATGAATAGCTTCAGGACATGCCCTAGTAGAAAATGTCAGGCAGGCCGACTGTGGCATAAGATAAGGAGACACTAGTGGAACCTGAAAACAGCAATTGGTGTGATTTCACTCCTGCCACAAAGGATGGGGAATTCATTCTTCTCAGGAGTAGGCAAGACACTGACCACTCCAGGCCTGCCACACCCTGCCCTGGAGTCTGGAAGCTTAGAATTCTTATTCTTGAAGAACATCTGCTACAGCTCAGGAGCTTTCAAACCAGTAGGGGCCAGCAGGTGAATTAGAGGCTGTTTGTTTTCTTTATAAATAAAGACTTGGATCCATGTTGTTGCCCAAACAGAATCCTCCTCCACCAACATTTCATTTCCAGTTTTAAGCCGTGAAGGGGTGGGTGGGGTGTGGGAGCAGAGGGGAAAGAGGAGGAAGAAGCTAAGATTTGTAGAGGGGTTATTTCCCTTTTCAACTGAGTTTGTGCACTAGTAACTTAACTAGTTTCTTTTTCATTTAAAAAATAATATAGTCCAGGCATGGTGCCTCACGCCTGTAATCCCAGCATTTTGGGAGGTCTGGGCAGGAGGATTGCTTGAGCCCTGGAATTCAAGACCAGCCTGGGCAATGTAGTGAGACCTTGTCTCTCCCAAACCAAAAAAAAAAAATGCTGGGTGCTGTGGTGTGCACTTGTAGTTCCAGCTACGCAGGAAGCTGAGGCAGGAGGATGGCTTAAGGCTGGGGGGTTGAGACTGCAGTGAGCTGTGATCGCACCACTGTACTCCAGCCTGAGTGACAGAGCAAGCAGAGGGAGACTCCATCTCAAAAAGAATAATAATCATAAAATGTAATTTATGATGATGGTATAGCTTGGCATTTCTAGGCAAGTTGAATGCAAACCTATTCTATGGCCCAGCTGGTCCACACCCGTGCTGCACTTCTCAAACTTACTGTTCATAGAAGAAGTCACATGGGAATCTTCTTTTTTGTGTTTTGTTTTGTTTTGTTTTGAGACAGAGTTTCGCTCTGTCGCCCAGGCTAGAGTGCAATGGCGCGATCTCAGCTCACCACAACCTCCACCTCCTGGGTTCAAGTGATTCTCCTGCCTCAGCCTCCCGAGTAGCTGGGATTACAGGTGCCCACCACCATGCCTAGCTGATTTTTTAGTTTTTAGTAGAGAGGAGGTTTCACCATGTTGGGCAGGCAGATCGCAAAGTCCTGACCTCAGGTGATCTTCCTGCCTTGGCCTCCCAAAGTGCTGGGACTACAGGTGTGAGCCACCATGCCCAGCTCACCTGGGGATCTTTTCAAAATGCAGATTCTGATGCCAGTGTGTCTCAAAGGTAACATGCATATGGATCACCTGGGGACCTTATTAAAAGCCCATTCTGATTTCAGCAGATCATTTTAAACTATAGAAGAATCACCTGAGGATCTTGTTAAATACAGGTTCTAGACATACAGAAACTTTCACATGTGAATCAGGAAAGCAGTGCAAGCAAGAATGCTAACAGCTACAACATTCATAATTTGTGTGTGTGTGTGTGTGCGCGCGTGTGTGTGTGAGACGGAGTCTTGCTCTGTCACCAGGCTGGAGTGCAATGGCACGATCTCGGCTCACTGCAACCTCTCGGCCTCCCAGGTTCAAGAGATTCTTCTGCCTCAGCCTCCTGAGTAGCTGGGACTACCGGCCTGCACCACCATGCCCAGCTAATTTTTGTATCTTTAGTAGAGGCAGGGTTTCACCCTGTTGGCCAGGAAGGTCTCGATCTCTTGACCTCAGGTGATCTGCCCGCCTCAGCCTCCCAAAGTGCTGGGATTACAGGCGTGAGCCACTGCACCCAGCCTCGTGTTAAAATGTATATAGAGATGATGTTATACAAATTATGTTATACATATTATGTATAATGCAAATTATGTTATTGGGCATATGTGTATATATGTGTATGTGTATATATGTGTATGTATACATATGCCTAACAGCATAATTTGTACACTTTGTCTTTTGGATGTTTCACTTAATATATCATAAAAAATATTCCATATGAATGCACATAGAAATGCATTATTTTTTATAGTTTAATAGAATTCTATTGTATGAAAGTATGATATCATTATTTATTTTAGTTAATTCTTAACTATAAAGTAGTATATGACTACATTCCTTATTTTCTTTAAAAAAAAAAAAAAAAAGAAAGAAATATGGCCAGGCGCGGTGGCTCATGCCTGTAATCCCAACACTTTGGGAGGCCGAGGCATGCGGATCACCTGAGGTCAGGAGTTCGAGACCAGCCTGGCCAACATGGGGAAACCCTGTCTCTATTAAAAATACAAAAATAAGCCGTGCATGGTGATGCATGCCTGTAATCCCAGCTACTCGGGAGGCTGAGGCAGGAGAATCGCTGCAACCTGGGAGGCGGAAGTTACAGTAAGCCAAGATCGCACCACTGCACTCCAGCCTGGGTGACAGAGCGAGACTCCATCTCAAAAAAAAAAAAGAAATATTGACGTGGTGCTGTGGCTCATGCCTATAATCCCAGCACTTTGGGAGGATGAGGCGGGCAGATCACCTGAGGTCGGGAGTTCGAGACCAGACTGACCAACATGGAGAAACCCTGTCTCTACTAAAAGTACAATATTAGCCAGGCATGGTGGCGCATGCCTGTAATCCCAGCTACCTGGGAGGCTGAAGCAGGAGAATCGCTTAAATCCGGGAGATGGAGGCTGCCGTGAGCCAAGATCGCACCAATGCATTCCAGCCTGGGCAGCAAGAGCAAAACTCCATCTAAAAAAGAGAAAGAAAGAAATATTACTATGCATAATGTTCACACACAGAGAGAGAGAGAGAAATTTAGGCTCTCCAATCTTCCTTCCTCCAAACTTCTACGCTTTTCTTGCTTAAGATGTAGCCAGTACAGGCTGGGTGCCGTGTCTCACACCTGTAATCCCAGCACTTTGGGAGGCCAAGGTCAGCGCATCACCTGAGCCCAGAAATTCAAGACCGGCCTGGCCAACATGGTGAAACCCCGTCTCTACTAAAAATACAAAAATTACCCAGGTGTGATAGCATGTGCCTGTAGTCCCAGCTACTCGGGAGGCTGAAGCTTGAGGATCACTGGAGCCTGGGAAGTCAAGGTTTCAGTGGGCCATGATCATGCCACGGCACTCCAGCCTGGGTGACAGAGTGAGACCCTGTCTCCAAAAAAAAAAAAAAAAAAAAAAAGCTGTAGCGAGCATGTATTCTTCCAGTACTTTTTTCACTGGATTTATGTGAATATATATTTCACCATTGAAAATATGTATATATTTGAATATGTGTTTAGATCTATATATCTATGTGGTCCTTGCTTTTTTTTCTTTAATGCAATATATCTTAGAGCTCTAAGCATGCTAGTATTCATAAATCCAGCCTGGTATTTCTTTTTTTTTTTTTTTTTTTTTTTGAGACTCACTCTGTTACCCAGGCTGGAGTGCAGTGGCGTGATCTTGGCTCACTGCAAGCTCTGCCTCCCGGGTTCATGCCATTCTCCTGCCTCAGCCTCCCAGTAGCTGGGACTACAGGCGCCCACCACCATACCCGGCTAATTTTTTTTTTTTTTTTTTGTATTTTTAGTAGAGACAGTGTTTCACAGTGTTAGCCAGGATGGTCTTGATCTCCTGACCTCATGATCCGCCTGCCTCGGCCTCCCAAAGTGCTGGGATTACAGGCATGAGCCACCGTGCCCGGCCTGGCCTGGTATTTCATGATCTGGCTAAACCTCAGTTTAATGTAGCCACTTGCCTATTGTTGGACATTGAGGATGTTTCTTCATTTTTTTTTTGCTACAACAATGACTTGCAACAAACATTCTTGGACATTCTCCCTTGTGCGCCTGTGCAAATGTTTCTCTGGAGGAGAAAAGATGGAAAGCAGAATTGATAGATTGGCAGGACATATTTAAAAACGTATTGCCAAATTGCCCTCAAAAGTGGCTATAAACATTCATGCTCTCACTAGCAATGCATTAGAAAACCAATTTCCCTGTACTCTTCCTAACAGTAGATGTTCTGAGTGTTTTAAATTTTTATTGATCTGATAGGTGAAAAGAACAGTGGGAACGGGCTTTACTAGCCATTCCCTTATAATTAGTAAGATGGAACATCCCTTCCATGTTTGTTGCCCTGAATCTGCATTTAACAAGGTCCCCGGGTGATTCCTCTGTACATCAAAGTTTGAGAAGCACTGAAATCAGAATCTGACTTTTAACAAGGTCCCCAGGTGATCTGTATACATGTTACATTTTGAGACACACTGGCATCAGAATCTGCATTTTAACAAGATCCCCAGGTGACTTCTCTGCACAGTGAGTTTCACAAATACAGCATAGGCATGGAATAGCTGGCTCACGCTCAGCATGTGTGTGTGTTTAATCTTTTCTATGGGGACAGGTGAAAATCAGTGTTTCCATTTACTTGAACTAACATTTCTGTAATCATAAGTGACCTTGAACATTTTTTTTCAAATTTTTACATATCATGTTTTTCTTATCTGGGAGCTACCTAGTCCCTGAATCTCCTTAGTTTGCTTCAAACATACCAAAGTTGGGCGCTTAAAAGAGTCTTTGCTGTTGCTCCTCCCTCCCCCGGGAACGCTGTCTCCCTGGTTCTTTCCATGGCTGGCTATTACATTTGTGTTTTAGCTCAAAGGTCACTTCTAGCCAAAATCAGGTACCCACCACTACCACCCAGTCACTCCCGATCACGCTACCACAGTATGTTCATCACAGCACCTATTGCCCTCTAAAGTGACCTTGTACATTCTCTGGTTACTTCTCTGAATCCCTTCTGGATCTTGCCTGTCTTTATCACTCTATCTCCAGCCTAGAACAGAGCCAGGCAATAAAGTGGGCTCAAAGAATTGTTATCAGATGAACTAATGGTGGCTCATGCCTATAATCCCAGCACTTTGGGAGGCCGAGGCAGGTGGATCACTTGAGTTCAGGAGTTCGAGACCAGCCTGGCCAACATGGTAAAACCCTGTCTCTCCTAAAAATGAAAGAAAAAAAAAAAAAGCCAGGTATGGTGGCGGGTGCCTTGTAATCTCAGCTACTTGGGAGGCTGGGGCAGGAAAATCGATTGAACGCAGGAGACAAAGGATGCAGTGAGCCGAGATCGTGCCACTGCACCCTAGCCAGGGCACCAGAGCGAGACTTGGTCTCAAAAAAAAAAAAAAAAAAAAAGAATTCCTGGCAAGGGTACAAGGGTAATGATCAATAAATAAGATTTGTTCCTGTCTAGTTTTCTTTCTTTTTTTTTTTTTTGAGGCGGAGTCTTGCTCTGTCATCCAGGCTGGAGTACAGTGGCGCATTCGCGGCTCACTGCAAGCTCCGCCTCCCGGGTTCACGTCATTCTCCTGCCTCAGCCTCCCGAGTAGCTGGGACTACAGGCGCCCGCAACCACGCCTGGCTAATTTTTTGTATTTTTAGTAGAGATGGGGTTTCACCGTGTTAACCAGGATGGTCTGGATCTCTTGACCTCGTGATCTGCCTGCCTCAGCCTCCCAAAGTGCTGGGATTACAGGCGTGAGCCACCGCGCCCTGCCTCCTGTCTAGTTTTATACCTCTTTGGGGAATCATTTGTGCCTGGATAAACATTTATTTGTTCATTCTGGTATTCATAGTAGAGAATGGTAGTATTAATGATACAAGTTTAATGAGGATGCTTAGGAAGGAGAACCCAGCCAGGCACGGTGGCTCATGCCTGTAATCCCAGTACTTTGGGAGGCCGAGGTGGGAGGATCACTTGAGCCCAGGAGTTCAAGACCAGCCTGGGCAACATGGTGAAACACATTCTCTATAAAAAAATACAAAAATTAGCCTGGGTATGGTGGCATGTGCCTGTAGTCCCAGCCACTCGGGAGGCTAAGATGGGAGGATCGCTTGAGACCTGAAAGTTGAGACTGCGTGAGCCAAGATCACGCCACTGCACTCCAGCCTGGGTAACAGAGAAAGACTCTGTCCCAACAAAGAAAAAAAAAAGGGAAGGAGAACACAACCAGGGTGCCCGCATCCCCAGAGGCCCAGGACAATCAGAAACAACATTGTGTTGATACTTTGTTTTTGTCTCTTTCTCTTTAAAAAGAAGAGTAAGCTTTCCCCATTTAATATATGGATTGAAACTATGAAAGCATGGGAATTCTGCAACTCAGAAGAGTTGAGTAAGGTCACACATGCTTGTTTGCTTCAAATATATTTCCATGTAAAACAGTAACTCTGCCTAGTTAAGTGGAATAACCAATTACAGATGAGTGCTACTTTCGTAGATAACTATAACTCTTACTCCATTATCATAAATAACTGTTAATATTTAGAGTAGTATCTATGTACTAGATGTTGTTCTGTACCTGTTTACATATATAAATTCACTAATCCTCAAGCCACCCTTGGCATTGCCATTTTATTAATGAGAAAAATGGGACACAGAACACCTTTCTTGAGATCACACAGGTGGGATGTGAACAGAGCCAGGAGCTGGGATTCTTGGTTTTTTGTTTTGTTTTGTTTTGTTTTGTTTTTGGAGATGGAGTCTCGCTCTGTTGCCCAGGCTGGAGTGCAGTGGCACGATTTTGGCTCACTGAAACCTCTGCCTCCTGGGTTCAAGCGATTCTCGTGCCTCAGCCTTCTGAGTAGCTGAATTACAGGTGCCCACCACCACTCCCAGCTAATTTTTTGTATTTTTAGTGGAGATGGGGTTTCACCACGTTGTCCAGGCTGGTCTCAAACTTCTGACCTCAGGTGATCCACCCGCCTTGGCCTCCCAAAGTGCTGGGATTACAGGTGTAAGCCACTGCGCCCAGCCAGAGCCAGGATTCTAACTCAGGTTGGCTCCAAACTGTGCTTTTAGTTACTACATTATCCTGCCTCTGGCATCTTTATAATGTTTGTAAAGAGAGGTAGAGTAACCAGGAGAATCTGTTGTATAATTCAGAAGTATGCTGTTTATCTCTTGGCAAAATACTTAAGAGTTGCGAGAATTACAGATATTCTCTATTTTTCTTCTACAAAGCGACAACGTTTGAAAATTTATTAACTTTCTGTGTGAACAAAGGGGATTATCTAACAACTATTAAAAAAAAAATCGGAGGCTGGGCAAGGTGGCTCACGCCTGTAATCCCAGCACTTTGGGAGGCTGAAGCAGGCAGATCACCTGAGGTTGGGAGTTCAAGACCAGCCTGACCAACATGGAGAAACCCGTCTCTACTAAAAATACAAAATTAGCCGGGCGTGGTGGTGCATACTTATAATCCCAGCTACTCGGGAGGCTGAGGCAGGAGAATCACTTGAACGCGGGAGGTGGAGGTTGCGATGAGCCGAGATCGCGCCATTGCACTCCAGCCTGGGCAACAAGAGCAAAACTCAGAGCGAAACTCCGTCTCAAAAAAAAAAAAAAAATTGACCACTGACTTGGGGCGTTCTCCACTACGGCTTCCCCACCTCCCCATCGCGGAACCCGGGGATGTGGCTGCCGCCGTGCCCCGCTCCGCGTCTCTCTCCCTGCTGCTTCCCCTTCTCCTGGGCTTCCTGCTCCTCTCCGCTCCGCATGGCGGCAGCGGCCTGCACACCAAGCGCGCCCTTCCCCTGGATACGGTCACTTTCTACAAGGTCATTCCCAAAAGCAGGTTCGTCTTGGTGAAGTTCAACACCCAGTACCGCTACGGTGAGAAGCAGGATGAGTTCAGGCGTCTTGCTGAAAACTCGGCTTCCAGCGATGATCTCTTGGTGGCAGAGGTGGGGATCTCAGATTATGGTGACAAGCTGAACATGGAGCTGAGTGAGAAATACAAGCTGCTCAAAGAGAGCTACCCAGTCTTCTACCTCTCCCGGGAGGGGGACTTTGAGAACCCAGTCCCATGTACTGGGGCAGTTAAGGTTGGAGCCATCCAGCGCTGGCTGAAGGGGCAAGGGGTCTAGCTAGCTGTGCCAGGTGGCCTGGTGGCCAGCTGCATAGGACACCCTGGCCAGGAGTTCATCAGGGCCTCTGGCGTGGATGCCTGCTGGGCCCTCTGGAAGCAGCGGCAGGACCACCTCTCAAGTGTGAAGGAGACTGAGAAGAACTGGGCCGAGCAATACCTGAAGATCACAGGGAAGATCTTAGACCAAGCAGAGGACTTCCCAGCATAGAGATGACATGGATCTCCAGGCTGATTGAGAACAAGTTGAATGACGGGAAGAAGGAGGAGCTCCAGAAGAGCTTAAACATCCTAACTGCCTTCCAGAAGAAGGGGGCTGAGAAAGAGGAGTTGTAAAAAGGCTCTCTATGGTTTTCCAGGGTTTGGTAGGGGTGGGGAGGGGAGAGTTAACCTGCTGGCTGTGAGTCCTTTGTGAAATATAAGGGGTTGGTGGGAAAAGTGGTACTAACCTACAATTCTGAGCTCTGAGTATGCCTGGACGTTGATGCCGATGTAGCCATGCTTGGGATGTCTCTAGCTGGCGTGGGGATAGCTGGAGCACTTCTCAGGTGGCTGGTGAAATGACCCCTCAGAAGGAATTGGTGCTATAGAGAAGACTGAGGAGTGTACGGCCCAGGTCCTTGACAGGTGTAATTTGGATTCAATTAAAGTTTCAGTATTTTGGTTAAGTGGAAAAAAAAAAAATCAGGACAAAGGCAATATATGAAGAATGAAGAAGTAACTAGTTTTCAACAGAAACATCCCATGCAGAAAGTACTTTTAAATGCATGTTTGGCCATGATTCCCTTGTTATGTGATATTGTTGCTGAAAACAATCAAAAGTTGTCACCTATAAGAACCTCAGTCTACGTGTTTAAAATTAGCAACAAATTTTTTTCTTTTTTTTTTTCTTTTTTTTTTTTTGAGGTAGAATTTCGCTGTGTCACCCAGGCTGGAGTACAGTGGCATGATCTCAGCTCACTGCAACCTCCGCCTCCTGAGTTCAAGCAGTTCTACAGCCTCAGCCTCCCATGTAGCTAGGATTACAGGCATGTGCCACCACACCCAGCTAATTTTTATTTATTTTTAGTAGAGATGGGGTTTCAACATGTTGGCGAAGCTGGTCTCGAACTCCTGACCTCAGGTGATCCACCTGCCTTGGCCTCCCAAATTCTGGGGTTACAGGCATGAGCCACCGCACTCAGCCAGCAACAGATTTTTGTAGCCTGTTTAAACATCTTCTGGCCAGGCACGGTGGCTCACACCTGTAATCCCAGCACTTTGGGAGGCCGAGGCGGGCAGATCACGAGGTCAGGAGATCAAGACCATCCTCGCTAATATGGTGAAACCCCGTCTCTACTAAAAATACAAAAATTAGTCAGGCATGGTGGTGGGTGCCTGTAGTCCTAGCTACTCGGGAGGCTGAGGCAGGAGAATTGCATGAACCCGGGAGGCGGAGCTTGCAGTGAGCCAAGATCGTGAGCCAAGATCGTGCCACTGCACTCCAGCCTGGGCGACAAAGTGAGACTCGTCTCAAAGAAAAAAAAAAATCTTCTAAAAAAAAGAGCTTCCCTGGGTTTGAAATCCATTTGTTCCAGGTACAATATAGTAATGTGTCTTCTTCACTTAATTTGCAGAAGCTCCTGATTATGAGGGAAGATTAAAATTTTCTAGCTGGATTTCAACAGAATAGTCAACCTGTGTAATAGGCAAATGGGATTGAAAGAGGAGAATCATGACTGATTACGCATGGCCAATGATACTTTGCTTTCATTTATATCTGTAGACCCTGTAAGTTTGTGTGTGTGTGTGTGTGTGTGTGTGTGTATTTATTTATTTTTTCAGATTTTCAATTTTGAGCCTTGAAATAAAGCCATTAAAACCAAACATGATGGCCGGGCGCAGTGGCTCACACCTGTAATCCCAGCACTTTGGAAGGCTGAGGCAGGTGGATTGCTTGAGGCCAGGGTTCGAGACCAGCCTGGCCGACATGGTGAAAACCCATCTCTACTAAAAATAAAAAAAAATTGTCGGGCATGGTGGTGGCTGTCTGTAATCCCAGCTACTCAGGAAGCTAAGAAAGGAGAATTGCTTGAACCCAGGAGGTGGAGGTTGCAGTGAGCTGAGATCGTGCCATTGCACTCCAGCCTGGGCAACAAGAGTGAAACTTCGTCTCAAAAGAAAAAAAAAAAAAAAGGTAATAAACTTAATTTAGGACTAGAACTCTGATTGGATGTTTTGCAAAAGAGTAAAAACAATTTTTTTCAAAAATAAGACTAATCAGTTGTCATTATATTTGTGGAACACATTTATCATTTTCACTTTGTTTTTGGCTGCAATTATACCTACATGGAAAATGCAAGAAAAGACTATACCGAGATCCCATTTTATATCAATATAGTTGGCAAAAATCAAGACATTTTATAATCCTGAGTGTGAGAAAGAATGGGCTTCACATTTTGGGTTTTGTTTGTTTGTTTTCAAGACAGGTTCTTACTCTGTTGCCCAGGCTGGAGTGCAGTGGCACAACCATGGCTCACTGCCTCAGCCTCCAAGGGTCAGCTTCCTCCTGCCTCAGTTTCCAGAGTAGCTGGGAGCATAGGTGTGTGTCACCCGCCCAGCTAATTTTTGTATATTTTTTGTAGAAACAGAGTTTTGCCATGTCGCCCAGGCTGGTCTCAAACTCCTGAGCTCAAGTGATCCACCAACCTCAGCTTCCCAAAGTGCCAGAACTACAGGCATGAGCCACTGAGACTGACCTACGTTATTTCTTATACCTTGCTAGGGAAGTGTAAGTTAATACAATCATTTTGGCATTATCTCTTATACCACCCCCAGGTACACATTCACTCACGAGAAACTCTGACACTTTTTAGAAAGATCATAGCAGCACTGTTCACAATGGCAGAGACCTGGCAAAGGCCCAAGTGCCCATCAACAGGAGAGTAGGTGAAGAAACTGGCATTTTCACACAGTGGAATATTTACAGAGCAGTCGAAATCAATAAACAATGACAGCAATTTGGATGATCTTAGCAAAATAATATTAAGTGAAAAAAGTTATTCTTGGAAGATTACATACCCTTTTTATATTCTTTAAATATTAAAATTGTTTTTTTAAGGAATACATGTAGGTACAATAAAACTTGCTAAAGAGAAAAAGCAAATGAATGAGATCTGTAGGAGTCAGGCTGATGATTCTTAAGTTGTAGGGCAGAGGAGGGGAGGGGACATCAGGAGGCCACATAAAGAGAGATGTAGGTTGTGGTTAAGGTCCTACTTTGGGGCAGTAGGTTCCCTAGTACTTAATATATCATAATAAACAGAGGTGCAAGCAAGCAGCCTAAAAAATGTAGGCAAGTGTAGGCTAACAATAGGCCAGTAATAATGCCTCATGTACCAATAATTGATTGTGTACACCTGAGGTGAAATAACAACAAAGCAAATGCAAACACATGTACACACCTCAAGCAGTATAAGAGGGTATCAGATGTCTCCCATCCCCCCATGCACCCCTCTTTCAACTTCCCCAGAGGCAACCACTGTTTATCCTCAAAAGGAGACATGATAAACATGTGTGTGTATATATACATATATATCTTTTTGTTTGTTTGCGTGAGATGGAGTCTCACTCTGTCGCCCAGGCTGGAGTGCAGTGGCGCGATCTCGGCTCCACCTCCCGGGTTCAAGTGATTCTCCTGCCTCAGCTTCCCCAGGAGCTGGGATTACAGGCGTCCGCCACCATGCCCGGCTAATTTTTTGTATTTTTAGTAGAGACAAGGTTCCATCATGTTGGCCAGGCTGGTCTAGAACTCCTAACCTCATGTGATCCGCCCACCTCGGCCTCCCAAAGTGCTGGGATTACAGGAGTGAGCTACCGCACCCGGCCACGTGTATATATTTTCAAATGTCTTTACAGATCCGTGTAACTACACATACATCCCAAAGAAGACTTGAAGCGTTGTGTTTTTTAAGAAGTTTAAGTCTCGGAAATTTAACCTGACGTGACTTCACCGGGCATTACACAAATATTCCCAAGTCGATTCACAACCTGAAAATCAAGGGGAAGTTTGAGGAAAACAGGTCAGCTTTTGAGAAATGGAAACAATTAAGCAAAAATGCCGTTCTCGCAGGCCCTGCCGTGGGGTTCGCCAACGGTAACCTCACAGAAGGCTCGTTACAGATGCTGCTAACCCCACAGGACCACCCCGTAAAACTCATACGCGGCGCTGTTAAAAATACAGATTCTCAGGCCCCGCCCCAAAAACTCGGAGATGAGCCTGGCTGGGTCTTTTTGAAACAAGGGCCCCCACGTGATTCTCAGGTTCGGGCAAGCTTGGGGCACAACCCAGTCTTAAGTAACTCCCCAATTTGAAGAAAGTAAACACCTGGGGGATGTAGGTGGCTTTCTTGCTTCCCATTGGATGTCAATTACGCGGCGCAAGGAGGGGTCTCCCTCGGGTCTCATCGAGGTCCCAGCCAGTCTGAGCATGAACGCTAATTAGCTCAACCCCCCGAGGACCACGCCTCCGTCACCTGCTGGGCGGGGCCGGCGCCAGGTTGGCCCCAAAAGCACTCCTGTGTGGTCCAAGAGCCGGTGCGCCCGAGTCACGGGGCGGGAGCGGGCGCGTGCTATATAAAAACACACATTCCTGGCCTCGGCCACCTGAATCCAGAACTTTCGGAATGTGCATTTCTCCCTGCAGTTGGAGACACTCCTCATTTAAAATTTAAATTTCGGTATGCAGCAGGGTTGAGAACCAGGAGTGGAGGTCGTGCTTCTCAGCGTGGATGCACATCAGAATGACCTGTGTGTGTGATGGGGATGGTGAGGGAGGGAGACGGCTTTTTAAAAAAAATATCCCAGTGCCCCGGTCCCAGCCCAGACCAATTAAGTCCGAATCTAAAAGCGCAGCCTGTGCAGCGCGGCAGCCACAGCGCCACCTGGGAGCTCGTTAGAAATACAGGAGCTCAGGCCCCACCCCAGACCCACTGAGTCAGAATCTGCATTTTAACGAGATCCCCAGTGACTCGTGCGCACATTAAAGTTGGAGGAGAGCTGCGCTTCTGAAATTTTAATGGGCAAACGAATCACCTGGGGATCTCGTTAAAATGCAGACACGGTTTCTCAAACTTTAATGTGCATGCGAATCACCTGGGGATCTCGTTAAAATGCAGATTCTGATTCAGCGGGTCTGGGGTAGAGCCCGAGAGTCTGCATTTCTAACGAGCTCCCAGGTGGCGCGGGCTGCCCGGGCGCGGACCGCAAGTCCGCGGGACTCCTGGGGTCTTGGCTCCAGGCCAATCAGCCGTCAGGACTCTTGATAAATCGCCCTGCTCGGCTGATGAGCAGAATTGCCGGGACATGCGCGTTCCGGCCGAAGGGGGGTAATTTCCGAACTCCGGGAATTCGTTGTGTGAAGTAGGCCACTCCTAGGGACGCGCGGGGAGCCCGGTCCTCGCGCCATGTCGCGGCGCAAGCAGGCCAAGCCCCAGCACCTCAACTCCGAGGAGCCGCGGCCTGCGCGCCGGGAGTGTGCGGAGGTGGCCCCGCAGGTGGCGGGGGAGCCGGGTGAGTAGCGCCGCTGGAGCCCCGCCCGGGGGCTGGGGGCTGGTGCTCAGAGGTTCTCCGGACCCGCGCGGGTACGAGGACCGGGCAGGGGACCTGAAAGGGCGGGCGAAGCGTCCGGCGCAGAGTCCTGGGACTCGGACCTGGGCGTCCCCGCCCCCCGCCTTTGTAAATTACACTCTCCTGGAGTCCACCGTCCCCTTCCCAGCCTGGATTCCTCTAGCCACTCCTCTCAAGAGCTAGTCAACGAGTTTGCTTCCCAAACACGCTGGAAGGATGCTCAGAGGACCCCTCAGAGGCTGTTTTCGGGGTGCGCGGGCACCCGAGTCCCCGGCCTCCTTGGCACTGGGCTTCGGCTGCGCGCCTGGAAGGTGGCTTCTTGCCTTGGGGTTACGTTTCAAATGCGTTGTCCAGGGAAGGCCTCACCGAGGAGCGGACGTTCGAGCGAAGACCCGAAGAATGGGAGGGAGCGAGCTGTGCAGGTACCCGGGGGAAGAGCATTCCAGGCCGAGGGAACAGAAGCGCAGGGACCCAGGGCGTCAGCGCTGCTGTAGCCCGAGAGGTCACGGGAGGCCCGAGAGGTGATGGAGGCAGACGGTGGGGGGCGGGGGACGGCCGTGAGCCTTGGTAAGAGTTCTGTATTTTATCTGAGCGAAGTGGGAGCCGTGGTGGGGATAGAGCAGTGGTGCTGTCGCACTTAACAGGCGGCCCCCACACCCGATCCTCGGCTGCCACGTGGACACAGGATGTAGCAAGGAGATCGTCGGCTACCTTAAGCCCCCTGGGCAGCATTTCTCGTCCCGGGATCCTCCGCTTCAGAAGAGCCTGCGGGAGGGGACCTTTTCTCGCTCGCCAAATTCTTCCTGCAAGTTAGGGATCCCCCCATCCCCCGCCTCCACTGGAATCTCAGGGGTGGGGTTGGGGAATCTGCATTTCTAAGGCGCTTCCCTTTTTGCTTATCTTGTGCTTAGATTAAGAGATTGCAGGTTCCTACTTTCTCTTCGGCTGCCAGCTCCCCGTGGTTAGCCGATACCTTTCCTTTAAGGGGCTGAGGAAAGGAGTTGTAACTGGACTTCCTCTTCTCCCCCGCTCTTTCCTGGCGCGGAAAGGAGGATGGGTCCCCTCTCCGGGGCGGCTCACCCCTCCAGAGGCGC
The DNA here is from genome assembly GCF_028858775.2 of Pan troglodytes. NCBI lineage: Eukaryota > Metazoa > Chordata > Mammalia > Primates > Hominidae > Pan > Pan troglodytes. The sequence continues at coordinate 58,395,015 of NC_072419.2, read as the reverse complement.
GGGCTCTCCAGCTTCCGCATCAACTTCCACCACAGTCGGTCTGGTGGGTTTTGACCACAACTTCCCGAGGAGGTGGTGGAGGGGAGTAGTTTAATGAAGCCTCCACTAAACGAATAGCTTATATGTTAAAATAAAGCTTGCTCGGGTGGAGCTACCATAACCAGAATAGTATAACCACCCTCGTGCCCGAGGCCTGGGATGGAGATAGGCAGGTGAGACTTACAGGATCCCGTCCCCTGGGTCGAGGGGCGGGGCTCTTGCTGACCTCTGCGCCTTGGGGATGTTGGGGAGGTACTGGGGATGCTGAGTCTTTTGGGGGAGGTGTTTATAGAAGAGAATTGCTGAGTAACCCCAGGCTGGAGTTGAAAGTCTGTGCACTGAGCTACTTTGGATTCCTGCAGCCAGCGCTGCGAGGCGCCTTCTGGAGCCGCACCCAGTGTTTCGGGCATGGGGAGGGTGTCGTGCGTCCTGGAGTACTGAGGTGCCTTCTGTGGGAGCAGGACGCAAACTCTGCCGGCCCAGCAGTGTGCCTCAGCCTCAGCCACCACTTCGGAGAAAAAACCGTCTTCCAACTGACGTTTTATCCTAGGTACCTTTGGTCTGCGACACTGGCAAGGGGGTTCATTTTTTTACGAAGGTTGGGCCACTCTTAATTTGCAAGTGTCTTTGCAACTCAAGTAGCTTTTGGAGGAAAATAAAATGGAAAGTAATTAGTGGACTTCCTGTCACCACCAGTAAAATGACGGAGGGGCCGGAGGAACCTTAGTGAGGGAACATCATCCGTTTCCCCAGGAGTTAAAACCCTCGCCATGCTAACCTGGTTTCTAATAGTCAAATGCGGCCCACCCCCACTTCCAGAGGCAGAGGGTCTCCCCCAGCTGCACCTTTCCCAGGAGAGTGGGCTTCAGGCCTCCTTTGGTTTCCTGGGTGTCTAAACGTGAAAGAAATCGGAGGCCCCTCACACCTCCCCATCAGAGGCTCTGTCTGGGTCATCCTTTAACCCACCTCTCTCTGACTTTTCTAGTTTGCGTTGAAAACATGCATCTTTCTCCCCCTGAGAATCTGGTAGAATCTTACGTGTGTATATCAGTGAATAACACTAATAGCATTTATACAGTATTGACTAATACATGAGGTTCTCTTACATATACTGAAGAACTTCATCTAAGCTAATGAGACGGCCATAATACCTATTTCACAGATGTGGAAACTGAGGAACGGGGAAGTTGAGTAGCTTATCCAGTGGGACACAGCTAATGGTAAAACTGGAATTGAAACTTATCAGCTGGTTTCCCAGTCTGTTCCCCAAACCACTGTGTTATACAGTGCCTCACTTAGATTTGTTTTCAGTCTTGCTTGACTTCTGTGGAATTAAAACCCTCAAGAGTTTAATGGTTTTCTCTTCTAGTATGTGAGTTGCTATGTAATGAGGCTTTGTTTGTGTCTGTCCCTGAGGGACATAGGATGGGTTGCAGATCTGGCAAGTGTGGGTTCCAATGAGCTGAAAACTTCCAGTCCTGCAACCTTGAGCATCTGAGCCAGTTTCTTGCTCACAGAGCAAGAGACTCAAAAGTATGGTTCCCAGACCAGCATCGGCATCAACTGGGAACTTGTTAGAAGTGAAAAATCGCAGGCTCCACCCCATACCTACTCAATCAGGAACTCCAAATGGGAGCCCCTGCCACCTGTGTTTTAAGTAGCCTTCTAGGCAATTCTGATACACGCTGACGTCTGAGAACCACTGGCTGTGAGCTGTGCTTCTCAAATTGTAATATGCTGTGCTCAGGAATCACCTGGGGATCTGGCTAAAGTACAGATTGGTTCTGTAAGTCTGGAGTAGGGTCTGAGACTCTGCTTTTTTTTTTTGGAGATGGAGTTACTCTCACCAGGCTGGAGTGCAGTGGCACAATCTGGGCTCACTGCAACCTCTGCCCCACAGGTTCAAGCGATTCTCCTGCCTCAGTCTCCTGAGTAGTTGGGACTACAGGCACATGCCACCATGCCTGGCTGATTCTTGTATTTTTAGTAGAGACAGGGTTTCACCATATTGGCCAGGCTGGTCTCGAACTCCTGAACTCGTGCTCCACCAACCTCAGCCTCCCAAAGTGCTGGGATTACAGGCATGAGCCACCCCGCCTGGTCACATGGCTTTCATTTTTTTAAAATTTTTTCTGGAAAGGTGAAGGGAGGTGAAATAAGCCCAAACCTACTGTATTCTAAGACTTAGCATGGTGGTTATAAATGAGAAACTAAGCAAAACTATGCCTCAATTTCAGCTTCAGAACTTGATGATGATGTTCCAAAAGCAAACTGTCTCTCCACTGAAAGCACTGACACTCCGAAGGCCCCTGTCATCACTCTTCCCTCAGAGGCAAGGGAACAAATGGCCACCCTTGGAGAGAGGACGTTCAACTGTTGCTACCCAGGTAAGAATAAAACCCGGCGTGCTGAGCCGCTTCTGAGCCAAGCACTGATCTGCAAGCCCTACGTGAATCTCTGAGCTGCCTGCTCATGTTACTCTTGTTTGCTGACAACACGCCAGTATCTACATCAGCACACAACAGCCTTCCCTGGGGGGCCTAAGAGTCCTGTAGCATCCAGAGCTCAGCGTGGGACTCACCAGAACATTGGATTCATAGTAGCTTCCACCCTGAGGTTATACATATATGGACCCTTTTTTTTTTTTTTTTTTGGAGACAGTTTCACTCTTGTTGCCCAGGCTGGAGTGCAATGGTGTGATCTCGGCTCACTGCAACCTCCGCCTCTCGGGTTCTAGCAATTCTCCTGCCTCAGCCTCCCAAGACAAGGTCTTGCTCTGTTAAGGCTGGAGTATAGTGGTGTGATCATAACTCACTGCAGCCTTCAACTCACTAGGTGCATGTGATCTTCCCTCATCCGCCCCCTGAGTAGTTGGGACTACAGGCATGCACCACCATGTCTGGCTAATTTTTTTTTTAAATAGGGGGCGGGGGTCTCTATGTTACCCAGGCTGGTCTCAAACTTCTGGCCTCCAGTGATCCTCCCACCTTGGTCTCCCAAGCTCGGGGATGGCAGGCGTGGGCCACCACACTCAACTGAGGTTCTTCTAAGAATTGTATTCTTCAGGCCAGGCGTGGTGGCTCACACCTATAATCCCAGCACTTTGGGAAGCCGGGGCGGGCAGATCACCTGAGTTCAGGAGTTTGAGACCAGACCAGCCTGGCCAACATGGTGAAACCCCATCTCTATCAAAAATACAAAAATTAGCCAGGCGTGGTGGCAGGTGCCTGTAGTCCCAGCTACTCAGGAGGCTGAAACAGGGTCATCTCTTGAACCCGGGAGGCGGAGGTTGCAGTGAGCCGAGATGGAGCCACTGTACTCCAGCCTGGGTGACAGAGCAAAACTCTGTCTCCAAAAAAAAAAAAAAAAAATCTATTTTTCTTTTCTAGGTTGCCACTTCAAAACTGTCCATGGCATGAAAGACTTGGACCGCCATCTCAGAATCCACACGGGTAGGTATCCATCCTGTTCAACAGCTCAGTAAGAAAGATGGGACGTGAATGTGAATTAAGCGCTAGGGACACAGTAATGAACAGGACAGTCTCTGCCTCATCTGCCTCATGAAACTCAGTCTAGTGGGGTGGGCTTGGGAGAAGGAGCAAAAGGGCTGTGACATGAAGATGAAGTGATTGCCAGGAGGAGCTACACAGAGCCTGTGGCTATAGTAATCTTAGAGCAATAAGGTGGCTTCTTAAAGGTGCTTTTTTTTTTAGGGCAGCCAGCTGCTGAGAAGAGAAATAAGACATGCTGAAGCAAAGGAGTGCCATAATCTATGCCAGGATTACAAACTGCAGCCCATGGGCAACTCAGCCTGTTGGCATGCTCCTTCATTTACCTATTGCTTGCAGCTTTCTGGCCTTACAAGAGGTAGTTGTTACAGGGACTGTAGGGTGCACAAAGCCTAAAATACTATCTTTTTGTTTTGTTTTTTTCTCTGAGACAGAGTCCTGCTCTGTCACCCAGGCTAGAATGCAGTGGTGCAATCTCAGTTCATTGCGACCCCTGCCTCCCAGGTTCAAGTGATTCTCCTGCCCCAGCCTCCTGAATAGCTAGGATTACAGGCGCCTGCCACCTTGCCCAGCTAATTTTTCTATTTTTAGTAGAGACGGGGTTTTGCCATGTTGGCCAGGCTGGTCTCGAACTCCTGACCTCAGGTGATCCACCTGCCTTGGCCCCCTAAAGTGCTGGAATTACAGGCATGAGCCACCATGCCCATCCTGCCTAAAATACTACTTAGCCCTTTACAAAACACTTTGCCAACCCTTAATCTGTGGTACAAATCCTATACTTGCATGTTTGAGCGAGAATATTGGTTTGTTCTTTCAGAAACCAGTCTCGGTGGCTTAAACGTAATCCAGTTTATTTCTTGAGTACATCTTCAGAGGCATAGAGTCCACAGCTGGTCCAATGGCTCTGCCATCCTGAACATGTGGCTTAGCCTCTGGGTCTGAGGCAGCTGCTGTAGTTCTCTGCATCGCTTAGCCAGCAGGCAATGGAAGCAGGCCAGGGAGCCCGTGGCATGCCTCCCTTGGGCTGTGACCCAGAAGCAGCGGCCCTTGTGACCTAGGGGAACATGAGCGGGACTTAGTCATGGCCACACCGAGTATCAAGGGGGCCTGAGGGATGGTTTTAAGAGGGGCAACACATGGCCAGATGAGCCTCTGGAGCCCCTTCACTGAGAGGACAGAGATTTCTGGACAAAGATGGTGGTCTCTGTCCAGAAAGATGGGCACTGTGCTATAATAGAGGGCCACTTTTGCCTGGGGACAGTGGATCATGACAAGCATGTTAGCAAGGAAATGTTTGATCTTCACCTTGGAAGACAGGCTACCAGGATGACGATGTCAGTGAAAGCATGCAGATTCAGGAGCCCTTTGAGGAAAGACGAGGCAGCTCAGTTTGAGGAATCTCAGAGTGGGTGACTTTATCCTGAAAATAACTTGAGTGCTTGTTCTCAACTGGGGCTAGGCTACTGCCATTCAGTGGGTGGAGGCCAAAAATCTTAAAATTCACAACATAACCTTCACAAGAATTAAAGGCCTGGAACATCCACAGTGCTGGGTTCGACCCCAAGAGATGTACAGGGGCTGGATTAATGTTTTCTTGAGGTACCGCAGAGCATGCTGGGGATCCAGGACATATAAGATAAGGCCTTGTTCTCGAGTCAGGTAAGCAGACGCGCCTCCCTAGTGTAAGCAAACTTAGGCCACTTCTCTGGGCCCCAGGTGACTGCTTTAGTTCTCTGAATTTAACTAATGGAAAGTAGGAGAAAAGGCATGGAGGCCTCACGGTATTCCTCCCTTGGGGCATGACCCAGAAGTAGCATCCTTTGTCACTTCTGGGACTCAAGTAATGGTGGTTTAAAGCCAAAGTATTTCTGCACCATGATGTTCCAGGTGTAAGTGATCAGGCTGGTGTGGCACTGGCCCGGTGGTTTCAGGGACCCAGGCTGTTGCTTTGCGTTGTCATCCCAAGGGTACAGCTCTCATTAGCCTGCTCCACAATGGCCTCCTGCCACCTTAAAGGCACACCACTCGAGCTCATCTGTTTGGCCAGAACTGAATCCCATGGCCACCCCCAGCTGTGGAAATGGCTGGGAAAAGGAAGTTTCTCCTGTGCGGTTGTGTGCCCAGCTGCAAAGAAGGTTCTGTTACCAAGAGGAGAGGGGAAAGGTCAGGGTGTGTCTCTGACCCAGTTGTAAGTGGGAGGCAGGGATTCTAACCTGTGGTTCTTTTGGATTGCTTAAGTAAATTAACATATGCAAATAAGTTTTCTCTTTCTGACTTTGTATTTGACCTTGTGTGTCTTGGCTTTGGTGCTTCAGTTCAAATTGAAGAGTAGCAGTCAACTCAAACCATCTGTCTTATTCCCCGTCATGGGCATGCTTTGGGCATGCTTCAAGGTCACCATCATTGTAGGGTTAGAACCCCTGGGATTTTGGTTGAGATCACTTATCACATTCAAGTTAAAACCAAGCTCAGAAGGCTAGGAATACTGAGGTGTGTGTTTAACTGGGAATAGTGGTTGTATTTCAAATGTATTGCATTTTCCTTTTATTTATTTATTTATTTTGAGACAGGGTCTTCTCTTGCTCTGTCACCCAGGCTGGAATGCAGTAGTGCAATCAGGTTCAAGTGATCCTCATGCCTCTGCTTCTCGAATAGCTGGGGCTGCAGGCATGCCCCATTTCGCCCAGCTAATTTTATTTTATTTTGTAGTGACGAGGTCTCACTATTGTCAAGGCTAGTCTCAAACTCCTGGCCTCAAGTGATCTTCCTGCCTCGGCCTTCCAAAGTGCTGGGATTACAGGCGTGAGCCACCCTTCCCCCCTAGCCCTATATTGCTAGTTTAAGATGGTCCTGTGGCATTTATTTAGCTTCGTAAAGGAGACTGATTTATGTTTGTATTTTTATCCCACTTTGTATTTCTTCATTTGGCATTGGTATCAGGTAGCTGTTATAAAGTGAACTGAAGCAAAATCTTTCTCTACGCTCTGAAACAGTTGACTACAGAAACGACTTTCCTTGAAAGTTTGGTAGAACGTGCACACAATCCCCTCTCTGCTCCAATCCTTAGGAGCATAGAAGGAGGATGGATTAGGCTGAGATAGCACTGTCAACCTCAGTGACAACTGATGACTGCTCCATATATGCCACTGTCCCCCACAGTCACCCCAGCTGCATTCCTTGTGGTCTTCTCTCCAGGACCCAGTTGGTAGATCTGCCTCTGTCCGGAACAGCCAGATGAAGGCGTTCTTGACCTTTGTTGTGCTATGCACTCTTGGCAATTTGGATGGACTCTTCTCAAAAAGATGTCTTTAAATCTAATAAGATATATCACATTAAAAAAAATCATATTGTGATATAATCATCAATGTTAAATGTGCAATTTTCATACTTTAAGCCCTTGCTACCCAAACTGGTACAAAGACCAGAAGTGTCCACATCAGCTGGGAGCTTGGTAGATCAAAATGCAGGAACCCAGGCTGCACCGTAGACCTACTGAATCAGAATCTGCATCTTAATGAGATGCTCCCAAGCCCGGGTGGTTAATATGCACAGTAGTCCCAGAGAAGCCCTGCATTTAATGTCAGGAGCTAGTGGCTAGCATATTAACTACCCTAATTGCAAAAGTGAGCATAAGTGATAACTTGGAGAACTACAGTGAGTGTAATGTGGTACGACCACATTTCATGTCCATTGACGAGGGTCTCCAGCACTGTTATTAGTGTGGTTTATTGCCTACATCCATAATTGAAGGCAATGCTAAACAGTAGTTAAGGTAGGGAAGATAAAAATGTAATCATTTCCCATATAAGATGTTAGACTCCTGAAATTTTATACACAGACCCCAGATAAAAATCTCCTGATGGCTGGGCGCAGTGGCTCACGCCTGTAATCCCAGCACTTTCAGAGGCTGAGGCAGGCAGATCAACTGAGGTCAGGAGTTCAAGACCAGCCTGGCCAACATGGTGAAACCCATCTCTACTAAAAATACAAATATTAGCCAGGCGTGGTGGTGGCTGCCTGTAATCCCAGCTACTTAGGAGGCTGAGGCAGGAGAATCGCTTGAACCTGGGAGGCACAGGTTGCAGTGAACCAAAATCATGCCACTGCACTCCAGCCTTGGGGACAGAGTGAGGCTCTGTCTATTAAAAAAAAAAAAATTTTTTTTTTAATCTCCTGATTTTGGAACAGTGTATCTTGAGCAAGAGAAACAAGTGTGAGGAACCACACAGTGGCCCTTGACAACAATTCTTGTCACTTTGTGTCATATTTCATTAGCCAGACTACGTCATGTCCAAACCAGAGGCTATTGGGACAGGGAAACATAATTCTCCCCATAAGTTACAGCAAATACTTGTGAACAATAAACAGTTTACCTTAGAGAGTAGATCTTTAGCATAATTTGTCATTGTTATCGATCTGTTTTGTTTCAGTTTTTTTGTTTTGTTTTGTTTTGTTTTTGAGAGACAGTCTTCCTCTTACCCAGGCTGGAGTACAGTGGTGCACTCTTGGCTTACTGCAACTTATGTCTCCCTGGTTCAAGTGATTCTCGTGCCTCAGCCTCCTGAGTAGCTGGGATTATAGCTGTGCACCACCATGCCTGGCTAATTTTTGTATTTTTACAGTGGAGATGCTGTTTCACCTTGGCCAGGCAGGTCTCAAACTCCTGACCTCAAGTCAAGGCGGATCCGCCTGCCTTGGCCTCCCAAAGTGTTGGGATTGCAGGTGTGAGCCACTGCACCCGGACTGTTTTCGATCTTTTAATCCAGACTTCGCAATTTTACATCTTCCTGGACCATCACCCATCTTATTGAGTCTTCTAAGTTTATTGGGGTATAAAGTTCTACTTAATAGTCACGATTGACTTTGTGTATCTGTAGTCCCCTTCTGCTTTTCCAAAGTCTATTGGAATGGTTTTCAACTAGGTACGATTTCACCCCCCAAGGGAACACTGTCTGGAGACATCTTCGATTGTTACAACTGGAGAAGGAAGGGTTCTCCTGGCATCTGGTGGGTGGAGGCCAGGGATGCCGCTAAACATCTTACAATGCAGAGGAAAGCACCAAACAGCAGAGAATTTCCAATAGTGTTGAGATGAAGAACCCTGATCTGTTGGTATCCTCTCTTTTTGAGCTAAGCCTTCCTTCTTAAGCACCATTTTTACTTTTATTGATCAAGAGCTATACGTAGCCTCACTTCTTTCTTTTGGTTTCTTGAATTGCATACTGTGCACTTGATTTCAGCATTTTGTTAGAAGCGAACTTAAATCTACAAACTACTTTAAAGCCATTATAGACTATAGGTTTTTTGTTTGGTTCTGTTTTGAGACGGAGTTTCGCTCTTGTTGCCCAGGCTGGAATGCAATGGTGCAATCTTGGCTCACCGCAACCTCCACCTCCTGGGTTCAAGCGATTCTCCTGCCTCAGCTTCCCAAGTAGCTGGGATTACAGGCATGTGCCACCACGTCTAGCTAATTTTTTTGTATTTTTAGTAGAGACGGGGTTTCTCCATGTTGGTCAGGTTGGTCTCGAACTCCCAAGCTCAGGTGATCTGCCTGCCTCGGCTTCCCAAAGTGCTGGGATTACAGACGTGAGCCACCGCGCCCAGCCACAGCCATAGGTTTTGAAATAGGAAACTTATCTGTTTCTGGAGTTTGTAATCTAATTTTGACAAAAACTGTCCTAAAAGACATTCTAAAACTTCCAAGATGACATTTTTGAAAAACCATTTGTGAAGCCATGTTACACTCATAAAAGTTTGACTTTTATCTACATACTGAACTCTCTCATCCATATGAAATTTTTAATGGATTTCACCATGATTTCTATTTTGCCTGATGCTAAAATTGATATTCCTACTTTTTTTAAGCATCTTTCTAGAATTTCTATTCTGTTCCTATCACTTTGATTTAGGTATCTTCAGAGCATTTAGTGGCTTTTTTTCTTAATTTAACTTAAACATATTTTTAACTTTTATTAAAGTAGAGATGAGTTCTCCCTGTGTTGCCCAGGTTGGTCTCAACCTTCCGGCCTCAAGCAATCCTCCTGCCTTGGCCTCCCAGTGTGCTGGGATTACTGGCGTTAGCCACAGCACCTGACCTATAACTTAAATCTTTAAGAGGGAAATGTAATACGTTTTTGTTTATAATATTTACTTTTACATCTAGTTATTTGATGTGATTTTTATTTTGTGCTGTTTGGTTTTTTCATTTCATAGAGACGAGTTCTTGTTCTGCCACCTAGGCTAGAGTGCAGTGGTATGATCAGAGCTCACCTTCTGGGCTCATGTGATCCTCCCACCTGAGCCTCCCAAGTAGCTGGGACTACAAGGGTATACCACCACACGTAGCAAATCCTTTTTTTTTTTTTTTTTTTTATTGGTAGAGTCAGGGTCTCACTGTGTTGCCCAGGCTGGTCTAGAACTTCTGGACTTAAGTGATCCTCTCAAAAGTGTTGGGATTACAGATGTGAGCCATTGTGCCCAACCAAGTCTGTCTCAAAAAAAAAAAAAAAAAAAAAAATCTTGCTCTGTCACCCAGGTTGGAGTGCAGTGGCACGATCTCGGCTCACTGCAACCTCCTCCTCCTGGGTTCAAGCCATTCTCCTGCCTCAGCCTCCCCAGTAGTTGGGATTACAGGTGTGCATCACCAAGCCCAGCTAATTTTTGTATTTTTAGTAGAGACAGGATTTCACCATGTTGGCCAGGCTGGTCTCGAACTCCTGACTTCATGATCTGCCCACCTTGACCCCCCAAAGTGCTGGGATTACAGGTGTGAGCCACCATGCCCAGTCGCCCCAACCAAGTCTTTTGATGGTTGTTTTTCTCTTGTCTGAAAGCTATACTTTTTCCATTGTACTATTTTCTCATATTCCCATCTTACCTTCACCATCACCCTTATTTTTTATTCTGGTGTACAGTGTTTAAGTGTGATACCAAGTCATATATCAACTATCTTCTCTCACTGAATGCTAATTCAAGTATAAGATTCTATTAAAACAGTTTCTCTAGAAAGTTGAAGATCCTGTTCCTGTCTTGCTAGCATCCACTGTTCTGAGGAGCTTTATGCTGATGTGAGCATTTTGCTGGTGGTTTTCTTTCTGGAAGCTTCCAGATCTCACCCTTCTTAGGGTTCTGAAATTGGACCACCCTGCTTCTAAATAAGATGCATGGCTGTCTTTAGTGTTGGGAAATAATTCTTCTCAGTTCTATCCTGGACCATCTAGAATGAGCTTTCGTGTCTTACCTTTTGGCGTCTTTTCCCCCTTGTCCTTTTGGGAGATTATTTAGCTGTATCTTCCATTTCTAAGATTTTTCTTAATAGGTGGCTTTTTCTTTTTGTTTTGTTTTTATAAGAGCAGTTTTAGGTTCACGGCAAAAGTGAACCTAAAGACAAGAAGATACAGATATTTCCCACATGCTCCCTGCTCCTGCGCATGCACAGCCTTCCCCATTACCAACATGACATTTGAATAGTGCATTTTTACCATAGATGAACCTGCACTGACACAACATTCTCAACCAAAGACCATAGTTTACAGTAAGGTTCTTTTTTTTTTTTTTTTTTTTTTTTGAGACAGTGTCTTGCTCTGTCACCCAGGCTAGAGTGCAGTGGCACGATCTGTGCTCACAACCTCAACCTCCTGGGCTCAGGTGATCTTCCCACCTCTGCCTCCCAAGTAGCTGGAACTACAGGCATGCACCACCACATCCAGCTAATATTTTGTATTTTTTGTGTAGAGACAGGGTTTTGCCATGTTGCCCAGTCTGGTCTCAAACTCCTGGGCTCAAGCGATCCACCCACCTCAGCCCCCCAAAGCACTGGAATTACAGGTGTGAGCCACCGCACCTGGCCAAGGTTCACTCTTGATGTTGTACATTCTGTGGGTGTGGACAAATGTATGATGACCTACATCCACCAATAGCTGTCATTCGACACCCTTTTTGCTGGTCAACTTATTAGAACTTTTATTTTGATTTCCATAGTTTTCATTTCTCTAATTTCATTTCCTCCCTTTGCTTTAGTAACTAAGTTCTTGACTTGGGCGTGTCTTTCTGGTTCTGGCTTTCCCCAAGCATTTGTTTATTGGGTAAACTAATTTTATTTGGATATGATCAGCCTGGAAGGGTTGGGCTAGGGGGTAGTGATGAAACATGGCTGGATGGAAGTGTTCTGGGTATGTGGTCTTCTGCTGTCCCTGGCATCTCTAACTACCAGGCCCTTGTATTCTTTTTCTGACCTCAGCACCCTTTGACCAACAGCCTAGGGGGAGATGCCGTGCTGCTTGCTGTTTGGAAGAAGTGAGAGGAAGGGGTCCACCTGACCATTCTCCATGTGGTTCATGAAGCTGTCCAAGATCCCTACAGCTGCCACTTCTTATCCTGAGTACTTCTATAACCACTGCCATTTTTCCCAAACAGGGTTTGGCCTGTAATTTTCTCCATCAATCAGATTTTTATGTCATCTTTCCCTTAGGATTTCTGAACTATCAATGAATGATACACATTCTTGTTTCCCAATATGCTGATGTAGACTTCAGTATCTTTCTCTCTCAGTATTTGGACAGGAGGAGGCGGCACACCCATATGCCCAGGCTATCATCTTGGTCAAATCTTTGTAGCCATCTTGACCAAAAAACCCTTAACTTTGACTCCTTATGTGTTTGAAGGAGACAAACCGCACAAGTGTGAGTTCTGTGACAAGTGCTTCAGCCGGAAGGACAACCTGACCATGCACATGCGGTGCCACACCAGTGTGAAGCCACACAAGTGTCACCTGTGTGACTACGCTGCCGTGGACAGCAGTAGCCTCAAGAAGCACCTGCGGATCCACTCTGATGAGCGGCCGTACAAATGCCAGCTCTGCCCCTATGCCAGCCGCAACTCCAGCCAGCTCACCGTCCACCTGCGATCTCACACGGGTGAGTCCCTGACCAGGAAACCTCAATCCCTTACTTTTTCTCTAATTTCTTAACCTTCATTTACTTAACAACACAAGCAACTTAAATGACTTGGTATGGTAGAAGTACAAGAATTTGGAAATTCTGTGATAATTGTGAGATTTGTCATTTTTCTGTTGCCGGAACAACAACTTTTGGTAAAATATGACTGACAGCTGGGTTTTATATCTTGACTATATAGAATCCAGCTGGGAGTAGATACACACTATATAACTGCCAAGAAGCCAAGGATGTATCTCAAGTCAGACCTATAAACTAGATGTTTCAGTAAATGTATACACTGATTGCATGGCTAAATTTGGAATGTAGCAGGATCCATTAAGTATAATTAAAAATCACAAACTTTTAATCTTAGGAACTTCCTTTATGGGACCCTACTGAAATAATGATAGGACCAACTCATCGTGGCATGGAAAAATGGGGTTTGAGATATTCATAAAGATGCTCATAAGTTGAAAATTTTCAATGAATTCCTGGAAAATGGTGAGCAGACAGGAACATAGTGACGTTTAAAACTGAGTATAGAAAGCTGTGTCCCAGCAGACAAATGGGAGGCAGCTGTACAGTTGGAAGCCAATGTTTCCAGCCAATATCCAAGTGCCCTGAGGGCTCTGGGCTTGGAACAAGCATGTAGACAGCCAGGGCCACAAAGCTTGGGGGACTAGCCAAGGCCTGGCAAAACTGCCCAACCAACCCAGTAGCAGGTGAAACCTCTGGCATCCATGTCTAATCATTAAACCAGTCTACTTTCCCAAATATAGTCCACCAAGGATCATGAGTCATTTATAGGAAATGAATGGAATAAAATGAGCCAAGTCAATAACTAATCCTGGAAGTAAGAGTACTTGGGTAATTTTCACATTCTAATTGGTGTCTACCCACTGGCAGAAATGTTGCATCCAAATAGAGACCTATGAAGAGATAATGAGAACAAAGAAGTATAGGATTTTATAGGATTGCTAGCTATAAAATTAATTTCCCAGAGATTACGGGGAAAAAAATTGGGTGAGTGAACTGAGAATAAGAGCCAGTCCTGAAGTCTGGTTTCTGACCAGGTCTAGGAAGAAAAGAAAATGGAAGTGAGAAGAAAATAGAGTGAAAATAGAAAATCAAATGAGAAATGAAGTCCACAATTCTAAGGGGCCAGGAGAGTAAAAGTGCTCACAGGATTCCAATCAGGATGGAAGGGAGTGGACAGGGGACGTCTATATCTAGAAATATGTCTGGGTAGTATTGGCTTCTAGGAGACAATGGAACAGTGCCCTCAAGAGTTGGGAAATGATTTTGAACTTAGAATTCTATACCCAGCCAAACTATCTCAAGTATGAGAGCAAAATAGAATGATGTGCAAGGACTCAAGATTTTACTCCCAGCCACCATGCTAGTGGGAGTTACTAGAAGATAAACTCTAGCAAAGGAAGGGAGGAAACATCTGGCATGATATATTTGATATGTGAATACCTGAATACGGCTAACTGGGATTGCAGCAAAGAGAATATCAGGCTGATACTTGTATAGAAAGTCAAGAGAAACTAAATCAGAAGTTTTAAAAATCCATTTTAAAAATTCCTTGTGAAAGGGCCGGGCGCGGTGGCTCAAGCCTGTAATCCAAGCACTTTGGGAGGCTGAGGCAGGCAGATCACGAGGTCAGGAGATCGAAGCCATCCTGGCTAACATGGTGAAACCCCGTCTCTACTAAAAATACAAAAAAATTAGCTGGGCGTGGTGGCGGGCACCTGTAGTCCCAGCTACTCGGGAGGCTGAGGCAGGAGAATGGCATGAACCTGGGAGGCGGAGCTTGCAGTGAGCTGAGATTGCATCACTGCACTCCAGCCTGGGCGACAGAGTGAGACTCTGTATCAAAAAAAAAAAAAAAATTCCTTGTGAAAGTTACAAAATTATGAGAGTGGATGACTTCTGAAACTGAGATTCCTTTTTTCAAGAAACACAGTCTAATCAAGAAGCAAGTTAAAATGTGCCCCCAAATGAGCAACACATAAGAAAAGAAAACAAAATTATATTGATGGGTGGTTACGCCATCCACTGGCCCGAGTGTGACAGCAGACTTATAAGGAAGTGATTGTAATCCTGGTGCAGTGTTTGGCTCCGATGAATATCACATTCCCAGTCACCATTTAAATTATTTATAGTTGGCTTCTGAACTTGAAATCTGAAAATGATTAAAGTATGAGAATTCACCAGACAGAATGGAAATATTTTTTTACTTAAAGGTGAAAAGAAAGCTACTTCTAACGAGTGAGGAGTTAAGTGTGGAGAAGGGGAGTGAATCCTCAAAAAACCTCAGAAGCTGATGGACTAAAATGTGAGGCTACTACTCAGCTTAAAAGTGTAAAAGTCACAACCACCAGAATGCAGGGGAGAGGTTAGGGAAAGGATGGGTGTGTAGAATAAGATGCTTATCTTTGTGTATATTCAACTGACGTTTAAAGCAGCAACCTCCAAAAACAACTAGAAACCCTTAGCAATGTCTCCAGGGAATGGGACTCTAAAGACCATGGCTCTTTATTATTTGTCCCCTGCTGCCATAATTATGCATTAATATTATAAATAAAATTTAGCCTGTAGTTAGTAAGAAACTTTAACTTGAAATACAAGCTCAATAACTGATGTCATATAGATTAAACACTATAGTAAGCATCTTCACAGGTCTTAGCTTGATTTGAAGCAGTTGTTTGTAATTTAAATCTCACCTCTTCTTCCACATTCAATTCTGGGATGTCAAGTTAAATGGGAGTTTAGATTTGAAACTGAAGGGGTCATCAAGAGTATGGACTTGAGTGCCATAGTGCCTGGGTTCCAAATCCCTGCTGTTTGACCTGAGTCAAGTAACTTGACCTCTCTGAGCCTCAGTTGTCCCATCTGTAAAGTGGGGGTAATAGTACCGACTCATAGGATTGTTGTGAGGATTGCATTAATATGCACAACAAGTGTTGTCATTAGGAGGTTGGGTTTAGAGTTCACAAAACCCAACCATCTCATGGCGGCCAAGTGTGCTGAGGCAGGTTGGGGTGGGAGGGTCTGTTTTGCCTGCCTGTTCTAATGGAAACACACCTTCCATTGCTAGGGGATACCCCCTTCCAGTGCTGGCTCTGTAGCGCCAAGTTCAAAATCAGCTCGGACTTGAAAAGGCACATGATCGTGCACTCGGGGGAGAAGCCTTTCAAGTGCGAGTTCTGCGACGTCCGCTGCACCATGAAGGCGAATCTCAAATCGCACATCCGCATCAAGCACACCTTCAAATGTCTGCACTGTGCCTTCCAGGGCCGGGACCGGGCTGACCTCCTGGAGCACAGCCGGCTGCACCAGGCCGACCACCCGGAGAAGTGTCCAGAGTGCAGCTACTCCTGCTCCAGCGCGGCCGCCCTGCGCGTGCACAGCAGAGTCCACTGTAAGGACCGTCCCTTCAAGTGTGACTTCTGCAGCTTCGACACGAAGCGGCCCAGCAGCCTGGCCAAGCACGTCGACAAGGTGCACAGGGACGAGGCCAAGACGGAGAACCGGGCCCCTCTGGGCAAGGAAGGGCTCAGAGAGGGCAGCTCCCAGCACGTGGCCAAGATCGTGACGCAGAGGGCCTTCCGCTGTGAGACCTGCGGCGCCTCCTTCGTCAGGGATGACTCTCTCAGATGCCACAAGAAGCAGCACAGTGATCAGAGTGAGAACAAGAACTCAGACTTGGTCACCTTCCCACCGGAAAGCGGTGCCTCGGGACAGCTCAGCACCCTGGTCTCCGTGGGGCAGCTCGAGGCTCCCCTAGAGCCCAGCCAAGACCTCTAGCTCAGCCGAAGAGGGTGGTCAGCTGTCGGAACTTCTGACCAGTGCTGTTGCCCAGCCCTTCAGAGGTGAGGCCACTGAGAGACAGGCTTTGGGCACCACTTCTGGGGCTGGCCGCTCCAACTTCACAGGCCTCCAGAGGAGATGGCTGGGCGACAGTGACGAAAGCAAAGCAAAGCAGGGCTGTGGAGACACTCCTCGCATTTGTCTCTTCCCTCCAAGGATTATCTAAGCAAGTCGACTTGTTCGTTCAAAGGCGGGGTCTGCCAAGCCCTGCTCTATCCAATGGGGATAGCTTCTACGTAACGGATTCCAATTTTAAAACTGATCCATCTCTGATGGAATTATTAAACTTAGACGATATAGAAAACTAAAACTAATCTCTAGAGTGGAAAGGGTTAAAGTGAGGAAGGTGTACATGAAGGGTCTGGGGTTGCTGGAAAACTTCTATTTCATAACCTGGGTGATCGTTCTAAGAGTGTTTGCCTTATATGTTTGTGTGGTTTCTTTTACCTGTTGTCTTACAATAAAAAAGGCAGACTCATGGTAGCATGATGTAAGGAATACTCAATTTTGCAGCCCTCCACAGACAGTTACGGTAGAAGGTTCTCCATCCCCAGCCCGCGCCCCATTCAGTAACTTAATTATAAACGCACATTGGATTTCTCAATGAGTTCCTACTGTAGTAAAACGAAATGCAGTTTGATCTGGAGGTGGCGCCAAAGATCAAGCTAACTAGCCCAGCCTGTGCTTGTCTGTTGTGGAATTCAAAATTCTGTTTAATTCTATTTGGAGAGAAAAGTCTAGGGGCCCAGTGGGCCCTGAGCTTGGTGCTGGGTGCTGGGATATGTGATACGTGGGACAGCCTCACACCAGCATCTGTTTCATCACGGAAAGCATTTAGTGTTTGCTGAACCCACAAACTACTGAAAATCCAACCTCTTCTCATAGATGGACCCTTAGGAGGTTATGAAATCTCAGTGGATATAATACTTACCCAAAGTTGCTTGGTTTCTACTTTTGGCATCTTTCCTTCAAATACTCTTTTTAAATATAAAGTCTTGTGTGCCCTCATCAAGCTGAACATCTCTGGAATTGAAACAGATTAAGTAGATCCATTGTTCCTGGTAAACTAAGAAAAAAGGACGTAAGATTTTATAGGTTGTGTAGAAGGGACTATTTCACTTGTGAAATAGAGGTACCTAGTTTATTTTGTGAATGGTGGTAGTTTGCGCAAATCTGACTCCGTTTAAGTTTTACATCAGGTAGGTGATGGTGTACTGCTGAATCTCTATTGTAAGAAGAAAAGATTAAAATGATGACAGAGACCCAGGATAGAATTAGTCTCTTTGGAGATGATCGTTTTGATCAGAAAAGTGTTTGGTTACTGAATGCTGGTGCTATTGTACAGTTGCTATTGTTACCTTTCTGCTATTTGTCGTGAGTCTGATCTGCGTTTCTGTTCTAGAAGGGTGTTAACCTTTCAAGTGGGAACACATAGATTGAAATCACATAAACGTTCCTTGTACTTCTTGTTATAGCTCTTTAGACAAAGAGGAAAGATATCAGCCTTTTTAGAAGGCATTTTTTCTTAACAGCTGTATGGACTTTAAGGATTTTATATCCAAGCTGGTATCACCCAGCAAACTTGGATTCCCAATAGAGCAGAGGTGAGTAAAAAGCTGTGAACCCAATATTTACTTCAGGCAGTGGGTGGGGCCATAAAGTTTTTTGCAACTACTCAGCTCTATGGTTTTAGTGCAAAAGCAACCATAGATTGCAAGAAAAAACAAATGTGTCTGTGTTCCAATAAAACTTTACAAAAACAGGTGGCAGGCTAGATTTGGCCCATGGTCTTAGAATGTAGCAAGCCCTCCTGCAGAGTACTTTGCTCTGAACTGGCAAGTGTGACTTGTAAAACACACTAAAAGATACCAAATTTTCTGGCAGAGACACAAATGGGATTTGCACAAAGCTGAGAGTGTAGTTCAAGAGAATAAGGCTGAATGAGTATTAAAAAAAATTTGGGTAACTTAAAAGAATTTTTGAGACTGATAAGAATTCCAAGATTCAGAGAAAAGTAGGCTAAGAGGGAAGTCTAGGACCAGGAAACTTGTAGGAGTAGGGATAGTCTTACCTTACCATTTCTAGGAAATTAGAAGATGGCAGTGGATGGGGTTAAATCATTCGGAATTGGGGGCTGAACTGGCTAAACCTGCTAGAATGAGACTTAAAATGTACAGGTAATAACCAAATAAAACAGCCTTAATAGAAAGGAGCAGCTGACATGGCACAGACCAGAATGGCAATTCTTACACCAGCCTTGATTTGCAGAGCCCTCTGGATCTGGAAGAGGAAACTGAGAATGTTTGCAGTTTGACTTCACCTGAGCCCCAGGGATCCGCAAACTTTTTCAGTTAAGGGCCAGATAGTAAATGTTTTGAGCTTTGCTGGTCCTACTTGTTATCAGCTCTGTTGCCACTGCTGTTGTAGCACAGAGGTTCCAACTCGGCCACTGTAATGCAGCTACAGAGAATAGGGAAGGAAATAAGTTTAGCTGTGGGCCAATAAAACTTTATTTATAAAAAGGACATGATTTGGAAGGCCAGTCTGTTAACCCCTAAGTACAAGCAACAGGGTGATTGGCCTTGGATAAAAGGCAAGGGGGAAATGTTAACATGAAATTGAGCCAGCATCAGTAATGAGTGTCTATGGTCCCAGCTACTTGGGAGACTGAGCTAGGAAGAACTATTTGAGCCCAAGAGTTCAAGTCGAGCCTGGGTAGCAATGCGACTCCATCTTTAGAAAAATTTCGTGGGGCCACTTTAAGGAAGGTGTTGCTCCCTGCCACAGACAGATGAGTTTCCGGTTAGGTATTGGGGAAAACTGGATCCTTTTGATCTTTACTCAGATCAGCTTGTAAAATCTCCACTGAAGAACAGAAATCAAGGCGATCTCCCGCCCCTCTGCTTAAGGTTTCTTGCTGCCTTCTAGACACTACAGAACACAAATAGCTTGTTTGTCTCCCTGTATTTAACCTCTTCTAAGAAAGCAGATGAGCCTCAATTCAAGTTGCCATCATGACTGAGCCAGGCACTGCACTAAGAACTTTACCTGTCTGCAGGTGTTTTTCTCCCAGGTGCTACCCAGAGCTGGGATAGGGTGAGGCACTTGCCTGGGACATGAGACTTAAGGGAGTGCCGAGAACTCAGTCGCCAAAAAATATTTTAATGCAGATTGGCAAACGGTGGCCCCACAGGTCATCTGCTTTGTTTTCGTAGTTCTGTGGAAAGTTGGCCTGGGATTAGGGCAAGTCAGGGCTGTGCAAGCAGAGTTGGATCCCGTGTTTAGAGTTCTGACATCCTGTTCATTGTAGGTTTC
The DNA here is from genome assembly GCF_028858775.2 of Pan troglodytes. Classification (NCBI taxonomy): domain Eukaryota; kingdom Metazoa; phylum Chordata; class Mammalia; order Primates; family Hominidae; genus Pan; species Pan troglodytes. The sequence goes on along the minus strand of NC_072419.2, from coordinate 58,375,340 downwards.
TTTTGCATTCATTTTGGTTTTTAAAAAGTTGGGTTATGGTATTTACCTTGATCAGCTGAGATTTGGGATACCACCTTAAATGTGTGCCTGAGGCCATGGCCTCTCCCACCCCACCTAGCCCCTGTCCCTCTTCAAATGCAGAAACTAAAGGATAAGGGGAAGAAACTTCCTAAAACAATATGACCCAGTAATAAATTGGGGCAGGGTGGTGACATCCTAGAAGCTGTCTCTTGTTTCCTTGAGATGGAGTTTCACGCTTGTCGCCCAGGCTGGAGTCCAATGGCGCGATCTCAGCTCACTGCAACCTCTGCCTCCTGGGTTCAAGCAATTCTCCTGCCTCAGCCTCCCAAGTAACTGGAATTACATACGCCTGCCATCATGACCTGCTAATTTTTTGTATTTTTAGTAGAGACAGGGTTTCACTATATTGGCCAGGCTGGTCTCGAACTCCTGACCTCGTGATCCACCTGCCTCGGCCTCCCAAAGTGCTGGGATTATAGGTGTGAGCCACCGTGCCTGGCCAAAAGCTGCCTCTTTTAAATATTTAACAGACAAAGACTGTATATATTCAGTGTCTATAATGTGTTGATTGGAAATACCTAAGCATCGTGTAATGACTACCACAGATTAACACAGCTGCCACCACTCATGCTGTGCCTTACAACCCAAAATTTGTTCATGTCATGACAAAGATTGTGCCCTTTGATCAACATCTCCCCGTTTCCCCCAACTCCTGGCAACCATCCTTCTACTCTGAGAAGCCACCTTTTTTTTAGTTATAAGCGAATGCAGTTGAAGATGGGAAATCCCTGCCTCGTTCAGCTAGAGGGATGTCATCTGAGTCTATTTTACTCTTCTGTAAAATGGGTCATGTCAGGCATTTGGCCTAATGATACAATCTACTGACTTAAGAGAAGTTGGCTTCCCTCTGTCTCCCCCACCCCCTGAGCCCTGCTTGCTTTTTTTCTTTTGTAGGGGGAGGAGGAATAACCAAGATCTAGGTACTGTGGCCTTATGATCAGCAGGGATCATGATTTCTATCTTCCCATGCCCCCCGCCACACACATCTTCAACACATAGTCCCAGATGACACCTTAAGCGCCAACTAGGACAGAAGGTCATGTCCTTAACACCGCTGGGAAGTCGCACATAAGCTGCTGCTTGCCTCCCCAACCTAGTCACACACCATAGCTCTACAAAGGACACGGGGAAGCAGGTTCCTCTGGAGTGGGCTGTGCCGGTGAAAACCTGGAAGGGGAGATGCTGAACTCATGAGCATCCTCTGCTGTCCGCACAGTAAGGCAGGCTCATAGGGGTGGGAGGTATTAATAGCTTTTTCCATGGGGCACGTGATACGGGTCCTAAAGACCCTGAGGTGTTACATTTGCAAGCATTTGTCTTATCTGGGCTTTATGGGGACAATTTTGCCTGCTGCTTGTGGATGTTGGGCCATGACAGTCTTCCAAGGCATCCTAAGGCTCTACTCCAGTAGCTCTCCACCGTGCCTGCCTGCTGCGGTCCCCTGGGGGCCTCTTTGGTGTTTGAAATCTCTCGGGGGAGGTACAAGGGCATCTCTACTTTCTAAAGTTCTGCAGGTGATTGTAGTGTGGAACCAGGGTGGGAAGAGCCATGTGAGTTGGAGACAGACCATCTTCATAGGCTGTGCTGTCACAAAGGGCCCCATAGTCAGGAGGCCCCCTGTTTGGTTGCATGTTCTGTCATCGACTTTAAATTCTTAATTTTTTTAATAGCAATTTTGAAAATATTTTGCATCGGGCTTTGCAAATAACAGCCAGTTTTCTGAAGAAAAGGGCATACCTAAGCCTGTCTGCATCACTGGAAAGCTGTGGGAAGGGCCTTCGACCATTGAAATCAAGACTCCTGGATAGGGGGGACCAGGTCTCTGGATGGGAGGAACAAGCACTGGCGCCCACTAACATTCACTAGTATCCCCTCCATTATTTTGATGGTTCCTCACAATGGAAGGCATTTGCCTTCATCTTTGCAAGGGAAAATTGCTCTTCAGAGATGTTAACTTGCTCAGCATCATGCAGCTGATACAGGGGAGTCAAACCTGCTGTGCTGAACTCTGGCACCTGCAGTCTTTCTCCACTAGCTTCCTTTTTTTTTTTTTTTTTTTTTTTTTTTTTGAGGCGGAGTCTTGCTCTGTCACCCAGGCTGGAGTGCAGCAGTACTCACTGCAGCCTCTGCCCCCCAGGTTCAAGCAATTATCCCACCTCAGCCTCCCGAGTAGCTGGGATTATAGGCACATGTCACCATGCCTGGCTAATTTTTGTATTTTCAGTAGAGACGGTTTCACCATGTTGCCCAGGCTGGTCTTGAACTCCTGACCTCAAGTGATCCTCCCACTTCGGCCTCCCAAAGTGCTGGGATTAGAGGTGTGAGCCACCACGCCCAGCCTTCCACTAGCTTCCTTAACCTCTCACCTTAGTCTAGGGTGTCTCTCACTGGCAGAGGTGGGCAGCTCAGGAACAGAATCATGAGTTCTAAGTGTTGAGATAGAACAAAGTCTTCTTTGCAAGAATAGTGAGGTCTATAGTAGGGTGGGAAAAAATTTCAAATGTGAGCATCATTAGGTTGGAAAAACGTCCCTGGGCTGCCTGTGTGCTAGGGCAAGTATTGCAGGAATGACCAATGTTGCATTCCCCCAACATAGGCAGGTTACGAAATTATAAATGTTGCTTAAATGCTTATCTTTGGTAACCAAACATGGATTTATGTGAGTTTAAGTGGCCACCTGAGCTTGAGAAGCTGCTGTCAGGAGACATTCACAATTGTATCTCGTTTGCTCCCCACATGCTGCTTCAGATGCTGCTTTTTTTTTTTTTTTTTTTTTTTTGTAGAGATGGGTTCTTGCTTTGTTGCCCAGGCTGGTCTCAACTCCTGGCCTCAAGCTATCCTCCCCCCTTGGCCTCCCTAAGTGCTTTTTACAGCTGTGAGCCACTGCACCTGGCCCACTTGTATTTTAATAGAGATAAAAGTGAAGGCATGAGAGACAGAAGCCTGTTTGAGGTCAAGCAACTTGTCAGGATTAGAACCTGCGTCTTAGGTCTCTGAGGTGGATCCCCTTTCAATACCCCTTGCTTAGGAGGACCTGCTTTAAGACACAGTGCATTCTGAGTCATGGACCCCTTTGGCAATTCGATGAAATCTGTGAATCTGCTCAGTGATGTTTAAAAGAATAAAATACATAGGTTTGCAAAAGGAAACTGCCATTAAAATAATAGTTATCAAAATATTTTTAAATTGTTAAGTGTGTTTTTGTTAACACTAAATACAAGATCTATCAGCAGATCTAGTAACTACTTTTATTTTGAAGTAGCAATCTACAATGGCCATGATGTTATACGAAAATATCCAATTTATTTTGTTGACTAAAGCACAGGTTGTCTAATGCTACTGTGATTTGGTGCCTACATCCAAAATTGGCAGAAATACTGGATTTCGTTCAGAGGCTGGTGAAACTAAAGATTCATTTTCTGGCCAGGTGCAGTGGCTCGTGCCTGTAACCTAAGTACTTTGGGAGGCCAAGGTGGGCAGATCACGGAAGGCCAGGAGTTTGAGACCATCCTAGGCAACAGAGTGAGACCCTGTCTCTACACAAAATTTTTAAAAATAAAAGATTTTCACACCTAAGTTCCTGGACTTGCAAAATTCCATACACTGTCCCCCTCACCTCACATTAGATCTCTGATGTTAAGGCTGGGCACGGTGACTCACACCTATAACCCCAGTACTTTAGGAGGCCGAGGAGGGCAGATCATTTGAGGCCAGGAGTTCGAGACCAGCCTGGCCAACATGGTGAAACCCTGTCTCTCCTAGACATACAAAAATTAGCCAGGCATAGTGGCATGTGCCTATAATCCCTGCTACTCAGGAGGCTGAGGCACGAGAATTGCTTGAACCAAGGACTTGGAGGTTGCAGTGAGCTGAGATCACACCACTGCACTCCAGCCTGGGTGACAGAGCAAGGCTCTGTCTCAAAAAAAAAAAAAAAAAAGTCTGATATTAAAGGAGTTTCTGGGGTCCAGTTTTCTTAGTAAAATTTTGACTTGGCCGGGCGCGGTGGCTGATGCCTGTAATCCCAGCACTTTGGGAGGCAGAGGCAGGCGGATCACGAGGTCAGGAGATCGAGACCATCCTGGCTAACATGATGAAACCCTGTCTCTACTAAAAATACAAAAAATTAGCCTGGCGTAGTGGCGGGCACCCGTAGTCCCAGGTATTCGGGAGGCTGAGGCAGGAGAATGGCGTGAACCCGGGAGGCGGAGCTTGCAGTGAGCCGAGATCGTGCCACTGCACTCCAGCCTGGGTGAGAGAGCGAGACTCTGTCTCCGAAAAAAAAAAAAAAATGACTTGCGATTGCTTCCGTCTTAACCAGAACAAGTAGAACCAGCATTTGAATACTTATTCCCCCCACATTAAAAAAAAAACAAAAACAACCTTTGGGCCGGGTACAGTGGCTCATGCCTATAATCCCAGCACTTTGGGAAGCCAAGGTGAGAGGATCCCTTGAGCTCAGGAGTTGGAGACCAGCCTGGGTAGCATAGTGGGACCTCATCTTTATAAAAAAATAAAAACCCTTGTATTTGAGAAGGATTCTCCAAACAGGGCTCTTTGTAATACCTCTCTATTAGTCTTTTCCCCCATAAACTGCTCTTCAGATGGCTCAATCTTCATGTGTTAGTTTGAGGGACTTAGGCATACAGAAAACAGATGTACATTTGTCAATTCCAAAATTCTAAAGGCATTGCACTCACATGCCCTTTCTCATGCTGTGCAGTATGTATTTCTTGAAAGATCGCCAAAGACTGATTTCACCCTAATGCTAAGGGCAGGATTTTTATCCCATAGCTGAGAGGGGCAACACATGAATAACAGTTAATTCTAGTACCCAGCCCAGTGTCATCTGCACTTGTTAGCTTTAAGCATCCTTTTGATAAACTATCTCTTTAAGAGAAATTGATTCTCTGTGTATAGTTCTTTTAAAAGGCATAGACGTGGCCAGGAGCGGTGGCTCATGCCTGTAATCCCAGTGCTTTGGAAGGCCAAGATGTGAGGATTGCTTGAGGCCAGGAGTTTGAGACCAGCCTGGGCAACATAGGGAGACCCCGTCCATACAAAAAACATTAAAAATTAGCCAGGTACAATGGCATGCATCTGTAGTCCCAGCCACACGGGAGGCTGAGGCAGGAGGATCGCTTGAGCCCAGCAGATAGAGGCTGCTATGATCTATGGTCACGCCACTGTACTATAGCCTGGGTGACAGAATGAATGAATACATAGACAACCCTGGATTTTGAGAAAAAACAAATATTGACTGTACTTCAGTTATCCATTTGTTCCTGGTTGCAAGAAAACAGTTTTTATATCAATGTTTAAGAGAATTAATGGTGCAGATGTCACATAGAATTTTTATTCTTTGAAAGAATAATTTTTATTCCAGATACTCATTTCTTTACTAATCCTAGCCCAGTCTCTAGCCCAGAGCCATAATTGCACCACTGCACACCAGGTTGGGCAACAGAGAAAAACCCTTTTCCAAAAAGAAAAAAAATTCAAAAACTGCTTTTAGCTCATGGTGGTAGATTACGTAAAACAGGTGGATTACCACTGGAGAAACTGGGTGAAACATACAAGGGCTTTTTCTGTATTACTTCTTACAACTGCACATGAATCTACAATTATCTCAATAAAAATTTCAATTTAACTCGCAGGTTATTGGCTAGAGTTGACCCATAGGCCGTAATTTCCTAACTCCTGCTCTAGCTGGTCAGAGCAGCTTATGAGATATGGTATTGAATTTTAAACTATTGCTTTAAAAATTTTTTTTATTAATATTTGTGATTATAGGATACACATGATATTTTGTTACATGCATAGAATGTGTCATGATCTAGTCAATGTATTTGGGGTGTCTATTGCCTCAAGTATTCATTTTTTTTTTTGAGACAGCCTCACTGTTGCCCAGGCTGGAGCGCAGTGGTGCGATCTCAGCTCACTGCAACCTTCACCTCCCAGTTCAAGCAATTCTCCTGCCTCAGCCTCCCGAGTAGCTGAGATTACAGGCGTCCGCCACCACGCCCAGCTAATTTTTGTATTTTTAGTAGAGATGGGGTTTTGCCGTGTTAGCCAGGCTGGTCTCAAACTCCAGACCTCAGGTGATCAACCTGCCTCGGCCTCCCAAAGTGCTGGAATTACAGGCGTGAGCCACCGCGCCTGGCCAAGTATTTATCATTTCTATGTGCTGGGGACATTTTAAGTCCTCTCTTTTAGCTGCTTTGAAATATACAATACAGGTTGGGCACGGTGGCTCACGCCTGTAATCCCAGCACTTTGGAAGTCCAAGGCGGGTGAATCACGAGGTCAGGAGTTCGAGACCAGCCTGGCCAACGTGGTAAAACCCCATCTCTACTAAAAATACAAAAATTAGCCGGGCATGGTGGCAGGTGCCTGTAATCCCAGCTACTCGGGAGGCTGAGGCAGGAGAATCGCTTGAACCCGGGAGGCGGAGGTTGCAGTGAGCCGAGATTGTGTCACTGCACTCCAGTCTGGGTGAAAGAGTGAAACTCCGTCTCAAAAAAAAAAAAAAGAAAAAAGGCCATGAAATATACAATACATTGTAGTAACTATAGTCACCCTACTCTGCTATTAAACATTGGAACTTATTCCTTCTAACTGTATGTTTGTATCCATTGGCCAACCTCTGTTCACCACCCCCTACCCCAACACCCACACACCCTTCCCAGCCTCTGGTATCTATCAATCTACTCTCCATGAGATCAACTTTTTTTAGTTCCCACATACAAGTGAGAATATTCATATTTGTCTTTCTGTGCCTGGCTTATTTCACTTAACATAATGACCTCCAGCTCCACCCATGTTGCTGCAAATGACAGGATTTTATTCTTTTTTATGGCCAAATAGTATTCCATCTATATATGTACCACATTTTCCTTATCCACTTGTCTGTTGATGGACACTTAGGTTGATTTTACCTTCATATTGTGAATAGTGCTGCAATAAACATGAGAATTAAACTGCTCTTATTTCTCAGATTGTTTTTGACATGAACACAATGTTTGAATGTGATTTTTTTTCTGATATATGCTGTTCCCAAATATTCCTTTATATTAAGCTCAAACACAAAAGCCTTTGCCATCTAGCTGTGGGTATATTTAGAGACTGTAGTGTTTCTCAAGAATATATATAAATGATATGAACTAAATTTACATATGTCAAATGTTCATTCCACTACAAAACTAAACACATCTTTTCTAAATAGGAAAGCCATTTATTTATTTTTTGATATGGCGTCTCTGTCGCCCAGGCTAGAGTACAGTGGCACAATCTTGGCTCACTGCAACCTTCACCTCCCAGGTTCAAGTGATTCTCCTGCCTCAGCCTCCCAAGTAGCTGGGACTACAGGCACACGCCACCATGCCCAGCTAATTTTTCTGTATTTTTAGTAGAGACAGGGTTTCACCACATTGGCCAGGCTGGTCTTGAACTCCTAACCTCAAGTGATCCCCCCGCCTTGGCCTCCCAAAGTGGTGGGATTACAGGTGTGAGCCACCAGGCCTCGCCAGGAAAGCCGTTTATAAAAACTCCTACATCCTTAAAACATCTTGTCTTTTAAAATAATGTGCATTTTTTTTTTTTTGTCAAGCAATACCTGGGGATGTATAGGAAAACATCTCTTTTCACTCTCCCTTATTTTACCTCCCAAAAAGCAGTCATCATTAATAATGTCTTGTGTATTTGTAAAAGTTTGTGGGGTTTTCTTGAGGTAGAGGCTCACTCCATCACCCAGACTGGAGTGCAGTGGTGCAATCTTAGCTCACTGCAACCTCCACCTCCTGGGTTCAAGGAATTCTCGTGCCTCGGCCTCCAGAGTAGCTAGGATTACAGGCACATGCCATCACGCCTGGTTAATTTTTGTATTTTTGGTAGAGATGGGGTTTCACCATGTTGGCCAGGCCGGTCTTGAACGCCTGACCTCCAGTGAGCTGCCCACCTTGGCCTTCCAAAGTGCTGGGATTACAGACGTGAGCCACCGTGCCCAGCCAAAAGTTTTGATTTAAAATTTGTCATCGTGGCTGTTTTTGTGTTAGCTGCCAAATTAACAATTACAGTAGCTACCAGTGCCAGGTGTTGCTGTGAGTTTCACAAACACCTTGGCATCATCCAGCAACTTTCCAACGTAAGTGATGCTGACCCACATTACGGATGAGGCTCCCGAAGGGCAGAGTCATCAGACATCAGCAGGTAGTGCTCCCAGGGCATTTCTTTGCGATGCCTCCCTCTAACCACACTACCTCATTCCTACACACCAAGCAGCAATGACCCTTCTCATCGCCACCTTGTGAATGACATCTTTCTGCTCTCTTTTTTCTTCACTGCTTCCATCAACACGTGTGCCTCACCTGAGAAGGATGTGCATTACAAGGCTCCTGCAAGGGTCACTGCCCGTCACCTTGGAGACACATTCCCGCCTATCATAATGCATTGCCGGTGACCATCTCATTAAAGCTGCGTGGTTGGCTGGCATGGTGGCTCATGCTTATAATCTCAGCCCCTTGGGAGGCCAAGGCAGGAGGATCACTCGAGCCCAGGAGTTTGACACCAGCCTGGGCAACAGAGTGAGACCTCAGCTCTACAGAAAAATCAAAAATGAGCTGGGCATGGTGGTGTACACCTGTAGTCCCAGGTGCTTGGGAGGTTGAGGTGGGAGGATCACTTGAAGCCAGGAGTTGGAGGCTGCAGTGAGTTACTATAGGACCATTGCACCCTAGCCTGGGCAACACAGACCCTGTCTTCAAAAAACAACAACAAAAAAAAACGAACAACACAGGTTTGAACTATGTGGGTCCAGTTATATGTGGATTTTCTTCCTCTTCTGCCACCCCTGAGACAGCAAGACCAACCCCTTCTCTTTCTCCTCGTCCTCAGCCTACTCAATGTGAAGATGACGAGAATGAAGACTTGCATGATGATCCACTCCCACTTAATTTTCTCAGTAACATTTCCTTTTCCTTAGCTTGCACTATTGTGGGAATACAGTATACAATACATACACAAAATATGTGCCATTGGTGCCCCTAATCCCTGCATTGTTCAAGGGTCAGTGCACTAAGGATGGACTGATGATCTGCTCTTTTCTTTAAAATTATTAAAGATTTAAGAATTGTTCTTGGGTAAGCCAAGACTAAAAGAGCGCCCATCCCCCTGACCTTTTTCCTCCTCCTCTTCCTCCTCTAGCAATAAAACTTACTTTTATTTATTTATTTTTTTTTTGAGATGGAGTTTCACTCTTGTTGCCCAGGCTGGAGTACAATGGAGCGGTCTCGGCTCACTGCAACCTCCGCCTCCTGGGTTCAAGCGATTCTTCTGCCTCAGCCTCCCAAGTAGCTGGACTTAAAGGCACCCACCACCACGCCTAGCTAATTTTTGTATTTTTTGTAGAGACAGGGTTTCACCATTTTGGCCAAGCTGGTCTCGAACTCCTGACCTCAGGTAATCCACCCACCTCAGCCTCCCAAAGTGCTGGGATTACAGGCATGAGCCACAGTGCCTGGCCAAAACTTGCATTTTTATATCCAGTGGGCGTGGTTGACTATTAAAATAATTCCACATTTGTTTTGTTTGACTATTTGCTGCAAATCAATAGTCCTTCATCCGGAAAACAGAGACTATAGTGGAGTGAAGAAAACACATACCCTGACAGAGGTCACCCCAGCTGTGCAAAGCAACATCTGTTGCTTGTTGGCCAAGAATGCTGGATGGTGTATTAGTCAGCTATTGCTAAGATAACGCCCCATAACAAACCACCCCCAAAAGCCCAGGGCCTTACAGCAAGTGCTTATTTTTCTGGCCCATGCTTGAACAGGGCAGCTCTGTTCTAGGCTTCTGGGTAACTGGGCATGGCTTCACATTTTAGATTGGATTCAGTTCTATTCCCTGGATCACTACATTCTCCCTGGGTCAACAATGACTGTGATTTTCTCATGGCAGATCATGGGAGTAAAAGAGGGCAAGCAAACTCACAAAACAGGGTAAAGCCCCTCTTTGCATCATGTCTACTAATGTTCCATCGCCTAGAGCAAGTCCAGCCATCAGAGGGTGGGGAAATATACTTTGTGTGCAATGGGAGACCTCTGCAAATTTATATCACAAAGAATCCTGTCCCAGGGAAGTAAAAACTGGCACCAATAGTCTTATCCAGGGATCAGCAAACTACAGTCCACGGGCTAAGTCTGTCCTGCCACCCATTTTTGTAAACAGTTTTATTTGAATCTCAGTCTACATGGAGATCATTGTAGATTCACATGCAGTTGTGAGGAATAATAAATATCTCTTCTACATTTTGCCCAGATTTCCCCACTAGTAATCCACCATCTTTTGGGGGGTTTTTGTTTTGTTTTTTGAGACGGAGTTTCACTCTGGTTGCCCAGGCTGGAGTGCAATGGCTCAATCTCGGCTCACCGCAACCTCCACCTCCTGGGTTCGAGCAATTCTCCTGCCTCAGCCTCCCAAGTAGCTGGGATTACAGGCGCCCGCCACCACGCCTGTCTAATTTTGTATTCTTAGTAGAGACAGGGTTTCTCCATGTTGGTCAGGCTGGTCTCGAACTCCCGACCTCAGGTGATCCACCCACCTCAGCTTCCCAAAGTGCTGGGATTACAGGCGTGAGCCACCGCGCCCGGCCCAATGCCCGGCTAATTTTTGTATTTTTAGTAGAGATAGGGTTTCATCATCTTGGCCATGCTGGTCTTGAACTCCTGACCTCGTGATCCACCCGCCTCAGCCTCCCAAAGTGCTGGGATTACAGACGTGAGCCACCGCGCCAGGCCTGGACATTTTTAACTTGGTTTTCTGCCACTCTCTGGAAAGTACTTGGGTGACAAACTGTAAAGAGCTTTTTATAATGCAATTTGTGAATTGCATGTCATCTCTCCTTTCTAGATGTGTGTCTGGAAGAACAAATTGCCTTCCTGGGCTTCTTTGTTATTCCTCCAGGATTCTAATTTTAGGATAAACAGGAGTTTATTCGGTTAGTGCAACAGTCATTTCAGCAGCTCACCTTGTTACTGCAAAAAAACCCATTTCCATCATAGAGTGGGTCTATTCCCAGAGTCCATCTATAGTTTACCTCCCACTCTTATGCTTTTGTTTAATAAAATATTACCAAAAAATTTACCACTCCTTTTCTTTTTTGAGACAGAGTCTCACTCTGCCACCCTGGCTGGAGGGCAGTGACGCAATCTTAGCTCACTGCAACCTATGCCTCCCGAGTTCAAGCGCCTCTTCTGCTTCAGCCTCCCAAGTATCTGGGATTACAAGTGTGCAGCACCATGCCCAGCTCATTTTAGTTTTTTGTTTTTCGTTTTTGGTAGAGACGGGGTTTCACCATGTTGGCCAGGCTGGTCTTGACCTCCTGCCCTCAAATGATCAACACACCTCAGCCTCTCAAAGTGCTGGGATTATAGGCATGAGCCACCATGCCTGGCCACCACTCCTCCTAAGAAGTATTAATATTGTATTGGGAGACAATACAGTAATGTATTATTGGTATTTTCATAACAAAAAATATTATAAGACAGTCACTCATTTTCATTGTATGCATTAAATTCATTTATTATACAGAAATTTTGGAAAATACAAAATAATACGGGAAAGTAGAATTACCTATATAATCTAGTCCCAAATCTATAGGCCACTACTGCTAACATTTTGCTCTATTAGTCTTTTGCTCTGCCTATTATGTTTTTACATCATTGTATGGTATATATTAACGTATGTACAACGTGAGCATTTTATTTTCCCTTCTTTGAAAACTAATATGGCATTTCTTCCTATTATTATGTATGACTTAAAAACATGTTACTTGACCATGAATCTCTTGGTAGACGTTTGGTTTTCTTCTAATTTTTTTAAAGAGATGGGTCTTGCTCCATAGCCCAGGCTGGAGTGCAGTGGGTATTCTCCGGTGCAATCATAGCTCACTGCAGCCTCGAACTCCTGGGCTCAAGCGATTCTCCCACCTCAGCCTTCTCCATAGCCAGGACTGTGTGCGCCACCTCACTCTGCATTTTTGTAATTAAAAATAATCCTGCATTTATCATCTTAATGCTTCAAGCTCTTTCCGTATATAGGGTTATTTTCTTCAGATAGATTCCCAGAAATTGAATTACTGGGTTAAAGGTTATGAACATTTTTAAGGCTTTTGCTAAACGTTGCCAAATTGTTTTCCAAAAAGACTATACCGGTTCACCCTCATCAGCAATGGTGAAAGGCTGAAATGGTGACTGTCCCCTTTTCCAAACTGCGTATTATTTTATTAAGTATTGTACTAATTTAGATAAGCTGATTATTGTTATAGCATTAATAACTCTTAATGGCATTAGTAAAGAATTTTTGAAAATCCATATGAGATCATATTTTTGCATTGTTTAGGTGATATATAGTATATTAAATAAAAGTATACCAAAAATATCAAGGATCATGAGTGTTCTAATGACCAGGTGTCAATATACAAATATAAAATCTACCAACCCCTTAATCAGACAACATTAAGTGCTATAAGCATAAAATCATTTGAAGTTTCACCATTTTCGTACATAACCATTGTAGTCACCAGCAAAAAGAGGAATTATTTAAAATCTTTTTGTGCCCCAAATGTTGAGAATTTATCCCATAGGCCTTGTTTGCTGAAGCAATATTCAATATCAATTGTGTATAAATCACGGGACTCGGCAAGGGCTGTAATTCTAATTGGACAGTGATGTTCATGACGGCCAAAAGCTGCCAGCACAATTGGTTTTTGGTGATGACTCTGCTTGAAAATTGCCCAGCAGGGAACCATTTCCAATTGATTATCTTTCATTGCTAATAGCCTCAAAGACTGTTTCTATTCCTATATTTAAATGTAAATCTCGATCGCCGGACAAAGCAGTGATCAAGGAAAGCCAATGGGGTGGGTGCCACAATAAAATAAATGGACAGCTTTGCCGGATTTTCAGTAACTCTGAGGGCAACCTGAAAACTGAAAACGAGCAGCCGTTGACAAAGCTCCTTATGTCAGAAAATGAATGGGAGCCGCTTTGGGGAGGGGCGAGGGAGCTGGAGGAAATCCTCCCCCAGAGATCCCTTAAAACTTGACTATTTAAAATGACGGAAAGAGAAATGCACAGCCAGTATCTTTTTTTGAGACGGAGTTTCGCTCTTGTTGCCCAGGCTGGAGTGCAATGGCGCAATCCTGGCTCACTGCAACCTCCGCCTCCCAGGTTCAAGCCATTCTCCTGCCTCAGCCTCCCAAGTAGCTGGGATTACAGGCACCTGCTGCCACACCAGACTAATTTTGTATTTTTAGTAGAGACGGGGTTTCTCCATGTTGGTCAGGCTAGTCTTGAACTCCCGACCTCAGGTGATCTGCCCACCTCGGCCTCCCAAAGTGCTGGGATTACAGGTGTGAGCCACCATGCCAGGCCCAGGCAGTATCTATTAAATGCTACTCATTGTGCCCTCATTTTCTGTAACCTCATTTACTTATTTGGGAAAAGATCCAGTACTGCTGCAAGGTAGTTTAAGAATAGCTGAAAAAGTATGATATGAATAATCCAATAAGAGCATTAGAGGGTATAAAGATTACATGTAGCTTGTCAATTTCATTTTTTCAAATAGCAAATCCTGGCACCCAACATTACTGTTTTTATATCTATAGAATGGGATTCTTTACAATCTAGCTAAAAAGCTGACACTAAGAACAAAACCTTCAGTACTGTGATCTTACCACCAAATGCCTGGAATGATGCCATAGTTAACAAGAAGAAGGTATTGTCCATAATATTTTTAAATAGAAAATAGAAAAGTTGGTGCCTTAAGTTCAGAAATATTTACTGAGCACATGTTATGTGCCTGGTCTTGTGCAGGACAACTGAGAAATGCAAGAAAGGTAATCATCAGCACATAATTGTATTCCTTTTTTCTTTTCTTCTTTTTGAGACAGAGTCTCACTCTGTCACCCAGGGCTGGAGTGCAGTGGCACAATCTCAGCTCACTGCGACCTCCGCTTCCCATATTCAAGTGATTCTCCTGCCTCAGCCTCCTGAGTGGCTGGGATTACAGGTGCACACCACCATGCCCAGCTAACTTTTGTAATGTTAGTAGAGATGGGGTTTCACCATATTTGCTAGGTTAGTCTTGAACTCCTGACCTCAAGTAATCTGCCCGTCTCGGCCTCCCAAAGGCCTGGGATTACAGGCGTGAGCCACCATGCCCAGCCCTTTTTGTTTCTTTGTTTTTTGAGACCAGGTCTCATTCTGTTGCCCAGGCTGGAGTACAGTGGTGCAATCACAGCTCACTGCACCTTCAACTTCCCAGGCTCAGGTGATACTCGCCTCAGCCTCCCAAGTAGCTGGGACCACAGGTGCATGCCACCACACCTGGCTAGTTTTTTTTTTTTTTCTTTGAGACGGAGTCTCACTCTGTCACCCAGGTTGGAGTGCAGTGGCACGATCTCAGCTCACTGCAAGCTCCGCCTCCCGGGTTCACGCCATTCTCCTGCCTCAGCCTCCCCAGTAGCTGGGACTACAGGCGCCCGCCACCACGCCCGGCTAATTTTTTGTATTTTTAGTAGAGACTGGGTTTCACCGTGTTAGCCAGGATGGTCTTGATCTCCTGACCTCGTGATCTGCCCGCCTCAGCCTCCCAAAATACTGGGATTGCAGGCATGAGCCACCGCGCCTGGCCACACCTGGCTAATTTTTTAAATTACTTGTAGAAATGGGGTTCTCCCGTCTGGCACGGTGGAGGCAACAGGCACTCCAGCCTGGGCAACAGAGTGAGACTCCCATCTCAAAGAAAAAAAAAAGACACCAAAAGGAAAGTAAAAAGATAAGCAGGATACAGGGAAAAATATTTTTCACCTGTATTAAATAAATGATTAACATCCAGCATGCAGAATGCACAAAGAACTCCTTCAAGTCAATCAGAAAAACTTGATCCTATGGGGAGAACGTGGACAAAAGCTGTGGACAGACATTGGTTAAAGAGGACAGACGTGGTTAGTGCCACATACAAAGAGCTGGACTTAACCTGGTGGAGAAATAGACTTAAGAACAAGCGAGATTGTTTCCCACCGTAAGACTGGCAGACGTTTTACAGTTGGTGATATCACGTGTTGGCAGGGGTAGCTAAAACATAAACATGGGATTTGAGCATCCAGTCTCCAAAATATACAAACTTGCCATGTTGCTCTTGCAAGCAACCACACTGACTGGGACAAAATTGTAAAGACTCCCTAAATGGTCCTGCCCTTGGTTAGTTGCAGAGAATGGAAGACAGAACAGACCCTGCAGCTGTAGTTAGAAGTATAGACTCACATCTCAGACCAGCTCTGCTGCTCACTGGCTGAGAGACCTGGGCAAGTTACTCCCAAATGCCTCCGCTACTGTTCCCTCACTGTAAGATCGTAAGCAGGTCCATCAATTTCTTGGAAGCTCAGCATCCTCAGCTAAGTGGTGGTCACAGGGTTGTTGGGAGGATTAAGTGAGATGAGGCATTTTTGGCACCTGGTCCAAATCCTGGCACATAATAGGTGCTCAGTTAATAATGGATCATTGTATTTGATCCTCCAAAAATTTTTGACCTGTCAAAATAGACTCTGGTACAGACACAAAATAAATACTGGCTAATTCTAATGTTTGGTCTCAAATATTCAGAAAATATTCTAATTTCAGATAATGAAATCAAGATACAAATTAATAAAGCTGGTCTCCTCTCCTCACCGTCACATGCAGCCCTTCCAGAAATTTATGAATGAGATGATGCCCAGTAATACAATTCATGCTTAACATATAAAACAGATTTTACTGTATGCAAACAGATGGAAATGCACAGATTATACAATTGATCTTAAGTGTTAGGGCTTTTTTATTTTTTCTTCTTTTGCTAGAAATGAGAGGTCTCTCTTTGTTTCCTAGGCTGGTCTCAAACTCCTGGCCTCAAGCAGTCTTTCTGCATTTCCGCCTTGGCTTCTCAAAGTGTTGGGATTACAGGCATGAGCCACCACAGCTGGCCCAGAATTGCTACATGTGTCTATTTCTTCTTATCTTGCTTGATGACAATGCAACAAAGCAGTAAATATTTTTTCCTTCTCCCTCCTCCCCAGCACACCTATTGACCAGCAATTCTGTTACTGGTGTCTCCAACTTAAATCTTTCCCGCCCCCCTTGAGCTTTTAACTTTTTACTTTGAAATAATTTTAGATGTAGAAAAAAGTTGCAAAAATAGTACAGAGTTCCCAGAAAAACCTTTCACCCAGCTTCCCCAAGTGGCAACATCTTATATAATCACAGTACAGTGATCAAAATCAAGAAAGTAGCCTTGCTACAATGTGAAGCTACAGACCATATTCAAATTTTGCCAATTGTTCCACTAAGGTTCCTTTTCTAACTCAAGATCTAGTTCAGAATCTCGAACTCAGAGTCTTCCTTCATCTTTCATGACCTTGATACTTTTGAAGAGTACTGACCAGTTGTTCGAGAATATTCCGCAGTTTGGGATTCTCTGATGTTTTCCCACGATTAGATCACAATTATGCCTTTTTTTTTGGAAATGCCACACTTGGCCTTTTTTTTGTTTGTGTTTGTGTTGTTTTTTTTTGTTTTTTTTTTTTTGTTTTTGAGACAGAGTCTCGCTCTGTCACCCAGGCTGCAGTGCAGTGGCGCGATCTCGGCTCACTGCAAGCTCTGCCTCCTAGGTTCACGCCATTCTCCTGCCTCAGCCTCCCGAGTAGCTGGGACTACAGGCGCCCGCCACCACACCCGGCTAATTTTTTTTGTATTTTTAGTAGAGATGGGTTTCACCGTGTTAGCCAGGATGGTCTCGATCTCCTGACCTTGTGATCTGCCCACCTGGGCCTCCCAAAGTGCTGGGATTACAGGCATGAGCCACCGCGCCCAGCAACACTTGGCCTTTTTAGTGCATCATATCAGGAGTTACCTGAAGTCAATGTGTTACATTATTACTGCTGATGTTACCTTGGTGAAGGTGGTGTCTGTAGGATTTCTCCAGTGTAAAGTGATAGTTCTTTTCCCCTTTGTCTTTGATAAGTATCTTGTGGGGAGATTCTTCGAGATGGCAAATATCCCATTTGTCATCATTCTTTTCCCCAATACAAACCATCCTCCATGATTCTTGCCTGCAAGAGTTATTCCTCTGGTGTTTGCCAAATGGTGATTTTCAAATTCTATCATTCCTTTCACACTTATTCGTTAGAATTCTTCTGTAGGGAAGCACTGTTCTTTCTCCCCTATTTACTGATTTATTCAGTTATGGACTTAACTAGTTTATTATTCTCATTGCTTATTTGGTTGCTCAAATTGTTTTAGATTTGTTCTTTCAGAGGTTCTCCAAGTTGGCTCCTGGGTCCTTTCAACATGTCCCATCATTTTTTAAGCACATTCTTACTGCCTGGCATCACAAGATGTTCCAGGTTCATCTTGTATATTTCCTACCCCAGCCCTGGAGTCAGCCATTTCTCAAAGCCCCAGTTTCTTTAATTGGAGAATAGTATTTAGAAATCATGATGTGGGCACTAGGTGTACCCATTGGTACTGGGTGTCTCTAGACTATATCTTCTGAATCTCCCTCTCTCCATCCCCACCACTGCCCTCCTGGTACATGTAATTGTCATGTTTCACTTGGATAATTGCCTCTTTATTACCTCCCTACTTCAAATCTTACCTTCTTCCAATTTACCCTCCAAGTAGTCACAAAAAAAATTCTTAAAACATTATCTGGACCATGTCATTCCTTAGCATGAAAACCTTCGTTGGGTGTCAGGGTTAGCCTACCACATCCTCGCATGGAGTTGGCAAACCTTTTTATTATATTATTATATTTTAGAGATGGGGTCTTGCTATGTTGCCCAGGCTGGTCTTGAACTCCTGGGCTCAAGCAATCTTCCTGCCTTGGCCTCCCAAAGTGCTGGAATTACAGACATGAGCCACCATGCCCAGCCTGCAAAACTTTTTTGTAAAAAGTTTGGTATCTATTTTAGGCTCTGTGGGCCACTCTGCTATTGTAGCACAAAAGCAGCCATAGACAATATGCAAACAAATGGGTATGGTTGTGTGCCAATAAAACTTTATTCATAAAAACAAGCAGAGGGCCAGATTTCTCAAGCCATAGATTACCGTAATTTACCAACCCAGCCCTAGTGGGTAGTTTTCATAAGCTTGTCAGAAGCCCCTTCAAACCTTTAGGAAGCTCTCACTGAGCAGCAACCACAGTTAATACTCATGACGTTCCCCAGGAAGTTGTCTGACACCCCTCGTTAGCCTGCAGCTGCCTCCAGCTAGCCTCTCTTCTGACTGCCAGGTTTCCCAGGCATACCTCCCCCAACAATCTCTAACCCAGAACTCAGGGAAGGAGAGCCTTATCATGCTGCCCTCTCCTCTCTTTGTTCACTGCACACTCGTCACTATCTTTTTCTCTCCCAGTTCTTCAAACCTCTCAAGACTTTTCTGCCTCAGGACCTTTGCACACACTGCTCCATTTGCTTGGAATCCTCTTTCCACCCTTGTTCCAAAACTAGCTCTTTGTCTTGTTTTTTCTTCTTCTTCTTTAATTTTTTATTTTTAAAATAGAGACAAGGTTTTGCCATGTTGCCCAGGCTAGCCTCAAGCTCCTGGGCTCAAGCAATCCACCCACCTCCACTTCCCAAAGTGCCGAGATTATAGGGATGAGCCACAGCCTTTTTCATCTCTTAGAGCCCAAATTAAACAATACTTTTATAGGGAGGCCTTCCCTGACTCCTTTATTTAAAATAGCCTGCCTGGGTGTGGTGGCTCACAGTTGTAATTCCAGCACTTTGCTGAGGTGGGAGGATCGCCTGAGCCTGGGAGGCAGAGGTTGCAGTGAGCTGAGATTGTGCCACTGCACTCCAGCCTGGCCAACAGAGCAAATCCCTGTCTTTAAAAAAACAAAAACAAAACAAACAAACAAAAAAACGCAATAAAATAGCCTCCCCTTTTATTAGAATCTGTCTTTGCTTCAAAACCTTTTTGTTCCCCATCACATCTCCAGGATTTAGAAAAGTGCCTAGCACCCAGAGGTGCTCAAATATGTGTTAAATGAGTGTAACAGGCCAGGCGCAGTGGCTCACGCCTGTAATCTCAGAACTTTGGGAGTCCGAGGCAGGTGGATCACCTCAGGTCAGGAGTTTGAGACCAGCCTGGCCAACATGGTGAAACCCTGTCTCTACTAAAAATACAAAAATTAGCTGGGAGTGGTGGCACATGCCTGTAATTCCAGCTACCTGGGAGACTGCGGCATGACAATCACTTGAACCCAGGAGGCAGATGTTGCGTTGAGCCAGGATCGTGCCACTGCACTCCAGCCTGGGTAACAGAGCAAGACTCTGTCTCAAAACAAAAACAAAAACAAAAATCACACTTTAAAAAAAGTTAAAAATTAAATAAATAAATAAATAAATGAGTGTAACACTTACCACAATTGGTTAGCAGTTCACTTGCCTATTTCCTATACTATTGATAGGAGAGGGGTCAGGACTCTTTCATTTACTGCCTATACCTAGCTCCTAAAACTGTCTGAAATGCAGGAGGTATCAGTAAATGTTTGTTGAATGAATAAGTGAATGAAACTCGCATATTTTTTAAAAACTCCATTATGGATAGTAGGTAGCAGATGGTTATGGGAATGGGGCGAAATTACAAAGCAAAATGTTCTTTTTATTAAGGGTCTAGATTTCTCCTGTTTCCAGGTGGCAACCCCTCTAAGGAGGGGGATCTGGATTTGGAAGTTCCCGTCTGAGTTTAGGGCCAGCACTCCCTGTCAGTTCTTTGCCTCACCTTAAGATGTCACTAAATGACTTGGGCCATGGCTTCCACTGGCTGTCGGGGAAAAGCTGGGAGGTCAGGACAGGAAGGGAGGAAATGACCCGGTGTTATGAACAAATCTCCCACTTCCTCCAGCGCCTGGCAGACAAGGTGACAAGGCGCTGATGTGCCCCACCCAGCTTTACAAGCTGTTCATTAGCACACCTGATATTCCAGAGCCATGGAACTTTCTGTTTCCTTCTACAACCAGAACCTTGACAAATCAGACCAAGCTGGATAAATCATATCACATCATGATTGACTTCCTGTTGTGGGTCCAGCACTGTCTCTAGGGATCTAGGATAGACTCAACAGAAACGTTCCGTAATATTTCTGCTCTCCAAAAGTAGTTGGGGGGCTAAGACATACAGGAAAGAAATAATTTAAAATAGTACAAGATTCTACAGGCAACGTGGTATTCTGGATTGGGTCCTGGAGAAGAAAAATGGTCATTCGTGAAAAAATTGACAAAGTACAAATAAAACCTCTAGTTTAGTTGATAGTGTTGTATCAATGTTAATTTCTTAGTTTCGATGAATATATCATGGTTACCTAAGATGCTAACATCAGGAGAAGCTGGGTGAAGCATATGCAGGAACTCTCTGTACTATCTTTGCAATATTTCCATAAATTTAAAGTAATCCAAAATTGGCTAGGCACAGTGGCTCATGCCTGTAATCCCAGCACTTTGGGAGGCCGAGGCAGGAGGATCACTTGAAGTCAGGAGTTCGAAACCAGCCTGGCCAACATGGTGAAACCCCGTCTCTACTAAAAATACAAAAATTAGCCAGGCGTGATGGTGCACACCTGTATTCCCAGCTACTCGGGAGGCTGAATCACTTGAACACTGGAGGCAGAGGTTGCAGTGAGCCAAGATCGCGCCACCGCACTGCAGCCTGGGAGACAGAGGGAGACTCCGTCTCAAAATAATAAATAAATAAATAATAAATAAATGTCCAAAATTAAAAGCTTTAAAAGTATTCAAGACAGTGTTGGCTTGGATGGTCTGCATGTGTATTGTAGTACTCCAGAGATACTGGATGAATCCCTGGACTCAGACCTGAAACTGAGTCCCTCACCCCGCCAGCTACCAGCTATGTGACTTAGGGCAAGTGACTTCACCTTTCAGAACCTCAGTTTTCTTTTTCTTTATTTTCTGTCTTATTTTTAATTTTTAATTTTTTTCTTTTTTAGAGGCAGGATCTTGCTCTGCTGCCCAGACTGGAGTGCAGTGATGCAATCACCACTCACTGCAACCTCACTCCTGGTCTCAAGCAATCCTCCTGCCTCAGCCTCCTGAGTAGCTAGGACTACAGGTGCATGTCACCACACCCAATTAAATTTTTATATTTTGTAGAGATGGGGTCTCACTATGTTGCCCAGGCTTGTCTCAAACTCCTGGCCTCAAGTGATTCTCCTACCTCGCCCTCCCAGAGTGTTACAGGCATCAATCACTGTGCCCAGCCCCTCAGTTTTCTTAGTTTTAAAAAACACCAAGCTCATGAAGTTACTGTGAAGTCTCCAGGAGATAATATATAAATGCTCCTGGTCCAGTGCCTGCACAGGGTAAATTCTCAATACCTGCTGGTTTTTTCCTTCTCTGTCATTTCAGGAAAAGTAGCAATCAGTTGGGCTTCAGGATTCAGAAAAGAAATAACAAGATGAGATTTGTAGTCAGTCATTGGAGTTGGCTAAGGTTGAAGTTAGAGAAGTGGAAGCTGGACAAGAATCCCGCACAAAAGTGACCCAAGAGGATCACTCTGTCAGTTTCAATTTTAGGAAACATACTTCTTAAGCTATTGGAAGGAGGCATTTTTATATTATAACTAGTCTTGAAAAATTGTGGATTTTTTTCTAAGATAATCTCAGAGATGAGCAAAATAATATTTGTGAAGGTTATTCATGATAGCACTGATTGTAAAGGCAAAAGATTGAAAACCACTTGAAAGTTTCTAAATAGGGAGGAGGCTGGCTAAATTCACTCCATGGAATTCATTGAAAACATTAAAAGCTTTATATTAAAAAATATAAAGCAGCTGGGTGTGGTGGCTCATGCGTGTAATCCCAGCATTTTGGGAGGGTGAGGTTGGAAGATCGCTAGAGCTCAGGAGTTTGAGACCAGCCTGGACAACATAGCAAGACCTTGTCATTACAAAAAATTTAAAAACTAGCTGGGCATGATGATGCATATCTATAGTCCTGGCTACTTGGGAGGCCAAGATGAGAATATTGCTTGAGCCCAGAAGATTGAGGCCACAGTGAGCCATGATTGTGCCACTGCACTCCAGCCTGGATGACAGAGAAAGACCCTGGCTCTAAAAAATATATACACACACACACACACACACACACACACACACACACTTATATATATAAACAAGTCTATGTATATATACACACACACATAAACACAGACTTGCTTTATAGATATATGACATGGCCATAGCTAAAGCTATATAGACAGAAAAAAAATGCAGAATGGAACACACAGTATGTTACCATTTGCAGATCAAAAAAGTATGAATGAATGTTTATTCATATGTTCATCAATATCTCTGGAAAGATACACAAGAACCTGATGACAGTATTTCCTACTTGGTTGACACCAAAACCAGAGACCATTCAAGTCACATCCATCTTGTTAAACATCTTGTTAAAATGTTATTGCCAGTAAAATGTTACATTTCTTTTGTTTAGAAATTGTTAACCAGAATTTGTGACATACTTATTTTTTAAACATGTGTTTAAACTTTTTATTATGGGAAATGTCAAACATAAACAATGGAGTGAGAACCATAATGATCCTCCCTGCCCCAGGAACCAGCTTCAGTTATCAACGTTCCATCATTCAGATTGTGTGGGACATTCACATTGTTTTCATTAATTACATAAAAATAATAATTGTAAGAGTAGTTTAATTCTGATCAAAGGAAGTTAAATTTTTAAAATTTCTCTATAAATTGTCTTGCTGAGAGCCAGGCGTGGTGGCTCACGTGTGTAATCCCAGCACTTTGGGAGGCAGAGGCAGGTGGCTCATGAGGTCAGGAGTTCGAGACCAGCCTGGCCAGCATGGTGAAACCCTGTCTCTACTAAAAACACACACATAAAAAATTAGCCGGGCATGGTGGCACGTGCTTGTATTCCCAGCTACTCAGGAGGCTGAGGCAGGAGAATCGCTTGAACCCAGGAGGCGGAGGTTGCAGTGAGCTGAGATCGCGCCACTGCATTCCAGCCTGGGCAACAGAGCGAGATTCTGTCTCAAAAAATAAATAAATAAATAAATTGTCTTGCTGAGAAGTCCGATAGAATGATCAATTAACAATTTCAAAGACCCCCAAATTATTATGTTCACATAAAATCCCACAGGGTAAGTGGAGTTGAAGTACAAGATGAAGGGGGAAAAAATGATGTAAAACTTCAACTGTTAGAAAAACAGCTTGTTCATGCGTAGTTTAAATGGATGATGATGAATCCAAATTTAAGAATTATTTACAAATATTTATAATACCCCAGAATCCTCTAAAGATATCTAAAGATATGAAAACATTATAGATATCAAGTTTAGAACATGGAAGGAATTATATATCTTTTTAAAAATTATTGGCAGGGCACAATGGCTCACGCCTGTAATCCCAGCACTTTGGGATGCTGAGGCAGGAGGATCACAAGGTCAGGAGTTTGAGACCAGCCTGGCCAATATGGTGAAAATCCCATCTCTACTAAAAATACAAAAATTAGCCAGGCGTGGTGGCATGCACTTGTAGTCCTGGCTACTCGGGAGGCTGAGGCAGAAGAATTGCTTGAACCTGGGAGGTGGAAGTTGCGGTGAGCCGAGATTGTGCCACTGCATTCCAGCCTGGGCAACAGAGCAAGACTCTACCTCAAAAAAAAAAAAAATTTAAGCCAGGCATGGTGGTGTGTGCCTGTAGTCCCAGCCATTTGGGAGGCTGAGCCCAGGAGTTTGAAGCTGCAGTGCACTGTGATGGTGTCTCTGAATAGCCACTGCACTCCTGCCTGGGCAACATAGTGAGATCCAATCTCAAAAAAAAAATTTATTTTAGAGGGTATATATGAGGAAGATAGTTTGAAGATCACTGCTTTAGAAGACCCCATGTTTATGTCCAAGTCCTAGGAAGCTACTGTGTTGTTTAGACAGAAGGTCACGTCAGCCTAGAGCTCAGGAAAGACAAACTGCCTTGAGCCTGAGACTGAGTTCTGATCAATGTATCTCTTCTCCACTAACCATCATGAGCAAGTTGGATTATTCCTGGAATGCAAGGTTGGTTTAATCCTGGAAAACCAACCAATTTAATTCATCCATCCAGACCCAAAGTCACAGATATTTGAGTGCCTTTGACCATTATAGACATACAGGAAAAATAAACACCTCCAGCCACCATCCCTTCCTTTACTCCCTTAGCAACCTGTTGAAAGCTACCCATTTTCTTTTGTAGACTTTGTATTTTTTTGTACATGGGTAGTGGGGGTGAGACACATGGACACCCAGTTAGAATTCCTGTAGATTCCTGGGCCTCAGCCCAGAACTACTGAGTCATACTTTCTGGGAATCTTCATTTTAAATATCTACCTCTCCCCTCTCCAAGGTGACTCATAGATGTCCTGAAGCTTATAAAATGCCATTCTAACTCACTTGCACTCTCAGCACTGTTCTGAAAATAAGGCCTCTACTTTTTATTTTCAAACAGAACCTTCCCTTATCCCTCCCTTGGCTTTTCTCCTTCCTTACTCTTCTTTCTCTGACCCCCTTTGAAGGTTCCACTTCCTTCTCCTCCCCCAAATACGTATGCCTCTAAATGTATAGGCTCTGCTAGGTGCTCTCTTCAGATATCAACTGTGTACCTCACTGCAGATGTCTCATCTAGCCCACAGTCTGCCTTTAGGCTTGGGCAAGAGGGGCCCCAGCCCTGGACTTCTCATTTTAGTGGCTTTGAATATAAGCTACACAAATTCTCATTGCTAATTCCAATCACTCTCCAGTGAAGAATAGGCAGCATTTATTGAGTACTTACTGAGGAATGGGTACTAGGCTTTGACTTTGATTCACTCATTTACTGCCCGCAGCAGCCCTTTGAGGTAGGTAATCATCACCACCTTATATAAATGATGAAGCAGGAAGGAGCTCAGAGGGAAAAGCAACTTTTTCCAGCTGGTGAGTACAAAAACTGGGTTGTTTTTGTTTTGTTTTAGACAGAGTCTCACTTTGTAGCCCAGACTGGAGTGCAATGGCATGATCTCGGCTCACTGCCACTTCCGCCTCCTGGGTTCAAGCAATTCTTGTGCTTCAGCCTCCCAAGAAGCTGGGATTACAGGTGCGCACCACCCTACCCAGGTAATTTTTGTATTTTTAGTAGAGATGGGGTTTCACCATGTTGGCCAGACTAGTCTCGAACTCCTGACCTCAAGTGATCCACCCACCTTGGCCTCCCAAAGTGCTGGGATCATAGGTGTGAGCCACCATGCCCAGGCAAAAACTGGGTTTTGAACTTGGGAAAGTCTGACCTCTTAACCACTACACCAGACATCTCACTTGTGCTCCAAAATGCTGGAAACATAACTTGCTGCCTTCCTCTCTTCTGGTGCCTTCACTACTCCCATACCAGATATCTTCTGTTGTCCCTTCCAGAACTGCAGGATAAACCATGTCCTGAGGCTTCACATATTCTAGAAACACTCTCCTTGGATCTCTAACTTTGTTCTTCTATTAGAGACTGGGAAAATCTCACTAGAAAATTTTCTCTACTCTGCTCTTACTGAAAATAAGGTGCAGTAGAATGAAGATCTCTGAAAAATTATCCTAACTTAGTTGCAGAGCCCATAACAGACTGAAATTTTCAGGTATGGAAACTTCTCTGCCTTTTTTTTTTTTTTTTTTTAATGGGGGTCTCACTCTGTCACCCAGGTTGGAGTGCAATGGTGCAGTTACAGCTCACTGCAGCCTCAACCTCTTGGGCTCAGGTGATCCTCCTATCTCAGCCTCCCAAGTAGCTGGGAATATAGGTGTGCACGACCCATGCCCGGCTTTTTTTTTTTTTTTTTTTTGGTATGTTTTTGTAGAGACGAGGTCTTGCCATGTTGGCCAGGCTGGTCTCGAACTCCTGAGCCCAAGTGATTAGCCCACCTCAGCCTCCCAAAGTGCTGGGATTACAGGTGTGAGCCACCATGCACAACCATTTCTTTAGATATAAACAGGAGATTGCTTGGTCCATGTTTTGCTAAGTCAAAGTGGCAGCACACATATAACCCTTGTGTACACATTGCTATACACTTAACTTTGACTTTCTTTTCTAAAATGAGGAATTTGGCCGGGCACAGTGGCTCACGCCTGTAATCCCACCACTTTCGGAGGCCACGGTGAGCAGATCACTTGAGGTCAGGAGTTCGAGACCAGCCTGGCCAACGTGGCAAAACCTCATCTCTACTAGAAATACAAAAATATTACCAAGGCATGGTGGTGAGCACCTGTAATCCCAGCATCTTGGGAGGCTGAGGCAGGGGAATCACTTGAACTCAGGAGGCAGAGGTTGCAGTGAGCCAAGATCATGCCACTGCACTCCAGCCTGGTTAGCATAGCATGGCTCCATCTCAAAAAAAATAAAATAAGGAATTAATGACCATAAACACTTCAAAAGTGTGCACAAATATAGCATAATGCAGTAGACCAGAGGGCTGATCATGGTGGCTTTGGGAACAAATCCAGCCCAAAGATGTGATCCCCACCCAAATGTGCTTTTCAGTTTTTTAAATTTTAATTATTCATCAATATTCACTTTTCACATGAAAATTTAAAATGTGGCACTCTCCTGAGAAATCAAACATTTCAACAAGGCCTGGTCCACTTTCCTACCAGTCAGTCACTGGTAAGGGCAGAATGTTGACAGTGCTCTATAGACGAGCACAGGCTCCCCAGGTCACCACAGCCTCTGCCACATCCGTCACCTCTGTGGTCCTGCCTGCTGTGTCAGCACTGCCTTCATCTCCCACTTGAGCTGTGTGTTTATGTCATCCAACCTGCAGTCTACCTTTAGACTTGGGCAAAAGGAGCCCCTGCCCTGTTTTACCGGCTCTCGATATAAAATACACACACAAAATATTCATTAAAAATCATGGGTAAGCCAGGCATGGGGGCTCACGCCTGTAATCTCAGAACTGTGGGAGGCCAAGGCAGAAGGATCACTCAAACCCAGATGTTCAAGACCAGCCTGGGCAACATGGGGAAACCCTGTCTCCACTAAAAATACAAACATTAGCCGGGCATGGTGGTGCATGCCTGTAGTCCCGGCTACTTGGGAGGCTGAGATGGGAGGATCACCTAAGCTCAGGGAAGTCAAGGCTGCAGTGAGCTGAGATTGCGCCACTGCACTCCAGCCTGGATGATAGAGTGAGACCCTGTCTCAAACAAACCCCCCCAAAAAAACAAAACACGGGTAAATCAGCCCCTCAGTGTCTGCTACTTAGCACTGGCATTGTGCCATCCATAGCACTAAACACCCACCATTGACACTAACACTGCTCAGGCCCCACGGAAGCCGTTCTCTGCATCTTTTGTCCTATATCTGTAAATTGAAAGGCACTGTTCCACAGTGCAGGGAGGATTTGATCAGGGAAAACACTGTGGAAAGAGAAAAGACAACTGAGTTAACCCTCCCATCTTTCTCTCCCGTAGCTGGATACTTGCAGAGCCAAGTGTCCCCAGCAACACCTGAGCATCCTCGTTCTTGCTTCTCAGCGTCCCGTCATTTTTCCAAAGGTGCTTACAAAAAGCACAGTATTTGTACTAGTTGCAAACGGCAGCTGAAGAACATTTTGCAGAATAAATCATTCAGATTGCCCTTTTTTTAAATTTTTTAAATTTTTTTTGAGATGGAGTTTCATTCTGTCGCCCACCCTGGAGTGCACTGGCACAATCTCGGCTCACTGCAACCTCCGCCCGCTGGTTTCAAGCGATTCTCCTGCCTCAGCCTCCTGAGGTACCTGGGATTACAGGCGCGCACTGCCATGCCCAGCTAATTTTATATTTTTAGCAGAGATGGCGTCTGGCCATGTTGGTCCAGGCTGGTCTCGAATGCCTGACCTCAAGTGATCCACCCGCCTCGGCCTCCCAAAGTGCTGGGATTGCAGATGTGAGCCACTGCACCCAACCCCAGATTATTCTTGAATCTGCTTATACTTTGGCCTTGATGTAACTAACATGCCTACAGATTCTTCACATTGGCAACTATAGATGGACACTGAATTCCGGAATTGAAGCTAGTTTTATTTTTATAAGAAATATTTAGTGGGATTTAGCCAAAACTTTAAAAAATATATTTACATTTTCTTTAATTTTGATGTGAAGGCTTAATATCAATTATCGTGTATTTTACTTTTCCATCTTAAATATTTTGAATATTTTCGAAGAAAAATATTTGTAAACATTTATGAGTTTTTTGGTTTACTTTTTAAAATTTTTTATACTTTATAATTGCATTTCAGGCCGGGCGCGGTGGCTCACGCCTGTAATCCCAGACTTTGGGAGGCCGAGGCGGGTGGATCACGAGGTCAGGAGATCGAGACCATCCTGGCTAACACGGTGAAACCCCATCTCTACTAAAAACACAAAACATTAGCCGGGCATGGTGGCAGGCGCCTGTAGTCCCAGTTACTCGGGAGGCTGAGGCAGGAGAATGGCGTGAACCTGGAAGGTGGAGCTTGCAGTGAACCGAGATCGCGCCACTGCACTCCAGCCTGGGCGACAGAGCGAGACATCGTCTCAAAAAGTAAATAAATATAATTGCATTTCATTTTTTTCACCTTTTAGATGATTATTGTCAATAGCAAAGGCCAGCAAATGACAGCCTAAGGGCTGAATTTAACCCATGAACTAAGAATGGTATATATACAGTATACAAATATATATTTATTAGGTATTTTTGTATATTCATATATTTATATATGTAATATTTTAAAATTTCTTTAAAATATTTATATATTACATATATAAATTGCACATATTTATATATGTAACATATATTTTAAATAAATTTTTTAAATATATAAAGTATTTTATAAATATTAAATATACAATATTTTACAAGTATTTTAATAAATATTTTATAAATTTTTTTTGAGACAGGGTGTTGCTATGTTGCCTAGATGGAATGCAGTGGCATGATCACAGCTCACTGCAGCCTCGACCTCCTGGACTCAAGCAATCCTCCTCCTCCTGCCCCAGCCTCCCAAATAGCTGGGACCACAGGCATGTGCCACCACGCCCAGCTAATTTTTTTATTTTTTGTAGAAACGAGGTCTTGCTCTGTTGCCCAGGCTGGTCTCAAACTCGTGGGCTCAAGTGATTCTCCTGCCTTAGCCTTCTGAAATGCTACGATTACAGGCATGAGCCACCGTGCCTGGCCTATTTTTCTTATATTTTTAAAGATTTGTAAAACAAAGAAGCATGTATGGACCACAAAGCCTAGTACTACCTGGCTCTTTACCAAAAAAAAAAAAAAAAAAAAAAAAAAAAAATTGCCACATCCAGGTCAGTAGAATATAAATTATGTAAAAACTTGATCACTACACATTTAGTGATTTTGCTGAAATCAACACAAAAAAAAGAAATGTTATGGAATAAATATATAATAATTTATTAATTATGTTTGTTACTCATACTAATAATATCAGAGGCCCAGCAATACAACACCCAGACATATGCAATAATAATTAAATTCCTTCATCTTTGATAGTTTTCTGACTTTTAATCATATGTAAACCATAGCTTGACAGATATGTTTTGCTTCTGTCATTATGAATGTATACTTGTCAAAGTAGGAGGATAAAATGTTTTATTTAAGATTGATTTTTTTATTTTTACACATTCCAGCATATGATATGTGGGCTATGGCCCACAAACATGGTTGAAAAATCGGCCCGTCTGTCTTGCTCTGCCTCTTAAGCGAGTTTCAGTCCTTGTCTTACCCCAGAAACTTTGAGAAGTAAATGTCAGATCCCAGTATCTATCGCCCTCTGTTGGCAATGGGCTGAATTATCACACTTTTGCTTCTTTTTTGGGGGAGGGGTGGGGGACAGAGTTTTGTTCCTGTTGCCCATGCTGGAGTGCAATGGCGCGATCTTGGCTCACCGTAACCTCTACCTCCTGGGTTCAAGCGATTCTCCTGCCTCAGCCTCCCGAGTAGCTGGGATTACAGGCATGCGCCACCACGCCCGGCTATTTTTGTATTTTTTTAGTAGAGACGAGGTTTCACCATGTTGGTCAGGCAGGTCTCGAACTCCTGACCTCAGGTGATCCGCCCACCTCAGCCTCCCAAAGTTCTGGGATTACAGGCTTGAGCCACCGCGCCCGGCCACACTTTTGCTTCCGTGTGGACTTTTTGTTCAAATCAGTTCTGAATTGAACATTCATAACCAGAGGAGCCTCTGTACTTTATGTTAATACTCTAGACACATAATAACTCATAAATACATACATCAGCTAAGGTGCTTTATTAGGCAACGTTTTTAGCCCAGAAAACAAAGTCATTCTGGTCAAATCCCATTTTTCTTTTTGGTAATCACCATCACCTGTGGCAAATGCTTCAGGCCAATGTTTCCATTCAGTCTCAGACCTCCATCTTTTTTATTGATAATATTTCCGCCCAGGAAAGAAGCACATCTTCCAATTACTTGCACAAAGGCAAAGAGTGAAAAGCCATGGATATTCCTAAAGAAGAAAGTCTCAATCTCCTTACAAATAGAGGCAAAGTAAAAAAGGAAGAAGAGGAGAAAGAGGAGGAGGAAGGAGGAGGAAGGGGAGAAGCAGAAGGAGAAGAGGAAGAAGGGAAAAAGTATAAGGAGGAAGAGAAGGAAAAGAAGATAAAGGAGAAGGAAGATAAGAAGAATTGGAGGAGGAAGATTTATTTATTTTTGAGACGGAGTCTCACACTGTCATCCAGGCTGGAGTGCAGTGGCATGATCTCCACTCCCTGCAACCTCTGCCTCCTGGGTTCAAGCGATTCTCCTGCCTCAGCTTCCCAGGTAGCTGGGATTAGAGGCATGCACCACCATGCCCAGCTAATTTTTTGTATTTTTCCTAGAGACGGGGTTTCACCATCTTGACCAGGCTGGTCTCGAACTCCTGACCTCGTGATCCGCCTGCCTCAGCCTCCCAAAGTGCTGGGATTATAGGCATGAGCCACCATGCCCAGCCAGGAGGAGGAAGATTAAGAGGAGGCCGGGCATGGTGGCTCACGCCTGTAATCCCAGTACTATGGGAGGCCGAGGTGGGTGGATCACTTGAGGTCAGGAGTTCGAGACCGGCCTGGCCAACATGGTGAAACCCTGTCTCTACTAAAAATACAAAAATTACCCCAGCATGATGGCACTCGCCTGTAATCCCAGCTACTTGGGAGGCTGAGTCAGGAGAATCGCTTGAACCCGGGAGGCTGAGGTTGGAAGGAGCCAAGATCACACCACTGCACTCCAGCCTGGGCAAGAGAATAAGACTTCGTCTCAAAAAAAAGAAAAAAAAAAAAAGAGGGAAGAGGAATTAGAAGAAGAAGAAAAGGAGGGAAAAGGAGGAGGGGAAGAGGGGAGAAGAAAAAGGAGTGGTAGTGGGAGGAGCTGAGAAAGGAGCAGAGGAGGGTGGGAAGGGGAAGGGAGAAAGTAAGGGAGGATGGAGGAGTAGGAGAAGGGCCCTGACCCCTACTGAGTTCTCATCAGTCTCCTCGACCTTAATTGCCTCCCTCCCTCTTGGCTTTTACCAGTTACACCAGTTACTGCGCTTTCTTTCATGGTGAAAAGAAGGACCAGAGTTGCTGTCACCACCTCCTTTTCAGAGTGAGCCTTCTAAGAGCTGAGGCCTTTGGCTCTCTCTCCTGTAGCACACTGGCCAGGCCCTGGAGCTCAGGCTGTCGCTGATCACACCCAGCTCTTGAGAGCAAACTGACCACCCTCTCCAAGGGACCCACCTGGAAACTTCTGCGATCCATTCTATTCGTTCAGACTGTAGGCTGAGAGTCCCTTTAAACTGCACTGGGCTGCTATCTCTTAGCATGTATGATTTGAGTGTTCCTTTAAGTGCTCTACAAAAGCCAGAAAGCAGGCAGGGGAAATCCTAGGTCTAAGAAATTTGGAAAGCTTTCTATTTTTGTTGGGTAAGTTTGATTCTGCAAATCATTTTATAAAAATACACTGAGAAAGTAGTCTAGCACACTTGCTACATTTTTAACATTCCTAAAGTTGCCCACAGTACTTAAAAAAAAAAAAAAAAAGGTTTGTGTCACTTTCAATTGGGGCTAAAAGATCTTTTTGTTTGTTTTCTTGTCTTTAAAAATACTGATACCTGCATCTAATTTCTTGCCAAAAAATACGAATAAAAATACTGATTCCATAAGGAGCGCTGGGGTCTTTTTTCCAGGTTAGATTTTAATTTTAAACTCAGGTCCACTATTCTGACGCGCCAGGACAAATAACTGTATGTGAGCCTATAAATTAACTTCCCTTAATTCCATCACTGATGAATTTTCATGTCGATAAGCCCCCAAAAAGGAGGGAGGAGGGTCCCCTGTAACCAAACATAAGTCAGTTTACAAAGGAGTTCGGGAGACTTGGGGACACTGACTCCTCTTCAGAATTGCCTAAAGAGACTGGCCATTGACAATTTAAATCTTCAGTGCTTTATCTCTTTGTTTGAGTCTTGGAATGCCATTGATACCTTCTTTGTATTTATAATTGTTTTAATTAGCTACCCAGCGGGGGCCTCTCTCCCAGCTTGGATTATGGGCTGCACAGCGGGACAGGACAACCCAGTTAAAATAAAGCACAGACATTATGGCTCGCTTAATTTCTTTTATCTGTGTCCATTTTTTTTTCTCTTATTCCCCCTCATTTTCATCCTCTTTTTGCTTTTTTTCTTTTTTCTCCCCCTTGTTGTCTGTGGAAGGCAGGGGCAAAAAGCCTTGACACCTTGAATGGCTTAGCTTTTGAAGAATCAAAGTATGGAAAAAACTCAACCATGGATATTTATCAGCAGTTCACATGTCAGCGGAAAAAAAAATATCGCCGATGTGCTTGTCCACTGCGTTTGATAACATTTCATAAGCCTCAAACGCGATCATATCTTGAGCGATTATGCTGACATGTACGTCGGTTGCCTGACTTTTGTGGGTGGAGTGAGGGAAAAGTTTGCAAAAAAGCTTCTCTCCGCGGCCCCTGTGTTATTTGTTCTTACTGACCACATCCTTCTTTTGTGGGTGGAAATCTGGAGGATCAATTATGATGCAGATCTGATACTATTTCCATTTGTGGGAGCGGTGTGGCCCGGGCGTTTGGACTTTGGGAAATTCTTGCATTGTTAAAATGGGTTTTCCCCCCACTTTGAACTCAGTGATGCTACTGGTGTGATCACACACACAAAAAAACTGCCTGGCCAGAGCTTTTTCTAAGAACATACAGAAATGCAGGGCTTGTTTGTAGCTTCAAAGAATAGCCAGGATTTCTCTTTTTTTGTGAATCTCTAACTACCTGTCTGGAAGCTAAAGCAGGGCTGGGGTCTGGGTGAAAACAGTCATTATTTTAAAAAGTAATCCTCCTACACTATGATGCAAATAATGGAGTTTTAATTTTTTTCTAATAATACCCCCAAAGAACTTATTTGCATTTGAAAAGAAATGATAGTTCAAATGATCAGTATAGGAAAAGCTTTGAACTGTCTTCTATAATTCAGTGCACTTATAAGTATTAAAATGTTATAGAGCCCAAATTTATTCTGGAAATTTTCAACAGTAAGCATTGAATCTATCCCCCATCAAACAACCTGACAAAGGGCAGAGGAGATTATTTTGAGTTTGTATGTAAATATTCAGGGCGAGGTGGCTCATTCCTGTAAACCCAGCACTTTGGGAGGTTGAGGCGGGCGCATCACTTGAGGTCAGGAATTCAAGACCAGCCTGGGCAACATGGCAAAACCTCGTCTCCACCAAAAATTAGCTGGGCATGGTGGCGTGCACCTGGAATCCCAGCTACTGGGAGGCTGAGGTGGGAGGATCACTTGAGCCTGAGAGGTCGATGCTGCAGTGAGCCGTGATTGCACCACTGCATTCTAGCCTGGGCGACAAAGTGAAACCCTGTCTCAAATAAATAAGCAAACAAACAGAATCTGGGGGCCTTTAAAACCAAGTATGGTTATAATTAAAATTTTCTCATTATCTGGATTATTTTTGGCTTTGTAACCAATCAGAGACCCAGACATTTACTTGCTTTATAAACCAGCCACATATCAAAGAGACTGTGAATTAAGACCCATAGCAATTTGTTTGGTGTGTTATAAAGCTTTGAAATTCAATGACAAGATGTAGAAGAGGCAGGAAACCCAGTATGAGCCAGAGGCCTAGGGTTGGGAAAATCTTCAGGAGCCAAGTGTCCTTGAGGGACACTAAATGACTATACGATAAAATAGCAAAGCCCGTCGTGCCCAGAGCCCTGTGCAATGTACATGTTTGTGAAGATAATCCAGCTTGGGGGCTGTGCAACATCATGAATGACTAAGTGTCTCTTAATTGTACACTTTAAGATGGTTGATTTTGTTAAGTGAATTTGACCTCAATACAAAAAATAAAATGAGATAATCTTTTTTAAAATGTACATATATAATTAAGATTTGGAAATTAAAGATGTTTGCAATTTTTTTTAATTTTTTTTTCCATTTTCACATGCATTTTCTTACTTATTCGTCAAAGGATAGGAACTCTTTGGGATCAATATTTTGAATACTCATCTCATTTTCTAGCCTAGTCATCCTCCAGTGAGGAGTAAAGCCACGTGGAGACTTCATGCTTTTCTCTAGGAGTACTTGCTACATCAAATATAGCAGCTAACAGAGGGCAGTCCAGTTTTCTTTTTTTTGTTTGTTTTTTGTTTTTTTGAGATGGAGCCTTGCTTTGTGGCCCAGGCTGAGCACAGTGGCATGATCGCAGCCTACTGCCACCTCTGCCTCCCACATTCAAGTGATTCTCCTGCCTCAGCCTTTCGAGTAGCTGGGGTTAAAGGCATGCACCACCACGCCCAGCTAATTTTTGCATTTTTTTAGGAGAGACAGGGTTTCACCATGTTGGCCAGGCTTGAACTCCCAACCTCAGGTGATCTGCCCACCTCGGCCTCCCAAAGTGCTGGAATTACAGGCGTGAGCCAATATGGCAGGCCCTTCTTAGCATATTTTTAAGTGTACAATACAGTATTGTTGACTCTAGGTACAATGTACAACAGATCTCTAGAACTTATTCATCTTGCTCAACTGGAAACTTTATACCCATTGATTAATAACTCACGATTTCCCCCTCTCTCAGCCCCTGGCAACCACTATTCCACACTTTGATTCTATGACTATTTTGGATATCTCATATAAGTAGAATCATGCAGTATTTGTCTTTCTGTGATTAGCTTATTTCACTTAACATAACTTCCTCAAGTTTCATCTCTGGCCGGGTGCAGTGGCTCACACCTGTAATCCTAGCACTTTGGGAGGCTGAGGTGGGAGGATTGCTTGAGTCCAGGAGTTTGAGACCAGCCTGGGCAATATGATGAGACCCTGTCTCTACTAAAAATACAAAAAATTAGCTGGGCATGGTGACACATGCCTGTAAGTCTCAGCTACTCAGGAGGCTGAGGTGGGAGGATTGCTCAAGCCTGGGAGGTAGAGGTTGCAGTGAGCCAAGATTGCACCACTGTACTCCAGCCTGGGTGACAGAGCAAGACACTGTCTCAAACAAATAAATAAATTAAAATAAAAACTTTTCAGCTCTGTCGCTGCAGATTGCAGTATTTCCTTCTTTTTATGGCTGAATAATATTATATGTATATATCACATTTTAAAATCCATTCATCTGTCATCTGATAAAGGCAGAAAATTCTTTTAAATATAGCGGATGGGGCTGGGCATAGTGGTTCACGCCTATAATCCCAGCACTTTGGGAGGCCGAGGTGGGCAGATCACTTGAGGTCAGGAGTTCAAGACCAGCCTGGCCAACATGGCAAAATCCCATCTCTTCTAAAAATACAAAAATTAACCAGATGTGTTGGCACGTGACTGTAATCCCAGCTACTCGGGAGGCTGAGGCAGAAGAATTGCTTGAACCCAGGAGGTGGAGGTTGCAGTGAGCCAAGGTTGCACCACTGCACTCCAGGCTGGGCGACAGAGCAAGACTCCGTCTAAACAAACAAACAAAAAAATAGCAGATGGTTTAAAGTTTCAGCATTTTTTTTTAGATGGAGTTTTGCTCTCGTTGCCCAGGCTGGAGTGCAATGGCGCGATCTTGGCTCACTGCAACCTCGGCCTCCCGGGTTTAAGCGATTCTCCTGCCTCAGCCTCCCGAGTAGCTGGGATTACAGGTGCCCACCCCCATGCCCGGCTAATTTTTTGTATTTTTAGTAGAGACGGGGGGTTTCACCATGTTGGTGCAGGCTGGTCTCGAACTCCTGACCTTGGGTGATCTGCCCACCTCTGCCTCCCAAAGTGCTGGGATTACAGGCATGAGCCACCATGCCCAGCTAAAGTTTCAGCAATTTTAAGGATAACTCTGTGTAAAGATTAAAAGCAAACAAGAATATTTTATGTCACTTATTTGGGAAATCCTCATTCCCCTCACAGGTGTTCTTGGGAGTCTCTGTGTATCTGTTTAGGTATATGCATATATACACTGAGAATCCCCACATTTTTAAAATCATATGTTAGCATCTGCATTGAAGGTAAAAGAAAATTTGGAGAAATCCATCATTATCCCTGGCAAGTGCGAACTGTAGTCTTGCCTTTCTGTGGAACATATTTTGAAACACTTGATTTGTTTGTTTTGCCTTCTTCATCTTTATATCCCAGACCTTGAAGTATACCAGGCACAAAGTTCGCCCTCTATAGATATTTTCTGGATTACTGTATATGGTAAATTTGTCCATCAGAAAAGCAATAAAAGAATTTTTCATTTACTTACATACATAAAGGAAGCTCTGTTAAACCATGGCCCTTACTGGCATCAAGAAATTCCCCTGTGACAAGGTACTGGTCACATTTTTTTTTTTTTTTTCTTTTTTTTGAGACGGAGTCTTGCCCTGTTGCCCAGGCTGGAGCGCCACCATGCCCGGCTAGTTTTTTTTTTTTTTTTTTTTTTTTTTTTGAGACGGTGTCTCTCTGTCGCCCAGGCTGGAGTGCAGTGGCACAATCCCAGCTCACTGCAACCTCCACCTCCCGGGTTCAAGCGATTCTCCTGCCTCAGCCTCCTGAGTAGCTGGGACTACATGCGTGTACCACTATGCCCAGCTAATTTTTGTATTTTTAGTAGAGGTGGGGTTTTACCATATTGACCAGGCTGGTCTCAAACTCCTGACCTCGTGATCCACCCGCCTCAACCTCCCAAAGTGTTGGGATTACAGGTGTGAGCCACTACGCCCAGTCAAATCTTTTTATTTTTGGTAGAGACAGTGTTTCACCATGTTGGCCAGGATGGTCTCGAACTCCTGACCTCAAGTGATCCGCCCGCTTCAGCCTCCCAAAGTGCTGGGATTACAGGTGTGAGCCACCATGCCTGACAACTTTCTTTTATCTTAAGCTCAAACTGAAACAATAAAATGCACATTTTCTGCAGCATGTACTGGGGGCCCCTGAGCTCTAGAAGGGACAAGCCGTACAGTTCTTGTGTTGGCTAAATGTTATTAGCACAGGGCCACGTCGTGGGTTCATGTTGCCTTACCAGCATCAGATGATTTTCGGCAGCTCATAAAATCTCTCTGTGACATCATTCACATCTGTGGCAACTTAAGCCTCATTTTCTTTGAAAATGGAATTTGAGATTATGAAGGGTTTAGACTCTCTAAACTAATTAGCAGTGACCAGTAACTCGAGGAGGCCAACGTGCCCTCCTAAGGCACTCAGTTTACCCAGGAGTCTCCCCAAGTCAGTCTGGCCATTTCTGGCCACTTTACCAACTCGAGGGAGGGAGGAAAGGAGGTGTATACTTTTTTAAAATAGAGAACTAATTAAGTATAGTTCCCTGGAGATTTTTAAAATATGATATGGGCTTGCAAACAAATGTAGCATCCAGCATTAGAGAAATGGATTTTTAAGGCCAGGCATGGTGGCTCACGTCTGTAATCCCATCTCTTTGGGAGGACTAGGCAGGCAGATCACTTGAGGTCAGGAGTTCGAGACCTGGCCAACATGATGAAACCGCGTCTCTACAAAAAAATACAAAAATTAGCCAGGTGTGGTGGCACATGCCTGTAATTCCTGTTACTTGGGTGGCTGAGGCACGAGAATCGCTTGAACCTGGGAGGCCAAGGTTGCAGTGAGCTGAGATGGCGCCACTGCACTCCAGCCTAGGCAACAGAGCGAGACTCTGTCTCAAAACAAACAAAAAAAAAGAAATGGATTTTTAAAGGAAGCAACTCTGCTTTGCAGAAGGAAGTTTGATGATATAAAGCAATTGGTTATAGCCACACTTCAAAAAAGAAGACAAGTGGATTTTCTTGCACAATTGTAATATATGAAATGTATATTTATAACACAAATATATAACATAGAATATAAATTTTTTATATGGAACAATTCCAAAGATATATTAAATGAAGAAAGCAAGATATAGAATGATGTGTATACTGTAACAAAAAGCATACATGTAGGTAGTAGATAGATACATATTTGCTTACCTTTGCATAGAATATCTCTGGAAAAATACATAAGAAACTTCCAACAGCCTGTGTCAGTAACACCATCCTCCCAAGCCTAACTGGAGCTTGAGGCAAAAAGAAACAAACAGTAATATTGATTTGGGGGGTTTTGGGGAGTTTGGTTTTGGTTTTGAGACGGGATCTTACTCTGTAACACAGGCTGGAGTGTGGTGGTGTGATCTTGGCTCACTGCAGCCTCGACCTCCCGGGCTCAAGTGATCCTCCCACCTCAGCCTCTTGAGTAGTTGGGACTACAGGTGTGCACTGCCACATCTGGCTATTTTGCTTGTATTTTTTATAGAGACAGGGTCTCGCTTAGTTGCCCAGGCAGGTCTGGAACTCCTGAGCTCAAGCAATCCTCTTGCGTCACCCTCCCAAATTGCTGGGATTACTGGCATGAGCCACCATACCTGACTGATCTTGTTTTTATTTAAGTATGTCATTTTATTTTAGAGACAGAGTCTCACTTTGTTGCCCAAGCTGAAGTGCAGTGACACCATCATAGCTCACTGCAACCTTGAACTCCTGGCCTCAAGCCATCCTCCCACCTCAGCCTCCCAAGTATCTGAGACTACAGATGCATGCCACCATGCCCAGCTAATTTATTATTATTAGTTTATTTTATGTGGAGACAGGGTCTTGCAATGTTGCCCAGGCTGGTCTCAAACTCCTGGGCTCAAGTGATCCTCCTGCCTCGACCTCCCTAAGTGTTGGGATTATCGACTTCAGCCACTTTGCCTGGCCTTTATTTAAAATGTTGATACTTTGTTCACCATCATTTTTTCATTAACTTTTTTCATTTCCATTAGTTTTGCATGTTTAAAATGTTGCATGGAAATAGCAGTTATCCAGATGACTGAGTTTTTGGCGCCACCTTAAACAGCACGCTCAGGGTAAGTGAGGAATCACTGTTCAGGCTGCCCTTTCAGACTGATTTTATTTTCACCACATGCAAGTGTGGCCTGTTCAAATGTAGAAAAAAAATCAGTGCATGTAGCCACAACTGATATTTGGAACCCTTTGCAGTTGTGGTCCTTCATCTTTGGGGGGTTATAGATCCTACTGAGAATCTGATGAAAGCTGCAGCCCTTTGCACGTACAAACTACATTCTGCATTTAATTTCCAGAGACTTCACAGACCCTCTTCAACTCCATCCAAGACTTTCAAAGACTCGTACTCCAATTAGCGAGATTACTACAAAGCCAAACTTCCTCTTTAAACTTGTGTTGATTTCCCCTACACCCTCCCTACCAAAGAAGGACTAAATATCTTCTTCTTTTCCATGCTTTGTAAAGCTATTTCTTAAATGATGGGATGTATGTTGCCTATTGTGGAGACCAAGGATATGTTTCTTGCCCTCCAAATGATCTTGGAGCACAGAAAAATGATTGTTTTTGTGGTTATTGGGGAGTCCTCCTGGGATCTGAATAATTCCCCCCCAAAAAATTATGTGTCATGGGCTAGGCCCCATCCTGAAAAGGAGTTGTCTGTCTGAATTTATGTTACATTGAATTGCAAGAAAAGAGTCCCTGCCAATATCATCCAGCAAAGCACTAGACCTCGGTTTCTCAACCTTGGCACCACTGGCATGTTGTGGAGAATTATTTGTTGTAGGGGCATTCTGTGTTTAGAATGTAGAGTGTGGGTGTGTGTGTGTGTGTGTGTGTGTGTGTGTTTTGTTTTGTTTTTGAGACGGAGTTTCGCTCTTGTTGCCCAGGCTGGAGTACAATGGCGCAATCTCGGCTCACTGCAACCTCCGGCTCCCAGGTTCAAGTGATTCTCCTGCCTCAGTCTCCCGAGTAGCTGGGATTACAGACATGGCCGGCTAATTTTTTGTATTTTTAGTAGAGACAGGGTTTCTCCATATTGGTCAGGCTGGTCTCGAACTCCCAACCTCAGGTGATCCGCCTGCCTCGGCATCCCAAAGTGCTGGGATTACAAGCGTGAGCCACCGCGCCCAGCTAAATGTAGAGTGTTTAGCAGTATTTTTAGCCTCTACTCCTCAGTCGCGCCCCCCCAGTTATGAGAACCCAAAATGTCTCCAGACAGTGCCAACTGTCCCCT
This sequence comes from Pan troglodytes, assembly GCF_028858775.2. Classification (NCBI taxonomy): domain Eukaryota; kingdom Metazoa; phylum Chordata; class Mammalia; order Primates; family Hominidae; genus Pan; species Pan troglodytes. The sequence continues at coordinate 58,334,642 of NC_072419.2, read as the reverse complement.
GGAGCACAGACTCGCCCCCACTTAGAACCGCTGGGCTAGACCATGCAAGTTACCTCGAGCTTGATGACTGTTTTCCAAGTTTTCTTTCCAACTTTTGGGTGAGATGTGTGTGCATTTTCTATAATAATGATTGACACACTGAACAAACAATGGGCTCTCTTTTACTGGGGCAATGGGTTAAGTACAGATGTGTGGAAAGGTTAATCCTCAAGTTCTGTCCTTCTTACAATAAATACTGTTGTTATTTATGAATTTGCAACCCTGGAAAAATTCATAAGGACCTTCCTTTTGTTAACTGGACTCTCCTTCCTCCTAAAATAGCCCCTTCTGCCTCCCCCATCCAACTCCAGGAAGTTAAAACACAACTTTTACCTGTTACAAATGACTAACTAAAGTAATCCCCAGTTTTTATGACCCCCCAACTTTACTTCCGAATGAGTGTTTTTACCCAGCCCTGTAAAGTATTACTTTCTGCTCGAGCGTAATTAGAATCCCAGTTGTGCGTTCAAGAATGCCACTCCCTGTAAGAAATTAATTGTCTCTTGGAGCTTGAAAGTATTCTCCCTAACAGAGTTTAATGGAGCGTGCAGATCCAAGAGACATTCATAATCACTGTCCCCTCCGGAAATATGACACTGTGGGATGGATCATTCACTTCCACTGTTTTAGGATTTAATGGAGGGTAAAGTTTTTAAATTTACTTATTGGGAGCTTACTATTTCTAAGAAAGAAAGGATGCCTTAAAGTTTCAACAGCCAGACAGGAGTCTCTTATTATTTCTTTTTATTTTAAATTTTAGTTGCATTTAAAGACTTTTTTGGTGAGTCTTCTTATAGAAACCTATTTATCATCATATTAATTTTAAATAATATTAATTTTTCCCACCCTTAATTACTAAATACACATGCAGAACAACAACAAAAATTAAATTACAGAAAAGGCCCAAAGAAGCAAAACAGAATTTTGTGAATACCAGCATGCAAGGAAACTATGGAAACACGGTGTGAACCCGTCTGTTATACACCATTATGACGGTGAAAACTAAGAGCAACCCTCAATTGATCCTGGGACATACATAGAAAACATTAGATTCCCTAAGTGAATTCCATTTGGAAGCCCTAATTCCCTAACATGATTTAAAGTCTGAGTGAAATTCTAAACCAGTCATTCTTAATTCCATTGGGCCAGGACACCTTTGATAATCCTATGTTATTTCAGTGTTTGCAATTTTCATTTGATGTGTTTTTGTGTTTTTGTGGTTTGTGTGTGTGTGTGATTTATTTATTTAAAAGAGGCAATCTATTCACATGATTCAACACTCAAAAGGTACAAAGAGCTGTGCCTTGAAACATTTTCCGCCTACCCGTTCCTACCCAGATGGAGCCACCATTATTCGTTTCTTGTATACTTTTCTGGAGATGTTTATATGTTTACAAGCAAATAATGTTATACTCTTTTTTTTTTTTTTTTTTTTTTTTTGAGATGGAGTTTCACTCTGTCACCCAGGCTGGAGTGCAGTGGTATGATCTTGGCTCACTGCAACCTCCGCCTCCTGGGTTCAGGTGATTCTTCTGCCTCAGCCTCTCCAGTAGCTGAGATTACAGGCGTGTGCCACCACGCCCAGATAAAGTTTTTTTTGTTTGTTTGTTTGTTTGTATTTTTAGTAGAGACGGAGTTTCACCATGTTAGCCAGGCTGGTCTTGAACTCCCAACCCCAAATGATCCGCCCGCCTCAGTCTTCCAAAGTGCTGGGATTACAGGCGTGAGCCATGGCACCTGGCCATACTCTCTTTTTATTGTTACAGAGGAAGCACATTCACTAAACACACTGATCTGCATTCGCTTTTTTCACTACATATTCAACTTGTAGATTGATCCATATCACCAGTGTAGAGAAAGCTACCAACTACTTTTTTTTTTTTTTTTTTTCTTTCTGAGATGGAGTTTTACTCTTGTTGCCCAGGCTGGAGTGCAATGGCACGATCTCGGCTCACTGCAACCTCCACCTCCCGGGTTCAAGTGATTCTCCTCCATCAGCCTCCCTAGTAGCTGTGATTACAGGCATGTGCCACACGCCTGGCTAATTTTATATTTTTAGTAGAGACGGGATTTCTCCATGTTGGTCAGGCTGGTCTCGAACACCCGACCTCAGGTGATCTGCCCACCTCAGCCTCCCAAAGTGCTGGGAATACAGGCATGAGCCACCGCGCCCGGCCATGTTACCAACTATATTTTAAAAAACAGCTGTATAGTATTTCAATATGTGGCTGTACTTCTGTCTCACTGATTGCTGTTTTTTTTTTTTTTTTTTGAGACAGAGTCTCACTCTGTCACCCAGGCTGGAGTGCAGTGGCGCAATCTCAGCTCACCGCAGCCTCTGCCTCCTGGGTGCAAGTGATTCTCGTGCATCAGCCTCCCAGGTAGCTGGGATTACAGGTGAGAATGACCACACCTAGCTAATTTTTGTATGTTTAGTAGAGACGGGGTTTCACCATGTTAGCCAGGCTGGTCTTGAACTCCTGGCCTCAAGCGATCCGGCCCCCCTCAGCCTCCCAAAGTGCTGGGATTACAGGTGTGAGCCACTGTGCTCAGCTGTGTTCTACTCTTTTTTCTATAACAATAATGCCTTGGCCTGTTTTCTCAATGTCAATTAAGATAATTTCGCATTTTCTTATCTGATACAAGTCTGACCTGTACATTCTCATTGGAATAGTGTCCACACATGATCTTGCTCTTACATTTTTCTAAATCCGAACGTGGCTGTTATCAGTTGGAATCCTCATCAGGCTTCTTTACAATGTCTTCTAGCACAGTGTTCCCATTCATTTACATATGGAAATAATTTTTTTGTTTGTTTGTTTAGATAGGGTCTCACTCTGTTGTCCAGGCTGGAGCACAGTGGTGCAATCATGGCTCACTGTAGCCTCAACCTCCTGGGCTCAAGTAATCCTCCCACTTCAACCTCTGAGTAGCTGGGACTATAGCCACATGCCACCACACCTGGGTAATTTTTGTATTTTTTGTAGAGATCGGGTTTCTCCATGTTGCCCAGGCTGGTCTCGAGCTCCTGGGCTCAAACAATTCACCCACCTCAGCCTTGCAAAGTGCTGGGATTCCAGGCATGAGCCACCATGCCCACCCTGGAAATAAATATATATATATATTTTTTTTTTGAGACGGAGTCTCGCTCTGTCACCCAGGCTGGAGTGCAGTGGCACCATCTCGGCTCACTGCAACCTCTGCCTCCCGGGTTCAAGCAATTCTCCTGCCTCAGCCTCCTGAGTAGGTGGGACTACAGGTGCGTGCCACCACGCCCGGCTAATTTTTTTTGTATTTTTAGTAGAGACGGGTTTCACCGTATTAGCCAGGATGGTCACGATCTCCTGACTTTGTGATCCGCCCGCCTTGGCCTCCCAAAGTGCTGGGATTACAGGCGTGAGCCACCGTGCCTGGCCCAATGTTAATATTTTTATCCAGAAAATGAAAAGTAATTCCTCTGGGAAGCCTCCACTGCCCGCCCTATGTTCTCCCAAACCTGGGTCAGGACTATTCAAATAAGCTCTGTTGTGTTGAGAACTTCTCTTTCCTGGCACTCATCGACAAGGCAGTTAAATCATTTTACCTGGGGCATGGTGGCTCAGGCTTGTAATCCCAGCACATTGGGCTGAGGCAGGTAGGTCACTTGAGGCCAGGAGTTCGAGAACAGCCTGGCCAACATGGTGAAACCCCATCTCTACTAAAAATATAAAAATCATTTTTCTTATATTTTACTATATTACATGGCTTGGTATGTGTTCTAGAACACAGGAAATGGTCCGTGTATATTTGCTAGATTAAAAAGAAAGTGATGGAGAGAAAAAAGTCCTACCTAGAACCTTGTTTTTGGAAAAAGTATTAACTAACACATGGAGGTTTTATTTGGGGTTTGGATGGACACCCTCTAGGATCACCTGAAAGCATTAACTCCCATAGTTTGTAGTTTATTTTTTAATTTTTAATTTTATTTTATTGTAAGTTTTGGGATACAAGTGCAGGACATGTTTATTTATTTAAATCCTCAAGGGGGAAAACGTGAAAATTGGGGCCTTCTTGAAGAGAACAAGTTGGATTGGCAAGAGGGAATGGTTGCTTTCTGACAAGGAGAGGTGGAGGTTGTTCTTTTAACAGATTGTGCAATAGCTCCTGCTCCAGGGAGACCCCATGCCTGCCTGCCAGTGGCTCACCTTCAAGAGAGAGTCAGACCCAGAGACAGGTCTTTGCAGAGCTGTGTGTTAGGTGTCAGCAGAGAGTGGGCAGAGGGCCAAGGAGTGCTGGGCAAAATGACAAGGATCAGGCCAGGCATGGTGGCTCACACCTGTAACCCCGGCACTTTGAGGGGCCAAGGCGAGAGAATGGCTTGAGCCCAGGAGTTCAATACCAGGCTGGGCAACATAGTGAGACCCCCATCTCTAAAAAAATAAGTAAATAAAAATAACTGATCACAGTGGCATGTGCCTGTAGTCCCAGCTACTTGGGAGGCTGAGATGGGAGAATTACTTGAGCCAAGGAAGTTGAGGCTGCAGTAAGCTGCGATCATGCCACTGCACTCCAGCTTGGGCAACAGAGCAAGACCCTGTCTCAAAAAAACAAAAATAAAAAAGGCAAAGGCCAGCGTGTTATCCAAACGTGTCAGTTTCTGGTGACAAATGGAGCCACGGGGTGGAGCAAGGGTTGGGGAGTGACAATCTCATCGGAGCAAGCTTGACACGTGAGCTCAATGCAGCATTAAAGCCTTGGCCATAGATGGGAGGACATTCAAATGTGTCATCCTTGGGTCAAGTCAGTCCCCAGATCTGTCAAAACACCCCTGGCCCCAGGCCAGCCTTTGTAGAAGGAATTGTTTTCCTGAACCACCGCCATGTTTCATTTCCTCACTGTCTGTGTGCACAATCTCTCCAGTTTAGATTATTCCAGATAGTTTTATAAAGCCGTTTTCTTTCTTTTTTTTTTTTTTGGAGTTGGAGTCCCACTCTGTCGCCCAGGCTGGAATGTAGTGGCACGATCTCTGCTCACTGCAACCTCCACCTCCCAGGTTCAAGCAATTCTCCTGCCTCAGCCTCCATAGAAGCTGGGATTACAGGCACACGCCACCATGCCTGGCTAATTTTGTATTTTTAGTAGAGACGGGGTTTCTCCATGTTGGTCAGGCTGGTCTTGAACTCCTGACCTCAGGTGATTCGCCCACCTCAGCCTCCCAAAGTGCTGGGATTACAGGCGCGACCCACCGCCCACGGCCTGCCTTTTTCTGTAAGGTACAAAAGGAGTACGTGAACATTGCAAAAAACTTATAAAATACATATATAAGGAAAGAAAAAAATTAACCACTACCCCACCACCCAGAGATAACCACTGACTGTTAAGATCTTGGTGTTATTGAGGTCAGGAGTTCAAGACCACCCTGGCCAACATGGCAAAACCCCATCTCCACTAAAAAATACAAAAAATTAGCTGGGTGTGGTGGCGGGTGCCTGTAATCCCAGATACTCGGGAGGCTAAGGCAGGAGAATTGCTTGAATCTGGGAGGCAGAGGTTGCAGTGAGCCAAGATCGTGCCACTGCACTCAGCCCGGACAACAGAGCGAGACTCTATCTCAGAAGAAAAAGGGAAATAATCATGATCTTGTAGGACTGTCATAAGGATCACATAAGCTAACACATGTAAACAGCTGATGCACGGTCTGGCATATGTTAGCTTTAGCTATGATTTTGCCAGATTGTTTTTTAATTATGTGCAACAATTAATCGTTAAAATAGCCGGCTATTTCAGTTGCTTTCTATTTTTCGCTGGTTTACATAAAAGTGCAGTGAGCTTATATAGGTAAAATTTTGTGGCCGGGCCCGGTGGCTGACGCCTGTAATTCCAGCACTTTTGGAGGCTGAGGCGGGTGGATCATGAGGTCAGGAGTTCAAGACCAGCCCAGCCAAGATGGTGAAACCCTATCTCTACTAAAAATACAAAAAAAAATTAGCCAGGCTTGGTGGCGGATGCCTGTAATCCCAGCTACTCGGGAGGCTGAGGCAGAGAATTGCTTGAACCCAGGAGGTGGAGGTTGCAGTGAGCAGAGATTGTGCCACTGCACTCCAGCCCGGGCAACAGAGCGAGACTCTGTCTCAAAAAAAAAAAACAACTTTCTGCATCTCCTCAATTATTCTCTTAGGGAAAAATATTCGTGATGATTGGTCATAAGCTTCTCTCCCCAATCAAGCTGTTTCTCTTATTATATAATGATTTCTTCTGCTTTGTTTTTCTATCACCAAATGTCTCATATCTCATAGATCGCACGAACAGCCCTCAAGCAATAGTTGTTGAATGAATAAATATATAAATAATGAAAATCATACTTTATTTTCCTAGTATAAGCTTGTGTTAGTCCATTTTCACGCTGCTAATAAAGACATACCCGAGACTGGGCCATTTACTAAAGAAAGAGGTTTAATGACTTAGAGTTCCACATGGCTGGGGAGGCCTCACAATCAGGGAGGAAGGCAAGCAGGAGCAAGTCATATCTTACGTGGATGGTGGCAGGCAAAGAGATTGGTCAGGAAAACTCCCCTTATTATACCATCAGGTCTCATGAGACTCACTATCACAAGAACAGCATGGGAAAGACCTGCCCCCATGATTCAAGTACCTCCCACCGGGTCCCTCCCACAACGCGTGGGAATTCAAGATGAAATTTGGGTGGGGACACAGCCAAACCATAGCAAAGCTGACGTATTAATATGCTCTGCCTTCAGTGTTTCATAAATGGCACATGGTGGGAACCTATGGGAGAGGCTGCCCTTTACCTTAGTTAGCCATTCTTTTCTTCCCTATAAACAGAAACCCTTACTGTTAACAGGATTCTTTGCTGTCCAGAATAAAGACTACATTTCCCAGCTTCCCTTACAACTAGGTATGGTCATGTGACTGTTCTGAAAAATGAGATGTAAATGCATGTGTCACAGGTGACTTCCCAATAACAACCTTAGGGAAGGAGTGGGGTCTATCTGCTGCCCCTCCTCTTTACTGCTAGGTAAATGTTGACGTGCTCTCTGGAGCTCATGCTTCCATATTGAACCACAGTGAAAACTACAAGTTGAGAATAGTAGAACAGATAGAACGAGCCCCAGTTCCTGATAATCATGAAATCACCATATTGGCTCTGTACTGCCTGTAGATATGCAAGAAAAATAAACTTCTCTCTGTGTTTAAACCACTGTTACTTTAAGTTTTCTATCTTTCCTAGCCAGACCTAATCCTAACTGATTTGGGGCTCAATAACTTTTTGTTGACTGATGGAATGGATAGTGTATGCATAGATTCTATAGGTTTGCATTTTGCAAAGCATTTTCTCAAGCATTAATTTGTTTAATTTGGTAAAAGTCAAAAACTACTTTCCCAATCCTATAACTTCTAAAACCTACTAGCCTCTGATATTTTCTGTAATGTGATATGTCATGTAGGATGCATTTGTGCACAAAGGTAACACAATATGGCTTGGACAAAGACGTTTAATTGTCTCAGAAAACAAAAAACTTGCATCTCCAAAAGATTCAACAGTGTCATCCAGGACAGGGGCACGTCCTATCCTCCACATGACCTTCCTCAGCACTTCACTGATGTCTTACTTCATTGTCCCAGGACAGCTGCCACTGCAACCAATATCATATTCTCTCTCTCTCTCTCTTTTTTTTTTTTTTTTTTGAGACAGAGTCTCTCTCTGTCACCCAGGCTGGAGTGGAGTGGTACAATCTCAGCTCACTGCAACCTCCACCTCCCGGGTTCAAGCAATTCTGCTGCCTCAACCTCCCGAGTAGCTGGAATTACAGGCATGCACCACCACACCGGGCTTGTTTTTGTATTTTTAGTAGAGACAAGGTTTCACCATGTTGGCCAGGCTGGTCTCAAACTCCTGACCTCAAGTGATCCGCCTGCCTCAGCGTCCCAAAGTGCTGGGATTACAGGTGTGAGCCACCATGCCTGGCCTACAACAAAGTCTTATGCAAAAAGAGCTACAAAGCCTTCACAGGTATGGTGTCTTTTACCAGAATGAAACAGTCCCTCTCCTTAAGGCATAATAAACAACATCTTCCGAAGCCACGCCAAGAAGTGTGTTCAGATCATGTCTTCATTCTTCTGAATTTCAAGTGAAAGAGCTGCCTTCTTGGAACTTTGTAGAAATCTAAGATGTGTACTAGAGCTGCTCAAAGACCTGCCATTTACTTACTGTACTTGTGTTATCAAAGACTCCATAAAATCAAGTGATTTCCTCTGCTTTTGTCCAGGCCGCTAAAGAACGTGGCGCTTAGTCACTTCAGATTCCCTTCTGTCTGTGATCCCCTCTGAGAAATAAAGCCATAAATATGCTGAGTTCTGTTGACATTCACACCGGAAATAGCACAGAGCTCCAAGTATTATGGTCTCCTTTCCGATTTTATTGCTAAACAGCAAGAAAAACAGCAAAGGGGCTTTCCTGGCGAGTCAGAGAAATGCAACGTGGTTTTTTGTGTGTTTTTTTTTCTCCGCAAGACAGAGGAAACTATCTCTTCACACCATTGCCAAAGCCAAGAGACTTCGAATGAACAGATAGAGCCCAGAGCAGAACAAACACCATTTGATAAAATGCTTAGAGCACGTCTCCCCACACGGGCAGGGACTATGAGGGTCTGAAAAGCAGAGGTCCGGCCTCCCCTCCTCCCCAACTCAAGGTTGAAAATATCAACAACATTCCTGTCCACTGTAATCAAATACTTACGCAAAAAGCTATGGAATGCACAATAATTTGTCAGGCATCCTTTTAGCAGAGTCCACTAGAGCAAACTCTGGTAGGCTTCCTTGACCCTCAGAGACTGTGCCCTTTAACCTTATTTGGGTCTCTTTTATGGGGGCCTTCACTCTGACCAGATGGCTAAACTATCAAAGGGTTTTATGAGTAAAAACTGCTTTCCCAACTCTTAAGTTGTATATTTCTTTCCATGTTAATGTGAACTATCAACCCAGAGGCTTTAAATTGAAAACACAAGAGGTGTCCTGCAGCTGGGGCTCCCCCTGCCATCCCAGCATTGTGTGTGACCACAAGGGTGATGGGTGTTTGCAGAGAAAACAGCTGACACCCAGATGAGGACAATTTCAGCTAAATATTTAAAATGGCCATCAAGAAAGGAATGATTGATTGATTTTTTTTTTTTTTTTTTTTTTTTTTTGGTTCAGGCCATGATCTTTTATCAAGCTGCAGGCAAACATGCTTCCTACATAAATCCAAACTGTATCTTTCTTTTCTTCCATCCCATCCTGTGCATCCACTTTTCAGGGAGGCTGGGTGGCAAATTAAACATAATTAGATCAAATTCTGTGGAATCCAAAGTAGAAAAGGATGCTGTCTCTCAATGTTGAATTTCAAGTTAAATAGTCCTGAGACCTTGAATTGGCTGTATGTGTACACTTATAGTTTGTTTTGTATAATTCTTGAAAATTTTCATAAGAAATGATCAGGATGAGTTGATGCAACGAATATTTATGAGTGAAAACCAGGAGGCTGACACTGTTCTAGCACTTAGCAGGCTGCGTGAACAAGAGAGCAGACACTTCATTGAGAAAGTGCTTATGTTCTAGTGGAGAGACGAACAACAAAGAAATAACCCCAAAATGGCAGGTGGTAATAAGCAATGGGACAGGACAGTGGGACAGGGGCTAAGTGCATAGATTCTGCATGGTTAGGAAAGACCCCATTGGGGAGGTGATGACAAAGTAAAGATCTGAATGAGAAGAAGGAGAACAACAACTCAGGAAGATGTGGCTAGCGCTCCCATTAGACATGTAATGTGCAGCCGGGCGCGGTGGCTCATGCCTGTAATCCCAACATTTTGGGAGGCAGAGGCGGGTGGATTGCTTGAATCCAGGGATTTGAGACCAGCATGGGCAACATAGCGAGACCCTGTCTCTACAAAAAATACAAAAATTAGTCAGGTGTGGTGGTGCACACCTGTAGTCCCAGCTACTCAGGAGGCTGAGCCCAGGAGATAGAGGTTGCAGTGAGCTACGCTTGCCCCAAATGTACTGTACCAGCCTGGGTGGCAGAGTGAGACTCTGTCTCAAAAAAAAAAAAAAAAAGTAATGTGAGCCATGTCTGTAATGCTAAAATTTTCTAGTAGCCAGATTTTAAAAAGTAAAAGGAAATGTATGGAAATAATTTAATATATTTTAAGTTTATTTCTATTATAATTTATTATATATTTTTATTTTGTTACTTATTTAATAATACATTATATATATATATATATATATATATATATATATATATATTTCTGAGACAGTGTCTTGTTCTGTCACCCAGGCTGGAGTGCAGTGGCACATTCATATCTCATTTCCACCTCGAACTCCTGGGCCCAAGCAGTCCTCTTGCCTCAGCCTCCTGAGTAGCTAGGACTATAGGCATGAGCCACTGTGCCTGGCCTATTTTATTATATTTAGATCCATATGTACTATTATATTTTCTAGTAGCTATATTTTAAAAGGGTAAAAAGAAGTGGGTGAGCCATATGCAGTGGTGTGAGCCTGTAGTCTCAGAGTTTCTCAGGAGGATGAAGTAGGAGGATGGCTTGAGCCTAGGAGTTTGAATCTACCCTGGGCAACATAATGAGACCCAGTCTTATAATAATATGAAGAAGAAAAGAAGAAGGAGGAGGAGAAGGAGGAGGAGGGGGAGGAGGGGGAGAAGGAGGAGGAAGAAAGAAGAAATGGGTAGAAACAATTTTAATATATTTTATTTTTATTTTTATTTTTTATTTTTTCTTCTTTTTTTTGAGACAGAGTCTCAGTCTTGTCACCCAGGCTGGAGTGCAATGGCATGGTCTCGGCTCACTGCAACCTCTGCCTCCCAGGTTCAAGCGATTCTCCTGCCTCAGCCTCCCACGTAGCTGGGATTACAGGCATGCACCACCATGCCCAGCTAATTTTTGTATTTTCAGTAGAGATAGGGTTTCACCATGTTGGCCAGGATGGTCTCAAACTCCTGACATCAGGTGATCCACCTGCCTCAGCCTCCCAAAGTGCTGGGATTACAGGCATAAGCCACCGTGCCTGGCCAATTTTAATACATTTTGTTTTATTTTAATAATATATTTATTTGCATTGTCATCATTTTTATTTATTTTAAATTTTTAATTTTGCTTATTTGTTTATTTAATAATACATTTTATTATATTCAACTCATATGTAGTGTTAAATTTTCTCATAGCCAGTTTTAAAAGATTTTTAAAAAGAACACAGAAAAAACAGGTACAACAAGCCAGGCATGGTGGCACACACCTATAGTCCCAGCTACTCGGGACTTTGATGTGAGAACACAACTTGAGCCCAGGAGTTTGAGGCCAGCCTATGAAATGCAGTGAGACCCTGTCTCTAAATAAATAAATAAAAAGGAAAAAACCAAGTAAAATAATTTTAATAATATCTTTTATTTTTATGTAATCTATTTTTTCCAAAGTATTGTCATTTCAAAATGATTTTCAGAAATGTTTTTTAAAAAGTAGATGAAAGGCCAGGCGCGGTGGCTCAAGCCTGTAATCCCAGCACTTTGGGAGGCCGAGGTGGGCGGATCACGAGGTCAGGAGATCAAGACCATCCTGGCTAACACGGTGAAACCCCATCTCTACTAAAAATACAAAAAATTAGCCGGGTTCGGTGGCGGGCGCCTGTAGTCCCAGCTACTCGGGAGGCTGAGACAGGAGAATGGCGTGAACCCGGGAGGCGGAGCTTGCAGTGAGCTGAGATCCCGCCACTGCACTCCAGCCTGGGTGAAAGAGCGAGACTCCGTCTCAAAAAAAAAAAAAAGTAAATGAAATATTTTACATTCTCCTTTTCATACCAAGTCTTCACAATCGTGTGTATTTTACACCAACAACACACTTCAATCTAGACTGTAAATTCTCACTAGAAGTACTTGATCTGAATTCAGGTTTCATACAGTTGACAGTCGCAAAGGTAGATTCCTATATCCCAGTTGTACTAAAGATACTTAAAAGTTTTCTAATAACTGAGAGAAGTTGTTAGATGTTTTCTAATTACTGAGTGAATTTATCAGTTTTGAAGTTTTAATGCAGATTAAGTAAAATGAAAAATCCAGTTCTGGCAGGGCAAGGTGGCTCAGGCCTGTAATCCCAGAACTTTGGGAGGCCAAGGCAGGTGGATTATCTGAGATCAGGAGTTCAAGACCAGCCTGGCCAACATGGGGAAACCCCATCTCTACTAAAAATACAAAAATTAGCCGAGCGTGGTGGCATGTGCCTGTAATCCCAGCTACTCGAGGAGGCTGAGGCAGGAGAATCGCTTGAACCCGGGAGGCGGAGGTTGCAATGAGCCAAGATAGTGCCACTGCATTCTGGGGGAGAGAGCGAGACTCTGCCTCAAAAAAAAATAAAAAATAAAAATCCAGTTCCTCCCATGCACCAGTCACATCTCAAGTGTGGAGTCACCACCTGGGCCATGTGGCGACCTGATGGACAGCAGAAGTCTGGGGAAGGACATCGGAGGCCCAAGAACAACTAGAGCAAGCTCTGGAAGCTGGGAAGAGCTTGGCATATGCCAGGAGCAAAGGGTGGCCAGGAGCTGCAGGGCACCCAGACAGGGAGGAGCGGCAGGGATGGGCTGCCAACACCTTGCATCTCCTTGGATCCACAGGCTGGGTGAAGAGCTCGGATTGACCATACTTGTTAGTCCCCAGTTGGTAAGAGGGATGCAAGACCAGGATAAATTTCTCTGTGATAGCTTGGAGAGTAGCGTATCAAGAGGAAAGTAACATGTCCATGACGCAGAACCTAGGAACACACCCTCAGGAATGTCCCAAGGTCATAAGGAAGCTCACGGCATGGCTGGAATGGCAAAATATTGCCAACAGCCTAAATATCCACCAGGCAGGGGAAGGGTAATAGACTGTGATCTGTTCCCAAAAGGATCATCACTGCAATTGAAAAGAATCATATGTGTCAACACGTCATATCTTTTTTTGTTTTGTATTTTGTTTTTTGTGTTTTTTTTGAGACAGAGTCTTGCTCTGTTGCCCAGGTTGAAGTGCAGTGGTGCAGTCTCAGCTCACTGCAACATCCACCTCTTGGGTTCAAGCGATTCTTCTGCCTCAGCCTCCAGAGTAGCTGGGATTACAAGCGCCCACCACCACGCCTGGCTAATTTTTGTATTTTTAGTAGAGGCAGGATTTCACCATGTTGGCCAGGCTGGTCTTAAACTCCTGACCTCAGGTATTTACCAGCCTCGGCCTCCCAAAGTTCTGGGATTACAGGCATGAGCCACTGCACCCGGCCTATTTCCTTTTTTTTTTAAGGCTGAATAATATTTTATTGTATGTATATACCACATTTTTTAAATCCATTCATCTGTCATCTGGTAAAGGCAGATAATTATTTTAAATATAGCAGATGGGGCTGAGCGCAGTGGCTCCTGGCCAACATGTTACATCTTAAAAACAAAAGGATGAATAAAAGAAGAAACTATGTATATAAATTAAGAATACCTTATAGCATTTAAAGATACAGGTAAATAAATATACACACATAGACATGGACACATACATTTATTACTAAACTGATTAACATGGGCTGGAAGGAAACATCAGTTTCATGATAGCCATAGCTCCTGGGGAGGCATTGAGGTCCAGCTGGCTCAACTTTATCAGTACTGTCTTATTTTTAATTAAAATAGTATCAGTCAGGCGTGGTGGCTCACACCTGTAATCCCAGCACTTTGGGAGGTCAAGGCGGACGGATCACAAGGTCAGGAGTTCAAGACCACCCTGGTCAATATGGTGAAACCCCATCTCTACTAAAAATACAAAAATTAGCCGGGCATGGTGGTAGGCACCTGTAATCCCAGCTAGTCTGGAGGCTGAGGCAGGAGAATTGCTTGAACCCGAGAGGCGGAGGTTGCAGTGAGCCAAGATCACGCCATTGCACTTCAGCCTGGGTGACAGAGTGAGACTCCGTCTCAAAAAGATAAATAAATAAAATTTTAAAAAATAGTATATAAAATGCTACAACACAATGGTTATATTTAGTAATCTTAAGTAGTGAAGCTATAAGTGTTTGTTATACTTTATTCTGTACTTTTCAGTTGCTTTAAATATTCTCCAAATTTAAATAAAAACAAACCTATGATAAAAGAAGAGAAAAGAAACCTCTTTCACTTCCAGCCCTCTATATTGTCTGTGCCTGTGTCTCCTGTAACCTTCCAGTGCTGTCCAGGGCTTACAATTAGAGAGTACAGATCTATTACATACAGTGTTTACTTATAACATTTTCTGGGGGGAGAAAAGTTTCTGGCCTCGTCCAGCAATGTCTAAGTCAGACAAGCAAGATAATTTTTAACTCTTTCCTCACTAGCATCAAGCCACGTATTTTTCTTTTCTTTTCCTGTGGCTTCAGGATTTTGAGCCCTACATGCTCCTCTACCTCTCAACATTTGGACCACTAAAGGCTAAACATGTTCCATGTTGAATGGAAAAAATAAGTAACGAAGAATTTAAAAGTTGGCCACACAGTTCTCCATTGCTTCAAAGAAAATAAGTGTCTCGGCCGGGCACCGTGGCTCACGCCTGTAATCCCAGCACTTTCAGAGGCCGAGGCTGGCAAATCACAAGGTCAGGAGATCAAGACCATCCTGGCTAACACGGCGAGACCCCGTCTCAACTAAAAATACAAAAAATCAGCCGGGCGCGGTGGCGGGCGCCTATAGTCCCAGCTACTTGGGAGGCTGAGGCAGGAGAATGGCGTGAACCCAGGAGGCGGAGCTTGCAGTGAGCTGAGATCATGCCACTGCACTCCAGCCTGGGCGACAGAGTGAGACTCCATCTCAAAAAAAAAAAAAAAAAAGGTCTCTTGTTTGTTTTCTGAAGCTCTAACTGCTTCTACAGGCTGTCTATAAATCCATCACTAGCTGCACAGCCTTTGTCGTTCAACCTCCCCAAGCCTTAGTTTGCTCATCTGCCGTATCGGGATAATAATAATCGGACCTAGCCAGGCGCAGTGGCTTAGGCCTGTAGTCCCAGCACTTTGGGAGGCAGAGGCAGGTGGATCACCCGAAGTCGGGAGTTCAAGACTAGCCTGACCAACATGGAGAAACCCCATCTCTACTAAAAATACAAAATTAGCCGGGCGTGGTGGCACATACCTGTAATCCCAGCTACTGGAGAGGCTGAGACAGAAGAATCACTTGAACCTGGGAGGCAGAGTTTGCCAGGAGGCAGAGTTTGCCATGAGCCGAAATCACACCATTGCACTCCAGCCTGGGCAACAAAAGCAAAACTCCGTCTCAAAAAAATAAATAAATAATCAGACCTTCTTCACAACACCAATAGGAGATGTAAAGGTCTTAGTACAGTTTTTATTAAATACATTTGTATTATTTTTCTGGTATCTTGATCTCTTTTTGTCACTAGATATGACAGGGTAATTTTTTTTTTTTTTTTTTTGAGACAAAGTCTCACTCTGTTGCCCAGGCTGGAGTGCAGTGGCACGACCACAGCTCACTGCAGCCTTGACCTCCCAGGCTCAAGTGATCCTCCCACCTCAGCCTCCCAAGTAGCTGAGACTACAGGCACACACCACCACACCCAGCTAACTTTTAAATTTTTTGGTAGAAATGGGATCTCACTATGTTGTCCAGGCTGGTCTTGAACTCCTGGGCTCAAGCGATCTTCCTGCCTTGGCCTCTCAAAGTGCTGGTATCACAGGTGTGAACCACTGCACCTGGCCCTGGGTGACTATTTTGGATAGTGGCTTAGAACATAGGCTTTGTGGTCAGACAGGTGGGTTGTAAACCTAGCTCACCCACTTTTTAAGTGAACTTGGGTAGCTTACTAGCCATACAGCGGTTGAGAAAACTAAATGAGATAGTCCTTTAAAGATGCCAGCAGGAGACCTGGCATGTATGTGATCAATGCTGCAGGGATGCCAGCTGATGCAAGGAGGACATGGTGCCTATTCATGTTGGACAGCAGCAGCATTTACAACAGAGAAAACTCTAGTATTTCCATGATGCTTGTCTACCCATACATATAGCACATAAGCCAACTTAGCCTTTATGCAATTCATTTAACAGTTTCTTATAGAAATATGTTATTCTGAGCCACATCAATATAAACCATCACACATTCTTTTTTAAAATATGCTGTACATTTAGAAGTATGGCTTGGCCTCCAATCTGAAGCTTGTCACTTTCTTTAGTGCCTCTAGTTATCACTGTGAGCCCATCAGCCTTGCTTATCCAACAAGTTTATGAATAGCAAATGTTGATGGCTTCATTGAGTTGTGACTATAAATGCAAGGAAAATGAGAACAAGGGTGAAGAGGTGGCTTCTTTATAACAGCTGTTATTTATCCAGGGTTTTGTGCTGGCCTTTGATTTGGGGGCTGACTCTGAATCTAGTGTTCCCCCGGATTGCATTAGGAGCAGCCCTTAGGGGTCAGATGGAATTCCAAGGTCCTGGAATTAGTTAGAAGAATGAGAATGCACATGTGTGAAGGGGCAGGGGAAGGGGCCTTTACAAAACTCATCCTTCAAGACCCAAACAACAGCTTTCTGCCCAGGTGACCTTGAGAGAGGACAGGGCCAACTTCTGGGACATGCAACCCTTGCAGTTACACAGGGCCCTGAGCTCAGACAGGTTCTAGCTTGGCTTAATGCTCTGCTGTGGCCATCTTGAAATTCTTAATAACATTTTTAACAAGAGGCCCTATGTTTTCATTTTGCACCATGCCCTGCAAATTCTGTGGCTGATCCTGGGACCCTTGAGGACACTGAGGCTTTTGCTCACCCCTGGGCACAATCGTGACTGTTATAATGAATGACAAGTATTTTGTACATCCAGGGAATAATACTGATCCCAAGTAACATGTATGAGCCAAGTACTTTACCCAGATGACCTTATTTAATCCGTCCATGGACCCATTTTAGAGGTGATGAAACTGAGACATGAAGATAATAATAACAGTTCACATTTATCAAGCATATGCATAATCTTACTTTTCACAACAATCCTTTACAGTGGCTCACGCCTGTAATCCCAGCACTTTGGGAGGCCGAGGCGGGTGGATCACGAGGTCAGGAGTTCGAGACCAGCATAGCCAACATGGTGAAACCCAGTCTCTACTAAAAATACAAAAATTAGCTGGGTGTGGAGGTGCACGCCTGTAATCCCAGCTACTCGGGAGGCTGAGGCAGGAGAATAGCTTGAACCCGGGAGGTGGAGGTTGCAGTGAGCCAAGATCACGCCATTGCACTCCAGCCTGGGCGACAGGGCGAGACTCGGTCTCAAAAAAAAAAAAAAAAAAAAAAAATAGTACTAAGCCTGTGAGCTTAGTACTATTGCTTGGCCACATTTTAATTCCTACAAATGCAAGCTATTAGGTTAAAAAAAAAAAAAAAGTAATCCAAAGAAAGCAGAAGGAAGAAGGTAATAAAGGTAATTTTTAAAATTATATAGCAAACAGTTTCACAGAAAAAACTAGCTAATCCAAAGCTGGTTCTTTGGAAAGACTAATAATCTACTAGTCTACTAAGTGCTAATAAAAAAGAACAAATGCATAAAAATATTAGGGATAAAAAGAGAGCATAACTGCAGATGCAGAAGAGAGTAATAACTGAAATTTAATACTGTAAAAAATTCATGCCAAAAAAGTTGAACACTGTGAAATTAACAACTTCCTAGAGAAACATTATTTACCAAAACTGAACCAAGAGACTCCAGAATCCTAAATAGACCTGTGTTGAGAAAATTAAATTAGTAGCTAACATATATGCATACATGTGTACATGCATACATACATGCGTAAACATGCCCACACACACCAGACGTAAGCAGGTTTACACTTCTACCAAACATTCAAGAAACGGGAAAATAAGCTGGGTGCGGTGGCTCATGCCTGTAATCCCAGCACTTTGGGAGGCTGAGGCGGGTGGATCACGAGGTCAGGAGATCGAGACCATCCTGGCCGACACGGCGAGACCCCGTATCTGCTAAAAATACAAAACATTTGCCGGGCGTGGTGGCAGGTGCCTGTAGTCCCAGCTACTCAGGAGGCTGAGGCAGGAGAATGGCATGAACACAGGAGGCGGAGCTTGCATTGAGGCGAGATTGCACCACTGAACTCCAGCCTAGGCGACAGAAAAAGACTCCGCCTCAAAAAAAAAAAAAAAGAAAAGAAAAGAAAGAAAAAGAAACAGGAAAATAGGCCAGGTGCAGTGGCTCACACCTGTAATCCCAGTACTTTGGGAGGCCGAGGCAGGCAGATCACCTGAGATCAGGAGTTAGATACCAGCCTGGCCAACATGGTAAAACCTTGTCTCTACCAAAAATACAAAAATTAGCCAGGTGTGGTGGCAGTGCGCCTCTAATCCCAGCTACTCGGGAGGCTAGGGCCGGAGAATCACTTGAACCTGGGAAACAGACGTTGCAGTGAGCTGAGATAGTGCCACTGCACTCCAACCTGAGCAACAGAGCAATACTTCATCTCAAAAAAAAGAAAAAAGAAAGAAAAAAACAGGAAAATAGCGGCCACTTATTGCTGCCTGATACTGACAGCTAACATTTATTGGGCACTTACTGTTCAGTAAGCATTATGCTAAAAGCTGTTTGTGTATAATCTCATATAAGGTAGGTACTATTATCTTCATTTTACAGATAAAGAAACTGAGGCCAAGAATTTTTTTTTTTTTTTTTTTTTTTTTTTTGAGACAAGAGACTCACTTTGTCACCTAGGCTGGAGTGCGGTGGCGCGATCTCAGCTCACTGCAAGCTCCACCTCCTGGGTTCACGCCATTCTCCTGCTTCAGCCTTCCGAGTAGCTGGGACTACAGGCCTGGGACTACAGGTGCCCGCCACCATGCCTGGCTAATTTTTTTGGACTTTTAGTAGAGACAGGGTTTCACCGTGTTAGCCAGGATGGTCTCAATCTCCTGACCTCGTGATCCGCCCACCTCGGCCTCCCAAAGTGCTGGGATTACAGGCGTGAGCCACCGCGCCCAGCTGAGGCCAAGAAATTTTAAGCATTTTGCCCAGAGTCCTACAAATGATAAATGGTAGATCTGGGATTTGAACTAAGTTCTCTGTCAACTCCACAACCAGCATTCATTACCATTACATTCAACTGCCAATCAGAACTGAATATGGGAGATCTTGTAGTTTGGGTTAAGCAGAGAAAAGAGCAGGGCCTTTGTGGTCTCTGGTTTTCTTGGTCTATTTCAACCCCTGGGATATTCACTAATCACCTAGTTGAGGTTTCAGCACCCATAGAGCTCACATTCCAGTGTTCTTGAATTAGATGCTCTTATTTGATTATCCTCCTAAGAGATAGCGGCTATTGTCATGTGAAGGCCATTGTCCTTTGGAATCTGAAGGTAATCAAGTTTGGAGGCATGACCTGACTGATGGGTATTTCAGCCACAAGTTTAAGAACAAAAAGACAGATGCATAAGAATTATGCGATGTTCATAGTTTCCACATGGAATCCCATTATGAAAAAGGCCATTTTCCATTTTTAAGAAACATACATCTATGGAGAGTCTCCTAGGGTTGGTTGTGTGCTATCGTGATTAATTCCCATATTATTCATGAGGCCATAGGGCTCAGGGAGGTAAGGGAAGGTGTCCAGAGTCATACAGCTAAGGAGTCTGGAGCCAGCCAATCGACTCCCAAATCCAGTGGTCCCATGTTCATTACAGTGGCATTGGATGCCATGCAATTCCAGTCCAGAGAAGGAAGAGTTGGTTTTGTGGAGTTTGTTGTGCTGGTACTTCTCCTCCATACAGGACAGATCTAGATTTTGTGGAACCTGAAACTTTACAATTGGAGGGGGTAGGGGCCTCTAAAACAAACCCTATAAAAACACCTTGTGTTTACAAATTTTACAGACACATGTCACCATGTGACGACATTGCTAAGGCCCCTGCTGGGGCTATGAAAGAGGCCCTGAAACTTAAGCCTCACAAGCCTAACAAAGCCATTGTGGCCTCTATTTATACCGTGTTTTCTAATTTGTGTTTTGGGGATAATAATAACAGACATGGTGGACTAGAAAAAAAAAGGGATATGGAAGCACTCAACCATATTATTGTTATTATTTTGCATTTTTGTTTTGTTTTGTTTTGAGATGGAGTCTCGCTCCGTCAGCCAGGCTGGAGTGCAGTGGCGTAATCTCGGCTCACTGCAACCTCTGCCTGCCGGGTTCAAGTGATTCTCCTGCCTCAGCCTCCCAAGTAGCTGGGACTACAGGCACCTGCCGCCATGCCTGGATGATTTTTGTATTTTTAGTAGAGACGGGGTTTCATCATGTTGGCAAGGCTGGTCTCGAACTCCTGACCTCAAGCGATCCACCTGCCTTGGCCTTTCAAGGTGTTGGGATTACAGATGTGAGCCACCACGCCTGGCCTCAACTATATTATTTATTCAGTGTTTTCAATAGGTCAGACTTCTGCTGAGTCTTTTTTTTTTTTTTAATTTGAACCTAAGTCCTGTTAGAAGTAACTTTTTTTTTTTTTTTTTTTTTTTTTTTTTTTTTTTTGAGATGGAGTTTCACTCTCGTTGCCCAGGCTGGAGTACCATGGCATGATCTTGGCTCACCAAAACCTCTGCCTCCCGGGTTCAAGCGATTCTCCTGCCTCAGCCTCCCGAGTAGCTGGGATTACAGGCATGCGCCATTACGCCCAGCTAATTTTGTATTTTTAGTAGAGACCGGGTTTCTCCATGTTGGTCAGGCTGGTCTTAAACTCCCGACCTCAGGTGATCCGCCCGCCTTGGCCTCCCAAAGTGCTGGGATTATAGAGTGAGCCACCGCACCTGGCCCAGAAGTAACTTTTTAAGTTTAAATCTGTTAAGTCTTATGTCTCTGAAGTAACTGTTATGATTATGCCCATTCTACAGATGGAGGGACTAAGGCTCAGAGAATCTAAGTGACTTGCTCTGGGTCACACAGGTGACAACCGTATAATTGAGACTCAAACCAGTTGGTCTGATTTCTGGACTTCATTCTGCCTCTTTGTTTCAGCCAGGATATTCATCCCAACTTGGAACTTTTGTGGTGCTGCTCACCCTCTGCTCTGATACTCACCATGGCTCCCTAGTGCCTGGATACATCATGACACTGGGTCAGCCAATGATATATAGAAAGTGATATTTCCCAAAATAGCCACGCATTTTAAAAACCAATTTGGGAAATTATTCACAAATACAGATTTTATGGCCTCGATGAATGAAAACCTGAGGGTACGTTTGCAGATTTTAATTTCAGTAAATGTTTGGCGTAAGCATTGATGAAACGAGACTTACATAGTTTACAGCCAAAGGTGCACTTTATTATTTTTTTTTGAGACAGAGACTCACTCTGTCGCCCAGGCTGGAGTGCAGTGGTGCGATCTGGGCTCACTGCAACCTCCACTTCCTGGGTTCAAGCAATTCTCCTGCTTCAGCCTCCCGAGTAGGTGGGACTACAGGCGCACACCATCACACCCAGCTACTTTTTGTATTTTTAGTAGAGATGGAGTTTCATCATGTTGGTCAGGCCCACCTCGGCCTTCCAAAGTACTGGGATTACAGGCGTGCGCCACCGCGTCCAACCAAGGTGCACTTTTTATCATGGAACAAGTTGGGTTTTACAGAAAACTTGCAAAGACAGTACAGCGTGTTCCCATATACCCCTCCTCGCTTTCCCCTCACTGGGGATACATATGTCACTGTTAAGAAACTAACCCGGGTATGTTATTATTAACTAAACTACAGACCTTTATTTCAATTTCATAAAAGGTACATTTTTTTTTTTTTGAGACAGCATTTTGCTCTTGTAGCCCAGGCTAGAGCGCAGTGGTGCGATCTCAGCTCACTGCAACCTCCACCTCCTGGGTTCAAGCCTCAACCTCCTGAGTAACTGGGATTACAGGTGCCTGCCACCACGCCTAGCTATTATTTTTGTATTTTTAGTAGAGATGGGGTTTCAACATGTTGGCCAGGATGGTCTTGAATTCCTAACCTTGGGTGATCCACCTGCCTTGGCCTCCCACAGTAGTGGGATTACAGGCGTGAGCACCGCACCCGGCCCAAAAGGTGCATTTTTAAAGGACTTTCATAGCTAAGTTTTGTTGTACACCTATTGTGTGCCATGCATTGTGCTTAACACTTTATATCCCATTTAATTCATGTAGCCACCTGGTGTAATAGCTACTTTCCCCATTTTACAGACGGGAACTCTGAAGTCCAGAGTTCACTATGCAGCAGCTAATAAGATGGGGTTTGAATCCAGGCAGCCTGACTCCAGAGTCCCTGCCTCAGATCATCACATTAGGGCATTCCTTGTATTTTCTATCCTTCAAGCTACCCAGAAAACTCAACCCAAGCCCAGGGACATATTCACTCATTCATTCATTCACTCAACAAATATTTTGTTCCCTCCTCAATTTCTTCAGACTCCATCACCACCACCACTGATCTGCCCACTTCAATGAACTCAAATGGCTTGAAACATAAGGGTCACAACTCCAATGATCTCAGGGGGCCCTGGCATGGGTCAGAAATGTGTGCAGCGGGCCAGGCAGGAACTCTGGTGACGACGAAGGCCATTCTCTCTCCAGGGGCTGTGTCTGTGTGTCTTGCCAGTCAGCCTCTCGCTGTTGCCCCCGTGATCCAGACAATGGTCCCCATGCAGAAATGCAGGCCCAAAACTACCCAATTTTTCCATTTTTTAAAGAAAAGCCAGAAGTTTTCATTTTATGTGAATTTTACCAACCTTCTAAACTCTTTGTAAGTGAAAACCCATCTGTGGGGCCAGGCGCTATGGCTCATACCTGTAATCCCAGCACTTTGGGAGGCCAAGGCAGGTGGATCACCTGAGGTTAAGAGTTTGAGACCAGCCTGGCCAACATGGTGAAGCCCCGTCTCTACTAAAAATACAAATATTAGCCAGGAGTGGCTGTGGGCGCCTGTAATCCCAGGTACTTGGGAGGCTGAGTCAGGAGAATTGCTTGAACCTGGGAGGTGGAGGTTGCAGTGAGCCAAGATCACGCCACTGCACTCCAGCCTGGGTGACAGAGGGAGACTCCACCTCAAAAAAAAAAAAAAAATCCATCTGTGAGTCAAAGAGGGGCCATAGACCAGTTTATAATCCCTGTCATGACTTGATTCCCTCATCATTCAAATGCAGATAAGAAAAGTTACCATGAGATGTAATTGAGTTCATGTTTGTAAAGCATTCAGAACCGGGCCTGACACAAGGTAGCAGCTGCTGTCATTCTTGTAGATTTTTAAATAATAGTAATAAATTAATTCAAGGGAGAGACCTATTCAGTCTGAGTCATCAATGGCCTTTCCCTCCCTCCACAAACCCCAAAGTGTTGACTTACTGAATCTTTCAGTTTTCATCTGTGTTTAGTCTTGTTGACACAGCCTCAGTGCTTGCACTGGAGTACACCGGGGCCTCACTCCCCAGTCATGTGGTTGGAGTCATCGAAGTCCCTCACTCACATTACAAAACACAAAAAGGAGAAACTTCACTATCCCCAGTGAGGTCCCTATGTGCATGCTGAGGCTCACCTTACAGAGGCATTATATGCTCTACTGGGTGTGGTCCTCCCGCCGATAATGCCACCTGCAACAGCCACATCATGCGTTAAAATAGGAGATACCTATTTTATTTTATTTTATTTTATTTTATTTTATTTTATTTTATTTATTTTTTGAGATGGAGTCCCACCCTGTCGCCCAGGCTGGAGTGCAGTGGCACAATCTCCGCTCACTGCAACCTCCACCTCCCCGGTTCAAGCGATTCTCCTGCCTCAGCCTCCCAAGTAGCTGGGATTACAGGCATGCACCACCACACCGGCTAATTTTTTGTATTTTTAGTAAAGATGGGGTTTCATCATGTTGGCCAGGCTGGTCTCGAACACCTAACCTCAAGTGATCCGCCTGCCTTGGCCTCCCAAAGTGCTGGGATTGCAGGCATGAGCCACCACGCCCAGCTGGAGATACATATTTTAATGTATTACACTCTTTCATCAAAAGACGTAATGCAAGAGAACTGACCTTTGGTGGAGACAGATGATCTGCCCACTATTTTCTATTTCTAGCACTGGAAATCAAAAATAAGGTTTTGCTCAGAAAAGTCTGGACGCTTCTATCTCTGAATGAGTTCTGTGTAAGGTGAGAGAAGCTCTCCCCATGATACTGTTATCCTTGGATGGCAAAGTACACCCTGCACTTGGCACTGAGACAGTGCCTGCATTCAAAACACGTGGAGAACATAATTTGAAGACTCAGGTATGGCCAGCAGTGCCAGAGGGGTAGAAATAAGTCTAAGGCTGGCGAATGAATCATTGCTCAGCTGTACCTTGGGTTGCCTGGTCTGCAGCCCCAGGGTGGACTGGAAGGCTTCCTTCATTGGATGGGAAATCTCCCGGTGCTGGGATTGGACCCACAGTTGTGGCAGAGTTGAAGGGGCAGGTGGCCCTTGTGGGCCCTGGGTGTGGATCTTGGACTCTCCCAGCTCAATTTTTGGAGAATCATCACATTTCACCTGCAGGATCATCTGGATACAAGGAGAGAAATCAAGTCAATGGCCAAAGCCATCTCCCTTCTGCATGTTGCCGTAAACATGTTATGCATTTTCTTTGAATTTCTGAAATTAGCCACACAAGTAGTTCAGCTGTTTCCTGCAACTTCATCAGGGTCCGTGTGCCTAATTCAATAAGAATTGGAATTTTAAAAATAGACAAATAGCAATTATACCACTTATTCAAACCAAGCAGCCAAAGCATGTTTTTTTCCTGACCCAAGGTGGTCCTTTAGAAATATTTCCAACAGATTGTAGGAGTGTGTGTGTGTGTGTGTGTGTGTGTGTATAGTATCAGTGTGTGAGGTTTTTGTTAAAAAATTTTAAACACAAAGGATAGGTTAGCAATCTAAATCTAAATTAACTTCTTGAACTGTGCACACATTTAAAGCTTTTTATTAAATTTTCTTTCTTTGTGTGTGTTTTTAACTAACTGATAAAAAAGATCAGTCACGGGCATGTCAGTAAGACAGAGTAATGTGGTACCTTAATATTTGTCATCATTGCCTAACACACCCTTAGAAAACGAACAGCAAAGAATGCAGCTTTTCATGCATTATCAGCCATCCCAAACATCTGGTTTTCCCCAAAATAAATCACTCCAAGTAAATGAGGTCTTGGTGATGATTTCATATAATTCTCGCTAAACAGGAACAACGAAAACACCCATTAAGGAATACAATAGATTAAACATGGTGTATAATCAACTAATAGTTTAACTTTTATGTTATTTGCCATTCATTCCACTTTGGATTAAGAAAGATTTTATTTTACAAGAGAATTCAGTCAAGGGGCTGTATTTGATAGGCGTTCAGTGGAATTATAACAAGGAAAAGCATTCTCAAAGTCTAACGAAAACCAAACCAGCTTAAGACGCATTTAAGACAATGCACCAACGAGCAGTTCTGCCTATTTAACTGATAAAAATATGAGTAATACATTTATTTATTTGTCTATATAACTTTCCTTTTTTAAAGCAGGGTCAAAGAGTCTTATGTTACAAAACTTAAAAGGCGCAAGGATATGCAGGGAAAGTCCTCCTTCAGGCCCCATTTTCCTGTTCCCTCCTCAGAAGAGATCAATGGAGCCAGGTTGCTGGGGAGCCCTTTAATGCAGTGAACTTATTCAAAGAATATGCAACAGGATATACAATGCCATATTTAAATGCTCCCCAAAGTCTCTTATTATATGTCATTTACGTTTTTCCCTTCTAGGTTTTTTGATTTCTAATACTCGAAATAGTAATTTTAGCAGAACCTAAATCGCCTATAGTAGCCAACAAAAGCTGAATCCTGAAAAATGTAATGTGTTACTTGTGCTTCTTCTGCCTTGCCTTCAAGGTTTAAATTTGGATAAAGGCCAGGTATGGTGGCTCACAACTGTAATCCCAGCACTTTGGGAGGCCAAAGCAGGAGGATCATTTGAGGCCAGGCGTTTGAGTTGCTCACTGGGCAACACAGTGGAACCCTGTCTCTACAAAAAAAAATTTACTTTTTTGAAACAGAGTCTTGCTCTGTCGCCCAGGCTGGAGTGCAGTGGCATGGTCTCAGCTCACTGCAACCTCTGCCTCCGGTGCTCAAGTGATCCTCCTGCCTCAGCCCCCAGAGTAGCTGGGATTACAGGCAGGTGCCACTGCGCCCAGCTAATTTTTGTATTTTTAGTAGAGAGGGTTTCGCCATACTGGCCAGGCTAGTCTTTAACTCCTGACCTCAGGTGACCCACTCCCCTCGACCTCCCAAAGTGCTGGGATTACAGGTGTGAGCCACCACACCTGGACCCCAAAATTTTTTAAATTAGCTGGGCGTGGTGGTGCACACCTGTAGTCCCAGCTACTCAGGAGGCTGAAGTGGGAGGATCAGTTGAACCCAGGAAGTTGAAGCTGCAGTGAGCCACGACTGCACCACTGCACTGAAGTCTGGGCAACAGAGCGAGACCCTGGCTCTAAAAGAATAAATTTTTTTTTTTTTTTTTTTTTTTTTGAGACAGAGTCTTGCTTTGTCGCCCAGGCTGGAGTGCAGTGGCGCGATCTCGGTTCACTGCAAGCTCTGCCTCCTGGGTTCACGCCATTCTCCTGCCTCAGCCTGGGACTATATATAGGTGCCCACCACCACACCCAGATAATTTTTTTTTATTTTTAGTAGAGACGGGGTTTCACCGTGTTAGCCAGGATGGTCTCGATCTCCTGACCTCGTGATCCACCCACCTCGGCCTCCCAAAGTGCTGGGATTACAGGCATAAGCCACCGCACCTGGCCAAGAATAAAAATTTTAAAAAATAAATAAATTTGGATGAAGTGTTCAAAGCCACTGGAGTCTGCGTGATGCCTGTCTAGGAGCCCTGCGTGGGTGTCCTATAGGAGATAGGGCTTAGCTATACTTTTTGAGACCCTGAGATTCAGCAGTTCTTGTGCCAAATTCCTCACTATCTGGGATGTTCCACGTCAACACTATGCAACAGTGTGTTGTACCACAACTTGTGTTCATTGGATCGTATCACTCCCATGGCCCCTCCAATAAATTCCATCCTCCTTAGAGTGTCCACAAGGACCTGCACCCTCCGATCTGGCCTCTCTCTCTGCCTCCCTCCCTCTGTCAGCCACACTGGCCTCCTTGCTATCCTTGAACATGCCAAGCTGGTTCCCACAGCAGGGGCTTTGTATGTGCTAATCCCCCGTCCTAGAATGCGCTTCCCCCACGTTTTTTGCATAATCTCATCATTCAGCTTTCAGCTCAGAATTCACCTCCTCAGAGAGCCTTCCCTGACCATCCTGCTAAACCCTCACATGCACCCACTCAAGTCATTTTCTACCCACGTTCCCAGTTTACTTCTTCATAATATGCATTGCTCTTCATCATATGTACTGGTTCATTAATTCGCAGGCTTCCTGTCACATCTCCCACTAGACAGTGCACTCTGTGTGAGTATGTCTGTCCAGTTCACTAAACCATCCCAGGCAACCAACTACACAGAAGTTACTCAAGAAATAGTGGTTGAGCGATTGAAACATTTTGACCCTCTTGCTTTGACAAAAATATAAAAATTATACTTGGTGGGTTGGGATAGCTTTATTTGGTTTCCCAGTGGGAAGGTAGTGGGGAAAGAGAAGGGATCCAATAATAATTACGCAATCTTCCATGCATCAAAAATTGCATCAAAAAGTTACAAACTCATAGATGCCATCTTTAGTTCTGCCTGCCGCTTGTCACCTTTGTGGCCTTAGGCACTTTGTCAGCGCCTCAATTTCTTCATCTACAGAAAGGCAGTATGACTGCATGCCATGTTTTTCTGAAGATAAAAGATGGTCCCACTAGGTCTTAGTGCTAGTCACTCTTTGAGAGGATTTGGTGTATTCATTTGTTTTCTTATTAATTAATCTATTTGCCCCTAAAATGTCAGCTCTGACAAGGGGAGGACATAGATCTGTCCAGTTTACCCAATGCTTAGATTTAGCATTTCTGGAGTAGTAGCATCTACCTCTTAGGGTAATTTTGACGAGAAATGAGATAATACATGCCAAGTGCTTTGAATGATATGTGAAATACACGTTAGTGATAATTATGTTTATTAGAATTATGCGAACTTGGGTTTCTGATGCTTTCTATTAGGAGGAAATTAAAAACATCTGTGTCTGACTGTTTTACTTCTCTAATCCTGTTTTTTTGGCATGGATGCACGGCGTCAGGAATTTAATAATGGACAAGTATCACTTAAAAGCAGCAGAATTTATATATATTCGAAAAAGAAAAATTGGCTTGGGGAAATTTTGAAGATTGTGTCAGACAAAAATCATGTTAAATGATTTCTGTTTTTCACTAGAAAACTCAAAACATATTGGTTAAGAATGATCGTATTCCAGTTTCATCTTCTCTTCAATATGTTTAATAAATGGGGCAAAATAATGCAAAATGTTATTAACAGTAGAGGGCAGAAGTTAGGTGAATGGGGCTCCTTGCTTTAGGAAAATTTATTTTCATTCAACTTCGATGGTCAATTTTAGGAATCTAAGATTTAAGGCTGGAGGTGAGAGAATTGCCATTTTCAGCATTTGTTCAAACATGTTGATGTTCAGTATCATATTGGAATTCTGTCTAACCATTCCAATTTTGTTCCAGAGGGAACAAGAGTGGTTCATTTGGGTACACCTGCCAAGATGTGTACAGCTGGCTAGATTTTGTACAATGCATCAACAAATTGGTGTATTAACACTTTTTGACAATAGCTCCTGAAATGCATTACCATGATCTTCAGGAGGCAAAAATTATGAAGCACACATATATTGACTCCAGGAAGAATTTCTGAATTAAGCCTAAAACATATGTATGGATGTACTTGCATAGAAATAAAGGTCTGTTATTTGTATATAGCAACCTGATAGCAACTGATCCCTCTTAAGGGGATGGGGACTGAATTTAGGGATGGTGATCAAAGACTTTTAGCTTTATTTCTGAAGCATGCATGTTTTTACAGAACAAATTGGATTTATGCACTCGTTGTATAATTAAAATTTGATTGAAAATTGTAAAACAATCATGTTAAATGTATGAAAACTAATAAGAGCAGCAGTCACCACTAAAAAACAACATGCAACCAACCACATTGATTTAATTAATTAACATTACTACATTTATATTTATCGTACGACAAAATGCAGTAACCTTCCTTTTTCCTCGGGTGAATAGTTATGATAGTATAGCATTGAAATTTGAATATATGACAATGTGTTAATTCCCACAAGGATTTGAAACCCTATTCATGCATCACTTTTCCTGGATCACCCTCTCCCCATCCAAAAATAAATAAATAAATAAACAAAATGAGGTCCACAGTTTTGACAAGACCAAGGAGGCGTCCTTGCAGTCAAAATGAATAGGCAAAGCTGCTTAGTCCTGTAACTGCTACTTCATCCCTGACTCACAGCACTCCCGGTTTGACATTTGATTCCCTGAAAAACATCTTATCAGATCAACAATGATTTCCGTCCAAAAAAGAAAAATCCCCTGCCTTTCCTCCATAGGAGGGATGTCAGTCACTGTGCAGAGATTCTAAAGCTCCGAGGCCATGACCAGCAGAGGAGTCATGGTGCGTCTGAAGGGATAAAGGCAGATAAAGTGTATCAAAGGGGGCCTTGACACATGGGATGCTACGCAGGCCTTCTCCAGAGCTTCTCTGGCCTAACTGACAGGGGATTAATCCACGGGAGGGCGATAAACAACGGCTCAAGTGGGATTGAGGCCCAACACCTGGATACAAGGTTGGATCCAGTCTGGGAGGCTCACCATGCTGCGAAGGAACACAATCTCTCCCAACACACTTCTTAACCGCCCCTTCTGCTGCTTGCAGGGCCTCTAGCTTGACACTCTTCCCCTTGAATAACAAGTTTGAAAAATAGGTTGGGATTTTGTTTGTTTGTTTGTGTTCCGTGCTTGTGAGCCAGAGAAACTGAAGAGTTTAGAAATTCAACAGTTGCCTGCTGAGAGTTCTTATAGAAAAGGGTTTCATTTGACAACCAAATGCAGTGGGGCAGATCTTGCTTGGATCCTGATTCCATCAAATCCAGGGTAAAGCAGGCATTTTTGAGATGCTGAGGACCTTTGGGTAGTAGATGATATCAAGGAAACATTGTTTGTTTTGTTGGACAAGATAATGGCATTGTGTGGGAGTTTTCTTTAATAAACTTTAAAAACATTGATGAATACTAAGTGTATAGGGTAAAATGACACGAAGTCAAGGATGCTTTTTTTTTTGAGACGGAGTTTCACTCTTGTTCCCCAGACTGGAGTGCAGTGGTACAATCTCGGGTCACTGCAACCTCCGCCTTCCGGGTTCAAGTGATTCTCCTACCTCAGTCTCCCGAGTAGCTGGGGTTACAGGCATCTGCCACCAGGCCTGGCTAAATTTTTTGTATTTTTAGTAGAGACAGGGTTTCACCATGCTTGCCAGGCTGGTCTTGAACTCCTGACCTCAGGTGATCCACCCGCCTCAGCCTCCCAAAGTGCTGGGATTACAGGCATGAGCCACCACACCCAGCCCAATGATGCATTTTTTAAAAACTTTTAAAATTATATGATACACTTTTTAAAAACTTTTAAAATAATAATTGAGCACATTTATGCGGTACATAGTGATGTTGTGATACATATAATGTATAGTGATCAGATCAGGGTAGTTAGTCATGTCCATCATCTTTGTATCATTCTTTGCACTGGGAATATTCAGTATCTTCCTTCTAAGTATTTGAAACCATATAACATGTTTTGATTAACTATAGTCATCCTACAGTGTGATATGCTTTAAAATATAAAGGTGGGGTAAGGAGAGGAGACTCTCTGAAGTAAGTGTTGCAAAATCTTAATTACTGAATCTGGATAATGGCCTATGAGGGTCCATAGTACTATTCACTCTACTTTTAGGTGTGTTCGAATATTTTTGCCAAAACAATTATGATAATAATTGTAATAATAAGCTTTTTTAAATGTTCCAAAGAGGCCAGGTGCGTGGCTCACACCTGTAATCCCAGCACTCTGAGAAGCTGAGGCAAGTGGATCCCTTGAGCCCAGGAGTTCAAGACCAGCCTGGACAACGTGGCGAAACCCCATCTCTACAAAAACTACAAAAATTAGCCGGGTGTGGTGGTGTACACCTGTAGTCTCAAAAAAAAAGAAAAGTTCCAAAAAGTGTCAGTGTTGGTGTGAAAATTCAGAGTTCTACATCAGTTGGTTCTGTGACCTGGCCATGCTTTGTAAGTGCACTAAATCATGAACACATTCTCTTTTTTTTGAGACAAGGTCTCGGTTTGTCGCCCAGGCTGGAGTGGAGTGATGCAATCACAGCTCATTGCAGCCTCAAACTTCCAGGCTCAAGCAATCCTCCCACCTCAGCCTTCTGAGTAGCTGAGACTACAGGTACACGCCACTATGCTTGGCTAATTTTTATTTTCTGTAGAGACAGGATCTCGCTATGTTGCTCGGGCTGGTATCAAACTCCTAGGTTCAAGTGATCCACCTGCCTAGGCCTCCCAAAGTGCTGGGATTACAGGTGTGAGAAACCACGCCCGGCCATGAACACGATCTTATCTGCATGGATGAGGCAGAGATGCCCTTCAGAAAGTGGTGGCCGGCACCGTCAGTGGCAAGCAGAAGCTGAGTAAACTGAGATGATGGTTTTCATTTTTGGGTTGCACTGTCTCGTTAGCAACACCACTGCCCCTGACTGAGTGCTTGCTCTCCACAGACGATCTCATTTAGTCCTCATGTGAGATCTATTTCATTGCCCCTCTTTTACAGATGAGGAAAGTGTGGTTCAGAGAGGTTAAGTAACTTTCTTAAGGCCACCCAGCTAATAAGTCATAGATCCAGAATTTGAACTCAAGGAAATCAAATTTTAGATCCTATGCACTGCTTGATAACCGCCCCCCCCCCTTTTTTTTTTTCCTTTTCTTTTTGAGATGGAGTCTCACTCTGTTGCCCAGGCTGGAGTGCAGTGACATAATCTTGGCTCACTGCAACCTCCACCTCCTAGGTTCAAGCAATTCTCCTGCCTCAGCCTCCCGAGCAGCTGGGATTACAGACACCCGCCACGACACCTGGCTAATTTTTGTATTTTAGTAGAGATGGGATTTCACCATTTTGGCCAGGCTGGTCTTGAACTCCTGACCTCAGGCTATCCACCCATCTCGGCTTCCCAAAGTGCTGGGATTGCAGGCATGAGCCACTGTGTCCGGTCACCTTTTTTTTCAGATGAAGTCTTGCTCTGTCACCCAGGCTGGAGTGCAGTGGCGCGATCTCAGCTCACTGCAACCTCCACCTCCCAGGTTCAAGTGATTCTCATGCCTCAGCCTCCCATGTAGCTGGGACTACAGGCAGGCAACACCATGCTCAGCTAATTTTTATATTTTTAGTAGAGATGGGGTTTCACCATGTTGGCCAGGCTGGTCTTCAACTCCTGACTCAAGTGATCCACCTGCCTCGGCCTCCCAAAGTGCTGGGATTACAGGCGTGAGTCACGGTGCCCAGCCTGATACCTGTTTTTTTTGTTTGTTTGTTTGTTTGTTTGTTTTTGTTTTTGAGACGGAGTCTCGCTCTGTCACCCAGGCTGGAGTGCAGTGGTGCGATCTCGGCTCACTGCAAGCTCCGCCTCCCGGGTTCAGGCCATTCTCCTGCCTCAACCTCCCAAGTAGCTGGGACTACAGGCGCCCGCCACCAAGTCTGGCTAATTTTTTTGTACTTTTAGTAGAGACGGGGTTTCACCGTGTTAGCCAGGATGATCTCGATCTCTGACCTCAGGTGATCCACCTGCCTCAGCCTCCCAAAGTGCTGGGATTACAGGCATGAGCCACCGTGCCCGGCCCAGCCTGATACCTGTTTTTAACAAAGGAGAGGAGAAAAGAGGAGACAGGGACGATCCGCAGAAGCCTTGCTTGCCTGCCCTTACTTGGCATCAGAATCCTTGTTAGTTATTTTGCTCCAAATGACCCATTTGGATTTTTTTCAAAACTCATTCAGTGAAATCTTGCTCACAGATTCTGTTCTTTATCTAAAATTTTGGAATTTCGCTCATCTTGGACTTTTGTTGGGCACTGAGCAATTGCATGTATTACTGGTTAAATATCACAAATCCAAAATGCTCCAAAGGCTGAAGCTTTCTTGAACACCCACATGCCACTCAAAGGAAATGCTCACTGGAGATTTCAGATTTCAGGTTTTCAAATTCAAGTATAATGGAAATATTCCAAAATCTGAAAATATTCCAAAACCGAAGCACTTCTGGCTCCAAGCATTTCAGATCAGGAAATGTTGAACCTCATTTAATCCATAACAACTCAGGTGAACATTCCTCCCATTTGACAGATAAGACATAAAAGGGGAGTAATTTGTCCAAAGCCGCATAGCTAAAAAGTGGCAGAGGAAAACATTGCAATGAAATATTATTTATCTTGATTACTGAGTTTTTTTTACAGCCCCTTAAATTTTCTGCCTCCCTCTAGTCCCAGCCCTGCCTGTCTGGTGGCTAATGAGATGTTTTAAAAGGTCCTAAAAAGTAAATAAATTAAATAGCTGGGTTGGGGGTTTTGCCCTCCCTACTATGCATTTCTCCCCAGCAAAAACCATGTCTCTTTTATCTTTTTGTCCCCAGTTGTTCACACACAGAAAGGCCTCATATAGGTATCAAGCCAAAGCAAAATCTCTGATTATCAGCATGTTTCACCCTGTTCAGAAATTTTAACAAATAATGCTCATAGTCAAAAGATGACAATGATGGATGAAGACCAAAAGATAGGTCATTGATTATGTAGCTGTTTCAACTTATTAGGAAAGAAAGACCAGCATTTAAACAATAAAAGCCCTAGAAAATAATACTCATAAACAGGACTTAGAAATAAGAAAGGGTGGCCTGGCACAGTGGCTCATGTCTATAATCCCAGCACTTTGGGAGGCCAAGGCAGGTGGATCACCTGAGGTCAGGAGTTTGACACCAGCCTGGCCAACATGGTGAAAACCCCGTCTCTACTAAAAATACAAAAATTAGCCGGGCATGGTGATGCATGCCTATAATCCCAGCTACCTGGAAGACTGAGACAGGAGAATTGCTTGAACCCGGGAGGCAAAGGTTGCAGTGAGCCGAGATTGTGCCACTGCACTCCAGACTGAGCAACAAAGCGAGACTCCACCTCAAAAGAAAGAAAGAAAGAAAGAAAGAGGAAAGGGAGCACATGTAGACATTTTGCCTGATGATTTGCAGTTATTGCAGCTAGATATAGAAAAATACTGATTTACAGTTTTGAAGGAAGGACTGACAGAGACAAAGAAAAGCACATTACTCATAATAATCCTAATAATAGTAGTGAGAGTTTACCCTTTGAGGAATTCCAGGCTATGTCAGGAGAACAGTGCATCTGTTTGGGAACCAGCATGAAATTTTGGCAGCTTTGGGTCAAAAGCGACTGTGTCTAACAAAAGCAAGAATAATCACAATTAACAATATGCACAGAACACTCAGCTAAACATGTTATATGCATTAACTCATTTAATCTTGCTAGGTGAATATTGCTCCCTATTACAAAAATGCAAACCTTTGCCCAAAAGTCTCCTAGCTAGAAAAAGGCAGAGCAGAGATTTGAACCAAAACATAACACCCCTCATGACCATTTAAACCAAGGGAAAAAAAAATCAGTTACTTGATTTTTTTTTTTTTTTTTAGAGATGGAGTCTCACTCTGTCACCCCTGCTAGGGTGCAGTGGCATGAACATAGCTCACTGCAGCCTGGAACTTCTGGCCTCAAGGGATCCTCCCACCTCAGCCTCCCGAGTAGCTGGGACTACAGGTGCGTGCCACCACCCCCAGCTAATTTTTATGTTTATTTTTGTAGAGACGGGCTGTTGCTTTGCTGCCCAGTCTAGTCTCAAACTCCTCAAGTGACCTCCTGCCTTGGCTTCCCAAAGGGCTGGGATTACAGACATGAGCTGCCATGCCCGGCCCAGTTACTTGATTTTTTTTGTTTTTTTGTTTTTTTTTTTTTGGTAAAACTTCCCTACATTCCTGATGGCTTGATTATTTCTCATACCCTTTTGTTGGCTTCTCCTGAAGCCTAAACTATTAGCAATAGACTAGTAGAATCTTCTAGGCTGGTACAAAACTTAAGATAACTTTCACATGCAGGTATTATGGGGGGAAATATGGCTGACACTTTAAAAAAAAGGACCAAAAACCTTCTCAGCTCATTGTGGGTCTTTTAATTCTTCCCAGAAGATAATAAAACATTATCCTACTGACACTAAACCAAGCTGCTCAGTAAAATAATAAAAGGAAACCAGTTGCCCATACTGTGATTCTGACTTGTAGCCCAGGATACACAATCTTAGCAAGTGGCACCAGGGGATCTTCCTTAGATGAGTCTCAAAACCGAAGGGTAGGGGAAAGCCATTGGACATCCCTCAGCAAAACCCAGCCACCAAAGGAAAGAAACACAGCTGAAGCAGATGGCAAGTTTCCTGGTAAACTGCAGAAACATAAATTGCATAATCTCTCCCACAAAACTGTGCGAGGGTGTGCACCTACTAGCAAATTGCATCAGTCCCAGATAATGCATTTTTTTTTCACATTTTTACATCTCAGATATTAGGCCTATGTCTTAGAATCAAAGGCATATCACAGATTGGTTAGTATAAGTTTTTCTTTCTTTATAGTACATAAAAATAATTCTAAAATGTACAGTTTGTAGTATCTTGGATTCAATGAAATAATACATTGAAAAATCAATCACCTGTGTGATTCTGCTTAAAAAAAATCCTAGTTTATATCTACCTAATCTGTTTTAGGAGATTAAACATCAGTACATATGTTGCCTCATAATAGAGAAAAACAAAGGCTATCAGGCCAAAATATGCAAACAAGTCACAGTAAAAATAGATATGCGGATTCCAGCCTTAAATTGCTTATGAAAGAAGCGAAGCTTAATTGTTTGGTTAATGCACTGCTGTCTTGTCCAGCCATGCATAATTTTAAACCTGCTGAAGATGATTTGGTTAGAATATGAGAGTCACTTCATTTTTCATATTAGCTTGCAAAAGTTTTGTCTCCATTCAGCACCAGAAGCTGCGTACACAATAGCATGCATGAATCTTGTGTATCAGTGAAGAGAGCCCCTTGAACTCCGCCTTACGGGAACAAAGAGTTTCCAAGATGCATCAGAGTAGCAGATGTTGAGTTATCTGAAGGGTCAGAATGCCAATTAGATATTGAACATGGCAGGAGGAGGGTGGAGTTTCCAAAACAAATGAAAGATGAATGGGAGCGGTCCCCGAGTTTAGGCTTAGGTCCTGCTGTTCTTTTGTACAATGATTTGTGGCAAATTTGTTTTGTCACTGAGGCATAGTTCCCCCTGGGTCTTAAAGTGATTTTGTAATCACCAAAAGATTTTTTTTTCTTTAAAATATACTTTTCCTGATCAAAACACGATATAGTACCTTAAAAATAAATTTGAGCAAGCCACATATCATCTATGTGAGGGATGACGAAGAAGAGTCCTACATGAAAAAATAGAAGATAGAAGCAGTCAACAGGGAGGGAATCATTCCACTAAAAAAAAAAATTAGGTAGAAATCCAAAAGAATTCAGGGGATCATTTTTTCACACTTTAAAAAAGATAAAAACTTATTTGGTCTAGCAATTTACGAATTTTGCTGATTTTTCAGTTTCATAGGGTAAAGGTATAATTTTAAATCTAAGAAGCCTACAAATGAGAAAAAATGTGGGAAACCTGAGATGCAAAATGCTCCCATGGTTAATTATGTATTTGTGTCAGTGTTACCATCATAAATCATCCTTAGAGAAACAAAACCAAGTAGTTAAGAGGACGGACACAATGGCGTTCTGTTTAAATAATTTCATTTGGTCCTTGAAATACTTTTGGCTATTTTTTCTCTCGAAACCACCCACATTTAGTAAAATTATATCACTGAGTAGACCCTACCCTGTTCTCTCTCCTGACTCCTGGCGAGTACTAGACCGTGGAATACCAAAGGCAAACCGGCAAAAAAGGAAATTGGGATTGCATTGATTTAAATCAGTCAGTGCTGCGACCAAATTATTTAGTTCTCTCTTGACCTTTGGAGGTCAAATTTGACTATTTACGCTATCTGCTAATGCTTTACTATTTTTCATTGCTTTGCCTGTTAACAATTCTGACCTGCAGCCTTTCCAGCCTGCAGGGTCGTTATATTAAACAATCGCTAATTGCTCCCGAAACATATGCTCCTGTTTTAAAATGCCATTTGAGTCCAAGCCCAACCAAAACCCATACATTTGTTTCACGAATGAAAACAAAATGTAAGCATTTTGATATTTCTGAGAAGCCAAACGTCGTCAGATTTGAGTGATAAGGTGGAAAATAACCTCTTCCTCAAATTAACATGGAAATGGCTTAGAATAAAGACTATTCCTAAAAAATGAATATTAAAGGCAACACATACTCTCCTGTAATCACATTGTCAAATATGCTACTTTAACATTCCTGCAGAGAAATATGCTTTTATCCTTCCTAAAGATCTTAAATGCAAGAATATTATATGACATTTTCTTCCTCTTCATTTGCCTATCCTACAAATATCGGTGTCTGATGCTGATGATCCTGGTATAGAGGGGTGAGCTAGATAGGCAGAATTCTCTGAAATTGGACTTTTTGTTATCTGTATTGAAAATGTTACATTTGTTAAAGAACAAACGAGAGACAAACAGATGTTCACATTTCCAATGTTTACCATGAAGAGAGGTGAATACGAAGTTATTTGTCAAGGAGCATGGTTTGCTTTCCAAAATTTATCTTAGATTGTATTTGAGACCAAAAGAACTTCTTTACTGCCCACAAGAGAAAAGATAAGTAATTCATTTCAGATCAAAATAGCCAGAGAAAAAGAGCAAATTAAGATAACTCAGCTAAAATAATGATAATAATAATACAGCTAATAATAATAATAACCCAGCTAATAATAATAATAATAATAATACAGCTAAACCATGCGATTGAAATTTCATGCAGGAATTTCCAGCAATTTGGTTGGGGGTGGTGCATGCTGCTTTCAGCCCCCAGTGGTGGATCAGGGATGTGTGATGTCAACATAATCTAGCAAAATCTCTGCTCTCGGTGATGCTGCTGTATGTAAACAAGTGAAATATAACAGGAAAGTCGTTCCCCATCAACTTCCTGGTTTCCTGCTCTTTACATTCTGACACGTAAACCTCTAATTCATTTCAGAATGCAAAGGTCACCACAAAAAATCTGAGGCTAAATATACCCTTTTGTCTAGCAGAAGGATCACAGAGATCTTTTTTTTCTTTTTACCATAATGTGGCCATGGCCAGGTGTTTCCCATGTTTGCCTAACCGCATTGGGAGTGTGTTTACAGATCTGAAAAATAGCCTTCAACACTCATTTAAAATATACTTTTTATCTGGAATAATTGTTAGAAGTATAGAAAAGTTGCAAAGTTAATACAGAGAGCTCCTGTCACCTCACTTCCCCTAATAGTAACATCTTGCCTACCAAGGGTACATTTGTCCAAACTAAGAAATTAATATTGGACAAAGACTATTAACTAAACTCCAGGCTTCCTGGATTTCCCCAGTTTTTCCACTAATATCCTTGTCTAGGATCAAACCCAGACTACCATGTTACATTCAGGCTATTATAAACTTGCAAATTCAAATATTTTTGTGACTTATCTCTCAAAAAATTTATTTGCGATTTATCTCTCAAGAAAATTATTGTCCCTTTAAATTACTTTAACTTAAAAATATGTGAGAGGCTGAGGCAGGCGGATCACAAGGTCAGGAGATCGAGACCATCCTGGCTAACACGGTGAAACCCCGTCTCTACTAAAAATACAAAAAATTAGCCGGGTGTGGTGGCGGGCACCTGTCGTCCCAGCTACTCGGGACGCTGAGGCAAGAGAGTGGCGTGAACCCGGGAGGCGGAGCTTGTAGTGAGCTGAGATGGTGCCACTGCACTCCAGCCTGGGTGACAGAGTGCCACTCCGTCTCAAAAAAAAAAAAAAAAAAAAAAAAAAAAAAAAAAAAAACGGACGCCAGGCATGGTGGCTCATGCCAGTAATCACAGCACTTTGGGAGCTGAGGTCAGAAGACAGCTTGAGTCCAGGAGTTCAAGACCAGCCTGGGCAACATAAGGAGACCCCCATCTCTTTAAAATAAAAATAAAAATATGGGCCAGGCACAGTGGCTCACGCCTATGAATCTCAACAAAATTAAAAAATGATATTAAGAGGCTTTTTTTTTTTTTTTTTTGAGACAGAGTTTCACTCTTGTTGCCCAGGCTAGAGTGCAATGGCACGATCTTGTCTCACTGCAACCTCTGCCTCCCGGGTTCAAGAAATTCTCCTGCCTCAGCCTCCCGAGTAGCTGGGATTACAGGCATGCACCACCACACCCGGCTAATTTTGTATTTTTTTTTTTTTCTTAGTAGATAAGGGGTTTCTCCATGTTGGTCAGGCTGGTCTCCAACTCCCGACCTCAGGTGATCTGCCCGCCTCGGTCTCCCAAAGTGCTGGGATTACAGGCGTAAGCCACCATGACTGTCCCTATTAAGAGGCATTTTAGGAGTAAAAAGAAATCTGAATTTATTTTAATGATTTGGATCTAGATGGCAAAAGAATTCACATTTTACAGACCTATTTATTTATTTATTTATTTATTTATTTATTTATTTATTTATTTAATTTTGAGACGGAGTCTCGCTCTGTCGCCCAGGCTGGAGTGCAGTGGCGCGATCTGGGCTCCCTGCAAGCTCCGCCTCCCGGGTTCACGCCATTCTCCTGCCTCAGCCTCCCGAGTAACTGGGACTACAGGCGCCCGCCACGACGCCTGGCTAATTTTTTGTATTTTTTAGTAGAGACGGGGTTTCACCGTGTTAGCCACGATGGTCTCGATCTCCTGACCTTGTGATCCGCCTGCCTCGGCCTCCCAAAGTGCTGGGATTACAGGCGTGAGCCACCGCGCCCAGCCCAGACACTTATATTTAAACAGGATACATATTTTATCAGTTGAGAAATTTACTTTATCCAAATAAGGAATTAAATTGTTTTCAAATTCAAAGAAGAAAAGAATAAGAGATATCTTTAGAGAGTAGAACCATAAGATACCATTTCTCACCCATCACATTTGCACCAATTAAAAAGATTGATAATATTTTTGGCCAAGTTTCCTAGCTTCTTTGTACCTCAGTTTTCCTCTCTGTAAAATGGAGACAATCATTGCTCTTACCCATGGAGAAGGAAGATAGAAGCGTGGTTTACAGTAAGGATTCTATAACCGGACTTTCTGATCCAACCTGGCCTGTCCCACTTTTTGGCTGTCGGATCCTGGAGAAATTACTAGACCTAAGGTTTCATGCTTGAGTTTCTCATCTGTAAAATGATAATGATAATAATAATAATAGTATCCACCCCAGAGGATTTTTACAAGGACTAAGTGAGATGATGTACATAAAACACTTAGGGCCGGAGGTGGTGGCTCACGCCTGTAATCCCAGCACTTCGGGAGGTTGAGGTTGGCAGATCACCTGAGGTCGGGAGTTCGAGACCAGCCTGACCAACATGGTGAAACCTTGTCTCTACTAAAAATACAAAAACTAGCCAGGCATGGTGGCATGCGCCTGTAATCCCAGATACTCGGGAGCCTAAGGCAGGAGAATTGCTTGAACGCGGAGGTTGCAGTGAGCTGAGATGGCGCCATTGCACTCCAGCCTGGGTGACAAGAGCAAAACTCTGTCTCAAAAAACAGAAAACAAAACAAAACAAAAACACTTAGGACAGTGTTCAGCATGTCCTATATAATCATTTTCTATAATCACTATTATCATTTTCTGATTTATCTAAGAATTAATTAGATTAACACATGTAAAGGGCTTAGGGCTTAGTGTTAATTAATGTTAGTTCTAATTATCCAGTGTTGATGAGGAAAGACAAGAAAAGGGCATTCTACTTTTGGAACTCAAATTTGTAGCAACTCTGATAAAAAGTTTACATTTGATCCACAATTCTGCTTCTGGGAATCTAGCCTACAGAAATTCCTGCACAAGTGTATAAATATGTGTATAAGATGCTCATTGTGGCATGATTCATAAAATCACTCCCATTTGTCCCCCACAAAAGGAAAAAATACGACAACTTATGTTTTCATCAACTTGAAAGTAGTAAAATGGCCAGGTGCGGTGGCTCAGGCCTGTAATCCCAGCACTTTGAGAGGCCGAGATGGGCAGATTGCTGGAGCTCAGGAGTTGAGACCAGCCTGGGCAACATGGTGAGACCCCGTCTCTACCAAAAATTAGGCGGGCATGGTGGTGTGTGCCTTTGGTCCCAGCTACTCAGGAGGCTGAGATGGAAGGATCGTTTGAGCCTGGGAGGTGGAAGTTGCAGTGAGCAGAGATTGCACCATTGCATTCCAGCCTGGGTGACAGAGCCAACCATGTCAAAAAAAAAAAAAAAAAAAAAAAGGAGAGAGAGAATAGTAAAATGAATATTGGGTAGCCATCAAAGGGAATGAGATATGGTTTTATTTGCATACATGGACATCAACGGATATATATGATACATTCATTGTTTTCATTTATCCATTTGTTGATTATAATAAATTTTATTTATTTTATTTATTTATTTGAGACAGAGTCTCACCCTGTTGCCCAGGCTGGAGTGCAATGGCATGATCTTGGCTCACTGCAACCTCTGCCTCCTGGGTTCAAGCGTGCCACCACACCCAAAGGTATCTTTGGTAGAGATGAGGTTTCACCATGTTGGCCAGGCTGGTCTCGAACTCCTGACCTCCAGAGATCTCCCTACCTTGGCCTCCCAAAGTGCTGGGATTACAGGCGTGAGCCACCGTGCCCGGCCAATAATAAATATTTATTGAGTGTCTATTAGGTGCCAGACTCTGCTTTAGGTGCTGGGGACACACATTATGAAAGACAGACACAATTTCTGCCACCATGGAGCCAGCATTCTAGGAAGGGCACAACCAGCAAACAAGCTAAGAAGCATCTGCCCACGTGTCAGAGAGGAGACCTGCAAAAAAAAAAAAAGTCACACTGGGTAAGAAGAGGAGGTGGAGGCCGGGCGCGGTGGCTCACGCCTGTAATCCCAGCACTTTGGGAGGCCCAGGCGGGCGGATCACGAGGTCAGGAGATTAAGACCATCTTGGCCAACATGGTGAAACCCTGTCTCTACTAAAAATACAAAAATTAGCTGGGTGTGGTGGCGCATGCCTGTAATCCCAGCTTCTTGGGAGGCTGAGGCAGGAGAATCGCTTGAACCCAGTGGGTGGAGGTTGCATTGAGCCGAGATTGCACCACTGCACTCCAGCCTGGCAACAGAGTGAGAGTGAAACTCCATCTAAAAAAAAAAGGAGGAGGTAGAAGAGGAAATGGTTTACAGAGGGAAGTCAGGGAGCTCCCTTTTAAGGAGAAGATATGCTCAGATTTTAATACATCCAGGGATGCAGGTCTACAGATACCTGGGGGAAGACTGTTCCAGAAAGAAAGAACAGCAGGTGCAAAGTTTGTGGTTTGGAGTTCAGCACTGAATGAAAAAGATGTGAAAGAAGATGTGGACCAGGCACAGTGGCTCATGCCTGTAATCTCAACACTTTGGGAGGCCTAGATGGGAGGATTGCTTGAGTCCAGGAATTCAAGACCAGCCTGGGCAACATAGTGAGATCCTGTCTCTACAAAAAATACAAAACATTAGCCGGGCATGATGGTGTGTGCCTGTAGTCCTAGCTACCTGGGAGGCTGAGGTGGGAGGATCACTTAAGCCCAGGAGTTCAAGGCTGCAGTGAGCCATGATTGTGTGATATGGTTTGGCTGTGTCCCCAGATCTCACCTTGAATTGTAACAATCCCCACGTGTCAAAAGCAGGGCCAGGTGGAGATAACTGAATCAGCGATTTCCCCCATACTGTTCTCGTGATAGTGAATAAGTCTCACGAGATCTCATGGTTTTATAAATGGCAGTTCCCCTACACAAGCTCTCTTTCCTGCCACCATGTATGATGTGCCTTTGCTTCTCCTTTGTCTTCTGCCACGATTGTGAGGCCTGCCCAGCCACATGGAACTGTGAGTCCATTAAACCTCTTTCCTTTATAAATTACCCAGGTATGATTTTATTAGCAGCGTGAGAACAGGCTAATACATCGGCCACTGCACTCCAGCCTGGGCGAGAAAGCAAGAACCTGTCTCAAAAAAAAAAAAAAAAAAGGAAAATATGTGTAGGCTTCTATTTTTGAAAAGGGGAGAAAAAGAGATAAAGATGTAAGTAGATAGACTGACAATGTAACAAAGGTCTGTAATAGAAAAGGCTGCAGCAGAATATGCCACACTGTTGATAGTGTTTACCGCAGGGCGTGGAACGAGGGAGAGAATCTTTCAGGTCTTCCTTTATAAACATTTAATTGTTTCTGTGTTTCCAATGAGCATGTATGATTTGTAATTTAGAGAGCAAACAGAATAATTTTTTAGAGTTCTAGAAGAAAAGTAGTCTTTTCCTAAAATAGTCTAGGACAGAGTTTTTAACAGCAGCACTGTTGACACTTGCAGTGGATGATTTGGTGGGGAGAGAGCTGTCGTGCGTCTTGTATGATGTGTTTAGTAGCATCTCAGCTTCTACCTGCTAGATCCTAGCAGCATCCTCCAATCGTGACAACTAAAAATGACTCCAAACATTGCCATACGTCCTCTAGCGCAGGCGTCCCCAACCCCGGGCCACAGACCAGTAGGAACCGGGCCACACAGCAGGAGGTGAGCGGCAGGCAAGTGAGCAAAGATTCATCTGTATTAACTGCGGGCATTAGATTCTCATAGGAGCACAAACCCTATTGTGAACTGCACATGCAGGGGATCTAGGATGCACACCACTTATGAGAATCTAATGCCTGAAGATCTGTCACTGTCTCCCATCACCCCCAGATGGGACCGTCACATTGCAGGAAAACAAGCTCAGGGCTCCCACTGATTCTAAATTATAGTGAGTTGTATAATTATTTCATTATATATCACAATGTAATAATCATAGAAATAAAGTGCACAATAAATGCAATGTGCTTGAATCACCTTGAAACGATCCTCCCGCCCCGCCAACCCCAGTCTGTGGAAAAACCGTCTTTCACAAAACCAGTCCCTGGTGCCAAAAAGGTTGGGGACTGCTGCTCTAGGGGTCAAAATACCCACACACCCTCTACCACCCCTGAGATCCACTGGTCTAGGGTAAAGCTTGGACTCCGGAGGCAGCTGACTAGGTTCAAATCTCAACTGTGTCCCTTGCAAGCTGTGGAACCTGTGATTTCTCCTTTCAGTGCCTCAGTTTCCTCACCTGTAAAATAGGCATAATTATATTGTCTTCCTGGGCTTTCTCTGAGGGTGAAAGGAGCCAGTTGATGTGGTATGCTTAGGACAGGGCATGGTAGGTGCCAGCTGTTATCACTGATGTCCATCAGCATCCCCCGCTGTCTGTGACTCCTTCAACAGGACAGACCAAAGCCTCTTTGCTTTCACCCTCAGGCTCCCTGACAAGCAGCCCTTCCCAGCCCCAGACTCTGCCCCTGGGAATGGAAACTCAGATGGGGAACAAGGAGAGGAAAAGACTCATTGTTCAGGCTGGGTAGACACCCTCCTTAAGTGCTTCCTGCATCTGTTGTGTAAGGGGAAAAGTGAGGTTTATATGATCTGAAAGTGGGTGTGTACCTGCGGGGATAGTTTTCTTCCCATAAGTGTTTCTAAACATGCCTGTGTGTGCCTTTACCAAAGG
The DNA here is from genome assembly GCF_028858775.2 of Pan troglodytes. Classification (NCBI taxonomy): domain Eukaryota; kingdom Metazoa; phylum Chordata; class Mammalia; order Primates; family Hominidae; genus Pan; species Pan troglodytes. Next base: position 58,289,720 of record NC_072419.2, on the reverse strand, counting down.
GTCATTGACCACAAAATCGTTTTGGCCACATTTCCTCCTTCCCCAACCTCTGTTGCTCACACGCACAAACACACACACATAGACTCTCCCTACAATGGATAAGATAAAATATTCACATATAAGTGTAATACATTATATAAGATATAAAAACTGAAACGTAAAAGATACACAAACATTGATAGTGATGTGCTGCATAACGACATTTCAGTCAATTGACTGAAATGAGACAGACACACAGACACACACACAGACACAAATACCCCCACAGACACCCACACAGAAACACACACAAACACAAAAAATCGCTTCTTTCCCCAAAGCAAACTGCATTCCTCTATGCGGCCAGCTCACCCCCAACCCCATCTGGTCCGCATTTTGCTTTGGTGGAAATTAGAAACCACATCACTTTTACTTATGTTTGAGACTGCCTTTTGTTTACTTAGATTTCTCCTTCCCACATACATGGCTTTTTGTTTCTCTTCAACTTTTTTGACTGTCCTCATTATGTTTTCCTTAAAAAGGAGTAATATTTCTGTTCTGAGAAATGTGTCATTTGGCGATTTCATTGTTGTGGGAACATTTTAGACTGTACTTACACAAACCTAGATGGTGTAGCCTACTGCACACTCAGGCTAGACAATATGGCCTATTGCTCCTAGGCTACAAACCTGCACAGCATGTGCCTGTTCTGAATACCATAGGCAGTAGTGACACAGTAGTATTTGTGCCTTGAATCCTATCTAAACGTAGAAAAGGTACAGTTAGGATACAGTATAATAGGCCGGGCACGGTGGCTCACACCTGTAATCTCAGCACTTTGGGATGCCAAGGCGGGCAGATCGTGAGGTCAGGAGTTCAAGACCAGCCTGGCTAACACGGTGAAATCCCATCTCTACTAAAAATACAAAAATTAGCCAGGCGTGGTCGTGGGTGACTATGATTGCAGCTACTCAGGAGGCTGAGGCAGGAGATTCTCTTGAACCCGGGAGGTGGAGGTTGCAGTGAGCTGAGATCGTGCCACTGCACTCCAGCCTGGGTGACAAAGCAAGACTCTGTCTCGAAAAAAAAAAAAAAAAGATACAGTATAATAATTTTTTTTCTTTTCTTTCTTTCTTTCTTTTTTTTTTTTTTTTTTTTTTTTTTTTGAGACACAGTCTTACTCTGTCCCCCAAGATGGAGTGCAGCGTGGTGCAATCACAGCTCATTGCAGCCTCAACCTCCTTGGCTCAAGGGATCCTCCTGCCTCAGCCTCCCAAGTAGCTAGGACTACACCTATTTTTTATATACCTTTAATATAAATAGTTGGCTGGGCACAGTGGCTCACGCCTATAATCCCAGCACTTTGGGAGGCTGAGGCCAGCAGATCACGAGGTCAGGAGTTCAAGACCAGCCTGGCCAACATAGTGAAACCCCATCTCTACTAAAAATACAAAAATTAGCTGGGCATGGTGGCACAACGCGCCTGTAGTCCCAGCTACTCGGGAGGATGAGGCAGGAGAATGCTTGAACCCGGGAGGCAGAGATTGTGGTGAGCCGAGATGATGCCACTGCACTCCAGCCTGAGCAACAGAGCAAGACTCCATCTTAAAAATATATATGTGTGTGTGTGTGTGTAAGTAAATAGAAATAGTCAAAATGCCAAAACAGCATATTTTAATGCCTTCACCATAAACACAGTATTTGTTTATATTTAATAAATAACACTTTATTATATTTAAATATATAACACATTACATGGCTTGCTTGTTTTTTTTTGAGACAGTCTCGCTCTGTCACCCATGCTGGAGTGCAGTGGTGCGATCTTGGTTCACTGCAACCTCCGCCTTCCGGGCTGAAGCGATTCTCCTGCTTCAGCCTTCTGAGTAGCTGGGAGTACAGGCGTGCACCACCATGCCTAGCTACTTTTTTTTTTCTTTTTTTTTTTTAGTAGAGATGGGTTTCCACCCTGTCAACCAGGCTGGTCTCAAACTCCTGACCACAGGTGATCTGCCTGCCTTGGCCCCATAAAGTGCTGGGATTACCACACCCAGACATATTACATGTTTTATATTATGGATATGTGTGTATTTATTTATTTAGAGACAGGGTCTTGCTCTGTCGCCCAGACTGGAGTGCAATGCCATAATCACAGTTCACTGCAGCCTTGACTTCTTGGGCTCAAGCAATCCTCCCAACTCAGCCTCACAAATAGCCGGGACCACAGGCGTGCACTATTATACCTGGCTAATTTGTATTTTTATTTTTTGCAGATGAGGGTCTTACTGTGTTGCCCAGGCAGGTCTTCAACTCCTGGCCTCAACTGATTCTCCTGCCTTGGCCTCCAAAAGTGCTGGGATTATAGGAATAAGCCACCATACCCAGCCTATGTATATATTTAAAATGTGTACATTTAAAGCAGTGGTTCTCAACCAAGGACAATTTTTGCCTCCCTCCACTCCACCCCCAGGACATTTCTAATGTCTGGAGACATTTTTTGTTGTCACAAGCTGGGGTGACGCCACTGGCATTCAGTGGGTACAGAGCAGGGATGCTGCTAAGCATCCTTTGCTCAGAACAGCCCCAACCACAAAGAATTATCTGATTCAAAATGTCAATACTGCAGAGACCGAGAAACTGATTTAAACAAGCAAATACCACACAACCATTAAAACAGTATCTAACATATGCTAAGTGCTGAGAATTTTACATTTATCATCTCTTTTTAATCTTTTTACAACACTTTGAAAGGGGTAGAGACTCTTCTGTCATTCCTATTTGCAGACGAAAAAATTAAGGCAGACAGAGTAAGGGACCTTGCCCAGGGTCACACAGCTAGTGAAAGGCAGAGTCAGGATTTGAACCCAGGCTCATCTGAATCCAGAGGCCAGGATCTTACCTACTGTGCTGTTTGGCCTTGGAAAGCTGCCTTGGGTAATTTGTTAGGCAAAAACAGGTGAGTGTTAGACAAATTAATAAACATGATTCTGTTATTGGAAAAGAACAAACATTAGTGTGTACATTGCAGAAAAAATCAAACAGGATGAATATGCATTATGCTTTTGCCAGTGGTCCCTCTCTCAGTAGCATCAGTTTAGGGAGGCGTGGTCAGACACGTCACACACAAACACATCCCCTTCGTCTCCCATGGTAGCATCTCAGTGCAAACTGCACATTTTCCACAAAGCACTTAGTACATCATATAATTTTATATTGCCTTGTGAGACTCTTTAATACCTTTCACTCTTACTATACTGTTGGCTCCTTGAGAACAGCTTCTGTGCCTGTTGTTTGCTTGTTTCCTCGGTTGAATCCTCAGGTTAGCCCAGAGCCCAGCGTAGGAAGAATTCTCAATGCATATTTACCAGATAGATAGGCAAATGGATGCTTGGGGTGAGACCATGGGAGACCTCTCCTTCCTACATGATAGACTACTAGAATGTTTGAATTTATTTACATCAAATGCATTCTTCTTAAAATCAGAAAAAAAAATACCGTTTTTAAACACAAATTGGGGTTCATCCATACAATAAAATATAGTACAGCCTATAAAAGTAAAGTTGTAGGTATAGATTTAATGCATGGAATCCCTATTGTTGCATTTGTTTTTTTGTTGTTGTTTTTTTGAGACAGAATTTCGCTCTTGTTGCACATGCTGGAGTGCAATGGTACATTCTTGGCTCACTGCAACCTCTGCCTCCCAGGTTCAAGCAATTCTCCTGCCTCAGCCTCCTAAGTAGCTGGGATTACAGGCATGTGCCACCATGCCCAGCTAATTTTGTATTTTTAGTAGAGATGGGGTTTCTCCATGTTGGTCAGGCTGGTCTTGAACTCCCGACCTCAGGTGATCCGCCCGCCTCGGCCTCCCAAAGTGCTGGGATTACGGGTGTGAGCCACAGCACCTGGCCGCCCTTTTCTAATTTTTCTACAAAGAACATGTAATTCACTTCGTAGCACAGTCAGTTCTATAAGATGACACATGCATTCCTAAAAATCACTGTGCAAAGAACATTGTACAATAAAAACCACAGGGCTTATGGAAAAATAGGGGTAGTGGCCTACACTCAAAAACCTCATCAGTGACACATTTTTTAAAAGATGAGAACTTAACAAAAATCATGGCCAGGCACGGTGGGTGGCTCACACCTGTAATCCCAGCACTTTGGGAGGCCAAGGCGAACAAATTGTTTGAGCTCAGCAGTCGGAGACCAGCCTGGGCAACATGGTGAAACCCTGTCTCTATTAAAAATACAAATGTGTGACTGTGATCCCAGCTACTTGAGAGGCTAAGGTGTGAGGACTGCTTGAGTGTGAGAGGTCAAGGCTGCAGTGAGCCATGATTGCACCATTGCATGTCAGCCTGGGTGACAGAGCAAGACCCTGTCTCAAAATACACACACACACACACAATAAAAATTTTAGCACAGTTTTACACATATTAAATTCCTTAAAAGTATATAAACGCTAAGATTAATGGCACTTTACTTTTAAAAAGTCCTCAAGTTTGCTTGTGGAAATATGATTCTAAAAAAATTGCAGCCTGTGGGCCATCGTGAAGCGATTGAGGATTATCTGAAATGAGACAGGCCAGGTATAGATGAGTGTGGCTCCTAACACGTGGTGAGCCGAAGTCCCTGGAGATGTATAGGTGTGTGCATTTTGTGTATACCTATGTGATTCTGTTTACCTGGGTGCAGTTTTCAGTATTCAGCTAGTGTTTCCTGCAAATGAACTTGCACATAAGCAAATGCAAAATGTATGTTATGTTCATAGATGCTATTGCTCCCTAATATACCAGTCAATTGGAACAAATCTGTGTTTTCACAATAAAGGTTACAGCAGAACTGACTGCTAGAGCGGGAGAGGGCAGGAGCATCTCAAGTTATTGAAGTACAAATATTTCTGGATTATAATTTGAGTTTTCTGCTTTTCTGAACAGTTATATTCAGGTTTTACAGGAAAATAGTACATGGGTTACATAGGTTTAAAAGTGACAATAGGAAACATCTGTGGAGCTTCTATTATGTGCTTTTCACATGCATGATCTTAATTAATCCTCCCCAGAACCTCTGAGGTAAGATCCACACTGAGGGACCTAAGGCTCAGAGGTTAGATGGCCTGCCCAAGGTCACACAGCTATGAAGCACCAGGGCCAAAATTCAAACCCAAGTCTTCCCTGAGCCAAGGCTTGCCTGTATTCTTTATTCTCTACTGTATTTCAGTTGGACATGATATTAGTAGTGATTTTAAGTAGCAAGCTATAAGAAGGACAGCATGAAAGACAGAGGAAGACCCAGGAAGCTGGACTTGAATGAGGCCATTCTGCCAGGAACACCAGGTAACATGAGGCCATCATCATGATCCTCAAGGACATGTCCAGTCCTACACACAGACTCTCAGATGTTGGATCAGCAAATCCTATCAACATCAAGACTTACAGACCTTGGCTGGGCGTGATGACTCACGCCTGTAATCCCTGCATTTTGGGAGGCCAAAGCAGGCGGATCACTTGAAGTCAGGAGTTCAAGACTAGCCTGGCCAACATGGTGAAACCCAGTCTACTAAAAATACAGAAATTAGCCAGGTGTGGTGGCATGCACCTGTAATCCCAGCTACTCATGAGGCTGAGACACAAGCATTGCTTGAACCCAGGAGGCGGAGGTTGCAATGAGCTGAGATCACGCCACTGCACTCCAGCCTGGGTGATAGAGTGAGACTCTGTCTCCAAAAAAAAAAAAAAAAAAAAAGTCTTGCAGACCAGAAAGAGCAGGTGGCAGCCCTCCTTGCTGTTCAGAGCAGTGCTTTGCTTCCACCAGGCTTAAATAGGATGCCACTGCTGAATACATTTCTTGGTTCATTTGGTTTATGGGATACACCAAGCCTCTGAATCATCTCAGAGGCAGTTTGGCATAGTGTGAAGAGTGTGGGCTACACACAAGCCTGGGGTTCAGCTCCAGCTTCACCCCTTGCTAGCTGTGTGACCTTGGGCAAGTAACTTCACCTCTCTGTTTCCTCATCTATAAAATGGGTAATAATAATAGAGTGGTTGTGAGGATTCAACAGGCTCATCTGAACAAAGGACTTAGAAGAGTACTGGGCCACACTGATCTCCCACTACATGTAAATGAATGTAATAATTATGGTCACCCAGGGTTGTCCAATATAGCTCATAAATGAAATTTTGATCAGAAATAAAAGTTAGTACTGGGTGCAGTGGCTCATGCCTGTAATCCCAGCATTTTAGGAGGCCGAGGCGGGCGAATCATCTGAGGTCAGGAGTTCGAAACCGGCCTGGCCAACATGGTGAAACCCCGTCTCTACTAAAAATACAAAAATTAGCCGAGTGTGGTGGTGGGCACCTGTAATCCCAGCTACTCGAGAGTCTGAGGCAGGAGAATTGCCTCAATCTGGGAGGCGGAGGTTGCAGTGAGCTGAGATCATGCCACCGCAACCCTGGATGACAAAGTGAGACTCTGTCTCAAAGAAAAAAAAAAAAAAAAAAGAAAAGTTAGTGAAGTAGAATGGCATTATTTCTCAGCTGTTGTTACATAGATGCAGAAAATAGGTCCAGCTAGCGGTCTTCAAACTTTTAAAGTGATGCACCCCAGCAGGTATTAAATGTTTAGCCCTCTCTCCAATAGAGAAATGACTATTTATAAACACTATGCATTTAGAATTCTACAACTCCAAACACTGCAATAGCTCCCATTTTCACACAGAGTAAGAGCCAAAGTCCTTACTAGCCATAAGAGCCCACCCTAGAGGAACCAGCTTCCTCTGACTTCCCCTACTTCCTCTACTCCCCTCAATATTCATTCTGCTCCAGCCAGCTCTGGTCTCCCTGCCTCTTTCCCCACATCAGTCCTGCTCCCACATTTGCCCGTCGCTCTGGCTGTTCCCTCTGCCCGGAAGCCTCATCCCCTGGAGTTCTGCAGACCTCACTCCCTCTGCACAATTGTCACCTTCTCAATGAGGACAACCCCTGACCACATATGTAAAATTGCCACCACCTCCCTCCGCTTCCACGTCCCTTTCCTCATTTTTCTTTTTTACTGTGATAATTTAGTGTATCGGCCAGACGCAGTGGCTCATGCCTGTAATCCCAGTATTTTGGGAGTCTGAGGCGGGTGGATCACCTGAGGTCAGGAGTTTGAAACCAGCCTGGCCAACATGGCGAAACCCCATCTCTACTAAAAATACAAAAATTAGCTCGGTGTGGTGGCACGCACCTGTAGTCCCAGCTACTTCAGAGGCTAAGGCAGGAGAATTGCTAAGGCGGAGGTTGCAGTGAGCCAAGATCGAGCCAAGATCGTGCCGCTGTACTCCAGCCTGGGTGACAGAGTAAGACTCTGTCTCAAAAAAAAAAAAAAAAAAAAAAAACATAATTTATTGTATCTATTAACTTACTCTTTCTAATACACTATGTAATTGTTTTAGCTTATTCAGCCTGCTATAACAAATTACCATAGATTGGGTGGCTTTATTTATTTAATAGACAGGATCTCACTCTGTTACCAGGCTGGAGTACAGTAACATGATCCTGGCTCATGGCAGCCTCAACCTCCTGGGGTGAAGCAATCCTCCTGCCTCAGCCTCCCAAAGTGCTGGAGTTCAGTAACATGATCCTGGCTCATTGCAGCCTCAACCTCCTGGGGTGAAGCAATCCTCCTGCCTCAGCCTCCCAAAGTGCTAGAATTACAAGCATGAGCCTCTGGCATGGCCTCTGGGTGGCTTAAAAAACAAGAATTTATTTGTCACAGCTCTGAAGGCTGACAAGTCCAAGATGAAGGCACTGCCAAATCCAGTGTCTACTGAGGACCCACTTTCTGGTTCATAGCTGGCCACCTTCTAGTATCTTCACATAGCAGAGAGCAGAAAGCAAGAGCAAGCTCTTGTGTCTCTTCTAATAAGGGCACTCATTCCATTCATGAAGCCTCCACCCTCATGATGTAATCACCTCTCAAAGGGCCCACCTCCTAATTCCATCACACTGGGGGTTAGAATTTCAGCATATGATTTTGGAGGGGCAATACATTTAGTCCACAGCAGTAATGTAACTACTTATATTTATTATTTATTGTTTTTCCCTTCCTGCTAGGATGTAAGCCCCAAGAGGACAGGGGACTTTGTTTTATTTACCAGTATATCTCAGCCCATAGAACAGTGCCTGGCACATAGTAGGTACTCAATAAATATTTATTGGCCAGGCGCAGTGGCTCACACCTGTAATCACAGCACTTTGGGAGGCTGAGGTGGGTGGATCACCTGAGGTCAGGAGGTTAAGATCAGCCTGGCTAACATGGCACAACCCCATCTCTACTACAAATACAAAAATTAGCCAGGTGCAGTGGTGCACCTGTAGTCCCAGCTTCTCAGGAGGCTGAGGCAGGAGAATTGCTTGAACCCGGGAGGCGGAGGTTGCAGTGAGCCAAGATCATGCTACTGCACTCCAGCATGGGCGACAGAGCAAGACTCTGTCTCAAAAATAAATAAATATTTATTGAATTAAGCAATTGAATGACTAAATGAATTAATGAATATTTTCTTTATCTACATGAAACTCTGGGCTAAGCCCAGAAAGGCAATTATGTTTTGGTAGACAGTTCTAGTTATCAGCTGGGCCTGGCGGCTCACACCTATAATCCCAGCACTTTGAGAGGGCGAGGCTGGAGGATTGCTTGAGCTCAGAAGTTCTAGACCAGCCTGGGCAACACGGCAAAACTCCGTCTCTATAAACAACACAAAAAAATTATCCAGGTGATGCGGCACATGCCTATGGTTCCAGCTACTCAGGAGGCTGAGGTGGGAGGACTTCTTGAGCTTGGGAGGCAGAGGTTGCAGTGAGCCAAGATAGTGCCACTGCATTCCAGCCTGGGTGACAAAGGAAGACTCTGACTCAAAAAAAATAAGAAAAAGTAAAAGGTTTTTTGTTTTTGGTTTTTTGTTTGTTTTTTTGAGACAGAGTCTCACTCTGTCACCCAGGCTGGAGTGCAGTGGCGTGATCTCAGCTCACTGCAACCTCTGCCTCCCGGGTTCAAGAGATTGTCCTGCCTCAGCTTCCGGAGTAGCTAGGACTACAGTTGCGCGCCACCACGCCCAGCTAATTTTTTTTTTATTTTTAGTAGAGACGGGGTTTCACTATGTTGGCCAGGCTGGTCTCGAACTCCTGACCTCAGGTGATCCACCCGCCTCGGCCGCCCAAAGTGCTGGGATTATAGGAGTGGGCCACCGCGCCTGGCCTGTTTTTTTTATTTTTTATTTTTTTGGAGACAGAGTCTTGCTCTGTCGCCCAGGCTGGAGTGCAGTGGCGCGATCTCGGCTCACTGCAAGCTCCGCCTCCCGGGTTCACGCCATTCTCCTGCCTCAGCCTCTGGAGTAGCTGGGACTACAGGCGCCCGCCACCACACCCGGCTAATTTTTTTGTATTTTTAGTAGATACGGGGTTTCACCGTGTTAGCCAGGATGGTCTCGATCTCCTGACCTCGTGATCTGCCCGCCTCGGCCTCCCAAAGTGCTGGGATTACAGGCGTGAGCCACTGCGCCCGGCCTGTTTTTTTTTTTTTAATTAAAGTTCTAGTTGTCAAGATCCTGTCTCTTTCTTCCATGGAACTGAATTCTCAGCAGGGCTGAATTTTTTCAGAAAGCAAGCCTACCTTTCCAAGCCTCCCTTGTAGCTTAGGTACGGTCACGTGACTTTGTTCTGGCCAATGGGATATAAACGGAAGTGTCAAGTCTCGGGTGGGTATCTTTGCTTTCTCTTTGTTCCTTTCTCCATCTTGCTGCCTGGAACTTGGATGCCGCCATCTTGGGCAATGAGGTCATTTGACTCTGCAAAGCAGAGAACCAAGAAAGAAGCAGTTTGGGGCCGGGCGCGGTGGCTCACGCCTATAATCCCAGCACTTTGGGAGGCTGAGGCGGGCGGATCACGAGGACGGGAGATTGAGACATCCTGCCTAACACGGCGAAACCCCGTCTCTACTAAAAAGTACAAAAAATTAGCTGGGCGTTATGGTGGGTGCCTGTCGTCCCAGCTACTCCAGAGGCTGAGGCAGGAGAATGGCGTGAACCCGGGAGGCGGAGCTTGCAGTGAGCCGAGATCGCGCCACTGCCCTCCAGCCTGGGCGACAGAGCGAGACTCCGGCTCAAAAAAATTAAAAAAGAAGGAGCTTGGGACCAAGGAGAGTCATTGAAGCCTTAGACTACCTATGTAGTGTTTAATTGAGAGAAAATACGCATTTATCTTGTTTAAGGCACTGGTTTTTTGGCTGGATGTACATAATAGACTTTTTTTAAACCAGGAATAAAAATTAAGTTAGGCTTTTGTTTAACTTCAGTGTGCAATTGGCAAGCCCTTCTCCAACCCCCATGTGGCATAACAATCCTTTCTAGCTGCTTTAAGTTGCTGAGCCACCAATTTCTATTATTCCTGGAATCTGAGTCATCTATACTCCCTGTGTTATTACACATAATATGTTATTATGACTTTAATCAAGGAAATATTTTTTTCACTTGATATATTAGTCACATAGCTCCTGGATTGTCAGAAACAGCCAGGAATGCTAGCTAGTATTGCATCATTTTATCTGTTCTTTCCTCTGGGGAGTGGCTTAAAATCAGACCAGCCAAATCTAGGCAGGAACTGAATCTTGCTTTCATTAGTTTCTGCAATTATTTTCAGAAGGAATCAGTTTCCAAGGCAGAGGAAGGAATAAATACTATTTGCTTGGTTTTACTACTGAAGTTGTGTAATTTACATAACAGCAAAATTACAGCTTAGAATTCTAAGTAGCAATTATAATGTTTAAAAAAAAGACAAAACTTTGCACTTAAGCAATAGCAAAGAGTGGAAAATGTTAGATAAACTTCACACGAAATTTAAATATTTATTTAATCTCATTTGCCTGGAGGGAAAAAAAATCACATTCTTTAGCCCTAAAATTGAAATAGAAGAGAACTCTCACAGACAGTAAATTCAATTCTAAAAGCCCCAATGCGGCCGGGCGCGGTGGCCCACGCCTGTAATCCCAGCACTTTGGGAGGCCGAGGCGGGCAGATCAGGAGGTCAGGAGTTCAAGACCAGCCTGTCCAATATGGTGAAACCTGTCTCTACTAAAAAATACAAAAATTAGCCGGGCATAGTGGCACGCGCCTGTAGTCCCAGCTACTCGGGAGGCTGAGGCAGGAGAATTGCTTGAACCTGAAGGCAAAGGTTGCAGTGAGCCAAGATCATGCCACTGCACTCCAACCTGGGCCACAGAGTGAGACTCCGTCTCGAAAAAAAAAAAAAAAAAAGCCCCAATGCAGGAAAATAGATATGGAAGGAACTCAAAAACTCATAACAAATAAAGTGGCAAATGAACTTTCTAAGCCTAATGATACATGTGATGTCACCCAAACAAAACAAAAAACTAATTAGGCATTCTTGTTTTGCCCTTAAAGCCAATCTTTTTTTCCTCCTCTTGGATCCATCCAGTGAGGTTTTATAACCCTCCTATTTGCCCTAAAGCAAATGGGCATTAAAGCCATATTTTAATATTAGTTAAGTTATTGGTAAACAATCTTTGGTCCTAAAAAAGTGAAACTGTTCTTCATTCAATGCATAAGGATTGAAAAAAGTCTTGGATTAGGAGATCAGTTTAATGCCTATCAAATCACTATGGAAAATGCTTTGAGAAACTCTGGCATTGCCAGTTTCCCCAAAGTAAGGAATGGCTGCAGGGTGTGGTCTGAAGATTATTATTGTCCATAGGCTAGATAATTTAGGTGGTACATGGATGTGGCATTAAATAATGCTATAAGGCCTGGTGTGGTTGCTCATGCCTGTAATCCCAGCACTTTGGGAGGCTGAGGTAGGAGGATCGGTTGAGTCCAGGAGTTTGAGACCAGTCTCAGCAAATGGTGAAACCTCATCTCTATTAAAATACAAAAATTAGCTGGGCATGGTGGTGCGCACCTATAATCCCAGTTTCTTGGGAGGCTGAGGCAGGAGAGCAAGACCTTGTCTCAAAAAAATATAAATAAATAAAATAACAATAAATAGGCTGGGCGCAGTGGCTCACGCCTGTAATCCCAGCACTTTGGGAGGCTGAGGCAGGTGGATCACAAGGTCAGGAGATCAAGACCATCCTGGCTAACATGGTGAAACCCCGTCTCTACTAAAAATACAAAAAATTAGCCGGGCATGCTGGTGGGCGCCTGTAGTCCCACCTACTCAGGAGGCTGAGGCAGGAGAATGGCGTGAACCCGGGAGACGGAGCTTGCAGTGAGCCAAGATTGCGCCACTGCACTCCAGCCTGGGCAACAGAGCAAGACTCCGTCTCAAAAAAAAAAACAATAGATCTACAGGGGTTCATCTTCAATCTTTCGGATTACATTAAGGAGAAAGTCTCTGTTTGGTGCTAATAGATCTTTACCACCTCTCCACACTTAACTAATTTCCCTTGTTGAACAGACAGCAAGCCCCAGCTGCACAGGCTTTAGCGGATTAGACTGCTTCCCTAGAATTGTATTTTATTTATTTATTTATTTATTATTTTGAGACGGAGTCTCAGCTCACTGCAACCTCCAACTCCTGAGGTCAAGGGATTCTCTCATCTCGTCTCCCAAGCAACTGGGACTACAGATGTGTGCCACCAAGGCTGGCTAACTTGTCATTGTTGTAGAGATGGGATCTCACTCTGTTGCCCAGGCTGGTCTTGAACTCCTGGGCTCACACGATCCTCCCACCTCAGCCTCCCAAAAAAGTGCTGGGATTACAGGCATGAGCCACCATATCTGGCCTAGAATTTTTTTTCTTTTCTGGAAATTAATTTGTGCCATTACCTGCCGTTTAATAATGAATACCAAGTTCTCCATTCATAATAGTAATATATAAAGTTTCCTGTGAAAATACATTTGTATAAAGGAAAGGACATGAGTTAAATTGTTTTACCTATATGCATATTAAGTAAAACATTGACTCCTTAGATTTGGCAGAAATTGTGAAGGTGGTACACAAATGATGAATACGGGGAGACACTGGATTGGAGATCCATCTCCTCCCATCTTCTTCTACCATCTTCTCTATATCTTTTAGGAGAGAATGCTAGAATTGCGGTCAGCAGACTATTCAGGAACATCTTTTTCAGGAAGTTCACAAGATTAAGACTCTTTCATAATAATAATACTAAGCCTTTATTTATCATTTTCACTTGTAGTCAATCACAAGTACAGTGGGATTTTCCAGAGGCTGCATGACATATGATATCACAACAAAGTAAATGTAGAAGCTGCTGTGTGTATCTGGCCGTCTTGTATAAAGCAAGGCATTAGAGGGATTAGCAAGAAAAAAGAAGCAAAAAATGTTACTCTTTTCACTAAATTTTTTGTTTTGGAATTTTTTTTTGTTTCATAAAAGTAACATTATTTTCTTTCTTTTTTTTTTTTTTAAGACCCAGTCTTGGCCAGGTGCGGTGGCGCACGCCAGTAATCCCAACACTTTGGGAGGCCAAGGCAGGCAGATCATGAGGTCAAGAGATTGAGACCATCCTGGCAAACATAATGAAACCCCGTCTCTACTAAAAATACAAAAATTAGCTGGGCGTGGTAGCACGCACCAGTAGTCCCAGCCACTCAGGAGGTTGAGGCAGGAGAATCGCTAGAACCTGGGAGGCAGAGGTTGCAGTGAGCCGAGATCATGCCACTGCACTCCAGACTGGGCGACAGAGCGAGACTCCATCTCAAAAAAAAAAAAAAAAAAAAAAAAAAAAAAGGCAGGCTGAGCATAGTGGCTAATGCCTGTAATCCTAATACTTAGCGAGGCCAATACTGGTGGATTGCTTGAGCCTGGAGTTCGAGAACAGCCTGGGCAACACAAATAGACCTTGTCTCCACAAAAAAAAACAAAAAAAAAATACAACAATTAGCCATGTGTGATGGTGCACACCTGTAGTATCAGCTTGGGAGGCTGAGGTAGGAGGATCACTTGAGCCATGATCACATGACTGTACTCCACCGTGTGCAACAGAGTGACACCCCATCTCACAAACAAAACAAAACTAAAACCTCATATCCCAGCTCTACCACCTCTTAGTTCTGTAGCCTTGGAGAAATCAGTTCACTTCTCTTAGTTACAATTTATTCATCTGTAAAATAGGAAAAATAGTACTAATAATATCTGCCTAAGGGGGTAGCTGTGAAGATTCAATAAAACTTGTTGTTGTTGTTGTTGATGTTGTTGTCATTGTAGAGACAGGGTCTCACTATGTTGCCCAGGCTGGTCTCAATCTCCTGCACTCAAGCTATCCTCTGGCCTTGGCCTCTCAAAATGCTGGTATTATGAGCATGGTAGCAGGCCTGGCCTCAATAACATTTTGCTTGTAAAAAGCACATAGTACAGTCGGCCCTCCAGATCCATGGGTTCCATATCTGCAGACTCAAAACAACCAGGGCTGGAAAATAGTTGAAAAAATAAAAATAAAAAAAAGACTACAATAAAAAATCATATACATAAAACACGCCGTATAAACAACTATTAACATAGCATTTACACTGTATTTGTTTTCAGGTTTTTTTTTTTTTTTTTTGAGATGGAATTTTGCTCTATTGACCAGGCTGAAGTGCAATGGCACAATCCTGGCTCACTGCAACCTCCGCCTCCCTGGTTCAAGCAATTCTCCTGCCTTGGCCTCCCGAGTAGCTGGGATGACAGGTGTGCACCATCACGCCCAGCTAGTTTTTTGTATTTTTAGTAGAGACGGGGTTTCACCCTCTTGGCCAGGCTGGTCTTGAACTCCTAACCTCGAGTGATCCACTCACTTTGGTGTATTAGGTATTATAAGTCAGCGGTACCCAACCTTTTTGACACAAGGGACCAGTTTCGCAGAACACAATTTTTCCACAGACCCGCTGGTAGGGGGATGGTTTTAGGATGATTCAAATATATTACATTTATTGTATACTTTATTTCTATCATTACATTGTAATATATAATGAAATTATTATACAACTCACTGTAATGTAGAATCAGTGGGAGCCCTAAGCTTGTTTTCCTGCAACTAGACAGTCCCATCTGGGGGTGATGGAAGACAGCGACAGATCATCAACAACCTAGATCCCTCATGTATACAGTTCACATTAGGGTTCGTGCTCCTATGAGAATCTAATGTGGCCGCTAATCTGACAGGAGGCGGAGCTCCGGTGGTAATGCGAGCCATAGGGAGTGACTGTAAATACAGAGGAAGCTTTGCTTGCTCGCCTGTTGCTCACCTTTTGCTCTGCAGCCTGGTTCCTAACAGGCCATGGACTGGTACCTCTGTTATAAATAATCTAGAGGCTGGGCACAGTGGCTCACACCTGCAATCCCAGCACTTTGGGAGGCCGAGGCAGGCGAATCACCTGAGGTGAGGAGTTCGAGACCAGCCTGACTAACATGGTAAAACCCCGTCTCTACTAAAAACACAAAAATTAGCTGGGCGTAGTAGAGGGTGCCTGTAATCCCAGCTACTCAGGAGGCTGAGGCAGGAGAATTGCTTGAACCCAGGATGCAGAGGTTGCAGTGAGCTGAGATTGTGCCCTTGCACTCCAGCCTGGGCGACAGAGTGAGACTCCATCTCTAAATAAATGAATAAATAAGTCTAGAGATGATTTAGAGTATACAGGAGGATGTGTGTAGGTTACATGCAAATACTAGGCCATTTTATAGCAGGGCCTTAAGCATCTGTGCATTTTGGTGTTCACAGGAGACTCCTGAAACCAGTGCCTCATGGATACAGAGGGATGACTGCATTTATCAGGGTTTCTCAACCTCAGCACTGCTGACACATTGGGTTGGATAATTTTTGGTTGTGCTTTGTAGGGTGTTTAACAGCATCCCTGGCCCCTGCCGTCTAAATGCCAATAGTAATCCCATCCTCTCCCCTTCCCATCAAGTTGTGAAAACCAAAAATATCTCCAGGCATTGCCAAATGTTTTCTGGAGGTAAAAGTACCCGATTGAGACCCTCCAGCTGACATGTAAGTATTCTATACATTCCCCCTCACAGATTGGCCCATGGTCTTGGGTTCAGAACCACCAGTATAATCAAACCTCACACGTCACAGGGGAGAAAATCAAAGCCCAGAGTGATTTGCCTATAGTGATTGTCTTTGTTTCCTTGGGTTGCCATAAGAAATAGCCACAAACTGAATGGCTTAAAACAGCAGGAATGTATTCTCTCACAGTTGTGGAGAACAGAAATCCGAAATCAAGGTATCAGCAAGGCCGTGCCCTTTCTGAAACCTCCAGGGGAAAATTCTTCCTCATCTAGTCCAGTTCCTGCTGGCTCCATGCATTCCTTGACTTGAGGATGTGTCAGTCCAATTTCTGCTTCAGTCTTCGCATGGTCTTGCTGTGTGTGTGTGTGTGTGTCTGTGTCTGTGTGTCTGTGTGTGTGTCCCTCTATCTTTTTTTTTTTTTTTTTGCTTTTTACTTTTTTTTTTTTTTTTTGAGACAGAGTCTCCCCTGTCACACAGGCTGGAATACAGTGGCACAATCACAGCTCACTGCAGCCTCGACTTCCCAGACTCAAGTGATTCTTGTGCCTCAGCCTCCCAAGTAGCTGGGACTACAGGAGTGCACCACCATGCCCGGCTAATCTTTTGTAGTTTTTGTACAGACAGGGTTTCGCTATGTTGTTCAGGCTGCCCCAATTTCTAGGCTCAAGCAATCCACCTGCCTCTGTTACAGTCTCGCCCAGGCACCACAATGTAGCAGTCTCTCATTGTGAGGTATAACCTGGAGTTCTGTGTTTCACAACCAAGAGAATTAAGGAGCATGGACACAAAGTGCAAGGTTGGAGCGAAAGTTTAATAGCAAAAGAAGAAAGCTCTCCACTGTAAAGAGGGGGCCTGAAAGAGGGTTCCTGGGTTTTTTTTTTTTTTTTTTTGAGACAAAGTTTTGCTCTTGTTGCACAGGCTGGAGTGCAATGGTGCAATCTTGGCTCACTGCATCCTCCGCCTCCCAGGTTCAAGTGATTTTCCTGCCTCAGCCTCCCAAGTAGCTGAGATTACATGTGCCACCATACCTGGCTAATTTTTTTTTTTTTTTTTTTTTAGTAGAGACAGGGTTTCTCCATGTTGGTCAGGCTGGTCTTGAACTCCCGACCTCAGTGGTGATCCACCCACCTCAGCCTCCCAAAGTGCTGGGATTACAGGCATGAGCCACCGCACCTGGCTGGGTTCCTGTTTTTGCAGTTGAATGCAAAGGCTTTTATAAGAAGCTGATGAGGAATGGTCATATCATTTGCATAAGGCACGAATTTCTGGTAGCTCCACCCTGTCCTCCTAATGCACCTGCAGGCCCTTAGCTCGAGTTACTCCTTATCACTTTGTTCCTCTTACCACACATGTGTCAGGGGACGGCATTTTCATTGTGGGCATGTCTGGGCAAGTCACTTGTGTAGACTTTTTTATCTGTGCAGCTGTGGGCACGTCTTAGGCTGCGGGCACAGATAAGGGAACGTGCACAAGCCCCCCTATGCAAGTTCCCTTATCTGTACCTGCAGCTTGATTTTTCCAGCTGTTCTTTGGTTTGAAAGAATTCAGCTGAGAACCCACCCTAACTGCCTGCCTGACTGGTTTCTTCCTTTCTCCTCTCTCACTTTGGCCTCCCAAAGTGCTGAGATTACAGGCATGAGCCACTGCACCCAGCCATGTCTTCTCTTCTTATAAGGACATTTGTCATTGGATTTAGAGTCCATCCAGTTAGTGCAGGATATCATCTGAAGATCCTTAACCTCATTACATCTGCAAAGACCTTTTTTCCAAATAAAGTCACATTCACAGGTATTGAGGATTGGGACTTAGACCTATCTTTTAGGGGACCACAATTCAACCTACTGCCAAGAAGTTATGTGTAAACAGCTCTATAGCATGTTAGTGATAGAGTTAGAATGCAAGCAGGCTGGGCGCAGTGGCTCACACCTGTAATCCCAGAACTTTGGGAGGCCGAGGCGGGTGGATCATGAGGTCAAGAGATAGAGACCATCCTGGCTAACACGGTGAAACCCCGTCTCTACTAAAAATACAAAAAATTAGCCAGGCATGGTGGCAGGCGCCTGTAGTCCCAGCTACTCGGGAGGCTGAGGCAGGAAAATGGCGTGAACCCAGGAGGCAGAGCTTGCAGTGAGCCGAGACTGCACCACTGCACTCCAGCCTGGGTGACAGAGCAAGATTCCGTCTCAAAAAAAAAAAAAAAAAAAGCAAGCTTAGGTTTTGTGACTCCCAATATTATTACCCACCCTCTCTAAATTTCAATTTCCACATCTGTAAAATGGGCCTAACAAAGAGATCTACCTCATAGAATAGATGGGCTCATAACACCCCGGTTTGTGATCCTTGTTTTACTCAAGAAAGTACTTTGCACAATGGCTGGCTTGTAGCAAGTGCTTCAAAAATGTTAGCTATTTCTGTCATTATCATTACCATTTTATTATAAGGTCATTCTTTCAACTAAGTAAAAAATAAAATCCCAAGGGAAAGACTGTCTCAAGCTTTAAGGTTATAAACTAGATGGTAACACCAACAATTCAGTTCTCTGGTTGGTTGGTTGGTTGGTTGGTTGGTTGGTTGGTTGGTTGGTTTTTTTGAGACAGGGTCTCATTCTGTTGCCCAGGTTCAAGTGCAGTGGTGCGATCTTGGCTCACTGCAACCTTCTTCTCTAGGGCTCAAGTGATCCTCCCACCACAGCCTCCTAAGTAGCTGAGACTACAAGGCACACACCACCACACCCAGCTAGTTTTTCTATTTTTAGTAGAGATGGGGTTTCACCATGTTACCCAGGCTGGTCTTGAACTCATGAGCTCAACCTGACCACCCACCTCAGTCTACCAAAGTGCTGGGATTACAAGTGTGAGCCACGACGCCCAACCCAGTTCTCTATTTTAAACTATCATTTCTCCCTTATCAGGTGGTGTGGCATACGGAACAACCTTTGTAAAGATCTGGTCAAACTTTGAAAGTAAAGTAATGAGAGGAAAGGGTACTTTGTATATTTCTGTTAAGTCTCTGTAAACCAAGAAGACAAGATGGCATTTGTTTGTTTGTTTAAATAATTAGATTCTGAACTCCTGACATCCATGTCTAGCTACTTTTAAACAGACAGAATGGTCTCAGGAAGAATTTTATCCCAGAAGACAGTGGATTCAGGCTGGGCACAGTGGCTCATGCCTGTAATCCCAGCACTTTGGGAGGCCAAGGCGGGTGGATGGATCACTTGAGGTCAGGAGTTCAAGACCAGCCTGGTCAACATGGCTGGTCTTTTCTTTTTAGCTCCCGCATGTGTGTGAGAATGTGCAATATTTGTATCTGCCTTGTCTGTGCCTGGTTTATTTCATTTAACATAGTATCCTCCAGTTCCATTCATGTTGTTGCAAATGACAGAATTTCATGCTTTTTTATTGCTAAATAATATTTCTTTCTTTTTCTTTCTTTTCTTTTCTTTTTTTTTTTTTTTTTTTTTGAGACAAAGTCTCCCTCTGTTGCCCAGGCTGGAGAGCAGTGGTGCGATCTCTGCTCACTGCAACCTCACCCTCCTGGGTTCAAGCGATTCTTCGGCCTCAACCTCCCGAGTAGCTGGGATCACAGGCATGTGCCATCATGTTCGGCCAGTTTTTGTATTTTTAGTAGAGATGGGTTTTCACCATGTCGGTCAGGCTAGTCTCGAACTCCTGGCCTCAAGTGATCTGCCCACCTCAGCCTCCCAAAGTGCTGGAATTACAGGCAGGAGCCACTGTGCCTGTCCCCTGAATAACATTTCATATGTAGCACATTTTTTTCACTCATTCATTGATAGACACTTGGGTTGATTCCATATCTTGCTTACTGTGAATAGTGCTCTACTAGCTTTATCAAAAAATTGTACAAAGTGACAAGTGGACTTAATTTTAATAATATAGACTTTTATGTAACTCAGTAGATCCAAAATATCATCATACATACAAGCAATATAAAAATTATGAATTTGAGGCTGGGCACGGTGGCTCACACCTGTAATCCCAGCACTTTTAGAGGCTGAGGTGGGTGGATCACTTGAGGTCAGGAGTTCGAGACCAGCCTGACCAACATGGTGAAACCCCACCTCTACTAAAAATACAAAAAATTAGCTGAGCATGGTGGCACATTCCTGTAATCCCAGCTACTTGGGAGGCTGAGGCAGGAGAATCACTTGAACCCGAGAGGTGGAGGTTGCAGTGAGACGAGATGGTGCCATTGCACTTCAGTCTCAGTGACAAGAGCGAAACTCCATCTCAAAAAGAAAAAAAGAAATTATGAATTTGATATTTTGCATCTTTTTTTTTTTTTTTTTTTTTTTTGAGACGGAGTTTCGCTCTTGTCCCCCAGGCTGGAGTGCAATGGTGCGATCTCGGCTCACTGCAACCTCCGCCTCCTGGGTTCAAGCTAGTCTCCTGCCTCAGCCTCCCAAGTAGCTGGGATTACAGGCACGCCATCAGGCCCAGCTAATTTTTGTATTTTTAGTAATAATCGCCTCCCAAGTAGCTGGGAGTACAGGCGCACCATCACGCCTGGCTAATTATTTGTATTCACCATGTTGGCCAGGCTGGTCTCAAACTCCTGACCTCAAGTGATCTGCCCGCTTCGGCCTCCCAAAGTGCTAAAACTACAGGCGTGAGGCACTGCGCCCGGCCGAAATCGCCATTTTTATGCTAAGTCTTTGAAATTCAGCATGTATATTACACTCACAACACATCTCTTACATCTTTTTTTTTTTTTTTTTTTTTTTGAGACAGGGTCTTGCTCTGTCACCCAGGCTAGAGTGCAGTGGTGCAGTCTAGGCTCACTGCAACCTCTGGCCCTCAGGCTCAAGTGATCTTCCCACCTAAGCCTTCCAAGTAGCTGGGACCACAGGCAGGCACCACAACACCTGGCGATTTTTTTTTTTTTTTTTGGTAATTTTAGTAGAGACGGGGTTTCACCATGTTGCCCAGGCTGGTCTCGAACTCCTGAGCTCAAGTGATCCACCTGCCTTGGTTTCCCCAAGTTCTGGGATTACAGGTGTGAGTCACTGCCTGCAGCCTCCAGCCTCAGCACACCTCAATCCGGATGTGGCACATTTCAGGTGCTCAGTGGCTGTGTTTCCATATTGGAAAGATGGAAGCTAGTGGTTTCCCTATTGGACATTACAAGCTAAGAGACGGCCTGTAAGATGGACCTGAAGCTCCCTCCCATTACATTTTTAATTTTTTTTAATTATAGATTTAAAGCTGTTGGGGATGGGATGCAAAAAAAGAAAGAAAGATTTAAAGGTGTTGATAGATATCACATATCTGTGGTGCAAAAGTTTAGCAGGTATAGAATTCTATGTAGCGTAAAGGAAATCTTGCTCCCTCCCTTGTCTTCCGTGCACTGAATTTCTGTCGCCAGAGGCACCCACAGTTCATAGACTCTCAGATTCTCCTGTCTCCATCCAAAGATATTCTAAACCAATACGAGCATATATAAACATACATGCATATCCATACACACACATATATATATCCATACACATACATATATATTTATATATATATGTTTATATATATATGAAAAATATATATATTTTTTAATTTTTGCTCTTTTCTAAATTTTTTTTTAGATGGGGTCTCACTCTGTTGACCAGGCTGGAGTGCAGTGGCACAATCACAGCTCAATGCAGCCTCAAACTCCCTGGACTCAGGTGATCTTCACACCTCAGTCTCCCGAGTAGCTGGGACCACAGGTGCACACCACCATGCCCACCATATTTTTTGTTTGTTTGTTTGTTTTGTGGGGTTTTTTGTAGAGACATAGTTTCGCTATGTTGCCCAGTCTGGTCTCAAACTTCCAGGCTCAAGCCGTCTACCCACCTCGGCCTCCCAAAGTGCTAGGATTACAGGCATGAGCCACTGTGCTCAGCCCTATCTTTTACTGCCTTTTTTTTTTTTTTTTTTTTTTTTGAGACGGAGTCTCACTCTGTCACCAGGCTGGAGTGCAGTGGTGCAATCTTGGCTCACTGCAACCTCCGCCTCCCAGGTTCAAGTGATTGTCCTGCCTCAGCCTCCTGAGTAGCTGAGACTACAGGCACCCGCCACCACACCCGGCTAATTTTTTGTATTTTTAGTAGAGACGGGGTTTCACCATGTTGGCCAGGATGGTCTCGATCTCTTGACCTCATCATGATCCACCCGCCTCGGCCTCCCAAAGTGCTGGGATTACAGGCGTGAGCCACTGCGCCTGGCCTCTTTTACTGTCTTTTGTACTCACTATGGGAGCATGCTATACACACTGTTCTATACTGTGATTTTTCTCACCTAACACTAACCCTGCTACTTATTAGCTGTGTATCATTGGGCAAGTTACTACCCTTTTTTGTACCTCAGTTTCCTCATCTGTGAAGTGAAGGTGACAATATACCCAAATATCTACTTCAGCATTGATGAGATAATTGAATAATGAAACACACAAGATTTAAATTAAAATAATGCCCAGCACACTCAGCTGTTAGACTTTTTTGTTTCTTTTTTTTTTAAGACAAGGTCTCACTCTGTCGCTCAGGCTGAGTACAGTGGGGCAGTCATGGCTCGCTGCAGCCCCAACCTCCTGGGCTCAAGCAGTCCTCCCACCTCAGCCTCCCAGGTAGCTGGGACTGCAGGCATGTGTCACTACAGCTGGCTAATTTTTGTATTTTTAGTAGAGACTGGGTTACACCTCGTTGCCCAGGCTGGCCTCAAACTCTTGGGCTCAAGTGATCCTCCCACCTCAGCCTCACAAAGTGCTGAAATTGCAGGCGTGCGCCATTGCACCTAGCCAATGTTAGACTCCTTTTTTTTTTTTTTTTTTTTTTCCTGAGACTGTCTCACTCTATCTCCCAGGCTGGCTCACTGCAACCGCTGCCTCCCGGGTTCAAGAGATTCTCTTGCCTCAGCCTCCCAAGTAGCTGGAATTACAAGCGTGCGCCACCACGCCTGGCTAATTTTTTTGTACTTTTAGTAGAGACGGTTTCGCCATATTGGCCAGGTTGGTCTCGAACTCCTGACCTCAGGTGATCCACCCACCTCGGCCTCCCAAAGTGCTGTGATTACAGGTGTGAGCCACCGCAACCGGCTTCAATGTTAGACTTTTGTTAGCCACAGAATATTGCATTGTATCTCTCTACTGTAACCGATTGAAACAGTCCCCTTTTAATGGACATTTAGTTTGTCCTCAGCTCCACAACTTAATCTTTTTGCTCCTACAAATAATGTTTCAATGGCTAGCTTTGTGCAGATATCATTTCAACCCCATGCAAGTGCACCAGAGGAGAAATCCAGAATTGGAATTTCTATGTCCGAGAATATGGGCGTGTCTCATTTTGGTCTCACTGCCAAATTCCCTTCCCAGGAGACCATGGCAGTTGACAATCGTACCTACTATGTAGGGAGCCTGCCTGTGTCCCACGGCCTCGCCCTCGCAGGGTACATGCACATGTGGTTTTCTCTGCCAGGCCACTGCACATGGACAATGATACAGCCCCGTGGTTTCCACTTGTCTTTTTCTCCCCTTGGCAAGGATGGGCATCTTTTCCTATGTCTAAGGGCTGCTCGGATTTCCTTTCCTGGGAATCTTTGCTCATTTTTCTTTTGGATTATTGGGCTAAGTCTTTTTTAATCCTTGTCTTTTCTGCCAGCCTTCCCGACCTCTCTCTACAGACCACCTGGCCGCCTTTCCCCCACATCCCTCACGGCAGTAATCCAGACTTACTTTTTGTTGTCATCCTGAGCTGTAATGTCCATCTCATATTGTCAAGATGTCACACAGGAATAGCATATGTCCTTGGTCAAAACATAAGTGCTCCAGGGCAGACGTGGGCTTGAGGCCTGAGGCCTGAGTCCTGAGCAGACGTAGCACTGAGCCTTGTATCAGACAGGCATTGCATGACTATTTCTCAAATTTGTTTTGAAAAAGAAAATCAGTGGTAAATAGTTATAAAAAAGAGATCATCGCTCTTACTTGCCACGCTTATTTTTTCAAGCTATTAAAATGATTAAATGTATCACATCATTATAATTATCAAATTATTAACAATTATTAAAATTAAATCTATTGCATTTCTGTAACTAAATTATTAAAATTTAAGCACAATAGGAGGAATTATTTTCTCTCCCCAAAGAGAGACACTTTAAACAGTTTGTCAAACACTTTTAAGATTTTACCTATGGGCCAGGTGTGGTGGCTCACGCCTGTAATCCCAGCGCTTTAGGAGGCTGAGGCGGCCAGATCACGAGGTCAGGAGTTCGAGACTAGCCTGGCCAACGTGGTGAAACCTTGTCTCTACTAAAAATACAAAAATTAGCTGGGCATGTTGGCACACGCCTGTAACCCTAGCTACTCAGGAGGCTGAGGCAGCAGAATTGCTTGAGCCCGGGAAGCGGAGGTTGCAGTGAGCTGAGATCGCACCACTGCACTCTAGCCTGGGTGGCAGAGCGAGACTCCATCTCAAAAAACAAAAACAAACAAAAGATTTTACCTATGATTTTACAAACTTACATATTAAAAAGCATGAGGATGTGCGTGTGTATAAACACATGGAAAGACAGAAATGTAGTTTTGGGAAGCTGTTAGCAACAAATCAGACTTTACATTTTGTTCTTCGATTGGCAATTTCGCAATTTTACCTCGATCATTCAAAAAATATCACGGGCCTACTATGTGCCAGGGACTATGTTTTCTTGTTTCATTGTGTGGTTATCTTTTGTTTTTGTTTTTTAGTGAGTGTTTTCCGTGATCAAGCAAGTTTGGGAGGCCAGGCAAAGTGGCTCACGCCTGTAATCCCAGCACTTGGGGTGGCCGAGACGGGTGGATCACTTGAGGTCAGGAGTTTGAGACCAGCCTGGCCAACATGGTGAAACCCCGTCTCTACTAAAAATACAAAAATTAGCCAGGCGTGGTGGTGCACACCTGTAATTCCAGCTGCTTGGGAGGCTGAGGCAGGAGAACTGCTTGAACGTAGGAGGCAGAGGTTGCACTGAGTAAAGATTGTGCCATTGCACTCCAGCCTGGGTGACAGAGCAAAACTCCATCTGAAAAAAAAAAAAAAAGAAAGAAAGAAAAAATGAAAGTTTGGGAAACAGTGAGATGATCACAGAATCCTGGGTTTGGGATAAACTTTCAGATTTCTGTCCCTGTCTCCAAACAGAGCATCCAACCTATCTAAGTCAGTCTGGCTAAAGTTATAATTTAAAAGGCTTCCCATGAAAGGAACTTTACTGCGATCTTCACTGATTTCTCCTGATGTTCACTGAGCTCTGCGCTCTTTGGAAGAAATTTATATAACAGACATTAATAAATGATGCAGTAAAGTGCTCATAGCATGAACCTGTATTGAAGAAGTAAAACCTAGTGAGGTGTTAAATTTAGGAGACAGGTTAGGATCAAAGCCTCTGGGTCCCCATAGTGGTTGCCTCTGCTCCTCCAGGTGTGTGACTCTGCTATAGAAGACATTTAGCCCCCTCTAAGCCTTTGTTTTCAAAGGAGTTCATTCTAAAAGCCAGTGTATAGAGGAAAAATTTGAGTATGGTCAAAAATGACCTTGCATATCTTTTCCATTATAGTATCACCATCAGGGACTGGACAGAGCTCAAGACCAGAAAATGCACGTGTTCCTCGTCTCTTACCTGCAAGAGTGCACATGGTGGCCCAGATAATTTAAATCAGTCTTCTTTTTCTCTGTCTCCGTTTTCTCTCCACACAACTGGTAGAAATCAGGTAGATTCAATGCAGCTATTGGTGACTGCACTTGAATAACCATGCTGTAGGTTTTTCTAATTATTAAATATATAATTCATGCAAAGCAACTAGTTCCATGCCTGGCATGCAGTAAGCCCCTGATAAATGTTGACTTTCCTTATTATTACCATCGCTACTACTCCTCTATGAGAAAAGTGTTTTTTTTCTTTTTCTTTTTCTTTTTCTTTTGCGCGGGGGCGGGACAGAGTTTTGCTCTTGTTGCCCAGGCTGGAGTGCAATGCCATGATATTGGCTCACCGCAGCCTCCACCTCCCTGGTTCAAGTGATTCCCCTGCCTCAGCCTCCCGAGTAGCTGGGATTATAGGTGTGCACCACCATGTCTGGCTAATTTTGTATTTTCAGTAGAGACGGGGTTTCTCCATGTTGGTCAGGCTGGTCTCGAACTCCCGACCTTGATCCGCCCTCCTCAGCCACCCAAAGTGCTGGGATTAAAGGCATGAGCCACCACTCCTGGCCAAGAAGTGTTTTTTTCTTTTGAAGAGATTATTTATGCCAGATTTCATGTCTCATTCTGAGTTGAGTCACCCAAGGCCACTCTCAGCAAAATTGCAGACCTGTAATTTTGCCTTCATTCCATGAGTAGTTCTATGGCACAGTCACTGGCACACAGGGGGTGATCAAAAACACTTGTTAAGTGAATTATAAAACCTCTGGCTCAGGCCAGGTGTGGTGGCTCACACCTGTAATCCCAGCACTTTGGCAGGCCAAGGTAGGAGGATCACGCGAGCTCAGGAGTTCAAGACCAGCCTGGTTAACATAGTGACACGCCATCTCTGCAAAATAAAAAAGAAAAGAAAGAAAAAAAATCAGCTGGGCGTGGTAGCACATGCCTGTGGTCCCAGCTACTTAGGAGGCTGAGGTGGGAGGATCGCTTAAGCCCAGGAGGTCGAGGCTGCAGTGAGCCGATATCGTGCCACTGCACTCCAACTTGAGCGACAGAGTGAGGCCCTGTCTCAAAAACAAAACACGCCTGGTGCAGTGGCTCATGCCTGTAATCCCAGCACTTTGGGAGGCCAAGGCGGGCAGATCACAAGGTCAGGAGATTGAGACCATCCTGGCTAACACGATGAAACCCCATCTCTACTAAAAATACAAAAAAATCAGCTGGGCATGGTGGCAGGCACCTGTGAGCCAAGATTGCGCCACTGCACTCCAGCCTGGGCGACAGTGCAGTGCAGTTTGAGACGCCGTCTCAAAACAAAAAACTGAAAAAATATAAAAACCTCTGGCTCAAAGGTAAGAAGGGCAAAACAAAGGAAGAGTATCTGACAGTAGCACTTGCCTATAACTGTCAAGATTCTTTTTAGTGAGTCCAGTGTTGAATTAGTCCACTGGCTTCTGCTTTTCAATAAGTCCATACACTCTTTCATTTATTCTCTATATATTTTGTACATTCTTGTCCTGTACCAGGCTCTGTGCTAGGCCTGGAGGTGCAGTGGTGAAAAAGACAGGCAAGGGCGCTTAAAGTCTCCTGGGGGAGAAAGCAGTAAACAAGTACAATCCAAAAGATGCTTTCCGACTTCAGTGCTTGGGAAGGGAAATAGACAGAAGGGAAGGGAAATAGACAGATGGGATAGTCAGTGACTGAAGGGAAAACCAACTTATATAGGGATTCAGCAAAGTCCTCCCCAGAAGAGACATCGGAGCTGAGATCTGGGATAACTAAAATGTAAATATCCAGTAATAGTAAAATTAAAATTGTTCAATATGTCGTGTAGCCTAAAGTGGACCTGCCATTTTCATTCTTCCCTTTAAAGAAAAAGCATTTCATTCCCATCAGGATGGCATAGCAGTTAAAAGTCCGAAAGTACCAGGTTCTAGAGAGAACGTGAACAGAAGGAAACCCTTATAAACTGCTATTTGGGAGTAGAAATTGGCAGACCTCTTTGGAGAACAATTGGTGATATCTAGTTGAAGTTGAAGGTGTGAATTTCCCACGACCCAACAATTCTATGTCTAGGTATGTTCTTTAAACCCTTAAAAATATCTCCTCCTAGGCTGGGCATGGTGGCTCACACCTGTAATCCCAATACTTTGGGAGGCTGAGAGGCCGAGGCGGGCAGATCACCTGAGGTCAGGAGTTCGAGACCAGCCTGATCAACAGGGAGAAACCCAGGCTCTACTAAAAATACAAAATTAGCCTGGCATGGTGGCGCATGCCTGTAATCCCAGCTACTCAGGAGGCTGAGGCAGGAGAATCGCTTGAACCTGGGAGGTGGAGGTTTTGGTGAGCTGAGATCGATTGCGCCATTGCACTCCAGCCTGGGCAACAAGAGCAAAAGTCCGTCACAAAAAAAAAAAAAAAAAAAAATCTCCAAGAGAAGTAAGGGAAGATTTAAAGTAAAACTACAAAGCAAAAGTACTTCATTCAACAAATATTTCCAGAATGCCTACACGTGACAGGCATTCATAAACGCTCTAAGAAAACCATGCTGAACGAAACCATGAAAGACTATGCCCTCCAGACAAACTGGGGAAGATACACAGTAAACAAAAGTCCAAACACTCATTATCTACTTAATGTATACCCAGTTTGTGGTCCTAGTTTTCTGCAAGAAGAAACTGAGTCTTAGAGAAATTGTCATTTGCCCAAGGTGAGCCCACCAGTGAGATGATGAACATGCCAGCCCAAGAACTTACTCCCCAGGACTCCACCTGTGCCAAGTCCAGCTTCCCCGCCATGGGAGTCTGTGAGGAAGGGAGGTGCGAGTTTCCCTTTATGCGGGGGTACCTACTGCATGGCTCATACATAGTGCACCGTTTGGGGGTGGGAGTGGGAAGTGGACAGGATTGAAGAACTATCCAGAACTAACACCTGCATAAAAGATGAGGAGTAGACTTCCAGATTATCTACCCAAGTATGGGAGTAGAATCCACGGAGCCGGCATCATTGACAAGGGAAATGGGAAGAAGGAAGGCTCCTTTCCCCAGGCCAGGGATGCCTTAAGTGGCTCCCTGACTTTTTAGCTTTCATCCTCTACACAAGATCCACACCAAGGCTCCAGAACACTCTTAGCTAGGGACATAACCAAGGAAGACAAAACCCTGGCAAATGGCTACCATAAGGGGGCAGTAAGGAGAGAAGTAAAGCCAGGCTGACCAGAACCGAAATCAGGTGTCCCCTGGTTAGGAAGTCCTGGCATCAAGGATGGGAGGAGCACGGCATCACCCCACCCAGAGGCCTGGCAAGCCTCCCACTCCTGGGGACAGAATGACCTCATGGGGACACTTTACTTTTGATGTATAATTTTCTAACAGGAAAGTTTAAAAATACAGAAAGTAGAAAAAAAAATACAATGAGCAGCTTTGTACCCTTCTTTCAAAATAACAACTGTTAACATTTCTTTTTTTTTGAGACGGAGTCTCGCTCTGTTGCCCAGGCTGGAGTGCAGTGGCACAATCTCAGCTCACTGCAACCTCTGCCTCCCAAGTTCTAGCAATTCTCCTGCCTCAGCCTCCTGAGTAGCTGGAATTACAGGCGCACACCGCCATGCCCAGCTAATTTTTTGTATTTTGGTAGAGACGGGGCTTCCCCGTGTTGCCCAGGCTGGTCTCAAACTCCTGAGCTCAGGCAATCCACCCGCCTCGGCCTTCCAAAGTGCTAGGATTACAGGCGCGAGCCACCGCGCCCAGCCACAACTGTTAACATTTCATATTAGCTTTTTTTTGAGACTGAGTCTCACTCTGTCGCCCAGGCTGGAATGCAGTGGCACGATCTCCGCTCACTGCAACAACTCCCAGGTTCAAGCGATCCTCCTGCCTCAGCCTCCCGAGTAGCTGGGAATACAGGCATGTGCCACCACACCTGGTTAATTTTTGTAGTTTTAGTAGAGATGGGGTTTTATCATCTCAGTCAGGCTAATCTCAAACTCCTGACCTAAAGTGACGTGCCAGCCTCACCCTCCCAAAGTGCTGGGATTACAGGCATGAACCACCGCACCTGGCCGAACGTTTCATATTAGCTTTAGGACATTTTCTGTTTAAATTTTTTTCAGATGGTTATTTCCTTTTATTTCCATCTTTCTTTATATTTGACCCTGTTTTTCTTCTTACTGCATTTTGAAGTAAATGTTAGCTTATTTATTTTATTTTTTATTTTTTTTTTGAGACAGAGTCTTGCTCTGTCACCCAGGCTGGAGTGCAGCGGCGCGATCTCGGCTCACTGCAAGCTCTGCCTTCCGGGTTCACGCCATTCTCCTGCCTCAGCCTCCTGAGTAGCTGGGACTACAGGTGCCCGCCACCACGCCCAGCTAATTTTTTGTATTTTTTAGTAGAGACGGGCTTTCACCGTGGTCTCGATCTCCTGACCTCGTGATCTGCCCGCCTCGGCCTCCCAAAGTGCTGGGATTACAGGCGTGAGCCACTGTGCCCGGCAGCTTATTTATTTTTAATCCTTCTTTCCTACATTTGAAGCTATACATTATCCTTTTTATCACTGTAGGTGCATCTTGCTTTTTTTTTTTTTTTTTTTTGAGACGGAGTTTCACTCTTGTTACCCAGGCTTCATTCAGTGCAATGGCTCCATCTCGGCTCACTGCAACCTCTGCCTCCCGGGTTCAAGCAATTCTCCTGCCTCAGCCTTCCAAGTAGCTGGGATTACAGGCAAGCACCACCATGCCCAGCTAATTTTGTATTTTTAGTAGAGATGGAGTTTCACCATGTTGGTCAGGCTGGTCTCAAACTCCTGACTTCCGGTTATCCACCCACCTCAGCTTCCCAAAGTGCTGGGATTACATGCGTGAGCCACCACACCCAGCCATCCCACATTTTTTAAAAAATAAAACTTCTGCTTATATACAAGCATGTTTAATTGTGCAATTTTCATAGATACATAAAGTGGATATATCATACATATTTTTAAAATACCACCATTATTTAATTTTCTTTTTTAAAAAAAATTCTACCAACTTCTCCCTTTCCACCATAATAATCCTACCTCTTACCCAGCCTCTCTCCTCCCTCAACAATACTTAATGGAAATTCCTTTAAGACAATTTTTCCAGTTTTATCTCATTTTACTTAATATCTATATAATATTCCATGGTGTGAATGTATCAGGATTTTTTCCTTTTGTTTCTAGAGGTTTTTTGTTGGTTTTGTTTTTGTGTTTGCTACCATTAACAATACTGTAATACACATCTTTGAGTATTTGAAACAAAAAATCCCAGGTGTCAGAGGAGAAGAAAGTTGTTAACAGTGGCCACTGTGGCAGGTATGATGAGAAGCCCAGGAATGGTGACCTCAGCTAGCCAGGGTGGCTTTCTGTCCTGCCTCCCAGGATTTCTTAAACAAGGAGGCCAGATCAGATAAATGCTAGGGTATCTCTTAGCTGACTGAATCTTTTCTAATCAAATCATTCATTCAGGCCAGACACAGTGGCTCACACCTGTAATCCCAGCACTTTGGGAGGCCTAGGCAGGCGGATCACTTGAGGTCAGTAGTTCAAGACCAGCCTGGCCGACATGGTGAAACCCCATCCACTAAAAATACAAAAATTAGCTGGGCGTGGTGGCGGGTGCCTGTAGTCCCAGCTAGTCCGGAGGCTGAGGCACTAGAATTGCTCAAACCCAGGAGGCGGAGGCTGCAGTGAGCCGAGATGGCGCCACTGCACTCCAGCTTGGGTGATAGAGCAAGATTCTGTCTCAAAAAAAAAAAAAAAAAAAAAAAATTTGTTCACTCATGCACCCACCCAGCAGAAACTGAGAACCTGCAATGTGTAGACACTAACCTAGACACTTTGAACTTGACCAAGAAGAGGGTGGAAAAGACTCTGGCTCTTAGGCAGCTAACATTCTGTTGGGGAGAAGCAAATGATGAATGCACAGATAAATGATATCCACTCTATGCTATTAAAAGGGCTAGAATTTGGAAGATGATGGTGAAGATCTCTTTAAACAGGTGACATTTACGCTGAGCTGTGGACCTGGCCAGTAATCAAACCTGAAATTGTTTTCTATGTATTAGTGATTCTCATAACTTTAAATTTGTATGTGTTCCTATGCATTCACAGTTATTTCTGATTTTGAGAATCAGGGGAGGGCACTTTTGCAATGAGTCTAATTACTAGACCTTCAGGATCTGAGCCTGTATGTAAATTGAAAGCAAATATCTGTTTTCTGAAAATTCACCAGGTGAGTCTGATCCATAGTTGGCCTTGGGAGTAACTTTATTATGGGAGTGTCAGAGAGCAGGTGTGAGCCCCCAGACAGCCAGTGAAAAGACTAGGGAGAAGGTGGGTGAGGATTTGAATTGAAAAGGCTCTTTGTGCCAGCTGCAATGGCTCATGATTGTAATCCCAGCACTTTGGGAGGCCGAGATGGGCAGATCACCTGAGGTCAAGGGTTCAAGACCAGCCTGGCCAACATGGTGAAACCCCATCTCTACTAAAAATACAAAAATTAGCCAGGCATGGTGGTGCATGCCTGTAATCCCAGCTACTTGGGAGGCTGAGGCAGGAGAATCGCTTGAACCCAGGAAGTGGAGGTTGCAGCGAACTGAGATCGCGCCGCTGCACTCCAGCCTGGGCAACAAGAGCAAAACTCCATCTCCAAAAAAAAAAAGAAAGAAAAAAGAAACCGCTCTCTGGGGGGACTTTCTCCCCTTGCCCCTCAGACCCTCTGCCTTCCAAAATCTTAAACTGCAAAGAGAAATATCACAGGGCCCCCACACCCACACCCCAGGAAACCTCCCAGGACTTTTTCTACGGCTTGACTTATTTGATGTGAAGTAGATATATAACAAACAGTGGTGGTCTGCCGGAACGCCAGCAGAAAGAAAAATCTAGAATTGCAAATGTAAAACTCCCGCCCTCCCACAAAGATTATGCTGATGAAACTGAAAGCTCAAACAGAAGCAGAAATGATCAGATACGGGAATATCCATGAAGGAAAATGCCAGGGGCAAGTCACACGAGCCATCCCCCATCCCCTATTATTATTCTGGGAATAATAATACCTTCCTCAAAGAGATGTCCTGAGGATTAAAAATAAGACCGTTTTTCATGTCAGGCACTGAGCAACCCCTCCATGCTTAGGGAGGGCTTAACCCAGGTTCGTCTAGTTCCCTTCCCCCAAGCAAATTCCTCCTCCAACGTTTCCAATCTGTCCGAGAAATCCCTGTGGTTACTGTGTACATTATCTGGATATTTAGCTAGTACGCTTACCCAGGTGGCATATTGTAACTTTACTCTGACAATTTGGAAAAACAAACAGAGCAGTTCTGACCTTTTCCACTGGTTTTGCTTCTGCATCCCCTCAAAGCCTGCCCATTCGATAGGATCCTATTTAAAGATGATAGTCTTTAAACTGGGAAGTTCCAAACTGCACATGGGGTGCGGGTTTGGCCAAGAGGTTCCCTTTTTGTTTTACCACCTTAAAATGCTAACTTTGCTAATGGCCGAGGCTGATTATATAAATGTTCTTGCTTTTGTTTGCACTTATCTGATCTTGTCCTATCAAGGGGCTTAATCTCACTCTTACTGGAAATTACAATTTAGTCCATTTTAGGATGGCCCCAATCTTTCACAGCTGTTTAAAGGCTGTGTTGTGAAAACAACCCAAAATGGTACTAGGTTTGTTCTGGTTACACAACTGTGGGGAGGTGGGGAGCGAAGCGTGTTTGAAAGTCACTCATTTAAATGTCCTCATGAAATATATATATTTGTTTATATTTATATATTTATATAAATTTCATGAAATATATAAATTTATATATAATATAAATCTATAATATGTATATACTATATATAATATATAAATATAATATATAAATATAAATATAAATATAATATATATTATATATTATGTATATATATACATAATATATAATATATGTTATATATTATATATAATATAAATATTTATATAATATACAAATAAATTTGTATATATTTATATTTATATGCAAAGGATTTGCTTCAAGTGATATGTTTGGATCATATGGAAACTTGCCAAACAGAATTTTTGTCTGAGCATCTACACCTCAATCCTCCTTTGAGAGAAACTTTGAGATCTTTGAGACCCTTTGAAAGCTCCTTTGAGGCCCATTCCTGGAGCTCCGAAAGCTTATTGGATATTTCTGCTGAGTATGAGAGTGACTGACACAGGTAATTTATTAAACATTTTGAAAAGGGCTATATTAAGAAGGAAATAAAAATCCACCTCTTGTCCAACTCCTGGTTAGCACTCAGGTGTGTTTCCTTCTAGCCTTTTCTCAATGACCTGCAATCAGGATTTTCAACCTTCAGCCCTGCGCCTAAGGCTGCCATCCCTGCTTGTAGCCTATCTGCCCATGTTTTGTCTGTGTTCACAAGCCCCGCTCAAATTGCTGTTTTAGAAAAATCTAGGGCTGGGTGCGATGACTCACGCCTGTAATCCCAGCACTTTGGGAGGCTGAGGCGGGCGGATCACAAGGTCAGGAGTTTGAGACCAGCCTGGCCAACATGGTGAAACCCCATCCCTACTAAAAATACAAAAATTAGCCCGTCATGTGCCTGTAATCCCAGATACTAGGGAGGCTGAGGCAGGAGAATCGCTTGAACCTGGGAGGCGGAGGTTGCACTGAGCCGAGACTGGGCCATTGCACTCCAGCCTGGGTGACAGAGTGAGACTCTGTCTCAAAAATAAATAAATAAATAAATAAATAAATAAAAGAAAAATCTAAAATGTTCCGGAGGGAAGGTTGGGGGAAGGGCGGAGGGAGGAATGAATCATTTAGAAAAGCAACAGCAAACGGAGAAGAGCTTTATTTTTGCTTCATAATTGATAGCATGTCTCCCTTCTCCACTACCCCCCAAAAAGACCCTCCTCCCTCTATTCCACCTTCCCAAGGCACTTCACGCTTTTTGTACCTGGGATGAAAAGGGAGGGGAATTTACTGCCCTTCGTGAAAATGTCCGGGGTCAAATTATATACTCTCATGGTAGAGAGAGGGGAATGGGAGTTGGGGCAGTATGGTTTTCACAATTCCTAGCCAGGCTTTAGCCCTGGCTGACTCGCTTGCGTCACGATAATACAATTTTGTATGTTAAACAACAGATGTCAAACAGAAGAAAGAGACGGGGCTTCGCTTTTCTTCTCCTGTGGACCTTGTTCCCCCCAAAGCAGCCATTTTTTCAGTTGCCATGACAGTGGTAATAGGAGTTTATCATTTTCCCATGCCTGCTGCATGCTAATGTGGAATCAATTCATGACTCTTATCTGGTTGGGCTACCAAGGGATCCCAACCACACACAATCTGGGTTTGTGCAGCGGTAGAGAGGGCACCATGGCCTTTTCGCCCTCCTCACAATCCTCAGCTCCCAGTTTATAGAGCAATTTATGTAAAGCAGAAGTTTTTATTTGCCTATTAAAATATCAGTTACAATCAGCCTCAGAACTACTGAAGGTCTATGCACGTATTGACAAAGCAGGTTTATCGTTGCCTCTTGTGAAAAGAAGTCATAAAGAACAAAGATCACCTAGACAGAAATCATACATAATATCTAGAAATCATATATGTATTACATAACAATTTCACTCTTACGTCTTAACGCTAACCTAACTTTCAAAACAAGACCCATTTACACAGAGCAGGGAAAGAAAGCTCCTTTGAGAAACTTAACTAAAACTGAGAAAATAATATTTTTATAAGAAGAACACCTTCTTTTAGTGAACAAAGGTGATACAGAAATCAAGAAAAATCACATTTGAAGAAACTCAGAATGAAGGAAATGTATTCTTTAAAAATGAACAGGAAGGAAAAATGGAAAAATTGTTAAACCCTGATGTTAGATACACGAATGTTCCTTATGGTATTCCTGGTACTTTTCTGTATATTTGAAATATTTTATATTCCTAAAAAATATGAGTCAAAATCTTTCAGTTTGGCTTTTAATTAACAATGTTGAAGCCACAGCCAAATGAAGAAAAAAGAAGAAACAGAAGAAACGATGTAGCAGGGTAGAAGCAAAATTAAACCCCAAAGTGATTTATAGCGTACTTAGGTTTATTTCCCTCTTAATTTCTAACAGAATGTGGCAGTACTTGTCAGCTGATGTTTGCTTTTTTTTTTCCTTCCTAATCTCTTAAAAAAAAAAGTGTGTATCAAGTAACCACCAAAATGATTACTTCAATTGTGGGTAGAGTTTATTCTCCAGAATAGAAAAACCAGTTGCTTTTATTTGCATTGTCCTCCTTATTTTTTAGGCATCTGGCACATTTTATTCCTTTTTTGTTATTTTGAGTTGTTCCTTTATCATTATCTGCAGGAAGCAGCATTAGCATGCCGCAGATAAGACCACAGATCCAGATGTGCATATCAAAGGATGAACAGCTACTTATTAAGAAAAACTTTTCTTTTTAAGCCCAGCTTCTGTTCAAAGGAATAATAAAGCCTATGGCGTTAGTGACAAACTGGTAATTCAATGCCTTGTCACCGCCATGCATTGGAATGGAAAAAAAGGAGGGGGAGGTCAAAGAAATTGGTAAGGTCCACATTTTAGAAGGCTGAAAAGGCAGAACTAGTGTAAAAGTTCATCTTCTCCAGATGCATGCATTTATATCCTGCTGTGTTTATACACTTTTTTTTTTTGTGGGGGAAATGAAAGAGCCACAAAAATGGGCTGGCTGCTACGATTAAGGATGGATTCCGAATCACCAAAGTTATTTTTAGAAGAATGAAATATGTTTCCATTGAAAGCATCTGATTTCACCATCTACCTCTGGTTCCTTTGTGCTTGAAAATATACTTAATAACACCAGCCGTGCATATCTGTAAAAGAGTCGACACTGAGAGTTTGCAAAGTAAATCTAAATGTCTCTTTCACTGTTTCTCTGTTTCTAACATTAGGCCACTCCCCTCTTGCTAGGATGTGTGTGTCTTCTGTATCTCTTGCAGGAATTTACATCCATAAATGCACATATCTACACACATACATGCAAAAATGCATATCTATACACATATATTGCCGTGGTTTTTTTTTAATTAATGCTGTCATACCATAATGACAATCATGTACTTCTTTTATCTCACTCAGCTATTAGACTTGCCAGTCTTTCCAAACTGATACATATAAGTCCGCCTCATTCTTTTTTATTTATACATAGTAGTCCATGGATGGATATATCATGATATATACAACCACTTCTCTTTTAGTGGCCATTTAAGGTTTTTCAAATTTTTCACGATTGCCAACAATGATGCAATACGTGCCTTCGTTCAGTTATTTTTGTGAGCTGGTCCTCTCTGGTGATTTATTACTTTTGTTTCATTCTCTCTGTTATCCAATAAAGATTTCTTTAAGTCTCTGGGAAAACTTATGCATCTATATTCTTAAGCCTAAAATAAATTAGATTTAGAAATGTCAGTCTCTAACTTTTTCCTTAGACGTAAGATTTCAGAAAATGGTTACATGTAAATTCATTCTGAGGCTCTGCCTTTGTTCTTGGGTTCCTAAACTGAGTTTTATTACTGACTAAAAATTGACTTCGACTGAAGTAATATTTACAAGGATTCTTTTAAAAGTAGTTATCTGAATCTTAAGTCTGTGAAACTAGCATTGGAGTTTTTTTAAAAACATGATTAGCAACAAAAGAAAAAATAAATCAATAAATAAAAATAAAAAATAAGAAAAATTTACCCGTTTGGTAAATAAGCAACAACGAAGTGAAGAAATTTTGCCCAGGGCATAGGCCTACTAAATTAATTTTACTATAAAAATGATAGTGGTAGGCCGGGCACAGTGGCTCATACCTATAATCCCAGCACTTTGGGAGGCCTAGGTGGGAGGATCACCTGAGGTCAGGAGTTGGAGACCAGCCTGGCCAACACGGTGAAACCCTGTCTCTATTAAAAATACAAAAATTAGTCGGGCATGGTGGCATGTGCCTATAATCCCAGGTCTACTCAGCAAGCTGAGGCATGAGAATTGCTTAAACCCAGGAGGTGGAGGTTACAGTGAGTCAAGATCGCACCACTGCACTCCAGCCTGGGCGACAGAGCGAGACTCTGTCTCGAAAAATAAATAAAATTTAAAAAATGAGGCTGGGCACGGCGGCTCATGCCTGTAATCCCAGCACGTTGGGAGGCTGAGGCAGGCGGATCACCTGAGGTCAAGAGATCAAGACCATCCTGGCCAACATGGTGAAACCCCGTCTCTACTAAAAACACAAAAATTAGCTGGGCATGGTGGCACATGCCTATAATCCCAGCTACTCAGGAGGCTGAGGCAGGAGAATTGCTTGAACCTGGGAGGTGGAGGTTGTAGTGAGGGGAGATGGTGCCACTGCACTATAGCCTGGGCAACAGAGTGAGACACCATCTCAAAAAGAAAAAAAAAAAAAGAAAAAAATGATACTGGTTTAAATCCTATCAACATATACAAAGGGATCTATACTATGACATTATTTATGATAGTAGAAAAAATAGAAATGCCTAAATAGTCACCATGAGAGGTTTCCTTAAAAATTTATGGTACGTGGCCAGGCGCGGTGGCTCATGCCTGTAATCCCAGCAGTTTGATAGGCCGAGGTGGGTTGATCATGAGGTCAAGAGTTCGAGACTAGCCTGACCAACATGGTGAAACCTCGTCTCTACTAAAAATACAAAAATTAGCTGGGCATGGTGGCATATGCCTGTAATCTCAGCTACTCAGGAGGCTGAGGCAGGAGAATTGCTTGAACCGGGGAGGCAGAGGTTGCAGTGAGCAGAGATTGCACCATTGCACTCCAGCCTGGGCAACAGAGCGAGACTCTGTCTCAAAAAAAAAAAAAAAAAAATTTATGGTACGTGCAAAGGATAAAATACCACTAAAATAAAATGAAGGAGCAGATATTCTGACAGGAAATGCATCAGTTGCATTGCCAATTGAAAAGACAAATTGCCTGGGCTCAAGTGGTGCATGCCTCTTCCCAGGTACTCAGGAGGCTGAGGCAGGAGGATTGCCTGAGCCCAGGAGTTTAAGATCAGCCTGGGCAATGTAGCGAAAGCCCCATCTCAAAAAATAAAAAATTTAAAAATAAGGTTAATTGTAAATCTACATGTGTTATGTAATCTAACCATGAAGATGGTTAAAGTGGTGAGGAGTGGATGGAAGATGAGGGGCTCCTATTAATAAGAGTTATCTCCGAGGTATGGAAGGACTAAGGAAAAGAAGAGGCATGGTCAGACATGGTGGCTCACACCTGTGATCCCAGCACTTTGGGAGGCCGAGGTGGGTGGGTCACGAGGTCAGGAGTTCAAGACCAGCCTGGTGAACGTGGTGGAAAACCCGTTTATACTGAAAACACAAAAATTAGCCGGGCATGGTGCCGTGCACCTGTAATCCCAGCTGCTCGGGAGGCTGAGGCAGGAGAATTGCTTGAACCCAGGAGGTGGAGGTTGCAGTGAGCTGAGATCGTGCCACTACACTCCACCCTGGGTGACAGAGCAACAGTCCATCTCAAAAAAAAAAAAAAAAAAAAAAGGCATTAGGTATTTCAATATTTTCATACTAGTTAACTTATTTGTATGTGTGTGTGTTGGAAATATTTCAAATCTTTTCTTGTGGCTGTTTTGAAATACACAATACATTCTTGTTAACTACAGTCACCCTACTGTGCTATAGAACACTAGA
The DNA here is from genome assembly GCF_028858775.2 of Pan troglodytes. NCBI lineage: Eukaryota > Metazoa > Chordata > Mammalia > Primates > Hominidae > Pan > Pan troglodytes. The sequence goes on along the minus strand of NC_072419.2, from coordinate 58,250,375 downwards.
ACTTACTCCTGCTATCTGATTATGTGCTGTATCCATTAACCATCCTCTCTTCATCCCCAACCCCCTAGTTAACTGATTTACAGTGGCATGTACATATTTTCCCATTAAAAAAAATCATTATTGTCAGCTGTCTCAAAGATTGGAAAGATAGGCTTCTTATAAAAATTTAACCAGTTTATTTTTTAAAAGAATATTTATAAGGTAGTATACAATTATCTTACATCCTTATTATTTAACTTTTCATGGGTGTATATCCACATGGTTCAAAAGTCTAAAACTAGGCCTGGTGAGATGGCTCACGCCTGTAATCCCAGCACTTTGGGAGGCTGAGGCAGATGGATATCCTGAGGTCAGGAGTTCGAGACCAGCCTGGCCAACATAGTGAAACCCCGTCTCTACTAAAAATACAGAAAAATTAGCTGGGCATGGTGGCATGTGCCTGTAGTCTCAGCTACTAGGGAGGCTGAGGCAGGAGAATCACTTGAACCAGGGAGGTGGAGATTGCAGTGAGCCAAGATTGCACCATTGCACTCTAGCCTGGGCAACAGAGCGAGACTCCGCCTAAAAACAAACAAACAAACAAAAACCATAGAGACATTAACAAGGAAAAAATATTCATGAAAGTCTCATGATAGTAGAAGTCTTTATCCATGATCTTAGGAAAAGCTGTTCACATCAAGGATGCCATCTTCTTCTGGGGAGACTTCCTTGGTTAGCTTTACCTTAAAGGTTCCAATGGGTGTACAGTTCCAAGAGCGTGGAGGGACCCTTTTCATTTGTGAGATTATGAACGCAAGGTTCAAGATCCTGAAGTTTTCTTGCAGTATGGATGGCAAGGACAGTCTTTCTCTGATGTTCTCAGAAGATCCAGTCTTCGGGTTCTACACTGTGAAGGGGTTGACTATTCTCACGGAAACATAAAAAGCTTTCTTTACCTGATGAAAATGCAGGATAGTATAATGATCGACTGTTATAACATCAGCCCTCTTGCATGGGAGAGCTTTTATACAACCAGAAAATATGCACTAAAAGTGACAATTGAGAGCTGGGCACGGTAGCTCATGCCTGTAATCTCAGCACTTTGGGAGGCCAAGTTGGACGGATCACCTGAGGTCGAGTTCAAGACAAGCCTGACCAACATGGTGAAACCCCGTCTCTACTAAAAATGAAAAAATTAGCTGGGTGTGGTGGCACACACCTGTAGTCCCAGCTACTTGGGAGGCTGAGGCAGGAGAATCAATTGAACCCAAGAGGCAGAGGTTGCAGTGAGCTGAGATCGTGCCACTGCATTCCAGCCTGGGTGACAGAAACTCTGTCTCAACAAAAAAACGAAAATGACAATTAGGCCAGGCGCAGTGGCTCACGCCTGTAATCCCAGCATCTGGGAGGCCAAGATGGGTGGATCACCTGAGGTCAGGGGTTCGAGACCAGCTTGGCCAATATGACGAAACCCTGTCTCTACTAAAAATACAAAAATTAGCCAGCATGGTGGCGCATGCCTGTAGTCTCAGCTACTAAGGAGGCTGAGGCAGGAGAATCACTTGAACCCAAGAGGTGGAGGTTGCACTGAGCTGAGATCGCATCACTGCATTCCAGCCTGGCCAAGAAGAGCAAAACTCCGCCTCAAAAAAAAAAAAAAAAAGAGAGAGACAAGGAGGCTTTTAAAAGCTGCAGGTGCTGCTAACAGACTTTAAATTCATAAGCAAACAATAAAGGAGACAGTGTTGGCCATTAATAAGTACACTGAAGAAACCATAATTGTGACTCGGGGAAGGGAACCACTTTCACCTAGGAAGTTAGGGAAGGCTTCCTGGAGGAGGGAGTATTTGAACTGAGACTGAATGACAAAGAACCAGCCACGTGAACATCTTGAGAAGAGCATTTCCAACAGTGAGGCCAACCAGGACAGATGGCCTGAGAAGGAAACAAGGCAGGGTTGGAGCTCCATAAAGTAGACCAAGGTGGTCAGAGTCAGACAGCAGAAAGTCTTCTTTGTACAAAGAGAGAGGGAGGGAAGTCATCAGAGGGTTGTTCTTGTTTCGATTTGTGGTTGAGGAGTTGCATTTTTAAATAAAACAAAAGTATATGAGGCAGATATTAAGTTACTTTTACAATTTTCTAGCCAGGCACTTTGGCTCATGCCTGTAATCCCAGCACTTTGGGGGGCTGAGGCAGACAGAACACTTGAGCCCAGGGTTCGAGACCAGCCTGGCCAACATGGTGAAACCTCATCTCTACTAAAAATACAAAAATTAGCCGGGCATGAGGGCACACACCTGTAGTCACAGCTACTCAGGAGGCTGAGGCACGAGAATCACTTGAACCCAGAAGGTGGAGGCTACAGTGAGCCGAGATTCTGCCACTGCACTCCAGCCTGGGCGACAGAGTGAGACTCTGTCTCAGAAAAAATTTTTTAAAGAAAAGAAGGAAGGCCAGGTACAGCGGATCATGCCTGTAATTCCAGCACTTTGGGAGGCCAAGGTGGGCGGATCACGAGATCAAGAGATTGAGACCATCCTGGCCAACATGGTGAAACCCCATCTCCACTAAAAATACAAAAATTAGCTGGGCGTGGTGACGCGCGCCTGTAGTCCCAGCTACTCGGGAGGCTGAGGCAGGAAAATTGCTTCAACCCAGGAGGCAGAGGTTGCAGGGAGCCGATATCACGCCACTGCACTCCAGCCTGGTAACAGAGCGAGACTCCATCTCAAAAGAAAAGAAAAGAAAAAATTGTAAAAGTAAAAAAAAATTAAGCAAATCTTTTTTTTTAAGAGATGGGATCTCACTATGTTGCCCAGGCTGGGCTGGAACTCCTAGGCTCAGGAGATCCTCCTGTCTCAGTTTCTTGAGTAGCTGAGACTACAGGCATGTGCCACCATGTCTGGCAATTGTTTATTGTTTTAAAGTCTCTATTCATGTCAAGCTTTAGTCATGGTTTAAATAACAGTTGACTTTTGATTTAAATAAAACTACAGTATTTATGCAATCTAATTCTAGAGAGCCCAATGAAGTGGAAATAATGTCTTCATAAAAATTATATTAAAGGCCGGGCGCGGTGGCTCAAGCCTGTAATCCCAGCACTTTGGGAGGCCAAGGCGGGCAGATCACGAGGTCAGGAGATCGAGACCATCCTGGCTAACACGGTGAAACCCCGTCTCTACTAAAAATATTTTTTAAAAAATTAGCCAGGCGTGGTGGTGGGCACCTGTAGTCCCAGCTACTCGGGAGGCTGAGGCAGGAGAATGGCTGAACCCAGGAGGCGGAGGTTGCAGTGAGCCAAGATTGTGCCACTGCACTCCAGCCTGGGGGACAGAGCAAGACTCCATCTCAAAAAAAAAAATAAATAAAAATAAAATAAAATAAGCAAATCAATATTTGAAAATAGAATCTAGGAATTGTAATGCTATAAAAACTTGAATATGAGCACTTGTGGCACCAACTAAATAATAGCAGTTAAGCCAGAAAGAGATCAATCGATGACTTTTTTTTTTTTTTTTGAGACAGAGTTTCGCTCTTATTGCCCAGGCTGGAGTGCAATGGCACAATCTCAGCTCACTGCAAGCTCCACCTCCCAGGTTCAAGTGAGTCTCCTGCCTCAGCCTCCCAAGTAGCCTCCCACCACGCCCGGCTAATTTTGTATTTTTGGTAGAGATGGGGTTTCACCATGTTGGTCAGGCTGGTCTCTAACTCCTGACCTCAAGTGATCCATCCGCCTCGGCCTACCAAAGTGCTGGATTACAGGCGTGTGTGAGCCACTGGCCAGCCCCAATCAGTGACTTTTAAAGAGAGAAAGATGGCTGAGCATAGTGGTAGACCGTGGCTGTTGGCTTTCGAGGTGTGAGCCAAAGGTGCCAGAGCCTATGGAGGTGGCCATAGAGTTTGACTCAAGGGGTTGAATTCAGGATTAAGGGAGATAAATGGGGCACATGAGTGTCATCCAACAAAGGTGCTGTGGCGGCTGGGTGCAGTAGCTCACGCCTATAATCTCAGCACTTTGGGAGGCCAAGGCAGGTGGATCACGAGGTCAGGTGTTCAAGACTAGCCTGACTAACATGGTGAAACCCCGTCTGTACTAAAAATACAAAAATTAGCCAGGCATGGTGGCATGTGCCTGTAATCACAGCTACTCAGGAGGCTGAGGCAGGGCAATAGCTTGAACCCAGGAGGCGGAGGTGGCAGTGAGCCGAGATCACACCACTGCACTCCAGCCTGGGTGACAAGAGTGAAACTCTGTGTCAAAAAAAAAAAAAAAAAAAGATGCTGTGGCTGTTTGTGTTCTGGGTGATGTTCCTGACCATGTGATCACTGGTGCCATTCAAACTGTCCCAGCCTTTCTAGCCAGCTCCCCAGAAAAGATTTCTATGGCCTTTGGGATGCATTTCTTCCCAGTATTCAGTGCCACACTGTCTGCTCCCAAGCTCCTGAGAGCCTCAAAGGAGAAAGCATAAGGATGTCTAGGGGCAGGATGCAGAGTGTGCAGAGCATTGGGCCAGGCCTGCATCAGCTGACTCTACTGGGCCTCAGTTTTCTCATCCATATAACTGGGCTGGTGGCAAGATGATAGTTCTGATATTTTGTAAATCTATAGGGTGAATTTTTCAGTTGAACAAGTTATACATTCACATGCTACAAAATTCAAGTAGTGCCAAAGAGTAGACTATCTTCTGTCCCCATTACCCAGCAGCCATTCAGTTTCCGTCCCTGAAGCCAATGGCTTAATCATTTTCTCGTTTATCCTTCCAGAGCCACTCCTTGCGCAATAATGCACATTTATAAAACCTTAACAATGATAAATACCATAACACCAGTTTGTGCCTTGCTTTTTAATTCACCTGCATAGGACGGGGGCATTCATATCAGCTAATATTAGGTTGGTGCAAAAGTAATTGTGGTTTCTGCAATTACTTTTAATACCTCCTCATTCTTATGATGGCTGCATAATGTTCTTCAGTAAGGAGGTACCGTCATTTCTTTGGCCAGTCTACTATTGATGAGCAAGCAACTTGGCGATATTTGCCAAAATTTACCATGCATATTTTACTTTTATGCAGCTGTTTTATTTCTAGGAATTGATCCAGCAAATATTCTCCCTGGTGTGAGATGTCTGATGTTCTCACTGGTGGAGAATCTCTGCTGGATCAATTTCTAGAAATAAAATATTAATTCTTCCCGTCCATGAACGTGGGCTATCATTCCATTTATTTGTATCTTCTTTAATTTCTTTCATCAATGTTTTATAGTTTTATAGTGCACAGATCTTGCACCTCCTTGGTTAAATTGTGAAAATTATGTACCAGTATACAATTTTAAGTAACATTTATTATATAATTAAATACATGGTTATTCTGGCTGGGCTTGAGTGTACTGGTGCAATCATAGCTCACTATGACTTCAGACTCATGGGCTCAAGCATTTTTCCCACCTCAGCCTCCCAAGTAGTTGGGACTACGGGTGCATCCACCACCACGCCTGGCTAATTTTTTGTAGAGACAGGGTCTCACTATGTTTCCCAGGCTTGTCTCACACTTCCGGCCTCAAGTGATCCTCCTGCTTTGGCCTCCCGAAATGCTGATATTACAGGCTTGAGCCACCATACCTGTCTACATGCTGAATTTTTTAATTTTTTAAGGCAACAGAAGATTTTATAAGAGATAAGAAACAGAGACCAGGCACTGTGGCTCACGCCCGTAATCCCAGCACTTTGGGAGGCTGAGGCAGGCAGATCACCTGAGGTCAGGAGTTTGTGACCAGCCTGGCCAATATGGTGAAACCCCGTCTCACTAAAAATACAAAAATTAGGCAGGTGGGGTGGTGGGTGCATGTAATCCCAGCCACTTGGGAGGCTGAGGCAAGAGAATCGCTTAAACCCGGGAGGCAGAGTTTGCAGTGAGCTGAGATCACACCACTGCACTCCAGCTTGGGTGACAGGGCGAGACTCCGTCTCAAAAAAAAAAAAAAAAAAGAGAAACAAGAAACAGAATAACACAATGTTTAGGAAAGAAGCTTCCAAAATAGTCTACATCTAAACACCAGCTTTAAGACTTCCTGGATTAGCTGCTTTTCCTTTCTGAACCTCAGTTTGTTCATCTATAGAATGGACACAATCATCATGTCCACCTCATAGGGTCATAGTGGGGATGAAATATTAAGCATTCAATAAATGGTGGCTGCTGGTATGCTTACTGTTATAATTATCATCATTATTTTTACTCAAGTTTTATCTTTGTTTTGGATAAAATATATCTGATGGGTTCTCTGATGTGGAAACAGGCTCAGAATCCTGAAATGGGGAAAGCATTATTCCACAACCTCCCAGGGCAGCAGAAATCCTCATCTTTTCCTCTAAAAATATGAGTGTGTACAATGTGTCACATGTTAACAGGCTCCGGGGTTTTGAGCTGTGGTGTCTACCTCCACGTTTCCTAAGAGGTCAAATGACCTCCAGGTTTCATTTAAGTTTTCTATTATTCTCTTCTGAAAGGGACAACGGAGCTCTTGTTTGAACGGCTTTGCTGAGCCCAAAGGAAGATTTGGTCATTATAGACAGCACAAAAGATTCGCTTTCCATACATTAGTTTGTCAATTGCTTTCTTAATGCAAGGTTGGGTAGGGAAATAGACAGTGGGGGAGGAAAAAAAAAGATTATTTTGTGTCCACAGATAGATGTCAATATTTGACAGCAATAAATGAAATTTCATATCACATCTTTGCAAACATAAAAATTGTACAAGTAAGAAGTCCTGTTAAGTTTTCACTTTCTCTCTTTTCCACTGGTCTTCAACCATCACTGTGCTGTGTGATGTTTATTAGATCAATAGAAAGAAGTGAGGGAGCAACACAAAGAATTGGTTTTGTTGAAATTTTAGTTGCTTCTGTCCCCTCAAAATAAAACATATGCGGCCGGGCACGGTGACTCACGCCTGTAATCCCAGCAGTTTGGGAGGCCAAGGCGGGAGGATCACCTGAGGTCAGGAGTTCCAGGCCAGCCTGGCCAACATGGTGAAACCCCATCTCTACTAAAAATACAGAAATTAGCCAGGCTACTCAGGAGGCTGAGGTAGGAGAATGGCTTGAACTCGGGAGGCAGAGGTTGCAGTGAGCCGAGATCACGCCAATCCACTCCAGCCTCAGCGACAGAGCAAGACTCCATCTCAAAAACAAAACAATAACAACAAAAAACTGACTTTATGATCCAGCACGAAGTTGAATATAAAGTCAAGACTATCTTAACATGCTGAGCTACAATGTTTCTCGGGAAAATTAAACAACTCCCAAAACAAAAGAAAAAATAATATTTATTCATTCTTAAGGACATCCTCAGAACTAATGCAGAGGCTGTCATTATGACTTGCATTTGGTTAAAAACACAGCATAAAGTAAGCTTATTTTTGTAGCTTTGATTTTTTTTTTTTTTCCAAGGAGATTCATTCTATCGCCCAGGCTGGAGTGCAGTGGTGTGATCTTGGTTCACTGCAACCTCCGCCTCCTGGGTTCAAGCGATTCTCTTGCCTCAGTCTCCCGAGTAGCTGGGATTACAGGCACCCGCCACCATGCCTGGCTAATTTTTGTATTTTTAGTAGAAACGGTGTTTTACCATGTTGGCCAGGCTGGTCTCGAACTTCTGACCTCAGGTGATTGATCCACTCACCCAGGCCTCCCAAAGTGCTGGGATTACAGGCATGCGCCACCACACCCAGACAGTTGTTTTATCTTTTGGTACTATGAATAATGCTGCATTGATGAACACTTTTCATATAAGACATTAGATATTTGCACATGTATAAGTATGTCTGCACAATAAATTCTTGGAAATACAGTTACTGGTTTAAAGGACATATATGTGTTTGTAATTTTGATAGATATGAAAATGACTGTGTTACCACATCCTTGCCCACATAGTATGTTATCAAAGTTTTTGATCATTTGTCATTTAGTAAGTGAACAAAACCAGTATCTCCCTATAATCTATTTTGCATATCTCTTATTATAAGGAAGGTTAATCACTTCCCACATGTTTAAAAGCCACTGGTATTCCCTTTTCTGTGAACTATCATATATATCCTTGTTTCGGTTTTTCTGGCAGACTCTTGGCCTTTTTCTGATTGATTTTTCGAAACTCTTTATATATAGGGAAATTAATACTTAGTAATATAAGCTGCGATTATTTTTTTCCAAGCGTCTTGTCTTTTCACTTTACTTATTATAGTTTTTGCCATGCAAGTGTTTTAATTTTATAGCTTCTGATTTATGTGTCTTAGTAAAAACGATCTCCCCCTCTTCAAGATTATTTCAACATTCTGATAGCTTCTTCTAGTGCTTTTATAATTTGTTTGTTTGCAATGAAATTTTTTATCCTTTTGAAATTCATCCTTGGGTATGCTTTGAAATGTAGCTCTAAGTTTATAGTTTTTCTAGACAGCCACTAAGTTATCCCAATACCATTTATGGTATAATTCATCTTTCCCCCTTACTCACTTTTGTTTGTTTGTTTTTGAGACAGAGTCTAGCTTTTTCGACCAGGCTGGAGTGCAATGGCGTGATCTCAGCTCACTGCAAACTCTGCCTCCCAGGTTCAAGCGATTCTGCTGCCTCAGCCTCCCGAGTAGCTGGGATTACAGGTGCCTGCTGGCACACCTGGCTAATTTTTGTATTTTTAGTAGAGACAGGGTTTCACTGTATTGGTCTGGCTGGTCTTGAACTCCTGACCTCAAGTGATCCACCCGCCTCGGCCTCCCAAAGTGCTGGGATTACAGGCGTCAGCCACCGTGCCCGGCCACCCCCTACTCTTTTTAAAAGGCAATTTTTATCACATGCTAAATGCCCAAATATAATTGGCTTCATTATATATAATTTTAAAATTGTTATCTTATAAATTACTATGGCCACACAGAAGTATACGTATGTGTACACTTTGATGTTTAGCTCACTAATGTAAGATTGCCAAAGGAAACAGGAACTACTAACCAAATCAGAATACACTGGAATAAAATGTCTTTTATATTAATGTTAGATATGTGAGCATGTACACACACACACACACACACACACACACACACACACACACCCCCCATGTTCCCTTGGATGTGAGCCCACCAGGGCAATCTCAATTTCTTGCCAAGTTGTGAGTTAGGAATAGGTATGTGGTGCAACTTTGACCAACAAGATATGAGGGAGAGTGGTTGAGAGGCCTTCAGGGAAGGTTTTCTTCGCCCTTAAAAAGGGACAGAAGGCTGGGACTTTTCTTTTTGCCTCTGGACACTGCCATCTCCCTGTGACTTCTACAACTCTGCAGCCATCTTGGGGCCATGATGAGAGGCAGCCAGAGAAAACAAGCTGAGCACAGGAGAATGAAAGGAAGGAAAAATCCTGGCTCTTCCGTGGGGCGCGGTGGCTCACACCTGTAATCCCAGCACTTTGGAGGCCAAGGCGGTCCAATCACTTGAGGTCAGGAGTTCAAGACCAGCCTGGCCAACATGGTAAAACCCTATCTCCACTAAAAATACAAAAATTAGCCAGGCGTGGTGGTAGGCACCTGTAATTCCAGCTACTAGGGAGGCCGAGGCACGAGAATCGCTTGAACCCAAGAGGCGGAGGTTGCAGTGAGCCGAGATCGTGCCACTGCACTCCAGCCTGGGAGACAGAACCAGACTCTGTCTCAAAAAAATTAAAAAAAATAAAAATCTTGGCTCCCAAATTAACTACTAAATCACCACCCTGGAGACATCCTAACGCCAAACTCCTTGAGAGACGGTTAATCAATGACCTTATTGTTCAAGCCCTGCTGAGTTGGGTTTGTGTTATTTGTAGCTAAAATATCCTAACATTCCAGCTTCCCCAAGATACTGAAACATTCAGAATGTTCTCTTCTCCTCTGTAGAGCTGAACTGACCATACCCTCTCTTTGAAGTCACGGAGTGTGGAGTAGGGTGAAAGGGAATTTAATTAAACTCAATAGGTTAAATAAAATTATAAAAATACAGGCTACCCACCCTGAGCAACATGATGAAACCCTGTCTCTACAAAAAATACAAATAAAAAGCTACTCCTCATGGAGGGGGGACTGAGGTGGGAGGATCTCTTGAGCCCGAGAGGTCGATGTTGCAGTGAGCTGAGATCGCACCACCACACCCCAGCCTTGGCAACAGAATGAGACTCTGTCTTAAAAAAAATACAGGCTACCAGTGGTCACCTACACCCCAAATATGTGATACCCTCACATGTATGCACAGAGAAAGCTGTTGGTCTCCTTATGACAAATGGTATTTCCCGCATTCTACTGTAATATTGTATTTTTTAAATCATTACTTTAATTATTTAGAAAATAGGTTAGAAACCACCCCAAATGCCTTGGAGCTATTTTTGCAGAGACAGGAAATTACTCTATAGATTACAGAAAGTTAACACTAAAAGAAACCTTCCAGGGTCTCTAAAGTGCTGGTTTTCAACCAGATGACTTTAGAGTCATCTGGAGAACTTTAAAAAATTATGCTAATGGCTGCATCCCATCCCCAGAGATTCAGACTTTATCAGTCCAGGGTGTGGCCCAACCACCAGGATTTTTTTTTTTTTAAAGGTCCCCAAATACATATTATTTTATTTTCATTTTGTAGTACTTTGCCTTAAGGTTTTTTTCTGTTTGGTTGTTTTTTTTTGTTTTTTGTTTTTTGTTTTTTTTTGAGACGGAGTCTCGTTCTGTCGCCAGGCTGGAGTGCAGTGGCATGATCTCAGCCCACTGCGACCCCCTCTGTCTCCCAGGTTCAAGCAATTCTCCTGCCTCAGCCTCCCAAGTCTCCCAGGTTCAACCAATTCTCCTGCCTCAGCCTCCCGAGTAGCTGGGATTACAGGCGCATGCCACCATGCCCAACTAATTTTTTGTATTTTTTTAGTAGAGACAGGGTTTCACCATGCTGGCTGGCCAGGCTGGTCTTGAACTCCTGACCTCGTGATCCGCCCACCCTGGCCTCCCAAAGTGCTGGGATTACAGGTGTAAACCACCGCGCCCAGCCTATATTTCTTTTAAGAACAATTTTAAATGAAAGAATCCCTTGCTGGTGGTTAAAAATTAATCAACTGCAGAAGGGGTAATAATGAAAACTAAGACTGCCCTGTCCCACCCCCAGGCCTACTCCTCTCAGGAAACGACTTTTAACTCTTGCTGGTTGTATTTTTTTCCACTTTTACTCCCGAAATCTAAATAGTACATTTACGCTCCTGGCTGTTGAGCATCAATTATAGAATTTAATCTTTTGACTTCCTGCTAGGGAAGAAAGAGGGTTTTTTGTTTGTTTGTTTTTTGGTTTTTGGTTTTTTTTTTGAGATGGAGTTTCGCTCTCGTCATCTAGGCTGGAGTGCAGTGACACAATTTTGGCTCACTGCAACCTCTGCTTCCCGGGTTCAAACAATTCTCCTACCTCAGCCTCCCCAGTAGCTGGGATTACAGGTGCCCATCACCATGCCTGACTGATTTTTGTGTTTTTAGTAGAGACGGGGTTTTGCCATGTTGGCCAGGCTGGTCTCGAACCCCTGACCTCAAGTGATCCACCTGCCTCGGCCTCACAAAGTGCTGGGATTACAGGCATGAGCCACTATGCCCAGCCGAAAGAGTTCACTTTTTTTTCTTAAGGTTCCAAACAGAAAGATACAAGATAAGATAACCTTTCTAGCCATTTAAGAGATGGAGATGATTAGTGAGTTAAATGTTCAAATCTTTATAACCTGCCAAAATGCTTTGGGAAAAAAAAGCCTCTTCTTAAGCTTAAATACATTGAATAAATATATTGTTTGTTTGGGCTATGGTAGTAACAAATTGTAGCGGATTTTTTTTCCTTTTCTGGGGTTTGAGAGAGGACTGTCGGGTTATCGCGGAGTGTGGATTTACATCTTGGCCTTTCCTGTTCTTCTAGATACGTAGTCCTACAGATTACAGTTGAAGAAATTGTTGCTATTGCCTTAAACCATGCTTCTATGTATTCATTCAACAAACACCAGGAAGAGTGAGGCATTCATGATCCCAGGATAAGGGTTATTGTGGAGTGATGAAAATATTTTGGAACTAAACAGAGGTGTTGGTTGCATACCATAGTGAAAGTACTAAATACCACTGAATTGTTCACTTTAAAATAGTTAATTTTATGTTTTGTAAATTTCTCCTCAATTAAAAATGAAGGCCAGATACAGTGGCTCACGCCTGTAATCCCAGCACTTTGGGAGGCCAAGGTGGGCAGATAGCTCGAGCCCAAGAGTTTGAGACCAGTCTGGGCTACATGGCAAAACATTGTCTCTAAACAAAATACAAAAATTAGCCAGGACCGGGCGGGGTGGCTCACGCCTGTAATCTCAGAACTTTGGGAGGCTGAGGCAGGTGGATCCCCTGAGGTCAGGAGTTGGAGACCAGCCTGACCAACGTGGTGAAACCCCATTTCTACTAAAACTACAAAAATGAGCCAGGCATGGTGGTGGGCGCCTGTAATCCCAGCTACTCAGGAGGTGAGGCAGGAGAATCGCTTGAACCCAGGAGGCAGAGGATGCAGTGAGACAAGATCGCGCTATTGCACTCCAGCCTGGGTGACGAGCAAAACTCCATCTCAAAAAAAAAAAAAAAAAATTAGTCGGGCAAGGTGGTGCACCCCTGTAGTCCCAGCTACCAGGAGGGCTGAAGTGGAAGGATTGCTTGAGTCCAGGAGGCTGAGGCTGCAGTGAGCTGTGATCGTGCCGCTGCACTCCAGCTTGGGCAACAGAGCAAGACCCTGTCTCAAAAATAAAAAATAAAATAAAATAAGATAAAAAGAAAATGAGAGAGGGTTTCCATGGCCAGATCACTTGGACCCTTCTATTATTCCTCCCCTCTTAGCTCCATCTGTTTGTCTCTCATTATCAAAGTATCTTGCAACAATGTTCCCCAACTGCCTCTACCCTAGGATCTTCAAGATAATCTCATCCTAGAACTTACTGTAATACCTGTTAACATTCTTTGGAAACCACTCTGGGAAATACTTTTAAGAAAACTTGCTGCCGGGCGCGGTGGCTTATGCCTGTAATCCTAGCACTTTGGGAGGCCCAGGCGGGCGGATCACGAGGTCAGGAGATCAAGACCATCCTGGCTAACACGGTGAAACCCCATCTTTACTAAAAATACAAAAAATTAGCTGGGCGTAGTGGTGGGCGCCTGTAATCCCAGCTACTCGGGAGGCTGAGGCAGGAGAATGACGTGAACCAGGGAGGCGGAGCTTGCAGTGAGCCAAGATCACGGCATTGCACTCCAGCCTGGACGACAGAGCAAGATTCCATCTCAAAAAAAAAAAAAAAGAAAGAAAGAAAACTTGCTTAGCCAGGTGCAGTGGCTCATGCCTGTAATCCCAGCACTTTGGGAGGCTGAGGTGGGCAGATCACGAGGTCAGGAGATCAAGACCATCCTGGCTAACACAGTGAAACCCCGTCTCTACTAAAAAATAAAAAAAAAATTTAAAAAATATTTGCTGGGCGTGGTGGCACATGCCTGGAATCCCCGCTACTTGGGAGGCTGAGGCAGGAGAATGGCTTGAACCTGGAGGCAGAGGTTGCAGTGAGCTGAGATCGTGCCACTGCACTCCAGCCTGGGAGACATAGTGAGACTCCATCTCAAACAAAAAAAAAAGAAAGAAAACTTGCTTATTGGCATGGAAAGATGTACATGGTGATTTAGAACACCAAGAAGTCACAAGATGGTTTATGCAGTATGATCATTTTTTTGTGAAAATACTTGTGTATTTAGGCCAACAGTAGTTATCTGTTCTATATTGTAACAAGAACATTTATTTTTCTTTTTTAAAATCTGTATTTTAAAATTTGTCTACAAGAGTTATTTGTGTAAAATTATTTTTTAAAAAGAAGTAACTATACATATTTATATTTATGTTCCATTTATATTTTACTTTTGCCATATTCTACCTACACAATTTCCCAATTTTTGTTCTTGTCTCACTACAGACTATAAGTTGGACTCTGTATTCATTAACATAACAGTGAAGGTGAGATTTCTGTTTTTCCTTTTTTTTTTTTCTTTTGCCCAGGCTGTTGCCCAGGCTGGAGTACAGTGGCGAGATCTCAACTCACTGCAACCTCTGCCTCCCAGGTTTAAGCGATCCTCCTGCATCAGCCTCCTGAGTAGCTGGGACTACAGGCACATGCCACCACACCCAGCTAATCTTTGTATTTTCAGTAGAGACAAGGTCTCGCCAAGTTGGCCAAGCTGGTCTCAAACTCCTGACCTCAGGTGATCCATCTGCCTCGGCCTCCCAAAGTGCTGAGATTATAGGCATGAGTCACCGTGCCTGGCCGAGGGTGAGATCTCATGATGTGAATGAACACAGCTTCAGACTCTGGTTCCTTAGGGAAGCATGGATCTGCCTGTGTCATAGTTTCCCATTCTGTGAGTGGATTCAGCAACTCTGTTCCCACAGTCACAGTCCATGAACAACTGCAAAATCCAAAAACAAAACAGTGGCTCTATGCAGCCCAGGCAATGCAAGGAGACTTATTTAAAGAAGCACAATCAAGCAACAGAAGGAATTCTGATTTTTTCCTCTATCTAAAAAAAATTAAGAGGAGTCCATTTAAAGTGATTAGCACTATTTTTATTGTTTTATTTTTATGGATGAGATCTTGCACTGTCACCCAGGCTGGAGTGCAGTGGTACAATCATAGCTCACTGCAGCCTTGATCTCTTGCGATCCAACAATCCTCCCACCTCAGCCTCTCAAGTAACTGGGACTATATGTACGTGCCACCACACCCAGCTAATTTTTAAATAAGTTTTTGCAGCGACAGGGGTCCCGCCCACTATGTTACCCAGGCTGGTCTTGAACTGCTGGGCCCAAGCAAGCCTCCTGCCTCGACCTCCCAAAGTGCTGGAATTACAGGTATGAGCCACCACCCCCAGCCCAGTAGCACTGTTTATTAAGGTCCCCTTTCACTTTTCTCCCTAGCTCACTCACAGGCCCGGCGTTAATTCCCTCTTACTGCTGCAACATTACCACGAACTTAAAACTGGGGGGCTGGCCGGGCGCGGTGGCTCATGCCTGTAATCCCAGCACTTTGGGAGGCCGAGGCGGGCAGATCACTAGATCAACAGATCGAGAGCATCCTGGCAAACACGGTGAAACCCTGTCTCTACTAAAAATACAAAAAAATTAGCCGGGCATGGTGGCGGCCGCCTGTAGTCCCAGCTACTCAGGAGGCTGAGGCAGGAGAATGGCGTGAACCTGGGAGGTGGCGGAGCTTGCAGTGAGCCGAGATCACGCCACTGCACTCCAGCCTGGGCGACAGAGCGAGACTCCCTCTCAAAAAAATTAAAAAAAAAAAAAATCTGAGGCGCTAACAACACAAATTTATCTATTTATTTTTTTTGAGACGGAGGCTGGAGTGCAGTGGTGCGATCTCCGCTCACTGCAAGCTCCGCCACCTCCCGGGTTCACGCCATTCTCCTGCCTCAGCCTCCCAAGTAGCTGGGACTACAGGCACCCAACACCACGCCAGGCTAACTTTTTTGTGTGTGTTTTTAGTAGAGACGGGGTTTCACCGTGTTAGCGAGGATGGTCTCGATCTCCTGACCTCATGATCCGCCCACCTCAGCCTCCCAAAGTGCGGAGACTACAGGCGTGAGCCACCGCGCCCGGCCCACAAATTTATTCTTACAGTTCTGGAGGGCAGAAGTCCTAAATTAGTCTCACGGGATGCATGTCAAGGTGTTGGCAGGGCTGGTTCCTTGGGGAGTCGGGAATGGAAAGTCTACTTCCTTTCCTTCTCCCGGCTTTCCGGCTGCATCCCTTGCTCCTGAAACCCTTCTCACGTCACCCGACCGCTCCTTCTGCTGGTGCATCCCCTCTCTCCTCCTTTGACCTACCTGCCTCCCTCTTATAAGTAAGTACTTTTGATTACCTTGGGTCCACCCGTGTAATCCAGGATGATCTTTCCATTTTAAGAGCCTTAATTTGGCTGGGTGTGGTGGTTCACAACTATAACCAGCACTTTGGGAGACCGAAGTGGGTGGATCATTTGAGGTCAGGAGTTCCAGACCAGCCTGGCCAATATGGTAAAACCCCGTCTCTACTAAAAATACAAAAATTAGCCAGGCGTGGTGTCGCACACTTGTAATCCCAGCTACTCGAGAGGCTGAGGCAGGAGAATCGCTTCAACTCAGGAGACTGAGGTTGCAGTGAGCCGAGATCAGGCCACTGCACTCCAGCCTAGGCGACAGAGAGAGAGTCCATCTCAAAAAAAAAAAAAAAAAAAAAAAGCTTTAATCGTATCTGCAAAGTCCCTTTGGCTGTGTAAAATATTCACAGGTTTCAGCGACTAGGGCACGGATATCTTTGGGGGCCGTTATTCAACCGACCACAGTCCGTATAATTTCATGAGAGCCTCTTGCTCTACCAGGCGTTGTAAACTTCTGTATCCCGTTTCTCTTTCCTGCCATACTTAGCCACTGAGACTTCTACTCCTGCCCGTCGATCTTGCTCATCTGAAAAATGGGGCTAAAAACAGCCCTGATTCTACAGGGCTGTGGTGAGACTTGGATTTAAAGCACTTAGCACTATGATCAACCGCCATCCACTGCTGGCACCGGCTCGGAGCCAGCACTCCTACCGCACCCAAATCTCATTAAATGGAGCCCCTAAACACTTGCTAGAGAGGAAGAAAATGTAAGTACTGTGGGCAATAATTTGATTCATCTGGAGCTTTTAAAAAGCATTAATTCTTGTACCAATTCTTCCATAGGCATCTTTGGCAAGCATCTATTTTTCAAAAGGACACAGATGGTATTGACACAATATTGCCTTTTCACTCATTCATGAAATGCATTTATTGTTTCTATTAAATAAGACACATGATGTAAGAAGACTTGCTTAAGGGCTCCATTTCGCAACAGCAATAAAAAAGGAAACAACCTAAATATCTCTCTGTAGGGGAATGGACACATGAAATGGGTATAGACATAGTGGAACCCTCTACAGCTGTTCAAATTAATGCACTAGAGCAGGGGTCAGCAAACAGTGAGCCAAAAGTGACCCATTGCCTGATTTTGTACAGCTCATGGGCTAAGAATGATGTTTACATTTTTTGAATAATTTTGAAAGGACCGAAGAAGAATATTCATAATATGTAAAATTCTATGAAAATCAAATTTTAGTGTTCAATTTTACTGGAACACAGCCACATCATTCATTTACGTACTGCTATGACCACCTCTCAGCTATAGCATTAGGGTGTGGCAGAGTGAACGGGGACCATATGGCTCACAAAGCCCAAAATATTTACTCTGGCCCTTTATAGAAAAACAGCTCTCAACAGGAGATGTATGAATCAACATGAATAGATCCCAAAAATATAATGGCAAATTTGGAAAGCAAGTTGAAGAACGATATGTAAAATACCAATCATACAATTAAAAAAAAGTATGAATTAATTTGAATTCTTTTGTTGTTGTTGTTGTTATTGAGACAGAGTCTCTCTCTGTCACCCAGGCTGGAGTGCAGTGGTGTGATCTCGGCTCACTGCAACCTCCACCTCCTGGGCTCACGCCATTCTCTTGCCTCAGCCTCCCAAGTAGCTGGGACTACAGGCACCCGCCACCATACCCGGCTAATTTTTTTGTATTTTTAGTAGAGACGGGGTTTCACTGTGTTAGCCAGGATGGTCTCGATCTCCTGACCTTGTGATCCACCCGCCTCAGCCTCCCAAAGTGGTGGGATTTCAGGCATGAGCCACCTCGCCCTGCCTGAATTCTTATATGCATAATAAAATATAAGGAACAGATTGAAAGGTACACATACCGTCTTGATAATGGTTGTCTCTGAAGAGGGAAGATGGAAAGTAGAATTTGGAAGAGCTGCCAAAGAGATTTCCAGTTTATTAATGATGACATTTCCCTTTATTAAAAAGAAACTAGCTGATGTGTTTAACAGTATTTGTTATTGCAAACACTTTGTGCTATTCGGAGGTTTAACTATACGCATACACACGTATTTATACATGTACTTAATTTTTTTAAAAAGCTGACTATGCATTTGTATAGTCATAATTTCTTTAAAAAAAAATTGCTGGGCGCAGTGGTTCACACTTGTAATTCTAGCACTTTGGGAGGCCGAGGCAGGCAGATCACAAGGTCAGGAGTTTGAGACCAGCCTGGCCAACACGGTGACACCCCGACTCTACTAAAAATACAAAAATTAGCTGGGCGTGGTGGCAGTCACCTGTAATCCCAGCTACTCTGGAGGCTGAGGCAGGAGAATCGCTTGAACCCAGGAGGCGGAGGTTGCAGTGAGCTGAGATCGCGCCACTGCACTCCAGCCTGGGCGATGGAGCGAGACTCCATCTCAAAAAAAAAAAAAAAAAGAAAATTAAGGGCCAGGTGCGGTGGCTCATGCCTATAATCCCAGCACTTTGGGAGGCTGAGGCGGGTGGATCACCTGAGGTCAGGAGTTCAAGACCAGCCTGGCCAACATGACAAAACCCCGTCTCTACTAAAAATACAAAAATTAGCTGGGCGTGGTGGCACATGCCTGTAATCCCAGCTACTTGGGAGGCTGAGGCAAGAGAATCGCTTAGAATCCTGGAGGTGGAGGTTGCAGTGAGCCGAGATGGTGCCATTGCACTCCAGCCTGGGTGACAGAGCAAGACTCTGTGTCAAAAAAAAAAAAAAAAAAAAAAAATTTAAGTACCACTGCTACACTTCAGCAGTGCCTACTACAAACAGGCAGTGGAGTGAGACCCTATCTCAAAACAAATTAAAAAAATTTTTTTTTTAAATGCATGGTTAGGCCCAGTGGCTCACTCCTGTAATCCCAGTACTTTGGGAGACCAAGGCAGGCGGATCACTTGAGGTCAGGAGTTCGAGACCAGCCTGACCAACATGGTGAAACCCTGTCTCTACTAAAAATACAAAAATTAGCTGGGCATGGTGGTGGGCTCCTATATTCCCAGCTACTCAGGAGGCTGAGGCAGGAGGATCGCTTGAGCCCAGGAAGCAGAGGTTGCAGTGAGGCGTGATTTTGCCACTGCACTCCAGCCTAGGCGACAGAGCCATACCTTGTCTCAAAAAAAAAAAAAAGGTACCCCCAAAAAGTGGACACTTCTGTCTACTGATCACCACTATTAGATTTGGCAACCTCCAACCATACACTTCTCTGAGCATATTTGTGCACCATTTTGCTGGGTATGTTTTGTGTAGTCATTCTGCTCTGCCATCTGCATCTTTAAATTTCAACAATATGTTGTGGGCATCTATTTTATGACTCACTTTACTTTGTTTTTCTTTATTATTTCACTTACAAACTAATAGATGCCCTATTGTAACTTTTTATTTTGAAGTAATTTTTAGATCACAGAAATGTAAAAATAGTACAGTAAGTCCTATTTACTCATCACCCAGCTGCTCTCCACAGTGACATTATCAAAACCAGGCAACAGACAATGACACAATACAGTCAACAAGGCTACAGGCCATAATCGGATGCACTCACATTTTTTTTTTTTTTTTGAGACGAGTCTTGCTCTGTCACTCAGGCTGGAGTGCAATGGCACGATCTCAGCTCACTGCAACCTCCACCTGCTGGATTCAAGGAATTCTCCTGCCTCAGCCTCCTGAGTAGCTGGGACTACAGGTGCACACCACCACGCCTGGTTAATCGTTTGTATTTTTAGTAGAGATGGGGCTTCACCATGCTGGCCAGGCTGGTCTCGAACTCCTGACCTCATGATCCACCCTCCTCGGCCTCCGAAAGTGCTGGGATTACAAGCATGAGCCACCGCGCCTAGCCGCACTTTTTTTAATGTCCTTACACATAGATCTATGACATTTTATCTCTACATAACCTTTAAAAAACAACAATTAACACAGAAATATAAAGTAGAGAACATTCAAACCCATTGTGATGTTTGGGCTGTTTTCCCCAGGTTATTTTCTCTGTGTAGATGCTATTTTTTAAAACAACAATAAAGGATCTTCTAAGCTGGAAATTTTTTATTTTTTGAGATGGGGTCTTTCTGTGTTGCCCAGACTGGCTTCCAACTTCTGGGCTAAAGCAATCCTCCCATCTCAGCCTCCTGAGTAGCTGAGGAATATAGCTACTGTGCCTGGCTAAAATTTGCTTTAAAAAAAAAATTGTGGGCCAGGTGCGGTAGTTCACGCCTGTAATCCCAGAACTTTGGGAGGCCGAGGCGGGTGGATCACTAGGTCAGGAGATCGAGACCATCCTGGCTAACATGGTGAAACTCCATCTCTACTAAAAATACAAAAAAAAAAAAAAAAAAAAAATTAGCCGGGCGTGGTGTCGGGTGCCTGTAGTCCCAGCTACTCAGGAGACTGAGGCAGGAGAATGGTGTGAACCTGGGAGACGGAGTTTGCAGTCAGCCGAGATAGCACCACTGCACTCCAGCCTGGGCAACAGAGCGAGACTCCGTCTCAAAAAAAAAAAAAAATTGTGGAAGAGGCCAAGCGTAGTGGCTCATGCCTGTAATCTCAGCACTTTGGGAGGCCAAGGGAGGAGGGTTGCTTGAGGCCAGGAGTTTGAGACCACCTGGTCAACATAGCAAATCCCCGTCTCTATTAAAAAAAAAAATTGTGGAAATCTTTGTGTCAAAACATATTTAGATCTACTATATTGTCACTGTCTTTAGGACACTAAAACATCTGCACTGTAGCTATTGACTTCTCATGGAAGTCATCACCCAATTCATACCCAGCCTTTAAATTTCATTGAACAACATGGTGGGCCCCAACTGTCAGAATTTCAGAACTTGAGCCTTGGCATTTTCTGGCACTCTGTGCCCAGGCCTCCTCCATGCCCTGCCCTGGGCATAAGGGAAAGCACTTGCTTCCCCTCAGAGTGGGCAGGACTTCTGGTCCCTCTTCCCATTGTCCTCCCAGGGTTCACTGCCCCCACACCTGCTTAAGCTTGAATCGCTGTTAACATTTACAAAACATTTTTATGAGACATCCACCTTAACAACTTCCAGCGAAATCATTGGGGGGTCGTTGGGGGTAGGGGGTGGGCTTCTGGCTCCCCTTCCCCCACTCCAGGGCAGCTCATTTCAGGTCTGATGTGAACGGTTCCATTTCTGCTTTTATGCATTGGCATAAACATTTCTTGCAGCCCATAAACACCTTGGCCATTTTACCAGTGTCGTGAAGGATGTTTATGACCCAAATATGAAAACTTTGTGAGAATTAACACTTAGGCAAACAGGCTGTGTTATTCTTGGAAAGAAATATCTTCTCAAAAAGACCCAAAGCAGGCAGGGGCTGCATGTGAAAATACACCCATGTCGGCACACTTACGTCTAAAACCCTAAAGATAGTCTATGATCCAAACTCTTTGCTGTTGCTCAGTAGCAAGGCGGTCCTGCAGTTTTTAATGGTGATCAGCTTCCTGTTTGAGTGTTTTTATAGCGTTATTATGTTGCAAAGTGAATGAGGCAAAATAAAATAGGAAAAGAGATGCTGGACCAGGAGGTTAATAAAAATCCGTGTTGTCACTCGACAGCTTCCCCATACAGCTTCTTTTTCCATGCACCTCTGAGTCACTTTGTATTGACAGATGCCATTTGCTCATTTACGATGTGATAATAAAAACCTTCAGCCTTGTTCAATGTTATTCTTTTCCTCCCCTGACAGGAGGGAACCAAATGGTTTGTAGTCCGCTCAGCAGGCATTTTTTCATTAAAGATAATAACCTTGCAATGAACAACATTTAAAAGACATTTCAGAAAAGTAGCAGAATTTGGTCAGGGAGAGAAAGATCTATGGCGACATATTAACCACTCAGACCCGGAAACAGATCTGTAAAATGACCCAGGTTTTACACAATTAAAAAATATTTAGTAAGCATGGATGAATGCTCGACAAGTATGAACCTGAATGACAGTATGTGCAGAGAAAATCAAACATAAGGCTCTGCTCATTTTTGCAATTATGTTGTTTGCATAAAAGACGACATTTAAGCAATAACTGCCTGATATCAACTTTTAATTAATCCTATAGAATCTGACGCCAAAATATTTCCCTGAATTTCTGCCATTAATTTGTTTCTAGTATTTGACTCCGAAGATAATTTAAAATGAAGCCTGGAGGTTTCATAGCTTTTTATTCCAAAAAGGGACACTTTATTGATAGCAATCATTTTCAAAATTAATGGTTTTCCAATCGGGTAAGGTGGCTCACGCCTGTAATCCCAACACTTTGGGAGGAAGAGGTGAGCAGATTGCCTGAGCTCAGGTGTAGGAGACCAGCCTGGGCAACATGGTGAAATCCCATCTCTACTAAAATACAAAAAACAGAAATAAAAAATTAGCTGGGCACGGTGACACATGCCTGTAGTCCCAGCTACTCGAGAGGCTGAAGCACAAGAATTACTTAAACCCAGGAGGCGGAGATTGCAGTGAGCCGACACTGTGCTACTGCACTCCAGCCTGGGCGACAGAGCGAGACTCTGTCTCCAAAAAAAATAAAAAAGGTTTTCGGCCAGCAGAGCCATATGGCTTTTTTCTTAAAACATATATTATGAGTGCTTTTTGTCACTAGTTCAAATCATAGATTAATCGTACCCACTAGTTTCAAACAAAGCCATATTAGACAGTTGTGACTCAAATTGCTCCATTTCTATATGTGCCATAAACCATAAATTAGAATTGTTGGCAGTCGACAGATGTCTTTTGAAATAATGTAGACAGATTGCTGTGTTTTAACATTAACTCTCTAGAGTCTAGACAGAAATTCCTTTATAACCACCAATTTTTGTGTATCCTTCCTGAAATGTTCTATATACAAATAAACCTACATAGTAAATACAAGTCACAGGCACAGCCTTGCTTGAAAAGCACAAATGTGATCAACCATATTCAACATATTCTGCCATTTATTGGGTTTTTTCCTTAACCATAAATACGAACATTTCAGTACATATAGATCAACTTGTCTTTTTTTATGTTCATTTCTAATATCGAGTTGTAATAATATATAATAGCAAAGAGTATTGAGAACTTACTCTGTGCCAGCCTTGTTCTAAACGCTGTCTGCACATTAACTAGTTTAGTCCTCATCATCAGCCAATAAGTATTCTGAATATCTTTGTTCTACAGATGGGGATATTGAAGAACTGAGAAGTCAACTAATTAACGATGGACTTATTAATGAACAGATTGCTTCCAGATTTTTCTCTTTTTTTGAGACGGAGTCTCTCTCTGTCACCCAGGCTGGAGTGCAGTGGCGCGATCTCGGCTCACTGCAGCCTCCGCCTCCCAGGTTCCAGCGATTCTCCTGCCTCAGCCTCCTGGGTAGCTGGGATTACAGGCATGCACCACGACGCCTGGCTAATTTTTGTATTTTTATTTTTATTTTTTGCAACAGAGTCTTGCTCTGTTGCCCAAGCTGGAGTGCAGTGGCGCAATCTTGGCCCACTGCAACCTCCTCCTCCCGAGTTTCTCCTGCCTCAGCCTCCCGAGTAGCTGGGACTACAGGCGTGCGCTGCCACGGCTAATTTTTGTATTTTTAGTAGAGACGGGGTTTCGCCATATTGGCCAGGCTGGTCTCGAACTCCTGACCTCATGATCCGCGCACCTTGGCCTCCCAAAGTGCTGGGATTACAGGTGTGAGCCACTGCGCCTGGCCTTAAAATTCATTTTCTAAGTACTCTTGAGTTAATAGCTTTTCATGCTAGCTGTCCCTCCCAACACCACCAAATGCAGAGGCTAGACTAAAAGACTGAGATTGTTTTCCAAAAATCACGGAAAGACTATTTGCTGGGCACAAATCTCAGCTTTTTCCTTTCATCTTCACTTAGTTATCAAGTTCCCCAAACTTCTAAAAATCAGTTGTTGTTATTGTTGTTGTTGTCATAAAATTCATTCTGAGAAGCAACACACACACCAAATGGTGAGTCCCAGCAATGACCTCCTCGCACAAGGAGAGGCTTCCTAGATTTTAGGCAGGAGTCATTCCCCAGAAAAAATACTCAATCATCAACATTCCTAGTTCCCTTTCTCCCTTTCCAATGAGTACACGGCAAAGGCAAACAGCTTTGACTTCAAAAAAGCAGATCAATCTGCTTCCAAACTCACAGTTCAATGCTCATAAAATCGGATCATGAGCAAGGCGGCTCTGAGTGTCTGCACACCTTCGTACTCAGCAAGACAGAAAGGCACTTCAGCAATTCCTGGTGATTGGTAGGCAGCCCTGTCATCTGTGAACTGAAAGATCAAAGGCTTCACTCCAGGAAGGGAAATGAGGAGAATTAGTGTCCCGCCAGAAGCCTCTCGCCCCACAGTAAGGATGGTGGTTCTTCTTATGATCACCAGCTATTTGGATCTTAATTTGGGATTTCATTAAGGGAATATCCACACTTGAATAAGGGGAATGAAGTTTGCTGTTTCTTTTGAAGTCCAGCTATTAGAGTGAGTCGTGATTCAGAACTGTCCATATTTGCAAAGCCCAGAGCTGGGTCCCTGGCACACAGTAAACCCGTGGTAGCTTTGGCCATGGTTTTTATCATGAACATAACTTGATGGCAAAATTATCTGCATGGTTCAAATAAAAAAGAGTGATTTTATCCTGCTTTTATGGAGCGTTGTGGAAATTTCTAGAATGGAGTCTGGCACATAGAGGAGCTTAAAATCTTTCTTGTACAAATGACTCAGAGCTTTCCTGGATGATTTAGCATCCCCATGAGAAGCTGGCTGAGGCCCAAAGAGCTGATGTCATTTCCCTGAGGTGGGATTTGAACTGAGGTCTCCAGAGGGTTGCCCTGCCTTTATACTTTTCTCCACAAGTTAAGTCCACGTGGCTGAGCCATTGAATTAACTGAGGTGTCTGTCTGTTCTAGTGCAGCCAGTACATGGAAGAGATCATTCTGCAAACATGACGTAGCCAAGCTTAGCCTGTTGGAAACTCACAGACTTTGGATCCCCACAGACTTGGGCTTAATCCCCAACCCTGACACTGTATCTGTGTGATCCTGGGAAACTCAGTTTACTTCTCTGAGCCTCATGCTCTTCATATGCAAAGTTGAGATCATGGCATACACATTTTAGGATCCTTATGAGACTCCATAAAATAATATCTGTAAAGAATCCACAATTATGGGATGTGGAGACACAGCTGTGTCTATAGGCTATCAAAACAGCGAGTGGGGTAGACAGAATAGTGGCCCCCTAGAGATTGTGTACATCCTAATCACTGGCAACTATAAATATGTTATATTACGTGGCAAAGGGAAATTAAGGAAGCAAATAGAATTAAGGTTGTTAATCAGCTGACCTTAAAATATAGGGATTATCTTGGATGTTCTGAGTGGGCCCAATGTAATCACAAGGGTCCTGTCAGTACCAAAAGGCAGCAGAAGAGTGGGAGACTGTTGTCTATTGTTTCTCTGCTACTTAGAACTATGTGTGGCATATAGTTGATGCTCAATAAATATTTGTGGCGTGAACGACTGAATGAATGAATGAATGCTATGTTAACTCAGATCATTCCTGTGACCATTTTAGAAACTAAATTTGCCAGGCATGGTGGCACACACCTGTAATCCCAGCATTTTGGGAGGCTGAGGCAGAAGGATCGCTTGAGCCCAGGAGTTCAAGACAAACCTGGGCAACATGGCAAAACCCTGTCTCTACAAAAAATACAAAAATTAGCCGAGCGTGGTGGCATGCGCTTGTAGTCCCAGCTACTTGGGAGGCTGATGTGGGAGGATTGCTTGAGCCCGGGAGGTCAAGGCTGCAGTGAGCTATGCTTGTACCACTGCACTCCACTCTAAGCGACAGAGCAAGACACTGTCTCAAAATAAATAAATAAATAAATTTTGGATTAGGCAAACCAGGAAATTTTGTGTTTAAATTGAATTTTTAAAAACAATTTTATTGTGGTATAATTTACATACCATAAAATTCACCCATTTTTTTGTGCACAGGTCAATGATTTTTTAAGTATATGCACGGAATTATGCAATTAGTTTCATAACTCAGTTTTGGAAACATTTTCATCATGCTAATAAGGTTCTCTCATTTCTGTCCTTCTTGTTCCCACCCCCAGCCCCTGGCAACCATTCATCCACTCTATGTCTCTGTGGATTTGCCTTTTCAGCCAGGCGTGGTGGCTTATGCCTGTAATCCCAGCACTTTGGGAGACCAAGGTGGGCAGATTTTTTGAACCTAGGAGTTCGAGACCAGCCTGGGCAACATAGTGAAACCCCATCTCTATGAAAAAATATGAAAATTAGCCGGGTGTGGTGGCACACACCTGTAGTCCCAGCTACTGGGGTGGGCAGGCGGGGAAGGCTGAGGTGGGAGGAACGCTTGAGCTTGAAAGGTCCAGGCTGCAGTGAGCCGTGATCACACCACTGCACTCCAGCTTGGATGACAGAATGAGACCCTGTCTCAAAAAAAAAAAAAAAAAAAAAAAAAAAATTGCCTTTTCTGGGCATTTCATAGAATAGCAGATCAGAAATATGACTAATGGCAGGATGAGGCATTGTGATGGCTGCAGCCGCTCCCCGTGGAGGGCCCTAAGTCATGGGAAAGCGAGAAAGGTGCAGTGAGCCTCTTCCCTTAAGGCCGAGGCTCACAGACTGTGGGTGGGGACAGCTTATCCTGGAGACTTGGAGCTCTCAAAACTGGGGTAAAAATCTATTTGGTCAACACAGATGGAGATGGAGTGTGTATCAGATGATAGCAACATGTATCCAGTTCTTCCTTAGTTAGGTTAAATGTGTCTTTTCCCCCCTTATTCCCTTCCTCCCTTCCTCCCTTCCTGCCTTTTCTTCCTTCCTTTTTTTTTTTTTCTTTAGAGATGGAGTCTTGCTCTGTCGCTCAGGCTGGAGTGCAGTGACTCAATCTTGGCTCACTGAAACCTCTGCCTCCGGGATTCAAATGATTCTCCTGCCTCAGCTTCCCAAGTAGCTGGGACTACAGGCGTGTGCCACCACACCCTGCTAATTTTTGGTTTTTGTTTGTTTGTTTTGTTTTTTGAGACAGAATCTCACTCTTGTCGCCCAGGCTGGAGTGCAGTGGCGCAATCTCAGCTCACTGCAACGTCCACCTCCTGGGTTCAAGCAATTCTCCTGCCTCAGCCTCCTGAGTAGCTGGGATTACAGGTGCCCGCCACCACGCCCGACTGATTTTGTACTTTTAGTAGAGACAGGGTTTTGCCCTGTTGGCCAGGCTGGTCTTGAACCTCAGGTGATCCGCCTGCCTCGGCCTCCCCAAAGTGCTGGGATTACAGCCGTGAGGCACTGCATCCGGCCTAATTTTTGTATTTTTTTAGTTGAGATGGGGTTTCACTATATGTTGGCCAGGCTGGCCTCGAACTCCTACCTCGGTGATCCGCCCACCTCAGTCTCCCAACATGCTGAGATTACAGGAGTGAGCCACAGCACCCGGCTTTCTTCCTTCCTTTCTTTCTCCCTTCTTTTTTCCTTCTTCCCTCCTTTCTCCCTCTTCCCTTCCCTCTCTCTCACTTCCTTCTTCCCCTCCTCATTTCCACTTCCTTCCCTCCTTCATGTCTTTTCTCCTTACTTCTAACTCCCCTGAGGACCCACTATGCTCCAAGCCCCAGATAGAGGGTGAAGGGATATAACCCAGGCCCTCAGGGTACCCCCTGCTGTCCTCTCCCTGCAGGCCCCCACTTCCTGTAATCCTGCCCTACCCTCTCCCTGGCCAGCACAGCCGTCTTCCAGATCTGGGCATCATTATCACTTCCTCAGGAGACCCCCTCCCCCCCACTCCCCCTCATCACCTCATCACCTTGTACTAATCCCCTGGTTAACTCTTCAACTGTCTTCCTCCCACACGGGACTCTAGGCACCATGGGGATGGGATCAGGCTAGCCTGTCCCCTTCACCATCAGATCCCGGAAACCTAGCTGAAGTCTTTGCACAAAGTTAAGTGTCCCAATAAGTATTTTGGTTTTTTGGAGGTTTTTTTGTTGTTGTTTGTTTGTTTTTTGAGACAGAGTCTCACTCTGTCACCCAGGCTGGAGGGCAGTGGCGCAATCTTGGCTCACTGAAACCTCTGCCTCCTGGGTTCAAGCGATTCTCCTGCCTCAGCCTCACCAGTACCTGGGATTACAGGCGTGTGCCATCACATTACAGGTGTGTGTGAATTTTTGTATTTTTAGTAGAGGCAGGGTTTCACCATGTTGGCCAGGCTGGTCTCTAACTCCTGACCTCAGGTGATCCACCCCCTTCTGCCTTCCAAGGTGCCGGGATTACAGGCATGAGCCACTGCACCAGGCCTAGTGTCCCAATAAGTATTTGTTGAATGAATTAATGCTTGAACGAATGAATGGAATTACAGTCCCATATTCCACCGAATAATTAATTTGACTTTGATGACATTTTTCCTGATTTCTCCACTCTCTACCATTACTCACTTCCTGAATTCGCCAGAGCTGTATCTGCTTCCTGTTGCTTTTGTAACAAATTACCACAGACAGGTGGCTTCCAACACCATAAATTTATTATCTTACCAGTTCTGGAGATCAAAAGTCCAAAGGGGTCTCACGGACTGCAATCAAGGCGTTGGCAGGACGGTCCCTTGTGGAGGCTGTAGTGGAGAATTCCTTTCGTTCCCTTTTCCGGCTGTTAGAGGCTGCCTGCCTGCCCCGGCTCATGGCCCTGTCCACCTTCAGGGCCAACAATGACGGTGGAGTCTCTCAGGCCGCATCCCTCTGACACGGACTCCCCTGCCTTCCTCTCCCATGTATAAGGAACCTGGGACAAGGTTATGTTACACAGCAAGGCGGGATTGAGGTTGCAGTTGGGATTAAGATTGCTAATCAACTGAATGAGATATCCTGGGTTATTTGAGTGGGCCCAATGTAGCCACAAGAGGTGTTTGGTTTGTTTGTTAAATACCAGGGGTCAGCAAACTTTTTTCCATCAAGGCCCAGAGAGTAAATATTTTAGACTTCATGGGCTGGGTGCGGTGGCTCATACCTGTAATCCCAGCACTTTGGGAGGCCAAGGTGGGCAGATCACGAGGTCAGGAGTTAAAGACAAGTCTAACCAATATGGTGAAACCCCGTCTCTACTATAAATACAAAAATTAGCTGGGCATGGTGGCCCACGCCTGTAGTCCCAGCTACTCGGGAGGCTGAGGCAGGAGAATCACTTGAACCCGGGAGGTAGAGGTTGCAGTGAGCCAAGATTGCGCCACTGCACTCCATCCTGGGCATCAGAGTGAGACTCCATCTCAAAAACAAAAACAAACAAAAAAAAATTTTAGACTTTGTGGGCCAAAAGGTAACGTCCTCAACTCCTCAAGCAACCATTCTTGCTAAAAGACTGAATTGCCTTTTTTGAGACAGAGTCTCACTCTGTTGCCCAGGCTGGAGTGCAGTGGTACGATCTTGACTCACTGCAACCTTTGCCTCCTGGGTTCAGGCAAGCACGTCTGACTAATTTTTATATTTTTAGTAGAGACGAGGTTTCACCATGTTGGCCAAGCTGGCCTCAATCCCCTGACCTCAAGTGATCTGCCCACTTCAGCCTCCCAAAGTGCTGGGATTACAGGTGTGAGCCACCACACCTGGCCTTGTATCCTGTTTGTTTGTTTGTTTTTATTTGTTTGTTTTTTGTTTTGAGACAGAGTTTTGCTCTTTTTGCCCAGGCTGGAGTGCAATGGCTCAGTCTCGGCTCACTGCAACTTCTGCCTTCCGGGTTCAAGCAATTCTCCTGCCTCAGCCTCCCAAGTAGCTGAGATTACAGGCGCCCGCCACCACGCCCGGCTAGTAGAGATGGGGTTTCACCGTGTTAGCTAGGATAGTCTAGATCTCCTGACCCCGTGATCCGCCTGCCTTGGCCTCCCGAAGTGCTGGGATTACAGGTGTGAGCCACTGCACCCAGCCGCAAATTTTGTATTTTTAGTAGAGACAGGGTTTCACCATGTTGGCCAGGCTGGTCTCAAACTCCTGACCTCAGGTGATCTGCCCGCCTTGGCCTCCCAAAGTGCTGGGATTACAGGCGTGAGCCACTGTGCCCAGCCTGTATCCCTTTTTAAAAGCTCACCATATATTATGAACATCTCCTTAGAATACTAAGCTATTTAACAATTCTATTTATTTTTTATTTATTTATTTATATTTAACTGCTCCTTAAAAATTAAGAGTAAAAGAGCAGGGCTACCCTATGGGCAGTGTGCCCAGAGTAGCCTATTTATTTATTTTTAGAGACAGGGCCGTTCTCTGTTGCCCAGGCTAGAGTGCAGTAGCACGATCACAGCTCACTGAAGCCTCGAACTCCTGGCCTCAGGCAATCCTCCCACCTCAGCCTCCTGAGTAGCTAGAACTACAGGTGCTTGCCACCATGCCTGGCTAATTTTTTATTTTTATTTTTTGTAGAAACCAAGTCTTGCTATGTTGCCCAGGCTATTCTCAAACTCCTGGCCTCAAGCGATCTCACCTCAGCCTCCCACAGTGCTGGGATTGCAGGTGTGAGCCACCATGCCAGGCCTCAACAATTCTGTTTTTATGATTACATAATATTTTCTTATAAGAAATGTACAATGTTCACCATTTAATCTCACACTGTTTTTTTAGACTACTATAAATAATGTCATGCTAAATACCTTTGAACATAAATCTGTATTCATATCTCTGAATATTTCTGAGAATCAGTTCCCAGAAGTGGAATTACTTCTAACCTTTTAGACAAAAGCCTTTGAAAAGGTCAGTGGAATGAAATGTGATTTCAGCAAAAAAGGATAAAACTCTGAATACGGAGAAGCTTATGGAGGCAAAGAATTAGTTGACAGAGGTTCTGCCTTGCCAGATAGCACCAGGTTCAAATCCTCACTCTGCCATTTACTAACTCTACAGCCTTGTGTATCCTCCTTAACCTGCCTGGGCCTCAGTTTTCTCCTCTGTAAAATGGGGATAATAATAGAAGCTACCTTCTGTTAAATGAGATCACACACATGCCTGGCCCATAGCAAGTGCTCAGTAAATAATGGCTTTGATCATTATGACCGCTGCTGCTACTCATTTTTACCAAGACTCTGAGAGGAAATAGAATCTATAGTGTGTTTCGCTGACTCTTACCACCTTGATTTTAACCCTAACATTTAAATTTATTGGCCGGGCGCGGCGGCTCACACTTGTAATCCTAGCACTTTGGGAGGCCGAGGCGGGCGGATTGCCGAGTTCAGGAGTTCGAGAACAGCCTGGGCAACATGGTGAAACCCTGTCTCTACTAAAATACAAAAAAAAAAAAAAAAAAAAAAAGCCTGGCGTGGCAGCATGCGCCTGTAGTCCCAGCTACTTGGGAGGCTGAGGCAGGAGAATTGCTTGAACCCGGGAGGCGGAGGTTGCAGTGAGCCGAGATGGTACCACTGCACTTCAGCCTGGCGACAGAGCAAGATTCCATCTCTAAATAAATAAATAAATAAGTTGTTGTTGTGTTTTTTGTTTGTTTGTTTGTTTGTTTGAGATAGGGTCTCACTCTGTCACCAAGGCTGGAGTGCAGTGGTGCAATCTTAGCTCACTGCAACCTCTACCTCCCAGGCTCAAGTGATCCTCCCACCTCAGCCTCCAGCTGGGACTAGAGTAGCTGGGACTTAAGGTATGTGCCACCAGGCCTGGCTAATTTAATTTATTTTTTTTTTAATAGCCGATGACAATACCCTTGCTACTAATTCCTGGGGATCCTGCAGTGTTGATAGGCATGTTCCTTAACTGGGTTAGTCATGTTTGTTTTGGAGTCTGGACAAGTTGCCTGACAAGTTGGGAATCTGTGCCTCAATTTCTCCATTTATTAAGCAGGAGGTCATCATGCCTGCCTTACCTGACTCATGAGGATCAGATGAAATCATTAGTTGGAAACTCAACTAAAGAAAAAAGTCATATTTATAGCAAGAGAAATACATGTTCATTAATGCCATGAATTTTGGAATTCAACGTGTTTCCACTTAGATAATACAGTGCTTATACCATATGTCAGTAGGGGTCTACATAGCACCATCAAACACATTGATATTTCTGCAGCAAAAACTATGGATATTCATAGAAATTCTCTTGTGCCGATTCAGCTCAAGTTTTGCCAGCAAATGAGTTCAGATCAGATGAGCTTTGGCTATCAAAGTAGTTTTTTAAAGTTTGGTTTTCTGAGCTTGTTGGATTTAAATCACACCCTTCTAAGGGCATTATGTAGGTGACTTACTCCAGTGTGCACAATAAGCTTATGAGATGGATACTATTATACTCCCCAGTTTACAGAGAGAGAAACTGAAGCCCAGAGAAGATGAGTAAATTGCCCAGCCACACAGAGCTAGTAAATGGCAGAGCTGGGATCCCAACTCAGAGACCTTACACCAGGGCAGTTCTTACCTGAGCACCTCATCAAGAGATCTTTTTTTTTTTTTTTTTTTTTTTTTTGAGACAGAGTCTTGCACTGTCGCCCAGGCTGGAGTGCAGTGGCGCGATCTCGGCTCACCTCACCCTCTGCCTCTTGGGTTCAAGCGATTCTCCTTGCCTCAGCCTCCCAAGTAGCTGGGATTACAGGCATGCGCCACCTCGCCCGGCTAATTTTGTTTGTTGTTTTTGGGTTTTGTTGTTGTTGTTGTTGTTGTTTTTGAGACAGAGTTTCACTCTTGTCGCTGAGACTGGAGTGCAATCACGCGATCTCTGCTCACTGCAACTTCCGCCTCTGGGGTTCAAGTGATTTTCCTGCCTCAGCCTCCCGAGCAGCTGGGATTACAGACATGCACCACCACGCCTGACTAATTTTTGTATTTTTAGTAGAGACAGGGTTTCACCATGTTGGCCAGGCTGGTCTCGAACTCCTGACCTCAGGTGATCCACCCACCTCGGCCTTCCAAAGTGCTGGGATTACAAGTATGAGCTACCTTGTCTGGCCAACCTATAGATATTTAATTTCTTCTTTCTTCCAATAATCACGGCCTAAGATGAATACAAACCCGTGTGTTCACCCCTGAGTGGGTCTTACGGAGGATCGATTGGAAATACCTCCTTGCAAATTTCATGGTCTTTTGTTTTGCTACCGAAAGTCTTGCCTGACAGTATCTATGTGATATAAGCATAACTAATTAAAATGTAGATTTACTTAGGTGACCATTTGTTTGGATTACATGACAAATGGTTGACTGATAATTTGGCCCTAAATTGACTACATGGTTGGATTGGGATTTTTTTTTTTTCTTATTGAATTGACAAGTTGTTTTAGAGGCACGTGGACACCATCTGACTGCTCCATCTCATTGGGGGATACTTAGCTAATGACAGGTCTTTCCAGATGTCCATGAAAATACATACTCAAATGTGTATGTGGGCTGCTCTGCCGACTAAAGAAAGACATTTGGAACTGATATTGGCAATTTAAATATTTGCTCCAAATTCATTCTAATCATTACATTTTTAACTCGAAAATGGATCCTTATTAGGTTTTTTTCTCATCTTAAACAGAGTTAGACTTGGTGAAAAAAAGTACTTTTGGTGAAAGAGTCCAGAAATATACAACATAGAGGCTGGAGATCTCTCAGTCTGCCTCTCGGATCATCACTGTTTCCAGTGAGTTACCATCATTTATTTAAATGCTTTACATTGTGATCCATTGAAACCATTCCTGCAGTGGAGGAAACAAACAAACAAACAAAACCAAACCCATATTTAAACAAAACTAGATCCCCAGCGTGGGTTAAAGATGGTTATTTCAGCCGGGCACGGTGGCTCACGCCTGTAATCCCAGCACTTTAGGAGGCTGAGATGGGCGGATCATGAGGTCAAGAGATCGAGACCATCCTGGCCAACATGGTGAAACGCCGTCTCTACTAAAAAATACAACAAATTAGCTGAGCGTGGTGGCGCGTGGCTGTAGTCCCAGCTACTTGGGAGGCTGAGACAGGAGAATCGCTTGAAACTGGAAGGCGGAGGTTGCAGTGAGCCCAGATTGCACCACTGCACTCCAGCCTGGGCAACAGAGCAAGACTACATCTCAAAAAAAAAAAAAAAAAAAAAAGATGGTTATTTCAAGGTAGGATTATGGGTGATTATTTTTCTATTTCCTGTTGTTTATATCTGCACTTTCTCCAACAACATGCGACTTATGTATTTTTAAGTTATAAAGAAAGTAAAACGGTTCAAGAAGCCAATTTATTTCATTATATGCATGTGTTTGTTGTGGTTTGTATGTGAACCAACTGACCATAAGTGACCAGCAAACTGCGGTGGTAAAATGTACACACTCAGCTTCTAGTCTCACCTCTATGAGGTTTCTTGTTTTTCTTCTTCTTCAGTTTAATGGCATACTTTCTGGGAGATCTTAGCGTGTCAAAATCCTGTTTAAAAAACTGACAATTAATCCAGAGACCAAGGAAAGCAAACTCTGCGTAATCTATCACCTTCCCCAGAACAACAAACACCATTTTGACATGGTAGCTGCCCCCCTGAAGATGTCAGTTAAATAAACATGCTATGAAGTCAAGATTTGAAGGGTCAGCTCAGGTTCCCACTCATTTATTAATTTCTGATGGCTTATGTTCCAAATTAGTAATAGCAACAGATATAATTTATTTTGTTTCTTTTTACTTTTTTAGAGATGGGGTCTTGCCATGTTGCCCAGTGTGATCATAGCGCATTGCAGCCTCAAACCCCTGGGCTCAAGCAATCCTCCAGTGTAGCTGAGACTGCAGGCATGCACCACCACGTGCAAGCAGATCTAATTTTTTGAAAGCTTGCTATATTACAGGCCCCAGTTAGAGCATGTTTCCTGCAGGCCTAATCTCACTTTACACTTATAATTACCAGATGAGGTTGTAGCTCTACCACTTCCTGGCTGTGGGACTCTAGATAAGTTACTTCAGCTCTCTGAGCCTGTCTTCTCACCTTTAAAATGGGGACAAGCATAGTAATATCTTTTTTTTTTTTTAAGACAGAGTCTCACTGGGCACAGTGGCTCATGCCTGTAATCCCAGCACTTTGGGAGGCTAAGGTGGGAGGATCGCAAGGTCAGGAGTTTGAGACCAGCCTAGTCAACATAGTGAAACCCCGTCTCTACAAATATTAGCCGGGTGTGGCGGCACGCACCTGTAGTCCCAGCTACTTGGGAGGTTGAGGCAGGAAAATTGCTTGAATCCAGGAGGCGGAGGTTGCAGTGAGCTGAGACCATGCCATTGCACTCCAGCCTGTGTGACAGAGCGAGACTCCATCCCCCTACCCAAAAAAAAAAAAAAGACGGAGTCTTGCTCTGTCACCCAGGCTGGAGTGCAGTGGCGTGATCTCGGCTCACTGCAACCTCCACCTCCTGGGTTCAAGCGATTCTCATGCCTCAGCCTCCTGAGTAGCTGGGATTACAGGTGTGTGCCACCACGGCTAATTTTTATGTTTTTAGTAGAGACAGGGTTTCACCATGTTGGCCGGGCTGGTCTCGAACTTCTGACCTCAGGTGATCCACCCACCTCAGCCTCCCAAAGTGCTGGGATTCCAGGCGTGAGCCACCATGCCCGGGCAAGCATAGTGTGTTCTTCATAGGGTTGCTGTGAGTTTAAATGAGTTACTGCATTCAAAGCACCTTGAACAGTGCTGGGCACATTGTAAACATTCAGTAGATTTAGCTATTATTTTTCTTATTACTCCCATTTAATAGGTAGGAAGACTGAGATTTGAAAATCTTGAGGAATGTGCTCAAGGACATACAGCTGAACAGAGCTGGATCCCCAATCTGGACCTGCCTGACTCCAACATTCATGTTATTAACACAGTTTTTAGTAAAGGCCAGATAGTAAATACGTGAGGCGTTGCAGATCAAGTGGTCTTTGCCTAAACTACTCAACTCTTGTCTTTGCAGCACAAAAGCCCCCACAGACAATCCATAGGGAAAGGGCTTGGCTGTTTCTCGGGGAAACTTTATTTGCAAAGACAGAATTGGCCCAAGGGCCTCAGTTTGCCACCCTCTGGTATTAACTGCTACATGGCAGGAGTCTGCAGTATTCATTGATTCCCAACTTTTAACTGTGCTGAAAGAATTGCTTCTATGACATGATTTTCCTTCTGCTTCTGCTATGTTTGAATTTTACATTAGCAGAATAAAGATTTCATATGCAGGGAATGCAATATTAGGCTAGTAACTATTAACTTTCCTTGTGTCCCTTAAAAAACAAATTCATGCCAGGTGTGGTGGCTCACGCCTGTAATCCCAGCACTTTTGGAGGCTGAGGTGGGCAGATCACAAGGTCAAGAGATAGAGACCATCCTGGCCAACATGATGAAACCCCGTCTCTACTAAAAATACAAAAATTAGCCGGGCATGGTGGCACGTGCCTGTAATCCCAGCTACTCAGGAGGCTGAGGCAAGAGAATTGCTTGAATGCAGGAGGTGGAGGTTGCAGTGAGCTGAGATGGCACCACTGCACTCCAGCCTGGGTGACAGAGCGAGACTCCTTCTCAAAAAAAATTTATTGAATTTTTTTTTTTAATTCTACAGAGAAAAGTGTAGACGTGCATTCTATGAATTTTTATGTGTTTATAAATGGTATTGTTACGTTAGGTCTATCTTGATTGACAGAGCCGCCCTGCCAGCCCACTGAAACCAGATAAAGAGATAGGTCAGACATTTAGATTTTTAATCAATATAGCTCTTCTTGCTAATGTTTAATTCCACCCACCTGCATCAGCTCTTGAAGTTCCTTGAGAACTTTTATAAAAATTGAAAGCAATTAATTTTGTTGTCAGCTCCCGTAGCCATGGATTCTTTTCTCCACAGATGAGTTTGAGTGAGTTTGAGAATGGGACCTATCTTAAAAGCTTTTTGGAATTTTTTGGCGTTTCAAAATACTGTTTGCATTTTGGGATCTGAGTCAGTTCCAGATAACCATGAATCCCAGATCTGAGTGACAAGCTGCCGTGGTTTGATGCTATGCTAAGGTATTTCACTGTGTAGAAGGCTGCAAAACGTTGCATCCATGCACTTTGGTTCTTCAGGAATTCCTTCATCAAAAATAAAATTAATCCAGCGTCTGCTACTGTGACGTGCGTTTGTGGCCAACAGTGTCTTCTAGATTCTAATACTAAGTTTCAGAGGGCAATCAGGAAACTGATTTCTGATCAGAGAGGGGTGGGGAGCTGGCTAGGGGAATATAACTATGGTCATTTACTATCTGAACTTATCTTCTTTATATACGACTGCACTGGGAAGTTAACTATTCACATTGGAAATAATACAGTGAAATTTGATCACTGAACTAACAGAAATGGTTTAACTGGTTAATCAGCTTCTTTCCTTATCTCCAAAGTCACCTTCTCTCTTCCATTTTGGAAAGTAAACAGAGTGCTTATAAGAAGTTGGGTGGGCCCGTCGGGTCATTCTAATATCTCAGTTTTGATAGAATCACCGGGAGGGCAAAATGAAGGAAGAAAAAGACAATAGCCACCCCATCCTATCACAGGGAGATCAAGGAAGCCATTTGACCCTGTCTTCAGATGCAGGGTCTAAAGTGTGGACTTTTGACATTATCTCCACATGAGGTCATCCTCAGAGTCACAGAGAAACACTGGTAAGAAGATGGGAAGATGACATTCCTCATGCCCTTTTTTTCTCCTCAAAATATTCCTGTTATCTTCTAATCACTCTCATTTATAATACAGATGACTATATTAAGTACATACAGTACTTAATGCTTATCCTAAGCTCCTGAGTGTTCTGTGTTCTATTTTCACTTTTTATTATGAAAATTCTCAAGCATGTAGAAAAGCACAGACAGCAGTTTCTATCTCTATGCATGCACCCATTGCCTAGATAGGATCATGGTTCACATGCTGCCGTATTTGCTTCATTAATCATTTATTTTTCCCTTGAAGATTTCACATTATAGACTTTATGAATGTTTGTCACTAGATCTCTCAGGCTGTATCTCCAAAACAATAGGGAGGACTTTTTAAAACAACTGCATTTTTCCCAGAAATATCTTTTATAGCTGGTTTATTCAAAGCAGGATCTAATCAAGGCCCACACGTTGCATGTGGTTGTTATATGCCCTGTCTCTCTCTCTCTCTCTTTTTTTTTTTTTGAGATGGAATTTCACTCTTGTTGCCCAGGCTGGAGTGCAATGGCGCAATCTCAGCTCACCACAACCTCTGCCTCCCAGGTTCAAGCAATTCTCCTGCCTCAGCCTCCTGAGTAGCTGGGATTACAGGCATGTACTGCCACACCTGGCTAATTTTTGTATATTTATTAGAGATAGGGTTTCTCCATGTTGGTCAGGCTGGTCTCGAACTCCAAACCTCAGGTGATCTACCTGGCTCAGCCTCCCAAAGTGCTGGGATTACAGGTGTGAGCCACCGCGCCTGGCTGTCCTGTATCTCTTTTAAAATCTAGACCAGGCAGGGCATAGTGGCTCACGTCTGTAATCCCAGCACTTTGGGAGGCCAAGGCAAGAGGATCACCTGAGGTCGGGAGTTCGAGATCAGCCTGGCCAACATAGTGAAACCCCATCTCTACTAAAAATACAAAAGTTAGCTGGGCATGGTGAGCACGCCTATAGTCCCAGCTACTCAGGAGGCTGAGGCAGGAGAATTACTTGAACCTGGAAGGCAGAGGTTGCAATGAGCCAAGGTCACGCCACTGCACTCCAGCCTGGGTGACAGAGCGAGACTCTGTCTCAAAAAATAATAATAAATAAAAATAAAATCTAGAGCAGCTCTTCCTGCCACCCTGCTTTTTTTTTTTTTTTCAATGACATTAACTTTTCTTTTTTTTGTTTTTTTGAGACAGGGTCTCTCTTGTGCCCAGGCTGGAGTGCAGTGGTGTGATCACAGCCCACTGCAGCCTCCACCTCCTGGGCTCAAGCAATCCTCCCACTTCAGGCTCCCACATGGACCACAGGCGTGTGCCACCATGCCTGGCTTTTTTTTTTTTTTTTCAGTTAATTTTTTAAATTAATTTTTGGTAGAGATGGGGTTTTGCTATGTTATCCAGGCTGATCTCGAACTTCTGGGCTTAAGCGATCCTCCTGCCTCGGCCTCACACAGCACTGGGATTATAGGCATAAACTACCTTGCCTGGCTGGAATTCTGTGACACAATAAAGAGAAACTTCAAAAACATTATACTAAATTAAGGAAGCCAGACAAGGTCTCACTATATTGCCCAGGCTGGTCTTGAACTCCTGGACCCAAGCAGTCCTCCTGCTTTGGCCTCCCACGGTGCTGGGATTACAGGCATAAACCACAGTGCTGGGATTACAGGTATAAGCCACAGTGCCTGGCCCAACATTAACTTTTTGAAGAGCTCAGGCCAGTTGCTCTGTACAATATTTCATCATCAGGAAGATTTTGTACAATTTTAAACATGGGTGTCATCACTGGACCACAGTGTACAGCACAAATGAATTAATGTTTCTTAAAACTATGTTTGGCTGGCCAGGCGCGGTGGCTCACGCTTGTAATCTTAGTACTTTGGGAGGCCGAGGCAGGCACTTGAGGTCAGGAGTTCGAGACCAGCCTGGCAACATGGTGAAACCCTGTCTCTACTAAAAGTCCAAAATTTAGCTGCGCGTGGTGGTGTATGCTGTAATCCCAGCTACTCGGGAGGCTGTGGCACAAGAATCACTTGAACCCAGGGGGTGGAGGTTTCAGTGACCCAAGGTTGTGCCACTGCACTCCAGCCTGGTCGCGAGAGCGAGACTCCATCTCAAAAATATATATATATATTATCTTTGACTAGCACAATTATGTTGCATTTTTTTTTAGGGTTTTTTTGTTTTGTTTTGTTTTGCCTTTTTGGGGGGTTTGTTAAAAGTTATGATTTAAAACTGTACACATTTAACATATCACACAGTTTTGATAATAAATCACACAGAATATCCCCTTTTAAATTTTTTAATATACAGAGAATCTCAAGAAATGGAAGTAACTGGGCCTCTTGTGTTCCTGATAGCCACTGATTATATATACTCAAAAGTAACTGTGATCAGCCGGGGCAACAAAACAAGACTCAATTTCTACAAAAAATGAAATAAAATAAATTAGCCAGGCATAGTGGTGCACGCTTGTAATCCCAGCATTTTGGGATGCTGAGGCAGGAGGATCACTTGAGCATAGGAGTTCAAGGCTGCAGTGAGCTATGATTATGCTACTCCACGCTGGGCGACAGAACAAGATCCTGTCTCTGAAAAAAAAAAAAAAAGTGACTGTGGGTGCATCCTAATTTTGCAGTTCCTGTTCTCTGTAATCATCGTTAGATGTCTGCCACTCCCAAACCCATTCGTCATTTCCATTCCTGTAATATAGTCATGATTGAAGCCAGAGCCCGCTGCCCTTGGGCATGTCGCATGCAATATGAATTTGTTTCCGAGGCCGCCTGGCTCTTTCAGCCAGGGTTCTCCAGATCTGCACATGTACCTTCCTAAGGCTATGACAATCATTTCCTGGAGATTAAGCTGAATTATTTGGCCAGTAGCTCATGGCCCTTTTTTCCCTTGTCACCTTAATTTCATGCCAACCTTTTGTGGGATGGTGAGTTTTCCTCCTTCAATACAAAAGCCCTCTGCTTGCCAGGGGTTTCAATTTTAATCTGTGTTGACTGGGAGGATTATTTGATTTGAAGAGATCAGCTGAGCCGCCCCACACCGGAAGACCTGCCTCACCAGCCTGCACAATTATGAGATACATAGGTGGTTGTATTAAGCCATTAAGTGTTGAGGTGGTTTGTTATGCAGGAAACAAAGCTCTTTCTCTCTTTCTTTTTTTTTTCTTTTTTTTTGAGACAGGGTCTCACTCTGTCACCCAGGGTGGAGTACAAAGATGCCATCACAGCTCACTACAGCCTCGAACACTTGGACTCAAGCGATCCTCCCACCTCAGCCTCCTAAGTAGCTGGAACTATAGGTGCACACCACCATACCTGGCTAATTTTTATTTTTTTATTTTTTTGCAGAGACAGAGTCTCACTATGTTGCTCAGACTGGTCTCAAACTCCTGGCCTCACCTGTCCTCTTGCCTTGTCCTCCCAATGTGCTAAGATTACAGGCAAAAGCCGCCATACTGGGGCCAAGGGAAAGCTGCCCCCATAGGCAGGATTGGGCTTACTATTTTTTTTTTAATTTAATTTTTTTTTTTTTTTGAGACGGAGTTTCGCTCTCATTGCCCAGGCTGGAGTGCAATGGCGTGATCTCTCTCACCTCAACCTCCACCTCTCAGATTCAAGCGATTCTCCTGCCTCAGCCTCCCGAGTAGCTGGGATTACAGGCATGTGCCACCACGCCTGGCTAATTTTGCATTTTTAGTAGAAACGGAGTTTCACCATGTTAGTCAGGCTGGTCTTGAACTTCTGACCTCAGGTGATCCACCTGTCTCGGCCTCCCAAAGTGTTGGGATTACAGGCGTGAGCCACCGCGCCCGGCAGACTTTCTAATCAGCACTCCCCATTTCTCCTATTGCAGAGAAGGAAGCAGATGCCCTACAAAGCCCATGTATAGTCACCCAACAAAATGTACTGGACGACTGCCATGCACCAGCCATTGGAGTAAGCACAAACATGTACAGCCCCTGACTTTGAGTATTCGAATAGATGGTAGTAGTCAAGTAGACAGATATTAAATCATTCAGCAAATAATGCTTGAGCTCTGCCATGTGCTAGACATTATTCCAGACAGGAGATAGAGCAATGAATGAAGAAAGCCCCTAATCTCGTGGTGCTCACATGGGGTGGGGGCTGGGGGGCGGTAAGGGAAAGGAGATAGATAATCAACAAAATTATCTAAGTAAAATGTATAATGTGTTAGATAGTGGTAAATGCTATGGATTTAAAAAAAAGTAGAGAGAGGAACCAGTGCTGATGGGTAAGGATTGTCATTTTATATCCAGAGGTCAGTGAAGGTCACAGAGAAGGTGATTTTTTTTTTATTTTTTATTTTTTTAGACTTGAGTCTCACTCTATTGCCCAGGCTGGCGTGCAATGGCGTGATCTCGGCTCACTGCAACCTCTGCCTCCTGTGTTCAAGCGATTCTCCCACCTCAGCCTCCCAAATAGCTGGGATTACAGGTGCGCGCCACCACGCCCAGTTATTTTTTGTATTGTTAGTAGAGACGGGGTTTCACCATGTTGTCCAGGCTGGTCTTGAACTCCTGACCTCAAGTGATCTGCCCACCTTGGCCTCCCAAAGTGCTGAGATTACAGGCATGAGCCACCTCACCCCAGCGAAGGTGATTTGAAGGAAGGACAGAGCAAGGGAGGAGAGGGGCATGGAATATGGGGGAATTGCCCCAGACCGAGGGCACAGCCAGTGCCAAGGTCCAAAGGCAGAGCCTCCTGGGGGACTCGTGGAGCAGTAAGGAGGCTGGTGTGGCTGGAGGAGCCAGCCAGGGGGAGAAAGTAGGGTAGCTGTGGTCAGGAGTCAAGGGAGGCAGAGATTGTGGGGATTCGGGCGTCAGCTGAGACTGCACGTGAGCTACGTAGTCC
Source organism: Pan troglodytes (assembly GCF_028858775.2). NCBI lineage: Eukaryota > Metazoa > Chordata > Mammalia > Primates > Hominidae > Pan > Pan troglodytes. Next base: position 58,207,942 of record NC_072419.2, on the reverse strand, counting down.
AGCCTGCACTTCCGTGGCATCACTCGGCCTGCTGTGTGAAGAACAGGGCATGGGGCAGGAGGCAGCTGGGGAGTTAGCACCACGTCCCGATTTGGACCACGATGGGAGCAGTGGGGATGGAGAGAAGGTTCTGATTCCGAATCTGTTTTAAAGGTGAAGATGGATGGCGGGTTGGATGGGAAAGCAGAGAAATCGAAAAGTCAAAGAAATCTCCTGTTTTTTTGTTTATTTGTTTGTCCATTGTTTTGCCAGTGGTGGGATAGAGTTGCCAGGAGCCAAGCAGGTGAATCCTGTAAGAATGCAGATTCGAGGTTGACCAGGAGTTTGGTGGGGTTTTTTTGTTTGTTTGTTTTGAAATGGAGTCTCTTCTGTCACCCAGGCTGGAGTGCAGTGGTGCAATCTCAGCTCACTGCCACCTCCGCCTCCTGGGTTCAAGCAATTCTTCTACCTCAGCTGCTGAGTAGCTGGGACTCCAGGCACGCACCACCACAGCTAGCTTGCTTATTTATTTATGTATTTATTTATTTATTTAGACAGAGTTTTGCTCTGTCGCCCAGGCTGGAGTGCAATGGCACGATCTCAGTTCACTGCAACCTCTGCCTCCGGGGTTCAAGCGATTCTGCTGCCTCAGCCTCCTGAGTAGCTGGGATTACAGGTGCCCGCCACTATGCCCGGCTAATTTGTGTATTCTTAGTAGAGACGGGGTTTCACCATGTTAGTCAGGCTGGTCTTGAACTCCTGACTGCATGTGATCCGCCCGCCTCGCCCTCCCAAAGCGCTGGGATTATAGGCATGAGCCACTGCACCTGGCCTTATTATTTATTTTCTAATACATTGTTAGGAAAGACAGTCAGACTTTAAGAAAATGGATCAACTCAGGAGAAAACAAAGGGAAGAGCTGAGAGACTAAGCCTGGGGTAAGAGGCTAGTGAGATGGCAGGAGAAGGGCAAGGAGCTGAGACTGGACCTCCCGTCCTTCTTTTCTCTTGCTCCCAACCTCACTCTTCCTGCTTTCCTTGGTCTCCCCAGCATCACCTGCCACCCCGTTCATTTCCATGGCCAAACCACCCCTGGGGAAAAAACACAGGAACACAAGCTCTGCCTCACAGCCATAATACAATAAAAAGCTAAAACAACCACAGCTCCCATTTATTGAGAATTCTCCTGGAAGTACAATATACACACACCCACACATCTATATATAAATACACACACACACACATCTATATATAAACACACACACACAATTACATGTGCAATATATACATATGCAATATGTGTACACGCGTATGTATACACACATGTATACCCTTAAAACAACCCTATGAGGTGGGGACTATTATTAGCCCCATTTTAGAAATGAGGACATCAGGTACAGAAAGGTTAAGGAACCTGCCCAAGGCCAAGGTGGAGGAGGCCTGGGTTTACACCCAGACAATCATATTCTAGATTCTACCTGCTTAACCATGATGCGATATGTCGGAAGGGTTTTAGATGGGTGAGGAACATCCTTAGAAAGCGTTCCAAACAAGTGCCCGTTTGATTTAGGGTATTTATGCATCTGGGACTATCTCAAGCCATAAGTTCTTCTGATTTCATAGTTTTTCAAATACCAAAAAACACTGCACCAACAAAAATATTGGTATTGTAGTTTTCAAAAAATAGTGCCTTATTAAAAGGGATATTAAAATCTCAAAAAAGTGGCTTTGCAGTGAGTAATGGCTAATGACAAATAAATTTTAAAAGGAAATGAGGGTGGCTGTTTGAGTAAATACAGTCCTAGACAAGGGGTGTGTCGAGAGCAGGATTGGAATTCCACAGAAGTCTTTTCAGCGTGGCTGTACAAGAAAAGGAGTCCTTAGCCTGCTATTTTATGTTTGATCATGTCCTCTTGTTAATAAACTTGCTGTGCTCCTATTTGGCAAGCTCCTGGCTATGCTGTAAAAAGGCATTGTCCCCAGAACGTATTTAAATTTCAAATGCATGCCCAATAAAACCGAGCCCAGCGCTGGTTAAATTCTCTGCATAACTCAAGGGGTTATTTCATTTCACTCCTGCTCTTAGGAGTTCTGCAATTGGGTTTTGTCCACCAGCCCCTGCCCCCAAGCCTGTCTTTCTTTCTCTCTGCAATCTGCTAGCGGCAATTAGCCTCAAAGATATACCTTTGTGCTCTGGTTTGGTTTAAAAAGGCATTAATCTTGGTTATAGGGAGAACACTCTATGCTAATGTGTGTTTTATTTTCAGCAAGTCTTATTGATCTGCACTTTCAATTCTTCCTTATTAATGTCCAGCAGCCCAACTTTTAAAGGGTCAAATTTCAAAGAGACTACATCCTCTCCTTGGGAAGTACTCCCCCCTCATATTTCTGGAAATGCAAGTAGAGTATCTGGCCCCTAATCTATATGCATGGATTGAGTCACAGAAGGCTAGAGGGTGCTGGATCCAGCCCTGGAAGCTAAGGATATCCAAAGGAGAATTTCTAAAAGTAGTCACTGAACTTTTATAGAACGCTAAGAAAAAAAAGAAAACAGAAAATCACCTCTGAATTTGCAAATCTCTCTCTTTTGTTTTGGGACTATCTAAATGTAACTTTTCAATAGTTGCCTATCCCAAATGGTTTTCTTCTGCTATTTGTGGAAATTCCAAAGTTAGCCATTAGTCATTGGTGGCTATTGCTAATGACAGTAATGTAAACTGAAGAGGAAGAAGATGATTCCAACCTCTAAACTTAAATTTTTAAAATACATTTCTTGTTTTGGAGTAATTTTAATTTCACCAAAAAGTTACAAAGACATTGTATTAAGAGTTCACACATACTCTCTACTCAATTTCCCCAGATTTTGACATCTTACATACCACGGTAACTGAGAAATGAACATTAGTAAAATACCGTTAACTGACCTCTAGACTTTATTTGGATTTTACTAATTTTTCCACTAATGTCTTGTTCCTGTTCTAGGATCTAAGATGCCACATTGCATTTTTAGTGGTTTCCTTTTTTCAAATCTTATTTTGGTTTTATTTCTGTTGACCTCCCCAGGATACCCCTCCCTCCTTCCCTCCTTTTTTTGGCCATTCAGTAAAAAATCACAGAAACGTCGGCGGGGCACAGTGGCTCATGCCTGTAATCCCAGCACTTTGGGAAGCCAAGGCGGGTGGATTGCTTGAGGCCAGGAGTTCGAGACAAGCCTGGCCAACATGGCAAAACCCCGTCTCTACTAAAAATACAAAAATTAACTGGGTGTGGTGGTGCATGCCTGTAATCCCAGCTACTCGGGAGGTTGAGGCACAAGAATCACTTGAACCTGGGAGGCAGAGGTTGCAGTGAGCCGAGAATTGCACTACTGCCTCCAACCTGGGCAACAGAGTGAAACTCTGTCTCCAAAAAAAAAAAAAAAGCCTCTTAAATAAAACCTTATTGTAAATTAATACGTATGTATTCTATAAGATGTTGGACAAGGTAAATAAACAATAAAAATCACTCAATGATGGCTCACGCCTGTAATCCCAGCACTTTGGGATGCTGAGTCGGGTGGATGGCCCGAGGTCAGGAGTTCGAGACCAGCCTGGCCAACACAGTGAAACCCCATGACTACTAAAAATACAAAAAATTAGCTGGGCATGTTGGCACATTCCTGTAATCCCAGCTACTTGGGAGGCTGAGGCAGGAGAATCACTTGAACCCGGGAGGCAGAGATTGTAGTGAGCCCAGATTGCGCCATTGCACTGGAGCCTGGGCAACAAGAACAAAATTCTGTCTCAAAAAAAAAAAAAAAAAAAAAAAATCAGTCAGAATCTTATCCAAAAATAACAAGTATTATCTTTCTTTTCTTTTTTCTTTTTCTTTTTTTTTTTTTTGAGACGGAGTCTCGCTCTGTCGCCCAGGCTGGAGTGCAGTGGCGCGATCTCGGCTCACTGCAAGCTCCACCTCCCGGGTTCATGCATTCTGCTGCCTCAGCCTCCCGTGTAGCTGGGACCACAGGCGCCCGCCACCATGCCTGGCTAATTTTTTTGTATTTTTTTAGTAGAGACGGGGTTTCACCATGTTAGCCAGGATGGTCTGGATCTCCTGACCTCATGATCTGCCTGCCTTGGCCTCCCAAAGTGCTGGGATTACAGGCATGAGCCACCATGCCCAGCCACCAGTATTATCTTTCTATCCAATTTCCTATGTATAAAAGTAGCTATCCATCCTTCCAATTTCCTATGCATAAGAAAGACATGTGCATGTCTTTTACAAAAATGGCATCTTTTTTTTTTTTTTTTTTTTTTGAGTCTGAGTTTCACTCTTGTTGCCCAGTCTGGAGTGCAATGGCATGATTTCCCAATCTGAAGTACAATGGCTGCAACCTCCGCCTCCCGGGTTTAAGCAATTCTCCTGCCTCAGCCTCCTGTGTAGCTGGGATTACAGACATGCACCACCACACCCGGCTAATTTTTGTATTTTTAGTAGAGACAAAATTTCTCCATGTTGATCAGGCTGGTCTCGAACTCCTGACCTCAGGCGATCCACCTGCCTCAGCCTCCCAAAGTCCTGGGATTACAGGTGTAAGCCACTGTACCCGGGCATGGCATCATTTTTAATATATGTTTGGAAATTGGGTTTTTATCATGTTAAAATATATATAACATAAATTTTAGCATTTCGACCATTTTAAAGTGTACAGTTTACTGGCATTAAATACATTCACAGTGTTATGCGTTGGTAACTGATTTTTAAAATTATTACATAATCTTTTAATATCCCTGTTTTTCTGCACTTGCTAGATTATAAACTCTATAACAGTAGGACTTTTTTTTTTTTTTTTTTTTGAGATTGGGTCTCACTCTGTCACCCAAGCTGGAGTGCAGTAGCACAGTTGTAGCTCACTGCAGCCTCAAATTCCTGGGCTGAAGCCATCCTCCTACCACGTCCTCTGGAGTATCAGGGACCACAGGCACGCGCCACCATGCCTGGCTAATTTTTCTATTTTTTTTGTAGAGACAGGGTCTCACTGTGTTGCCAGGGCTGGCCTCAAATTCCTGGGGTCAAGCAATCCTCCTGTCTTGGCCGCCCCCCACAAATTCTGGGATTACAAGCATGAGCCACCACACTCAGTCAAGGTAGGATTTTCAGACAAATAACTTTATTCCTATACCCCGATCAAAAATCTTGTCTACATGCATAAAACCTGTATAATTATTTACTTTATATTTTCCTTTAAAGCAACTCAAATTTCTACTTAGCCTAACCTTATATAATTGTCTTTTTGAAGTTATAGGCTTGATAAACTAGACATTCTTCTAATATGAATTAATGCAAATACGTAACTATACAATTCAAATGTTCATCTACGTTTCGTCTTATATCATCTTGTGTACAACCAGCTCTGTGTGTACCACAAGCTCTGTGTGTACCACATTTTGGCAAACCAACTTTTTTATGTTTTTTTTTTTTTTTTGGCTCTGTTGCCCAGGCTGGGGTACAGTGGCATGATCTCGGCTCACCACAACCTCCGCCTCCCAGGTTCAAGAGATTCTCCTGCCTCAGCCTCTCGAGTAGCTGGAACTACAGGCATGCGCCACCACACCTGGCTAATTTTTGTATTTTTAGTAGAGACAGGGTTTCACTATGTTGGCCAGGCTGGTCTTGAACTCCTGACCTCATGATCCACTCACCTCGGCCTCCCAAAGTGCCGGGATTATAGGCATGAGCCACCATGCCCAGCAGCAAACCAAGTTCTATAGCATCATATTTCATGGCTAAATAGATTTTAGATTTTTTAATTATTGACTTTATATATGTATGTACGTTCTATGAGTTTTAACATACTTTCAGAGTTGTGTAACCACCACTACAATAAGAATACAAAACAGTTCAAATGCCTCCTGCTGTCTCTTTGTAGACTTCTCTTATCTAGACAAACTGTGATTTCCCACAGTTGCTTCCTAGTTTTCTCTTTGATGATAAACTTGCTTCCTTTCAGTATTGTTGTGTTTGAAGCCATCTGGGATAGCTTGTAATCAATCCTGGATTTTTAAGCACTACTGTAAATCCTCACACAGACATAATTCTCTGTCTCCCTGAGATTTTATGCATTTATAAGGAAGTCATGATTCTTGTTACTGAGCACAACTAAAGGCAGATGGTATAAACATTCCAAAGATGGAGTATCTCAGATCTAATATCCAATATATATTGGGCCAGGGGTGGTGGCTCACACCTGTAATCCCAGCACTTTGGGAGGCTGAGGTGGGCAGATCACCCGAGGTCAGGAGTTCAAGACCAGCCTGGCCAACATGGCGAAACCCCGTCTCTACTAAAAATACAAAAATTAGTGGTGGCGAGTGCCTGTTAATCCCAGCTACTCAGGAGGCTGAGGCAGGAGAATTGCTTGAACCCAGGAGGCAGAGGTTGCAGTGAGCCGAGATTGCACCACTGCACTCCACCCTGGGCAACAAGAGCGAAACTCCATCTCAAAAACAAAAAAAATATGTATGGGTGTCTGATTTCGGCTTTCTGTCCCATTCCCCTAGGGCGTTCCCCCGCCCTCTTGGTAGACAATCAGCCCCGACACTAACAACACTCTCCAGCACAGGCACCCCCTCCCATTGGCCTGTGTCCACAAGAGGCATCACTAATCAACCATTACACTCTTCAGCTGAGCCCTGATATGCCTTAGAGGCCTTCACAATCCAGCCTGCCAGGCAGTTGGGTGGAGTGAGCACAATCAGATGAAATGTATTTGCTATCCTCATTGAGTTCTAGATGGAGGTTGGAAAAATGTCTCTATCTTGACCTGCTGGGTCTCTTTGCCCACAAGTCTTCAATCATCACACCTGAGTTCACTCATCCTCCCCTTGTAATCCCAGCACCAGATCTTCACTTAGGTGTAGAAGGATGGTGTGGTTATAAAAAGGGTGTCCCATGGCAGCTCTTCAGAGTGCTGGAACTGGTGTGCCTCCTGATAGTAACACAAATTGATAGATGAGTTAAAACACGTCAGCTCACGCCTGTAATCCCAGGCTCTGGGAGGCTGAGGTGGGCAGATCACTTGAGGCCAGGAGTTTGAGACCAGCTTGGCCAAAATGGTGAAACCCAGTCTCTACCAAAAAATACCAAAATTAGTTGGGCATGGTGGTGCACGCCTGTAATCCCAGCTACTTGGGAGGCTGAGGCAGGAGAATCACTTGAACCCAGGAGGCGGAGGTTGCAGTAAGCCGAGGTTACAATGAGCTGAGATCACACCATTGCACTCCAGCCTGGGTGGCAGAGTGAGACCCTGTCTCAAAACAAACAAGCAAACAAAAAACTACATCAAAAGGAAAACTCAATCCAAAAATAACATAAATGAGGGTGGGAGCCAGGCACTGTGGCTCACAACTGTAGTCCCATCTACTCAGGAGGCTGAGGCAGCAGAATCACTTGAGGCTAGGAATTCGAGACCAGCCTGGTCAACATAGCAAGACCTCATCTCTTTTTTTTTTTTTTTTTTTTGAGTCAGTCTCACTCTGTCACCCAGGCTGGAATGCCGTGGTACGATCTCAGCTCACCGCAACCTCTGCCTCCCAGGTTCAAGCAATTCTCCTGCCTCAGCCTCCTGAGTAGCTGGGACTACAGGTGCCCACCACCATACCCTGCTAATTTTTGTATTTTTAGGAGAGATGGGGTTTCACCACATTGGCCAGGCTGGTCTCGAACTCCTGACCTCAAGTGATCTGCCCCGCCTCAGCCTCCCAAAGTGCTGGGATTGCAGGCGTGAGACTTAAGATATATTTTATTTTATTATTATTATTATTTTAAGCGTGAGAGGGGCTTTCCGGCAAAAACCGGAAAGCCTGCTAGACAAATTCTAAAAGAGCTGTAACACTGGGATATATTTTAAGGTCAGAACCAATAGAGTTTGTGGAAAGGCTGGATGGGGATCCAAGGATTAGATGAGGGTCACTTGAGGAGCTAAAAAATATGAATACCAACAAACACAGCCCCTCCACCTCCAGACCTAGCGTTGGTACGTGTCTTAAAAGCTTGCCAGGTGTTTCAAATCTGCAGCCAGACTTGAGAGCAACCTAGAATAGCATTTCTCAAAGTTTGATGTGCATGGGGAACACCTGGTAGTCTTGCTAAAATTCAGTAGGTAGAGGCAGCGCCCGAGAGTCTTCATTTCTCATACGTGATGCAGATGCTGCTGATGCTGCTGGTCTACGGTCCACACGTTGAGTCCCGCCTAGAGCTCATCCGCTCTGCCAGCCTCTGCTTCTCTGATACCCTGCTTCTATCAAAAAGTGAGTCCAATCAGCATTACCTTGAATATATCCATATTCTGACCACCTCTCACTTCCTCCACCTCACTAGTGCTGGCCACCGTCCATGTCTCACCTGGACAACCATTGTAGCCTCCCAGCTGGCTTCTCCCTCCTTCCATGCTTTCACAAACCGCTATTTTTCTGTACAGCAGCCGAAGTAGCCTTAACTTCAGCTGAGATCATATTGCAGCATTCTCTGCTCAATTCCCTGCAAAGGTCTACATAGCCTGCAATTTCTCCTCACCCCCTTTTTTAATCTTATTTCCTGCCACTGTGTTTCTCTTCCATATTGCTCCAGCCATACTGGCCCCTGTACTGAACCACAAGCGCACTCCTGCACCAGGGCCTTTGCCCTGGCCCTTCTCTCCCCTTGAAAGCTTCTGCCCTGTATCCACGTCACTTGCTGCCCCACTTCATCCAGGTCTCTGCTCAGATATCCCCTCATCAGAAAGGTCTGCCGTGACCACCCTGTTTAATTAGCACTCACTCTCCTACCACCTTCCACCTCAGTCTCTCGCCCCTTTATCTTTTATTTATTTATTTATTTATTTTGAGACAGAGTTTCATTCTGTCACCCACGCTGGAGTACAATGGTGGGATCTCAGCTCACTGCAGCCTCCGCCTGTTGGGCTGAAGCGACTCTCCTGTCTCAGCCTCCCAAGTAGCTGGGACTGTAGGCACCCACCACCATGCCCAGCTAATTTTTGTATTTTTAGTAGAGACAGGGTTTCACCATGTGGGCCAGGCTGGTCGCAAACTCCTGACCTCAAGGGAGCAGCCTGCCTTGGCCTCCCAAAGTGCTGGGATTACAGGCGTGAGTCACCATGCCCCGCCCTCTCCCCTTTATTAACTATTCCTTACTGTGTAAAAGATTATCCCCCAGATGAATGGCTTAAAACAATAATCATGATTTATCATTTCACCTGGCTTCTTTGAGCCAGGAATTCAGAAAGGGCATAGTGGAGACAGCTTTCTCCGTCCACAATTATTGGGACTACAGCTGTTAAGAGTCAGAGGCTAGGCTGGGCACGGTGGCTCACGCCTGTAATCCCACCACTTTGGGAGGCCAGGGCAGGCGGATCACCTGAGGTCAGGAGTTCAAGACCAGCCTGGCCAACAGGGCAAAACCCCTGTCTCTACTAAAAATACAAAAATTAGCGGGGCATAATGGTGCGCCCCTGTAATCCCAGCTACTCGGGAGGCTGAGTCAGGAGAATCGCTTGAACCCGGGAGGTGGAGGTTGCAGTGAGCTGAGATCGTGCCATTGCACTCCAGCCTGGGCAAAAAGCAAAACTCCACCTCAAAAAAACAAAAACAAAAAAGAGTCAGAGGCTGAGGACAGATCACATGCTCTTTGTCACCCAAGTGCAGCTGAGGCTGTCACTCACTCAGAACCTCTAATGTGGCTTCCTTGTGGCTTGGGCTTCCCTCAACATGGTGGCTGGATTCCAAGGGCAAGCATCCCAAGAGACAGAAAGAGAGCTGGGCAAAAACGGACCCTCAGAAGCGACATTACATCACTCGGCTGTATTCTGTTCACTAGATGTGGGCATGCAGATCTGCCCATGCTCAAGGAGAAGGAAACTAGCTTCATCCTCTGCAGGGAGGAGTGTCAAGGAATTTGCAGACATATTTTTAAGTCCCTATGCTCCCCCTTACCTTGCTTTCTTTTTCTTTAGAGCTCTATCATTTCCTGAAAGATTGTGTATCTATTTCTGTTTGTTGTCCTTCTTTCCCATCAAAATGTCAATATCTGGGGCCGGGTGCGGTGGCTCACACCTGTAATCCCAGCACTCTGGGAGGCCGAGGCAGGCGAACCACGAGGTCAAGAGTTCAAGACCAGCCAGGCCAACATGGTGAAACCCCGTCTCTACTAAGAATACAAGAATTACCCGGGTGTGGTGGTGCGTGCCTGTAATCCCATTCTACTTGGGAGACTGAGACAGAAGAATCATTTGAACTTGGGAGGCAGAGGTTGCAGTGAGCCCGGATCATACCACTGCACTCCAGCCTGGATGACAGAACAAGACTCCATCTTGAAAAAAAAACAAAAAACAAAAAGTCAATATCTGCCTTGCTCACTCCTGCCTCCCTTTTGCTTATAGGCATGTGTAATGCATAGTAGGTGCTCAATATATATACACATATGAAACGCTTTGTGAATTTGCCAGTCACCCTTGCTCAGGGGCCATGCTAATCTCTGTATCGTTCCAGTTTTTGGCATATGTGCTGGTGAAGCCAGCAGTCAATATATATTTTTGAATGAGTCAATTACCATGTATTCATCTCTGATAGATTTTGAAAACAATCAAACTGTTTGCTGGGAATCCAAAGAATTGGATTGAGAGGCCAGGCACGGTGGCTCACACCTGTAATCCCAGCACTTTGGGAGGCTGAGGCAGGCAGATCACCTGAGGTCAGGAATTTGAGACCAGCCTGGCCAACATGATGAAATCCTGTCTCTACTAAAAATACAAAAAATTAGGCTGGGCGCAGTGGCTCAGGCCTGTAATCTCAGCACTTTGGGAGGCCGAGGTGGGCGGATCACAAGGTCAGGAGTTTGAGACCAGCCTGGCCAACATGGTGAAACCCTGTCTCTACTAAAAATACAAAAATCAGCTGGGCGCGGTCGTGGGCACCTGTAATCCCAGCTACTCAGGAGGCTGAGGCAGGAGAATTGCTTGAACCCAGTAGGAGGAGGTTGCAGTGGGCTGAGACCGTGGCATTGCACTCCAGCCTGGGTGACAGAGAGACTTGATCTCAAAATTAATAAAAATACAAAGAATTAGCTGGGCATAGTGGCGGGCGCCTATAATTCCAGCTACTCAGGAGGCAGAGGCAGGAGAATTACTTGAACCTGGGAGGCAGAGGTTGCAGTGAGCCGAGATCATGCCACCGAACTCCAGCCTGGGCAACAAGAGGGAAACTCCATTTCAAACACACACACACACACACACACACACACACACACACACACACACACACACAAAGAATTGGATTGATGGAGAGACAGTCTATTCATGGAGAAGAAGAGCAGAGAAGCTTAATGAAGCAATACCCTGTGACCGTGACTGTGAGGACTCCATAGCTGAGGGCATACAATAGGGTTGCTTTCCCAACTGGCCTTCACTGCAACCAATCAGGTTTCTAGGAGCAGGGGCAGCTTATCTAGGAGTGCCTTGGCACCCACTTCTTGGGATTATCTCTGATCTATACAAGTGAGAGACTTGCCTTCCCAAATGGCCTGCTTTTTCCGGAAGGGAAAGAAGTATGTCTTATTTTCTTGGCATCCTACATATAATGTAACATACTTAAAACTCAGGCCGGGCGCTGTGGCTCATGCCTGTAATCCCAGGGCTTTGGGAGGCCGATGCAGGTGGATCACGAGGTCAGGAGTTTGAGACCAGCCTGACCAACATGGTGAAACCCTGTCTCTACTAAAAATATAAAAATTAGCCAGGCATGGTGGCACGTGCTTGTAATCCCAGCTACTCAGGAGGCTGAGGCGGGAGAATTGCTTGAATCGGGAGGCAGAGGTTGCAGTGAGCCAAGATTGTGCCACGGCACTCCAACATGGATCACAGAGAGAGACTGTCTCAAAAAAAATAAAAACAAAAAACTCAGTAACTACATAACTGAGGGTCACCAGGCATGGTGGAACACTAATAACAGCTGTGGGGTTTTTTTTTAGTTTTTTGTTTTTGTTTTGAGACAGTCTTGCTCTGTGGCTCAGGCTGGAGTGCAGTGGTGTGATCATAGCTCACTGCAGCCTCAAGCTCCTCGGCTTAAGCAATCCTCCTATCTCAGCCTCCCAAGTAGCTAGGATACAGGCAGACACCACACTTGGCTAATGTTTTGTACTTTTTGTAGAGACAGTGTCTCACTATGTTGCCCAGGCTAGTCTCCTAGGCTGGACAACATAGTGAGACCCTGGGCTCAAGTGATCCACCTACCTCGGCCTCCCATAGGATGACAGGCGTGATCCACCATGCCCAGCACAACTATTGTTTATTGAGTGTGTGCTGGGTGCCAGGTACTTGTGTTAAACATTTGATGTGTACTGCCTCTGAATCCTCAAACGGCATTATGTTCATTTCATAGATGAGGAAATTGAGACCTAGAGAGAGAAAAACAAAGGTCCAACATGTGGTGGGGCCCTAGTTAATATTTGTAGAATGATTAGATTCCAATTATCTGGTTATGCCTCCATATTTATACACTGGACCACCATATACTGTGTGGAGTACATAATTGTGGATATAATAGGAGTGTATAATTTAGGGGTAAATAAGTGTATCCTTTGGCCACAGGCTACTAGCTCCTGAGAAGCCACATCCTGACTAAATCAGCAGAAGCCACGTCATCCAGAGATAATGGGATGGAGACAGGGGTGCCTCTGAGGCTGAGGTGACTCCCATAGGGATGGGTAAGTCTGTTTTACTGTATTAATACTGGGCAGCTGAGGTGCAGTTTGGGAATTTTAAGCAAGGAAGAAGGATGTACATATCTGTGTGATTCTGTGAGAATGGCGGCCCCTGGAGCTGTGCGGCACATTGCTCTCGTCTTCCCGGCAAAATTTTTCCTCCATCAGCCATCCCACTACCTTTAGGGAACTTCTTCCTGACTCCACTAGGGCATGGGGAAGCTGTCAATCATGTTGCCTTACTGCACACGCCCCATCTACCCACCCAATTCAGCCAATCAGAGACCTGTATTCCACGCCCCTACCATCAACACTGCCTTCCTCATGGTTCAGGGATGAACAAGAAATCACACTACACTAATCAGAGCACTCCCTGAAATTCCTCTGCGCCTGCTAGTGTGGAGAATACCGTTACCTTTAAAGTTTAAGAAAAAACTCTCCACATCAAGGGGCTTTAGATCTATGTTATCCTCAGGCCGGGTGCAGTGGCTCACACCTGTAATCCCAGCACTTTGGGAGGCCAAGGCAGGTGGATCACTTGAGGTCGGGAGTTCGAGACCAGCCTGGGGAAATCCTGTCTCTACTAAAAATACAACAACAACAAAAATTAGCTGGGTGTGGTGGCACTGCCTGTAATCCCAGCTACTCAGGAGGCTGAGGCAGGAGAATCACTTGAACCCAGGAGGCGGAGGCTGCAGTGAGCCGAGATCACGCCACTGCACTCCAGCCTGCTTGACAGAACAAGACTCCATCTCAAAAAAAAAAAAAAAAAAAAAAAAAAAAATCTGTTATCCTCACCCCTACCTCTATCCCACAATGTCAATCTACCTAATTGCAACTTCCTGAAGGCAAAGAGAGATTTCTGTCCTTCCCCACAATGCCCATCCTCCCAATGCTAATTTACATCTATCAGTTTATTAGACTTGGCAGGGAGGGCCTAGCAAAAGAAAGTATCGGCCTCTTTCCATTATATTTTGGGCACTCTTTTAAAATACTTAAAACCTGGGTGCGCTTTGGTACCAACAGAGACCATGTTTAAACTTGGATGCTGAATTCCCAGTAATGAAGGCTTTGAAGCATCTTGTCAGGCTTTCATTCCTGTCTACTGCACAGTGATTCTGTGCTAGTCATTGTGCTAAGCACTGGGATACAGTAAGAAGACACTATACTAGAATTTGCAACCCACCAGAGGAGCAGAGCAGTAGAGTTCAGCTTTCTTTGTCTCTATGAAAATTGTTTCCTAGGCTGGGCGTGGTGGCTCACACCTGTAATCCCAGCACTTTGGGCGGCCGAGGTGGGCGGATCACCTGAGGTCAGGAGCTCGAGACCAGCCTGACCAACATGGAGAAACCCCATCTCTACTATAAATACAAAATTAGCCAGGCATGGTGGCACATGCCTGTAATCCCAGCTACTCAGGAAGCAGAGGCAGGAGAATCACTTGAACCCAGGATGCAGAGGTTGTGGTGAGCTGAGATTGCACCATTGCACTCCAGCCTGGGCAACAAGAGTGAAACTCCATCGTAAAAAAAATAAAAAAGAAAATTGTTTCCTAAACCCACCTCCTAAGAGCCCCTATGGTACCCTGTTAACCCCACCTGGTGGCTTCAAACCTGTCAGCCCCAGCATCTTCCTCAGAGTACATGAAATTCTGGTAATTCTTCCAGAAGATTCTCTCAGGTTTCTCCTCCAACCACGCTCTCGGTTCATTTAACTTGAAGCAATTTAGAATTTCAGAGTTTGACTTTATTTTGTAGTGTTTATTTCAAAACAAATTATGTTCCTTATTTAAAAATTCAAATACTGTATGAATATATGGTATTAAAAGTCTTCAACATGGCCAGGCACAGTGGCTCATACCTATAATCCCAGCACTTTGGGAGGCTGAGGTGGGTGGATCACAAGGTCAGGAGTTCAAGACCAGCCTGGCCAATATGGTGAAACCCTGTCTCTACTAAAAATACAAAAATTGGCCGGGCATGGTGGCGCACGCCTGTAGTCCCAGCTACTCGGGAAGCAGAGGCAGGAGAATCACTTGACCCCAGGAGGCAGAGGTTGCAGGGAGCCGAGATCCTGCCACTGCACTCTAGCCTCGGAAACAAAAGGAGACTCTGTCTCAAAAAAAAAAAAAAAAAAAAAAAGTCTTCAGCATATCTCAGGGAAACCCACTATTACTAGTTCAGTGTATTTTCTGTCTGACTTTTAAAAATTTCTAAATTAACATATATTATTTATTATCTTTTAGAGGAATAATACTCTTCATTTTTCAACTAGCCTGTCCTCAAAAGACATTTAAAATATGTGAGGTCCAGTACAATATCACAGGCCACATGTGGGAATTTAAATTCAAATAAATATTGGGGTGCAGTGGCACACACCTAACATCCCAGCTTCTTGGGAGGCTGAGGAAGGAGAATTCCTCGAGGCCAGAAGTTCAAGACCAGCCTGGGCAAGATTGCAAGACCCTGTCTCTAAAAATAAATTAATGAATAACATAAAATAAATAATTACTTTAGTTACATTACACACTCAGTTTCTCCATTGCACTTGCCACATTTCAAGTACTACATGTGACTAGTGGCTACTGTATTGGACAGCACAGCATAGAACATTCCATCATTGCAGAAAGTTCTATTGGGTAGCACTTTCTAGCACTGGTCTACATAACTTTCTATGTCATTACATAAACTTTCTGCCTCATTTTTTTTTTTTTTTTTTTTTTGAGTTGGAGTCTTACTCCATCACCCAGGCTGGAGTGCAGTGGCCCAATCTCAGCTCACTGCAACCTTTGCCTCCTGGGTTCAAGTGATTGTCCTGCCTCAGCCTCCCAAGTAGCTGGGATTACAGGTGTGCACCACCACCTGGCTAATTTTTGTGTTTTTAGTGGAGATGGGGTTTCACCATGTTGGCCAGGCTGGTCTCGAACTCCTGACCTCAGGTGATCCACCCGCCTCAGCCTCCCAAAGTGCTGGGATTAGAGGCGTGAGCCACCACGCCTGGCCATTTTTTTTTTTTTTTAATTAGTCCCTCACTTTTCCATGTGGATATACAATATAATTAATCACTTCCCTACTGATGGACATTGAGTTTATTTCCAATTTTCACAGTTGCAAGCAAAGCTGCAAAACACATCCTCACGTAAAAAAATTGGCTTGCTTATGACATGACTCTCCAGAATGAAGTCCCAGAATTGAAAATACTCAGTAAAAAACTACAAACTCAGCTGGGCGCGGTGGCTCACGCCTGTAATCCCAGCACTTTGGGAGGCCGAGGCGGGCGGATCACGAGGTCAGGAGATCAAGACCATCCTGGCTAACACGGTGAAACCCCGTCTCTACTAAAAATACAAAAAATTAGCCGGGCGTGGTGGCAGGCGCCTATAGTCCCAGCTACTCCGGAGGCTGAGGCAGGAGAATGGCGTGAACCCGGGAGGCGGAGCTTGCATTGAGTGGAGATCGCGCCACTGCAGTCCAGCCTGGGTGACAGAGCAAGACTCCGTCTCACAAAAAAAAAAAAAAAAAAAAGCTACAAAACTCGATTCAAATTTTCAGTTGTTAAAATAGAACCTTTGTTCTTCAGGACCTGAGACTGAAGGAAGATGTTCTCATTGGTCAGTATGTCTGATTATATGTCAATATAGGGTAAAAGAAAGGAAAATAGTTTGTAGCTTTGGGTAATTTTAATATCCATAAGTTGTAGCAGTATAATTTTTAAAGTTGCATTTGAACTGGAGGTTTGGTTTTGAAACCACTGGAGAAAGTAAAAAATTAGAGCTGGGCGTAGTGGCACACACCTGTAATCTCAGTCACTAGGGATACTGAGGCAAAGCCTGGGCGACAGAGCAAGACTCTGTGTCAAAAAATAAAAAATAAAGAATGAAATATAAAGAAAGTAAAAAATTACATATAATTTAAAAAATTGGCTTCAAAACAAAGTCTCAGCTGGGCATGGTAGCACATTCCTCTAGTCCCGGCTACTCAGGAGGCTGAGAGAGGAGGATTGCTTGAGTCTAGGAGTTCAAGGTCGTAATGCACTATGTGAATAGCCACTGCACTCCAGCCTAGGCAGCATAGCAGGACCCTATCTCAAAAGAAAAAAAAAAAAAAAAGTGGAGGGTTACATGTACCAAATATATCAATAAATTGTTTTGAAAGATAATTCTTGGCTGGGTGTGATGGCTCATGCCTGTAATCCCAGCACTTTGGGAGGCCAAGGTGGGTGGATCGCTTGAAGTCAGGTGTTCAAGACCAGCCTGGCCAACATGGTGAAACCTGGTCTCTACTAAAAATACAAAAATTAGCCGGGTGTGGTGGTGGGTGCCTGTAATTCCATCTACTCGGGAGGCTGAGGCATAAGAGTCGCTTGAACCTTGGAGGCGGAGGTTGCAGTGAGCTTAGATAGTGCTGCTGTACTCCAGCCTGGGAGACAGAGCAAGACTCTGTCTCAAAAAAAAAAAAAAAAAACCCCACAAGGAAAGAAAACTGGCACAGGCTGGAAGACACTAAAGACAAAGAACAATCAATCACATCCAGTGTGGAACCCTGGGAGGGATCATGGAACACAAAAGAGACATTGAGGAGAGCAGCAATGAAATTTAAATGAGGTCTGTAGTAGTAGTAGTAATGATAATAATGTACCAGTGTTGAAATTTTCTGTTCTTGGTCATTGTACTCTATAAGTATGCAGACTGTTAGCAATAGAAGAAGGAAGGTGAGGATACAAGAGGACTCTGTACCATTTTTGCAGCTCTTCTTAAGTCTAAAATTCATACTAAATGAATACTTTTTAAAAATTAAATGTTGGTGCCAGGTGCAGTGGTGCGATCACAGCTCACTGCAGCCTCTACCTCCGGAGCTCAAGCAATCCTCTCACCTCAACCTCCCGAGTAGCTGGGACTGTGGGAATGCACCACCACACCTAGCTAATTTTTAAGTGTTTTGTAGAGACAGAGTCTCACTATGTAACCCAGTCTGGTCTCAAACTTCTAGGCTCAAGTGATCCTCCCTCCTAGACCTTCTAAAGTGCTGGGATTATAGGTGTGAGCCACTGCACCCAGCAGGCCCTTTTATAAGGGGCCAAATCCCCTCTACAAGGGCTCTAATCTCATGACTTAATTACCTCCAAAGGCCCCACCTCTTAATACTGTCACTCTGGCCATTAAGTTTCAACACATGAATTTTGGAGGAAACATTTAGACCATACAAAGGGCTTAGTCTTATGGGCTAGAGCAGGGGTCCCCAACCCCCAGGCCGTGGACAGGTACTGGGCTATGGCCTGTTAGGAACCAGGCCACAGGGCAGGAAGGGAGTGGCAGGCGGGCGAGCGTTGCCGCGGGGGCTCCACCTCCAGTCAGATCTCTCTAGGCATTAGATTCTCATAGGAGCGGGAACCCTATTCTGAAGTGCGCATGGGAGGGATCTAGGGTGCACGCTTCTTATGAGAATTTAATGCCTGATGATCTGAGGTGGAACAGTTTCTATTCCAAAACCATTTCCCCCAACCCATCCCATCCATGGAAAAATTGTCTTACACAAAACCAGTCCCTGGTGCCAAAAAAGTTGGGACCCACGGACTAGAGCTCTGAGTTTGAAGACACATATTGGGAGGAAGTACCATTGGATGTCTATATCCTACGTTCTAGCAAGAGCGTGGAGGGGAGAGGAAGGGAGATATGGAGAGATGGCAGGCGACAGCAGAGCTTACATTTATAACGATGACTCATTTTTGTATAGTACTGTATATACGGCTTTCAAAGTCCTTTTCCAACACCCATCATCCCAGCACTCAGGAAGGACGGAGGAGGTAAGAGGAACTAGCTGAAGCTCAGGGAGTTGAAGAGAAGCCTGATGCAGAGACATAGAGAATGTGTCATTGCAAGGTCACAGACCCTAAACAAATGAATAAATAAATAAGTACTTTCTGATGACCGAGTTGGCTGGAGGAGCAAGGTAGTATGGAACTGGTGAGGAGAGTGAGGGTGACTTGGAGAGGTACCTGTGCCAGAATAACTCTAAATTTTGTCGTTATCCAAAGTATATGGTTCTTGGGGATTTGGGCAAACTACTTTTCCGTCTCTGCAGTTTTGGTTCTGAAGGTAGACATGAGCTCATAAACACAGAGCTAAAGATTTTCTTTACAGTAAACAAATACTAGCTCAGCCAGGAGATCCAAGTTAACATCAACAATGATAAGTCGTGTTGATAGAATGTACCTTTGATCTAATGTGATGAGAATGGCTTTACCTCTGTGGTTTTCCTTCCACAAACATTTAACAACAAATAAATCCAAATTGAGGGACCTTCTTTTTTTTTTTTTTTTTTTTTTTTTTTTGAGGCAGAATCTCGCTCTGTCGCTCAGGCTGGAGTGAATGGCAGGATTTCAGCTCAAGGCAACCTCCGCCTCCCGGGTTCAAGCCATTCAATTGAGGGACATTCTACAGCATATTTGCCCAAAGCTCCTCAAAACTGTCGAGGTTGTCAAAACAAGGGTAGTCTAAGAAACTAGGTTTTCAAAACAAGGGTAGTCTAAGAAACTATGACAGCTAAGTGTAACCTAAAGAGACATTAGAACTAAATGTAGTGTGGTGGTTTAGATAGGATCCTAACGCAGTAAAAGGACATTAGGTAAAAACCAAGGAAACCTGAATACACTATGCAATTGAATTAACAATAATGTATGGCTGGCCGGGCGCAGTGGCTCACACCTGTAATCCCAGCACTTTGAGAGGCCAAGGTGGGTGGATCACCTGAAGTCAGGAGTTTGAGACTGACTCATGGCCAACATGGTAAAACCCCATCTCTACTAAAAATACAAAAATTAGCCGGGTGAGGTGGCTCATGCCTGTAATCCCAGCACTTTGGGGGGCCAAGCTGGGTGAATCACTTGAGGTCAGGAATTCAAGACCAGCCTGGCCAACATGGTAAAACCCCATCTCTACTAAAAATACAAAAATTGGCTGGGTGCAGTGGCTCACACCTGTAATCCCAGTACTTTGCAAGGCCAAGGCGAGTGAATCACTTGAGGTCAGAAGTTCGAGACCAGCCTGGCCAACATGGTGAACCCTTGTCTCTACTAAAAATACACAAAATTAGCTGGGTGTGGTGGTGGGCGCCTGTAGTCCCAGCTACTGAGGAGGCTGAGGCAGGAGAATCAATTGAACCTTGTAGGTGGAGGTTGCAGTGAGCCAGAATCGCACCACTGCACTCCAGCCTGGGTGACAGAGCAAGACTCCGTCTCTAAAATAATAATAATAATAAAATAATAATGTTTGGCTAATAGTTTAACTGATTAAAACAAATGTGCCATGCTAATGTAAGATGTTAATAACAGGGAAAACTGTGTTTAGGGTATATGGTAACTCTTAGTACAATCTTTTCAATTTTTCTGTAAACCTAAAACTGTTCTAAAATTAAAATTTTATCTATGAAGAAGAGAATTGGCTGGGCGCAATGGCTCATGCCTGTAATCCCAGCACTTTGGGAGGCTGAGGCGGGTGGATCACGAGGTCAGGAGTTCAAGACCAGCCCGGCCAACATGGTGAAACCCCGTCTCTACTAAAAATACAAAAATTAGCTGGGCGTGGTGGCACATGCCTGTAGTCCCAGCTACTCAGGAGGCTGAGGCAGAAGAATCGCTTGAACCAGGATGCTGAGGATGCAGTGAGCTGAGATCACGCCACTGCTCTCCAGCCTGGGAGACAGAGCGAGACTCCATCTCGAAAAAAAAAAAAAAAAAAAAAGACAATTGACTCTAAAGCAAGAAAAAAAAAACAAATATTTCAGAGTTTATAACATAAGTAGTAATCAAATCTATGACAAATACAGTGCAAAATACATGGGGAGAGGGAAGTATATTGCTACAAGATTTTTATATTATATGTGAACTGTTATCATTTGATGGTACATTGTGATAAGCTGAAGATGCATACTTTATACCTTAGAGCAACCAAAAAAAAAAAAAACAAGATATAGCTAATAAACCAGTCATGGAAATAAAATGGAATCCTAAAAAATAACTCATTCCAAAGGGAGCCAGGCAAAAAGAAGGAAAAAGAATAGACTACAAATAGGACAATAAAAAATAAAGAGCAAGATGGTAAATTTAAGTTCAACCATATAAAAAATTCCTATAAGGGTAAATCATCTAAATATTCCAATTCAAGTCAGAAGTTGTTGGTTTTGTAAAAGAGCAAGACCCAACCATATGCTGTCTCTAAGAAACTCTGCTTTATTTCTTATTTCTTATTTTTTTGAGGTGGAGTCTCACACTGTTTCTTAGGCTGGAGTGCAGTGGCACAGTCTCAGTTCACTGCAACCTCTGCCTCTTGGGTTCAAGTGATTCTCCTGCCTCAGCCTTCCAAGTAGCTGGGATTACAGGCGTGCGCCAGCATGCCCAGCTAATTTTTGTGTTTTTAGCAGAGAAGGGGTTTCACCATGTTGGCCAGGCTGGTCTCAAACTCCTGACCTCACGTGATCCGCCTGCTTCAGCTTCCCAAAGTTGTGGAATTATGGGCATAAGCCATCGCACCCAGCCTGAAACCCCGCTTTAAATATAAAGACCAGGTAGATTAGAAGTAAAGGATTGAAAAAGATACTCCATGCAAACACAAAGCCTAATAAAGTGGATTGGCTGCATTAATTTCAGATAAAATAGATTTCAATTTGAGAAATATTTCCAGGGATAAAATGGGACATTTCAATATGATAATGGAGTCAATTCACCAAGTGACATAATCCTAAATATGTATATCCTGATAACACAAAACTAAAACAATAATACATGCACGTGGTTTGGAATTCAAAACAAAAATATGAATTCTGATTGGCATATGAAGAGGGAATTGATCCATAGGAAGAACTCCTATAAACTGAGTTGCTGGGTGAAAGTGTATGTTTAAAGTTTGGCGAATACTGCCAAGCTGCTGCCAAATGAAGTTATACTGAGTTATAACCAAGTTGAAGTTATACTAAGTAATTGCAGAAATTACTTTTGCACCAACCAACTATAAATTGCCATTAAAAGTAAGGCAAAAAAGTGGTCGGGGACAGTGGCTCACACCTGTAATCCCAGCACTTTGTGAGGCCAAGGCGGGTGGATCACCTGAGGTCAGGAATTCAAGACCAGCCTGGCCAACGTGGTGAAATCCTGTCTCTACTAAAAATACAAAAATTAGCCAGCCTTGGTTGTGGGCGCCTGTAATCCCAGCTACTGGGGAGACTGAGGCAGGAGGATCTCTTGAACCCAGGAGGCAGAAGTTGCAGTGCCTGTAATCCCAGCTACTGGGGAGACTGAGGCAGGAGGATCTCTTGAACCCAGAAGGCAGAGGTTGTAGTGAGCCGAAATCACACCACTGCACTCCAGCCTGGGTGACAGAGCAAGACTCCATCTCAAAAATAAAAAATAAAAAAAATAAAAATAAAAATAAAGTAAGGCAGAAACTATAATTACTTTTGCACCAATCTAATACTTCTCCAACAATAGGAGATGGAAAAGTACAAGAGCAACTGCTGTTAACAATAACCACGCCGGGCGCAGTGGCTTACGCCTGTAATCCCAGCACTTTGGGAGGCCAAGGTGGGTGGATCACAAGGTCAATAGATCGAGACCATCCTGGCCAACATGGTGAAACCCCGTCTCTATTAAAAGTATAAAAATTAGCCGGGCGTGGTGGCGGGCGCCTGTAGTCCCAGCTACTCGAGTGGTTGAGGCAGGAGAATCGCTTGAACCCGGGAGGCGGAGGTTGCAGTGAGCTGAGATCATGCCTTGCACTCCAGCCTGGGCAACAGAGCGAGACGCCATCTCAAAACAAAACAAAACAATAACCACCCCGATAAGAATAACAGCTAAGATTTTCTGAGCATGTACTGTGTGCCAGGCTAGAATAAACATGTGCCTATCTATCAACCTTTTACTCCTATGAGAGAGGTGCCCCGCTTCTTCCCCATTTCACAGAAGATTGCTGGGTAGAGGATTATAAAAAGCACTGTGGGTGCAGGGAGTCAGACATGCCAAGTTATGGTTACCAAAATCCTGGAAATCTTTCCTTATACACATTGTCTATTTTTCCTGTGTCCTCAGGTAGCTAAAAATGAAGCATAGAGTGGCCAGTTCATCTTTCATCTTCCCCCTCTCTCGGGATTGCTTTGCTTTGCTTTACTATTTTGGCTCCTGAGACAAGAAGCTACATTCCAATAAAGCTTTCTTAATGGACACTGAAATGGGAATTTCATATCTTTTTATGCATCATAAAATATTCTTCTTTGGATTGTTTCTCAACCATTTAACCCAAATGAAGTGTTTTACCTTTGTGTATGTGTGTGTATGTGTGTGTGCACTACACACAAACTGAACACTGCGCCCCTCCCTTTCAAAGATCTTCAACCACCTCTGCACCCCTCCCCCTAACGGGCACCAGCTTAACTTTCCTTCCATTGTGAAAAGAAAATTCCATGAATGCAAAAGCTGAGACTTGTGAATTTCTTTTTTCTCCTCAAGGTGCTTACCTAAGGTGAGCTTTACGATTGAAATGCAAAGAGTCATCAAACACATCTCAGTCGCATTAGAGGAGATAAGCAGTTATCAGATGGTTTGACTGATTGGATGCCTAAGTACTGGGGGAAGGAAACCACTTTCAATATTGCACACTGCGGGGCTTATAACAAACTGTGTCTGGCCTGGCAGTTATCCTTGCTAACTTTTACTTTGGGTGTATTAATTTTTTATTTTTCTACCAGTAGCAGCCAACACAGGTTTTCGTTTTACAAATTAAAGGGCCGGAAAATCTTTCCACTTTGTTCCTGCCAAGGGAATCCCAGATCACTCCAGGTAATCCCCACAGTAATCAGAGTGGTCTGTTTTCTAAAATGAGGTTATGGGACAATATAAGGTTGTTTGTAGGTTTACTTCCAAGATGCGAGCTTCCATTTCCAGAAATTCCAAAGAATTGAAAGCCATCGGTGAAAACTCCTGTAGACTTAGAGAGAAAAAAAAATCAAATCCCAACTGCTCCCAATGCATACAAATCATTTTAAATCAGTTTTTACTTTCTTTCTGAATAAAGACATTCTCAGAATTTGAAAAAGTGAGACCAAGGCAAGAGGATTACTTGAGACCAGGAGTTCAAGACCAGCCTGGTCAACATAGCCTGATGCTCGCTACAAAAAAAAAAAAAAAAATTTTTTTTAAAAAGTCCATTCACTGGACAAGTTGTAATGTTCGCTATAATCATATAATCATAAAAATGACAAGGATTTAAAAGCCAGATTTCAATTTGTTGAGAAAGAGTATAACAGGCCATGGGGGTGGAGGAGCCTGGAGAGGTTTCCTTCCAGTCTGTGCAGGGTAACTTGAAGGAAAATCCTGACTCCAATTATAAAGCAAGGACAAATCCTCGAATCCTTTCAATATATCCATCTTCCCTGGCCAAATTGTATTCTTTCTCCTTCCCTCCACCCCCTTTTGCATTTCCATCAACAATACGGCTATCGGCTGAGCCCCTTGGTCAGCAAATAAAGGCAGAGGGCGAAGTAAATTTGCTTCCCAGCAATTATTTTTGTGAGGTCATGGAGTGAAGCGTTAAAAGAATACTACTGTGGAGGGGAGTATTCAGTAACTGTATGATCTGTGCTGCAAAACTGACAAAAGAACTCAGCCAGTCTTTTGCTTTCAGACCCACAGAAATCATTGACCACGGGGTCTTTGTTCCCTAAATTCATCTAAGAGGAATCTTTCACATGAACGCCCCTGCATGGAAGCTAATCCCCTCCGCCCTCGGCTTCCCGAAGAAAGTCCATTTGGTCATTTGCTCTGTGTCTACACCTGCAAATTATCAGGATAATTTTGATCTTAAGAAAATAAAAGAACAAATGGGTAGGGGGAGGGAAGGAAAGAAAAAATTCAGTAAGGTCTTCAGTATCTAGAGCAGGAATTAGCAAAGTCTTTCTGTAAAAGGGCAGGTGGTGAATATTTTCAGCTTTGCAGACCCTGTGGCTTCTGTGGTGGGACCACTCAACAACACGAAAGCAGCCCTGGGCAATACTTTTATATAAATTATGGTGGTGACTGTTCCAAAGAACTTTTCTTTGTGGACAGTGAAATTTGAATTTTATATAATTTTCATGTGTCATAAAATATTCTTCTTTTAATTGTTTCTTTTTTTTTTTTTTTTTTTTTGAGACTGAGTCTTGCCTCATCACCCAGGCTGGAGTGCAGTGGTGCGATCTTAGCTCACTGCAACCTCCACCTCCCGGGTTCAAACAATTCTCCTGCCTCAGCCTCCTGAGTAGTTGGGACTACAGTGTGCACCACCATGCCCGGCTAATTTTTGTATTTTTAGTAGAGATGGGTTTTCGCCATGTTGGCCAGGCTGGGCTCGCTCGAACCCCTGACCTCAGGTGATCCGCCTGCCTTGGCCTCCCAAAGTTCTGGGATTACAGGCATGAGCCACCTCATCTGGCCTTCTTTTGATTGTTTCTCATCCAATTAAAGAAATATATAAAAGCCATTCTGTTCATGGGCAGGCTTGGCCGGGACTGTGTCTTACAGAGACTTGATCTAGAACAATCTAGCCTTAGAAATGCCTTTTGGTCTGAGTGTTGTGAATCCCATTGAATGAGTCTCACAGGGAAGTGTGGACACTTGAAAACACAGTTGGGCAATGATTTCTGGATTTTAATATCCTATTCAAAATATCAGGAGGAATTCCAGGAATTCAAGCGAGGAAACTAGACACCATGCCACATACACTGAAGAGTCCTTATCAGGCTTTTAATTGCAAATTAACCCATCCAGGTCCTGAGGAATTTAGCATTCTGGTCATAGAGAGAAAACTGTCACCCAAGTGCCTTCCTGTAAACCATGTTTCTCAGCCTCAGTACTGCTGACATTTTGGGCCAAATACTTCTCTAGTGTGAAGCCGTCCTGTGTGTTGTAGCATGTTTAGCAGCATCCCTGGCCTCTACCCACTGGATGTCAGGTGCATCTTCCAAGCTGTGATAACTAGAAAGGTTTCCAGACATTGCCAAATGCCCCTTGGGAGGCAAAATCTTCTCCAGTTGAGAACCACTGATCTCAATCAACTCCGTTAATGGAACTTTCTGTGACAATTGAAATGTTCTATATGGGAACTCTCCACTAGCCATTTGTCACATGTAGGTACTGAGCACTGGAAATATACTAGCATGCCTGGGGAGCTGGGTTTTTAACTTTATTTAACTTTCACTACTTTAAAGTTAAATTTAAATTGCCACATGTGGCTAGTGGCTACCATATTGGATGATGCTGCTCTAAGTCATGACCAAACCCACTACCACACAAAGAAGGGTGTGAGAAGAAGCACAGCCTTGTGTTAAGTACAAGGGCTTGGGAGTCAGGCACCAAATTCTGTTATTCATTCGTTTATTCAGTCAACACATACTTATTGAGCATCTACTATGTGCCTGGCACTGTCCTGGGGATATATAGATGAACAGGAGCAATAAAGTCCCTGTTTTTATGAGGTTTTCATTTCTAGTGATGAGGACAAACCAAAATATAAATTGAAAGAAAGTCATTGCCAGTCATGATCAGGGTTATCTGCCACAGAACAAGAGGGCTGGAAGAGTTGCTCCTTTAGAACAGACATTCAGGAAATGCCTCTCCAAAGCCTAGTGGACAGCTTAGATTTAAATATGCAGCTTAAAATGGCAATGTGAATTGCCTCACGAGGTCCACAACGCCTGCTCTTAATACATTTTGAGCTGAGCACAGTGTCTCACCCCTGTAGTCCCAGCAATTCAGGCGGCCAAGGCAGGAGGATCGCTTGAGCCCAAGAGTTTCAGACCATCTTGGGCAACACAGTGAGACCCCCAGCTCTAAAAATCAATAAACAGATAAAAGCCATGGCTGCAGCGTGTGGCTTCCTGACCGACTTGTTCCTTGAGAGCCCACAGCGGTGAGGCAGGATCAGGAGCAGGCAGACCACCGCTTCGCAGTACCTGTAACTGCATCTTCCTCAAAAAGCCCACCAATCTTCACAATGATTTTTACATCTACTGCAAAAATTTTACATTTTTACAGACAAGGGAAACTGAGGCACATAAGCTGGTTCAACATTGCACAGCTAGAATAGAGCTCAGATTAGAACCCAGGCAGCCAAATGGAAACTGGATCTACTATTATATTAACTGTAGTGACTTATTTGAGTTTTCCAGAGCGCTCTGGAACCAAAAGCATGTTAGAATTGGTTTTTGTTGTTGTTTTTTTTTTTTTTTTTTTTTTTTGAGACAGATGCTCAGTCTGTCACCCAGGCTGGAGTGCAGTGGCACGATCTCGGCTCACTGCAACTTCCACCTGCTGGGTTCAAGCAATTGTCCTGCCTCAGCCTCCCGAGTAGCTGGGACTACAGGCGTGTGCCACTATGCCCAGCTAATTTTTTGTATTTTTAGTAGAGACGGGGTTTCACCATGCTGGCCAGGCTGGTCTCAAACTCCTGACCTCATGATCCACCCAACTCGGCCTCCCAAAGTGCTGGGATTACAGGTGTGAGCCACCGCATCCAGCAGATTCTTTTTTTTTTTTTCCTTGAGACCGAGTTTCACTCTTGTTGCCCAGAATGGAGTGCGGAGGCATGATCTCGACTCACCGCAACCTCTGCCTCCTGGCCTCCGCCTCCTGGGTTCAAGCAATTCTCCTGCCTCAGCCTTCCTGAGTAGCTGGGATTACAGGCATGCCCCACCACGCCCGGCTAATTTTGTATTTTTAGTAGAGACAGGGTTTCTCCGTGTTGGTCAGGCTGGTCTCGAACTCCTGACCTCAGATGATCCGCCGGCCTCGGCCTCCCAAAGTGCTTGGATTACAGGCGTGAGCCACCGCGCCTGGCCCAGAATCGGTTTTTAAACAGCGAAACCAGCCAGGTGTGATGGCTCACGCCTGTAATCCTAGCACTTTGGGAGGCCAAAGCAGGCAGATTACTTGAGGTCAGGAGTTCAAAACCAGCCTGGCCAACATGGTGAAACTCCGTATCTACTAAAAATACAAAACTTAGCCAGGCGTGGTGGCATACACCTGTAATTCCTAGTCACTCAGGAGGCTGAGGCATGAGAATGGCAGAATGACTTGAACCCGGGAAGCGGAGATTGCAGTGAGCCAAGATCATGCCACTGCACTCCAGCCTGTGCGACAGAGTGAAACTGTGTCTCAAAAATAAAAGAGTAAACAGCCATGTCTTAGGAACAAGAGAGAGGGAAATAATAAGATGGGCTCTCCTGTACGGAGGAAGAAGGACTTCTGCATTCTTCAACTCTTGGCTGAAATATCCTAGCCACAGAGAATCCCTCAATAATCAGTTGTGACTCATCTTGGGGGTGTGAAATCTCTGTCTCCCAAATGCTATGGAAAACACTCCCTTTCATTCATGATTCTTGGTGAAATCTGGGATTCTGGATCAGTTAGGAGACTCTCAGCTGCAAATCGGGAAAAATTTCGACTCTAACATTTCTCCAGCAATACTCCCACGGTTTTTCATCAGAATGAGGCTGGCTTTTCCAAATGCACTTATGCAATAATGGTCTTCAAAAGACAGTGA
Organism: Pan troglodytes; assembly: GCF_028858775.2. NCBI lineage: Eukaryota > Metazoa > Chordata > Mammalia > Primates > Hominidae > Pan > Pan troglodytes. Next base: position 58,179,670 of record NC_072419.2, on the reverse strand, counting down.
TCCTCATTAATTGAGGCCTGCATATTTTCAAATTCACCTACTCACTGAAATTTATTTGTAACCCCCAAATTAGTGCTTCTGGTGCTCTTAAGGTCGTTTGCAGATGTGCACAGAGCAGCGCCCAACATGGACAAGCCAATATGCTACCTTCTAATTGCAGCTCTCATTCTATCAACAAGTGCCTTTTCTGGGTGTATTTATTTATTATTTTATTTTTATTTATTTTTTGAGACGAAGTCTTGCTGTGTCACCCAGGCTGGAGTGCAGTGGCGCGATCTCAGCTCACTGCAACTTCCGCCTCCTGGGTTCATCGTATTCTCCTGCCTTAGCTTCCTGAGTAGCTGGGACCACAGGCGCACACCACCATGCCGGGCTAATTTTTGTATTTTTAATGGAGGCGGCATTTCACCATGTTGGCCAGGCTGGTCTCAAACTCCTGACCTCAAGTGATCTGCCTGCCTCAGCCTCCCAAAGTGCTGGGATTACAGGTGCGAGCCCCCGAACCTGGCCCACATTTTCTTTATCCATTCATCCAGTGGGCATTTTGGTTGCTTCTACATCTTGACTATTGTCAATAGTGCCGCAATGAACATGTTGCAAATCTCTCTCTGAGATCTTGTTTTCAATTCTTTTGGATATATACCCAGAAGTGGGATTGCCGAATCAGGTGATAGTTTTTTATGGTCATTAATTAATTTAATAATTAATTATTTTGAGATGAAGTCTTGCTCTGTCACCCAAGCTGGGGTTGCAGTGGTGCGATCTCAGCTCACTGTAAACTCCCGGGTTCAAACAATTCTCCTGCCTCAGTCTCCAGAGTAGCTGGGATTACCGGCACGCACCACCATTTCTGGCTAATTTTTGTATTTTTAGTAGATACGGGGTTTCACCATGTTGTCCAGGCTCAAACTCCTGACCTCAGGTGATCTGCCCGTCTCAGTGTCCCAAAGTGTTGAGATTACAGGTGTGAGCCACTGCGCCCAGCCAATTATTTTAAATTTTTTGAGGAACCACTATACTGTTTTCCATGGTGGCTACACCATTTTTCACTCCCACCAACAGTATCTAAGGGTACCAATTTCTTGCCAATATTTGTTTTCTGTTTTTGTGTTGTTTTGTTTTGTTTTTTGAGACAGAGTTTCGCTCTTGTTGCCCAGGCCGGAGTGCAGTGGCAGGATCTCGGCTCACTGCAACCTCTGCCTCCCAGGCTCAAGCAATTCTACCTGCTTCAGCCTCCTGAGTACCTGGGATTACAGGCACCCACCACCATGCCCAGCTAATTTTTGTATTTTTAGTGGAGACGGGGTTTCACCATGTTGGCCAGGCTGGTCTTGAACTCCTGACCTCCAGTGATCCGCCTTCCTTGGCCTCCCAAAGTGCAGGGATTATAGCCATGAGCCACTCCGCCCCGCCCCAGTATATTTCCTTCTAGAAGTTTTATAATCTCAGGTCTTATGTTTAGGTTTTTAATCTTTTTTACAATTATTATTTTTGTAGACATGTGGTCTTGCTATGTTGCTCAGACTGGCCTCAAACTCCTGGCCTCAAGCAATCCTCCTGCCTGGGTCTCCCACAGTGAGGGGATTACAGGCGTGAGACACCACACAAAGCCCTGGTTCCTAATCCATTTTGAATTAATTTCTGTATATGGCACAAGAAGAAAAGGGTATGTCTTTAGTTCTTTGCGTGTAGATATCCAATTTTCCCAACACCATTTGTTGAAGAGGCAATCCTTTTCCCCTTGTGCAGTTTTGGCACCCTTGTCAAAGATCATTGGCCCATATACATGAAGGTTTACTTCTGGGCTCTCTATTCTGTGCCAGTGATCTACTTCTTCCCTTTTTACAGCTGAATAATATTCCGTTGTATAGGTAGAGCATATTTTGTTTATCAGTTCATCAGTCAATGGACATTTACGTTATTTCTACTTTTTGGAGTTTAGGAATAATGCTGCTATAAACATTTGTATACACATTTCTGTGTAGAGGGCCAGGCACAGTGGCTCCCAGCACTTTGGGAGGCCAAGGTGGGTAGACCTCTTGAGGCCAGGAGTTTCAGACCAGCCAGGCCAACATGGTGAAACCCCATGTCCACTAAAAATGCAAAAAAAAAAAAATTAGCCATGTATGGTGGCACATGCCTGTAATCCCAGCTATTTGGGAGGCTGGGGCACGAGAATTGTGTGAACCCTGGAGGAAGAGGCTACAGTGAACCAAGATCACACCACTGTATTTCAGCCTGAGCAACAGAGCAAGACCCTGTCTAAAAAAAAACAAAAAACAAAAAACAAAAAACAAAAAAACAGTTTCTTTGTAGACATATGTTTTTAATTCTCTCAAATATATACCTAGGAGTAGAACTTCTGGATCAAATGAAAATTATGTTTAATATTTTAAGAAACTACCAGATTTTTCAAAAGCAGCTGTACCACTTATACTCCCACCAACAATGTATGAGAGTTCCAATTTCTCTCCATCTTTGCCAACACTTGTTACTCTCCATATTTTTTATTATAGCCACCCTACAGGGTCTCAGGTGGCATCACATTGCAGTTATGATTTGCATTTCGCTAATGACTAATGATCCTGAGCATCTTTTCATGTACATTTTGGCCATTTGTATATGTACTTTGGGGAAATGTCTATTCCATTTTTTCCCCCGTGTTTTAATTGGATTTTTTGTCTTAAAAACAATTAATACAATTGTCAAGTGGTGAGAGTTGTTTTCATATTTTGGATACTTATCAGATATGTGACTTGTAAATACTTCATGGAAAAGTGTTAATCAAGGCAGTGAAATAATTGATCAGATTAGTGGCTTAGAAAAATGAATTGTACAGGCCGGGCATGGTGGCTCACACTTGGAATCCCTGCACTTTGGGAGGCCAAGGCGGGCGGATCAGAAGGTCAGGAGATCAAGACCATCCTGGCCAACATGGTGAAATCCCATCTCTACTAAAAATACAAAAATTAGCCGAGCATGGTGGTGCACACCTGTGGTACCGGCTACTCAGGAGGCTGAGGCAGGAGAATTGCTTGAACCCGGGAGGCGGAGGTTGCAGTGAGCTGAGATCGCGCCACTGCACTGCAGCCTGGGCGACGGAGTGAGACTCCATCTCAAAAAAAAAAAGAAAGAAAAAAAGAAAAATGAATTGTACAGATTTATTCATCATTTGCTGTTTCGCAAGAGATAAAGATGATAATGGTATCCATGGATGTTTTTGTATGTTCAGCTCATCAAATAGGAATGGTGCAGTTTTAAAGACGATCAGTGGTGGCCAGAATAATGATACATTTATAAATTACCACTATTTTAAGCATGTCACACATTTTAAACTTGTTTAATCTTTCTATAGTTACACCTTTTTTTTTTTTCCGAAGACAGAGTCTTGCTCTGTCACCCAGGCTTGCGTACAGCAGTGCAATCTCAGCTCACTGCAACCTCTGCCTCCTAGGTTCAAGCAATTCTTCTGCCTCAGGCTCCCAAGTAGCTGGAATCACAGACATGCACCACCAGCCCGGCTAATTTTTGTATTTTTAGTAGAGATGGGGTTTCTCCATGTTGGCCATGCTAGTCTCAAACTCCTGGCCTCGTGTGATCCATCCATCTTGGCCTCTCAAAGTGCTGGAATTACAGGCATGAGCCACTGCACCCAGCCTGTAATTACTCTTAGCTATCCCATTTTAGAGATGCAGAAACTAAGGTATAGAGAATTTACATATCTTGTCCAAGGTACACAGCTAGTATGAACCGGAGCTCAATATTGAGCCCAGGCTCTGACTCCCGGGTCTGAGAACCTAAACACAGCACTACAGGGAGCCCAGGGTGCAGCTGGGCATCTGTCTTCTCATCTGACATCTCTATCTTAGTTTCTGACCCAAGGTAGACTCTCGGCCTCATCATTCTAAAATCACGTTATTTAATTAGTTGATTCCTAGAACCTTCTTCTGCTCAAAATTTCTGATGTCTTGGCCATATCTCTCTTAACTAGGCATTTACAGACAGCTTTACAAGTCGCAGTCAATCTCATTTACATCATCAAAAGGCAGCTTCACGTCAAATGACTTGGGGTACTGTTTTTGCAGTCATATGTTCCTAGGTTCATATCCCAGGTTTGCCACTTTCAGGCTGTGTGACCATGGGCAAGTCACTTAACCTCTCTGAGGCTCAAGAACCTCACCTGTGATGCTAATAACTGTTCACACTTTATAGGTTAGTCAAGTGACATAACACACATTCACAACACGTAGCTAAAAGTTTATACTTAATTAAATAACTGTCAATTATAATGAAAATAAATAGGCCAGGCATGGTGGCTCATGCCTGTAATCCCAGCACTTTGGGAGGCCGAGGTGGGCAAATCACAATGTCAGGAGTTCAAGACCAGCCTGGCCAACATGGTAAAACCCCGTCTCTACTAAAAATACAAAAATTAGCTAGGCGTGATGGCACATGCCTGTAATCCCAGGTACTCAGGAGGCTGAGGCTGGAGAATTGCTTGAACCTGGGAGGCGGGGGTTTCAGTAAACCGAGATCCGCCACTGCACTCTAGCCTGGGTGACAGAGCAAGAATTCGTCTCAGAAAAAAAAAAGAAGGGCCAGGCATGGTGGCTCACACCTGTAATCCCAGCACTTTGGGAGGCTGAGAAGGGTGGATTGCCTCAGCTCAGGAATTCCAGACCATCCTGGGCAACATGGTGAACCCTGTCTCTACTAAAATAGAAAAAAATTAGCCAGGTGTGGCGGTGTGCACCTGTAGTCCCAGCTACTCGGGAGGCTGAGGCAGGAGAATTGCTTGAACCCAGGAGGCGGAGGTTGCAGTGAACCGAGATCGCACCATTGCACTCCAGCCTGGGCGTCAGAGTGAGACTCCGTCTCAAAAAAAGGAAAAAGAAAATAAATACTAATTTAACAGTCCGGGCGGGATGGCTCATGCCTGTAATCCCAGCACTTTGGGAGGCCGAGGCGGGCGGATCACGAGGTCAGAAGTTCGAGACCAGCCTGACCAACATGGTGAAACCCTGAAACCCTGTCTCTGCTAAAAATACAAAAATTACCTGGGCGTGGTGGCATGCACCTATAATCCCAGCTACTCAAGGCAGGAGAATCGCTTGAACCCGGGAGGCGGAGATTGCAGTGAGGCAAGATTGCGCCACTGTACTCAAGCCTAGGTGACAGAGTGAGACTCTGTCTCAAATAATAATAATAATTATTATTATAATAATTTAACAATGCAGTGGCATATGTATTATCAGTTTCACTTTACTAATAAGGACATGTGGGGTCAGAAACAATGATTGATGGCCTCAAGATCACATTATTGCTAAGAACAGAACTTGAACCCTGACCCTCCAACACCAGGTTTTGTGGGTTTTTCCCCTACAATGCCTCCCCAGAGGACCTAGGAACCAAACATATACATTGCACATATAAATTATTTATTCGTTCAGAGGCTGGAAACAACATAAAATGTTGCATGATAAAATCTATAATTCCTACACTTTTTCAACTATGTCCACACAAGTGAAATATAAATATCTATTTTTCAAGTTAAATATAAATGATATTCAGTCAACAGGAACTATGAAAGCCAAATAGGGACTATGTGAAATGCTGATGTTAAAATTTAATAGCAATAGGCCGGGCGCAGTGGCTCACGCCTATAATCCCAGCACTTTGGGAGGCTGAAGCAGGCAGATCACAAGGTCAGGAGATCAAGACCATCCTGGCTAACAAGGTGAAACCCCGTCTCTACTAAAAATACCAAAATTAGCCGGGCGTGGTGGCGGGCACCTGTAGTCCCAACTACTCGGGAAGCTAAGGCAGGAGAATGGTGTGAACCAGGGAGGCGGAGCTTGCAGTGAGCCGAGATTGCGCCACTGCACTCCAGCCTGGGCAATAGAGAGAGACTGTCTCAAAAAAAAAAAAAATTAATAGCAATAAAGAAATAACCATCTAATAGTCAATTATAATATTTAATTGAATAAAGTCAGGAAGGGTCAATATATACCATGTCATGTGTACTTTTCTTAAAAAAATAAAAAATAAAAAAGAGATCCCCAAATAAGGATATAAAGTATAAAGGAAAGGGCCAGGCACCGTGGCTAATGTCTATAATCCCTGCACTTTGGGAGGCCAAGGTGAGTGGATCACTTCAGGTCAGGAGTTCGAGACCAGCCTGACCAGCATGGTGAAACCCCGTCTCTACTAAAAATACAAAATTAGCCGGGTGTGGTGATACATGCCTGTAATCCCAGCTACTGGGGAGGCTGAGGCAGGAGAATTGCTTGAACCTGGGAGGTGGAGGTCGCAGTGAGCTGAAATCGCACCATGGCACTCCAGCCTGGGCAACAAGAGCAAAACTCCATCTCAAACAAAAACAAACAAACAAAAAAGGATATAAAGGAAAGGATTAAATTATTTTCTTTATTCTTCAATTTATAGATTTCAAGATTAAACCTGAGATATTTGTCGCCATCACAAAGTCTGGTTTGTGGCGGTCGTTTTATTTTATTTGATTGAGAGGAACACTTATCATGAGATATACACTTTTAACAAATTTTGGTTTTTTTTTAAATGAAAAATAGAGGCAGGGTCTCACTATATTGCCGAGGCTGACCTCGAACTCCTGGGCTCAAGGAATCCTTCCGCCTTGGGCTCTTAAGGTGCTCGGATTACAGGTGTGACCCACCAAGGCTGGCCCTTCTTTTTTTTTTTTTGAGACGGAGTTTCGCTCTTGTTGCCCAGGCTGGAGTGTAGTGGCGCGATCTCGGCTCACTACAACCTCCACCTCCTGGGTTCAAGCGATTCTCCTGCCTCAGCCTCCCGAGTAGCTGGGATTACAGGCATGCGCCACCACGCCTGGCTAATTTTTTTGTATTTTTAGTAGAGACGGGGTTTCTCCATGTTGGTTAGGCTGGTCTCGAACTCCTGACCTCAGGTGATGCGCCCGCCTTGGCCTCCCAAAGTGCTGGGATTACAGCCATGAGCCACTGCTCCCAGCCATACAAGGCTGGCCCTCTTAACAAATTTTTCAGTGTATAATCCACTGTCGTTGACTCTAGGTTAAATGTCATACAGCAGATCTCTAGAACTTATTCCTGTTGCATAACTGAAACCTTATGCCCATTGATTATTGGCTGATTGGTAATTCCCTATTGCCCTCTCCCACAACCCCCTGGCAACCACCATTCCACACTTTGATTCTATGAATCTGGCTCTTTTAGATCCCTTATATAAGTGGCAGTATTTTTTTATCAATGAAGTAGTATATCATTCTGGGGCTTAGGACACCCTCAGTCTTAATTGAAGTCTATTTCAGAAAGGATATGAACTTATGAGTAAAACATCACAGTATCAAGAAACTCCTCTTCTTGCAGAGAAGCAAAAGTGGTTTTTGTTGTTGTTGTTGTTGTTATGTTATTGTTTTTCCCCAGAACCATAACTGTTAAATTCCTCACCAGTAAGGAGAGAAATGTGAACACTTTCTAGAGCCACACCTTCAGTCCAAACTCAACGGAAACTCTAACTAATTTCAGGCAGGCTGGCCAGAGTTTCTCAGAGGTGAACAGCTTGGCAAGAAGAATCCTGGGCTGAACTTTATTTAATAAGGTTGAATTCAGATTGTGGTCGAAGCAGCTTGGGCGTGTAAATTACAGGAAGTGCCTGAGAACTAAAGATGCTCCCTCTGAAGCGCTTGTGTCAGGAAGGGGTGGCATCAAGGATTATAAATTACCCTGTGGCTTTTCAGGGGTTTATGAGCTCCCAGGCCTCTCCACAATAGGATGCAGGATGACTCTTAACACCTCATTAAGGATGTTTTTTACCAAATGCTGATAATAAAAAACAGCCCTAAAAGCTGGGCTCATTTTTATTCAGAATCCTCTCCTGTGAAATATAAAAAGATGTCATAAAATGGAAATACAATGGAGAGTCCCCATCTCGGGTGGACTCATTACAACGTTCATGTGGACAGATCCTGGGGAAGTCAAGGCTGGGTCCCTGCCATGGAAACTGCCTTTTTCTCCTGGCAAAGGTGCCTTCAGTTTCTGGAGAAAGGAAACGCCTGTGAGATTCATAATCCTTGCCTTGTTTCATCACCAACTGAAATCTTTTTTTGAGCTTTTCATTTCTGATCACATTACAACTTTGTCACTGGGGCCTTTCATGGCTAACCCTGAAACCCTTTTATTTATAGAATAGTGTAAAACTCGTTTTTGTTTGTTTGTTTGTTTGAGACAGAGTCTCACTCTGTCGCCAGGCTGGAGTGCAGTGGCATGAGCTTAGCTCACTGCAGCCTCCGCCTCCCAGGTTCAAGCGATTCTCCTGCCTCAGCCTCTGAAGTAGCTGGACTACAGGCACCCGCCACCACGCCCAGCTAATTTTTGTATTTTTAGTAGAGATGGGGTTTCACCATGTTGGCCTGGATGGTCTCGGTCTCTTGACCTCATGATCCACCCTCCTCGGCCTCCCAAAGTGCTGGGATTACAGGTGTGAGCCACCACGCCCGGCCCATTTTATTTTTTTAGAAAGGGGCTGCCTGGGTGCAGTGGCTCATGCCTGTAATCTCAGCACTTTGTGAGGCTGAGGTGGCAGAGATAGCTTAAGCCCAGGAATTTGAACCCAGCCAGGGCAACATAGTGAGACCCTGTCTGTACAAAAAATTAAAAAATTAGCCGGGTGTGGTGTCACACATATATAGTCCCAGCTACTTGGGAGCCTGAGGCGGGAGGATCACTTGAACCCAGGAGGTTGAGCCATGATCGCACCACTGCACTCCAGCCTGAGTGACAAAGGGAGACCCTGCCTACAAAAGAAAAAAGGTAAGCGAGAGCAAGTGCTGAAAAAGGGGATATATTTATAAAACCTGGAACAGTGAAAAAAGTTACTACATGTGGGCCGGGCACGGTGGCTCATGCCTGTAATCCCAGCACTTTAGGAGGCCAAGGCGGGCAGATCATGAGGTCAGGAGACTGAGACCATCCTGGCTAACACGGTGAAACCCTGTCTCTACTAAAAAAATACAAAAAAATTAGCTGGACATGGTGGTGAGCACCTGTAGTCCCAGCTACTTGGGAGGCGGAGGTAGGAGAATGGCATGAACCTGGGAGGAAGAGGTTGCAGTGAGCTGAGATTGCACTCCAGCCTGGGAGACAGAGTGAGACTCTGTCTAAAAAAAAAAAAAAAAAAAAAAAAAAAGTTGCTACATGATGTAAGCCCTGGAAATTATTCTTGTTTCCAGAGATTCTGGTATGAGGCAATGTAATTGGAAGTTAAACTTGGACCACCCTGAATGGAAAACCTCAGTCACTGGCCAAGCTGTATGACTCTGGCATGAGACCTCTTCTCTCTGTCTCTTTTTTTTTTTTTTTTGAGACAGAGTCTCACTCTATCACCCAGACTGGAGTGCAGTGGCATGATCTCGGCTCACCGCAAGCTCCGCCTCCTGGGTTCACACCATTCTCCTGCCTCAGCCTCCGGAGTAGCTGGGACTACAGGTGCCCACCACCATGCCCAGCTAATTTTTTTGTATTTTTAGTAGAGAAGGGATTTCACCATGTTAACCAGGATGGTCTTGGTCTCCTGACCTCGTGATCCACCCGTCTTGGCCTCCCGAAGGGCTGGGATTACAGGCGTGAGCCACCGCGCCCGGCCCTCTCTGTCTCTTACTCTGTAAAATAAGACTGTGGGGAGTGGTACCTGCCTCTGGGGTCTACTCCAAGAATCAAATGAGATGATGCTGGCAATATACTTGGTGTGTTCATTGACAGAAAGCCCTCAATAAGTGGTATTAATACTTAGTATTCATTCATTCATTCAACAAATATTTACTGGGCACCTATTTGTGCCCAGCACTGTTCTAGCTTCACACAACAAGTTCATACCCTCTTGAACTGACCTTTCAGTAATCCTTCTCCAGTGCATAGGAAGGTAAAAGCAAGTGGGATCTAATCACTGCTCTACCCCTTGCTAGGCATGTGAGCCCCTCAAACTCTGGAGTGAAGGGTTCCCCAGGAGTTGCCACCCTTTTCTTGATTTAGACAAGAGTTTCTCAACCTCAGAGCTATCGGCATTTGGGGCCACGTAATTTTTTTTACTGGGGTAGAGGGAGGCCGTTCTGTGCAGTGTAGAATGTGGAGCAGCATCCCTGGCCTCTATTCACTAGATGCCAGCAGCAACCCCATCCCAGGTTGTGATGATCAAAAATGTATCCAGATAGTGGCAAATGTGCATGGAGGGCAAACCCTCCCCTGCTTGAGAACCACTGGTCTAGATCAATCTCGCCAGCTCTCCACACCTCAGTTTCCTCATCTCTGGGCTGGGATAATAATCTTATCTATTTCGCAGATAATTGGACATGAGAAGTGGATGAAAACAGGCATTGCCTGGCACATAGTAATCCCTCAATAAAAGTGATCTGTTAGCCAATACTGAGAATTAGGGCAAAACTTTCTTGTGTCTATCTAATGAGAACTTTCCTGAAGCCAGTGTTTGGGGTATTTCCCTTTGGGTGCAGGTACTCTGAGCTCTGATATGCCCTGAATTTGGTGGGGAAATCTCACCCCATCCTATGCCTGGTGCTCCCAGGTAGCCAGACCAGCAGTACTGGGTTTGCATATAGCCACGGCCAATGTAGGTCTGTGAGTGATTTATGGACTTTCCTTCCAACTCGGCATTTGCCAGTGAAAGAGTCCAGATAGTTTTAGAAAATTAGACTTGACTTTTTAACGTGCAAATAAAGTTCAGCTGCAAGTCATTCTCCTACCCCGTTGGTTAACAATATAAGTATCTCCAATGACTCTTTTTGTGGGAAGCTTCTGGAACCCCAGAAATCCAAGGCAGATTAAGAAAGATGAAGGCCAGGTGCAGTGGCTCACACTGTAATCCCAGCACTTTGGGAGGCCGAGGCGGGTGGATCGCTTGAGTTCAGGAGTTTGAGACCAGCCTGGGCAATATGGCGAAATTCCGTCTCTACTAAAAATACAGGCTGGGCACGGTAGCTCACGCCTGTAATCCCAGCACTTTGGGAGGCTGAGGCGGGCAGATCACTTGAGGTCAGGAGTTTGAGACCAGCCTGGCCAACATGGTGAAACCCTATCTCTACTAAAAATACAAAAATTAGCCGGGCGTGGTGGCGCGCGCCTGGTAAGCTCAGTTAGGAGGCTAAGGCAGGAGGATCGCTTGAACCCAGGAGATGGAGGTTGCCGTGAACCAAGATTGTGCCACTGTACTCCTGGCCAATAAAGTGAGACTCCAACTCAAAAAAAATTACAAATAAAAATCCAAAAATTAGCCGAATGTGGTGGTGCACACCTGTAATCCCAGCTACTCTGGAGGCTAAGGCACAAGAATCGCTTGCACCCCATAAGTGGAAGTTGCAGTGAGCCGAGATCGCACCACTGCCCTCCAGCCTGGGCAACAGAGCGAGACTCCATCTCAAAAAAAAAAAAAAAAAAGGAAAGATGAGGAAGAATTAGAGGAGCAGTTCAGAGCATGAGCTATGGAGACACAGACACCATTTAAGGTGTGACCTTGGACAAGTCACTTTAGCTTTCTGAGCCTCGGTTTCCTCACCTGTCAAATGGGGATAATAATAACACCAAGCTCATTTGGTTGTTAAGATGAAACGAGACATGTCAGGTAAAGCACTGACTTTGCCCAGCACCTGACACATTGCAGAGCCTCATAAATGGGAGCTAAATATGAACAAATGTTTTTGTCCTGTTGAGTCGCAGGCATTGCTTGCCCCCAAGGTACGGAGGAAATAGAGTGACCAGTTCATCCAGACTTGCTTGGGACTTTCCTGATCTCTTGTCCCAGGAAACCCTTTCATCTCACACAAACAGGGACAGTTGGCCACCTGAAAGGATGACTTTGAAAGTGATTTTCGGCTGGGCGCAGTGGCTCACGCCTGTAATCCCAGCACTTTGAGAGGCCAGTGCGGGCGGATCATGAGGTCAAGAGATTGAGACCATCCTGGCCAATATGGTGAAACCCCATCTCTACTAAAAATACAAAAAATTAGCTGGGCATGGTGGCGGGTGCCTGTAATCCCAGCTACTCGGGAGGCTGAGGCAGGAGAATCGCTTGAACCCGGGAGGTGGAGGTTGCAGTGAGCCGAGATCGCGCCACTGCACTCCAGCCTGGGTGACGGAGTGAGACTCTGTCTCAAAAAAAAAAAAAGAAAGTGATTTTCTGCTTCAGTGTCCTGGGCAGAGATGGCAGCAGGGTTAATCTGTGACTGGCTGGTGGTTTGGAAAAAGAGGCGAGTCCCTCTCCACATAGGCTGCTCCAAGAGAGAAGATGCTTTGTGAGTTTCCAGTGGAGGTTTACGAGCACTCTTCTTGAAGGTTTAATGGTCCTGGGTGATTTATCCTATCTGGAGAGTCATTGCTATAAGGAGAAACCTGCTCCCCAAGCTTCTGCTTTCCTTTACCACCAAACCTTTCATCTTCCCGGAGAATCAAGAGAATCGGCTCCAGCCCTCATAAATAACCTTATTACGGCCACACAAAGGCAGGGTCCCATCGGCCTGCAAGACTGGACTTCTCAAATAGTAGTTTCATAAACCAGTTTGACCAGAATGGGAGAATACTTAATAGGATCCACAGGGGGTGATTTAAATGGAGGAAAGACACAGCTGGAATTGGGTGCTGGGTCCCTGGAGTGATGAGCTTAGAATCACACACTAGGCACTCTCCGAAGTGCTGGAGTTACCCACTCGGTTACCTTTCCTGGATGTCTCTGAGTACTTAAAATACAAGAATGGCCCAAGGAATGATGGCTCACACCTGTAATCCCAGCACTTTGGGACGCTGAGGCAGGAGGATCACTTGAGCCCAGGAGTTCCATACCAGCCTGGGCAACATAGTAAGATCCCATTTCTACAAAAAATAAAAAAAATTAGCTGAGTGTAGTGGCAGGTACCTGTAGTTCCAGCTACTTGGGAGACTGAGGTGGGAGGATCACTTGAGACCTGGAGGTCGAGGCTGAAGTGAGCTGTGATTGTGCCACTGTACTCCAACCTGGGCAACAGAGCAAGACCCTACCTCAATTTAAAAAACAAAAAAACAAAAAAACAAACAAACAAGAATTCCTTCCCGTGGTAAAAACCTTCTCACATGGTGGTAAACAAGAATAGTATCTGTATAAGGTTTTAATCCAGTACTGTCCATCAGAACTTTCCACATTGGTATAAATATTTTTAATCTGCATTATATAATACAATAGCAACTAGCCCAAAGTAACTGTTGGACCCTTGAAATAGTGGGCCCATGTGACTAAGGAACTGAATTTTTAATGTTATTTAATTTCAGTCAATTTAAATTTAAATAGCCACATATGGCTAGTGGCTACATATTGGACAGCATAGTTTTAAACTCATAAACAGATTTATAATAAAAGGTATTGTAAAGACTGAACATATAATTTCCTTTTCAGATCTCAAGAACATAAAGGAACCTTTATTTTTAATTTTTCTGCTTAGCTTTACCTTTAAAAATGTTTTTATTTCTAATTATTATGGATATGTAATCATTGTACATGTTTATGATAAAGGGAATTTTGCCACCTATATCTCAGTGGTGGCCCTATGTTCTGATGTGTGCTGTTCACATCAGAGTTACCAACTGAGGCGGAGTTAGGTATAGTCCAGGTCACTGGAAACTTGTTTACTCTTTTCTTTTTTTTTTTGGACATGGTGGGTGTGGGGATGGGGCACTTTACTTTATACCTGTGATAGTCCACAGAAAATTTGGATATTTAGGCTGGGCGCAGTGGCTCATGCCTGTAATCCCAGCACTTTGGGAGGCCGAGGCAGGTGGATCACGAGGTCAGGAGATCGAGACCATCCTGGCTAACACAGGGAAACCCCGTCTCTACTAAAAATACAAAAAAAATTAGCCAGGTGTGGTGGCGGGCGCCTGTAGTCCCAGCTACTCAGGAGGCTGAGGCAGGAGAAAGGCATGAATCCGGGACGCACAGCTTGCAGTGAGTCGAGATCGTGCCACTGCAGTCCAGCCTGGGCAACAGAGCAAGATTCTGTCTCAAGAAAAAAAAAGAAAATTTGGATATTGAGAATGAAGGAAATATCAGAAAGATTTTTGTAAAATAACATAAAAATGTTAAATCGCAGAACTAGTGAATTTTGTTTTAAAGACTGAAGAAAATATCCAATTTAAAAGGTGCATAAAATTAAAAAGGAACAATTATATACCGCCCCCTACTACCCCTACCCTCCTTAACTCCACCACTGCACAGTTGCATCCCCACCTCCACACAGAAAACCACCCTTAAAAACTCTGAGAAAATTAGTTCAGGCCTTCTTCTATACACACACATACACACACACATATAAAGCAATGCATGTATGTGTGTGTTTACATATAATTTTTTTAATAAAAAATTAATGATGCGTACTGATCTATATCTTGCTTAATTTTTATATCAATTTTTTCTTTTTTTTTGCGGGGGGGATGGAGTCTCGCTCCGTCTCCCAGGCTGGAGTGCAGTAGCATGATCTCAGCTCACTGCAAATTCCGCCTCCCAGGTTCAGGTGATTCTCCTGCTTCAGCCTCCCAAGTAGCTGGGATTACAGGCGCCCACCACGCCTGGCTAATTTTTTGTATTTTTAGTAGAGATGGGGTTTCACCGTGTTCACCAGGATGGTCTCGATCTCCTGACCTTGTGATCTGCCCACCTCAGCCTCCCAAAGTGCTGGGATTGCAGGCATGAGCCACCGCGCCCAGCCAGTTTTTTCTGTATTTTGAGACAGAGTCTCATTCTGTCATCCAAGCTGGAGTGCAGTGGCATGATCTTGCCTCACTGCAACCTTGACTTCCTGGGTTCCAGCAATTCTCCTGCCTCAGCCTCCCAAGTAGCCGGGACTGCAGGTGTGCACCACCACCCCCGGCTGATTTTTTTGTGTGCGTGTTTTTAGTAGAGATGGGGTTTTGCCATGTTGGCCAGGCTGGTCTCGAACTCCTGGCCTCAAGTGATTTCGCCCACCCAGGGCCTCCTAAAGTTCTGAGACTACAGGCATTAGCCACCATGCCTGGCCATTTTTATATTAATTTTATAAGCATATTAAATAATTTTTGTTGTAAAAATGTGAAGATCACACAGAACAAAGTGTTCACATCCCACCCCTCCTTTTCCACTCCCCTTCTTAGAATCACGGTTTTAGATCTTTTTCTGTGCATTCGTTCCCATCTAAAAATACACAGCTTTATTTTTTGATAAATGCCCAATATATAAAGTGATGATTAACCTTATTAATGATTGAGACAATGCAAATTAAAACCGCAAGATTGGCAAAAATTAATAAATTTAAGGGCACCCAGTACTGATAAGGATATAGGACAAAAAGGAAAGTCTTTTACACAGTTGGTGAAAAGTGTAGTTGGTACAACCACCTTAAAAAATAGCTTTGAAATATCAGATACAGCTGAAAACGCACATACCCTCTGACCAAGCAATTTCATTCATAGATAAATATCCTAAACATTTCTGGCATACTTGTCCCAGGAGCCATGTACAACAATGCTCTTGGCAGCATTGTGAGTAACAGCAAAAATCTGGATACAACCTAAATGCCCCTTCCCAAGAAAATGGGTGACTAAATTACGTGATCATCATAGATTAGAACACAACTATGAAAATTAATAGTGGTCCTGGATGAATCTCAGGAACATAATATTAAAGCAAAGCCCCTAAGTACAAAAGAATGCATGGTGTTTCCAAAAAGTGTGTGAGAACTAAAAGAATGATTGCTTAGTGATGTATACACCGGCAGGCATTCTATAAAGAAAAGTCAGCCGGGCACGGTGGCTCACGCCTGTAATCCCAGCACTTTGGGAGGCTGAGGCAGGCAGATCATTTGAAGTCAGGAGCTCAAGGCCAGCATAACCAACATGGTGAAACCCCGTCTCTACTAAAAATACAAAAAATTAGCCGGGAGCGATGGTACATGCCTGTAATCCCAGCTACATGGAGGCTAAGGCAGGAGAATCGCTTGAACCTGGGAGGCAGAGGTTGTAGTGAGCTGAGATGGCACCACTGCACTCCAGCCTGGGTGTTAGAGTGAGACTCTGTCTAAAAAAAAAGAGCAAAGGGAAGGGTGGTTGTAGACACTGCCAAGGAGGGAAAAAAGGGCAGTTCATGCAGGGCTCTGAAGACCAGAGTGGGTGCTCCAGATTTTGTCCTAAAGGTTGGGGGTGAGGGTAGGGGGAGTTTGAGCAGAGGTTTGTGGGACTCTGAGTTTTTTTTTCTTTTTTTTTTTTTGAGACAAGGTCTTGTTTTGTCATCCAGGCTGGAGTGCAGTGGTGCACTCATGGCTCACTGTAGCCTCAACTTCCTGGGCTCAAGCAATCCTCCCACCTCAGCCTCCCAAGTAGCTGGGACTACTGGTGTGTACCACCAAACCCAGCTAATTTTTGTATTTTTTATAGAGACAGAGTTTTGCCATGTTGCCCAGCCTAGTCTCAAATTCCTGGTCTCAAGTGATCTGCCTGCCTTGGCCTCCAAAAGTTCTGGAATTATAGTCATGCACCACCGCGCCTGGCCCCCAAATTACTTTTTAAGGTATGATTTACATGCAGTAAGACTTACAGTTCCTTTTTTTTTTTCTTTTTTTTTGAGATGGAGTCTTGCTCTGTGGCCCAGGCTGCAGTGGGCAACCTCCGCCTCCCAGGTTCAAGCAATTCTCCTGCCTCAGCCTCCCAAGTAGCTGGGACTACAGGCATGTACCACCATGCCCAGCTAATTTTTGTAGTTTTTTTTTTTTTTTTAGTAAAGACAGGGTTTCATCATGTTGGCCAGGCTGCTCTTGAACTCCTGACCTCAGGTGATCCACCTACCTCAGCCTCCCAAAGTGCTGGGATTACAGGCACGAGCCACCATGCCCAGCCAAGACTTACAGCTCTTAAGTGAGTTCAGTAACTTTGGACACCTGTAATCACCACCCAAAACAAGATAAAAATCCTTTCCATCACTCCAGAAGGCTCCCTCATGCTCCTTTTCAATCAATCCAGTCAATCCCCTGACCATCCCACTAGCTAGGAGCCATATTCTAACATATCACCCTTGAATCATTTTTTCTAGAACCTCTTATAAATGCATTCATAAAGTTTACCCAGCTTCTTTTGCTCAGAGGAATGTCTATAAGATTTATTGACGTTGCTGCTTGTGTCAGTAATTCATTTCTTGTATGCTGCATAGTAGTTTTTTGTTTTTTTTTTCTTTTTGAGACAAAGTCTTGCTCTGTCACCCAGGCTGGAGTGCAGTGGCGTGATCTCGGCTCACTGCAAGCTCCGCCTCTCGGGTTCACCCCATTCTCCTGCCTCAGCCTCCCAAGTAGCTGGGACTACAAGCGCCCCGCCACCATGCCCGGCTAATTTTTGTATTTTTAGTAGAGACGGGGTTTCACTGTGTTAGCCAGGATGGTCTCGATATCCTGACCTCGTGATCCGCCCGCCTCGGCCCCCCAAAGTGCTGGGATTACAGGCATGAGCCACCGCGCCCGGCTGCTGAGTAGTATTTCATTGTATAAACATACTATAATTTGTTCATCTGTTCTCCTGTTGGTACATTATGGCATTTCATTATTATGGGTACATTATGGAGTGAGTCTACACACCTAGGCTATATATGGCCTATTGCTCCTAGGCTACAAACATGTACAACATGTTATTGCCCTGAATGATGTGGACAATTGTAACACAATGGTATTTGTGTATCTCAACATATCTTTTTTTTTTTTTTGAGATGGAGTCTCGCTCTTTCACCCAGGCTGGAGTGCAGTGGTGGAATTTCGGCTCACTGCAATCTCTGTCTTCCAGGTTCAAGCAATTCTCCTGCCTCAGCCTCCCGAGCAGCTGGGATTACAGGCGCGCATCACCACACTCGGCTAATTTTTTTATTTTTAGTAGAGATGGGGTTTCATCAAATTGGCCAGGCTAGTCTTGAACTCCTGGCCTCAGGTGACTCACCCATATCAGCCTCCCAAAGTGCTGGGATTACAGGTATGAGCCACCGTGCTCGGCCCTTCTTTTGGTTTTAATTGAATTTCCCCAATGGCTAATGAGCTGAGCATCTTTTCATGCTGAGTTTTTGGGCTTGTTTGTTTTCTGGAAACAGGGTTTTGCTCTGTTGCCCAGACTGGAGTGCAGTGGCACAATCATGGCTCACTGCAGCCTCCATCTCCTGGGCTCAAGCAATCCTCCCACCTCAGCCTTCCAAAGTACTGGGATTGGCCGGGTGTGGTGGCTCACGCCTGTAATCCCAGCACTTTGGGAGGCCGAGGCAGGCAGATTACTTGAGGTCAGTAGTTCAAGACCAGCCTGGCCAACATGGTAAAACCTCGCTTCTACTAAACATACAAAAAAAAGAAAAAATTAGCTGGGCGTGGTGGCACGCGCCTGTAGTCTCAGCTACTCACGAGGCTGAGGCAGGAAAATTGCTTGAACCTGGGAGGTGGAGGTTGCAGTGAGCCGAGATTTCACCACTGCACTCCAGCCTGGGCGACAGAACAAGACTCAGTCTCAAAACAACAGCAACAACAACAACAAGTTCTGAGATTACAGACATGAGCCACCACACCCAACCCGGAGCTTCATTTTTTTTCATAGATTTTACATGAGCTGTTGGCAGAGACCAAACTAGAAGGATTCAAAAGAAGAATAGGGGATCTTCAGGCTAGCAGGGGAGGTGGGGAGCAGAGATTAGAATGGGGATATATTTTGACATTATAGCTGATGAGAATTCCAAAAAAAATTGGCTATGGGTTGTGAGACAAAGAAAAGAATCAGAAGGTGTTCAGTTTTTGCCCTGAAACAGCTGGGGGACCCTGGCGAGAAGAGAAGCAGGTGTGGAGGGGACAATCCACTTTACTCTGGCAAGATGAGTTGTCTCTTAGGCAGTGAAATGGTGATGTTGAGAAAATAAATTGGCAAGTCTGGACCTCAGAAAAGTGGTCACAGATGGGGCCTTCTACCTGTGGGATGGACAAGTTCCCCAGAGCAGTGGATGTCTACCTTGGCTGGACTTTGGAATCACCTGGGGAGCTTTAAAATACTTATGCCCAGGTCCCAGCTACGGGGTTTCTGATATAATTGATCTGTGGGCATGACTCAGGCATCAGAACTGTTAGAAGTTTCCCTGCTGATTCTCAAGTACAACCAGGGTTGAGACCCTGTCGTGGGAGCCAGCGTAGACAAAGGAGAGAATTTTGAGGGAGTCCCAAGCACTCTCTATGTTGCCCGCGGGTCTGCGGAAGCCAGTGTAGATAAAGGGGAGGATTTTGAGGGAGTCCCGGGAACTCCGTGTTGCCTGCAGCTCTGCTTTGCAGCGTTGGCTCCATCTGCTGCATCGTATTCACTGCAGCTCAGCTTCCCAAGCAGCTCAGGTCAAGCTCATCAGTATCCGTGGATTGGCGAATTCATTGACTCCGGAGAGTCACCCAGTTGTTGAATCGCAAAGTTTGAACTGACTTTTTTTTTCTTTGAGACAGAGTCTCGCTCTGTAACCCAGGCTGGAGTGTAGTGGCCAGTCTTGGCTCACTGCAATCTCTGCCTCCCAGGTTCAAGTGATTCTCCTGCTTCAGCCTCCCGAGTAGCTGGGATTACAGGTATGCACCACCACACCCGGCTAACTTCTGTATTTTTAGTAGAAACGCCATGTTGGTCAAGCTGGTCTTGAACTCCTGACCTCAGGTGATCCGCCTGCCTTCGCCTCCCAAAGTGCTGGGATTACAGGTGGGAGCCACCGTGCCTGGCCTGAACTCATTTTAAAGGTCATTTAAAGACCCCTGGTGGGGTCTACAATACCCCACCAGGACTCACCAGGATGCCTATGGGGGAAGTCACTGTGGCTCAGTTGAAGGGGCTGTGTGAGGACAAGTCAGAGAAGAGCCTTCCAGGTAGAGCCTGGGTGGAGAGCTGGAGACACGAGAGACCATTTGGAGCAGGGCATCTGCTGGGGGTGCAGAGCAACTCAGAGGCCCGTCTGAATGTTCTTTTCTGGGATAAGCCCTGCAGGGGATATTTATGCTATTCCTGGAGACATCATGGCCTTTCTTAGAAAAGGAAGCCTTTTTGCTCTTTCAATTTCTATTCTGTGGGTTGGTTTCCTGGGGATATTGCTTCTGGTGAGAAGACCTGCTCATGGGCCTCCCCCAAACCTGACCAGGACCTGTTCATAGAATCTTCCCCCACCCAGATCTGAGCCTGGAGCCCAGACCAGTACCTTCAGAAGTTGTTCGCGTTGCTTTGAAAGAATGTAATGTCGGAAATGCTTAGAGAAAGACTATACCTTTCTCTCCAAATACAATTTCTATAATTAGGCAAGGCGCAGTGGCTCACGCCTGTAATCCCAGCACTTTGGGAGGCGGGCGGATCACTTAAGGTCATGAGTTCGAGACCGGCCTGGCCAACATGGCGAAACCCCATCTCTACTAAAAACACAAGAATTAGCCGGGCGTGGCGGTGGGTGCCTGTAATCCCAGCTACTTGGGAGTCAGGAGAATCACTTGAGCCCAGGAGGCGGAAGTTGCAGTGAGCCAAGATCACACCACTACACTCTACCCTGGGTGACAGAGTGAGACTCCATCTGAAAAAAAAAAAATTCAATAAATAGACTCTCATCATGGATCCATTGTACTTACACAAATTCAGCTACATACATGCATAAAGAAAAAAGAAAAATGGGCCGTGCGCGGTGGCTCACGCCTGTAATCCCAGCACTTTGGGAGGCCGAGGCAGGTGGATCACGAGGTCAGGAGATCAAGACCATCCTGGCTAACATGGTGAAACCCCGTCTCTACTAAAAATACAAAAATTAGCCAGGCGTGGTGGTGGGTGCCTGTAGTCCCAGCTACTCGGGAGGCTGAGGCAGGAGAATGGGGTGAACCCGGGAGGCGGAGCTTGCAGTGAGCCGAGATCGCGCTATTGCACTCCAGCCTGGGCAACAGAGCAAGACTCTGTCTCAAAAAAAAAAAAAAATAGAAAAAGAAAAATGGTGGTGGTGGAGATGATAAAACACACAATCATTTGGAGAACTTTTACCTTTTCAGAATGTATTTGGTAATGCAATTTGGTCTTCCCAATAACTCTATGGAAGTCATTTATTTTTTCCCCCATTTCACTGAGGTTCAGAGGTTTTTTTCATTTCTGAGTCCAAGGTCTCAGACCCAGAAACAGTGAGGTTCAGAGGCAACCCCAGGTCTTCTGACACTTCTGCCCAGGGACCTACCTCCGTCTTGCCAGAAAACCAGAGCGTTTGCAATTCAAGCAAAGCCTAAAGACTCTCAATGCACCAGCCTGTCCTTCTGCAGCCCGGGAGTCATGCTCCCAGCAGAAGAGGCAGTGAGAAAGCGAGGGGCTCAGAAATCTACCCACTGGATGGATCAAGGCCATAGGAGGGTATGAAAGAGTTTGCTGGTTCTCCCTCCATGGCCATCCCCACTTTTGTGTAGTAATAGACATGGACACATGGCCAACCAGAACAAAGAGCTCAACTCCCCTGTGCGGCCTCGTGACTAAATCCTAGGCTATGTGGAGAGCATTCCAGTGATGTGAGAGGCCTTGGAGGCACATCCTTCTGGGGTGTGCCTTCCCTTCATTGTCTCCCCTTTCTGCTGGCTGGATGGGGATGTGGAGGAGAGGACCCTTGGACCATGGGGATGGGAGCAACGTGCCAGGCATGGCAGCGCAATGGAGGTGGGTTCTACCAAAGGAGCTGCTCTACCCATCCTGGACTGCTTCTATCTGCATGTTGGTACATGAGAAAGAAATGGATTACTTACTTTCTTTTTTTTTTTTTTTTTTTTTTTTGAGATGGAGTTTTGCTCTTGTTGCCCAGGCTGGAGTGCAATGGCGTGATCTCAGCTCACTACAACCTCTGCCTCCCGGGTTCAATCGATTCTCCTACCTCAGCCTCCAGCTAATTTTGTATTTTTAGCAGAGACGGGGTTTCTCCATGTTGGTCAGGGGTCAGGCTGGTCTCAAACTCCCGACCTCAGGTGATCCGCCCACCTCAGCCTCCCAAAGTGCTGGGATTACAGGCATGAGCTACTGCCCCTGGCCAGGCCAAGATTTTTTAAATGGCAGCTCCCTGGAGGCTGAGGAAAAAGGGAGAGGGGAGCCACAGCTCATACTTAAAATGGTTCTCGCAATCGTACTGTAGCCGAAGGGAATTCTGAGTCACTTTCTCTGGTCTGTTCCTGCAGCCCCCAGCCCTGCTGCACCAGCCTCAGAAGGGAAGGCTGGAATTCCTTTCTGGGAGGGCTTTCCTTTGCAAACCCTGTGAATCTGAGGAGCCCTGTTTTCTCTGTAAATAGAGCAAGTGTCCCCACTGTGACCTAGCAACATCCTCCCAATGCACATGGTGTCTGACGCAAAATGGAGGAGAAGGAGTTGGCAGAAAGAAGGGAAGAAAAGGTGGGAAGAAGCCTAGAGAAGAACATTTAGGTTTGAAGAGTGTGATTTACTGTTACCTTGAACCCAAATTATTTTGTTTGTTTGTTTGTTTGGGGCATTTGCCAAATGTGTAGTCTCACCCTGTAACTGACTGTGTGGATGAAGCCACGTTCATCCACTGAGCTCTGAGCCATCAGAAGCCCTGGGAGGTGAGTGCGTCTCACATATCGTCTTAAATCACCAGGGCTAGACCAGAAACTAAACACTTCCCCAGGTTTTCTCTCACTATGTCCTTCAGGATCAGATGCCCCCTGCAGCCAGTGACCTAATGCTGTCTTTCCATCTAAACTGGGATCTCCATGAAGTCGGGATATATCTTATTTGTTTTTATAATCTCAACAATCTGGCATAGAGTACCAGGCAAAGAAGGAATGAATGAGTGAGTGTGTAGATAAATGGACAGGTGGAGGGAGGGATGGAAGGACGGGTGGGTGGGTGGGTGGATGGATGGATGGATGGATGGATGGATAAATGTTGGAAGGAAGGAAAGAAAAAAAGGAAGAATGGATAGATAGGTGAATAAATGATGGAAGGAAGAAAGGAAGGGTGAAGGAATGGATGGATAGGTGGGTGGATGGATGGCTAGATAGAGGGATGGTGAATACGTGGATGGACAGATGATGGATGATAGACAATAATAGTGAATAGTTTTGAGCTCTTATTATGTTCCAGGCAATTTACACAGATAATTTCATTTAATTTCCCCCCATGACTTTCAACATATGCAAAATAAGCTTCAGGAAGGTGAAATCATATACCTGAAATGGCACGAAAGTCAATTAGACTCCTGAGTGAGTGTTCTAAACTATTATACCCTAATGCTGAATAAATGAATGAATACATGAAGAAATGACTTATCTGTATATAAATTTTGCTCCAAGGATATACAAAAGCTAGGCCAGGCGTGGCATGGTGGCTCATGCCTGTAATCCCAGCACTTTGGGAGGCCAAGGCAGGTGGATCACATGAAGTCAGGAGTTCGAGACCAGCCTGACCAACATGATGAAACCCTGTTTCTACTAAAAATACAAAATTAGCAGGGCATGGTGGTGCATGCCTGTAATCCCAGCTACTTGGGAGGCTAAGACAGGAGAATCACTTGAACTCAGGAGGTGGAGGTTGCAGTGAGCCAAGATCATGCCATTGTACTCCAGCCTGGGCAACAGAGCAAGACTGTCTCCAAAAAAAAAAAAAAAAAAAAAAAGTTAATTCTGCTCACTTCTCTCTAAAGTGACAGGCCAAGGTTTAAGAAAATCTGTACATTTGGATTTCCTGCCAGTTATAAGTGAATATTATGTGGTGAAGTGGCGCATTCACAGGGGAAGGACACTTCCAGAAGGCTAATTCTGAGAAGATTCTGGGCTTTTCCCACTCACCCAACCTGATAATTAATAGGAGCCAGGAAGAAGCCCCTGAATTTCTAAGTGCCGATTCCCGCTGTACCAGCACTCCAAACATCTGAAGGAAAAACAGTTTGTTAATTGCTGTCTAGACAGTTTATTGCGGCAATAAGATCAAAACCAAGAATCCTGAGGTTTGTGGTATGAATCATGCAGACTAAACAATTGTTTTATTGCATTTACAGAGAACTTGATTTATAACTGCACTGGGTAATAAAATTCCTTCATGGTTTATCCGAAATAATTTTGCTACTTTTACACCACTCTGTGATAATCCCACCTCTCTGGGCTGTTAAAATGTGTTCTCTGTGACATCCAAACAGTTTCTTATCAGGTATCTTGCTGTCATCAAGTAACACATGAGGGCCAGGGTTCAATCCATCCTGGCAGAGCCCTGGTGGAGGGTGGTGGCCTGGCTGGGGTGGCCTTTGTAACCCTGCTGTCATGGCTGCATCTGCTCAAACCAACAGGCGAGTAAGAGTGGGCAGCTCCTGGGCTGGGCAGCCTGTCTGCTTTGTTGGCAAAGGCCTGGTGTGATGGCTTCCTCTTTACCCCACTGACTGGATTTTGGATGAATTGGACAAAGCTGGCCCGTTCTTTGGTGCCTCTGAGACCCCAGGACCAACATCTTTCTTGTGTGCAAACATACCTGTACACTGACAGCCTGTGGAATAGAGAAGGAAGGAACAAGCCCACATGCATACATCCATCACTTCCCTCCATCCCTGCAGCTGTCCAGGGAAATGGGGCTGCCCAACACAAAACATCGGGAAAAGCTCAGAAAGTCTAAGCTCAGGCTTGCTTAAGGCCAAATGTCGGGAAGT
The DNA here is from genome assembly GCF_028858775.2 of Pan troglodytes. NCBI lineage: Eukaryota > Metazoa > Chordata > Mammalia > Primates > Hominidae > Pan > Pan troglodytes. Next base: position 58,154,974 of record NC_072419.2, on the reverse strand, counting down.
CTCAGTTCTTCAGGCTCCAAGTCCAGTGCTCTTTGGCACCAGAAGTGACTTAAAAGATCAGCATCAGATAAATTGCAGTATCTCTCCTAAACAAGATCTGCCTGTTTTGCTCTTCCCTTTTCACCCCTGCACTGGCTACAGCAAACTCCATGATGAGGGGCAGCAAACTCCCAACCCCTGGAATCAAACGTGAAATTTAAAAATTGACATGAAGCCGGGTGCGGTGGCTCATGCCTGTAATCCCAGCACTTTGGGAGGCCGAGGCGGGCAGATCACCTAAGGTCGGGAGTTCGAGACCAGCCTAACCAACATGGAGAAACCCTGTCTCTACTAAAAATACAAAATTGGCTGGGCATGGTGGCGCATGCCTGTAATCCCAGCTACTCAGGAGGCTGAGGCAGGAAAATCGCTTGAACCCAGGAGGCGGAGGTTGTGGTGAGCCGAGATCGCACCACTGCACTCCAGCCTGGGCAACAAGCGTGAAACTCTGTCTCAAAAAAAAAAAAAAAAAAAAAATTGACATGAAATTCACATAACATAAAATTAACCATTTTAAAGTGACCAATTCAGGAGCATTTAGTATATTCACGGCATTGTGTTATCACCACCTCCGTCCAGCACCGAAACATTTTCATCACCCCAAATGGAAACTCTGTAGCCAGTAGGCAGTTGCTCCCCAGTTCTACCCTAGCCCCCAGGACCTGGCAACCACCAATCGGCATCTCGCTATGGCTTTGCCTATTCTGGTTAACGTGAACAGATTCAGATTCCTATTTCTTATCAACAAAATCAAATGTGGCTTTTTGTGTCTGGCTTCTTTTACTTACTGTAATCTTTTCAAGGCTCATCCACATTGTAGCACGTATCAGTATCTCATTCCATTTTATGGCTGAATAATAGTCTGTTGTACAACAGAACTTATACAGTACTTCATTTCATTTCTGCACTCACCAGTTGATGGACATTTGGGATATTTACACCTTTTGGCTATTGTGCATAGTGCTACTCTGAACACGTATGTACGTGTATTTGAATGCCTGTTTTCTTATTTTTTGGTTTTTTTGTTTGTTTATTTTTTTGAGATGGAGTCTTGCTCTATCGCCCAGGCTGGAGTGCAGTAGCGCGATCTCGATCTCGGCTCACTATAACCACTGCCTCCTGGGTTCAAGTGATTCTCCTGCCTCAGCCTCCTGAGTAGCTGGGACTAGAGGTGTGTAACACCAAGCTAGGCTAATTTTTGTATTTTTAGTACAGACGGGGTTTCACCGTGTTGGCCAGGATGATCTCAGTCTTCTGACCTTGTGATCCACCTGCCTTGACCTCCCAAAGTGCTGGGATTATAGGCATGAGCCACCGCGCCTGGCCTGTTTGTTTGTTTTTGAGATGGAGTCTCACTGTCGCACAGGCAAAAGTGCAGTGGAGCAATCTTGGCTCACTGCAACCTCCGCCTCCCGGGTTCAATCTATTCTCCTGCCTCAGCCTCCTGGGTAGCTGGGATTACAGGCGTGTGCCATCATGCCTGGCTAATTTTTGTAGTTTTAGTAGAGATGGGGTTTTGCCACGTTGGCCAGGCTGGTCTCAAACCCCTGACCTCAGGTGATCCAACCACCTTGGCCTCCCAAAGAGCTGGGATTACAGGCATGAGCCACCATACCCGGCCTGGGTTTGTTTTTGTGTTTTGTTTGGTTTTGTTGATAATAACCATCCTAGTGGATGTGAAATGATGCCTTGTGATTTTGAAGTGCATTCTCTAGTGACTAATGATGCTGAGCATCTTGTCATGTGCTTTCTGGCCTTTTGTACATCTTCTTTGGAAGAAAATATCTATTCAAGTCCTTTGCCCATATTTTGACTGAGTTGTTTGTCTTGTTGCTTTGCAAGAATGCCTTACAAATTTTAGATCCCAGGCTGGGAGTGGTGGCTCACACCTGTAATCCCAGCACTTTGGGAGGCCGAAGTGGTTGGATCACCTGAGATCAGGAGTTCAAGACCAGCCTGGCCAACATAGTGAAACATCATCTCTACTAAAAACACAAAAATTAGCCAGGCGTGGTGGCTACAAAAAAAATTTAGATCCCAGACCCTTATCAGATTTATGATTGATTTGTGAATGTTTTCTCCCATTCTGTGAGTTGTCTTTTTCCTTCCTTGATAATGTCCTTTGATGTACAAAAGTTTTTAAATTTAATGAAGTCCCGGCCGGGTGTGGTGGCTCACTTCTGTAATCCCAGCACTTTGGGAGGCCAAGGTGGGACGATCACTTGAGGTCAGGAGTTTGAGACCACCCTGGCCAACATGGTGAAACCGGGTGTGGTGGTGCACAGCTGTATTCTCAGCTACTTGGGAGGCTGAGGCAGGAGAATTGCTTGAACCTGGGGAACGGAGGTTGTAGTGAGCTGAGATAGCAGTAAGACTCTGCCTCAAAAAAAAAAAAGAAAAGAAATTAATGAAGTCCAATTTATTTCCTTTTGTTCCTTGTGCTTTGTTTTTTATTTTGTTGCTCATGTTTTGTGTGTTCATATCTAAGAACCCATTGCCAATTCCAAGTTCATGAAAATTTCCTCCTGTGTTTTCTCCTAAGAGTGTTATGGCTTTAGCTCTTCTGTTTAGGTTATTGATTCATTTCAAATTAATTTTTGCATATGGTGTGAGGGAAAAGTCCACTTTCATTCTTTTACTTATGGATTTCCAATCGTTGCAGCACAAATACTAAATTTGGTGAATACTCTTCCGGTCTGATTTTCCAGGACACCTCTGAGGCAGAGTTGAAGAACATTTCCTCTAGTGCTTTAGGATTCAAAATCTCATTCTTCCCCATTATTGCTCTGAGACCCTCATGGGCCACTTCGCCACTCAGAGCCTTTATGGCCTTAGCTATAAAAAGGGAGTTATACTGATAGCATAATCCTCCTGAGGTTTCTTTGAGCACCCAATAAGAATAGGTGCAAAGTGCTTGATATCTAAGTTAGACAATGGTAGATAATTATTACTCATCCTACCACTGTCATCAAGATGAGGCAACTCTGTCTGAGGATGGCAAGAAACCATTCCCATTCTGGGATATGAAAATGATAATATCAGCAGCAGTAATGTTACAATGTTCCTGACAGAACAGCATCTTATACAGTGAGGGTTTCCTGCTTCTGGACATGTGCTACACCCAGTACACATGCTGGCTTATTTAAATTCATTACCATAAGCCTCAGAGTGTGTTTGGGAGCCTTTGTTTGGGGAGTCATCAAAGTTATAGAGAACATCAGATGGGAATCTAAAATCAAGCCAGGCACAGTGGCTCATGTCTGTAATCCCAGCACTTTGGGAGGCCAAGGCGGGTGGATCACTTCAGGTCAGGAGTTCAAGATCAGCCTGACCAACATGGTGAAACCCTGTCTCTACTAAAAATACAAAAAATTAGCTGAGCGTGGTGGCATGCACCTGTAATCCCAGTTACTCAGGAGGCTGAGGCAGGATAATCACTTGAACCCAGGAGGCAGAGGTTGCAGTGAGCTGAGATTGTGCCACTGCACTCCAGCTTGGGTGACAGAGCGAAACTCTGTCTCAAAAAAAAAAAAAAAAGAAAGCAGGCGAGAAGAGAGTTCGGCTGGATTAAGTCTTTTCAAGGCATTGAAAAAAAAATGGTGTGGGGGGGCAGTGGAGCAGCATTGCATTCCACAATAACACATTTATTCTATCTTCAGGTGTCACTTTCCCTCCAAAGCCTTCCCTTTTCACCACTGCAGTTGATCCATCCAGACCCTTGCAGACCCCACCCCCAGTGGCTGCCTCATTCTCTCCAAAGCACTTATCCTTGTCTAATACAATGTAGATTTTGTTCATTTGTTCACACCCACCCCACTTTCAGTAGAGTTCAGATGGTTTGGCGACAGAGATTTTTTTTTTACCACTCTGTACATAGCACCCATGCATTTCTGGAGGTAATGTCATGTGTTACAGCCACTCTGGAAAACTGTCAGTTTGTTAAAAAAAAAAACTAAACATGCAGTACCACATGACCCAGCAGTTGCACTCCCGGGCACTTATCACAGAGAAATAAAAACTGTGTTCAGCTGGGAGCAGTGGCTCATGCCTGTAATCCCAGCACTTTGGGAGGCTGAGATGGGCGGATCACCTGAGGTCAGGAATTTGAGACCAGCCTGGCCAACATGGTGAAACCCCGTCTCTACTAAAAATACAAAAATTAGCCAGGCACAGTGGCAGGTGCCTGTAATCCCAACTACTTGGGAGGCTGAGGCAGGAGAATCACTTGAACCCGGGAGGCAGAGGTTGCAGTGAGCCAAGATCGCACCACTGCACTCCAGCCTGGGTGACAGAATGAGACCCTGTCTCAAAAAAAAAAAAAAAATCTCCGGGCATGGTGGCACATACCTATAGCCCCAGCTACTCAGGAGGCTGAGGTGGGAGGATTGATTGAGCTCAGGAGTCGGAGGCTGTAGTGAGCCCAGATAGTGCCACTGTACTGCCGTCTGAGTGACAGAGCGAGACCCTATCTCAAAAAATAAATAAATACAGAGAAAAAGCTGATCTCAAAAGATTATATACTATATGACTCCATTTATGTAACATTCTTGAAATGACAAAACTATAGAAATGTAGAACAGATTAGTGGTTGCCAGGGATGAAGGAGGGGTTAGGCCTGGAGGGAAGTGGGTGTGGCTATAAAAGTATAACATGAGGAATCTTTATGATAATGGAAATGTTCTGTATCTTGAATGTATCAATGTCAACATCCTGGTTATGATACTGTACTAAAGTTTTGTAAGAGGTTTCCATTAGGAGAACTGGGTAAAGTTTACACAGTATCTATTATTTCTTAAAAGTACACGTGAGGCCGGGCACGGCGAGGTGGCTCACACCTGTAAACCCAGCACTTTGTGAGGCTGAGGCGGGTGGATCACGAGGTCAGGAGATCAAGACCATCCTGGCTAACACGGTGAAACTCCGTCTCTACTAAAAATACAAAAAATTAGCCAGGCGTGGTGGCAGGCGCCTGTAGTCCCAGCTACTCGGGAGGCTGAGGCAGGAGAATGGCGTGAACCCGGGAGGCAGAGCTTGCAGTGAGCTGAGGTCACACCACTGCACTCCAGCCTGGGCAATAGAGCGAGACTCCGTCTCAAAAAAAAAAAAAAAGCAAAACTAAAAAATATGTGAATCTTCGCTTCAAAATAAAAAGTAAAAAAAAAAAAAAAAAAACGAAAAAAACCCTACATACCTATATATGACATTGAAGTACATGAAACTGTCGTGTTTATATGTCAAAAATGGTCTCATATTGGTACTTTCACATGGTTCAACCTAATATTTTTTCCTACTCAGTTGGTAGCATCCAAAACAGTCTGGCAGCTTGTGTTTTTCTTTCTTTTTTGAGACAAAGTTTCACTCTTCACTCTTGTCTCCCAGGCTAGAGTGCAATGGCATGATCTTGGCTCACTGCAACCTCTGCCTTCCGGATTCAAGCTATTCTCCTGCCTCAGCCTCCCAAGTAGCTGGGATTACAGGCATGTGCCACCACGTCCGGGTTATTTTTATATTTTTAGTAGAGACGGGGTTTCACCACGTTGGTCAGGCTGGTCTCAAACTCCTGACCTCAAGGTGATCCAACCACCTCAGCCTCCCATGCTGGGATTACAGGCGTGAGCCACCGCACCTGGCCCCAGCTTGTGTTTTTAATTTCAGTCTATCTCTCACAGAATATCAGTTCAAACACAGCTGCCTCCAGCTGCAGAAATACAATGCCATATCATAGATGACCATAACTTATTTTGACAGCTTCCTCTAATGGACATTTGGGTTGTTTCTATTACTTAGCTTTTACATACAATGTTGCAATGTATTTCCTTATACGTACATCACTTATCATATATTCCTGAGTGGGGGTCTATAGGATAAATTTCCAGTAGAATAATTGTTAGGTCAAAGAGTATGTACATCTCAGTCGGGCATGGTGGTTCATGCTTATAATCCCGGCACTTTGAGACGCCAAGGCAGGTGGATCCCTTGAGAGTTCAAGACCAGCCTGGCCAACATGGCGAAACCCCGTCTCTCATAAAAATACAACAACAAAAAAAAAATTAGCTGGGCATGGTGGCGCGTGCCTGTAGCCCCAGCTACTCTGGAGCCTGAGGCATGAGAATCACTTGAACCCAGGAGGTGAAGGTTGCAGTGAGCTGATCGTGCCACTGCACTCCAGCCTGGGCGATAGAGCGAGACCCTGTCTCAAAAGAAAAAAAAAAGGAATGTGTACAGTTTCTATTTTAGTTTATGTTTCCAAATACTCCCAAGGAGACTAAAGCATTTTTAACTCCCACCCTCTTGGCAGTGTATGTCAGAGCCTGATTCCCCACACCCTGCAAAGACGGCATTATCAAAAGGTTGGATATCTGTTGATCTGATAAGGAAAAAAAAGATATACTAATTATATTTGCATTTTTCTTATAATGCCTGAGGTCAAGAATCTTTTCTTATACATGCCTGCTAGCTTCTTCTACAGTATTCATTTGCAATCTTCTAAAGGGGTTTTGTTTTATATTTCTTCCTATCATGTAGCTCAGTAAAGTATTTGCATACAGTGGAAGATTAAGAAATATTCAGATTACTAGACACACCTGGACACAGTCCCCACCTCTCAGCCATCTTCAGAGCCCCACCTCCACCTCCTCAGGCTACAGTGGACAGAATGAAGTAGAGAAATCAGAAATGCGCTTTGAGATAAATAGTGAATGAAACCAGACAACAAGTGGGATCACGTCCACCACAAAACCGAGCATGACTTTGCCTACACTTTCAGGGATATTTTTACAGGGTGCTGCGGTACTAGATCCAACGACGCAAGAGCTTTGCAAGAACCAAAGAAAAATATCAAATCCTGGCTTACCAAAACAAATTTAAAAATAGACAGAGGCTGATGCAGTGGCTCATGCCTGTAATCCCAACATGTTGGGAGGCCAAGGCAGGAGGATGACTTGAGGCCAGGAGTTGGAGGCCAGCCTGCGCAACATGACAAAACCCTGCCTCTACAAAAAATTGAAAAATTAGCTTGGTGTGGTGGTGCATGCCTGTAGTCCTAGTTACTTGGGAGGCAGAGGTGAGAAGCTGCCTGAGCCTATGAGTTTGAGACTGCAATGAACTATGATCACCCCACTGCACTCTAGTCTGTGTGACAGAGCGAGACCCTTCCTCTCTAAAAATTAAATAAAAATTTAATAAGTGATAAAATATATACAGAGAATTCACAAATGGCTACAAATTGTTACATTGTACTAACTGGCATCTGCAACTGGTGGTTTTTAGAGGTCTTTAGATCACAAGAGCAAGCTGGGTGTGGTGGCTCACTCCTGTAATCCCAGCACTTTGGGAGGCCGAGGCGGGTGGATCACCTGAGGTCAGGAGTTCAAGACCAGCCTGGCCAATATGGTGAAACCCTATCCCTACTAAAAATACAAAAATTAGCCAGGTGTGATCGCACACACCTGTAAACCCAGCTACTTGGGAGGCTGAGGCAGGAGAATCACTTGAACCTGGGAGGCGGAGGTTGCAGTGAGCCGAAAACGCGCCACTGCACTCCAGCCTGGGCGACAGAGCGGGACTCCATCTCAAAAAAAAAAAAAAAAATCACAAGAGCAAAATATTCTATCTGAGCAAAATTAGTAATTGCACATTTCAGAACATTTCAAAAATTACACACATTTGTTTAACTGAATGTGAAATATGGTCGTATTTTACTATATTAGGTGTCGTATATAGTAAGGCCCACCACAGCAAGAAAAGCCTGTGTCAACCACATTCCTAGGTGCCGCTAGAACTTCAGTGACCAGGCCGGCCGCGGTGGCTCACGCCTGTAATCCCAGCACTTTGGGAGGCCGAGACAGGCGGATCACGAGGTCAGGAGATCGAGACCGTCCTGGCTAACACAGTGAAACCCTGTCTCTACTAAAAATACAAAAAAATTAGCCTAGCATGGTGGTGGGTGCCCGTAGTCCCAGCTACTCGGGAGGCTGAGGCAGGAGAATGGCATGTGAACCTGGGAGGCGGAGCTTGCAGTGAGCTGAGATCGTGCCACTGCGCTCCAGCATGGGTGACAAAGTGAGGCTGTGTCTCAAAAAAAAAAAAAAAAAAAAAAAGAACTGCAGTGATCAGGTGTGGGCTGCAGGAGAACACACTTGACCTATAGTCCCCATCTGCCCATTTCCAGGCCCGCTGAAGCCACAGCCCTGAGCTTCGCTGTTTTGTTTTATACCACTTCCATTTCCTCCCCTGTAAAATAAAGCAATGATAGCAACCTGGACATAAAATTTCAGAAAGGATGGACAAAACAAGGTGTTCAGGATGGAACATCAGGCACAGTGGATGTCTAGATGGTGGATAAGACTTGGGTCAGGCCTCCTGCGGTGTTTCTCAAAGCTTTGAAAGGCCCCTGGTGGCATCAGAATGGTCTCTCCAAGCAAAATCCCTTGAAGAAAGTGTACAAGCCTGCATTTTAAACAAGCGTGCCCAGGGCATATGAAAGTGCACTAAAATGTGTTTCTTACTTTTTTTTTTTTTTTTTTTTTGAGACGGAGTCTCGCTCTTGTTGCCCAGGCTAGAGTGCAATGGCACGATCTCGGCTCACGGTAACCTTCGCCTCCCAGTTTCAAGTGATTCTCCTGCCTCAGCCTCCCGAGTAGCTGGGATTACAGGCATGTGCCACCACCCCAGGGTAATTTTGTATTTCTCCATGTTGGTCAGGCTGGTCTGGAACTCCCGACCTCAGGTGATCCCTCAGCCTCCCAAAGTGCTGGGATTACAGGCGTGAGCCACCACGCCCGGCCTTAAAATGTGTTTCATAACAGCTTTAATGAGATATACTTCATACTCAATTTACCTATCGAAAGTGACCAATTCAGTGGTCTTTAGTGTGCGCACAGTCATTGCAATGCTCACCATAATCTTCTTTTTTTTTTTTTTGAGATGGAGTTTCACACACTCTGTCACCCAGGCTGGAGTACAGTGGCGCTATCTCAGCTCACTGCAACCTCTGCCTCCTGGGTTCAAGCGATTCTCCTGCCTCAGCCTCCCAAGTAGCTGGGATTACAGGCATGTGCCACCATTCCTGGCTAAGTTTGTAGTTTTAGTAGATATGGGGTTTTACAATGTTGGTCAGGCTAGTCTCGAATTCCTGACCTCAAGTGATCCACCTACCTCGGCCTCCCAAAGTGTTGGGATTACAGGCGTGAGCCACCATGCCCGGCCTCAAGTAAGAATTTTATTCTTTTCTCTTTTTTGCTGAATAGCTGAATATACTCTAAATTTTGAGACCACTGAATTTGAGGGCTTTTTTTTTTTTTTTTTGAGGCAGGGTCTTATTCTGTCACCCAAGCTGGTGTGCAGTGGCATGATCTCATGATCTTGGCTTACTGCAGCCTTGACCTCCTGGGCTCTGGTGATCCTTCCACCTCAGCCTCCTGAGTAGCTGGGACTACAGGCCCACAGTCACCACGCCTGGCTAACTTTTATCATTTTTGTAGAGATGGGGTTTCACCATGTGGCCCAGGCTGGTCTCAAACTTCTGGGCTCAAGCAATCCACCTGCCTCAGCCTCCCAGAGTGCTAGATTACAGGCATGAGCCACACACTGGCCAGTTTGAGGTTTTGAAGCACTATCAGAGTATTTTGGTGTTTGTGGTTTTGTTTTTTAAAGAAATCCAGAATTTGAATAGAGTAGCCTGTGTTTGCACAGCCCCCAAGTTAGTCTCCTAAAGCTGGGAACATACATCTTTTTTTTTTTTTTTTTTTTTTTTGAGACAAGGTCTCACTCTGTTGCCAGGGTGGAGTACAGTGGCGCCATCTTGGCCCACTGCAACCTCTGCCTCCTGGGTTCAAGCAATTCTCATGCCTCAGCCTCCTGAGTAGGTTGGGACTACAGGCTTGCGCCACCATACTCAGTAATTTTTGTATTTCTAGTAGAGACGGGGTTTCACCATGTTGGCCGGGCTGGTCTGGATCTCCTGACCTCAAGTGATCTGCCCGCTTTGGCCTCCCAAAGTGCTGGGATTATAGGCAGGAGCCACCGCGCCCAACCTATAAGTCTTTTTAATAACCACTGTCCGGAGGGGACAACCACAGCTACCGTTGCTTTGTGCCACTTGCCTATGTCTTTCCAAATTTATCTTGTGGAACCCCCTCCATATGGGCGGTTACCACCCCTACTTGCCAGGAGGACATGGAGGCCCAGTCAGGTTAAGTCACTTATCCAAGTTCACTGGGACAACCAGAAGTTGCTCTGACTCTACAACCTACATTATTTAAGTTTGTGAAGCCTACAACCTTTCACCTTTGTCGAAAAGCTTTATGGATTTAATATGCTGTATGTATAAACATCTACATACACAGAAACATATGTATAGACATACATATGTAATATAATATAACAATATAGGTCATACGTGATATAATATGGCAGAATAACATAACAAAATTTGAGGAGTTGTTTATTTCACCCAGTCATCTAAGGTAAAGAGGGAGACATTCATTGCGACATTCATTAAAACATTCATTGAAAAGTAATTATATAAACTTACAAATCTAGGCCAGGTGCAGTGGGTGGCTTACACCTGCAATCTGAGCACTTTGGGAAGCCAAGGTGGGGGAGGATCACTTGAGGCCAGGAGTTTGAGAGCAGGCTGGGCAACATAGCAAGACCCCATCTCTAAAAAATATTTTAAAATTAGCCAAGTGCAATGGTGCCTGTCGTCCTAGCTACTCAGGAGGCTGGGACGGGAGAATCACTTGAACCTGGGAGGTCGAGGCTGCAGTGAGCCATGGTTGTGCCACTACACTCCAGCCTGGGCGACACAGTGAGACCCTATCTCATAAATAAGTAAGTAACAAATAAGAAATATCCAAATGTCCTGGACAAGAGGCAGAGACTTCTCTTGACCCAATAACGGATCCAGAAGAAAATAGCAGAAGCTTCCTATTTTGAAAAATGGGTGGGACTCCAAGTGATATGAAACCTTTCACGTATTCATGAATGCTAACTGGAAAGATAGTTGGGAACATTCCAGAAGGTTATTCCTTCCCTCTTTCTCTCTCTCTTTTTCTCTCTGTCTCTTCTTCTCCCTCTCTCCTTGGGAGATCTTTGATAACCATCTTGGCCTTTGGAAACCTCTTTTATTAAGCCATCCTATTGTATGCTAAGTTATGGTGGCTGAGACTGATCCCTTCACAAAAGTCGTTTGTTTGGGGATTCTCTCAATAAACTGGGACTCAGTGAATTATGCTTCTTCTTGGAAGCCTTTCTTAGCTGATTGTATTTACCTAAGGAAGCATTATTTTCTGTCTTGTTTTATTTTCCTCTTTTTCTCAAGCGTAATTCAGATATCAGGAAAGCATGAGAGAGATAAAGAAATTACCAACTAACAAGGAGTTTCTGCCTTCTAAGCTTTGAAAATGGTAGATATTTTTTGTAACGAGCATGTATCACTTACAGAACTTTTTGAAAAATTGTATTTCTTCGGTACTGGGACCTTGTACCAGGAAAGATGTTTCTCCCCCAGCCCTGGAGATGACATGAGATGTTCTCATTCTGACATATTTCCCCTTGTCTGCTGTTCCTAGTCACTTTCATTGTTATTTAGTTTTACTTCAATATTCAGGGGTGGGAAGAAGGAAGAATAAACAGCTCTTTCCTATTCGTTACTTTCATCCTAGAATAAGATCTTCATTATTGTAAAAATTAAAAAAAAAAGGGGGGGAGTGCTTTAAAAGTAAAATTAAATTGGTTTTTAGTTTTAGTTTTGGTGCTGTCTTTAAAGAGAACTGGTGGGAACTTTAAGAAAAAAAAAAAAGCTGAGCCACATCAAATAAGAGCAGCAAAGGACGAAATGGCAATAAAGGAAGCATGGGGTGTGTGGGGGGTGTCCCCTCAGGATGGAGAATGTCCCTCTCCTTCCTTGAAAGGCAGCCTTCTTTTCATGGGAAACCAAGCCCCTGTGTTATTGGGCTCACAATGAGTTCTCCAGATGTAGTTCCCAGGAGTAAGGATTCTCAGAGAAATAAAAGAATCCTAGAAGCTTCTGTTTGTTTGTTTTGTTCTTGTTTTAGTAAGATTTTGAATAGGTAATGCATCCAAGTGCTTCAAATAATCACCAAGTTTAACAAATGGTGAAAAGTCCCTTAACCACTGTCCCACAGCCACCCATTTGTTCCCCTTCTCATAGTCAACCACTACTCCTTTATGTTGTATAATATGATACTCAGAGCTACACTGTGCATATACAACCAAATATAAATATGTATTCCACTCCCCGCTCCCTTTCTACACAGTTGTCAACATATCATCCAGATGGCTCAGCACCTTTGTCCTTGCATGAACCATTGCTCTTGGCCATTGTTCCATCTCAACACATATAGAGCTTGATCTTGTTTTTTTTTTTTTTTTTTTTTTGAAACAAGAGTATCGCTCTGTCACCCAGGCTGGAGTGCAGTGGCGCGATCTCGGCTCACTGCAACCTCCATCTCCCAGGTTTAAGTGATTCTCCTGCATCAGCCTCCTGAGTAGCTGGGATTACAGATGTGTGCCACCACCCCCGGCTAATTTTTGTGTTTTTAGTAGAGACGGGGTTTCACCATGTTGGCCAGGCTGGTCTCAAACTCCTAACCTCAGGTGATCCTGCCACCTCAGCATCCCAAAGTGCTGGGATTACAGGCATGAGCCACCACGCCCAGCCCTTTGATCTCTCTTTTCTATGACTGTATAGTGTTACGCTGTAAATGTCCTTTATTCTATTTAACCAATTCCCAAATGATGGGCCTTTACTGTTTTTGAGACAGTCTTTCTCTGTCACCCAGGCTGGAGTGCTGTGATGCGATCTTGGATCACTGCAACCTCCACCTCCCAGGTTCAAGCGATTCTCCTCTCTCAGCCTCCCAAGTAGCTGGGATTACAGGCATGCGCTACCACACCCAGCTAATTTTTGTGTCTTTAGTAGAGACGGGGTTTCACCATGTTGGCCAGGCTGGTATCAAACTCCTGACCTAAAGTGATCCGCCTGCCTGGGCCTCCCAAAGTGCTGGGATTACAGGCGTGAGCCACCGTGCCCGGGCTATGATGGGCCTTTAAGTTGTCTTCAATATTGGGCTATTACAAACAGTGCTCCTGTGAATTATCTCGGTTGCACATCATTTCTCACATGTGTGAGTAATTCTGAGGGCACCTCCCCCCAGGAGGAATTGGTAGGTCAAAGAGAGGAGGGACTTGAGATGTCCGTGTTATTTGTAAGATTAGTTTTTTAGGTCCTCAGCTTTATACTATCTTAATATTTAAATTTAAATTACCCAAGTAATGCATTAAGCAGTTCTGTCTGGCCGGGCATGGTGGCTCACACCTGTAATCCCAGCACTTTGGGAGGCAGACGCGGGCAGATCATGAGGTTAGGAGATGGAGACCATCCTGGCAAACACGGTGAAACCCCGTCTCTACTGAAAAATACAAAAAAAATTAGCCGGGCGTGGTGGTGGGCGCCTAGATCAGTAAATCTAGGTTATCTGGTATATCTGGTAAAATGTGAAAGCCCCCTTTGAATTTCCCACTTACTATTCACCACCACATTCACTTTGAAATCCAAACTTCTCAAAATTAACCACCGTGAGCAGTTTAGTCCAGACCTTTCTATGCATTTATATTTCTATTCATATACACATATCTATGTATGTCTAGGATAATAGATATATTAGATACATAGATAATATATTTATCTACATATATAACACACACAAGTGTTTGTGTGTGTGTAGAAATATAAATATAGGCTGGGTGTGGTGGCTCACGCCTATAATCCCAGCCCTTTGGGAGGCTGAGGTGGAAGGATTGCTTGAGTCCAGGAGTTTGAGACCAGCCTGGGCCATATAGTGAGACCTTGTATCTACAAAAAATAAAAAATAAATAAAAATAAAAATAAAAAGGAAGAAAAGAAAAGAAAGAAAAAAATTAGCTGGGTATGATAGCATGCACCTATAGTCCCAGCTGCTCGGGAGGCTGAGGCAGGAGGATTGCGTGAGCCCAGGAGGCTGTGGTGGACTGTGATCTCCAGCCTGGGTGACAGAGTGAGAACCTGTCTTAAAAAGAAAAGAAAAGAAAAAGAACTGTTACAGCAGTGCTTGTCAGACTTCAATGTGCTGAAGAATCAGCTGTTGATTTTGTTAAAATGATTCAATGGGTCTTGGGTAGGATCTGAGATTCCCCATTTCTTTTTTTTTTTTGAGATGGAGTCTCGCTGTCGCCCAGGCTGGAGTGCAGTGGCACGATCTCGGCTCACCGCAAGCTCCGCCTCCCGGGTTCACGCCATTCTCCTGCCTCAGCCTCCCGAGTAGCTGGGACTGCAGGCGCCCGCCACCACGCCCGGCTAATTTTTTGTATTTTTAGTAGAGACGGGGTTTCACCGTGTTAGCCAGAATGGTCTTGATCTCCTGACCTCATGATCCACGCGCCTCGGCCTCCCAAAGTGCTGGGATTTACAGGCGTGAGCCACTGCGCCCGGCCGAGATTCCCCATTTTTAGCAAGCTCCACTGTGATGCCAATGCTGCTGAATTTGGAGTGATTTTCAGTTTTAGCTTTTGTCACTGCTTTGTTTTGTTTATACATAAACGAGATCATATCTACTTATTGCTCTGCAACTCACTTTTTTTCGGTAACGATCATTCTGGAAAATAATATGGATGTGGCTTTGCAAGTCTAAGGAGTCTGTGTGTGCCTGCAGAGCTATAAACTTTTATGAAGGAAAAATCACTTTAATCGATTTTCAACCTGAGAAGCTGAGACCTTCCTAAATTGATTAAATCAACTTTAGAGGACCAATGGTGGTATTTCAAACAGTTTTTATTTGCTAATGAAATTAAGCTTCAAATGACATGAAAATTGTTTCTGATCAGCTCATTATCCTACCCTGACACTGAGCAATAGTGTGTCTTTTGAGAATGTAACAGACATGAAGACAAAAGAGATGAGATTCAGGTTTCTCGACATAATTTCATTGGCAAAAAAAGGAAAAGTTTCCTCTGGATTGATTTACAAAGGGTGATTAGTTTTGTTTTTATGTATATATTTTTGAGACAGAGTTTCTTTCTTGTCGCCCAGGCTGGAGTGCAATGGCACGATCTGGGCTCACTGCAACTTCTGCCTCCCGGGTTCAAGCAATTCTCCTGTCTCAGCCTCCCGAGTAGCTGGGGTTACAGGCACATGCCACCATGCCCGGGTAATTTTTGTACTTTTTTTTTTTTTTTTGAGACAGCATCTTGCTTTTGTCCCCCAAGCTGGAGTGCAATGGCGCAATCTCGGCTCACTGCAACCTCCCCTTCCCGGGTTCAAGCAATTCTCCTGCCTCAGCCCCCCACCCACCCAGTAGCTGGGATTTCAGGCGCCTGCCACCACGCCTGGCTAATTTTTTTGTATTTTTAGTAGAGATGGGGTTTCACCATGTTGGCCAGGCTGGTCCTGAACTCCTGACCTCAGGTGATCCACCCACCTCAGCCCCCCAAAGTGTTGGGATTACAGGCGTGAGCCACCGTGCCCGGCCAATTTTTGTATTTTCAGTAGAGACGGGGTTTCATCATATTGGTCAGGCTGGTCTCAAACTCCTGACCTCAGGTGATCTGCCTGCCTCGGCCTCCCAAAGTGCTGGGATTACAGGTGTGAGCCACCATGCCCGGCCATTACAAAGGGCATTTTAATTAGCATAGAGAAAAACAAATAGGAACACAAAGTTCTGTCTTCAATGTAGATACTTCAATGTTGTTTCTTGCCTGTGCAAGGGAGGGAAGGATGGTTTGAATTTGTGAAGATCACCTGAGGATCTACTGTTGCTCTATTTGCTCGAGCAGGAGGTCAGGGACCCCTCACTCTGCTCCTTATCCCTCGTGCACTCCATCACCAAATCTCCAAGTACATCATGAGTCCATTTGTTTGCACCTCGCTACCACCCCACTATCCCGATCGTCCATCACCTGTAGACGGGCAGGAGCTTCCTCACTGGTCTTCCCATGCACTCTCACCTCCCTCCAGTGAGTTCTCCAACTGTAGCCGGCAGCGACTGCATTGCACCCAAACTGAATCCCATGAATGCTCAGAGTAAGACCCCGTGGATGCCCCCCATCACCTGCCTCTGATCCATCTCAAGGTCTTTCCCAAGTGGGCCTCTGGCTTCCTCTCCAGTGTCACTGCTCAACCCTCTGCCCAGAGGCTATCTCTGCCCACTTTACCCAGTTGCCCCATCCTACAGGTTTCAGGTCCAAGGTCCCTTCCTCAGAGAAGCCCTCCTGGACCAGTTCCAACTCCTGGTGGTGGTGCCTGGCACTTTTTCTCCATATCCATTATCATAGTGTGCAATAAGATCTTTCTGCGTACTTGGGGGTGATTATTTAACTGATGTCCACCTCCCTCCACTAGACTGTGGGCTAAATGAAGATGGGTACCATGTCTGTTTTTGCTTATTGTTGCATTCCAGTGCCAATCACAGGGCCTGGCATATAATAGGCAGTCCAGTAATAATCTTGTTATTTGAAAGAGCACAGGAAGGAAGACCCAGGGCATATTGGCTGTTGTTGCTGACACTGGTGCTGAAGGGCTTTGGTGAGGATGCTTAGGGAGGAAGTGACGAATCAGAGCAGATTGGGTTGGGATGGCAGAAAGGATCAGAAAGCTAAGCTAGACCCATTCTTTGCAGCTGGGCCAGAGGGTAGGATGGTGAGTAATGATAGCACTTCGGGGGTCACCTCGGGGATGATAGTCTTGTCAGGTCTTATACTTGACAGGGAGAAGCAATGGCTAATATATCTATATATTGATAATATGAATAAATAATTTTAGAAGTGTCTTCATGCACAAACCAATGATGAAAGCAGGCCATGAATGGAGACACATGATCAGTTTCACTGTGTGTCCTAAAACACATTATTTTTAGGAGTTTCCTAAAAATAAACCCCAAGTGACCAAACGTCAATGATGATAACAATGAGCGTTTTCCTTCCTAGGGTGGAACATCTTTTGAAGAGCTCAGACCCTGGACCCCTGATCTTAATGAGCTTTGCAGCCTTCAGTAAGTCGCCAACATATATCTGTACCTCAGAGCTCAACCAACCTTAAGTAATGTGTGGAGTGCTAGAGTACACCCTTGCAGGAGTCTCTCGGACCCACGCCAGATCTGAATCTTGTCTTGGCCAGTTTTCTCTATGGGTGAACCCTCCCAGCTTTCAGACCAACTGTGACCTCAGTTTGGAAAGTGGTGAGAATCACTGGTCCCACCTCATGGGGCATGACATAGATTGCATTGGTCAATCTATCTATAGCCCCAGACATTGGGGAGCACTCAGAAGATGGGGCTTTCCATTGTCCAAGCTAGTCCTGAACAACAAAGGGCTACCTGGGGATGCAGAGTAAGAAGTCAACTGAAGCAAGACTGAGATCACTTAGTAACTCCAAGCTGAAGAGTGGGCAAAGACCTCTGTTTCTTTTTTTTTTTTTTTCCCGAGATGGAGTTTCGCTCTTGTTGCCCTGGCTGGAGTGTAGTGGCATGATCCCAGCTCACTGCAACCTCCGCTTCCCAGGTTCAAGTGATTCTCCTTCCTCGGCCTCCCAAGTAGCTGGGATTACAGGCGTGTGCCACCACGCCTGGCTAATTTTTGTATTTTTAGTAGAGACGGGGTTTCAATATGTTGGTCAGGCTGGTCTCGAACTCCTGACCTCAGGTGATCCACCCGCCTCAGCCTCCCAAAGTGCTGGGATTACAGGCGTGAGCCACCGCGTCTGACCTGTTTCTTTTTTTTGAGACAGAGTCTCACTCTGTTGCCCAGGCGGAGTGCAGTGGCACAATCTCAACTCACTGCAGCCTCAACCTCCTCAGGCTCAGGTGATCTTCCCACCTCAGCCTTCCGAGTAGCTGGGACTACAGGCGTGTACCACCATGCCCAGCTAATTTTCATATTTTTTGTAAAGCTGGGATTTCACTGTGTTGTCCAGGTTGGTCTCAAAACTCCTGGGCTCAAGCCATCCTCTCGCTTCAGCCTCTCATAGCGCTGGGATTACGCACATGAGCCACTGTATCCAGCCAACCTCTGTTTCTTAACACAGTCAATTCAGCACCAAAATATCCAATTCTGAAATGTGGAGACTTGAGCATTTGTCCAGCTTCTTTTTGTTTTGTTCACTGCTGCAGCGTCAGTGCTTAGAACAGCGTCTGGTATGGAATAGGCACTAGGATGAGGCCAGGCAGGCACCACGGGCAGGAAATGCAAAGGGAACCTTACGCTAGGGGTTTTGCAGGTGTAGCAGCGACAGAGAGTGAGGCCTTCTTGCCTTTTGTGCCTGAGGTGCCTGCCTTGCCTCTGGCTGGTCCTCAGCGTGGTCTGGTACGTGGTAGGTATTCAGTACATAGCCGTTGAACGAATGAGTCCAGTTTTATAGAAACAACCAGATTTTTTACTTAACCTTTTCTCTCAGATGTTTTGACGTCAGCTTTGAGCAGCCTCGGACTAACTTGAAATAATTTCTGTGATTCTGAGACCCCCCAGGAAATGTAGATATTGTAATCACCAAAATGTCCATGATAAAGTTGCCATTCAACCTTTTTGGAGCACTGTGTCTCTGTCTTCTGCAGTTCTTGGCAGGCATTTCACACGTGCCAGGACTATGAAATAGGTCATGGCAAGCAGGTGGGAGGAGAAAGAGAGAAAGAGAGAGAGAGAGAATGTAGTAAGCACAGGCTGGCTACTGTCAAGGAAGATAATTTCCATGTAGTTAGAAAAGGCTGTGGAATGGCCATCTTCATTACCATTTTAATCTCTGCTCTCACCTGCTTGCTGGCTAATTTCGTTCTGTAACTGACCTTCACGTCAAAAGCAAGGTTGTACCATTTTAATACTTTGGGACATGTTGCCTTTGCATTTCTGAAACCTTTTCAGTTTTTTGTTTTGTTTTGTTTTGTTTGTTTGTTGTTGTTTTTTTTTTTTTTGAGACAGAGTTTCGCTCTTCATTGCTTAGGCTGGAGTGCAATGGCGTGATCTCGGCTCACTGCAACCTCCAGATCCTGGATTCAAGCGATTCTCCTTCCTCAGCCTCCCAAATAGGTGGGATTACAGGCATGCGCCACCACGCCCAGCTAATTTTGTATTTTTAGAAGAGACAGGGTTTCACCATGTTGGTCAGGCTGGTCTCGAACTCCTGACCTCAGGTAATCCACTCACCTCGGCCCCTCAAAGTGCTGGGATTACAGGCATGAGCCACCGTGCCCGGGCCAGTTTCATATTTTTTATTTAAAAAAATTATTAGTCCGGGCGCAGTGGCTCACGCCTGTAATCCCAGCACTTTGGGAGGCCGAGGTGGGCGGATCACGACGTCAGGAGATCGAGACCATCCTGGCTAACACGGTGAAACCCCGTCTCTACTAAAAAAATACAAAAAATTAGCCGGGCGGGGTGGAGGGTGCCTGTAGTCCCAGCTACTTGGGAGGCTGAGACAGGAGAATGGCGTGAACCCGAGAGGCGGAGCTTGCAGTGAACCAAGATTGAACTACTGCACTCCAGGCTGGGTGACAGAGTAAGACTCCATCTCAAAAAAAAAAAATTTTTTGTTTCATTTATATCCTATCAAAGTTTTTAAAAAATAATTCAGGCTGAATGCGGTGACTCACACCTGTAATCCCAGCACTTTGGGAGGCTGAGGCAGGAGAATTGCTTGAACCTGGGAGACGGAGGTTGCGGTGAGCCGAGATCGTGCCATAGCACTCCAGCTTGGGCAACAAGAGTGAAACTCCGCCTCAAAAAAACAAAACAAACAAAACAAAAATAATAATTCAACTTTGGAAAAAATAATACATTCATATGACCCAAAATGTAGAAAGAATGGGCACAGTGGAAAGTCTCCCCCAACTCTTAATCCTCCTCGACCTGGCTCCTGGCAGGTGCAGATATAGATTCTTATCCACCTCTGATTTTTTGTGTGTGAGCCACCGCCTAGCCTGTCATCATCTATATTTGGTCCTGAGCCTTGGGGTTTATTTTGAGGGTACTCCGGGGCACAGAGCGGAGCTGATCACCTGCCTCTATTCATGGCCTGCTTTCATCATTGGTTTGCGCAAGGGGACACTTTAAAAATTATTTATTTATATTATCAACACATGAATGAGTTAGCAAATTCAAATGATTTAGGCCGGGCGTGATTTAGGCCTGAGGTCAGGAGTTTGAGACCAGCCTGGCCAACATGGTGAAACCACGTCTCTACTAAAAATACAAAAATTAGCCAGGTGTGGTGGCACACACCTGTAATCCCAGCTACTCAGGAGGCTGAGGCAGGAGAATAGCTTAAACCCGGGAGGCAGAGTTTGCAGTGAGCTGAGATCGCACTACTGCACTCCAGCCTGGGCAACAGAGTGAGACTCCATCCCAGAAAAAAATATATAGATAGATAGATAATACCAATGAACCTTTTCCTTCATAGGGTGGAGCATCTTTTCTAGAGCTCAGACCCTGAACCTCCACTGTAATGAGCTCTGTATCCTTCAGCAAGTCATCACCCTTCTCTCTGCCTCAGTTTCCTCTTCTGCAAAGTGGAGGCAATAGTGTTACCTTCCCCAAAGTGGTACCGGGAGGATGAAATGAGATCGTGCACACGCAGCTTTTAGAACTGTGCCTAGGCAGCCGGGCACGGTGGCTCACGCCTGTAATCTCAGCACTTTGGGAGGCCGAGGCGGGTGGGTCATGAGGTCAGGAGATCGAGACCATCCTGGCTAACACAGTGAAACCCAGTCTCTATTAAAAATACAAAAAAATTAGCTGGGCGTGGTGGCAGGTGCCTGTAGTCCCAGCTACTCTGGAGGCTGAGAAGGGAGAATTGCTTGAACCCGGGAGGTGGAGGTTGCAGTGAGCCGAGATCGCGCCACTGCACTCCAGCCTGGGCGACAGAGCGAGACTCCCTCCCCCGCCCCCCCCAAAAAAAAGAACTATGCCTAGCCCAGAGCACGTGCCTCCCAAAGCTACCTGTTCCTGTTCTCCTTACCATCTCTCGAGTATTTCAACATAGATAACTTCAGGAATCCAAAGCATTGAACACCAGGAGGAGAGAAAAAAAAAAGCTTAATTCCAGAGGTTGTTCAAGAATCTATCTACCCATGGGAGGGCTGCGTTTGGTTTTCCCTCTTTGTCTCCGCCTTCTTTAAATAATGAACTGAAGTCTCTGGGTTTCTGCAGGCTGCACAAGTTGCCTAAGGCCATCGGGCCAGGGCAAACCTGGGCCATTTATTCTCCCCCTTTCAGCCTGTTCCTGTGTTTATACTACCCTGTTTAGTTTAATGCACATCCCAAGATTACCCCTAATACACATCCTCAGAAATGTTTATGGAAATTCTTTATAAGCAAACGGCTTTATTTCCCTTGAGTAGCTGCAGATACAAAGCAGCGGTCACTTTTTTTATTGACAGGCTTAAACACCTCGCGATACCCCCAGCCCCCAACCTGAGTAGATCTGTTACCCCAGCCCACCCACACATCCATCGTGGGATTCTGCAGTTATAAGAAGCCAAGACTTGCCCACTCTGGATCCATCCTAGATTCCCAGCCCCTAGCCATTGTTCCAAAGCGGGAATCTTTTTTTGTTTTGTTTTGTTTTGTTTTTCTAGAAACAGAGTCTCATGCTGTTGCCCAGACAGTGGCAGGATCAAAGCTCACTGCAGTTTCCAACTCCTGGGCTCAAGCAATGGTCCCACCTCACCTCGCTGGAACTACAGGCATGCGCCACCATGCCTGGCCAACTTTTTTAAAAAAATTTTGTAGAATCAGGTATGGTGGTTCACACCTATAATCCCAGCACTTTGGGAAGCCAAGAAGGAAGGATCACTTGAGGCCAGGAGTTCAAGACCAGCCTGGTTAATATGGCGAAACCTCGTCACTACAAAAAAATTAGCCAGGTGTGGTAGTGCACGCCGGTAGTCCAAGCTACTTGGGAGGCTAAGGTAAGAGGATCACTTGAGCCTCGGAGGTTGAGGGTGCAGTGAGCTATGATAGTGCCACTGCACTCCAATGCAGGTGGCAGAGCAAGACCTTGTCTCAAAAAAAAAAAAAAATTTTTGTTTAGAGATGGAGTCTTGCTATGTTGCCCAGGCTGGTCTCAAACAACTAGGCTCAGATGATCATCCCAACTCAGCCTCCCAAAAAGCTGGGATCACGGGCATGACCACTGTGCCCCAAAGCAGAAATCTTGACAACTCATAGACTTTTTGTTTCTTTCCTCTGCTGGTGGTTTTGTTTGGAGAGGGGGCAGAAAAGAGAGAAGAGAACCACATATCATTTTGTGTTTGCTTCCCATCCTGCCCCCGCAAAGATTTACTAGATGCCTATTAAGTGCCAGGCACTGTTCTAGGTGATGGGGATTCAGCAGTGAGCATGGGAGACCTCTCAACTATCAGATCAATTACATTCTGTTGGTAGAGGTGGACCGTAAGCAAAACAAAGAAGTGCGTAAATAGAACTGCTGAGGGTGCTTAATGCTGTGAGAATGGTAATATAAAATAATGCAATTAAGAGCTGGCCGGGTGCAGTGGCTCACGCCTGTGATCCCAGCACTTTGGGAGGCCAAGGCAGGTGGATCACAAGGTCAGGAGATCGAGACCATCCTGGCCAACATGGTGAAACCCCATCTCTACTAAAAATACAAAAATTAGCCGGGTGTGGTGGCATGCGCTTATAGTCCCAGCTACTCAGGGGGCTGAGGCAGGAGAATCGCTTGAACCCGGGAGGTGGAGGTTGGAGTGAGCTGAGATCACACCACTGCACTCCAGCCTGAGCAACAGAGCAAGAGTCCATCTCAAAAAAAAAAAAAAAAAGAAATAGGGAATCTCGGCCAGGCACGGTGGCTCATGCCTATAATCCCAGCACTTTAGGAGGCTGAGGTGAGCAGATTGCTTGAGTTCAGGAGTTTGAGACCAGAGTGGGCAACATGGCAAAACCCTGTCTCTACTAAAAACACAAAAGTTAGCTGGGCATGGTGGCTTGTGTCTCCTGTCGTTCCAGCTGCTCGGGAGGCTGAGGCACAGGAATTGCTTGAACCTGGGAGGCAGAGGTTGCAGTGGGCCGAGATCGCATCACTGCACTCCAGCCTAGGTGACAGAGCAAGACTCTGTCTCAAAAAAAAAAAGAAAACAAACAAACAAACAAAAAATGGTGGGCAAGGAAGACCTCCTTGAAGAGGTAACATTTGAGCAAAGACCTGAATGAAGTGAGGGAGAAAGTTCTTGGAAGGGTATTCCAAGCCCGGAGAACAGCAAGTGCACAGGCACTGAAGCTGGATCTGCTTGTTATATTGGAGGAAAAGCAGGAAGACCCATGTAACTAAAATCTAGTGATCCAGGGGAGAATGGTAGGAAGTCACATTGGAGAGGCAGGCAGAGACCAGATCATTAGGGCCTTGGAAGAGGGCCTTAGAACAAAGATGTGTAGATTTTGTTCTAGTTTCAATGGAAAGCCATCCAGAGCCTTACGCAGGAAAAGACATGATGGGATCCATGTTTTGTTTTTGTTTGTTTGTTTGTTTTTGAGATGGAGTCTCGCTCTGTTGCCCAGGCTGGAGTGCAGTGGTGTGATCTCTGCTTGCTGCAACCTCAGCCTCCCAGGTTCAAGCGATTCTCCTGCCTCAGCCTCCCAAGTAGCTGAGACTATAGGCGCCCGCCACCACACTTGGCTAATTTTTGTATTTTTAGTACAGACAGGGTTTCACCATATTGGCCAGGCTGGTCTCGAACTCCTGACCTTAAGAGATCTGCCCTCCTCGGCCTCCCAAAGTGCTGGGATTGCAGACGTGAGCCACCACGCCCGGCCGGGATCCATGTTTTTAAAGATCCCTTGGCTCCTGTACAGAGGATGATCTCTAGAAGGGGTGCAGTGAAAGCGGGAAAACAAGCTAAGAGGTTACTGCTTTGTTCAAGAGAGTGTCCAAGAGAGGATGGCAGGGCCGTCTCATCAGATCTAACTAATGAGATGAAGAGAAGCAATGAATTCAGAATGCAGCGTGTCCTTGGAGGGGCATACAGCAGGTTCACTGGTGGAGTGAAAGTGGCAATGATGAGAAGGATCATGGACAGCTTGAGCAACTGGGCTGGTGAGGGTGCCATTTTCCAAGATGGGTAGGATTGGAAAACGAGCCAACTGGACGGGGAAGTTTGAGATGCCTGAAGACACTCAATGGAGTTGTTATGTGAAAGTACAACACTTCAGGTTAATAATAGCGAAAGCCCACACCGACAACATTTGCCACACGCCAGGCACGTTTTTGTGTTTGTTTGACACTCTGTCGCCCAGTCTGGAGTGCAGTGGCGCAGTCTCGGCTCACTGCAAGCTCCGCCTCCCGGGTTCACGCCATTCTCCTGCCTCAGTCTCCTGAGTAGCTGGGACTACAGGTGCCCACCA
Organism: Pan troglodytes; assembly: GCF_028858775.2. Lineage (NCBI taxonomy): Eukaryota > Metazoa > Chordata > Mammalia > Primates > Hominidae > Pan > Pan troglodytes. The sequence continues at coordinate 58,130,533 of NC_072419.2, read as the reverse complement.
CCACGCCCAGCTAATTTTTTGTATTTTTAGTAGAGACGGGGTTTCACTGTGTTAGCCAGGATGGTCTCTATCTCCTGACCTCATGATCCACCCACCTCAGCCTCCCAAAGTGCTGGGATTACAGGCATGAGCCACCGCGCCCTGCCTATGCCAGGCACTTTTTAAGCAGTCTCCCACCCCTTATTTCACAGTATCCTGCAAAGTGATTGTAAAAATATTATCCCTATTTTATTTTACTTTATATTTTAGATAGGTCTTGCTCTGTTGCCCAGGCTGGAGTGTAGTGGCACCATCACAGCTCACTGCAGCTTGACCACACAGGCTCAAGCAATCCTCCAGCCTCAGCCTCCTAAGTAGCTGGAACTACAGGCACATACCACCATGCCTGGCTTTTTTTTTTTGAGATGGAGTCTCGCTCTGTAGCCCAGGCTGGAGTATAGTGGCCCAATCTCAGCTCACTGCAACTTCTGCCTCCTGGGTTCAAGTGATTCTCCTGCCTCTGCCTCCCGAGGTGCTGGATTACATGTGCGAGCCACCAAGCCCAGGCTATCCCCATTTTCTAGGTGATGAAACACAAACACTGAGCAGTTTAAATAATTTGCCCAAGGTGGCCGGGCATGGTGGTTCACGCCTGTAATCCCAGCACTTTGGGAAGCTGAGGCAGGCAGATCACCTGAGGTCAGGAGTTTGAGACCAGTCTGGTCAATATGGTGAAACCCCGTCTCCACTAAAAAATACAAAAATTAGCCAGGCGTGGTGGCGGGTGCCTGTAATCCCAGCTACTCAGGAGGCTGAGGCAGGAGAATCACTTGAACCCAGGAGGCGGAGGTTGCAGTGAGCTGAGAGCACGCCATTGCCCTCCAGCCTGGGTGACAGAGCGAGACTCAAAAATGAATAAATAAATAAATAAATAATTTGCCCAAGGTGACACAACCTGGATTTAAACTCATGGATGTCGGCCTCTGCTCTGCGTTGAATTGTATCCTCCCAAAAAGGAGATGTTGGAGCTCTGAGACCCAGCACCTCAGAATGTGTTTCTACTTGGAAATAGGGTCTTTACCGAGACCCTATTCCAATAGGACTGGTGACCTGTGGGAGAAATGTGGACACAGAGACAGACAGACATAGAGGGAAGATGACGGCAGAGTCACAGGGAGAAGACGGTCATCTACGAGCCAAGGAGAGAGGCCTGGCACAGATCCTTCCCTCACAGCACCCAGAGAGCCTTCAGACAATACATCTGTGCTGTGTAAGCCGCTCTGTCTGTGGCTCTCTGTTACAGCAGCCCCAGAAAACAAATAGAGACTCTTAATTGCCAAGCCATGTTCCTCCCATAGTACGATTTCTCATCAGATAGTCTATCTTCGCTGCTAAAACAGGTATTTCTGGATTGTAGAGGTCATGTGTGGCTTGCATATTTAGTATGAGGTATGTGAAAGTCACCTCATAGATATTAAATTATTTGGCTACAGCTTTGAGCTTGGCCTCTCTCTTAAGGATTACCTTGCCATAGGGACAGGAAGCCATCGTGATATAAAGGCTGAAGTTTCTGTAAGATTTTGATTTTCAATCTAACATGATATTAACAACTGTGCCCGTCGGGCATGATGGCTCACACCTACAATCCCAGCACTTTGGGAGGCCGAGGCGGCGGATCACTTGAGGTCAGGAGTTTGAGACCAGCCTGGCCAACATGGTGAAACCCCGTCTCTACCAAAAATACAAAAATTAGCCAGGCTTGGGGGTGCATGCCTGTAATCCCAGCTACTTGGGAGGCGAAGGCAGGAGAATTGCTTGAACCCAGGAGGTGGAGGTTGCAGTGAGCCAAGATTGTACCACTGCGCTCCAGCCTCGGCAACAGAGTGAGACTCTGTCTCAAAACAGACAAACAAACAAAATAATAACTGTACCTATACAAGGTCCCCAAGATAATTAAAAGGCTCACTTGAGCAGAGTAACTGAGGAGAGTCTTTTGGGGTTCTTTGGTTTTTTTTTTTTAGAGACAGTCTCACTCTGTCGCCCAGTCTAGAGTGCAGAGGCGCAATCTTGGCTCACTGCAACCTCCGCCTCCCAGGTTCAAGAGATCCTCCTGCCTCGGCCTCTCAAAGTGCTGGGACTACAGGCACATGCCACCATGTCCGGCTGAGGAATGTTTAATAAAAGGGGTATTTACCAAGATATAAGCAAGTTATAGAGAAATCAGCAGGGTTGATGAAGCACCCCGGGGCTACCAACAACCAAAAGCCCTTCCCTCTCCAAGGCCTCCAAAGGCAGCAGGAGGGAGTGGTTATCAGAAAATGGCAAGATCCATAGGAAAAAGGCCACCCCATGGGAGCTGTGGGTTTCAGTAGAGGGACACAGCCACTGCCAGACCATGGCCAGCCAGGGAGTTAATACCCCAGCCCCACCTTGGCCCTCCCATCTCCCATTCCTGCTCCTTATTGGCTGAACCCAGCAAGAAACCAGATGTCACAGAACCAGGAGATGTGGTCCCCACTGCCCGGCCTCTTGGGCACAGAGGAGGGAAGAGAAAATGGAGAGTGGATCCGGAGGGGCAAATGAAGTATTAATATTCTGTACACTCAGAATGTCCACAGAGTGAACACTGGCTTGCCGGCTGACCCCATTTCTTGAAAATCATCCTATCCCTGCAGGTTATTTATGTTGTTACCCTTTTGCAAGAACCACATAAAATATTTTACACGCTTTTAAAACTCATAAATGTAATGAAGCCAAGATGTTTCAGCAAATGTGCTCAATGGGCAAATCCTTCCAAAGATCTGCTCTCAGCTGACGTCAGGACAAAAGGCACATCTCACGGCCTGCAGAGCGTCTGACGTTAAAGCCAATAAATTCATCCCCCTGACCCACATGGCTTCCAGAATGTACAAGCTGTCAGTGGATCTTAAAAATGTATCTATTCCTTCATTCACTTCCTGCCGTTCGTCTCTTGCAAGTATTTACTGCTCTTTAAAAACTGAACTCCACCAGCTGGAAATGCATTAGTGCAGAGAGATGGCTGTACTTTGTTCTGGCAGGAATTGTGCATGCAACTTCCAATCTGACTTTTCTGAGACATTAATAAAAACACATGCGTCCTGAAATTTAGGTTGATAATCTTTGGGGGCTCAGTGTAAAAACCAGTAAGAGTTTTAGCACAAAGCCTGGCATTCAAAAAGAGAAGCTGGGCCGGGCGTGGTGGCTCCCGCCTGTAATCCCAGCACTTTGGGAGGCCGAGGCGGGCGGATCAGGAGGTCAGGAGATTGAGACCATCCTGGCTAACACGGTGAAACCCCGTCTCTACTAAAAATACAAAAAAAAAATTAGCCGGGCTTGGTTGCAGGCGCCTGTAGTCCCAGCTACTCGGGAGGCTGAGGCAGGAGAATGGCCTGAACCCGGGAGGCAGAGCTTGCAGTGAGCCGAGATCGTGCCACTGCACTCCAGCCTGGGTGACAGAGTGAAACTCCGTCTCAAAAAAAAAGAGAGAAGCTTGACTGGAATTTGAATATGTATCATGTGTCAAGCATGGCTCTAGCCTTTTACATGTGATAATCACATTCATCCTCCTAATAGATGTACAATGCAGGTGTTAATATCCCCATTCTACAGATGGGTAAGTGAGGCCCAGAGGGAGCTGAACCAACATGACTGGTGCCAGAAAGATTGCAGAGGGGAGAGCTAGCAGTCAATTCCAGGCTGTGTAATTTCAGAGGGTACTCTTAACCTCTATGCCTCTGTAAATGAACAATATTCTTGAAGCCAGGCGCAGTGGCTCATGCCTGTAATCCCAGCACTTTGGGAGGCCAAGGCGGGCAGATCACCTAAGGTCAGGAGTTTGAGACCAGCCTGACCAACATGACAAAACTCCATCTCTACCAAAAATACAAAAATTATCTGGGTGTGGCAGTGCAGGCCTGTAGTCCCAGCTACTAGGGAGGTGAGGCAGGAGAATCGCTTGAACTCAGGAGGCAGAGGTTACAGTGAGACGAGATCATGCCTCTACACTCCAGCCTTGGCAGCGAAGAATATTCTTGAAAAGTATAGTTTAGGTCAATAGCATGTGTAGACAGATACGGGTTTGAGTATTTGATAAATGAGTATCGATGATCTCTCTCTCTCTCTCTTGCTCTCTCTCTCTTGCTCTCTCTCTTGCTCTCTCTCTCTTGCTCTCTCTCTTGCTCTCTCTCTTGCTCTCTCTCTCTCTCTCTTTTTCTTTCTCTCTTTCTTTCTTTCGTGACAGAGTCTCACTCTGTCACCCAGACTGGAGTGCAGTGGCACAATCTCGGCTCACTGCAACCTCCACCTCCCAGGTTCAAGCAATTATCCTGCCTCAGCCACTTGAGTAGCTGGGACTTTTCTGTATTTTCGGGAAAGATGGGGTTTCACAGTGTTGTCCAGGCTGGTCTGGAACTCCTGACCTCAAGTGATCTGCCTGCCTCGGCCTCCCAAAGTGCTGGGACTACAGGCGGGAGCCACTGCGCCTGGCTCTTTTTCTTTTTTTTACCCTCCGACCCTCGATATCTGATGATGGAATATCTTGAGCCTCAGTCTTCAGGTCTACAGCTCGGGCTGAACTGAAGTTCTGATCCATGAGTACACCCAACACCCTAAGTTCTGGGTACCCGTTGGGTGCCGGGCACTCCAGCAGGCACTGAAAATACACATTTGGGTAAGATGGATGTGGCCTCTGCTTGGATGGTACCTGTAGTCTGGAGCAAGAAAGAGGTCTTAGCCAATCTCACAGATAAAAAATAGTAACTTCAACGAATGCTATTGGAGAAGTGCCCAGCTCTCCAAGGGTCCTGTGTGAGGGAACCTGACCTAGTTGGGGAGAAAGAAGAGACAAGACTGAAGACAGATGCTTGAGCTAGGGGTGAAGATTGAGTCATTAACAAGATCAGGGAAGGGGCCAGTCTTGGTGGCTCATTCCCGTAATCCCAGCATTTTGGGAGGCTGAGGCGGGAGGATAGCTTCAGCCCAGGAGTTCGAGACCAGCCTACGCAACAAAGCAAGACCCCATCTCTACAAAAAAAAAAAAAAAAAAAAAAAAAATCAGGCCAGGCGCAGTGGCTTATGCCTGTAATCCCAGAACTTTCGGAGGCCAAGGCAGGCAGCTCACCTGAGGTCAGGAGTTCAAGACCAGCCATGTCCAACATGGTGAAACCCTGTCTCTACTAAAAATACAAAAATTAGCCAGGCATGGTGGCGGACACCTGTAATCTCAACTACTTAGGAGACTGAGGCAGGAGAATCACTTGAACCCGGGAGGCAGAGGTTGCAGTGAGCTAAGATCGCTCCACTGCACTCCAGCCTAGACAACAGAAGGAGAGTCTGTCTCAAAAAAACAAACAAACAAAAAATCAGGGGCCGGGGGTGTGGTGGCAGATGTCTGTAATCCCAGCACTTTGGGAGGCTGAAGCAGGTTGATACCTGAGGTCAGGAGTTCGAGACCAGCCTGGCCAACATGGTGAAACCCCATCTCTACTAAAAATACAAAAATTAGCCATGCTTGCTCACTTGAACCCAGCAGGTGGAGGTCGCAGTGAGCTGAGATCGTGCTACTGCACTCCAGCCTGGGTGACAGAGTGAGACTCTGTCTCAAAATAATAATAATAATAATAATCAGGCAAGGCACAGTATTTCAGGCAGGGAGAATAGCCGGTGCAAAGGCCCTATGGTAAAGGAGAGGGTCTGAATGGAAGGTAATAGGAGGATACTGTTGCCTATGTGGTAGTCAGGGAAGAGCTCTGAAAGATGGACAGGAGAGCAGAGACCCAGATAAAGCGAGGGACTGAGCCGCGTGGATCTCTGCAGCAAAAATATCCTAGGGAGAGAGGAAAGTGAGGCAAAGGCAGGAGCCTGGTGGGAGGACTCAGGGAAAAGCCAGGGAGCCAGGGGGCCAGAGCAGAAGTGGGAACAGGGCTGAGAAAGGAAGTGAAACCAGAGAAGCAGCAGGGGACCGGCCCAGCACGGAGGGTTTCCAGGGCCTGGGAAGGCCTTGGGCTTTGCTCCTGGTCCCCAGCTTCTCTCCTCCTGTTAACGGATGTCCCTCCAAAAACCAATCCCGCCGCCTCCTAGCCCTGCCTGCCACCTCAGAACCTTCCTTACTCCTGATCCCCCATGAATACGCAAGCTTTCCTTCTGAATTTCATCCTTCCCTTCAGCACTTATAATCTCTCCCATCTTTAAAACAAAAACGAAACCCTCCCTTGGCCACCATCCCTCTAGCAACTGTCCGGTCTCTCTCCTCCCTTAACAGCCTCCCTTAGCAAAAGGTGCAGGTCCACTTATTTCTCATTTCCCCTCCATTGATGTCTCCTGTCCCTGGAAGCGGCCCCCCAGTGTGCTTCCTGACTCTCATCCCTTCTCTCAAATCCAACAGCCCTTTTCCCAGCCCTGATGTTGATCTCTCAGCAGCATCAAGATACTGAGGAGTGTGGATAAGTCCTGCTTTCCAGAGAGAGCCCTCAGGTAACCATCACTCACCCCTTTGGGCTACTCCCATTTCTTTTTTTTTTTTTTGAGACGGAGTCTTGCTCTGTCCCCCAGGCTGGAGTGCAATGGCGCCATCTCAGCTCACTGCAACCTCTGCCTCCTGGGTTCGAGTGATTCTCCTGCCTCAGCCTCCTGAGTAGCTGGGATTATAGGCATGCGCCACCATGCCCAGCTAATTTTGTGTATGTTTAGTAGAGACAGAGTTTCACCATATTGGTCAGGCTGATCTCGAACTCCTGACCTCAGGTGATCCACCCACCTCGGCCTCCCAAAGTGCTGGGATTACAGGTATGAGCCACTGCGCCCAGCCTACTCCCATTTCTTAATGGCTCTTTCTCTGTCTTCGACCTATGACCACACTCCCCTGCGGCACCAAGGCAGACCCAAGGACATTGTCACTTCTTTTTTTTGTGTGATGGAGTTTCACTTTGTCGCCCAGGCTGGAGTGCAGTGGCATGATCTCGGCTCACTGCAACCTCCGCCTCCCAGGTTCAAGCAATTCTCCTGCCTCAGCCTCCCAAGTATCTGGGATTACAGGCGCCCACCACCACGCCTGGCTAATTTTTTGTATTTTTAGTAGAGACGGGGTTATACCATGTTGGCCAGGCTGGTCTCAAACTCCTAACCTCAGGTGATCCTCTCACCTTGGCCTCCCAGAGTGCTAGGATTGCAAGCATGAGCCATCGTGCCCAACCAACATTGTCACTTCTTACTAGATACTCTCTCCCCAGGCATCTCCTCCTGCAGCCCCCACACCATCCATGAACCAGCATCTTCCCAAGTCCCGTCTCCACCCCAGACATCTCTTGTGAAGTCCAATGACCTTCTCAAGCAATCCCGCGGGATTTGCTTCTTCAGCAATAGTGGCTGCTGTGAGTGGAGCCCTGTTCTAAATGCTGGGATCCAGAAGTGAGAGAAACAGTTCAAATTCCCAGCTCCTGCAGTTCTAGAGGAAAAGAGAGACAAACAAATAAGTAGAGAATGTGATGTTGGGTATGGAACTTTCTTCTATGACAACAATAGAGCAGGAAAAGTGAGCTCCAGCAACGGAAGCACCCATCCACTGCGGGGCCACAGTGTCTGTGATCGGGGGTGCTCCCTGGCTGCCGGATTGCACTGTGGATCTCAGTACTTGCAGAGCAGGAAAAGTGAGCTCCAGCAACGGAAGCGCCCGTCCACTGCGGGGCCACAGTGTCTGTGATCGGGGGTGCTCCCTGGCTGCCGGATTGCACTGTGGATCTCAGTACTTGCAGAGCAGGAAAGGTGAGCTCCAGCAACGGAAGTGCCCATCCACTGTGGGGCCACAGTGTCTGTGATCGGGGGTGCTCCCTGGCTGCCGGATTGCACTGCGGATCTCAGTACTTGTAGAGCAGGAAAAGTGAGCTCCAGCAATGGAAGCACCCATCCACTGCGGGGCCACAGTGTCTGTGATCGGGGGTGCTCCCTGGCTGCCAGATTGCACTGTGGATCTCAGTACTTGCAGCACATAGTAGGTGTTCAGGAAATATCTGTTGGACAAGGATCAATCTTGTAGTATTATCAGGAGAAATATAAGAGATACAGTATCTATACAATGAATTCCACTAAGAAGAAGGATGATACATGATGGTTCAATAAAATGTATTGTTTATTTTTTGATAATAAATATTTTGTATTAACATAATAAATACTTACACAAGCATTTTTTTTTTTTTTTTTTTGAGATGGAGTTTTGCTCCTGTTGCCCAGGCTGGAGTGCAATGGCGCGATCTCAGCTCACCACAACCTCCACCTCCTGGGTTTAAGCGATTCTCCTGCCTCAGCCTCCCAAGTAGCTAGGATTACAGGTGCCTGCCACCATGCATGGCTAATTTTGTATTTTTAATAGACATGGGGTTTCTCCATGTTGGTCAGGCTGGTCTCGAACTCCCAACCTCAGGTGATTCGCCGCCTCAGCCTCCCAAAGTGCTGGGATTACAGGTGTGATATGCAAGCATTTTGTAAATATGATGATGATGATGATATTCATCATTGTTCCTATAGTGCTCTTAGTTTCGTTTTCCCAAGTGGTAGCACGCACATAACCTCATCAGATGCTTTGAATAGGTGTCTATGTTAGGTGAAGATAGCCACCGAGGGAGGTTTTACGGACTGGGTGGAGCAGTGTTGTTGGGCAATGTGGTCCAGGTGTGTAAGACAGGCTGCCACCCCCTCTCCCCACTTGGTGATTACAAAGCAACATCTGCTGGTACCAAGACAGTCATAATCTCTCTCTCTCTCTCTCTCTCTCTGTGTTTTTGTTTGTTTGAGATGGAGTCTCACTCTGTCTCCCAGGCTGGAGTGCAGTGGTGCGATCTCGGATCACTGCAACCTCCGCCTCCCAGGTTCCAGAGTTTCTCCTGCCTCAGCCTCCCAAGTAGCTAGGATTATAGGCACCCACCACCACGCTCAGATAATTTTTTGTATTTTTAGTAGAGATGGGGTTTCACTATGTTGGCCACGCTGATCTCGAACTCCTGACCTCAGTTGATCCACCCACCTTGGCCTCCCAAATTGCTGGGATTACAGGCGTGAGCCACTGCACACAGCCTGTTTTTTTTTTTTTTTAAAGACAAGGGGCTGGCTCTGTCACCCAGGCTGGAGAGCAGCAGTGAGAGCATAGCCTTGAACTCCTGAAGTCAGTGGATCCTCCCACTGCAGATTCCCGAGAAGCTGGGACTACAAGCATGCACCACCATACCCAGTTAATATTTTTAAAAATTTTTTTGTAGGCTGGGCACGGTGGTAGAGACAAGGGTTTCACTATATTGCCCAGACTTCTCTTGAACTCCTGGCCTCCGGCGATCCTCCTGCCTGGGCCTCCCAAAGTGCTTACAGGTGTAAGCCACCGCACCAGGCCCAAGAAGGCCATGATCTCTGAAGGAGGTCAGGTGTCACCTTCTCAGAGCAGCCTCCCTAACCACTGGGTCCAAAGTCTTCTCCCCACGGTCAACTTCATGGGGTCTGTGCTCAGAAGGGCATCATGCTTGGCTGAACACTCTGCTGTTAGCATCTTGCATTTCTTTTTTTTTTTTTTTTTTTTTTGAGACTGAGTCTTGCTCTTTCGCCTAGGCTGGAGTGCAGTGGCACGATCTCGGCTCACTGCAAGCTCTGCCTCCCAGGTTCCCGCCATTCTCCTGCCTCAGCCTCCCAAGTAGCTGGGACTACAGGCGCCTGCCACCACGCCTGGCTAATATTTTGTATTTTTAGTAGAGACGGGGTTTCACCGTGTTAGCCAGGATGGTCTCGATCTCCTGACCTTGTGATCCGCCCTCCTCGGCCTCCCGAAGTGCTGGGATTACAGGTGCGAGCCACCACGCCCGGCTTGGAGTCTTTATTTTCATTTCGCACTGGGCCTAACTAATTATATAGCAGGCCCTACCCCAACTTGCTAGGCTCCCCCTCAACTAGAGAGGTAGGAACTGGAAGGACCAGATGGAAGGTGGTTTCACCCAAGCTTCTGGGGAGCGATGGGGGTGAGGCAGGGAATGGCATCCTTGAGGTCTGTCTCCAGGTTGCCTTCCATCTCGCCCTCTTCATTTTCTTCTCCACAAGCATCTAGGGCACTCTTTTCCAGGGTGAATCAGGTCACCTCCCTCCCCAGCTTAAAGCCCCCATCACTTAGAATGAAATTCAAATCACACGCAGGGCCTACAAGGCCCCTGTGATCTGGTCCCACCCACCCCTAACCTCAACTTCTCCCATCTTTTTTCTTGGCTGTACACCAAGGACAGTAGCTTCATTTTTGATGCCTCAAAGCTCCTTCCTACCTCAGGGCCCTTGGTGTTTTCTAGAACATCCTTCCTGTAGCTCTACAGGTCTCTGCTCCAAGGGGGCACCCATGAACATCTCATCTGGCCTCCACCTGCAGTCTCTCCCTAATTCTATTATCTTGTTATTCCCTTACAACGCCTGTAACAATTTTGCATTTCTTATTTTATTTTATTTTTTTTTTGAGATGGAGTCTAGTCCTGTTGCTCAGTGCTAGACAGTTGATCATGCAATGGTGTGATCGTGGCTCACTGCAACCTCTGCCTCCCAGGTTCAAGCGATTCTCATGCCTCAGCCTCCCCAGTAGCTGAGATTACAGATACGTGTCACCATGCCCGGCTAATTTTTGTATGTTTAGCAGAGTTGGGGCTTTACCAAGCTGGCCAGGCTGGTCTCAAACTCCTGACATCAGGTGATCTGCCTGCTTCGGCCACCCAAAGTGCTACAGGTGTGAGCCACTGTGTCCAGCCAATTTTTTTATTATTTTATTTTATTTTTAGAGACATAGTCTTGCTCTGTCATCCATGCTGGACTGTAATGGCGCAATTTTGGCTCACTGCAACTTCTGCCTCCTGGATTGAAGCTATTCTCCTGCCTCCCAGTAGCTGGGATTACAGACACTCACTACCAGTCCCATCTAATTTTTTGTATTATTAGTAGAGATAGGGTTTTGCCACATTGGCCATGGTTGGTCTCGAACTCCTGACCTCAAGTGATCCACCCGTCTCGGCCTTCCAAAGTGTTGGGATTACAGGTGTGGGCCACCATGCCTGGCCTATTTTATTTGTGTATTGTTTGCTTGTTTATTGTCTGTCTTTCTCCCTGGACTGTGAGCTCCATGAGGCAGGACCTCCTTTGCTGAATCTCAGAGGTAGAGCCTCGAGGGCCCTGTGGGTAGCATGAAGACACAAATGGCCAACCGGCAGTAGACAGGTTGATGCAAAGCCTAGACCCAGTGCTGGAGGAGGCAATGCCCTGGGATGGAGCACAGCTTCTTTCAATCCCAATTTCTGCATATGTGAAAAGGGAATGATAAAATTACTTCTCAGAGTTGGAAGGACAATTACATAAGGGACCCAGCACAGTGTTTCAAATGTAGCTGGAACCAGATAATTACTGGACTTGCCTGATTAACTCTTCTCAGAGGACCAGCTCCTCAGAATCTGCTCCCCAGTCCCCCAAATCCCACATTCATTTCTTTTATGTTCCCTATAAAAATATTCCAGAGGTATACAGGTCTTTTAGTGAAGCTGTGGAATTTTCCATCGGGAGTCAGATACTGAGGACAATGGTGAAATTACCCAGCTTCAGTGATCATTCCCAGGGTTTATGTGGAGCTAGTCAACTCACCTCCAGCAACATTTCTGGAAATGAACTCACTGCTTCTGCTCCTCCTCCCCCGATAAGCTCTCTGCCTTGGTGAAAGATGTGGAGATTTCTAGCACCCTCACTCCCACCAACTTCACATCCTCCTCCACTTCACCTACCCACTCATTCATTCACTCACTCATTCATTCAATAGCTAACCTCTGTTTTTTGTTATTTATTTATTTATTTTGAGATGGAGTTTCACTCTTTCGCCGAGGGTGGAGTGCAGTGGCACGATCTCGGCTCACTGCAACCTCTGCCTCCTGGGTTCAAGCGATTCTCCTGCCTCAGCCTCCCGAGTAGCTGGGATTACAGGCATGCGCCACCACGCCTGGCTAACTTTTGTATTTTTAGTAGAGACGGGGTTTCGTCATGTTGGCCAGGCTGGTCCCGAACTCCTGACCTCAGGTGATCCACCCTCTTCAGCCTCCCAAACTGCTAGGATTATAGGTGTGAGCCACTGTGCCCAGCCAACATTTGTTTAATATCTTTTGCGTGACAGCACAGGGCTGGAATCATAGTTAGCTTGTTTCGAAGTCCTGTGAATTAGGTGTCAATGATGATAATAATATCAACAATAATATCGGACATTTATTGAGCATTTCCTCCACTGAGAGATATGTGAATATAGTACGGAGGTTGGCACACTCTTTCTGTAAAGGAACAGACAGAAATATTTTAGGGGCCGGGCACGGTGGCTCATGCCTGTAATACCAACACTTTGGCAGGCCAGGGCGGGAAGATGGCTTGAGCCCAGGAGTTCAGCTTTGGCAACATGGTAAGACATTGTCTCTACAGAAAAATTAGGCCAGGCCCGGCACGGTGGCTCACTGGCTCACGCCTGTAATCCCAGTACTTTGGGAGGCTGAGGTGGGCAGATCACGAGGTTAGGAGATCGAGAACATCCTCGCTAACACGGTGAAACCCCGTCTCTACTAAAAAATACAAAAAATTAGCCGGGCATGGTAGCGGGTGCCTGTAGTCCCAGCTGCTTGGGAGGCTGAGGCAGGGGAATGGCGTGAACCCGGGAGGCGGAGCTTGCAGTAAGCCGAGATTGTGCCACTGCACTCCACCCTAGGTGACAGAGCGAGACTCCGTTTCAAAAAAAAAAAAAAAGAGAAAAGAAAAATTAGGCCAGGCTCAGTGACTCACACCTGTAATCCCAGCACTTTGGGAGGCCAGGGTGGACAGATCACTTGAGGTCAGGAGTTTGAGAACAGCCTGGTCAACATGGTGAGACCCCGTCTCTATTAAAACTACAAAAATTAGCCTGGCATGGTGGTGTGCACCTGTAATCCCAGCTACTTGGGTGGCTGAGGCAGGAGAATCAGGCTTAAACCTGGGAGGAGGAGGAGGTTCTAGTGAGCCGAGATGGCACCACCGCATTCCAGCCTGGGCAACAGAGTGAGACTCTGCCTCAAAAAAATAAAAATAAAAAATTAGGCCAGGCACAGTGGCTCACACCTGTAATCCCAGCACTTTGGGAGGCAGAGGCGGGCAGATCACCTGAGGTCAGGAGTTTGTGACCAGCCTGGCCAATATCGTGAAACCCCGTCTCTACTAAAAATACAAAAATTAGCCAGGCGTAGAGGTGGGTGCCTGTAGTCCCAGCTACTCAGGAAGCTGAGGCAGGAGAATCGTTTGAACCTGGGAGGCAGAGGTTGCAGTGAGCCAAGATCGTGCCACTACACTGCATCCTGGGCAACAGAGCGAGACTCCGTCTAAAAAGACACACACACACAAAAAAAGTAGCCAGGCATGGTAGTGTGCCTGTAGTCTCACTACATGGTAGGCTGAGGTAGGAGAACCGCTTAAGCCCAGGAGGTTGAGACTGCAGAACCATGTTTGTGCCACTGCGCTCCAGCCTGAGTGATGGAGTGACACCCTATCTCAAAAAAGAAAGAAAGAAAGAAAGAAAGAGAGAGAGAAAGAGAGAAAGAGACAGAAAGAGAGAAAGGAGAAAAGGAAAGAAGGAGAGGAAAGAAGGAAGGAAGGAAGGAAAGGGAAGATTTTAGGTTTTACAGACCAAGAGGCACAATCAAGAATATGATGTAGGTACACAAGTGAGAAAACAAATTTTCACAAATTTGCAATTGATGAAATTCAAAATATAATAACAATTTAATTTTCTCCTAATATAGGTCTACTAATGAGAAGAATGGAATTCTTTTAGAGGGGATGACATGTTGGTTAACTGGGATTCAAAGTAAATGTTCATCATCAAATAGATTCAAATGTTCATCTCTAAAGCCCACTGTTAGCTCGAAGGTCATACAAAGACAAGTGGTGGGCTGGATTTGGCTCAGGGGCTGACACCCAGTATGGTCCTGAGGCGGTGGCCTAGTTCTATAGCTGAATCTTGGTCATTACTTTCTATACCTCAAAGTTCTCATCTGGAAAATGCATCTGTTAATAATAGTAATTATCCCATGGGGTAAACGATTAGATACAAGCAAAGTGGTTCAGACAGCGTCTGGTCCTACGTGACCAATTCTATAAACCCGTTTTTTTTTTTTTTTTTTTGGAGACAGAGTCTCGCTCTGTAGCCTGGGCTGGATCCAGGCTGGAGTACAGTGGCGTGATCTTGGCTCACTGCTACCTCTGCCTCTCGGGTTCAAGTGATTCTCCTGCCACAGCCTCCCGAGTAGCTGGGATTACAGGCGCGCATCACCACGCCCAGCTAATTTTTGTATTTTTAGTAGAGATGGGGTTTCACCATATTGGCCAGGCTGGTCTTGAACTCCTGACCTTGTGATCCACCCACCTCGGCCTCCCAAACTGCTGGGATTACAAGCATGAGCCACCGCGCCATGCCCATAAACCTGTTTCTTATCTGACCCAATCCCCAGCCCTGTCACCGGCCCCCAACACCTCCTCAGTGTCTTCTGGTTCGTCATGGCAAAATCTCCTTTATCCTCACTTTTTTTTTGGAATGTTCTTGCCCTAATTGGCCCTTGGTTCTCCCCTGGGGACACTGCTTCTCCCCCAGCTCTCTCCAGGGGCTCTGTTTCCCTCTGTCACCCTGGTGCACTGACTGGAGTTGGGCTAAGTGAGTTTCTTGCCTCTTGAGGCCTCAATTATCCATTCTTCCTCCCCAAAGCATTCAGCTGAGACTCAGAAGCTCAGACTCACCTGTTCTTGTCTATGCCCCCTCCTCATTGCCTCTTCTGCAGACCCGAGAGCCTGCTCCTCAGTTCCTAAAGACACTGTCACCCGACTGTCTTGCTCACCTACAATACTTCTTGACATTTTCAGTATTTGGTAAGATGACCCTTTGATACCTCAGCTGCTCAGCTCCTTGTCCTCCTCTCCATGAGGCTCCTGTCATCCACCCCACCTGAGCAGGTGCTCCATACCCTCATCCTTTCCAGCCACGACATCGGCTCCACCATCTCAATTTCAAGCATCTTTTCCTCCGACTATCCCCTAAAATCTTTCTGGCTTTGTCCCTTTGGGACCCCAAGTCCAATAATCCCTTGATTTTCCCCCAACCTCCATGCTCACAAACCTGTTTTACTCCTCTTCACTTCCTCCTGCTCTGCCTCTCTTACCAGGCTTTGAGTCTAGGGTCCATCATTGTAATCCCCCACATTCAGCCTCAGTGCCCCTGTTCTTTTATTCTCTGTCATACTTGCTTGGCTAAACCTCATTCCTTTTCAATCCAACTCTTAGTCCATTCTGCACCTGGACAGGTACCACTGAAAATGTCTGAGGGGAAAAAAAAAAGCACTACCACAGCTAACTGGTTTCCCTTCAAATGCATGACCATAGCCAGGTGCCGAACCTCATGCCTGTCATCCCAGGACTTTGGCAAGAGGACCACTTGAGGCCAGGAGTTCAAGACCAGCCTGAGCAACATAGCGAGACCCTGTCTCTACAAAAAATAAAAAAATTAGCCAGGTGTGGTGTTGTGCACCTGTAGTCCCAGCTACTCAGGAGGCTAAGGATGGAGGATTGCTTGAGCCTGGGAGGCGGAGGCTGCCGTGAGCCATGATCGCACCACTCCAACCTGAGCAACAGAGCAAATCCCTCTGAAAAAAAAATATATATATATATATTTATTTAAATATATATAAATATTTATTTAAATATATAAATATTTATTTAAATATATATATAATTATTTATTTAAATATATATATATATAATTTTAAGAAAAATGAAGAAATAGTCCACTCACGCCTGTAATTCCAGCACTTTGGGAGGTCAAGGTCGGCAGATTACCCAAGGACAGGACTTCAAGACCAGCCTGACCAACATGGTGAAACCCCGTCTCTACTAAAAATACAAAATTAGCTGAGGCAGGAGAATGGTGTGAACCCAGGAGGCGGAGCTTGCAGTGAGCCGAGATGGCACCACTGCACTGCAACCTGGGCAACAGAGAGAGAGACTCTGTCTCAAAAAAAAAAAAAAACAAAAAAACAAAATTAGCTGGGCGTGGTGGCACAGGCTTGTAATCCCAGCTACTCGGGAGGCTGAGGCAGGAGAATCGCTTGAACCCGGCAGGCAGAGGTTGCAGTGAGCCGAGATCACGCCATTGCACTCCAGTCTGGGCAATGAGAGTGAAACTCCATCTCAAGAAAAAGAAAAGAAAGAAAAGAAAAGAAGAAAAGAAAAGAGGGAAGGAGAGAAGGAAGGAAAGAAGGAACAAAGAAAAGAAGGAAGGAGGGAAGGAGAGAGAGAAGAAGGAGGGAAGGAAGGAAGGAAAAGAAGGAAGGAAGAGAAAAAGAAAAGAAGGAAAGAAAGAGAAAAGAAAGAAGAAAGAAAAGAAAGAAGAAAGAGAGAAAAAGAAGAAAGGAAGAAAGAAAGAAGAAAAGAAAAGAAAGAAAGAAAGAAAGAAATGCATGAGCACCCACATGGACCCAGCCACCCCACTGCATTTCCCTCCTTCATTCTTTCTCTTTCTTTCCTGGAAGACTTTTACCCCTTTCTTTCTCTCTTCTAACACTCAGCATCCTCTTCCCTTCCTTACTCTTGTTTCTAATTTCACTGATGTAATAGACACAATAGATGCAATCAGTAGTGAACTCCCACACATTCCCAAGCTAAATTAACCTACCTGCCTTGAACTGCACCCAACTATTCTGCCTTCCCTGCTATTGCAGCGGATGAACTATGTTACCATGTCATAGGCCAGCACTCCATCTCTTCCTTTTTTAAAGAATTTAAAAATTTTTTTAAATAAAAAATAAAAGGCTCATGCCTATAATCCCAGCACTTTGGGAGGCCGAGGTGGGCGGATCACTTGAGGCCAAGAGTTACAGACCAGCCTGGACAAACCGCGTCTGTACCAAAAACTACAAAAAAAGTAGCCAGGCTTGGTGGCACGCGCCTGTAATCCCAGCTACTCAGGAGGCTGAGGCAGAGGTTTCAGTGAGCTGATATGCACCACTGCAGTCCAGCCTGGGCAATAGAGTAAGACTCTGTCCGAAAACTAAAATAAAGTGAAATAAAATAGGCTAGGTGCGGTGACTCATGCCTGTAATTCTAGCACTTTAGAAGGCCAAGGTGAACAAATCACTTAAGGTCAGGAGTTCGAGACCAGCCTAGCCAACATGGTGAAACCTCATCTCTGCAAAAAATATAAAAATTAGCTGGGTGTGGGCCGGGCGTGGTGGCTCACGCTTGTAATCTCAGCACTTTGGGAGGCTGAGGCGGGCAGATCACGAGGTCAGGAGACCAAGACCGTCCTGGTTAACACAGTGAAACCTCGTCTCTACTAAAAATACAAAAAAATTAGCCAGGCGTGGTGGCGGGTGCCTGTAGTCCAAGCTACTCGGGAGACTGAGGCAGGAGAATGGCATGAACCCGGGAAGGTGGAGGTTGCAGTGAGCCGAGATCGTGCCACTGTACTCCAGCCTGAGCAGCAGAGTGAGACTCCGTCTCAAAAAAAAAAAAAAAAAAAAAAAAAAAAAGGCCAGGCGCGGTGGCTCACGCCTGTAATCCCAGCAATTTGGGAGGCCGAGGTGGGTGAATCATGAGGTCAGGAGATCAAGACCATCCTGGCTAACATGGTGAAACCCCGTCTCTACTAAAAATACAAAAAAATTAGCCGGGCATGGTGGTGGGCGCCTGTAGTCCCAGTTACTCGGGAGGCTGAGGCAGGAGAATGGCGTGAACCCGGGAGGCGGAGCTTGCAGTGAGCCGAGATCATGCCACTGCACTCCAGCCTGGGCGACAGAGCGAGACTCCCTCTCAAAAAATAAAAAAATAAATAAATAATTAGCTGGGTGTGATGGTGCACGCCTATAATCCTATAAGCCTATAAGCTACTGGCGAGGCTGAGGGAGAAGAATTGCTTGAACCCGGGGGGCAGAGGTTGCAGTGAGCCGAGATTGAGCCATTGCACTCGAGCCTAGGTGACAGAGTGAGACTCTGTCTCAAAAAAATAATAATAAAATAAATTGAAACACAGTCACCTTATGTTGCCCAGGCTGGTCTCGAATTCCTGGACTCAAGGGATCTCCCTGCCTCGGCCCCCCGAGTTGCTGTGACTACAGGCGTGAGCAGCCACCGTGCCCAGCTCTTTCCTACTTTCCTGAGATCACCAAAGATGAACCAACTTACAATGGTTCAATTTAAGATTTGTCAACTTTACAGTGGTACAAAGGCAATTAGTACATTCAGTAGAAACTGTACTTCAAGTACTCACAACCATTTTGTTTTTCAGTTTAGTACAGTATTCAATAAATTACATGAGCTATTTAACATTTTATTATAAAATACGCTTTGTGTTAGATGACTTTGCCCAACTGTGGACTAATGTAAGTGTTCTGAGCATGTTGAAGGTACGCTAAACTGTAATGTTTGGTAGGTTAGGTGTATTCAATGCATTTTTTTAAGACAGTCTCTCTCTGTCACTCAGGCTGGAGTGCAGTGGCGTGATCTCAGCTCACACCAACCTCTGCCTCCCAGGTTCAAGCGATTCTCGTCCCTCAGCCTCCAAAGTAGCTGGGATCACAGGTGTGCGCTACCAAGCCTGACTTTTTTTTTTTTTTTTTGAGACGGAGTCTCGCTCTTTTGAGACGGAGTCTCGCTCTTTCTTGTTGCCCAGGCTGGAGTACAGTGGCACAATCTCGGCTCACTGCAAGCTCCGCCTCCTGGGTTCAAACAATTCTCCTGCCTCAGCCTCCCAAGTAGCTGGGATTACAGGTGCCCACCACCACGTCCAGCTAATTTTTGTATTTTTAGTAGAGACGGGGTTTCACCATGTTATCCAGGCTGGTCTTGAACTCCTGACCTCGTGATCCACCTGCCTGGGCCTCCCAAAGTGCTGGGATTACAGGCGTGAGCCATTGAGCCTGGCCAAGCCTGACTAATTTTTGTATTTTTAGTAGATACGGAGTTTTGCCATGTTGGCCAGGCTGGTCTCAAACTCCTGGCCTCAAGTGATCCACCCGCCTAGGCCTCTAAATGCATTTTCAGTTTATTATATTTTCAACTTACAGTGGGTTTATCGGGACATAAACCCATCAGAAGTCAAGGAGCATCTGTACTCTGTAATTGTTCCCTTTCTCTCCTGCATCATCAACATTTCCTCTTCCCTCGGATCCTTCCAACGTCATCCAGCACTTGCTATGTTATCTCCCTCACACTCATATTCACCCTGATGCTCCCCACTCCCCACTCACCATGAGACAGTTTTAAAAGAATTGACCCTAAAGAGTTCGCCATCTCCTCTCATCCTTCCCCAACCCTCTCCAATCAGCTCTTGCCCCTAGGTATCCCCAGGCATCTTCTTAATGACTAGTTGTCTCTGTGTTGCCAAACCCAACACTCAGTTCCAATGCTTGTCTGCCTTGACACATCAGTGTCATGTTAGGACAGTGAGTCCCTGCCTCCCTGTGAAGCACGTTCCTCTCTTGGCTTCCTGGACTGCTCTCTCTGTCATCCCGATTCGCTGGCGGCTCTTTCTCTGCACCTATGTATGTATCTCCTCAACTTCCCTCCTGTAAACCCAGGAGTTCCCCAGGCCTCATCCTTGCTCTTTTCTCTTCCCTATCTCCATTCACTGCCTAGATGATCTCAGCCAGTTTCTCGGCTTCAAAAACCATCTCATACTGATGTCAACAGCCTGCTGGTCCTTGCCTCTGAACTTCAGACTGGTGTCTCCAACTGTTGATCTGACTTTTCCACTTGAATGTCTAATTGGCAAATCAAACCTAACATGTTCCAAACGAGTTCTGAAGCACCCCCTCTGCCAAATCGACGTCTCCCACAGCCTTCCCTAATTCTCTACCTGGTACCTGCAACTTTTTGGATGCTCAGGCTGAAAATCTAGGCGTCATCCTTGACCCCTGTGTCTTATACCTGCATCCGATCAGTTTGCAAGTTCTATCAGCCACATGATCACAATGAATTCCCCACATCTCTGTTTTATCTCTCCCACCCCTGCCACTTCCACCTTGGTCCAAGCTCCATTTTCTCATTCCTGGACTACTGCAATAGGGTCCTCACTGCTCTCCCCACATCCATCCTATCCCCCACCTACTTGGGTCCATAACCTCCCTCAGAGTTCTCCTAAAACCTAGGAAAATCCTGTCATTCCCCTGCTCAAAACACTCTGACAGCCTTTCATGTCACCAAAAAAAAAAAAAAAAAGGCAAAGTTCTTTTTTTTTTTTCCTGAGACAGAGTCTCCCTCTGTTGCCCAGGCTGAAGTACAGTGGCGCAGTCTTGGCTCACTGCAACCTCTGCCTCCCAGGTTCAAGCGGTTATCCTGCCTCAACCTCCCGGGTAGCTGGGACTACAGGCGCGTGCCACCACACCCAGTTAATTTTTTGTGTTTTTAGTAGAGAAGGGGTTTCACCGTGTTAGCCAGGATGGCCTCAATCTCCTGACCTCGTGATACACCTGCCTCGGCCTCCCAAAGTGCTGGGATTACAGGTGTGAGCCACTGTGCCCAGCCCTAGCAAAATTCTTAAAAACAAAACAAAACAAAAAAACCAGGGTGGGGAGGGCTGTCCTATCGCTAATTGACTTGGCAGTCATATTAAGATGAAACCTATCTAAATATTTCAACTCTTAGTTTTTTGATTTTAGAGATCCAGGTCTCACTATGTTGCCCAGGCTGGGTCACTGTGGCTATTCACAGGCACGATTGTGGGGTACTACATCTTTCAACTCCTGGGCTCAAGTGATCCTCCTACCTCACCCTCCCCAGTAGCTGGTACTACAGGCATGTGCCACCATGCTTGGTTCCCTTAGACATTTTTGCTGCAGGACAATTAAGAATTTATTTATTGGCCGGGCGTGGTGGCTCATGCCTGTAATCCCAGCACTTTGGGGGGCCGAGGTGGGCGGATCACAAGGTCAGGAGTTCGAGATCAGCCTGGCCAACATAGCGAAACTCCATCTCTACTAAAAATACAAAAATTAGCCGGGTGTGTTGGCACGCGCGTATAGTCCCGGCTACTTGGGAGGTGGAGGCGGGAGAATCGCTTGAACCTGGGAGGTGGAGGCTGCAGTGAGCTGAGAAGACGCCATTGTACTCCAGTCTGGGTGACAGAGTGAGACTCCGTCTCAAACAAAACAAAACAAACAAACAAACAAGAATTTATTTATTATTATTATTATTATTTTTGAGACAGAGTCTCGCTCTGTCACCCAGGCTGGAGTGCAATGGCATTATCTCAGCTCGCTGCAACCTCCATCTCCCAGGCTCAAGCAATTCTCATGTCTCAGCCTCCTGAGTAGCTGGGCTTACAGGTGTGTGCCACCATGCCCGGCTAATTTTTGTATTTTTAATAGAGACAGGGTTTCGCCATGTTGGCCAGGCTGGTCTCAAACTCCTGACCTCAGGTGATCCACCTGCCTCGGCCTCCCAAAGTGCTGGGATTACAGGCGTGAGCCACCATGCCCAGCCTGACAATTAAGAATTTATTAAGCATTCTACTACTAATCACTCCTTTTGAGTATTTCTTAAACCTTAAAATTTTCGAGCAGTTATATGGATCTCTATTTGGTAAGCCGCCACTACGAGATGACATTTAAAATAAGTGGAAATGCGGTGGCTCACGCCTGTAATCCCAGCACTTTGGGAGGCCAAGGCAGGCGGATCACCTGAGGTCGGGAGTTCAAGACCAGACCAGCCAACATGGTGAAACCCCGTCTCTACTAAAACTATAAAAATTGGCTGAGTGTGGTGGCACATGCCTATAATCCCAGCTACTAGGGAATCTGAGACAGGAAAATCGCTTGAACCTGGGAGGCGGAGGTTGCAGTGAGCTGAGATCATGCCACTGCACTGCAGCCTGGGCGACAGAGCAAAACTGCATCTCAGAAAAATAAATACATAAATAAATTTCATATTATGGATATTTAACCACAATTAAAAAAAAATAGGAAAACAAAGTATCTAGAGCCATGATCTCTAAGGTCATATGTCCTCTGCCCCTATTACTCCTCACTCACTCCACCCCAGCCCCACTGGCCTTTTTCTGGTTCCTCAAACACTCCAAGCACGTTCCTGCCTCAAGGCCTTTGCATTGTCTGTTGCCTCTGTCTGGAATGCAATTCCCACAGATCTATATGACTTTCTCCCTCACCTCCTTCACGTCTCGGCCACTTGTCTCCTTTTCAGTGAAGCCTTTCCTGATCACCCTACAAAAAAAGCATCCACTGATGGCCTCTGTCCTTTTACCTTGCTTTGTCTTCAAAGCACTTGCTCCTAGATGCTGTTCATTAAAGATATTTGCTTATGCAATGCAATTTGTTTATGCAACGGTGAATGAGATGAATACGGCCCCTTCTGTCACGGAATGCTTATTCTGGAAAAGAATATGTCCTAAATCATGTCTTTCGTGTTTCCATCCCATCCTAGCCATATTCTAGGCAGAGTCAATGTACCATAGACCACCACTGGCCCACAGGCTATCATTTTTGCAAAAGCCAACAATTTTGACATTAAACTTTTAGACATTTTAGACTGAACTACTTAAGGTTTTTCATGTCTAAATTCCCAGCACTGAGTGAGCTCAAGGCCCTGTGCATAGCAGACAAAATTATTACTCCTTGAATGAATGAATGATCAAATAAATGACCATGTAAATTAAATAACTCCGACTCCAAAACTATCATGTATGTTGTGCATCTGCTTAATATTATGAGAAACCTTAAACATTCCTGCTGTACCCTGAAATAATTCATGTGATAATAGATGTTTCCTAAACACTAATTATATGCCAGGGGCTTTACACAAATCATTTCTGATTTTTGCAGCGAGGCCACAAGCAGCGATTACCCTCCCCATTGACTAGGGAAGAAATCAAGGCATAGAGAGGTTGAGACCCTGGAGGAAATTATCCAGCCCAGATGGAAACTGCCAAGAAGCAAGATCTACATCTGGGTCTGTCTGACTGTGCTTGTCCACTCTGCTGTCTTTAAGAAATTAACTTGCAGATCATTTGGAGAGTGAAGGAAGGGAGATGACTCCTTTCTTATTCTCTGTGTTTAACTCTTGTTCTGTTTCCTAGGGGTTTATGCCTTCTGTTTTGGTTTTTCCCTTTATTCCTCTACATTTATCATCCTCCTTTATTTTTCTTCTTCTTCAGCATTTGCTCTCTTCTCTTCTCGCCTACCCAGTTGGCTTTTCTCTCTTTCCCTCCATTTCTCTCTTTTGTTACCCACACCAGACTAGGGCCAAGTCATTTGTTTACTTGAGCGTCTGAGCGAGAAAAGAAGTTTAAAATCTCTCCACACGTTAAAACAAAGAAAAGAACATTTTATATTCCCTTTCATGGTCAAAAGATGATCCTTTCTTCCCCTTCACAGAATCCATTTAGGTGTTTATAGAGCAGTTATCTTAACAATGACTGTCCTTTGCTTTTCTCTGTGTTCCAATTAACATTCTTAATTGCCTCGTTCTAAACGTCTCACTTTTTGTGTGTTGCCTAGAGTTCTCTGACAAGTTTATTTTTAATTATAATTTATATTGCAAAGCCAGATAGATATTTATAACAGTCAACTTTCCATTGTGCCGCGCTTTTAGCTCTTTAAGCTTTGTTATAATAAAGTTTGCAGCGAATTTGAAGAAGCGCCTTCTCAGTAATAGTTTTTAAACATAGAGTTTACAATAGGCACTTTTTAGGGGACTAGGGGGTTGGATTTGTGCCTGGTAGACAACCAAAAAAAATTTTCTTTTAAGGCAAGAGAAAACTTTTAAGAAGGGTTTTGGACGCCAGTACAGAAATATTTAAGTAAAGAGTGAATCAGACTTATGTAAAAAGGAAATGAAAAGGAAAGCATTTCTAGCAGAAAAAAAAATGTTCAATCAATTGAACCTTTGACTTGTTTTTGAAAATCTATACATTTCTGCCGTCCAGTTACGCAATATGTGAGTGTCCCGATAAGCATGTTTATGAGATGACCCATTTAGCTTGATCACTCATGTTACTGAGGCCCTGGTCTTGCACAAGAGCCTACAAAAGGAGTAAGATAGTATTTGAAAAAAGCTCTCAAAGGGCTGTGAATCTGTGAAATTCATTTCAACATTCACTTCAGAAAGACTCAAGATGGTAGGCCTTAAGGCAAGAAATCCAAAATTTGGACAGAGCCGTCTATGAGCAAAGACGTTCCCTGAAATGTTACTAAAGTAAAGACAAAGATCTCAAATACACAACAGGGGTTGGTTAAGTGAATTAAAGGTTCATCCACAGAGTGAAAAAATAACAAAACACATTTACAAAGATTTCTTTCAATGCGGCAGGAGAATCTTATGATAGCCCATTCAGTGAAATAAACAGAATTCCAAAATGTTATCTTTCTCTAATCTGCAGGCGGAGAAGTAGATAAATTACTCAAAGCATCACATGAGTGAATATAAGACGGCAATTGTGCAATCTTTGAGGGAAAGGGTCGAAATGCTGAAGTTTGATTTAGTTGGGAAGGTTAAGAAGCCTCCCCTGGAGAAGATAAGAGGATTTGATTGTGACTTAATACTTTTTAGAAAGGACTTTACTATTTTTTAAAATGGTATTAGTTAAATGCTAATATAGCCTTGAAATCATATTACCCGTAAGCCTTGTTTCTCATCTCTGGCACCGTTGACATTTTGGGTCACGTATTCCTTTGTTGTGGAGGTTATCCTGGGCATTGTAGGATCTTAAGCATGACCCCCGGCCTCTACCTACTAGACAGTAGTGACAACCGAAAATGTCTCTAGACATTGCCAAATGTCCCCTGGTGGGGGAAAAGGCACATTGTCCCCATTAAGAACTGCTGCTGTGGACTTAGAGAACCAACATTCTCGACTGTATGTGTGTGCCTGAGATTGACCGAAAGACTGCATGCTTGGACTAGCATGAGTTTCAAGCGACTGAGGAGTAAAAAAAGCTAGTCACGCAAACTCTTTTATTTTATTTATTTATTTTTTTTGAGACGGAGTCTCGCTCTGTCACCCAGGCTGGAGTGAAGTGGCACGATCTCTGCTCACTGCAAGCTCCGCCTCCCAGGTTCAAACGATTCTCCTGCCTCAGCCTCCCGAGTAGCTGGGACTACAGGCGCCTGCCACCAAGCCCAGCTAATTTTTGT
Source organism: Pan troglodytes (assembly GCF_028858775.2). NCBI lineage: Eukaryota > Metazoa > Chordata > Mammalia > Primates > Hominidae > Pan > Pan troglodytes. Next base: position 58,105,352 of record NC_072419.2, on the reverse strand, counting down.
ATTTTTAGTAGAGACGGGGTTTCACCGTGTTAGCCAGGATGGTCTCGATCTCTTGACCTAGTGATCCACCCACCTCGGCCTCCCAAAGCGCTGGGATTACAGGCGTGAGCCACCATGCCCGGCCAACTCTTTTATTCTTAATCCATTTAGTCTTTAACCAGCAAACTTACAGAAGAAAGTATCATTTCTGACAATTCACTCTTGCTTTAATAAGCTTGTTGGAAATTTTTTTTTTTTTTTTTTGGAGACGGAGTTTCGCTCTTGTCGTCCAGGCTGGAGTGCAATGGCATGATCTTGGCTTACTGCAACCGCCGCCTCCCGGGTTCAAGTGATTCTCCTGCCTCAGCCTCCCAAGTAGCTGGGATTACAGGCGCCCGCTACCATGCCTGCTAATTTTTTTTTTTTGTTAAGTAGAGACAGGATTTCACCATGTTGGCCAGGCTGGTCTCGAACTCCTGACCTCAGATACTCCACCCACCTCGGCCTCCCAAATATTGGGATTACAGGTGTGAGCCACCACGCCCAGACAGAATTTTTTTGTTTCTTTGAGACAGAGTCTTGCTCTGTCCCAGGCTGGAGTGCTGTTGCGCGATCTCGGCTCATTGCCACCTCTGCCTCCTGGGTTCAAGCAATTCTCCTGCCTCAGACTTCTGAGTAGCTGGGATTACAGGCGCAAACCACCACGTCTGGCTAATTTTTGTATTTTTAGTAGAGACAGGGTTTTACCACGTTGGCCAGGCTGTCTCGAACTTCTGACCTCGTGATCTGCTGGCCTCGACCTCCCAAAGTGTTGGGATTACAGGCGTGAGCCATTGTGCCAGGCCCTTTTTTGTTTGTTTGTTTTTTGAGACTGACTCTCACTCTGTTGCCCAGGCTGGAGTGCAGTGGCATGAACAAGGCTCGCTGCAGCCTCAAACTCCTGGGCTCAATCAATCCTTCCACCTCACTCTCCTGAGTAGCTGGAACTACAGGTACACACCACCATGCCTGGTTAATTTATTTGTTTGTTTTGTTTTGTTTTTCTGAAACAGGGTCTCGCTCCGTCACCCAGGCTGGAATGCAGTGGCACGATAACAGCTCACTGCAGCCTCGACTTCTCCAGGCTCAGGTGATCTCCCACCTCAGCCTCCAGAGTAGCTGGGACTATAGGTGCGTGCCACCATGCCTGGCTAATTTTTTTGTGGTTTATTTTCTGTAGAGATGGGGACTCCCTATGTTGTCCAGGCTGCTCTCAAACTCCTGGGCTGGGCTCAAGCAGTCCTCCGGTCTCAGCCTCCTAAAGTGCTAGAATACAGGTATGAGCCACGGTGTCTGGCCTGGAATATTTTTACCTTTTTTTTTTGAATACACAGTTGTAGGCTTCAATACATCAGCTGCAACTAAGAAGACTAATTGGAGCTAGAAATTGTTCAATACCAATTTGGAATTGATGAAATGGCAACAAGCAGAGAGATATTAAAATGGGGGAAATATCATCAGTTAAGTGGTGATTATTGCAATTAGCCAACTTTGCGACCATAAATCGTCCCAACAGAAGGGCTCTGGGCCAGGACACTCAGAAAAGTGGACATTTGGCCCCATAATAAAATAGTCCCATTGAATTACAAGCATGATTTTGGAGGCAGTTTTAGCTCAACTTCTAAATCTCTAGAATTTGAAGAGTGCCTTCCAGACATCAAGCCTTCCATTTGGGGTAGGCAGATATCAAATGTACTATGATACATAAAAGTCCATAGACTCTAAGACGTTGGCCCATGTTAAGATACTTCCCAAATCCAACCCTTACATTTCCCAAATTGAAGCAGCCGTGGTTACCAAGTCAGTCGACTGTGCTTCCTGGCATGAATAAACAGAGGTCCAAAGGGGCAATACTTTTGCAGCGGCAGATCATGATTTATGGGACTCAACCTCGCTACTTTAGTCATTTCAAGCTTAAGATGCTGGGAATCCCACACAGAAAAAAACACACACATAACTGTGGTCCTTTCAATGACAGGGATAGCCAAGTATGTAATTGTCTTCCTAAAAACCATTTCATGTACATATGCTTTACATATCATGAAACTCACTCACGGTGAGTGTACAGTTGAATTATTTTTAGTAAATCCATACAGTATGCAGCCATCGTGATAATCTAGTTTGTAATTGCCTTTTTTTCTCTGCAATTGTGTTAAAATACACTTAACATAAGATTTACTGTCTGACCCATCTTTAAGTGTGCTGTTTTGAAATGTTAAGTACATTGACATTGTTGAGCAACCAATTTCCAGATCTCTCTCTTTCTTTTTTCTTTTTTTTTTTTTCTTTCGAGTTGGAGTCTCACTTTGTCTCCCAGGCTGTAGTGCAGTGGCACCATCTGGGCAACCTCCGCCTCCCAGGTTCAAGTGAGTCTCCTGCCTCAGCCTCCCAAGTAGCTGGGATTGCAGGTGCCCACCACCACGCCCATTTAATTTTTGTACTTTTAGTAGAGATGGGGTTTCACCATGTTGGTCAGGGTGGTCTCGAACTCCTGAACTCATGATCCGCCTGCCTTGGACTCCCAAAGTGCTGGGATTACAGGCGTGAGCCACCGTGCCCAGTCCAGATCTTTAAAAAAAAAATTATTGTGTGTATTTAAGGCATACTACCTGATGTTATGGGATTTATATAGATAGTAAAAAGATTACCAGTGAAGCAAATGAACCTATCCATCTTGCATTGTTACCTGATTTTGTTTGTTTTTGTGGCAAAGCAGCTAAAATCTAAACATTTATCTAGATCCCTTTTCATCTTGCAAAACTGGAACTTCATGCCTATTGAGCAGAAACCGCCCCTCCACCCCCCACTCTCCCTCCCTCCAGCCCCTGGCAACCACCATTCTACTTTTTGTCTCTATGAATTTGACCACTCTATTTGTCCTTCTGTGACTGGCTCATTTTATTTGGCATAATGTCTTCAAGTTTCATCCATGTTGGCTGGGCACTGTGGCTCAAGCCTGTAATCCCAGAACTTTGGGAGGCTGAGGCGGGCGGATCACGAGGTGAGCAGATGAAGACCATCCTGGCTAACATGGTGAAACCCCATCTCTACTAAAAAAACAAAAAATTAGCCGGGCGTGGTGGTGGGCTCCTGTAGTCCCAGCTACTCGGGAGGCTGAGGCAGGAGAATGGCATGAACCCGGGAGGCAGAGCTTGCAGTGAGCCGAGATCGCACCACTGCACTCCTGGGCGACAGAGCGAGACTCTGTCTCAAAAAACAACAACAAAAAAACCCAAAAGAAAACAAAGATTCATCCATGTGGTACCATGTGTCAGAATTTCCTTCCTTTTTAAGGCTGAGTAATATTCCATTGTATGGATAGACTGCATTTACTTTATTCATTCATCTGTCCATGGACACTTGAGTTGTTTCCACTTTTTGGCTATTGTGAATAATTCTGCTGTGAACATGGGTATATAAATACTGCTTCGAGACCCTGCTTTCAATTCTTTTGGATATATACCCACATGTGGAATTGCTGGATCATATGGTAATCCTTTTTTACATTTGTTGAGGAACTGCCATCTAGAGTGGCTGCAGCATTTTACATTCCCACCTACTATATTGCCTTTAACACTTCATTTCATATTCAGGCCTCTAAAGTTACTCAGCATGGATTGAGTCCATCGCTATTTATTTGTTGTGACTTCTGTGTTCCATTACTGTGGCTAAGTGCTAAGGACACCGTGATGACGGTGTCTACCTTCACGGAGCCTGCAGTGTGAGAAATAAGCAATAAACAGATACATGAGAAAGTCTGTCATTATATATTTTGAAGTGCGCTATAAAAAGAAAGATATGGTTTCTTGAAGCCTGAGAGAACTAATAAATGAGACCTAGTTTGGAAGAGGGAAGGCTGGTTTCAGGAAGGGAAATTTGAAGAGATTATAGGCTTTTTAGGAGTGGGCCAGGTGAAGAGAGGCAAGCAGTGGAAAGGAAGACGATTCCTTGTAGAAAAGAGCAGAGGTGGGGTTTTCAGGGAAAGATCTGCCTTCCACTGAGACCTGTGCAAAGTTACTGAATCCATAATTTGGCATGCATTCGTTAGTAATCGCTAGGAGCTGATGGGAGCGATGAGCTTCTGTTTTTCCATAAATGAAATAGAAATAAGCTGGACATGGTGGCTCACGCCTGTAATCCCAGCACTTTGGGAGGCTGAGGTGGGCCTCACTTGAGGTCAGGAGTTGGAGACAACTGGTGAACATGGTGAAACCCCATCTCTACTAAAAATACAAAAATTAGCCGAGTGTGGTGGCATGTGCTTATAGTCCCAGGTACTCAGGAGGCTGAGGCAGGAGAATCGCTTGAACCCAGGCAGAGGTTGCAATGAGCAGAGATCGTGCCACTGCACTCCAGCCTGGGTGACAAGAGTGGTCTGTCTCAAAAAAAAAAAAAAAAAAAAAAAAGGAATTAAAAAAGGATATTAGTGAGGATAAAATGGGATTATGCATCCCAACTCTCCTTATAAACAATAAGACTGCTGAAAAATATACCAAGAAGTGTATTTTTTGAATATTCCTGCCTGGCACAAACATTGAACATGACTGGATTACATAAACATTGACAATGACTGGATTATATAAACCCAGTCACCAAACAAAGGACATTAACATGAAAAAGTTTAATATCATCCTTTACTCTGAACATTTTCTTTTCAAGCTTGGGTCCCAACCAGGTCCTTTGGTTTAATAAATAACTTTTTTGTTGTTGTTTTTTTATGAGATAGAGTCTCACTCTGTCGCCCAGGTTGGAGTGCAGTAGCTAGATCTTGGCTAACTGCAACCACCGCCTCCTGGATTCAAGTGATTCTCCTCCGTCAGGCTCCTGAGTAGCTGGGATTACAGGCATGAGCCACCACGACCAGCTAATTTTTGTATTTTTAGTAGAGATGGAGTTTTACCGTGTTGGCCAGGCTAGTCTCGAACTCCTGACCTCTGGTGACCCGCCAGTCTTGGCCTCCCAAAGTGCTGGGATTACAGGCGTGAGACACTGTGCTCAGCCTGAAACAACTTTTGATTAGGGACTTGCCTGTTGCTATGCCCTCCGTTCATCCCCTGCTTTGCTCTAGGACTTACTTTATTTTCCACCAACTGGCTCCTGGCTGCAGCTGTTAAACTGGGGGTAGATTCAAAACATGTACTGTGTCCTGCTTTTCTTGATATGACATTTGTGGAAGGTTTCCATTTGAGGGAAACTTCTTGACTTCATCTGTTGGAGTGATTTCTGAAGACCCAAGATTTTTCTAGGACACTTTAAATTTAGTTTACTGTACTCCGATTTTTCTTCTTTAGCTATCTTCTCTATATTCAGCTATAGTTGGAAGACAGGTATTAGGATGTGATAGAATTTTGGAGTCAGACTTAGAAACTGACCACCGGCTTAGAAACTGACCACCAGCTCAGCCAGTTTCTAATTAAGTCACTTCATGTCTTTGAGCCTCAGTTTCAAAATGGAGAGGACAATAGGGCCAACCTCCATGGGAAGATAAAACAAGGCGGTTTTAATGCAGTCTGTGGCATGTACAAGGGGCTCAATCAATTATTATTATTACTATCACTTGGAGAGTCAAGCGGCACAATTTTGTCTCGTAGTAAGGCTAACATGTTACAACTATCATCTACTAAAATAAATATAAACAACTATATAAATGAAATTTTCCTTAACCCAATAGTATTTTTTGAGCCATAAACCCACTGCACATTCATTTAGATTTGTAAGTTAGATCTCCTGCCACACTACCTTACACAGAAAAGGTGTTGAGAATATCAGTAGATTAGTCAGCAAGGCAGGTGCTAATTGGCCTTTTTACTCAGTATCAGAATTCTAAACTGCTTCTATGTATTATTAAACCAAATTCTTACCTTTTCAATCTGGCTGTTGGCTATAATTCTGTCTTACTTGCTTTAGATGTTATACATAAAATAAGGCAAGACTTTTTCAGAGACTCAAAAATTGAAGGTTAATCTTCCTTCAACAAGTTTTTACTGATGGCCACGAATATAAAAAAGATGATCAAGCTGATTTATTTTCTGCCTTGGGTTGTCCAAATACCCAGGTGAACACATTGATGAGCCCAGCATTCCATTTTGCTTGTATTCCTGATGAGTTTACAAGCTGGGAACGTGATGAATAACTAATCAAGAGAATGCAATGCACAAATGTGGAGGGAGGGTTTATATCTGCACAGTCCCTTACAATGAAGTAAATGCCAAACAAAGACGCATGCCCAGAGCAGTTATGGAAAGACCAATCAAAGACTTAGCAGGTTGATGATTTCATCATTCATTTAACATTTATTGAGCATGTACATTGTGTAAAGCAGTTAGCCAAATTAAGTATACATGAATTTACGGTATAAATGTGTATACATGTAATATATCATATACACACACACAAGCCCAACTTTAAAAAATTCCAGGCATCATGTGTCAGAATGATACAATCACTTTGAACGATACACCTTTTCTGTAATAATGTGTGTATTGCACAAAAAAAATTCCAATAGTGATTAGTAACAACCAGATACTGTGACAGTGCCCCATTGCCATTCCATGGGAGATGCAAGAGCATTGTCTCAGTAATAAAATATGATGTTATCAGGCATTTATGGCTTCTGGGGAAAAAAATGCAATTGCTTGCTGTTTTGATATTATCTCTGACTGACTATGCTTGCTTATCATTTGCCATTTCTATATTTAGTAGCCAGTCATTTTGAAGTTAAAAAAAAAATCAAGGTTTGCATTGTAACCACAAACCGGTCTTTGTGAACAGGAATCCTGGAGGCTATTAATCAGCTTTTAAAGGAGGTAAGTCATGGTGGTGGTGGGGTGTCTGAAATTTTGGAAGTTCCGAGCTCACTTTAAGAGTTGAGATGGGTGGGAGGGCTGAAAACACCACCATTCATCATTCTTCAGTTATCTCGAGACTCAACTTAAACATTTTTAATCAAAAAGATGGGAGGGGACACGGGTCACATCTCAGGTTTGGGGGAATGTGTGTGCGTGTAGATGTGAAAACTGAGCCAAAATATTCCACTGTGAAGAGATCTCCCTTCTCGGCTGGAGGACATCAACCTTACAAAGTAATCTTTGGAGCAAGTAACTACCAAATACAGCCGTTCCAAAACTTCTACGTAAGCTCCTACTTTTTAATAAGTACGCATTTCTCCCCATTTTCTTTTCCTCTCCAAGGACTGAGATAGTTGGAGCAAGGATGGGTCCCCCTCTGATTTCATCCCCGCCCCAGCCAATCTGAGCCCGGATGCTAATTAGCTGCGCTCCCCTGATGAACACGCCTTTGTCACAAGTAGGCCCGGACTACAAAGCCCAGAATGCCTCACCCCTCCCTGATCAATGAGGGCTTATTTAAATGATCTCTGAGGTCTTGGACCCAGGCCAATCAGCTGTCAGGGCTCATGATAAATCGCAATGCATTATTGATAATAATAATTACTGGGACATGCGCGTTCCGGCCGAAGGGGGGTAAATTTCCCAACTCCAGGAATTTGTGGCGGAGAGGGCAAATAACTGCGGCTCTCCCGGCGCCCCGATGCTCGCACCATGTCGAGGCGCAAGCAGGCGAAACCCCAGCACATCAACTCGGAGGAGGACCAGGGCGAGCAGCAGCCGCAGCAGCAGACCCCGGAGTTTGCAGATGCGGCCCCAGCGGCGCCCGCGGCGGGGGAGCTGGGTGAGTGGGGCTGGGGCGCCCGCCCGGGGAGGGGAGCTTCCCGGACGTACGCGGGATCCTCGAGGGCGCAGGCTTCGGGGAGCGGGCGGCGTCCAGCGCAAATTCAGGAGCCGAGATTTGGGGGCTCAGTGTCCGGGAGGAGAGGTCTCCTCCCCTCCCCACCACCCCGCCTTTTGCACATTTCACACTTTTTTCCTCTTCTCCCCTCTTGTGTAAGTTTCACCCCCAGCTTTCTCCCCTAATTGTAAAATTGACCCCCACTCGCTCCTCTGTTCTCGCTCCCGAAAGGTTCCCTTCTCCTTGTCCTCTGCCCCTCACTTAATTGGTTCCACTCCCCTCACTGGTGTTACCCCCGCCTTGTAACTTAGGTCCCCCTCCCTCGCGTCGCTCTCAAAAGAAAGAACCCCGGGGGATCCCCACCCTCTCCACCAGCCCCTTGGGGCTTTTCTTGGAGGCTGGAGGGGCGCACCCCTGGAAGACCCCCCGGAGGAGGACGATCTGTTGCACGCGCCCCTCCCGGGCCAAGTGGGGGGAGGGGGCGCGACCTCTCCCCACCCTCAGGAGCTGGGGTGCGGGCCACCCGCGCTGCGCAGGGGATTGGAGGGCCCAGAGAGGTGGGGGAGGAGGGCTCAATGTTTCCCTTTAAAATTTTTTTCTTTTCTGGATTTCGCCTTTTCTGCCCGGGCTGCGCCGCCTGCCGATCTTCGCCCTAACCTTTCGGGGCCTGACCTCCAGCCATCTTTGATTTCCGACTTCCTAAAAATAACCGCGGCAAGCCCGAGGGTGCGAGCCCCCAGTGGCCGGGGTGGCGGGCGCGCGGCGGCCCCACTGGGGTGCACCGGCCTCCCGTTTTGCGTGGCTTTTCTGGAGCGCTCGGCTTTCCACATTTGCGCTCGGGTGTGAAAGGGGAGAGGTGGGGGGCCAGAGCGAACTCCCGCGGCTGACCTGGCCCACGCTTCCGCGGCCAGCGTTTCCCGGATCGAGGGGAGTTCGGGACCCCAGCCGCGCCAGGAACGGCGGGGCCAACTCTGTTCCCACTTCATCACTTCACCGCGGAGGTTTTAGGAGCGAGGCGGTTTTCCACTATCTCGTCTCCATCCCGGCCCGCCAAATTGTCGCCTGATAAGTTTTTAGCGTGCGCGTGGGGGGAGGGGGGATTTGTAGCCTCCTCTCCGGCCTTGTTCGTCGCTCCGCTCCCCGCCTGCTTTCTAATTTCCCTGCAGCAGACGGGTGTGCTCGGCAACCCCGGAGGACTCTCAGAGACCATCTCTGATACCCGGGGTTTCCCGAGAAGACGGTCGCCACTTTTTGGCTTCCGTATCCCCGCCTTTTTGTCGGAGACTGAATGTAATACATTTCCCAAGTTTATAATACGTCAATAGAATTCCCCGTTTAACATTTTTCCAGGGCAAATTAAAAGGATCGGCTTGACGGAGGGGATGGCTGGGCGTTTTCGGGGCGCCGGGTGGTCAGCGCAGCGCGCATCCGAGGTCCCAGGCGCCTGGAGGGACTCTCTTTGTGCCTTGGTTGGGGGCGGGGTGGGGTGGGGGTTGAGGGGAGCGTGAAGGCTTCGTGGCCTGGCCCACCTGGAACAAAAGGGTTAACCCTCAGCCCGCCTGCTTCCTCCGGAGAGGAGGGGCGAGCTCCTGGCTCTGACCCCTCCCCTGGTCCTACGCTGACCTCCCCTTCCCCCTTCATTTTGGGTGGGCGCACACACGTGGGGCTTTTGGTGGTGTTTGGCACCTTTCGGGAGGGAAGCTTGTTACGAGAGGGCTTCTGAAATTAACGATGGTTGGAGTTTGGAATCAGAGTCAACCTGAGCTGAGCTAAAACCTCAGGCCTGGCCGTGCGCTGCCACTGCGATTTGGGAGGGAGGGGAGTTGGCTATTGATCACCGGGGTTGTCGCGGACGGCCCACCCGGCTTGCGCGCGGGCGCCCCCTGGAGGCCCAGCTTGAAGCCTAGCCCTTTGCTGGGAGGCGGGGTCCCTTCGCAGGTACTGGCTCACACCTGGTGGGTGGGACGGGTTGTGGGGGTGAATGGAGAGTGCTGGGCTGGGCCAAGGATGGGTACCCTAGGGGATTCGTGCCGGTCGCCTGCTTGATCGCCGTCTGTGCCCGCTGTTCTTTGCCAAATCTGGAATCTTGGTAATAACTCCTGGCGGCTAGAATGTGTTTGCAGAGCCTCCAATTGCCTCCTTGGGAGAGAAGGTTGTTTTCCCAAGCAGTGCGTTTTTAATGGCTGCGTTTGGGTTGTTTGCATTTGAGCTGCCTAAAATTATATGTGTTAGGTATATAATGTAGACATACGTATCTAACTTAGATGTATGTATATGTCTCACATAATTTTTTAGAATGCAGATTGAGCTGGTCTTATTTTGCAAAGCCATTCGAGAATGCAGTTTTTGAGGGAGGAAAATGACGTCTGGCGATCAATTAGCAGATCAAAAAATCTGCAGGTGGTCGCAGGGCTAACACTACATACAGGAAAAATTAGCATTTTCTCAAAAGAGTTTCAAATGCCCTTTGTGCTAAACTGGATTACAAACATCAACGATTAGGATTCCCAAGTTTCGAATAACTTCCTATTTCCAATTACTCACCAAAATGACCTACGCTGGCTTAGAAGGATTTTGACGTTAGTTAACGTTTCAGGTCAACTTTCTACGTTAGACTTCATGTGGGTTTCCCATAGGGAGAGAAGCTACAATTTGCCAAACAGCTCCTTTTGTTGAATAAAAATGTGCAGTGCAGAAGCAAATGATACTTTGTCATTCGTGCTGCTGTTAGTGAGCTTCCTCCTGGGCTGTGGGTTGGGGAACCATCTTGGGAGGGAGAAGGCAGTTAGCATTTCCTTTTTTAAAATGTGAAGTGTTAGGTTGATGCCTGGGAAGTCAGGTTTTAGAATGGGATCCGCGTTCCACTGTGGCTGTGTGACTTCAGCTGTGTAACCTTGAAGCCAGCTTGGTGGGGTTTTCTGTTTTTTTGTTTTTTCTGAGTTTTTGGGTTCCTCCTCTATATAGCAGTGATAAAATGCCCTGTTTAGATAATTTCAACTATAGAAGGGCTACTATGAATTGGGAATGTGATCAGTCTTAATTTTGTTCAAAATACCAAAATGTTTTTATTCGTGTTTATTGTGTCAAGATGGTGTTGAGCTGCCAGTTGAGGCAATCTAGCAGAAACGGCAGTGTGCTGCCTGCCAGACACCAGGCTGGGGACTCGAGTGCGCTATCTTTAATTCAAGATATTAAAGACCAAAAGTGATAGTCATGTTTTTACTCATTTTAAATTGCAGCACCTGTTTGAAATGGCTTTGCCCGTGGTGTCTTGCCCTGCTTGATGGCGCATGGTGTCTTGTCCTGCCTCGCCCCAGAGCCCAAGGAACTGTTTTTTTTTTTTGTTTTGTTTTGTTTTGTTTTTATTGGTTTTTAAAAAATAGCCTTAGGTCAGTTGGTGATGTGATGAGATGTTCTTTTTGGCATCTTCGACCAGGGAGCCGTGATTGGTGCTTGGCTGGTTGGGTTTGGTGGCCTCTCCTCTGCCATCTTAAATGTTGGGATGTGCCTTCACACGGTTTAGATGAAGAGGTCCCAGAAATAAAACAATGTTGGAGTTTGGTCGGCTTCTCTGGGTTGTACTACCCTGGAAAAATTGATGGCGAAAAGAGTTCCAGAAGTTGTCCCTTCCTCATCACCTTTAGCCTACAGTATTTTTGACTATTTTTTAAAATGTCTAAACATTGTTAAAAGCCACTAAATCCAGATAAGAATTGCATCGCCAGTCACCACAATCCCCCCCCACCCCCGCCCCAACAAATTTTATGTCTGTGTCAGGATTTGCTCAGGGGGGCTCTGGAGACAGGCGACAAAAACCCCTGCCCTCATGGAGTTTGCAAACTTGCCTGATCTCTAGTTGGGGACGAGTGGGACACTTCCCTAACCTTGGAAGCAAAGAGAGGTCACACGCCTTAGCGCCTGTGAAACTTTCTTTGAGCCATTTACTCTTTTTTTCCTCTCCAGCTGCATCCCCGAATTTTGGTTCAAGGCTGTTTGAAACTTTGTCTTTTTTAGATCTTAATTAGGTGGAAACTTAAAGTCTTATTTGCCGTCTATGAATTGAGTTGAAGGCTTTTTGACTGCTAAAATTAAGCTGCTAAAGAGGCAGTTTTCTTTCAACTGGTTAAATACTTAAGAAGGCACATAATTTCCTTTTGTTTTTTGGTAAGCAATTATCCTGGGGTTGGGGGAGGGTAGAAGATGTTGTGTGCTTTAGATAATCTACTCATTGTCGTTCTTTAAATGTAGGAATGAAAAAAAGATAAGCTTGAGTCATAATGCTTTTATCAAGATATACAGGTTTTACTTTTTAAGCATTTCAGTGTCTCCAGAATTTGATTGGCCACCAGTAGATGAACTTTCTTCCTATACAATAGTAAGAGTATTTTCTATCCATTTGGCAGTGATTGAATCTAAGACCCCTGCTGGGTTTACTGCATTCTTCCAACTTATTGGATAACTAGATGCTGCAAGATAACATTCCTAAAATTCGGGGTGGGGGTGGGGTGGAGAAATGGAAGAACTAGTTGCTGTGTAATCCCTCTGAACTTTGCTTTTTTTTCCTTTTCGGTTAACTTAAGCATGCCCAGCAATTGTTCATAACAGAATCTTCTTACTCCTTGGCAAATACAGTTGCGGTATTTACCAGTGGTGGCCTGGATGTAGAAGCACTTTTTACTGCACAAGCAAACAGAGCTGCTGCTGTTTTAAGAGTCAAGTGGGATGTTGCTGGTGGAGGCTGCAGAAGAGGCAAGCTTGTGTATACAGCAAAGGCAAGCTGGTATTCAGGCTGTAAATCACTCTGGGAACTGCTGGATCCTTCTAGGGGAGGGAGCTTAACCTTTTTTGTGCCATAGATCCCTTCTCAACATAGTGTATAAAATACATAGATGACCAAGGAAATAAATTGCATTGAAATACAGTCATCAAAAATGAAAACATTTTTAACTTAGTAATATCAGCTACTTTATTAATACAATAAATAACAAGATCTAGTAGCCTGTCAGATAACAAGAATTTCCAAGTCATAACAACTTGTAACACTATATGAAAATATCTGTGGTCTCCACTGATGACAAAGTCACAAGTTCTATTAATACCAGTGTGGTATGTTGCTTATATTCATCATTGAACGAAATGTTGAATTTTAGTTCAGCTTAGTGAAAATTAGTTATTTTTTTCTTATCTAATTTCATAGACCCCCTGTTTAAAAATGCCTGTGTTAAATAGAACATGCATTTTCAATCAAGTGATATTTTCACCAATGGGATGAAAACGTTTTATTGATATTACAGTGGTCTGTGGCCTTCCAAAGGAGATAAATGTATATAATATGTTTGTGATATTAGAACTTCATAAGGGGGGAGCTAGTAGGGAAAAATAACTTAAAAGCCTCCATAGAGGGGCAAAATGAAAAAGTTTCTCCCATAGAGGGGAGAAACTCTGCTCTAGAAGAAACCATTATGAATTGGGCCACTAATTTTAGTGCTGTTAAATAGTATTTAAGTCACCTCTGTATTGTGACTAGCAAGCAGTATGTCATCTTGAGCTATTTAGTTCTGAGCCTGTTTTCCACATCTGCAAAATGGAAACAAAGGAGCTTGTTTGATTATGTGGCTATGAAGATAAGTGACCTAAGGCAAGGGTGTCTAATCTTTTGGCTTCCCTGGTCCACATTGGAAGAAGAATTATCTTGGGCCACACATAAAAGACATGGACACTAATGATAGCTGATGAGCTTAAAATAAATTGTAAAACTATCTCACATTTTAAGAAAGTTTATGAATTTGTGTTGGGCTGAATTCAAAGCTGGCCTGGGCCTGGGTTGGACAAGCTTGCCTTAAGGTGTAAGAGTATGAAGTATGTTTTTGTTCTTGCTTGGAGAGGTTGGTGGTGGTTAGCTTTGGCCTCTAAAAAGTAGTATGGAGTGGTTAATGTTTTTGCATGGGCTTTATTGAGGTTTTGTTTTGTTTTTTTTTTTTCTTTTCTTTCTTTCTTTCTTTCTTTTTTTTTTTTTTTTTTGAGACAGTCTTGTTCTGTTGCCCAGGCTGGAGTGCAGTGGCGCAATCTCGGCTCACTGCAACCTCCACCTCCTGGGTTCAAGCAATTCTCCCACCTGAGCCTCCCGAGTAGCTGGGATTCCAGCGATGCGCACACCATCACGCCTGGCTAATTTTTCTATTTTTAGTAGAGACAGAGTTTCACCATGTTGGCCAGGCTGGTCTCAAACTCCTGAACCCAGGTGATCCACCCACCTCGGCCTCCCAAAGTGCTGGGATTACAGGTGTGAGCCACTGTGCCCAGCCTTGGTCTTCTTTATTTCTGGAGGCTATAAAGCGTTCGCCTTTTCTGCACCCTAATTTATTTAACCAAAATCTTACTGATGGACCAAGGTGCATCCATTTTGTTGGTGTTTGTTAACATGAGAAATGCTGCAAGTACATTGAGGAAATTCCTAAAGCAGGAATTGCTGGGTCAAAGGAAAATTGTACTAAAATGAAGATGTTGCCAGATGACTCGCCGAAAGAGCTGTATCTGTCTATACACTCGTACCAGCAGTGTGTATTTCCTTCCCTAACAAGAGAAACTGTTTTAAAAAGTTTCACTTCTTAACATTCTTGACACATAATTGTCAAAATTGCTTTTCTAGAAAGATTGTGCCACCTAGCACTCCCACTAGTGCTGGTTTCCAGTCTTGGAAAATCATACAGATAGATACTGTTTATCTGAGAGTTGGTGGTTCCCAGATAAATAGTTGCCAGGGTTCTGGGAATTGACGAACATTTTTATCTGTTTTTGTTTTTGTTTTTTTGACACGGAGTCTCGCTCTGTCGCCCAGGCTGGAGTGCAGTGGCACTGTCTCGGCTCACTGCAACCTCCGCCTCCCGGGTTCACGCCATTCTCCTGCCTCAGCCTCCCCAGTAGCTGGGACTACAGGCGCCCACCACCGCGCTCGGCTAATTTTTTGTATTGTTAGTAGAGACGGAGTTTCACCATGTTAGCCAGGATGGTCTTGATCTCCTGACCTTGTGAGCCACCGTGCCTGGCCGAACATTTTTATCTGGATCACTGAAATGAGGCAGATTCGCAGCAGTATTGGGGCCTTAAGAAAGGAGAGTTTGTGCTGGTACCTGCTACTGGAACTCTACCTGGAAGTAGCAGCATCGCACTGCATCTTAACACTTTCAGAGCAACTTCTGGAAGTCCTAGAAATAAGACAGGAATGGGTGGTCGACTCCCACCCCTTCCTAACCAAGGCAACCTCCCAGGCTTTCCTGTCCCATCTTAACGTCTCTGTGAGAGGAAAGAAAGTTGCAATCTTTACAGAAGAAACATGATCAGAGGGGTACAAATGAAGGGTTCCAATAGAGGGTGTGGGAACTGCATGTCTGGGGTTTAATACTGGCTCTGCAGTTTACTTAACACGTTAGCTTGGGCAAGTTCACGTCCTCTGTGCCTCAGTTTCCCCTTCTGTCAAATAGGGTAATAGTTTCTATTTCAGAGTTGTTAATATAACAAATTGTTTAGAATCATACCTGGCACATACAAAGTAAGTGCTCAAAAGTTATCTGTCAATAACTTTTGTTATGTTGCACGAGTGACATTATTTCTCAGAGTCTCTGTTTTTCACATCTTTATTTTTTCATTATTTATTTATTTATTTTTTGAGATGGAGTTTCGCTTTTGTTGCCCACGCTGGAGTACAATGGCACAATCTCAGCTCACTGCAACCTCCGCCTCCTGGGTTCAAGTGATTCTCCTGCCTCAGCCTCCTGAGTAGCTGGGATTAGGCATGCGCCACCACGCTGGGCTAAGTTTATAGTTTTAGTAGAGATGGAGTTTCACCATATTGGTCAGGCTGGTTTCGAACTCTCGGCCTCCCAAAGTGCTGGGATCACAGGTGTGAGCCATCACGCCCAGCCTTTAATGGAGCTGATATTTAATAGGATTGAATGATTACAGTATGGGCATCTGCGGGTACAAA
Source organism: Pan troglodytes (assembly GCF_028858775.2). Taxonomy (NCBI): domain Eukaryota; kingdom Metazoa; phylum Chordata; class Mammalia; order Primates; family Hominidae; genus Pan; species Pan troglodytes. The sequence continues at coordinate 58,089,604 of NC_072419.2, read as the reverse complement.
ATCTGAATTATAGGAAGATAATGGGGCTCATCTTTTCACCATTGGGTCCCCAACCCCTGCTTTGCACGCAGTAGGAGGTAAGTATTGTGGAACGAGAGGCATTACATTGTTTTATTGTAAGGCATTGTTCTCAGCAGTCCTGGTTGAATCAGTAAATCCAGGCATCTACCTAATCATCTAATCACGAGGTTGTCATCTCGCGATTACACGTGCCCAGTAGGCTTTCTTAGGGGTGTGCGGACTTGCCTATCAATAACTACCTGTTATTGATAGGCAAGGCTAGGTTGGCCCTGGCTAGCTTTCTTAACTCTGGCAGGCCAGACCTGCCCATGGCTGTTGTCTCTTCCCCTGACCCACCCCCAGCCTACACATACCTTGCAAGACTTCATATTGTGACCCAGTCTGAAATAAGTAAAGATTAAATCAGTTTGTTAAGGCCATGCTTCAAGATCAGCCCCTCCTGGAAACCCGTGGGTGGACTGTGCTGTCAAAAGTCCGTGGCTTTGGCCGGGCACGGTGGCTCATGCCTGTAATCCGAGCACTTTGGGAGGCTGAGGCAGACGGATCACTTGCACCCAGGAGTTCGAGACCAGCCTGGCCAACATGGTGAAACCCCATCTCTACTAAAAATACAAAAATTAGCCAGCTACTCGGGAGACTGAGGCATGAGAATAGCTTGAATCCAGGAGGCGGAGGTTACAGTGAGCCAAGATTGGGCCACTGCACTCCAGCCCTTCCTGGCCTTTTCCTTGTGAATTTGTACTTTTTTTTTTCCAGACAGGGTCTCACTCTGTCACCCAGGCTGGAGTGGCTTGACTTCCCAGGCTCAAGCGGTTCTCCTGCCTCAGCCTCCGGAGTTGCTTGAACTATACATGGACGCTGCCATGCTCAGCTATTTTTATCTTCTTATTTTTTTTGTAGAGACGGGGTCTCACTGTGTTGCTGGTTTCAAACTCCCGGCCTCTCAAAAGTGGCCTCAAAGTGCTGGGATGACTGGTGCGAGCCACTGCACCCAGCCACATTTGTACATTTCAAACACAGGTTTTGTTTTAAGCAAAATGGTCATGTTGTACATATTGTTGCGCAACCCGTTTCTTTCACTTAATTTCTGTGGCATACACAGAAATTCTGCATATTTCTCACACTATGGGTGGGTGGGCCAAAATTTACTTCTTTGCTGCTGTGAACATTTCTGAAAAAACAAGAAAACCTAGATCATTGTATGCTTGTGTGAATGTCTTGTGTGGTTTAGATTTATAGGCTCAGCTGCTGGGTCTGAGATATGCCTGTCTTTGTCCTGTGGCCCCAAGCTCCATTGATATCTTGATGATGGGGTATACCTGAGAGGACAGCGGGGAGGTGAGAACAATGAAGTAGCTTCGAGAGACTTCCAGGCGTCATGTGAAGGACCCCAGCATCTGGCTAAAACACAGTCCCAAGTTCGGAGTTGCAATGTGTAGGCTGGCACTAACCCTAAAGTAAATAAGCCCCAGTTACAAAAGAAATTCAGGGATCAGCCTTTTTTTTTTTTTTTGAGATGGAGTCTCGCTCTGTCGCTCAGGCTGGAGTGCAATGGCGGGATCTCAGCTCACTGCAACCTCTGCCTCCTGGGTTCAAGCAATTCTTGAGCCTCAGCCTCCCGAGTAGCTGGGACCACAGAAGCCCACCACCATGCCCAGCTAATTTTTGTGTTTTTAGTAGAGACAGGGTCTCACCATGTTGGCCAGACTGGTCTTGAATTCCCAACCTCAGGTGATCTGCCCACCTCAGCCTCCCAAAGTGCTGGGATTATAGATGTGAGCGACGGTGCCCGGCTCCCCACACATCTTTTACTTGGGCAGAGTCCTTAGCTTTTTCTGTCTTGTTACAGGTGCTCCAGTGAACCACCCAGGGAATGACGAGGTGGCGAGTGAGGATGAAGCCACAGTAAAGCGGCTTCGTCGGGAGGAGACGCACGTCTGTGAGAAATGCTGTGCGGAGTTCTTCAGCATCTCTGAGTTCCTGGAACATAAGAAAAATTGCACTAAAAATCCACCTGTCCTCATCATGAATGACAGCGAGGGGCCTGTGCCTTCAGAAGACTTCTCCGGAGCTGTACTGAGCCACCAGCCCGCCAGTCCCGGCAGTAAGGACGGTCACAGGGAGAATGGCGGCAGCTCAGAGGACATGAAGGAGAAGCCGGATGCGGAGTCTGTGGTGTACCTAAAGACAGAGACAGCCCTGCCACCCACCCCCCAGGACATAAGCTATTTAGCCAAAGGCAAAGTGGCCAACACTAACGTGACCTTGCAGGCACTACGGGGCACCAAGGTGGCGGTGAATCAGCGGAGCGCGGATGCACTCCCTGCCCCCGTGCCTGGTGCCAACAGCATCCCGTGGGTCCTCGAGCAGATCTTGTGTCTGCAGCAGCAGCAGCTACAGCAGATCCAGCTCACCGAGCAGATCCGCATCCAGGTGAACATGTGGGCCTCCCACGCCCTCCACTCAAGCGGGGCAGGGGCCGACACTCTGAAGACCTTGGGCAGCCACATGTCTCAGCAGGTTTCTGCAGCTGTGGCTTTGCTCAGCCAGAAAGCTGGAAGTCAAGGTCTGTCTCTGGATGCCTTGAAACAAGCCAAGCTACCTCACGCCAACATCCCTTCTGCCACCAGCTCCCTGTCCCCAGGGCTGGCACCCTTCGCTCTGAAGCCGGATGGGACCCGGGTGCTCCCGAACGTCATGTCCCGCCTCCCGAGCGCTTTGCTTCCTCAGGCCCCGGGCTCGGTGCTCTTCCAGAGCCCTTTCTCCACTGTGGCGCTAGACACATCCAAGAAAGGGAAGGGGAAGCCACCGAACATCTCCGCGGTGGATGTCAAACCCAAAGACGAGGCGGCCCTCTACAAGCACAAGTGTAAGTACTGTAGCAAGGTTTTTGGGACTGATAGCTCCTTGCAGATCCACCTCCGCTCCCACACTGGAGAGAGACCCTTCGTGTGCTCTGTCTGTGGTCATCGCTTCACCACCAAGGGCAACCTCAAGGTGCACTTTCACCGACATCCCCAGGTGAAGGCAAACCCCCAGCTGTTTGCCGAGTTCCAGGACAAAGTGGCGGCCGGCAATGGCATCCCCTATGCACTCTCTGTACCTGACCCCATAGATGAACCGAGTCTTTCTTTAGACAGCAAACCTGTCCTTGTAACCACCTCTGTAGGGCTACCTCAGAATCTTTCTTCGGGGACTAATCCCAAGGACCTCACGGGTGGCTCCTTGCCCGGTGACCTGCAGCCTGGGCCTTCTCCAGAAAGTGAGGGTGGACCCACACTCCCTGGGGTGGGACCAAACCATAATTCCCCAAGGGCTGGTGGCTTCCAAGGGAGTGGGACCCCTGAGCCAGGGTCAGAGACCCTGAAATTGCAGCAGCTGGTGGAGAACATTGACAAGGCCACCACTGATCCCAACGAATGTCTCATTTGCCACCGAGTCTTAAGCTGTCAGAGCTCCCTCAAGATGCATTATCGCACCCACACCGGGGAGAGACCGTTCCAGTGTAAGATCTGTGGCCGAGCCTTTTCTACCAAAGGTAACCTGAAGACACACCTTGGGGTTCACCGAACCAACACGTCCATTAAGACGCAGCATTCGTGCCCCATCTGCCAGAAGAAGTTCACTAATGCCGTGATGCTGCAGCAACATATTCGGATGCACATGGGCGGTCAGATTCCCAACACGCCCCTGCCAGAGAATCCCTGTGACTTTACGGGTTCTGAGCCAATGACCGTGGGTGAGAACGGCAGCACCGGCGCTATCTGCCATGATGATGTCATCGAAAGCATCGATGTAGAGGAAGTCAGCTCCCAGGAGGCTCCCAGCAGCTCCTCCAAGGTCCCCACGCCTCTTCCCAGCATCCACTCGGCATCACCCACGCTAGGGTTTGCCATGATGGCTTCCTTAGATGCCCCAGGGAAAGTGGGTCCTGCCCCTTTTAACCTGCAGCGCCAGGGCAGCAGAGAAAACGGTTCCGTGGAGAGCGATGGCTTGACCAACGACTCATCCTCGCTGATGGGAGACCAGGAGTATCAGAGCCGAAGCCCAGACATCCTGGAAACCACATCCTTCCAGGCACTCTCCCCGGCCAATAGTCAAGCCGAAAGCATCAAGTCAAAGTCTCCCGATGCTGGGAGCAAAGCAGAGAGCTCCGAGAACAGCCGCACTGAGATGGAAGGTGATAGAGCTTTGGATTTAACTTATGTCCATTTTGGGCTCAAGGTCATCAAAAAGGAGCCTGGGTTGAACTTTACAAACGGAGAGTATGACTTGAAGCAGCCCCTTCTATAGGGCAATTAGCTTTTCTATACTTCTGGGTAGAGGGCAATAGTAACTGCCTCTATCCTAGTAATGAACATGCTTTTAATTTATGGTGGTTAATGCAAAATGGGTATGGACAGCATACCTTTTTTGTTGGTTTTTATTTTTGTCTTTGAGCCCCTTGGGACATAGGGGTGGGTAGTCGTTCTATTTTGTTATAGTTTTTTTCTTTTTGTTTCTCCACACTATGATTCTGTATATGGGTGTCTTAAGAGTATGTTTGAGGAAGTGGCCACTGCTTTTTGACCACTGAAATAAGCCGTGGTTCCCTGACTCTGAGGCCCCACTGCCTAATGTAATGTTCACAAATGAGCCACTCTTGAAGCAGGGAAAGATGAACCCATTTTAAATGCACATATCTATTGAGAGGTTTGTTGATGTCATTAATGGTAAAATAAGGGAAAAGCTGTATCAAAGAATCAAAGAAAGATGGTGTCTGGGCATACGCTTTAAAGGTAGTTTCTTATGCAGAAATTTGAACTTAAATTACATATGTGTTTATATGTTGCCCATGCCTTTAAAAAAAAAAAACCCAAAGTGATACCTTTTCCCAAGCATTTGAAGCTTTATTCTTTGTGCAGATAAACAATTCAAAGGAAGGTGTTAATTACTTACAAAGCCAGCTCCAGACTCTCAAACTAGCAGGCAGTTATTTTTAAAGATCTCTTTTGCTTTGAAGAGAAAGAATGAAGGTTGGATGATAAAGGTCTGGCATTTTTCCCCTCTGTGTACTAGGTCGGAGCAGTCTCCCTTCCACGTTTATCCGAGCCCAGCCGACCTATGTCAAGGTTGAAGTTCCTGGCACATTTGTGGGACCCTCGACATTGTCCCCAGGGATGACCCCTTTGTTAGCAGCCCAGCCACGCCGACAGGCCAAGCAACATGGCTGCACACGGTGTGGGAAGAACTTCTCGTCTGCTAGCGCTCTTCAGATCCACGAGCGGACTCACACTGGAGAGAAGCCTTTTGTGTGCAACATTTGTGGGCGAGCTTTTACCACCAAAGGCAACTTAAAGGTGGGTTTGTGTGGGCTTTCAGCAGGATGGGGGCTAGGCGCCAAGTGTCTTCTTATTGGCACAAGCCGTGATGAGTTCTTCCATCCTTCCATTCCTCCTTTGGGAGGCCGAGGTGGGAGGATTGCTTGAGTCCAGGAGTTTGTTTATTTATTTTTTTTTTTTTTGAGACGGACTCTCACTCTGTCGCCCAGACTGGAGTGCAGTGGCGCGATCTCAAGCTCAAGCTCACTGCAAGCTCCTCCTCCCGGGTTCATGCCATTCTCCTGCCTCAGCCTCCCGAGTAGCTGGGACTATAGGCGTCCGTCACCATGGCCGGCTAATTTTTTTGTATTTTTAGTAGAGGTGGGGTTTCACCGCGTTAGCCAGGATGGTCTCGATCTCCTGATCTCGTGATCCGCCTGCCTCGGCCTCCCAAAGTGCTGGGATTACAGGCATGAGCCACTGCACCCAGCTGAGTCCAGGAGTTTGAGACCAGCCTGGCAACATAGGGAGACAACGTCTTTACACACACACACACACAAATTAGTTGGGCATGGTGTTGCATGCTTGGGTCCCCGCCAATTGGGAGGCTGAAGTGGGAGGACCACTTGAGCCTGAGAGATCAAGGCTGCAGTGATCTGTGATCATGCCACTGCACTCCAGCTTAGAAAACAAAGTGAGACCTTGTCTCTTAAAAAAAATTAAAATGTTTACATTTTAATTTTAAAAATTAGAAATACTACCTGGGTGCAGTGGCTCAACACCCATAATCTGAGTACTTTGAGAGGCCAAGGCAGGTGGATTGCTTGAGCCCAGGAGTTTGAGACCAGCCTGGGTAACATAAGGAGACCCTGTCACTACAAAATAAAAATAAAAATTAGATGGGCGTGGTGGCATGCGCTTGTAGGCCCAGCTACTTGGGAGGCTGAAGTGGGAGGATCGCTTGAACCTGGGAGGTCGAGGCTTCTGTGAGCTGTGATCACACCACTGCACTCCAGCCTGGGCAAGAGAGTAAGACCCTGTCTCTTAAGAGTTTTAAACTCTTAAGAAGCTGAAAAGGGCCGGACGCAGTGGCTCATGCCTGTACTCTCAGCACTTTGGGAGGTGGTGGTGCGAGGATCACTTGACCCCAGGAGTTGAAGACCAGCCTGGGCAACATAGCAAGATGCCATCTCTACAAAAATTAAATTCATATAAATAAAAAAAAAAAAGAAGCTGAAAAGGATTTCAAAACTTGAAAGCCAGACAGGAAAAATAATTAAAGAAAGCAGCCAGGTGCTAGTAAGGTCCCTTCTTCAGCAGAAGCCTTGCCTACCACCTTAGATTAAATAGCATCCTATTCCCACCATGGCCTTCTGTAGCTTTCCCAGCCAGATACATTTTTCTCTGTAGCAATTATTAGAGACATTGATGTTCTCTATATTTAGATGTCAGCTGCATCAGGGAATGGTCGTTTTGCTCTATCCCCCAGGCTGGAGTGCAACGGTGCAATCTCGGCTCATTGCAACCTCCGCCTCCCGGGTTCAAGCAATTCTCCTGCCTCAGCCTCTTGAGTGGCTGGAATTAACAGGCGCCCGCCATCATGCCCGGCTAATTTTTGTATATTTTTAGTAGAGTCGAGGTTTCACGATGTTGGCCACGCTGATCTCGAACTCCGGACCTCAGGTGATCCACCTGCTCTGACCTCCCAAAGTCCTGGATTGTAGGTGTGAGCCACTGCGTCCTGCCCCAAAATTTGTTTTGTTTTGGTTTGTTTTGTTTGTTTGTTTGTTTCTGAGACAGTTTTGCTCTTGTTGCCCAGGCTGGAGTGCAGTGGCACAATCTTGACTCACTGCAACCTCCGCCTCCTGGGTTCAAGCGATTCTCCTGCCTCAGCCTCCTGAGTAGCTGGGACTTTAGGCGTGTGCCACCATACCCGGCTAATGTTTGTATTTTTAGTAGAGGTGGGGTTTCACCATGTTGGCCAGGCTCGTCTCAAACTCCTGACCTCAGGTGATCTGCCTGCCTCAGCCTCCCAAAGTAATGGGATTATAGGCGTGAGCCACTGTGCCCTGCCCACAAATTGTTTTTAACTGAAATTTTTACTTAAATAAGTATAGATTTTCACTGGACTTTTGAAAAGTAATACAGAGACATCCTTGAATGCTTTGCCCAGTTTTCCCCATTGGTAGCACTTTGCAAAACGGTAGTATCAACATTGTAGCATAATCAAGATATTGACATTGTTACAATCAACATTCAGATTTTCCCATTTTACTTGTACTCAGGTGTGCATGTTGTGCACTCTACAGTTTTATTACCTGCGTAGGTTTGTGCATTTTAAAAATGTTAACTCTAGGCTGGGTGCAGTGGCTCATGCCTGTAATCCCAGCACTTTGGGAGGACAAGGTGGGAGGATTGCTTGAGGCCAGGAGTTCAAGACCAGCTTGAGCAACATAAGGAGATCCAGTCTCTACAAATAAAAATAAATTAGCCGGCCAGGTGCGGTGGCTCACGCCTGTAATCCCAGCACTTTGGAAGGCTGAGGTGGGCGGATCACAAGGTCAGGAGATCCTGACCATCCTGGCTAACACGATGAAACCCTGTCTCTACTAAAAACAAAATAGAAAAAATTAGCCGGGCGAGGTGGCGGGCGCCTGTAGTCCCAGCTACTCGGGAGGCTGAGGCAGAAGAATGGTGTGAACCCGGGAGGTGGAGCTTGCATTGAGCCAAGATCATTCCACCGTACTCCAGCCTGGGCGACAGAGCGAGACTCTGTCTCAAAAAAAAAAAAAAAAAAAAAAAAAAAAAAACAATTAGCTGTGCATGGTGGTGTGCACCTGTAGTACCAGGTACTCAGGAAGCTGAGGTGGGTGGGTTGCTTGAGCCTTGGAGGTTGAGGCTGCAGTGTGCTGTGCCACTGCACTGTAGCCTGGGTGACAGATTAAGACTCAAAAAAAAGGCCGGACGTGGTGGCTCACACCTGTAATTCCAGCACTTTGGGAGGCTGAGGCAGGCGGACCCCGAGGTCACGAGATCGAGACCATCCTGGCCAACATGGTGAAACCCCGTCTCTACTAAAAATACAAAAATTAGCCGGGCATGGTGGCGCGTGCCTGTAGTCCCAGCTATTCAGGAGGCTGAGGCAGGAGAATCTCTTGAACCCGGGAGGCAGAGGTTGCAGTGAGCCGAGATTGCGCCACCGCACTCCAGCCTGGGCGACAGAGCGAGACTCCGTCTCAAAAAAAAAAAGAACTCAAAAAAAAATGTTAACCCTCGCACTTGGATCAATGCCCAGGATATAGTAGGTTTTCACATAGGTACACCCATGACTGGTGGAGCAGAGACAGTTGGAGACTATAAGCCCCATCTTGGTTGCTCTGGGGAGGAATGTTTGTTAGGTGATATAAGAAATCTGATTTTCTAAATATAAAGTGCAGACAGTCCCTGACTTAAGATGGTTTGATTTACAATGATACAAAACTGATAGGCATTCAGTAGAGATCAGACTTTGAGTACCCATACAACTATTCTGTTTCTCACTTTCAGTACAGTATTCAATCACATGAGCTATGAGCTAATTTTTTATTTTTTATTTTTTTTTTGAGATGGAGTCTTGCTTTGTCACCTAGGCTGGAGTGCAGTGGCATGATCTTGGCTCACTGCAACCTCCGCCTCCCAGGTTCAAGCGATTCTCGTGCCTCAGCCTCCCGAGCAGCTGGGATTACAGGCATGTGCCACCATGCCTGGCTACTTTTTGTATTTTTAGTAGACAGGGTTTCACCATGTTGGCCGGGCTGGTCTTGAACTCCTGACCTCAAGTGATCTGCCCACCTCAGCCTCCCAAAGTGCTGGGATTACAGGCGTGAGCCACTGTGCCTGGCCTACATGAGCTATTTCAGTGCTCATGTATAAAATAAAATAGGCTTTGCGTTAGATGATTTTGCCTAACTGTAAGCTAATGCAAATGTTCTGAGTGTGTTTGAGGTAGGCTAAACTGAGCTATGATGTTTGGCTGGTCAGGGGTATTAAATGCATTTTAGACTAAGAATATTTTCTACTTTCAATGAGTTTATCCGGGCATAACGCCACTGTAAGTCAAGGATCATCTATATGTTAAAACACTGGGTAGAATGAAATCCATATGCAGATTGATTCTTGGCTTGCCAGTGAGCTTCATATCTCTATTTTGGTAAAAACCTTTCTGTCCTGTTCCCATAGGTTCACTACATGACACACGGGGCGAACAATAACTCAGCCCGTCGTGGAAGGAAGTTGGCCATCGAGAACACCATGGCTCTGTTAGGTACGGACGGAAAAAGAGTCTCAGAAATCTTTCCCAAGGAAATCCTGGCCCCTTCAGTGAATGTGGACCCTGTTGTGTGGAACCAGTACACCAGCATGCTCAATGGCGGTCTGGCCGTGAAGACCAATGAGATCTCTGTGATCCAGAGTGGGGGGGTTCCTACCCTCCCGGTTTCCTTGGGGGCCACCTCCGTTGTGAATAACGCAACTGTCTCCAAGATGGATGGCTCCCAGTCGGGTATCAGTGCAGATGTGGAAAAACCAAGTGCTACTGACGGCGTTCCCAAACACCAGTTTCCTCACTTCCTGGAAGAAAACAAGATTGCGGTCAGCTAAGGGAGAACTTGCGTGGAAGGAGCAATGCAGACACAGTGAAATCTCTAGAATCTGCTTTGTTTTGTAAGAACTCATCTCCTCCTGTTTTCTTTTTCTTACTGATATGCAAATGATGTTTACTACGATGGTTGTGACCACAACCTCAGGCAAGTCCTACAATCACGATTGTTGCTATGCTGCTTTGCAAAAAGTTGAAAAAATAAAATGCATACCAAAACAAATACAGACTCTTTTTTTTTTTTTGAGATGGAGTCTCGCTCTATCACCCAGGCTGGAGCGCAGTGGCATGATCTCGGCTCACTGCAACCTCCCCATTCTGGGTTCAAGTGATTCTCCTGCCTTAGCCTCCAGAGTAGCTGGGATTACAGGCAGGTGCCACCACGCCCAGCTTATTTTGTATTTTGAGTAGAGACTGGGTTTCACCATGTTGGTCAGGCTGGTCTCGAACTCCTGACCTCGTGATCCACCCGCCTTGGCCTCCCAAAGTGCTGGGATTACAGGCGTGAGCTACCACGCCTGGCACTTTTTTTTTTTTTTTTCTAATTTTGGAAAGAAGCGGGTCTTGCAAAGTAGCTTTGTTACTTGTAACAGACGTATACATAGAACCTTTGTACAACCTAGAATGACTTTTTCCAAAGACTGTTACCTATTTCAAGGTAGAATCGTTGGAACTTACTGAACAACAGTGGAAAAGACAACTACACAGCCTCATTGAGGGGAGAGGGGTACTGTCTACTTACTGGTAACTGGACACGGGTAAAAGGACAAGGTCTGTCATCTCTTTAGGGACCTGTTTTATATGCCCCAACCCTGTCCCCATCTTATTATTTGTTTTTTTTTGAATGTACTTAAAAAAGGAACAACAAAAAACTAGGGTTGTAGAATTATAAAACTGCTTCAACCTTAGAACCTTAAGTAGGAGGCCCTCAAATGGACTTACGTTAGTCCTTAGGGAGTCAATGTGTGTGTTGCTGCTTATTTAAATACAGTTCAGTTGGAGCCCCGAGAGTGCCAATGTTTTCCCCACACCTCTTGGATGCCTTCCTCTTCCCAAACCCCAGAAGAGGTGGGCACCTGAGCGGGGAATCTCAGGTGACTTAGTTTGCCAGTGCCTACTCTATTGAAGAACTGGGTTTTCATGCTCGAGAAGAAACTCGTGGAAGGGCGTGTTTCCCATCACAGGTTCACATACTGATTGCTTTTGTTGAATTTCCTTGGTGCGACTTATGCCAAGTAATTATGAAGATTTTTTGTTTTGTTTTCTTTTCTTGCTGAATATTTCATGAAGGCTACGAAGTTAGAACAGGCACGTCCTGGGTGTGAAAGCTTTAATTTATCTACCTCATTTATTTTTTATTTTTTGTAGCCATAGTGTCTATTTTCCTATTTTAAGACCGCTGAAGTATTCCCAGGCCCTGTCTAAAACCTAAGAGTTGATGTATTGGTGGGAAGAGGTGAACGTTCAAGATGATTTTGTGATGCCTTTTTTTTTTTGTAGTTTCCTTTGTAAATGTGATATTGAGCAAACGAAACATTGCTCTTGGTTTAACAAGAAAGGTTTAACAAGAAAGAAAGAAAAAAACTCTAATTTCTGGGAGAAAAGTCTTTCCCCTCTATGTGGAAGGTCCTGACGGAAATATGCATCCAAGACGATTAGCCAAAGTGTTGTCTCTTCATCGTTGCACCTGACTTTAGGATTCCGCCCCCCTCTTTTTTTTTTTTTTTTTTTTGCCAAGTTGTGCCTTTCCTTCTGGAATTGTAAGTGAACACGATAATAGTACCTGTTTACACTGTGAAGTGGATATTGTTACAGAAAACACACCAGTGGCTTTCTCACTGTTGAGCTAATAATGCCTTGTGAATGTATGATCTACGGAGAAACCCCTGTAGTTGTACCTGCTGATGCTGTCTGTCTGTTGGAAAATAAAATTTGAATGTTTTTTTTTCTCGCCCAGGTGTATATAAGTTTTTCTGGTACTTTCTGCTCTATACCTGAGAATCTTTACTTGACAATCACTTCCAGCTGCCTTGTGACACTCTTGTTCCTAGAGTCAAAAAGATGCACACCTGGCTGTGTCTATACTTGCCTCACTTTTTTTTTTTTTTTTTTTTTTTTTGACAGTTTCCCTCTTGTTTCCTAGGCTGGAGTGCAATGGCATGATCTCGGCTCACTATGACCTTCGCCTCCCAGGTTCAAGCAATTCTCCTCCCTCGGCCTCCGGAGTAGCTGGGATTACAGGCATGCGCCACCACACTCGGCTAATTTTGTATTTTTAACAGAGACGGGGTTTCACTATGTTGGTCAGGCTGGTCTCAAACTCCCAACCTCAGGTGACCCGCCCACCTCGGTCTCCCAAAGTTCTGGGATTATAGGAGTGAGCCACCGTACCCGGCCTTTTTTCTTTTTTTTAAGACAGGGTCTCACTCTTTCATCCAGGCTGGAGTGCAATGGTATGATCTCAGCTTACTGCAGCCTTGACCTCCCAGGCTCAAGGGAGTGCAGTGGCTCGATCTTGGCTTACTGCATCCTCCGCCTCCCAGGTTCAAGCGATTCTCCTGCCTCAGCCTCCTTACTTGGGATTACAGGTGCCCACCACCACACCTGGCTAATTTTTGTATTTTGAGTAGAGATGAGGTTTCAGCATGTTGGCCAGGCTGGTCTTGAACTCCTGACTTCAACTGATCCATCCGCCTCGGCCTCCCAAAGTGCTGGGATTACAGGCGTGAGCCACCTTGCCCAGCCTTTTTTCTCCCCCTCACATATTTCAGACATCTTTCCAAGGTAAAACCCAATTCCAGCTAATCCTTTTAAAATAACTGCAATTACGTAACAATGACGTCTAGTCATCTATTGACAACACTGCTGGTGTTTACCCATAAACGTCCCTATCACTCAGGCTGCAGTGTAGTGGCATGATCACAGCTGACTGGCCTTGAGCTCCTGGACTCAAGTGATCCTTCCACCTCAGCCTGTGGAGTAGCAGGCACACACCATCATTCTTAGCTAATTTTTTTTTTGCAGAGATGGTCTCATCATGTTCCCCAGGTTGGCCTCAAATGATCCACTGGCCTTGGCCTCCTAGAGTGCTGGGATTACAGGCATGAGCCACTGTGCCTGGCCCCGTGAACTTTTTTATTTTGTTTTTGATTGCCTTTGTGGTATTTCTTTTCTTATACTTGAGTTCACTTCCAGGGTAAATTCCTGCCTGGGATAGCTGGGGAAAAGATTATCATCGTCTTTGTGTGTGTGTGCTGTTTTCCATAATACAGTGTGTAGTGTGTGTATGTGTGCACCATTCCTCTCGGCCTTAATCTTTGAAGTCAGTTCTAAAGGGTAGATTGTGATCGTACCTATGCAAGTAGATTATGCCCGCATAGTGTGGCCATAACTTTGT